>NC_084664.1:90804790-92239790 GCF_028389875.1 Rhea pennata
ATAGCAGAACCTGGAGGACAAATCCATAGCTGTTACAAGCACATATTCAACATGGAGGGCCTTCCTTAAAGACACTGAATACTTCTGTGAACACACTGGGTTTCATTTCAGGCAGCTTGCCTACCTCTCACCTGCCCGAAATGAGAGTGCTTTTTCTCTTCCAGATCCTTTTGCAGTGATATCTGGTAAGATGGGTTGGCTCTGTGGGAGGTCCCCATTGCAATTTGCCCTGTATACTGTCTTGAATTAAGTACCCAGAGTGGCTGTCACTTTCTTTTCCATAATATAAAATTACCTTTTGATAGATTGTGTCAACCTCTAGCTGTTTTAAGAGCCAGAGGTGTTTTTTTCAGACTCTAGACAGATTACTGCCAGTAATCCCTTCCTGTTTTATCTGAGGTATTTCAGCTGCTGATACTGTCTAAAAATCTGGGCATGACTACTTGTTATTCAAGTGTTGCTGAACTTCAGATATTGCTATATTTCCCTGAGAAAGTTCTAGCTAGCAAAAATTACTAATTGTGATAATTTTTCATATTCTGCCATCACTGTCTTTGTATATAGGTTTGTCTTTTTTCTGGAGCAATGAATATGGAAAGTGCTTTCTTAACAACTGAAATCATAAATCTAGGTGCCTTTTCTGTCTTACCTTGAAAATATATGGACTGGGAATTGCTGTCTTCCATTTATATGGATATTAGTTGATTTGAATATTCTGATACCAGGCCCATGTAGATAAATGATTGAGGACATGACAACAAGAGGACTTCCTATGGAGATAAACATTTGCCCATGAGGAGATTGTGCAAAGAGAGTTAAGAATGAGGAATAAGAAGTACGTCAGGTAGCCATCTTTACTGAGAAAATGTTTTCATTCATAATGTTTGTGTTTTCAAAGTTCAACATAAAACCTATCTGCTCTTGGACGTAGTTGGTTCCAGACAAGCTTGCAGATGCAGTTTGTCAACAGTATTTTGAGTTAAAGTCTGACTTCACTAGGCAAAATCCCTTAATTTTGATCCATATTAACATCAAATATGCCATTTTCTAGAAGTGTCAAGTGTTCGGCAGCAAAAGTATGCAGCAATGAGTATTTTATTTTCAGCAGCTAGTACTACCGCTAGACGGCTATGTTGTTTTAAAATATATGGCATGTAAGAATCAGTGACTAGGAACTTGTGTTAAATTTATAAAATTTGGTTTCTTTAGGAAGGTGTCATTCAAAGTCATGGGCAGGTGGGGGAAAACTACTTAGAATCAGTCTTGGAAATTCCACCCTCTCAGTTTTCTCAAAATAATATGTGGTGTAAGATGTATTCAAGTGCTGAACATTCTCGATCAAGAGCAGACTTTGAAGAGTGCACAGCTCCCAGTGAGACGCCTAACTAGCAGCCAAGTTTTCAGGAGAGCTCGACTGTAGCTGTCTCATAAGTGAGTTACTATGCTTGAATGAGTTACTGCACATTGGATGAGTTGCTCTCTCTGGCTGCCTTCATGTCTTGTGGCTGTGAGGTAAAATGTGTGAACCAAAGCTTCTTTCATTAACTCTTTTGCATGTCTGTGCTTTCTGTTTCCACATGTGGGATTGCTACAGATGCTCAGCATGCCATGTGCTGAGTTATTTTGGAAATATGCCCATGTATTTTGGTGCCCACGTGGAAACAGGAGCTTCTGGAAACTTGAACTCTACTCTGAATGCTGAGGGTCGTGAGCACTAGTAATTGCTATCAAAACATCCTGGAGTCATGATATTTTATCTGGCTAATCACTATTCCAAAAGTCATTATGCTGTTTCCTATCAGCTTCTGATAAAGAGAGTGACTTTTATAATGCAGTCCTTGTAAGTTTATAAAATAATTACTCTGTGGTTTGTCTCTCATATACCATTATGTACAACTGGAATATTAATGACACAACAGTGTGAAGATAGCACACAAATACAGTGTGATCAACATCAATGGAATCTTAAAAGGCATTTTTGATTAGCAGGCCAAAGATGGTAAGGATAACACTATAATATTGTTATTGCCTATGTATACTGACAGTGTTTATGAGCTGCTGTTAATCAGATGGGAATTGCATTGTGTAGAAGATGCTGTACAAACCTCTGTGCAAAGGCACCTTCAGTTTCAAAGAGTTATTTGTTTTTGTTGTCTAAAACAGTGTAATTGCACTGTAATTGTAATGTAATTAGTTACTGTATCAAGTGCAAATTGCTAACCTGTCATTGATTGTCTGTTAATCTATATAACTTGTTCAGAACACACTGCTGGAGTTTAGTGATGAAAGTCTCTTTCCAAACAATTACTTCCCTGAAAGGAGCAAAGAAGAATAGATGAACGCTGCATTGGCTCTTGAAGTAGCCAAGTATATAATTACTTTCAAGAGAACTCATATCAGATTGCAACCAAAAGGCAGTGTGTATACTGTTGTGGGGCACTCTGGATCTTTTAGCATCTGGTTAGAAAGAAAAACCCAAACCATCAGCTGAGGAGAACACACATTGATCATTCACATAATTTTAGATATTATGACAAAATAAATGTGTCAAATCTGTCCAAGGTGTTTGAACAAAGACATGAGGGAAATATTATTTTCTTTTTAGTCAACCCAGTGAGAATTCTGTTCAACCTTTGGCTTTGATGAACTTTCGAATGGCATCAGGCCAATGGGATTGCAGGCAGATACCATCAAAAGAGCCGAATGCAATCTGTTATTTCTGATCTGAAGAATACCTGAAGTTCTGTAGCAGCATTATCCACCTTAATTAACTGATGAAGTTTAAAAGCAACCAAGCAACAATTATAGGCAACCCAGTTCTACTCCTGTGGTAACCTGAGAGTGAAAAGAGTAACTGCGTGCTCTCTGATTTATAAAACAGCAAGGTTCCAGTGATAATATTGTCCTTTTGACATTATGCCCCAGTTGCACACAGGACATTTAAAACATTGCTGTCTTTGTGAAAATGTCAAAGGGACAAATTGGTTGATGTAAATCTTCTGCTGGTGCCTGCTGAGTTTTAAAACTCTTCTTTTGAGTCTATCTTTAACCATATTTCACAGGGATTGCGGTGCTCATACTTACTAGAGCTAATTCAGTAGGGGCCCTTTTCTAAAGATGTCTTTTACATTGCCACAAATAAAGTTGCATTGATTTTTTTTCAAGTTCTCCCATCAGTTGTTCCCCAAGGATGAATTATCAGTGCTTATCTTAACTAATATTGTTTCACTTACAAAGAAAGCATAATAATCACTAATATTTGAACAGAGTCTAATAGAGGTTATGTGCAGATTTCAAGAGAAGATAGCATACATGTTGTCGCCTAACAAAATCTTGTTTGCTTTCCCCTTTTTGGTGTTCATTTGCTTGGTATTACATGGTATTATATGCTAGCTGCCTACAGGGCTGAAGGAAGAGTAATTCTATTGAAGTCAGGGATGATTTAAGAGTACTTGGCAGTCCTGGGCCCCTCTAACCACCTGTGTCTGATAGTGGCCAAGAGCAGCTGCTTGAAGAAAGGGTATAAAAACAGGGCAAACATATGAGGTTCTCTAACCTCTTATCTTCTGAGGAATAGGAACCCCTGGACCAGAAGAAGTCCTATCTAGTTCTTTGTGTTTAATAGCTCTTAATGAGCTTCCCTTTATGAACTTATAAGCCTCATTGCTTTTTGAATCCACTTACACTTTTGGAAATCACAACATCCTGTGGTGGTGAGTCATGATCTTAATCCAGGGTGAAAGGGAATTGTATTCCAGGTACCTCTGCAGAACTAACTTTTAATTGGGAAATAAGTCATATTTTTTGTTCTATGCCTTTATTTAATAACTGCTCAGGATGGCTGCTTACTCCAGGTGTTTTGTGAAACAGAGATTAAAGACCAAGACCCAGATCTTCAAATCTGCTTTGGGACCTACTTATTCACGTATCTACATCTCACTGCTTTCAAAGGGAACTCAACCTTCTGAAATGAATTAGATAGATGCCTAAATAATATGTTTTGGTACTTTTTTCATTCAAGGAAATGAATATATGTGTTTTTTAATCACTTTGCTCTCTACAGTTCTCCATTATTGCTATTATTTAGCTTGGTGATATGATGATTGTATAACTGATACAACTGACATGGTTTGGTGGGTAGTCTCATAATTTGGAGCCTTCACTGGGTTGCCAACTATGCCTTTTAAATAGCTAGTTTTAGGGGGTTTAATACAATCCAAATGCTCTACAGCAACAAGTGAAAAAAAAGTAGTACCTTCTCTTCATGACTGATATTCCTAGTATTCAGGGAAAAAAAAAATCTTTAAATCTCTTTGCTTATTAATTTCA
The DNA here is from genome assembly GCF_028389875.1 of Rhea pennata. Lineage (NCBI taxonomy): Eukaryota > Metazoa > Chordata > Aves > Rheiformes > Rheidae > Rhea > Rhea pennata. Next base: position 90,809,120 of record NC_084664.1, read on the forward strand.
AGGCTGAAAAAAAGCCTGAGACCTTTCTGTTCAACATCTCTCATAACTAAGGGTAGTAATTCTATCTTCTAAATCTTTGCCCAGGTTTTGGAATTAGTTTTACTTATTACATAAATAAACACATAATTTTATTTTGACAGATTGTAAATTCATTGAAAAATTGAGTTTTTGGAGAGGTGAGGAAAGAAGCTATTCTTTATCAAGTTCAGTGGAGAAAGAACAAAGAAAGAAAATAGAAAGATTCTGAAAAATATTTTGATAAAACATTTTATTCAAAATGAACCATTCCAACTCTATTTTTGAAACGTCAGAACAGACTCCCAGTAATCCATTAACTTTAATTTCCATTAATCTGTTGACTCTTCCATTTGAAATGGAAGAGTCAAATGTTTTGTTTAAAAAATCTTTGAAGATGAAGAGAGAAAAGCTGAAACAAAGAAATTAAATAGTGCCAAAAAAGGAAACAAACCCTCTCATTTTGTGTTAATTCAGAATGAATGTGTATGTTTTGGCAACCAGAGAAACCAGCCCTTTATTTTCCTGGCTCTAGAGGTGGTAAGGATTCTCTTGATTCAGTTAAATGGTCTTACTGTTGTAAAGGTTTGTCTTGGTCATTATCTGTTTAATGACATTGAACTAGATTATGGCTTTTATCAGGGAGGCTTTTTAGTTGATTTATAACATTTCCATTGCTATAATCAACATTGTGGCTATTGTAGTAGAGGCAATTTCTGATAGTTAATGACTGTAATCTAAGAGAAAATAAGGAATTGTGATAAGGGGGTTCAAAGCTAATGCAATGCTAATGCAGGCTAGAAATAAGGAACATTATTCTAACTGTAAGGTTAAGTAACTATTTTAAAAATTTGACTAGGAGTATGCTATATGCTTTATTAATCTATTTCTAAATAAAAATTGTCTGTCACTTTGGAAAATGCCTCAATCTGTGGGAAATAATAGGCTTCATTTGAAATATTATAGCCTGAAATACGTAGAAAAGACTTGTTCATTTCAGGATCATCTTGATGGAGGATTAATAATACCTCTGATACCTATTGGGCAACAGTGTAGCCTCATTGAAGTCAATAGTAAAGTTTTGTCGTGATTTCAACAGAACTAACACTTCACCACTGGCTCAACAGCAAGTACTTCTTTGGCTTAGGTGGCTGTGTAGAATAAAATTTGAGGTTATTCTTGCCTGAACTTTAATTGTATGATTTGGGGTGGTAAACTTTCTGTGTGACTGTTGTAGCAACAGCATTCAAATGCAAATCTCAATGCAGTTATGTACAATAATAGGGTTTAGTCTTGTAGTGGTGCATTACTGTCTCAAATTCCCTCAAGCCTGAGGCAGGGACACTTTCAAATCCCTCTACTAGCTACTGCACTGAGGCAGACTACTATTGCAGTTGCTACACATAGATAAAATGGTGTGAGGAACTGTTCTAGACTAGTTGGAGGAGCTATTCTAAACTACTTTGGCAGAGAGGTTAAGATACTGCTAGCTAGTTTATTTGGAGTTTTCATATTGTCCACAGAAGTTTTTTATTATTAAGCTCATGCTAAATAATTAACATTTCGAAATAGGGCTGTTTCATTTCTTTGTGATTTATCACAAAGAAAGAATTTGCTTAACAGAAAACTATTTAAACCTGCTGCCATGCTGACTTAAGGGCCCCTTGATTGCATGATTAACACTGCTGTGCCCTTTGACTTCCAGTTAATAGGTATTTAATTGATTACCCTATTTAAGCCCAGCTTCAACAGTATATTGTAATGAGATGCACTCAAACCTGTTGCCTGGGCTATAAGAGGGAGGGGAAGCTCAACTTCCTGCTGAAGTCAGTGCAAGGGCTGTAGATCTACGAAGTGGTGAGTGTGAGGCAGAGCTGGTCATCAGCACTTTCTATTCTTTGCTCTCTGTTGTGTAATGGCTGCTGAGCAGTTTCTTAAGCCTTAGCTTAAATTCTATGATGAAAAACAAAGGTCCCTTCCAAGAATACTTTTTGTACTTGGGAGTGCTACCTGGGTTGAATGAAAGCAGGCTCCTTAGTTGTGCAAGTCAGCTGTAACTTTGTCTTTTGAATTTGCACACTTGATAATGATAATTCTCGAGATAATGCTGGCAATGTAAGTTCCCAGAGTTCTTGACCATTATATACATGTGCTTGTAGCTCTGAATAGCAATTTCCTCAGAAATGCTGGAGTAGAGAATTGGGGCTTGCTAGTGCCTTTAAGGCTTACTGCTCTTTCCATCTACTATTGCTATATTCTCCTCCCTTTAGGAGAGAAAACAAAATAATTCGTTTTGAGTCTAATGTCCTTTGTATGTTAACTATTGTCATGCTGTGTTCCTCTTGATGAGGAAAGAGTTGACATAGAAAGACCAGCAAGGAAACAACTGTACTTGTGTGTTTGTAATGTATGGGTATTTCTCTTTTATGTTTGTGTGTTTCTTTTAGTGATCCTTATAACTGTCTTACTTTTCTTAACTAATGAGAAGAAACAACCTAACTCTTGTAGGATTTTTTTTTTTTTTTTTGGGGGGGGGGGGAACCCAAACCATTTTTTTTCTCAGCTGAAATCCTGTTCTTTCTTGGAAACTATAAGGTAAATTGGGGGGGGGGGGGGGGAATCTAATGAAATCTATTAGTGCCAAGACAAATTTAGTTCTGCCATCAGTTGTTTATTGGATCATGCATTTTATGGGCTTCTGAAGTGTTCTGTCTGTAGAACCTCTTGCTTTGCATCTTTTACTGAACAAGCCTTAAATATATTTTGCAAGAGACTTTTGGGAGCTGTGGTCTGTAATTCTGTGTGCTGCTGATGGAAAAGTGATTTTATCCTTTTTATGTCACCAGATGACTATTTGGATTGCTTCATTTATTACAGTCAGTTCTGAGGTTGCATGTTCTTGTATCCATTGCTCTTTCATCTGAGAAAATCTAGGAGTCTGGGTGGCACTTTCCAAGAAGGAAGCTATCTTGCCAACAGTGCAACAATACCTCACAGTAGACAAATAGTTCAATAAGTAAAGGTAATATACTCAGAGACCCAGGACTACAAACTAAAACAAAGATGCAGTCATGAGGTCTTATTTCTTAGCCTTGAGGGTATATGCTCAGATACCCTTAAAAAAAATGCTTTCTGGTCTTCTGCAAAAATCATCTGGTGTAGAAGTCTGCTTCGTGGCTTTAGTACGTTTTGTGTGAGATAAGATTCTAAATCACTAGAGAGGGGAGGGAGTGATGGAAATAGGGCGAGTGGTTTGATATCTAGCAAAGAGTTCCAGGTCAATGAATTTGAAGACCTGAATCAAGCTACAATTTGCTAAGTTACCTGGTTATTTGACTTTGTCTCAGTCATCAGCAACTGTACAGTTGCTGAGGAGGGTATTTTCTGAAAGAATGAGAAGCAATGGCCAAAACTGAAGGCTCAAATCCTTTTGAAAATGGTAGAAATCTCTGGAACTTGCTGTTCTTGGACTAGGCAGTGAGTTAGGAGTGAGCCATGGCTGGACATTTTCATCAGTGTTAACTGAGATGATGGTTGCTGTAGATGAATGTGATTCATGCTCAGCATTATGTAGGCCTATTAAATTGTATTTGTAAAACCATGTTCTCTGCTCAGTATCAACAGTAAATATTACAAAAAAAATGTTGTTAAACCACAGTTCTACTCTAACTTGCTGCTATATTTCAGTGAGACATATCAGCTTACAAAGTATTTGGGGTGATCTGAGAAATGAGATTCGTTTTTCATTACAGCTTAAACAATTCGTCCGGTATTTGGTTTTGAAGAGAAATAAGCCAATCCATGTTTCAGGGTCGGGGGGGGGGTTTGTTTTTGTATTCTTAAGAATATTTCTTTGTGATGTGCAAATACTTTGGAAAAGAAGAAACTGATGCAACTTCTTACACATAAATCTATTCCATTAATATTTGAGAGAATGTCGTCTTTGTTTTGATACTCTTACATATTTCTCATGTGAAAAACAAATTTTGTGAAGATAGTGATGTCCCATGAAAACTCTGCAAGATATGATTTCTAGGTCAATAAAAGTAAAAGGAAACTTGATCCCAGGATCTTTGTTAGCTCTTACAAATGTCATAATGTTTTTCGTGGATGTTTCAGCAGGAAGGACTCAAAATACTAGTTTAGATCATACCCTCCTGTGGAGTAAATTGATAGAGCTCTGCTGGAAGATAGTAGAGCTGTGTTGAATTTCATCTTCTGGGGCTGTGATCATAAAATCAGGAATCCTCCAAAACTTGAATTGCACTGTAATGCTTTTCATCTTACTTAGCAGCTTATGTTTCAAGGTGACTCAGTTTTAGGAGTATTTTGTTCAGGGTAAGGTAGAGAGCCAGGGGTAGGCAGTTTGACTGCTTTGGGACTGCTATGTCTCAACACTGAGATACAGCCACCAGTTACAATAGACTTGTAGTTGAACAAAATTTTCATTAGTGATCAGTGTTGATGCTGAACAGAATGTATAAAAACAGTATTCCTTGCCTGGAATGCCTTTCCAAGAAACCTTTGCCAAGAAAAACTTGAAATGACCCAGATCAGATGCTTTTAGCAAGAGACCCACATAAAATCATGTGGAATATAATTGTGTAATGACACAGATAGCTAGCTATTTGATCACTGCTTTTCCCTGTTCCAACCAAGTATCACACATCTGAACTGTGGCCCAGAGCTGGCCAGCTAACTGTTGTGGAACTCATCTCCAAATTGTTAATGAATGATTACTACACAAACTTTTGGATGATGCTTATTCCAAGACAAATATTCTAATAGCAGCAGACATCACAATACCACTGATCATCTGGATAGTGAGCTGACTGTAAGGGTGGAAGTCTATTTCCCATCACTAACTGTATTATCTTCAGCTGATCTTGATGAGGGGCCAGAACCTCACCTTTGGACTTCGCTCCCCTATTGGACAAGATTTGCAGCCCTGGTGAGGTCCCTCCCCTCAGTGTTCTCATGGGATTCATAGAGGCTCCTCCTTATTCTTTACAGTATTTTATCTCTCTACTTGTGTAAAGAGCCCTCTTCCCCACTGTTCTTATACGTGTGGTAGCTTTACTCCTACTCTTGTGGAGAGACCTCCTTTGCCAGGAGATGTGGAGTTGGGGGGGTGGCCCGTGTTTCTCCAGTCTGTTGCTGGAATGAAGAGGAAGTGCCACTGTGGGACTGGGGAATAGGTAGGTAGAGATGCAACAGGCCATTTAAGTCTCATATTTAATAACTTGGTGTTTACTTTGAGAGTGTTCAGAGTCGCAGTATTGATATACTGCCCATTACAACCAGAAATGCTCAGCTGTAAGCTTCTCAACTATTTCATATCTGGCAAAATGGTGTTTTCTCTTGCTCTGTGTTGGAATACTTCAGAGATCTTTAAAGAATGACAATTGAATTGAAAAGAACTGACAAGGGGCAATACTATTTGGCTCAAGCTTCAGCACACACAATGCACTGCTGTAGTCTGTAAGGAGGAAGGCTGCTGTGTCTTCTTGCATAAGGTGCTATATTTAGGAACTGCTGTCCTTATCTGCTGACTCATCTATGTCAAAAAAAAAAAAAAAAAAAAAGCTAAGCTCTTTCTAGGCCAAGGAAACTGTTAACTCTTATAGTACTTGGCATCTCTGAGAAACAGAAGCAATTATCGCTATACTTCCAGTACTTGTGTAAGCTACACCTATATCAGTAAATAAAATAGGCCAGGTCCTCTATTATGGCCTGTTCCCATCTACAGGGTTAAGTCCTGCCTTTCCCCACTACTCCCCATCATCCACACTGCCTATAAGCAGCACACTCTGGCTTATGTCCTCTCCTGTAACCAGGTCCTGGTGTTGCCAGGGAAAGAGCTAGGTGATATGGATCAAATCAGCATCAGGCAATGTGTCACCGAGCAGTCATACGATGCAGTGCTCATACCTGTGCCCTGGCCAGTTAAGTAGTGTAAACATAGCTGTAGAGCACTAATCCCCTTCCTCTTGGCCTGTCAAACAATACTGTCCCCAAACTCTTCCATGAGGGGCAGTAACAGAATTTCCACATCCTGTTTCCAACTAATTTAGTGATATTCCCCTCTGTGCTCCTGTGTTCACTTTTCCTCTGAACCTAAAGACCTTATTTGTTAACTGTCATGGTCCACTAAAGCCTTGAATGGCTCCAGGACCATTTTGTGGCTGATAATGTTTTGACTATATGTAGCCAAAGAATGATTTGTCACTAGAGATCATTGAATGCTGGATATCTTTTTCCAGTAGTATGGAGAGGGTTACCTTCCCCTCCTTGAGACACTTGTGAGAGGTTCTTGTTCTGACTTAGTAGAGCTGAGCACAACTAACTACTATCTAAACTATTAAAATAATCAGCTGCTTAATTAACTCACTTTTTGAAAGCACACGCGTTCATATTTCCTTCCATGCCACCTGTGCTTGTTAAATTCATTGCTAATCAAGAAACAAATTGCTTAATTGCACAAAGATTCTGTCCAAATCCTGAAAGTATTGAAGTTTTAAATTACATGGTCCAAACTGCTGTGAAGTTATAATTGCTCGTTAGGAGAGAGGCATATTACCACAGAGATGTCATCTGTTAGGCATTTAAATCTTCCTCAAGTGTTAAGGTCACAGACTCTGCATTTCTCACTGTTTTCCTCTATTTTTGTTCAATGTACTTAAAGTCTACTTTCTTGAATTGTGCTCCTGGGGATATGGTCAAATACATTTACAGGCAGTACCATTTATAAGACTTAGAATGCAGTGTGATAAACTTTGAATTCTTCTGAAGAAAAATATATTGGATTGTGTTTTCTCCCCTAGACACATGAAGAGTCAATATAAAACTCGTGGACTGACTCTCCCGTTTGTGTTTTGTGTTCAGACAATACCACAGATCTCACTTAGGCTGATATAAATATTCTGTTTTCAGAAATATTTGATGGTTCAGGAGATATTTGATAGAGAATCTGGAAGCTGAGAATTGTAGTGTTTGTACACGAAGAATATGTAGCTGTGCTTATCTAGGACAGACTAGTCTCAGACATGAAATTAGTAACTTTGAGCCTCTGTAGGAGCACAGTGACTGAGCCTGCTAAGCTGTGTAAGTCTGGCTTGGTCACATCTGTGGTCTGCAATCACATCTTGAAGTGGCAATAACTCAGTAACTTGTGACTAAGTCTGTTCAAAAAGTAATAATAATAATAAAGGGAGCTTTCCAAAAGGCTAAAAGGAAGGTTCATTCAAATTGGCATGCCTTCACTGAAGGATGTTCAAACAGTGAGCCAAAGTAGGTCGTGTACCTTTAGCAAATGCTTCCTAAGGAATCTTGGACTATTGGTGTCATCTCAGAACAGGAGAAGGAGAAATGTGAGACCTACTTTTTAAAATGGTTGAAGAAGTTGGAAGAGTGAACAAAGATCTAGAAGAGATCTAGTTAAAGGAGACTACAGACTGTCAATATGATGCTCTAGCAATGGGGAGGTGCTGTTCCAGGACTTCTAAACAGGATAGTTGTATACAAGACAGCTCTGTCCCTTTTGGCACTGTATAGATGTTGCTGAAATTGTTTAGTTTTGAAACCTTTCGGAAAGACTCAGATTCAAAGATCATAAAACTGAAAGTTTCAGAAACATGCTCTACAAAGGAAGTATGAAGGAATTCTTCTCTTTTTAAGAAAAGAAAGTGGCTGAAGTTGAACTCTGAGTGTAAGATTTCAAGGCTCCTATAGAAATGGAGGTGATCAGCTACCCACTGTCTTGCAGAAGCAAGAAATATTTTACAGCAAGAGTATTTGGCTTGATGATAGGGACTACTTTCCAACTGTAAAGTCAACTATACAGTTAAATATAGCTGCTCTTAAAATCATTGGCCTAAAGAAGTTATTCAAGATAAACCACCTCTGACATTTAATCCTGTCCTACATTTTTGTGACAGCCAACTAGAGCCAATGGGAATAAGGCATGCTTGAAAATCACCTTGTTACACACAAGTGCTGATCTGCAAAGGCCCATACATGATAGCAGGTTTTAAATCCCTAAAATACCAAAATACCTCTGAGAAATCTAGGTATGAGGTCTTCCTGTGTTTTAAAACAATGACTAAATGGCCAAGAACTTGAATGTGAATTGTTACTGTTCTTGAAAATGGGATTCATGAAGCACTGGATATGCAAACAAGCTGCTCTAGCCTCTTGATCCACCTCTCCCTCCTTGAATACTCTCCTTCTTATGGTAAGGGTGCCTGAATGTCTTATCTACTGTTTACAGTCCAAGGTACTAGCATAATTGACCCAAACTGTTGCATGTATAAGCATTAACATCTATTGGTTCTTATGCTACCTAGGTCCTTTGTGAAAATGTTTCCTCAGGCACTTTTCTCAGTGCATGATAGCAGATCTGCTAAGGACACTACAGCTGCTGTTCAAACTGGACCAGTTCTGAAAATACCCAAGTTTGCTATGAAGTGGTCATACTGTTCTGCTGGTTAGTCAGCTCCCAGAAACATGTCTCTTGGAAGGTGATCACTTCTGTTCAGAGCAAATATTAACATTCTTGAACAGCAATATGCCCTAGAGAATATCTAAAATGTGGATATTGTATGGTTGCAGCTACAGCAGGGTTGTCAGGATTGTGGTGCTACAGTGATCTTTCAGCTGAGTCTTACAAGGAGAAAGAAATGCATTGTATGTTTGATTATTGCATGGGTATTTTTTACCATTTCATACCTTGCTCTGGACACTTTGTTATATGTGCTAATTTTAACTTCAGTTTTGCATCTACAATTCCCAGACCTTTTCTCCTTTCATTTCTCCATTGTCTTTAACAACTATAATGAACATCACCTGTGTCCTGATACTGCATATCCTCTGTATTTTAATAAAAGCCTTGTGATCCATTAGAACAAAGAAACAGTTAGCTGCATTGGTTTAACTCCCTACCCTACAGTGCTGTTGTAGTCTTTCCTCTTTTGTTCTGAGAGTTCACTGGTGCTGCTTGGTATACTTGAGTTAAAAGTAATAACAGGCCATGTTTAATCTGCATGCAACTTCCTCAGCATTTTAATGTAAAGCCTGTTAACCCTCCCTGACACTCTGCACCAGAAGACTGTGTATTCCAAATACAGAGAATAGTTTCTAACTCTGCAAACTGCTTGTTGTGGAGGAAGGGTATCTGACAGACAGGATAGAAGGGAAAGGGGAAAATATCAAAAAGGGCAGACCAAAGGAAGGTACCAAAAGGCAAAACTACTGAAGGAAATCCTTTCTTTTCTTTTTTTTTTCTTTTTTTTTTGAAAAAAAAAAGAAAACCCTGTAAGTCCACATGAGCAGTGCCTTACTAGACTGCCTTAATGATGAAAGATGCCAAAAAATCAAATAATCCGTGTTCCAATGATGGTGGATGCTACAGCCACTTTAGCTTAGAAATTGAATCTAAAGGCCAAGAAAACAGACACAGTTTTCTGAGCTGTTTTGGGACTGGGATTAACTTTTATCTCTAGTACAGCGGTACTTTCATTTACTGTAGCATTAGCCATGCTGTCTCCTTCCCCAGAAGTTTGCATCACAGCTCAGCTGCACTGTAAGAAATGTGCACATCCTCCAGCAAAGGAGGCTACCTGCTGGTAGCCTCTCTGCTTAAACTGATTCATCAGTCTTATGTGTACCTGAGTCATCCTCAACCCCTGACTACTTCTATCAAAGATGCTTTTAATGGCAGACGAAGGGGAGGTATTGACTTGAAATTCTGTACTTCAAAAGTCAAAGGGGCAGGCACTCTTACTTCCTTTATTTTCTTTCTAGTGAATGCAGGCAGTAGCCAAGATCAGTTATGCATTGGATAGCTCATCTTTGAGTTCAGGGGTAAGTGAACAGCTTCCTAAAAGTAAATGTTTAGAGTTTACACCTTTGGAAAGGGCTGCAGCCTCTTGGAGGCTACATGCATATACCAAGCACTTGAAATTATTTTGTCTTATGTATAAGCTAACACATTGCATTTTGGATTCTGCCATTTAGTTTTTGTGTGTACTTTTATATTCTATTATTTTAGAGGTTGTATTGTGTTCCCAACTGCTCTTGAGAAGGAATAGGAGTTATGGAAGATTACTTCTCAATAAGCCTTAGTCCAAGGATGCTTGTTTTAAGGATATGAAACCTGGACAGAGCAGTGCTGTTTCTGTATCTTTTGGGGATATTTAAAGCATTAGGATAATTTTCAGTTCTATTGTTAGTTTTGAAAAATAGTAATAAAGCATTCTCTTTCAAATCCTACAATGACATTCTCACTTTCCCTTTATTGCTACTTCTTGTTCTCTGGAATGGCAGCATACAGATTTAATTTCTATCTTGATCTTCCTACTTTGTTACATAGTAAACTTTATCATCTGTCTGGCTAGGTTTTGTTCTTAAAAAATCCTAAGAGATTAGTTTCTTAGAAAAGCATGAAAGTGAAATTTTAATTATATCCTTTAAACTGTACTGTGGTGATAACCCCCTTTTAACTCCTAAAGATATATCATGTTCTTTGAGTACTTAGGCTGTGTTGGGCAAATTACTACAGTAATATCAAGCTTCGTGAAAAGGTTCAGCTCTGTTACCCAGACAGTAATTAGTAAATTGCTAGAAACTACAGATGCACCACTTTTTGTAGTTCACTTGTTCACAGCTTCTGCAACTATTTCTGGGATGATGACTTAGTCATTTCAATTACTAGGGGAAGCTGAAGGCTGGTCTTGATAAAAGGAGCAAACTACTGTGCTGTATTTATAAAATATATATAAAAAATTAAGCCTTATTTTTTTAATCTCATCTTTGTTGCATTGAATGTGAACACTGACAGGGTAATAGAGATGCTGTATAAACTATTTGCTGTGTGTCATGTTTCATTAAGATAAAGGTAATCTAAGGACTGAAAGCATGGGCTTGAACTTATTTCCAAGGCAAAAGGCCTCTGCTACTCTTTGAGGAAATGAAGAATCCACTTGGCCAGCAGATCAGATTTGTATATCATGATAACAGGAGAACTAGCAAAACTTGCATTTCTAATACAAATCTGCTTGGCTGGGTGTGAAAGGCAGTTTGCTAGGTCCTCAATAAGACTAATTTGAGAGATGGGCTCCCCAGACCTCTGTCTCTTAGGTATTTTAGGCTTTTGTGTCCAGTCAAGTGACTGGATACGTAACTCCTACCACTCTCAGAAGCAAGCTTGTCCTGCGGTCAGGGATGTAGCTACCTTGTAGGGTAGTGGAAGGGTATTGGTGCCAATGAGATCTTGAGTAGACTGTAATGGGACTGCATATCCTGACTGGTGGACAGGGCTGTCCTCTGGAGGGCCCAGATGCTCCCTTAGCTTCCAGCATAACTGGAAGAGTCCAGTAGATATGGCCTGTGATAGCTGGATTTGTTGAAGTTGACCATAATTTTAACCTGAAACACAGCACATCTCTTATCTCCTAAATCCTTTACATGCCATATATAAAAGTTTTGTAGACTTCTATGGGGTGACCCATAGGGTATGCTGGAGTTTCCCTGCCAAAGAGCACCGTAGGTAACGGGGCCTAACTCAGTGTCCGTGCACTCAGGGAAAACCAGTGTATTCTTATGTAAACTTGCAATTTGAGGGGATGCTTTGGTTAAGACCACTGTGTTTGGGTTCTGGTTGCATTCCTCCAACAGCTCTATCGCTACTGGTGAGTGAAAGAAGTTATATTTAGTCCTTCTTACTGAGTCAGAGGTAGTTAGCAATGACTTGGAGGAAAAACACTTGAGAATAATGAATTGCCCACCAACCACAATAGTCTTATGATTTTAAAGGGGAATAAAAGTTTAGTAGATCTGGTGAGGGCTAATGATATAAGGGAAACTACTTTATTGTTTTGCTATTGCGGTCCCCTGTGGAAGCTCACCTTCATGCTAATTTTTGTCTATATGGTAGTCTGGAATGGAGCAGACCCTTTCCGAGGTGACAGACTGAGTTTTTCTTCTGCAATTAGAAGTTACAAATGCTGGTTAAAACAGTAAGAGAAGTAGCTTCCCTTTTAAAGTGAGACAACAGATGCTGTGGATCAGATGAGCAACTGTATCTTCTGTGTGATTGAAAGTCCCTCGATTCCTGTCACAGCCTGATTTGGGAACTGCTACCTCTTATAATACTTCTCTTTAGATACTACGATTCCCAGCTATTCTGTGTGTTCATTCGGTTCTGCCTGTGAACCTTTTTTTTTTTTTTTTTTTTTTTTTTGGCTCTGTGAAGCTGAGGAGAGAATCTTGGCTGATGCAAGTAAGTGTAATTTGGAAGTTGACAGCACTATACTGTCTTAAACTGAGATTATAAGCCTCTAACCTGATCTGTGAGAGAGGGATGAGGCAGCTTCTGAAGTTTAGAGTAGAATCTGGAAAGAAGTTTAATTTGGGATGTTGGAAGTAAAGGACTGAATCACTTCTGAAAGAAGTACTGCTACTGTATATGGGAAGGTCTATGCAAACCTGTGTAGGGATGCTTTGGTGGGAAGGTGTTGGCCTTCTGTTTAAACATTGCAGGTTTTATACTACTATAATAACATCTGTTTAAATTCATACTTTGGGTTATAGAGAACACATTAGATATTGCTGACATAAAAGGCATATTTCTGGAAACTTAAAGCATCATAATCACCAATATGGTATTATTAATTACAGTAATCAGTTCTTTGATATGGTAAGCAATCCTGTTTGTAAAATATATAAAATACAGTCCTTAGCCCAGCACTACCATCTATGCAAAATACTGCCCATAGCAAGTTTCTATTGGGGAAAAAAACATTTGTGGAAGGCTTGTTATGTCCATAGGCATATAGCCTATAAACTAACAGGAATTTGCAAAGGATTTGTACAGAGGACCAAATATTCCAAATAATGGTAGGAAGCATTGCAATGAGAATGTATAACCTAAAGACAAAGGCTGTTTAACAATGGGGGTTTGAAATAGATTGTTAAATAAGGGATTTGACCCCCTGTGCTCTGAGGCATAAGCTTCCTTTTAAATAGATTGAGTTAGAGGGGGAAAAATGGAATAGTTGAATGTCAAATAACAGCTAGATATGGAGTTTCTTTCTCTAGAGTACACATACACTTGTGTGGGAGTAAAGTCTAGTCTGCTGCGTTCTGAGAGTTTCTGTCCCTGTGCAGGAATTTCTTATAGCATGCACAATTTTATTTTATAGTATTTGACATCTTCCACTCTAAATATAGTTTGATTGCCTTCCAAATAAGCTTGGGTCTGCTACTCATTCTGATTCACCATTGTAAAATTAACTATTTGACATTCTCAGTAAACAGATGCTCTGGGATACAGTCAGAGATTATCTTAAATCACTGCAGGATTTCAAATCACCATTGTTAATTATTTTGGGTTTGATCATGTTTCCCCCCTCCCCCCCCCCCCACAATCTCCCAACCAAAGTTTAAAAAACAAAACCTCTTGCCCCCTCCTTTTGGGGAAAGAGAGAATTTGAGAACTCCACGTATTCAGCATGTCTTCAAGATTCTCCAATTTAAAATTGTTTCAATACTTTCAGCATGAGACAGATGGTGGGTTGTACATCTTTATTGCAACATCGTCATTGGCAGCATGGTAGCACAAGTGTTATTTGATGGCTAACATGAAGGTGTCTATTTAGTTGAATTTATAGTCCTAGGAGGTTTGAACATGTCAATAAGGTGCATCCATATGCTTATACATGTAAAAAGGCCAGACAGTAGGTTTACCATTTTCACAAATTGCTCTGGCTATCACAAAATGTGTCAAGAGTGTGTGAGAGGGAGAATAAGAAGTGCTGTTATGCTTTTTGCTTCTGTGGCACGTATTATATTTGAAAAATGTTGGCAGGTTTCCACAGTTGGGGAGCTGTTCGTGGCTGCTGTCTAGCCTGCTGCTATTTCTATGGGTGTTACCATGGGCACTGATGGAAAGAAATGCACATTGAACAGAAAACAATCATGAAAGACAGAACAGGAGGGAAAAAGGTAAATGCATTAGGGAATGGGACAGTCTGGTAACTGGGTAAGATCTGTGAGCCTGTAATGGCATCATATGGTCCAGGAATACTTGGCATATATGCTGTAGCTATGGAGTGTGGGACAAATAATGCTCCCATCCCAAGAACAAATCTATGGCTATTATACTAATAATCTAGGACATAAGACTCTTAAGCTCACAGTGATAAAGTAAATGAATCGTTTTCCCTAGACAATACGAAGTGATTGTGTTCCCAGTTCATTCTTTTGTGAATGGGCTGTTTATTGACGTAATCACTTATGTGCAGTATGGAGCATGTCATGTTGGGAAAAACTACAACACTGAGGCAGCTTTAGTGATGTGAACAACTACCTTGGCTGAGATGAGGACAGCACATATGAGCGAGAACATATACAAGTAGCATCAAGCTGCTTTTGCATTCTTTTGAGCAGAGTGCTCCTGTGCTGTTTTGATTTCTGATATGAGTTAGGTTCTCACATAGCTCTGCTAGTGTGCTAGATAAGGTCTGCTAGGTAAGGTGTTAGAAACCTTGGTCATGGGCCTTGGTGCCTTACAGGCAATCTTCAGGTGGCTGGATATTTTTGAGGGGATGCAGACCACTGTTTAGGATTTCTGATATGCTTGTTTTCAAGTGTAGGAACTCGTATTATCTAATTTTGGCTCAAAACTCTTCCTGTTCTTCATAGACTGGAACCTGAAGATATGAGTTGCTATCTTCAGTGTTCTTGCTTTTCTGTTGCTATCTTCATCATTTCCTGACTCAGAAGCTGACTGCTCTATCACGATGTGCCAAGAATGAGAGCTATTGTTAACATTTTCTTCATCATTGTTTTGGGTTGAGTTGTTTTAAAGAGGAAAGCACTGAAACACCTGTCATAGTACAGGAAGTGTATGTGCAGAAAAGTTGGGGTGAGATTCAGGGACTATATATGGGAGGTTTTTGAAAAGTATTTGTGTGTGGGGGGAGAAGCATCAGATGATAATCTATCCTTTCATGCATTTTCTTTCTTCAACTATCTTCCTTTTTTTTTTTTTTTTCTTCAGTAAGAAAAACTTGAAGGATGTCCTGATTTCTGATTTTTCTTGTGAGTAGTTTATAGGTTTTACTGTGTGAGCAAAGTGGGACTTATTTGTTGTAAATACTTGAGCTCTTGACATTTCTTGAGGCAATCTTGCTGGGAATGGCCCTACCTCCTAAGGTCTAGTGTAAGTGTCTGGAAAAAATTATTCCCAATGGTCTAGAAAGCAATTTTAAGACATCTTGTAAGACTTGTAATCCAGGGGAATGTTTTTGATGTATCCAGAAAGAACTACAAGTGCTTCTCCTTCCCTTGAAATGAAAGAAATGTGAAACCAAGAAAACTAACTATGTCTCAATCTCAAAGTTTTTGTGTGCGTGTACAATGTGTGCGTGTGTGTATATATATTTATATACATACATGTAGGAAAACTTTTCTTTTTTACTTTATTCAGTATTCCACCACCCGTAAGCTAAGTTTTAAATATACACCTAAGTTTTCTTATCCCTCCCTTATCCGTAAGTTTAACTCCTTAGTCCATGATAGGGAATCCCAAATCTGTTCATCATGTCACATTCTTGGACTTTGGGTTCTAGCCAAAGAAATAAAAGATGTGATAGCATTTTGTAATGTTTTACATCCATGTTGTACCTATTTAAGTTAATAAACAAGCTCTGTAGCAATAATGAATTGATTTCAGAAGTTGTAATAATGATACAGCACCTTCTGCTTTGAGGGTTACTGTTTTAATTGGAATTTAAGATTTTAATGTGAAAACATCTTTTGCACCCTTCAATATAGCATCGGTTCGTTTATTTTTTCCTCTTAAATTTTGATAAGAACTGTGTGTGACATACTGTCCTTCTTATTAAAGCTTGCAGAAACAGGATCTAGTTGGTCTGTCTGGACAAGTGCAATGCTTTCCTGATGAAATCAGTTGAGTCACTACTTCTCTTCACAGCTCTTCCTCTAATTCCTTTGGAGGAAAGGAAGTGGAGGAAAAGATTGCTGCTCTTGGTATCTTTATAGTGTAATCTTAGTAGACCAAAGGAGATCATTGCCCAGAGTGTAGTTAATGTTTACTCTTCTTGTCTGGGTTTTGCTAGAAATAATAAAGATTCAGTGTGCTTTTTCTTTTAAACATAAATACAGTTCTGATTCTGCACTAAGGCAAAGAAGACCTGTTTTGCCACATTTCAGCCTATGGGAAGTGGAGGAAAGTACAGGACTTTGCCTCTGGAGGTGTGAAGTGTCACAGAGGCAAGCTTCATGCTTGCTGGTATAAGACAGGGCAGCTCTTCCTGTGATTATTTGCAGGAGAACTGAAGACTTCTCATATGAAAATTTTCTTTTTTGTTGTTTGTACTTCACCTTTTCTTGTTATTGCTTCCTCTTTTCCTATGAGATATGGTCATCATCCCTTGTATTAAAAATGAATCTTGAGATAAAGTTGCAGTCCTCATTAATCATACCGTGTGGAAAGAGAAAGCAGCTCAGGCATGTCTGACTATGCACAGGAGGGAGAAAGTGACATTTTTGACTTCTTTCCATGCCAAGATATTTTATATTTGCAGCTCTGGAAGACCTGGTGCACTAAGTGTGCTCTACACACTGAGATACCAGCAGATGGGGGATGAAGGCCAAGTGCATTTGTTCACTTCTCTGATAAGAGAAGCCAAAGGAGACAAAACACTGTAGCTGATGCAAATGAATGTGCTCTGGGAAGAGGCATCAGTCAGGTCACTTGTGACCACAGCAGAGGGAGGAAAATTCTAAGAACTGCAACTGGAGAAGCTGCAGGACCACAAGTGGCCTATGGGGAAGAGAACTAGGCTAGCTGATACTGTTTCTGTGCTGCTTGGCTCTAAGTACCTTTTCAGGTTTTTATGATCTTTCCAGACAGGGAGACTTTGTTCAGTGCACTGAACAAAAGGGAACATTGCACAGGTGGAGGGAAATTAATGCTAACTGTTAGTCAGGTACAAGTCATCTGTCTGGGGGGGAACTGGGATGGTTCTTCGAATGCATTGGTAGCAAGAGGAAAACTAGGAAAATGTGGGCCTGCTGCTGAATGAGATGGGGGCTGTGGTGATGAAGGATACAGAGAAGGAAGAGATATTGAATGCTGCCTTTGCTTCAGTCATTACTGCTAAGAGCAGGCCTCAGGAATTTCAGAGCCTGGAGACCAGAGAAAGTCTGGAGAAAGAAAGACTTTCCCTTGGTTGAGGAGGGTTGAATTAGAGATCTCTTAGGCAAATTTGACATCCACGAATCACGGGCCCTGGTGAGATGCACCCATGAGTGCTGAGAGAGCTGGCAGATGTCACTGCTAGGCTGCTCTCCATCATCATTGAAAGGTCATGGAGAACAGGAGAGGTGCCTGAGGGCTGGAAGAAAGCCACTGTCACTCCAGCCTTCAAAGGGGGCAGGGAGGAGGACCCAGGCAACCGTAGGCCAGTCAGCCTCACCTCCATGCCTGGGAAGGTGCTGGAACAGCTCATCCTGGATGCCATCTCAAAGCATGTGAAGCAGAAGGTGATGAGTGGTCAGCATGGATTTGCCAAGGGGAAATCATGCTTAACCAATCTGATAGCTGCCTTTGACAGATCAACTGGCTGGATAGAGGAGGAGAGAGCAGTGGATGTTGTCTTGCTGACATCATCAACGGGTAGGCTAACATCCTCACAGGCAAGCTGTGGAAGTACAGATTGGGTGAGTGGGCATTGAGGTGGATTGCGAGCTGGCCGCGAGGCAGAGCTCGTAGGGTTGTGCTCAGTGGTGGAGAGTCTAGTTGGAGGCCTGTACGTGGTGGTGTCCCCCAGGGCTCAGTGCTAGGGCCAGTCTTGTTCAACTGATTCATCAGTGACCTGGTTGAAGGGGCGGAGTGCCTCCTGAGCAGGTTTGTTGATGATGCCAAATGGGGAGGAGTGGCTGATACAGCAGGGGGCTGGGCTGTTGTTCAGAGAGACCTGGACAGGCTGGAGAGCTGGTCAGAGAGGAACCTCGTGAAGCTGAAGAAAGGGGAGTGGAGGGTCCTGCACCTAGGGAGGAATAACCCGATGCTGCGGTACAGGCTGTGGGGTGACCTTCTGGAAAGCAGCTCTGTAGAGAAAGACCTGGGAGTTCTGGCGGACAGCAAGCTGACTATGAGCCAGCAATGCGCCCTTGTGGTGAGGAAGGCCAGTGGTATCCTGGGGTGCATTAGGAAGAGTGTTGGCAGCAGGCTGAGGGAGGTGATCTTGCTGCTCTGCTCAGCCCTGGTGAGGCCTCATCTCAAGGACTGCATTCAGTTTGGGGCTCCCCAGTACAAGAGAGACATGGAGCTACTGGGGAGAGTCCAATGTAGGGCTATGGAAATGGTCAGAGGACTGGAGTGCCTCCCCTATGAGGAATGACTGCGAGAGGTGGACCTCTTTAGCCTGGAGAAGAGAAGATGGAGGGGAGCTTATCAGTGTCTACAAATACCTTAAGGGGGAGGGTGTCAAGGGGATAGGGCTAGAGTCTTTTCAGTGGTGCCCAGTGACAGGACAAGAGGCAATGGGCAAAAACTGAACCACAGGAAGTTCCGCTTCAATGTGAGGGGGAATTTCTTCCCACCACACCACTCAGGACAAAAAACCATCATAGGCAACTGCTATTCTTGGTCCTCTTTCCTGATCTGGCAACCATAGCAGGAACCACAGAATGGTTGAGATTGGAAGGGGCCTCTGGAGATCAGCTAGTCCAACCTCCCTGCTCAAGCAGTGTCACCTAGAGCATGTTAGACAGGGTTGCATCCAGGTGGGCCTTGAGTATCTCCAGAGAAGGAGACTCCACAGCCTCTCTGGGCAACCTGTTCCGGTGCTCCATTACTCTCTGGGAGCCTCTCATCCTGATCTCTGGATGCTGGATCATGTCCCACAGAGCAATTATTCAGAGTCAGTAGACAACTTGATTCATTTTGCCTCATCCAGGCAAAATTAGAATTTTGAAGATGCACTTGTTGTATCTGATTAATGGAACAACTTTTGGTATTACAGTTGCTGTAATGATTAACAGGAAAACTATTCTGCATGATTCTTTTCTGTTGGATTTTTGCTAGCCATAGTTGCATTAGCTAGCAATGGAACACATTCATGGTCTGCCTTTGAGTCTAAGACAACTAATAAGGGCTTGAGGATGTATAACCCTTTTTTGAAGCTCTTTGTGGTTATTCTTACATTCTTTGAAATTACCTATGTTGGTAATCAGTACAGAATTTCAGATTATGTGAATTATTGGTTTAGTAAAATCTGGCAACTATATTTATAGGCTCTGTTTCATGCTTAATTCATTCAAAGAATTGCTTTTGATAATGCTCAATTGTTTGTGCCTACTTTCCTGTTTTTTTTTTTTCTGCCTCCCAGATAGACAATAGGAGCTGGTCTATGTTTTCTTGGCAAATGCTGGCATTCCTGGTAGTGTCTTAAGAGCCTTCATCACATTCAATGATGTGCAGAGTAAACTGGACCTGTAAAAGATGCTGTACGTGTCCCTAGAAAAGGTGGCAATGTGTAGATATTTTCTATTAGAGAGTAATAGAAACATAGGTTAATGTGATCAGTTTTTTTCTTTAACTGAACAATTCTGTAAGAGTGGCGCCATATGTTATCTATTTTTTGCCTCTTCTGAACCAATTAGAGCATGACAGTGTTTCCTGACTAATGAGGCGAATGCTCTCACTTTTGTTCATCTGTGGAAAGGTTTCTATCACTGTACAGACTTTTACACAGCAGCATTAGTAGTTGCTGTAGCGTGATCAATAAGAGAAGCTGCATTAAGATCAACGTTTATGCAGGGCGATAAACAGACCCAATTAAGTACTGGAGATTTTATAAAAACAAAGCCACTTAGCTGGTGATGCTTTTTTGTTACTGGAATGAAATTTTCTGTGAGATCTTAGTGTGTCCAGGATTTCAGGCAGAGATGCCCTTCAGGGCAACCCTAGCAAACAGAGAAGACTTTTTGATCCAGCGACTGAGTTACACATTTGCAGAAGCATTAGTTTCCTTTGCTTCTTGCCTTTCCAGTACCCCTACCCTTTTCAGGAAGGGGTACTTCTTACTTTGTAGTCTCAGGTCAAACTGTAGTGGCTATTTAACTGGCAGCACAGGGCTGCAAAAGCCATACTGCTGTACTGCATCTTCACTGAGAGGACCTGTTTGTGCAGGTCTGCCCCTGCTCCAGTTCCGGCCTGGATAATATCTTTGAGAAAATAAATTGTTTCTCTTCCTGTAAAATTGGTGGTACGGTTCTGTGGAGTGTTTTGTGTGTCTGTGTGATTGTAAATTAGGGGACAGTCCTTTACGAGCCAAGACAGATGCTAACAACTTCCTCTTCCACAGCATGAGGTCATATTAGCACAGATTTGTACCATATTAATAACTTCCTCTTAGGATGTCTCTTTGACTTCATGGCCCTTCTGGCAGCAAATGTGACTAGAACAGTAATGACATGCAACTTGAAGAATCTAAAATAAATACTAAATGCTTTACTACTTGTTACAAATTTCCAAGACATCATTATTTATTCTAATTAGTTTATGCTTTTTTATTGTAGAATGCCTTACTCCTATTCCTGGTAAAGTCTGTACCCAAGGCCTAGTGTAGTTCTGCTGTTGCTGCAAATAGTGTTGGAGGATTCACAGGACAGAGGCCAAAGCTGGGTGAAGCAGGGGAATGCAGAAGTGCTTGAAATTGTTAATGTCCATTGGCAGAATGGGGCACTTGGTCTGAGAGCCTTGTGGTACTCTGGCCCTGGAGTAAAAATTATAAGCCCCTCATGTGAACACGTAGGGGAGCTATGTGGGCTCTGGGGCAATATCTGCGTGGTATGTTAAGGTACAGTTATTTCAGCAAGGTGGTTAAGCTTGGGCAGAGTAGTGTGCTACTGTGGCTCTGCTATTCTGACCTTGGAGTTTGAGAGAGCAATTTTGGGTATCTTTGGAAAGGATAATGTACAGACATCCTACAGTATCTTCCTGGTTTTATCATTGTTTTGGCAGTCACTGTTGCTTTATCCTGCTTGTTTCCTTTACCTACTGTATCCCTTTCTGTGTATGTATGTGTGTTGCTGAAAATACTTGATATTTCTCTTCTGTCTCCCTGTTTTATCTGTGTGAATAGTAATCTCCCATCCCAGATGGTGGTTGTGTGTGGGGTGGTAACAGTGTAGGAATCTGAACTATGCACTGATGCAGATGACTGAGTGGATGGGAAAGATAAGACAAGGATAACAGGTTGCTGCTATGGCCTGCAGGCCTGAACACATGTGTTTGTATGTGATGAGGAATGTCTAAGGTCATCTTACACCTGAGGAGTAAGTTTCATGCATGAGTTGTTTGAGTGTTAGTCAACTGCTTGGTCAACTGCTTGAGCTTTGATAATGGAAGAAGATTAGCTCTGTGCCTACATGTGACTGAGAAATCCAGACACAAAACAGGATGTGCTGCTTGTGGAGTTGGATGAAGTAGTAGTGTGCAAAGGCTCTCTGCTCACCAGGAGATGCTGTTGCTTGTGGTTGTGTGAATGAACATATAGGAGGGTGCCCGAGGCATCCTTGGGGGTAAGGCAAAGAGTGTCAGTCTGACTTCCTTTTGACCGCCATTCAATGTAAAGATTTTGAAGTGAAGAGCACTGTTCTAAATCTCACAATGATCTTCTCTAGCATTAGTTTATTCTATTTTCTTTCAGAATCCTAATCTTCCTGCTGCCCCCCCCCAAAAAAAAAACAAAAAAACAAAAACAAAAAAAAAACCCAGGAAAACATTGTTTCAAAAGCAGGAGAGTAGCAAGAAACCAAGCTTTGACAGAGGATAATTCTGCTGCTTTTATGTTAACTATCTTCCTTGGCAGCTAAGAGCCACTTCTCGTTTTGCACCTGACATCATACATCTGAACATACTGTTGTACCCTACTGTAATGGCTGCATCTCCTGCTCTGTGACTTATGTTCCCTTAAGCAAGGTGGTGTTTCAGGTGGCTTTGTGTTTATGCTTTGTCAGGCAGTACCCTTGCTTGCCCCTTCTAAGGATGCTAACCATTTTTCAAAAAAGGAAGGGCTCTCTTCATAAATTCTTCCCCGACCCCTTTCCTGATCTCTATCGCTCGTTATTTTCATGTCTATTTTCTCTCTCCTGTTTAACATTTCCTTCAGCCTCTACCCTCTTAACGGTGAAAAATTCATGTATGCTCTGGGAAGAAAGGTAATCTAGCATCACTGACAGGTGTACTTGTGGTATTTTTTTCCTCTAGGCCACCTCACTAGGCATCACCAAGAACTGTAGTTTGACGTTTCTTACTGGACAGGCCCTGTGTTTGTTCCTCAAAAGCTTTGGTTATGGAAAGAGTGGTCCTTGGAGGAAAAGTGTGAGACAGTTATTTAACACTGTGTTTCTAGAGATGCTGAAACAAATACTTTATGGAGAGTGATAAATACGCCTGACAGGAATGAAAAATATCCAGGCTTTTCAGTGCATCACTGAGGATGGATCAAGGACAAAGTCAGAATATGATAGAGAACATGTGTGTGTGTGTGTGGGGGGAACACCATACTTCCTGTGAAAAGCTTTGCTTTTGTGCACAATGCTGCACTTAAAGGTTCCTGATTTATACATAGCCACAGAAGGATGCTGATAGCCATAATCTCGCTGCTCTAAGGCTTCATTTTGCTCAATGTAAGTAGCCTTCCTGGCCTCCTGGCTCAATTTGTGAAAGCTGTGGGATCAAGGCATATCTGCCCTAACAGGCTTTTTGTACTTTTTGATGTGCCGTTTAGCTTACACGCATCAAATAAGATATTGTTAGTCAGGGAACTGGTATCCCCTTTTGCTATAAGAAATGGAAAGCTACTTCCAAAGAGGTCTTGTCCTTCTCTGCACCCCTTAGGAGATTAGAATTGTCAAATTGAATAGAAGACTCATAAACTAGTGGAAAATACAGTTAATTGGGAAGATTTATAGGCTTGTTAGCAGGAATGTTTCTTAATTTAAAATGTCAGTGTATTCCCTGAAGGGAGACATTACTACTTGTTGAAGCCTTAATTGGAGTGGGATAATTTTCAGTGCTGGGACTAATAATAATAATAATAAAAGAATCCTTCTTGACCAAGAGGAAAGCTATTTAAATTTCACAAACTATAAAGGTGTCAGGAACATCTAATGTTTTTAGCTTCTCTCCTGAGGCCACAGAGGAGACTGAAAGGTGAACAGCAGCAATAGGTAGTAGTGGGAAAGTGTTAAGAGTTTTACCTAGAGCTAACTTGGAAATGTCATAATTTTATTTTTATTTCACTTAAACAGTGATGCTAACAGTCTTGTGCTCAAATTGGTTCAAATCTGTATATCTTGATAGCTTACAATGTTTATTTTCCACAGACTGGGCAAAATTGAGATATCCTTCTGGAAATGAAACTGTGTGCTTGTATGGAGAATAAACACTAGGGATCATTTGATTAGTCTTTGTTTTGAAATATTGCCGAAGGTCAATGTCTGGCAACAGAACATGCACATAAAAAAACCCTGTATGTGATTGTTAATGTTCTTTATCTGTTTGGATGGTATTCAGGACTCCTGTCCAGTATTTCTTCCAGTCAACTTGCTTAATTCTGTTTCCTGTTATTTTAGTTCATTGTTTCTAACTGCCAAACTGGGAAAGGGCAATATTCTTCCATGCCTAAAGAGAAGTATGATTCTGGATTAGAGTCCAAAGTAGAGGACTAGGTGCAGCAGAAAGAGGAATAATTATTCTGTTACCCAGAAAGTTGTAACCTCAGTGACAATGCAGAAACATCTCCAGTCTTCCTGATGCTTTGGGCTGGGATAACAGGTGGGAAGTGCTTAGTGATGATGTATAGAATAGCTCTCCTAATAGAAAGCAGCCCTGGGCCACTCTATGCTGCTTGACCTTGAGCTCACCAAGATTCCCAATATCAGGAAAAGGGGAAGCTGGAAATGATTCCTCCTTTTGCAGGGCCTGTTCAAGTTACTTGTCTCTTCCACTGATTTTGGTAACTTCCTCCCCTTGTCCCTGCTCCCTGTCCTTTTTGAGTGCAGCTTGTGAACTCTGTCCTTGGTTAGCCTCTGTAAAAGGCTTTCCCCTGGGAACGAATTCTCATTAATTAGCTGGAGCTTCCTCCTATCTCACCAACCCCCATATCTGGCACAGAAAGGCACTGGCTCCTGTAATTACCTACATGTAATACTAATTAAGCAATAAGACATGACAGGCAATGTGTTCTAGAGACCTCTGTGTACATGAGTGTCACGCGGGAGAAGTGTGTTTATTAAAGTATAGCAAGCCTAAAATCTCCCTTCCTGGACCTTCCTCTAACTGGAAGTGCTAAACAGGGCTAAGTATGTCCTGCCAGCAGCTGCTGCCTGCCCAGAAAGAGGGGCCACTGGTCTATAGGAGCTGTGGCAAGCAGGGATGATGAGGGATGAAAGGGAGGATGGGAGCAGGGAGGTGAGATTTCCATGGCAACGACGTGTCTGGGTACAGGTCATCCATGACTCCAGTGCAGAAATATCTTCTCAAGCCTTCTGTAAATAAGTATATGCCTGGAGTTTACTCCTTTACTCTGATATAAGTTCAGATTTGTGTGATTGCTTTTGATACATGACTCATGCTGTGAACATGTAGCTTGTGGAAAAGGATAAAATAATCTATGGTTCTCATACACTGTTTTACATTTTAAGAAATCCTTTTTTTAATCAGATGAAGTAATCCAACACAAGGCATAAAGTTTGCTGTTATAAAACAGCTATAGAAGTGTGCAAGCCATTTTGAGATTTTGTATTGGATATGCCCTGAACTGTTTTTAAAGTGTCCTTTTATGATTGCCAAGAAAATACAGGATTCACTTATAAAAATTCTTATACAAACGTAGGTTCCTGAAAATATAATGATTTATGACTTACAGGGTTTGATTTGAGATCTGTCACATCTGATATAAAACATCTTCCACAACTTCCAATTTAAGAGCAAAGATGAAAGCATCTTAAGTAGTGCCTTTCACTTAAATTCTAAACTCTGGAGAGCATTCTCAAACTCAATTCTTATTTTGCATCTTGTGTAATGCTTTTAAAGAGCCTAGACTCTACTGCATAGAATTGGAATGATTCTTGGTGTTTTCCAGCCTTATTTCAAAATAGAATAGTTAGCTTAAAGTCACTATGCAGCAATGCTGACAATCAAATCAGTCTGTGTATAAAGCAGTAAATATCTGACATTAAAAAAAAAAAGTGGAAGAAAAGGAAAAATCCTAATTTCCTTTTCTGTACTAAGATCTAGTATAGCTGTTAACTAACTTGTGACACTGTGCTTTTCATGTCAGTTTTATTTGTTAAGCTTTTCAGTGTCCTAAATAGTATCTATTAGCATCATTCTCCTGGTTTCCCTGGCAACTGAGGCAATCAATTCTGTGACAGTTTCAAAGCCATGGAAAAGCACCAGAGTTATGGACAGAAGTACAAAAAGCAGGTAGGCTGAAATCCATTTGTTTGCAGAAGAGCTTTATTTTTTTTCTCGTCCCTTCTGTTTTGCTCATTCTGTGGCATATGATTAAGCATAGATCTATTCAATCTGTCCTGTGGTTGTGCAGTGGTGATCTCTGATGCTGACTCTAAAGGTTCCTCAGATCCACTCCTCCCAGTTGTGAGGACCTTGAAATTTTAGCTTTGCAGCCTGGATCTCTTTCTAAATTTCATCTTTAAATGAATTGGGTAATCTTTTCCCTCTTCTTTGAGTAATATTAGAAACTGCTAAGGTTAAGGTCATGCTTTGCCTGTTGTTTCAATAGGCCAGGGTAAGACACTGTTGCTGCTGCTGCTTCCTACCTTCCTTCCCAATGCACAGAAACAGTGTGCAGTTTGTGACTTGTCACTCAGTCTGCCAGATTAAAAAATGCAGTCAGCTAGTAGCAGTGGCAATTGGCTAATGTTCCTAAGTTACCCTGCAGTCTCCACTGGTGAAAGACGATGACTTGGTTGGGAGATTTATTCCTTTCATGTTTGTATTTGAACATTTCCATTTATGTTTTGAGGGGCTTCTATAGAGTCCTTTTAAAATGTCAAATGAGCTGTGTAAGTTAGTTTCTGCCTGCAGGTAGGCTTCCTTCTCTTAATCTGCACTGCTTGTAGGACCAAAATACCAGGAAGGAGAACAATAGTGATACAGTGGTGCGTTATTTTTAAAGCTTTAAACCTTTTTACAGGTGAAAGCTTTTTTTCTTCATATAATTTTTCTTCATTTCTTTGAAGTCTGCAATTTGCACTCCTAAGAAATACAGTGAATAATATGGTTGCTGCACTCCTGAAAATGTTACTTGGTCAACTGCTTCTCATGAAACATAGACAGTACTGTCCTTCTGACACTTAGTTCACTTAGATCCTCCCCCCCCCCAAAAAAAAAAAAAAAAAAAAAAGTTTTATCTCAAATCTGTAAAAGTTGATACAGAATGTCCCTCAGGACATCCCATAGGAATACTTATGACTTTTGAAAATATTAAGACAAGCTAGTACATTGTGTGGGTTAAGTTTAGCTGCTGACCTCCAAGAACAGTTAACTTCATCACTGTGTAGATCCATTAATGGACATTCATGGCTTGTGAGAGGTGAGGTTTCCCCCTTGGAGTAACTGTGAACAGTTACAAGTTCAAATGTGATGGTCCCAAGTCTAAAGCGCAAGGGGGAAAAGCTCTTCTGTTTGAGGATTCTGGGTGGGCTTTCTTCCATTTTCATAATATATTAACTTCTTCACTGTAGTGGCTGTCTATAATCTTTTATTTCCTCATTTTATTTAATTATAAATATATTACTTTATGTCAGGAGGGCATATCCTTTGAATTGCTGGTGTGAAGTGATTTATTTTCCTTTATTTCCTCTATTTTTTTTCCCCATTCAACTGGTTTGTCCGTAAGGAAATGATAACAGAATAGCTAGGTAACTGAGAATGTATCAAATGTATGCAAGAAGCAGAAGCACTGAAGGAATTCTAGCTGCTCTCTCGTGAAATCTTTACCCAGCAAATTAATCTGCAAGAATAGTTCTATTTGCTCTAAATGAAATGCTGTGTGCAAGCATCATATATCTGAGAGATACTCACAGCATGAAGAGATATAATTGGACTCTCAGAATCACAGGAATGTTGATACAAGGTTTGATGTCTTGTTCCACTCCACTAACCTTTGTAAATTATCCTTTTCTTGAGAACTAAGCTAAAATCTCAAGCATTGTATAGCACTACTTATGTCAACCATCTCAGTATAGATTCCATGTTAAGACAACATCACTCTTAAGTGCTTTGGGCAATCATCCTTAATGTGAAAAGCTATGTTAACTATCCTGTGAAATGAGCTTGTTGGAAACCAATGGCCTGGAACAGGGAATGACTTAGTTGCCTACTGTCAGCCCTCCTTTGACAATGTATTCAGAATGAATTCTAGTCTGCGAAGTGTGATAGAAATATATAGCTTGTTCATTTGTAAGTGTTCATAGCCACTGTTTTTAAACAGCTCTGCTGGGGAAGCAGAGCAATGATGCTGCAAACAGCTCTTGTAAGACATCTCCTAGGCTGATTCTAAAACAGTTTTTAAAGAGGGGGAGGAAAAAAAGAAAAAAGAGGAGGTGGATTTAAAAATAGCAAGAAGGAAAAAACTTTTAGCCTTTTAGGAAGTAAAAAATGTGAATTACTGAGTTTGTATAGAAAAGAGCCTTAAATGTGCTCTGCTGCTGGGTGAACAAGCCCACTCTGTTTAACAGTGGACGAATCTAGTTTCTGTGCTCTGTCTTACAGTCCTGAAAGTTGTGTGCTGGGATGTTTCAGCTTCACCTTTCATGGCTTCCTTTCTCTTTATCTTCTGCCCATGTGAGGATTGCCCTGTGGGAGCTGGTGAAAAATGCCCTAATGTGGCAGGGGAAGAAGCATCCTTGTGGCTCCACTTCCTCCCCTCTCCCTGTGCCGTGCTGTATCTGTTTGATGTTTTTCTGTACACAGAGAAACAGGACAAGGACAGTCCCTGGAGTCTCTGCTGTTTCTCAGCTTATGTTGCCTTGAGGCTGTCGAAAGGGGTTGCAAAATGTTCTGTCAAATCATATGTGTAGAGGTCTGTAAGCAGCTCCATCTGTGAAGTATGGCTGTCAGGAGCCAGCCCTGTGGGTCTCTGGAAAGGTACAAGAAGGATTTTAAGTTGCAGGGCACAAACTGGGCATCTGTTGTGAGCTTGCTTGATCTTACTGCTTGTGTCCCCTCAGCTTGCACTGCCCCATGTGAGTGTGTGCACTTCAATACAAGTGTTTATCACCACCTGCTGCAGCAACATAGGAAGAACTATGTGGATTTTCTTTCAGCTGTGCGCATGTCACCCTGGGCTAGCGGATGAGCATCTGAATGAAATCCCTCTGCACTTCCGTTATCTCTTCTTCTGTACTTCATCAAGAAACTCCTCTCCCCCTGGGCCTTTCTTGGCTTTTTGTTTTGGCTTGACCATCAGAGAAGCAGAATTACTTGTAACTGCTTCCCTCTTTCTGGGGTGTCTCAAACTGGTCCAAAAGCAAGAGCAAGCAGGGTCAGGAGCCATCTCAGAGGCATGTTTAGGCATTGGCCCTTTGCTGGTAGTTCAAGTACTGCATTTCTCCTTGAATGGGCACATGTGAAGTAGAGCATGAGCATTGGCAGGGCTGACATCTCTGGAATTTTGCCGCCTTTGAGAGTCATCTTCTCTCCTTGATGAGCACACATATCACTCAGCTATGCGAGTGGTAGATTGGCTAGTTTTGTGGTTAAATGTTTGAAATCTGTGTCTTTATCATTTTCTCTGTGAGGCCTCCTTTGAGACTAACTTCTGTGCATTGGTTAATTGTGTTGAAACTACTGTTAAAGGTTCAACTAACTGTTATCATGACTCTTAGTTTATTCATTTCTGATTTAGAGTGGGGTTAGCAGAACTGGCATTCACAAATTATTTTTCTGTCATGCAACAGAAAGGGTAAAATTGGGCAATGGCTCATATACTGTGAACTGGGTAGCCTTCTGCTAAGGAGAAAGCACAATACTTGATATCAGTGTTTTGACCCTTAACCTGTACGTCATATTTCATAAAGCAATTTCACTGCTATATAAATTTATAGCCTGCTTGTTAGTATGGAGTTGATTTGGCAGGCAGAAACTGAGCAAGGAGTCTGTCTTTATGTAATGTTTGCAAAACAAGATTAAACTGAAGCATTCAGGCTGCTAATCCACTGCTTAGTCATTGCAAGAACCACTGATTTTGGTTTCTGAGGCTTTGGTTTCCTATGGAGCTTGCTAAATTTGGCATTCAGCTTATCAGCTCCTTTTTCAGTCACCTTCAGCCCACAATGAAATAACATTTCTTTTACAGAGACTATGAAATAACAGCAAGATCCATTTTCAAAGTAAGTATTTTAATTCTGGATCACTAATAATTGTAAAATGTTCATAATATGGTGATACGAAAGTTATCTATAGTCTAGGAAGCCACAGAAACCATTAGTATTTTATGAGTTTACAAGAGTTCTAATCTATAATTTCTGCAAGAATTTTCTGCTCTCTTTGATAATATGATTTCAAAGAGGTCTGGTATTTATTTTTAGAAGCAAGCTTGACAGTGATTAGAAAGGACATGCTTTTTGGGGGGTAGGCTGGGAAGGCAGTCTTGCTATGGGCTCTAGACCCTAGGAGGAGTACTTAATCTGATGTTACTTTACAGACAGTTAGAGAAAAGTGTTCTTGCTCAGACCAAATCAAGGTTTATTCAAGCTTCTGAACTTTGGGGCATGTTTTGTCAAAACTCATGAATGAAATGAGGCGTTTTCTAACACAGGTTCCTAATAATTCTTTCTGAAATAAATAAAATGGCTAATTGATTTCAGAGTGCAATTAGAGACAATACATTTAGATATTGTAATGATGGCTTTTAACCTTTATTTTCCTCCTACAAAATATTATCAATATTGAAGTATTTCATCAAGGATGTTTATCTTGGAAATATTAATGGTACTATTTATCCCCATATTTCCAAGGAGATGGGAGGATGCCCTCCCCTGTATTTGTTCAGGTTGTAATGGCTGGCAATTGACCTGACTGAATCAAATGTTTTTAGATTAGGAGAAACTTACTTATTGACTATTTCTGAGCAGCCTTTCTCAAAGAAGCCCAAATGTTTTGACTTGGAAACATTCTGTGAGTAATACACATTTATGCAAGCAAGAATTATTGCTAGATATTCCTCAGCAATTGCTTTTTATAGTGACTAATTCATTCTCTAACCTCAAGCCAATATAAAGGTATTTCTCAAGAGCATTGAAACTTGTGATGTTAAAAGCAATAGCGTAAATGCATCTTTTGAATGATGACATCTGTTGGCATTTGCTTATACATGGCTGTACATCTGTATCACTGAAAGGCAAAAGTGTTTCAGGAGGGTTATCTGACAATGCACTGTCATGAGCACGAACATGATAAACTGGTTGGGTATTTCCTGCGGGCTTGGAGACTTGGCCTTAGATCCAATACCAGAGTATGAAGAATGAAGATAGTATTACAAGCACAAAGTTGGATTTTTGTCATAGATACTGGAGGTATATGGCTTATATAATTAGCTTTTCGTATTATCTTGATAACCTTATACCAGTTATTACAGAACTGGTATAAAACTTGATCCAAAAAGCTCTGTGTGCCACAAATCTGAATTATGGTTGACTGACACATGGATCTTGTATGTATCTATTTGTGTATTTTTTTAAATCCATTTTATAGCCAGGAACACAAAACAAGGAAGGATGCATGATGATAGTTGATCTTTAGATCTGGCAATCCCTTGATTCATGGAATGGCTAAATAATATCATATTGGATAAAACAATATTCTTCAGAGACTTTCCCCACATGTAAGTTGAGGATAACAGGACTGATCACTTTAAAATACTTTGGTATCTACTAATGAAAGAAATGGGATAGCACATAAGCTGCTATAAAACTTTAGTGTGAAATTGTTTCAAAATGTAGGTGTATCATTCACCTTACTTTTCTGAATATGTAAGCTCTGTTGAAGCAGAAGCATCTTTAAGGAATAGATGTGATGGGAACAGTGAAATAAATTTAATGATCTAACCAATTCTTTCACTAGCTCAAGCACCTAGTAAACAAAATATATTCTGAGACAAGTAAGTTCTTAGAAAATTTCCTGTAGCATCAAAGAGACTTTGAATTTGCAGGCCTTTTCTGAAATAAGTCTCCTAAGGCTAAAAAGGAAAAAAAAAAAAAAAAAATCTTGAACTGATTTTTAATGTTTTTTTTTCTCTCAAATCTTCTAAAGAATATCCATGCTCAGTTTCAAAATAAACAGATCTGGATCTATTGGCATAGTGTGTATATATATTTTTTCTTAAAGCACCACAGGGCTGAAGTAAAATGATTGTCCCAATTCACTGAAATTGGAATTTGAAATATTATGTAATTACAGATGAGTGATATGAAAGGGGAGTCATCCTGTTTTCATCAGAAGTCCTGGCTGACCAAAATCCTTACTCTTTAGAAATAGAAATGCAGTTTGCCCTTAACACTTGTGTAGGTCATCACTGTCTGCTGTGCTGCTAGAAACACTGAAGTCTTGTACCATTGATTAGTGTCTTGGCAAGTATAGCTGCTAAGGGATATAGCTAGAGCAGTTTTGAGTGAAGAATCTTGTCTGTTTTCTGCATGTTCCTATCAGAGTTGCTGAGACAAAAAAAAAAAAAAAAAAAATCAGATTGCATATTTTTTCTAGTAAGTTTTTCAGGTTTTACAAAGCCATAGCAAACAAAGTGCAACATGCAAAGTTGCAGCTAATGTCAAATTGCCTGTACAGGAGCTACTGACAAATGCAAACTGGAAATGTCTGTGGATATGTTAGAAACTAACAAATCAACCCCAAAGTGTTGCCACTATGTAGGGCTGCCTTCCCTTTTCAGTAATAGTCAAACATGTTAGATTTAGAGCAAATCTGTGACAAGTGGATTTTCTAATTGCCCAGGCAGAATGTACCATATTAAGCATTAGGAGATTCAAATGCAGAGCAGAGCTGGGTGGGAATGACCACAGAAATGCTCTCTTGGTGCTTTGTTTAGCTGTTTTTGTTGCAGTAGGGCATGTTTTGAAGAATGAGTCTTGCAGAGTATAAATGACAGGTGTCTCCATGTGTGTGTGCATTTATATACATATGCAGACATTTGTTAGCTCAAACCCTTCTGCCTAGAATGTTATAAACCCCTCTACATGTTCTTTTAAATGAAAGTCAGTGATCACCTAAGCACCCTTTTTCCTGGGAGCTGATAACTTTGTGCACCGTTGTGCATGACCAGATCCTTTTCATAGTCCTAGTAGTCTCACACAAATTAAAAATTGCACAGATTACACTGGTGACTCTGTCTATGGGATAGGCAGAAAAATGGAAATCAGCTGCTGTGGATACATATTTCAGAGAGCTGTATTTCAAGGCTAATTAAAGGTTAATTCATGTTAAGCTAGATGGACATCTTGATTTACCTCTGTATTTTCAAGCTGTACAAGTGCTGACTTGCCTGAGTTTTTTTTTCTTACATGTTCTGGTTTCTGATAGCGATGCCCATTCTTTTTTCCTGTCCAGATAATGGTTATGCTAAGAAAAGATCTTAATTCGTTTGCTAGACAGGATTTGATTTACAAGTTAGATTTCTAAGACTTGTAAGCTCTGATCATCTTAATGAGATTCTTTCAACTTAATGCAATCCTCTTTCTTGCAGCCAGGCCCTCTTTCAATATATTATTTTAATATATAATGGTTAAAACTCTCCATTTTTGATAAATCACATTCAGAATATTGCTTCAGCTGACCACAATCTGAACTGAACTTTAATCATCCATTGCCTGATAAAATTTCACAATATGTTGGAAAGCTTTTTCTGTTTGAGTTTGTATACTATTACTTATTTCTACTGTCAGTAAGGAGTTCATTTCTTTTACTGCTAAGCATTGGTAATGCTACAACAATTTAAGTTGGGAAACTAGTCCAATTATCTTTGGGAGCATTTTGGGCCCATTATAAGTTGAAGACATTGTTAGGTTCATTATATAGTAATAACTTTTCCTATCAGAACAACTAGAAAACAGGGTAGTTGTTGCATCTCACACTTTGCACCGAGAAGCAGCCAGAACATGAGCAAAGATTGTTAGGAAGATGGTGTCTAGGGGGAAGTATTAAAGTTAGATACTATCAATAGTATTTTCATAGTCCAGATTTTTTTTCTTAACCATTGCAGTTCCCCCTTTTTCTTGCACGTTTTCTGAGTGTGTTGCTTAGACTAAGTTCTCAGTCATGGTTTAGATGATTGTATTGTGTGGGAGACCTTGGATGTGTAGATAATACCATTGAAACGGCATGTCTTGGATTAAACCGTGTCTCTCTTTTTTTAGTTCAGAATGTCCTGACCTTTGTGTTATCTGGATTTTGGATGTCTGAGTCTGGTTCTTAAGGTATCTCTTTTCCTCTCAAATGGAAGATGTCTTTAATTTTTATATTTGTTTTCTTGTGTTTAGTTGCTGTTTCATTTGATATTTTTTTTCTTGTGAGGGAATTTTCCAGTTTTATCTTTCCCAGCTAGGAAAAAAGTAGTATTGGGATGCTGGTTTTTAAGTTTCTGTTGCAGAAATCAGTAATTCTTCTGACAATTCTGTGGAAGAAATTCAAATAGAATGTTTCCTATTTATTTATATTTAGTTAGTCTAGCTCTACTTTTTGGGCATTTAACTAGGAAATAGGAAAAATAGGCTACTAGAGCTTGTGAAACTCCTTAATCTGGTCTTTCTACTGTGCATAGGATTGAGTGCCCTATCTGGAGAGGATTGGGTGTGTTTTTATTTGAATTGTTATTGGATGAAATCCAGAGATTGTATTGGTCCAAGGACAATTCCTATTGAAATTTTTGATGTCAACTGGAGGAAAGTTGATGGTGTTCCCTTCCAGTCCCACAACTGTGCTTTTTTGCTGGTTTAGATTTCAGCCTGTACAGGGGAAATAGCGAGAACCTATGGCCAGAGGAGGAGAACAGGAGACTCCTTTTCTGTGGCATCTAGCTACTAGACTATCTCAGTCAGAGGTAAAATTGTGCTCCAAAAGGCTTAGCACTGAATGCTAATGGAATGCCCAAAGTCTGTTTCAGAAGCATGTGAAAACTGCGTTTAAGCATGACTTGTTCTTAACTTAATGTTTCCTCTCCTCTATCTCATAGCAGCTCTTACAGATAGTTCTGAGAAGACCAGGCTGAAAAATATTGTGTGAAAGTGAAAAGTAGAAATGAAGCTTTTGATAATGTCGTTATCCTTGTGCAATTCCTGCAAGAGGGGCTGATTATTCTGGGTATGCTCAATTATAATCTGATAAACTGCAGGCTATGAGACAACTATATGGCTGTCCTTCCAGTAATAACCCTCTTCAATGCAAGTTACAACATGTGCATTACAATATGCACAATATTATATTTTTGCAAGTTTCTGGCCCATAGCTTGACTGATCTATTAGCTTGTCTGAATTTGTCAGATTTAATGTCATCTTAGACCAGGTCTACACTAGAAAGATTGTTGGTAGAGTTCTACTGTCAGCTGCTTAGAGCTGAGTCCATTAAGGAACTGTAGGATCTGTGATATGAGGAGAGGCTGAGAGAGCTGGGACTGTTCAGCTTGGGGAACAGAAAGCTGAGGGGAGTTGTATCTGTGTGTGTAAATACTAGGTTGGGGAGAAAAGATAGATCCAGACCCTTCTCAGCAGTGTGCAGTGACAGAACAAGAGGCAATCAGCAGAAAATGGAATATATAAAATTCCATCTGAAGATAACATTTCTCAGTGTAAGGATGGTTGAGCACTGGAGCAGGTTGTCCAGAGAAGCTGTGGAGTCTCCATCTGTGGAGGTACTCAGCCTGACTGGACAAGACCTGGAGCAACCTACTCTAGTTGTACCTGCTGTGAGCAGGGTGTAGGACTAGGTGATCTCCAGAAGTTGTTGCCAACCTCGCACTACACAATCACTCAATGGCTATTTTTGAAGTCCAGTGTCATAGGGCCTGCTAGTAATGATGTCACTTTTTCCCTTTTCTCCCCAAAGATGCAAGTGATATCGGTTAGTTTTTAAGATTTACAGCATGGTGAGAAGAGTCTCTCTTACTTAAGTAGCAGGGTTAGAATATTATTTATGCTCACAAAATGGGAAGAGAATTCCAGCTGCCCCACATTGTGACCGTTAAATCTAGTATGTCCTAGTGACTGTTCCAGAAGTAGTATCACTGGCTTCGCTCTTCTGAACTAAGAGCTTGCCTGTCTTGTTGGAACAGTTCTTCTATTTCTTTTTCTTATCTACATAGGAACTATAGGTGTGGAGAGAAAGCTGCGGCTTGGGCCTTGTTGAACGACAGAAGGAACTTTTCATGGAAGAGACAAATCCTCACATTTTCCTTAATCTGTTTTCTCACTGTCTTAATCTGAGTGGAATAAAGGCTCTTCCTGCAGGAGGAACTGGGGATTTCTAGGTGTGTTGTACCATCTGAGCTCATGATGCTGTTTGAATAGTCTATGTGAGATGACTCAGCCAGCTCAGACTGTGTAAAATCATCAATTATTTCTGAGTTTCTGTGCATTGCTTGTCTATGTAAATCATTAAGGTTGGATGAAAAATTACTGTGGAGAGGTGATTTGCATCTCTTGCAACAGCATAAGAAATCCTCAAATAGAGGTTATAAACAAAGCTATTTCACCCTTGAGCAATTGCAACCTGAACATTTAAGGTACTGTTAATTTTTAATTCTGTGCTCATTTTTTCTCTTTAAAGCTTACCTAGCCAAACAGCCATGTTTGCTGTCACAACTGAGAAGACATAAGTTCCCTTAATGTACACTTTTGCTTTAGGTGTTATGATGGCTTGGCTTCCTTAATCGTTCTTTCCTGCTGTTGCGCAAAATAGCGTTACTTGCCTGTGTCTCACTGGATTTCTCTTCATGTGTTGTCATGCTATTAGAGATTAAATGAGATCAAAGGGTGTATGCCCTCTTCCATCTCCTGCTCTAGGTACCATTATGATTGGCATTTTAAAAAGTGAGTTAGGGAAAGACTGTTTAATACTTAGTATTGATCTTGTAGTTACTGCCATGATGTTTAACCCAAGATTTGTAAAAGTACTTACTACCCTTTTGTTAGATAACTAATGTAGTTAGAAAAAACACTTTTCTGGGTACAGTGGTTATGAGTCCATACTCAAAGCTTGCTTTCTGATTTTTATATAAATGTATATAAAAGCTTTCTCATTTTTTGAAGGTGGCTTTATAATTTTTTCGCTCTCACATCCTCAACATCAGAAGATTCTTGTGATCTCACTAACCTCTCATAGCCAAACAGTTGATCTTAATATCTGCAGAAAGCTTTCAGTAGTATTTGGAGTCCAACTTTTGCCAAGAGAATTTGTACAAGCCTAGCTCCCCTGAAGTGGGATCCATATAAGCAGAAGGTGTCTATAATACTTCTGTGTTCTTTATTTGCAGCTCTTTTTCTAGGTATTTTTACTTTCAATTGAACATCATTCACATAAAATAGATGGAAAATTAATCCTACTCTGAGAAATTGAGGAGCATAAGCCTTCTATTCAAAAACCCAACTCTTTCAGATTTTGGCATATAGCTAGGTCTTCATGAACATAGTCTAGTGTCTGCCACAGAACTATCACTTCATATTTTTTCTTGCATCTCTACCAAACCTTTTTAGTCTGTCAGTTAAACTTGTATCATGGTGGGAAAAAATACAGAAGTAGCTGAAAATGATTCTTTGAATTTTAGGGTTTCATACAGTCTCAGGCTAAGCTTCAGTAATGTTACCTATGTGAAACAGAAAGCAAATAAAGTGTTTCTAAATCGGGGGACTGACTTATTTTCTACTGCATCCAAGATGTCTTCATGCCCTAGCAGGTACTTAGCCATTAGGCAATGTTGCCTAACGCTGTGTTAGGACCGAACTGTTTCCATCATGTAGGTTAAAATGACTCTTTGCATTTGCAATTTTTTTTCAAAAAAAAAAAAAAGCTGTCTAGAGGATTCTCTAGGCAGCTCTACAAGTCTTGGGTACTAAATAGTAGTGAATGACCATACACTTGAAATATGAGGATGTCTGAACTGTAAATTGCTCAAAGGCAACAGCATTATCCATTTTACATTTAATCCATGGTCTTCACCTAGACGAGGAATGTTCCACTCTGCAGAAACTTCAATGTTAGCTCTTCTTTGCAAGGGAAACTGTTTGGTATTGTGCTAGATTAGTGAATGCTGTATGAGATTTCAACCTTAATATCTGCATTTTGAGTGAAGGTGCTTGATATTTCCAAATTTAATGTTGGTTTTAGGTTGTTTTCTCTGTGGTTGAGGAGCGTTGAATTAGAGATCTCTTAGGCAAATTTGACATCCACAAATCATGGGCCCTGGTGAGATGCACCCATGAGTGCTGAGAGAGCTGGCAGATGTCACTGCTAGGCTGCTCTCCATCATTGAAAGGTCATGGAGAACAGGAGAGGTGCCTGAGGGCTGGAAGAAAGCCACTGTCACTCCAGCCTTCAAAGGGGGCAGGGAGGAGGACCCAGGCAACCATAGGCCAGTCAGCCTCACCTCCATGCCTGGGAAGGTGCTGGAACAGCTCATCCTGGATGCCATCTCAAAGCATGTGAAGCAGAAGGTGATGAGTGGTCAGCATGGATTTGCCAAGGGGAAATCATGCTTAACCAATCTGATAGCTGCCTTTGACAGATCAACTGGCTGGATAGAGGAGGGGAGAGCAGTGGATGTTGTCTACCCGTTGATGATGTCAGCAAGGCTAACATCCTCACAGGCAAGCTGTGGAAGTACAGATTGGGTGAGTGGGCATTGAGGTGGATTGCGAGCTGGCCGCGAGGCAGAGCTCGTAGGGTTGTGCTCAGTGGTGGAGAGTCTAGTTGGAGGCCTGTACGTGGTGGTGTCCCCCAGGGCTCAGTGCTAGGGCCAGTCTTGTTCAACTGATTCATCAGTGACCTGGTTGAAGGGGCGGAGTGCCTCCTGAGCAGGTTTGTTGATGATGCCAAATGGGGAGGAGTGGCTGATACAGCAGGGGGCTGGGCTGGGCTGTTCAGAGACCTGGACAGGCTGGAGAGCTGGTCAGAGAGGAACCTCGTGAAGCTGAAGAAAGGGGAGTGGAGGGTCCTGCACCTAGGGAGGAATAACCCGATGCTGCGGTACAGGCTGTGGGGTGACCTTCTGGAAAGCAGCTCTGTAGAGAAAGACCTGGGAGTTCTGGCGGGCAGCAAGCTGACTATGAGCCAGCAATGCGCCCTTGTGGTGAGGAAGGCCAGTGGTATCCTGGGGTGCATTAGGAAGAGTGTTGGCAGCAGGCTGAGGGAGGTGATCTTGCTGCTCTGCTCAGCCCTGGTGAGGCCTCATCTCGAGGACTGCATTCAGTTTGGGGCTCCCCAGTACAAGAGAGACATGGAGCTACTGGAGCAAGTTCAGTTAAGAGCAACTAATCTTTAGTGGACTGGAGCCTCTCTCATATGAGGAAAGGTTGGCAGAGCAGAGAGACTTCAGCCTGGAGAAGACAAGACTAGGGTGGGAATCTTACATGCATTGATAAGTACCTGAACAGAGGGTGTAAGGAGGATGGGACTGGTCTTTTCCAGTAGTGCACAGCAACAGGATGAGAGGCAACGGGCACAAACTGAAACACAAGGTCTGTTTGAACACAAGGAAAAACCTCTTTACTGTGAAGGTGCCTGAGCACTGGACCAGGTTGCCCAGAGAGGTTGTGGAGCCTCCTTCCTTGGAGATATTCAAAATCTGTCTGAACACAGGACCTAGGCAACGTGCTTTAGGGACTCTGCTTGAGCAGTGGGATTGGACTAGATCTTCAGAAGTCCCTTCCAGCCTCAACCATTCTATGATTAATGGTGGGAGGCTTTTTCATATAGAATAGATTTTTTTTCTTCATTTCCTTAATATATGCTAGTGAACTAAAAGGCAAGTTGGATTTGAGAGAAATTGAAAATCACTCATCTAAACCAATGTTCCCAAAACAAATGGAGTGACTTGGGAAAAATTAGCATAATATTAGTTGATGAGAGTAAGAGGAGCTATTTACTTACTAAGTGTGTGTGTCTTTTTTTTCCTTTTTTCCCTCCAAGCCTGCTGAGTGGCAGAAGCTCATCAAAATGTGCATAATCAAACATTTCCAGTGGATCATCAATGCCATGAAATGTCTTAGCAAAATTTTTTCATAAGACACTTACTGAAAACATTCTCCCTGCTCATTTCTGAAGCTACGCATATCTTTCAACAGAAATGTGAAATGGAGCTGTGGAGAGAGATCCTAGAATTGATTCTCTTAAGCTGATTTTGTTGGAGGACAAGTTGTCCATGAATACTTTTGTGCTGATGTGAGCTTAATCTGTGCTCAAGATATGGACAAATAAGTTGTTGCTGAAAACCCATGGAAGTATTACATATTAACAAATAGTAAAATGTTACTGTGGTGACTCGTAAAGAGCTACCTGTTGTTACTTGCCTTAGTACTCCTAATGTCATGCTACAAATTAGATGGTGTTCTTTTTGTTGTTTGTGTACAATCCCAAAGACTTGCCATTTAAGTAGTGTCTTGCTTGACTACAGCTCAGACTCACCTTCTTTATTGCACACTTCATGATTTGTTTTGCCCTTAAACAACTTTCTTTTTCTCTGCAGATTTACTCTAATATAGTTGACTGCTCTCACTCAGGAGTCTCTTCTGCAGTCTGCTGCTGAGCACTTCTACGGAAGAAGCTGCAGATGCTTTGCATATGTGTATTTCTCGTTAGCTTACTGTGCTGCATGACTGCTACAAGACTGCTTGCTCCATTAATTATGTCTGTTTGCTAGTCTTGGCTAGAAGCCCAGGATTTACATCCCAGCTGGAGATGGGCAGAGAGACTGACAGTGGTCATGGAGCCTCCTAGAGGGCCTACAAGTGAAGGTCAAGTAGGTCTTGGTTGGTATGCTTAGTTTAGCTATCAGGAGGAGGACTTTGAAGGCTGTGATTTGGGGAGCTAGCAAGTCTTTTGTAGTGGTATTTGAGTGTAAATATAACCTAGCCAATAGGCTGAGCTATAATACAGCTCAGGAGCACAGAGGAAAAAGCCAGAAGTGAAGAACTATGGTGACTGCATGTTGGCCCCACATATGCCAAAAGAATGTGTTTCACATGGATTGGCTGGATTGACTACTGGAATTCCTCATCTTGCCCCCCTACAAATTGTGCTTTTAACTCTCCTTGAAGATTTGGGTATTTCATGCAGAAGCATGTTGGCCACAGACCCCAGGGATGCTGAGCTTTTTACAGTGCTACGTGTTTAAAGGTTGTGCCTTTTTATTGGCATGATGGTATGGCATCAAAACAGGGCTGTGAAAGAATTGGAAGCAGAAAGAAGACATTTTTCATTCTCAGTCTTTGACAGCTGCTTGATATTGAGAGACAAATAAAAGCACCAATGAAGATATTTCTAATTGAATCAAAGTGGCAGCTGCTAGTCTTGGTTTGGTTCTAGTTCATGCACTTTCTGGCATGGTCAGGTGGAAATTGAAGTTTAGAAATCAAATTAAGCAAAATTAAGTCATTTTTTGAGGAATTATGCATCAGGTGTTTTACTAAGTTCTACTGTCAGAGTAAAAGAATCAGTCATCAAGTGATGCTCTGTTCATAGGGACTACAAAAGTAACTTGTATCTCTCTAAAGAGATCATATTTACAAATGTAAGGGGACACTTGTTTATTTTCAGTTTCTTTAAATATATCTTAAATTTTTAAAATTCAGGTGTTTGCCATATATGTAAATCATAAAAATATGTTTTAACTCATGAACACATAAAATGGTTGGACCAGCAAACAATGGCCAAATCTCTCCATGTCTTTGCCCCCTCTTCTTCAGTTTTCCAGAACTGTGTTTTCTCTATACTAACAAATTCCTCCTCTTGATGACTATCTAAAGGCTCTCTCCGGGTGGCTGGGGAATAGAAGAACATATTTTGTCATGTCTAGGTTACCTCTTGCTTCAGCTGCAGCAACATTTTGAA
Organism: Rhea pennata; assembly: GCF_028389875.1. Classification (NCBI taxonomy): domain Eukaryota; kingdom Metazoa; phylum Chordata; class Aves; order Rheiformes; family Rheidae; genus Rhea; species Rhea pennata. Next base: position 90,850,312 of record NC_084664.1, read on the forward strand.
AGGGCAGATTTAATGAGCCTGTAGAGTGGGAAGTATATAGACAAATCTTTACTACTATTTTGATTCATTTGAGTGCTGAAGGTAGCTTAAATGCCTTTTTTCTTCTTTCCTTAAATCCAAGGTATCATTCTGTATTGCCTTCTATTTGTCTTCAATAGCACAACATATATATGTGCCTTTCAATAGTACACAAAGGAACATGGTTAACAATTACATCTTTCCATTGACTTGTTTCAAGCATGAGGCTCTAAAGTAAAATCTGGTTTCCCTCCTGTGAGTGGGTATCAAAACAAAACATCAGGCTGACTCCTACACTTCAAGCCTAGTCAGACCTGGAAGTGCTTTTACCCCTTTTTTACTGTCTAAATAGATCTGATTGTTGCTAGATCTGCAAATCCAACTTCCTTTCTCTTCTCTCCCCACTCGCACTCCCAATGTTTTTTTTTTAAATATTTTTTTTATAGTACACCTTCAAGTCACCAGAAGTCACTTGAAGTTGTAGTCCAAGGTAGAATACTTGACCTTTCTGCAATCTGCATGTCACCTCAGTGACTGTTCATGTTCCTCTTGTTGCTCAGGTTTTTCCGTAGCTCAGTTCTAATGCTGCTTTTTTCTTTCCCGATGGCCTTTTTTGGTACTGCTTCAACAGTTTTTGATAATTTTTTACAAGCCTGCCTTTTCTACTGTTTCATATACCCCATATTATATAGATTAAAGAGCCTTTATCTTAATATACTTATCTTAATACACTTAGACTTCAAAATCAGTGTGAACTGTTTAGGAACCTAAAAATCTCTGAGCAGGTGTTGCCTTCTAAGGGTTTGTTACTTATTTAAAAGCTCGCTTTTGCAACTCTTATTACGCATTACTACATTTACACTGTTCTTGCTGTATGCACTGTAGAGAGGCTAAAAAGTGTGAACCCAAATTGCTTTACAGATACAAATGATGTTTCTGATAATGACCGATACTTTACTTCTTTATTTCATAACTGGATGTACTTCGATTAATCTGAATTTCTTCTAGACCTTTTTCAAAACTTGGATTTATGCCCTGCATAACATGAACATTTATATCTCTTTTCTTCCTATTAAATGTAGTTTTATGTAGTCCTATTAGTTATATAAACATCTAATCTTTTTCTGACATCATCTAGCTGTTGACCTCACTGACACATTTTAACACCAGTTTCCATATACAAATCACGCAGCCACTTTTCACCTCAAAAAGGTCAGAGATAAACAATTGTTGTTTCACCAAGCTCTGCTTAGATATTACCTGAATCCCATACACATAAAATTGACACACTGGTTTATTATCCTGCCTATTTTCTCCCAATACTTTGTAAATCAGATTCATTTTTTGTTGCCTGTGTTCATGAAATGTGTTTTTTCAAGTATTGAACCTCCATGCTATGAGAGGAAATTGTGTAGGAAGTTTCACTTGCAAGGGGTGAATTTCCCATGTGTTCTGGCAATGTGTTTCTAGTCAATTATCAAGCTAGGCATGAGGTGTTGCGCTCCCCTTTAGTCACTAGCTTACTCTGTGGCCAGACAGTAACTCAGTCTTTCTGCAGTAGGTAACTAAAGCATTTTTAACGCATATTTACATCTCTATCCTTTGGGAGATGAGCTTAACTTGTATGTTTAATGTGAAGTGCACATATTATAGGAATCCTGTGGGAGGCAGATTTGACATTGAACAGAACCTCAAAAGAGAATTAATACACAAAAATCTGTGGGTCCCAGACTGATAGCTTTGGGGTTGAACCCCAATGGATGGAGCTGAATGAATGTCTCTGGGCTGGCAAACCTCAGGCAGTCTGTGCTCCAGCGGGTGGCAATCCTGAATGGAAATATAAGTTTGAGAACAAGGGGCTGAGGCGGCTGTGGAGAGCTTAGCTGAGTTACATTGGCTATTTTCAGAGCTGATAATCTCTCAGGAGAGAATCATTGAACTGACTATCCATGACGAGATGTATTAACCTATAGTTAAGAGAGTCTGTTTTCCCTCTTTGCATAGCTACTCTAAAACAGCAAAATTCATAATGGGTATCTGTCAAATTTCTCATTTATATTTAAAGATCAGAAACCTTTGCAATTTAGTAGAGTGTTTCAGAATGTTAATTTCAAATTATGGTTTTTCAAATACAAGACTCCTTACAAACGGGGGTAGTATTGTCCATGTCTCTTAATTTCTGTACTAGTGCCATCTGGTGACTGAATGTTACTATGAAGCCCTTCTGCAGTTTGAGAGATGTGGGATGGGGTTGGCTAATGACTCAATTTGGGGTTCAGGAGAAGTGCCTTGTGAGGGCACCTTAGATCTTTGCAGAGGGATCAAGGTAACTGGTAAAAGCAATTCCTAGCATGACCCTTTAGAAAGGATATTCACCTACTATGAGTTAGTTTTAGTGCTGGAACAATTAGCTAGTGCTTTGAACTACTACAGTTTGTAATCCATTGGAGCTGAAGAGTCAGCCTTCTAGGCAATTTGGACAGAGGTTGCAAAATGGTTTTGGAATTAGTGGCCATCACCTTGAATTGTTGCTTATAATTCAAAGAAGCAACTTCTTGCTGTGTGTTTGCAGTACGTTTTAGATGTAGGAGATAGTAACCCTATGAGGCCTTCACTTAACTCATTAATGATGTCTGTGCTTTTTATTGGGTACCATGTATGTGCACTTAGCTCACTAGCTATTTGCTATGGTCATTTTTAAGGTCACTTGCTAAGGGTGTTTAAAGACTGTTGGATTTTAAGGAAGAGGTCTTCCCAGAGCATGATCCAGAAGTGGCTTGAAATTAATTTTAAATAGAAGATTAAAACATTCCAAACTTCCCAGTGCCTAAACTGTGAAATACTGTCCTTAGGTTTTCGAAACACTTGTTGCATAAAATAATGCTCTCTCCAACATTACAGCAATAGCTTGGCTCTGTGGCACTTCAGCATGCCCAGTAACTGTCACTAGCATCTGTTTCTTCACATTTATACCTTCTGTATAGCCCTACATTAATTGCATAAAGATGGCATGGGATGGAAGAGTATTCCTCCTCTATTAGGTACTCTGTTCTTATAGCAGAAAATTAGGAGTAGTAGAACTAAAGCAAGAGTGTAAATTAACTTCTCCCTTCCTCTCCAGAGCTGGAGTTCAGTGTTCTGAATTGATGAACTGTCCTTTTTCGAGCATTACGACAGACTTTAGTGGTCTGTTGTTAGGCTCTTGGCACTTGAAATTTCACTTTGGAAGCTGGAAAGAAAAATCAGCTGCGGGTTGTGTTTTACCCGTTTTAAATCTGAGATCAGAATTGTGACGAAAACAAACCAACTTGTTTGCATGGTGTAACTGAAACCCTATGGGCCTTCCCTGAGTACTTAAGCTGAGAGACTGAGGTTAATCTGACTGCTTCATTAATCTCTTCTGACTGCCTTTGCAGGAAATAGTAGATTCTGACAGTTCCAGGAAAATAAAATGTATACATGGAAAATGGTGAATCTTCTGTGTATGATAGTCTGCTGATAACAAGCACCTGCTTTCACCCTGACAGTATGTTGTAAGAAGGGACATCTCTCCCTTAAAAATTTAAGGGAATAGAGATTTCTTTATAGAAAAATTTTCATACAGTTATATGGTGTGTGTGTGTGTCTATATTATGAGCCCACACTTCTAGGTAAGCCTCAATTTTTGAGGAAAAAAACTTGGCCTGAATTTTCAAGGATGGACATTCTGTGTTTTCTGAAAGCTGTGTCTCTACAAGACCCTCTTAAGCTAGAGAGTCTTGGTCTGCAAGCACTCAATTTTTTTGGCATTCTGGAAATTCTTGGCCACGTTTTTGGGCTCCGTGTCTGAAAAGGAATGGTGAAAACTGTATATAGCTTCTTTTACTAGTACATGTTTCAAAAGTGTGGCCCTGAAATAGGATCCCACTGAAGTCTGGAGAAGGTGAGGCAGACTGGGATGTTCTCTTGGCCTAGGCTGCGTACTGAGTTCAAAGTTAAAATGTCCAATTTCAAATCTAGTTTGGAGGTATGGTACAACCACGCCAGACTTTCTGATTCTGTTGTCATTTTTACCCAAAAATTCAGAGGAATCTGGTTTATGGCCTCTCTGGATAACAATTCCTAGTGTGCTTTTCAGGCTTAAAATCATACTTTACATTATGATGTATTTAGTGGGAGCTTTATTGATTCCAAGTCAGGAAAGGGATGCGTGTTTCTTTCTGGGTTTACTCTGGGCTGAGCTTCCTCAAGACTCTTCTTTCATGGTATTTTGTAAGACTATCTTGATGTCCTGTGTCAGGTAAGATTACTTTGAAGAAGAAAAACTTTGCTTAATATAAAAACTCCTGGGTTTGTGTTGCTGTTGTGTGTGACGGCTATCATTTGGAAGACTAACAAGTTAGAAAGTTACAGATAGGAAATATAGGTGGTAAAATATTGTTTTATTCTATTTAAAGACTAACTTCTTAAGGACTTGTCAAAAATCAGAGCCAGTGCCTGGAATAGAGGATGCTAGTTTTCTTGTATACATTCATGAGGCATTTGAATGAATTGCCCAATAAATGCAATCTGTTTTTGAAACATATCCAATTCATAGCTCTAAATTTGTAATGTAAGCATTGATTTTTAATTTTAAATTGTTTTCCTTCAAGCCTCCATTTCTAAAATGTAAAAACTTTGGTTCTTAATTTAATCTGAGCCTGTCCATCCCTTTACCTACAGCATTACACAGGACCTTGTGTTCTTTTCTCTTAAAAGAACATGTGAGTTTACAAAGGGGTTTAGTGTAATTTGGGAAACTTCAGAGAAACTGTGGCTAAGAATGTACTAAAATGTTTCACTGTTCTAGTTTTGTACAATATTATCTCTTGTTTCAGAAGATCAGTGAGAATACCACTTATTCAGGAGTTACATACTACATTTGTTCTTCACAAAGGGTCTCTTCAGAAGCTTGACATCTTTCCTAAAACATGAACAGTGCTTAGCAGGATTAAACTAAACTGTGTCCTAAAATGCTGTTTAAGGCATTAGAGTTGGACTTTTCTTTACATGACCTTCAGCTTTGTGTGATGACATTTTCTTTATGCTTCTTGCTTATTTGGATTGTAAGTGTATAGATAGTCTTCAGGAACTGACCTTTTTATTAAACCACCGTGTTGTAGCTATACATATGATTTCTTAGTTGAAAACACTATGCACTGCCATTATACAAATAATAGTAGGAGGAAAAACCCTCTCTTTTTCTATGTAAACTTAACTTTGAGGATGTGTTTTCTTCACGAGTCAGAAGCAACTAACAAAACTGAAAACCAGATCTATTATGTATGAAGTTGTTGTTTACAGCAGAGCAATTATACTTGTATTTGATAGATGCTTTCTTGATCCTATTAGATTCTCTGTAGTAACAGGAAAATATCTGAAGGTTTAGAAAATTCTAAACCCTTTTGAGGAAACGACAGGTTTAAAGTTGCCAGATGGCAATTTCCAGCTTTGACTTAAGACTTACAGTATGGCTGTTATTGGCATCAATCAAACTGTCTAGGGGCATATGGCATGAATTTACATAGTGTGGAATTTTATCTAGGACAGTTAAAGTCATGGCGATGTGATCTTTGTTAGCTGCAATTCTTCATGAATCTATGTAGCTACTGGAATAGATGATCTTTATATTGGACTGCAATGCAATGTGATGCTCTAAAGTTGAGATTCGTTATTCCATGATTTCACAAGAAACATCAAATTCACTCAGAAATTGGCTCAGAATTTTGCAGAGTGGTCAAAGGTGCCTGCTTTTAAATGCCAGTGATGTGTTGCTGACCATAGGAAACACTTGCAGGGTGCAGTGGGGCAAGTCTTGAAGATGCCAGATAATCAGAGTCTGTGACAGAGAAGTCAGTTTTAGCAAGATTTTACCATGCATTGGTGAACACTGTGTACAGGTCTTTTAGAACCACCCTACAGGCCATCCAGAACAAAGTTGCCATGAAAGTTTTGAAAAGTGTAGTTTCCGATGCAGACAAATCTAGCAACCAGTATTTTTCAGTGAACTTGTGCCTCCAAAACTATTGCTTGCTTTTTACATTTTTTTTTTGCACTTGCTATATCTGCCCCCTTGAGAGCTTTGTTGTTCATGATGTATTTAAAATTAAATGACTATCATTTTGAAGAGATCTTGGCCTATTTTGTATGCTAACTGAGAGAGCTTTGTGAATGCTCATGCAGTGTCACATCTGACATCCAAGGAAACTTAGAAATCAGTTTCAGATAAGATGGTCTGAATAAGCATGCTAAACAATCCTGTAACAATCATTTTACTAAAATATATTGGCTTGATGTGCATCATCCTCTTTGCAGTTGAATTTTACAGTTGACAAACCTGTCTTGATTTTACCAGTCTGCATGTATTTTTACATTGTGCTGAGTAACAAAAGGTGGTGTTAAGCTACTTTCCTGAATCAGACTTTGGAGTCTCTTATTAACATGGCATTCATAAATATTTGAGTGAAGATATAAACCTTCAGTCGTCTTTTCAGTCTTTCTTCTTTGCCTTATAGTTTTAATTTCAAGTCTACAGCTCAAACTCCACAAAGAAATTGAAAGCAGGTACTCCCTGCCTGTATTCTATTTGAAGACAGCTTTATTGTCCATTAGTTAATATTTTGAAATTCCTAGCAATAACCTTTCTGTTGCAACAATTTATAGAAACAGAGGTCTACAACACCAAGAAATTTTGTTGCAATGCAACGCTACAGGATTATTTGTTGAAGGAGCTGTGTTGTGGAGAACCCTGGTTGTGACCGAAGATTGAAAACGTTTACCACCATTGGAAAATAGCTTTAATGATCATGGATTTCTTGAAGTAATAAGGACATCCTGATATTTTATTTAAAAGATTCCCCATATTCTATTATACAATGACTTACATTAACAACTTTTTGTCACAATGCATTTCTTCATCTACATGGAAACTTCAAAAAGTAGATGTGTAAGTTCAGTAAAGGACACAGACTTCATTTTGTTATTTTGTATTAGGTGCCACAAAATAAGTCTTGTTTGAATACTGGCCTATTTCATCCTATTTATGTAATTACCTTCTTGTTAGAACAAATAGATCACAGTATCTAGGACGTATCAAAGGCCAGGAGAGAACAGCTCCCAGGAGAAAAGAAAAATACAGTTCCTTAAGGCTTTGCTTGGATGATTTGGCAAAGATATGGAAGTAAAGGTTCTTGTAGATTGATCTTTCTCTCATTTTACAAAGACCCTTGGGCAATGGAGAAGAGCAAGCTGAAAAAGACAGATGAAACTTAGTAATTTAGTGAGCTAGGGAATCTGGTTTTTCTGCAAAAGCCTTAGGAGGAGAGAAATTGCTAAATGCAGAGTTGCAGGGTCTAGTCGAGGTGAGGAATCTGCCAGCAGAGCAGTGCAGCTCAGTGAGAGGAGGTGGTCCTGTAAACTATACCTTTCCCCTCCACCTCAGAAGGCTGAACCTGGCTGGGCAAACAGCCCACCAGTCTCTGCACCTTTCCAGGTCAGCTTCCTGGAGACAAAGGAGGGGGGAAGGCACAGGGGAGGAAGGCTGTTGGTCGTGTACAGAAATCCACTCTCAACAGCGGTTTTCCACCTGGTGGTGGCAAGAGCCCTGGCTCTGGCTCTCTGTGCCAATCCCAATGGGCAGAAACAGTCCTGGGACTTGTTCTCTTTTCCTCCCTTTGCTTTTCATTTCAGCAGTGACTCTGGAGCAGGATTGGCTGCTATCAGGATAGAGGATGTGTACTGGGAGGAAATCTGCTCATGAGCAGGGTCCTTAAGGTTAAAATCAGCTGTAGGGAAACAAGGTTAATGAAGGAAAGATGGGAGAAAGAGACATACATATACCCTTACCATGACCTTTGAAACCTCCTTCATGCTTCTGCAGCCCTAATGATCTTGTTGACTTGGAGCACCCAGGCTATGGAGGCTCCAAATTTACAGGGTAAGTTAGGTGCAGGGTGTTAGGTAGAAGTTTTTGAAGTTGGGCATTTTTGTGTCTATGCCTCAGTCCCCTTCCATAGGAGAGGGGTTTCTTGTCTGATAAATGCAGTTTGGAGACAGAGATACCAAATGGAGGTATTGTGATACCACAGTTATCAAATCACAAAAGTATTGCTAGTACTTGCAGTTGTGAGAAATTCACCTGATGGCCTTTGGATGGGAATTTGTGGAAATGCTGCTGGACTCCATGACTGCTCCATTTCCTCTTAGCTTTTGCGGCAGGGTCACTGCCTGTCTACTGTAGGCTAAGTTTAGCTATTCGTACTATAAGCAGTAATAACTCTCCAAGATACTATGTGGAAAGGACCATGGTCACTTGGCAGTGAGCCTCACTCATATTTTAGAGGAGTGGATAAAAATATTCAACTTGCTTTTAAGCAGGCTGTGTCTCATTGGTGTTCAAATATAGCTAGTACTTGAAATAGCCTTTTCTTTGGCTGGCAAATAACTATGAATGCTGTAGGTATGAACAGGATGGTCTGACTCATTAGAAACTAACATTTTGTGGATCTGAACAAATGAGCTATATTTTCCAAGCATTCTTAGACCCGTTCCTTTTGTATTCCAGGCTTGCCTAAGAGTATGGAATTCAGACGTCATCTAGAGAACTTTCATGTATATGTTGCTATCTAGCTTAGGGCTTGATTATATCATCTTTATTCATACATGGCTGAATTTTACTCATCTGTTATGTTGTGTGAATAGAGTTACTGAAGAGGACAGTCAGGAATGTGTTCTGCAAACATGAACCTCTTAATTGACAGATCTAATGAAGGGGAAATTCTGTTCTCAAAATTTGCCCAGTGGTTTGTAACTCACTTTAGATGTCCTTCAGATGATGCAGGGACTTATGTTGCAGAAAGCCTTGTGTTGGACTATTTTGCTTGGGTGTTTCAAATCCTCCCTTCTTGCAAATATCCTCTGGGAGGAGAGGAAGGTGCTTGGAGATGAAATATGTTTGTCTATATGAGACCTATATCATCTTCCAGTGTTGCAGCAAACTGGGAAAAAGTAGGATGTAATTTCAAATTGTGTGGCTAGGATGTTGGATGTTGCATGTTGAAACAACCATTCTCCTGATCTTGCATATAGGAAACAGTTTTCCTCTTGCAAACGGAGGAATATGACTTTTCCACTGTTTCCTGTTTCTGTGCATCACTTTTTCCTTCCTCCATCCTGCTTAAAAGTAGAAGCAACACAGAATTTGTGTTTACATTTAAAATGAAGTGCTTGTGAAGAGAAATGGATTGAGGATATATGGAAAGCTGTATTTGATTACTGGATAATTAGGCAGTAATCAAATTTCCTCTCCTCTGCCCTCTCCCTTTCCACTGCAGGGTTTATATCCTTTAAACACATCTGTACATCTTCTGCCTAACCATAGATGCAGAAGGTGCTCTTGTCCTTGTACTCTTCTCGGTTCCTACATTCAGCTGCCTCCTTTTATTAATTTGTATTGGAGGAGGCAATGTGGGAGGGAGACTGTGTTTGTCAGATGAATTTCCATCATGGTTCCCTGAGGAATCGCACAGTCTCACTGAGCATCTGTTTCATGCTGGCAGCCCTGCTGTGTTGACTCACCTTCACTGACTGCGAATGGATAACCTCAATGATAGAGGAACATGGGGTGAAGGGCTGCTGCCATTTGCTAAATATTTACAGCACAATATGAGTTAAATGTATGAATAAGTCAATATTTATATAAATAGAGTAAGTGTTTTAGCCTCAGTCTCAAATTGTGAATTCTGGTGTTATACTTTTATCCATTTGTGTAGCTAAGTAATATGAAGGGGAAGAGCTCCAGCAGGACAGAAGGAAGTGTCTGCTTTGTCCTGAGCAGATGTTGGGAACAGTTTTCTGTAGTGGGAATTGGGAATGCCCAACTGGTTCAGTCCTTTGGTTTTTGTCTTTCAGGCTGAGGGATCTGAGCTCCCTTCTTTGGCAAATGCCTTAACAAATGCTGCAGAAGTTTCTTCACTGACTTAGTAGGCATGAGCTACCTCTCATACCTTGTAAAAGATTTTTGACCGCACACTCATTCAAACCCAAGAGACTTTTATTGTCTCAAGTAAGTAGGTTTGTAGCAAAATGTGTAATTGGATAAAATCCTCTTGGCTTAACTCAATCTGCGTGCCTTTCTGGTGGATAGCCATATCTGCAAGTTAAGAAGACTAGTGGCAAATGTTGCCTTCTTGTAATAAAAGAGCAAGTTTCGGTTTAAATTCAAACACATTGCTTGAAAAAAATACTTCTGCAGTGTAGAAAGTACAATTTTATGATTAACTCTTAGATGTACTTGAGAGTAATTTTTAAAAAAGGCAGAATGTGGGCAGGTACCAATTACCTGTCACAATTAGTCTGCATCTTATTGTACATGTTTAAGAAATTAATAACAGTGGGTGGCTAGAACTGTCTCATTACTACTAATTTGTATGATAAGCCTTTAGTAGACCATTGCCAAAATAAGAATACCAATTAAATGTGATGTCAATAGAGTCATTAATTATAAGAGTACAGGTATACATGAAGTCCAGTAACAAGAATGGGAAACAATCCGTGTGCTTCTTCAGAGACATTTCAGTCTTCAGTGCATTTTCTACTTGAAAAGTAAATGTATATTTTATCTTAGGTATGATTTCCTTCTAATAAATATTTAAGAAGTGCACTCGGTTATTCTCAAATGCTAGAATATGAAGTATTGTGGCTACTTGATAACTTCTGCTTCCTGTATTTTCACCTTTAATGTTTTCTCCAATAGCATGAGTATTATGGAGCATCTGTGTATTAGAGTATTATGTTAATATAAAGTCAAGAGACTGTTTCTCAAAGTACTTTGATTTATGACCCCCTCTTTCTAGTGTTCAGCTCTTCCTCTCTCTTTACAGTAACTGCCATATCGGAGTGGAAGGAACTAACCTGTCCTTTCACATGAACTTTTGGGAGAGTGTGCCTATAGTTTATGTAATGATGGCAAATTTGACCAAATTACTACAGAGATATTAGAAATGTCTCAGGAATACTAGGAAAATTATTTGGAGTTGTGTGAATAATTTGTTAATTTTGAATCATTGCTTAGTCTTGAAATATAAAAAATTTAAAGTCAAGTTAAACTAAAACCTTACTTTTACAGTTCTTTAAGTCATAGATGTTTGCTTGAGTTAAAATGAAAGAATTCATTCAGTTAGAAATGAATTATTCAGGATTATTTTCATTAAAGGAAATTTTAGAATTATTAAACCCTTAGTTTTAAAGGAAAAAATAAGGTTCTAATCCTGTTTTGCTTTGTTCAGAGGTAGCATTTAAACCCAGGTTTCCTCCCCAGATGAGTGCCAAGAATATGGTTGTCTGGTTCTTTCTGTTCCTTTGGTAAACAGTAAGTGAATATCTATTGGATACAAAGACTATTCCAAGTGAAATGTCTTGACCTGCCTGGTGTGAATTCATAGGCCCACCAAGCAGCTTGGACTAGAAGGACCCTTTGGGGCTCCCTATCTGGCCTCCTACTTGAAGCAAGGCCACATAAGGCTGCTCAGGGCTTTATCCACTTGGGTCTCAAAAGTCTCCAAGGATGGAGACTGCACAGCCTCTTTGGGCAACCTGTCCTGCTACATGGCTGTCTTCATGGGGAAAAATTTTTCATTGTATCTAATCTGGACCTCTCTTGTAACAATTGATGCTGCTTCTCCTCCCACCACAGGAGAGCCTGGTTCTGTCTTCTCGATATGTGCTTCGTAGGCTCAGGGGTTGCTGTTATGTCCGCCCATAGTAATCTCTTCTCTAGGGTGAACAAGCCCCTCTTCCCTCAGCCTCTTCTCACAGGGCAAGTGCTCCAGCCTTGACTATCTTGATTGTCCTTTGCTGAACTTGCTCCAGTTTATAAATCCTTTGTAATTCTTTGTGTATCTGTCTATATACAGTAACTTAAGTAGAGCAGATTCTGTAGACAGACCTCTAAAAACCTGAAAGCTTTAGTTAAAGCACCTCTTCTGATCCGTGGACTAAGTCAATGAGAGGAGCTTTCAACTTTTTTTTCTTCCCTTCCCTGAAGCTCAGCTGAATGTCCAGCTGCTGGATAGAGACTTAGAATTCTGTGAATGGACCTCAGGTCCCATTGGAATCTCTTATAAATGAATGCAATGAAGTTTTTTCTTTCTTTCTTTTTTCTTTTTTTTTTTTTTTTTTTCCAAAATGGAGCTAAGTCTTTTAGCTCAAGATGACTTAAAACTTAATGGTACCAGAAATGTAATTTAACAGAACTTTTTAAAATAATAAAAAGAGGAATCTAGGATATTAGCTACTACATACTCTCTAGGATGAAGATTTTAAAAGAGCATGTCAGTTTGCAGCTCTTATTAGTGATCAAATTAATTTGTGCTTGTCTGTAAAGTTAAACTTCCTTTGCAAGTATGCAGTCTTCAAAGGAACGGAAAAAATCTATTCATCTAGAAAGTCAAAAATTCTGCCTAAAAGCTGAAAATTTTTAGATCTAATGTTCCAGGACTAGAACCAAGAGTTGCATTTCTATTGGGAAACTGAGTAAGGTTTTCTTTCTAACTGTCTAATATCTGGTCCTGATAGGCCATGATTTTTTCAACTTGAATTTTATCATCGTTTTCATACCTTTAATCAGGTTTTCAAGGTGGGAGAGTGCACTGGAAAGGAGAGATTTCCTGATATTAGGAAGGAGCCAAAGGGTGAAGGCAAGTATTTCTACTGGTGGTGCAAGTCATTCTCTGCTGTAGCTGCCAGTCTGTCCAGCTACCTTGGCACCAACTTGAGCAAAGAGCTGCACATATAAGTGAGAAAACAGTACTTTGGGTAGCAATGTTGGTCCACAAGCTCGTGTCCATCTCCTCCAGCCAGTTGTTGTCCTGGGCAGATATTAGCTTTTTCTGAGCTAAAAAGTTGGCGCTGGGTGATTTCAAACAAGGACTGATCTTTAAAGTTGCTTGGGAAGTTGAATAAATCCACAGTCAAACTATTGATAGGGATCAAAAAAATGAGTGGTGCACCACATATCTAATCATATTGGCTCTATAAACTTGAAAAACACCACTAGGGAGCAGGGGAGAAAAAAAGCATGAGAGGGCAAACAAGAGATTTAGTGCAGAGGAAAAAAATAGCTGTTATGTTTGCTGCTATTAATCAGAAACTATAAACCCTTCCTATGGATAATTTCCTGAGAGGGTAGCACAGGTGATATGTGTGAATTACATGAATCACAATCAAAGTGTTTGGGGGTGAGAAGGTACCTGTTGAGGGTGCATGGAGGGATGCTGCAGTGGCAACTGCTTGTGCTGGCCTCTGTTTGCTATTTAGGTGGGGCTTGGGGCTGCTAGTAAGGTGGCCAGGTGAGCCTTGCCAGATGGCACAACAGGATGTGTGCAGGGTGCCCTGGATGCTGCTGTGCTTCTTGTTCACTGTTGGTACTGGCCAACTTGTGCAGCAGTCTCTGCTTCTAGCTCTGCTAGAAAGAACACCTGGAATCCTTGGATCAGGCCTACTGCTGGGAAAGGCTGAGCCCTGGCAAGGGGGTGTCAATGAACAGGAGGGAGAGGGCTGTGTAACTCCTGATCTGGTGCACAGGTCCCTGAGCGCAGCTCTCAGAGTAGTTGTTTGGGCAGAAGGGTACACAGAGCAGGGCTGGAAATGCTGAGGACAGTGTGGGTCTCAGCAGCTGCAGAGGAGGTGTGCCATAAGGCACAGTCTCCAGCAGAGCAGTCACTCCTCAGCAGCAGCCTCAGCTCAGACCAAGCTGCCAAGGGAGTATGCAGGTCTGGAGCTGCAGGGAGTGCCAAGGCCTCTTGCTGAGGCTGGGGTGGAGCAAGATGGCATTCTTGCCTGTGGGAGGTAAGTGTTGTCTGAGGAGCTGTGTGGTCAAGTTAACGAGCTGTGGGAGGAGATCAACAGACTGTGCAGCATCAGGAATGATGAAAAAAATTGACAGGATCTTCACAGAGACCTTGCAGAGAAGCAAGCCTCAACCCCCAATTGCACAGAGGAGAAGCAGTCATAAATGGTTGATAGTGGGGCAAACTGAGATTGCCACGATCAAAGGGGCAGAGGTTAGAGGCCTGTAACTTTTGGCACCAGGATGATGGCTTCTTCTCCACCTGCAGATCTGCAACTGCAGGATAGGTTCAATGCTCTGGTAAAAGATAAGGGGCAAAAGGCATGTCTGAGAAAGCATCAGTTGGCTGAGCCTGAGCCATGCAGTGAATGACAGCAGCAGGAGACTCCTTCCTGTGGAGGAACAGAAGCTCCAGTCTGCTGACCCAACTTGCTGTCTAGATAGATTTACTGCTGAGAGACTACTGAGGCTTGTCTGGCCCTTGGACTATTGCACTCCTTCCCTCCCCCCAGCTTTTCAACATGCGCAACAGTGATATTGCTGGGGATAAGGATATGACTACATGGCTCTGGGAGAGAGTGTCAGGGGCCTGGGGGCCACATGGTATCACCTTGATCTTGCTAGTGCAGGAGAATGATCAAGGAGGAGCACACAGATCCTGCAAGTCAATGGCTGGTTGCAAAGCTGGTGTCCACAGGGATTTAGCTTTTATGACCACAAGATCTAGTTTGAGGATTAGGGACTGCTAGAGAGAGAGATGGGATCCACCAGCAAAAAGTGGGGTCAAGAACATTGTTGTCAAAAGACTGGCCGATATGGGGAGGGGAGTTTTAAACTAGATTGAGAGGGGAGGGAGATTATGAACAACAGTTAGGTAAGGAAATGGCAGATGGGTATCCAAACAAAAAGGAAGGAAGAGACCTCAGGAATCTTTTCATTTATTTATTTATTTTTTTTAAAAAGGACACCACCCTTGAGTATGTACACAAATGCATGCAGCCTGGGAAAAAATCAGGAGGAATTAGAGCTCTGTGAAAACAGTGATAATGTTGAAACAACTGAGATGTGGTGGGACTGCTTGTGTGACTAGCGCTCTGATGTATGGATACAAGCTCTTTGGGAAAGATGAAGAGGGAGGAGTAGGTTGCCCTGTATGAGGAGTAACAATTTTGATACGTGGCACTTTTTAAATGACTTAAGTCTCTATATTGGAGATCCTAGTTCCCATGAGTGAGTTTAACCTCCCTGACAAGCTGGAATGGTGAGACAGTGGGACCCATGTGGGCAAGAAGGTGGAGGTGTCAGGGTTAACTTTTTGGTACTGGTACTGCATGAGCCAAACAGTGGTGACACAGCCAGATCTGCTATTCGCTAGCAAGGCAGATCTTTTTGGGAATCAGTAGTCAATGTCAGCCTTGGCTATAGCGGCCATTGAAATAAGGGAGCTCAAGATCCAGAGCGGGGAGAGGAAGGAGAGTCACAAAGTACAGACCCTGGCCTTCTGGAGAGCAGATTTCAGCTTATTCAGTAAACTGGTAGGTGGATCCCAGGGAAGGGTAAATAAGATCAGGAAAGCTGGCAGGCTGTTAAGGACACCATCCTCCAAGCACAAGAATGGTCTATTCTACTGCTCAGAAAAGTTTGCAGATTAATCAAGAGACTGGCTTGGCTAAAGAGCTCTAATATGAATAGGCTGTGTACAGGGGGTTGAAACAGGAAATAGTTGCAAAGAAGGAATTTAGAAGTGTTGCCTGGGAATGCAGGGATAGTGTTAGGAAAGCCAAAGCTCAGCTGGAATTGAGACTTGCAAGAGATGTCAAGGGCAACAAGCAAAGCTTCTACTGTTACATTGCTAGTAAAATGCTGCCAAAGGAATATATAAGCCCATTGCTGAGTGGGGCAGATGACATTGGACAGAGAGAGGTAAGGCTGAGGTACTCAGATTCTTCAGTGCCTCAGTCATCACAGATCTCTGTACTTTTAGAAACAGTTCAAGGAGAAGAACTGCGTAAGGATTGTGTCAGAGATTACTTGAAGTCAACCTATACGAGTTCATAGAATGCATTGGGCTATTGAGAGAGCTGTAAGGTGTCCTTGCAAGGTAGCTCTCTATCATTTTTTCCCAAGGGCTGATACTTGACTTTATAAGCCTTTAAGGGTGTGCCTTGCTATAATGATGTACAGAAGGTGATGGCGGCTTTTACAATATATGATAACTGTTGATTTGGAAGGAAGATGGAGAAATACTAGGTCAGAAACAGAAGAGGGAATTACAGAGTTAAAGGGAAAAGAGACTTGGAAGCTCTGCAGGTTTTTGTGGGTAGGAAGGGAGTAGGGTAGCTGAAACCAGTCTAACAAGCAAAGTGAAATGTTTCATTCTGCAAAATGTTTGGTGCTGAACAAACCTCTGTCAGCCTCTGTGAGGGAATATAACACTTTCAATTATAATATTTGAGACTACTATTAATACTTTTCTGGATGCAAATGATTTGATATTAGAGGAATAATTAAAAATACAAGTAGTGTTCCCTGATGGAGGGACAGAGAATGCCTGTAAAACTGTTCTTCCAGATTTTATTGAGGATTTCATTTTATGTAATGGTGAGACTTGCTTTTTGCCAGCTTATTTCATAATTTGATTTATATTCAGAAACCTCCTGCTTGACTTGGAAGCAGGGTAACAACCTCTTCCCTCAGATTACTTACTGCATGTGGTTTTGAATGTTGTTGCACAAATGTTGGTGCCTCTCATATTAATGAAGTTTCTACTGTGAGGGCATGTGGCTCTGTGAAGGTGCTTTTTAGCATTTGATTAAATATCAGGCAGGGCAAAAGCCACGCTTTTCCGAAGGCTTAATGTATAAATCATCATTCCTTTTCTGCACCTAAATCACAGCAAAGCCATTAATATAAGAGGATCAGCAACCTCCTCCCAATATATTGAAAAATTCCTTACTGCTCTCACCTGAACCACCTTGCTCAAAGTGCCAGGTTTTAAATGAGCAAGTATTGCACCACGTTTGCTTATGTAGTTCTGTACTGCCTTTCATCTGATGGCTGCAGAGAGTTCCCCAAATACTTGTAAGATTGCTGACTATTGCTGTGCTTGAGGTGTGAAGTGGGAGAAGTAGGGGGGAGAGAATCATACATTTAAGAAATGTGGCACAGACTAGAGGAGAAGATAGATGATCTTGCATTCCTTTGACTGAAAGCCCTTCTATCTGGCTGAGGATTTGAACACGGTTCAAAAAACATGATGAAAAATATGATATAGCAACTGTAGCTTTTCTGACCACTGAGGGAACTGCTTTCATAATATATATGGAAAGGTGGCTTGGGAAGCAAGGCTGGACACATGGACATTGTTTTTCAAGTAGAAATCAATCTCAGCTGAAATTATTGCTTAACAAAGGCACAAGCCAGTCACTAGCAAGACTGGTGTTGAGATAAAGCAGTATGAGATGGCATCTGAAAGCAGTTTGCTATTGCCATTCCCTGGAAAAGTTCAAAACCAAGCAATGTTCCCTAAAGTTGTTAGACTGTTGTTTTTGTTTTAAACTTTTCTTCCTTTCTTTGCCTCTGCATGCCTTCCCTTCATCTTTCTTCTAATCTCTTCTTTTGAAGAAACATCACTTGTGTGTGATCTCATTGATTTAGTACATTACTTCTGGGAGGTTGCCATATGTTGTCCTGTTTTCATTTGAACTGCCTTTTTCATTGTGGCTCAACCTCAGAAATGCTGGGATGGAGCACTAGGCTGCCTTTTTTTTTTTTTCTCCTCCTGTCAGTGCCCAGGACTAGAGACTTGCAACTGGAGATTCCATGTAGTCAACAAAGATAATTTTCCCCAGTAACTAACAGTTTCAGTAGTCTCTCATTTGGTCTCAAAATACCTCTGAACTATGATATTATCATATAAGAAAAATCTCTTCTGTATAATTTTATTGTATGAAAATTGTCATTGCAACTGTGAAAATGTTTACGTGAAGTATATTTTTATGCAGTGTTTACCTTGTGTCATCAGTATGCAATGATAACTCTTTACAGTGTTCCTGAATTCATACCTCTTGCTTTTCTTCCTCTCAGGCCAACTTGCTTTCCAGTCCTACTAGTTGCTTATGTAGACATGCAGACATTTGTGAAAGGGCATTTCTGTCTTAAGATTGTCAAATGAGGCTTTGATGCCAACATAAGATATTTCAGGGAAGTATTTTGAAATGGCAGCATAATTAATTTTTTTGTTGAATAATGCCAATGGATCATAGAAAATAGCCAGGATGGCGCATATAATTTCTATACCTGTCTCTCACTGTTGCAGTTAGTGTTAAACTAATGAAATAAATAAGGCTGCAAAGAGCAATTTGCCACACTGTATGTTTACGTCGTTCAGTAACCTCCTGACCTCACTTGTGCTGTTTACCAATGCAAATGTGCTGACTTTCAGCTGCTTCTAACACTTAACTTGAACACACCAAGTTCAGTGTAGAAAGGTAACATTTCTGCTCCCATTTATCTATGCTTAAATACTAAAGGCAGTCTGATACTTGAATATAACTTGAATTTTGGCTTAGAGGGTAGCAGCGAAGGAATTCTGCAGCAAAAACAACTGAAATATGAGTAAGTGAGTTTTCAAGGTTATGGAGAAGATATTGCAAGACTATTCAAAAGTTTTTACATTGTGATTTGGTAGAATTTTTCACGTGCCTTTTGTAGGAAGAATGAATGTAAATGCTGTTAAGATTTGTGCTTAAAATTAAAATATTGCTATAAATACTGGTTATATTAACCATTACTTAGTAGCATTCTTCAGAAGTAAATGTCTGCATATGTAATAATGGACCAGTATTATGTCCTTTATTTTACAGGACAGGGAAACTGAGGTCTGGCCTAAATCAGGACAGAATGTGTAGTTTTCGAGTTCCAAATCAGTGCTCTGTGCAACAGTCCCTCAACCTATTAAAAAAAAAAAGTGAAAACAGATGAAAAGCTTAAAATTATAATCAGGCCCTTCATGTTTTTGACATTCATGCAAAAATCTATTTATAATCTTTAATATCAGTAGGAGAAACACAAAAGTATTTTACAGCTAACAGGAGATGTCAGAGGAAGCAGAGTATGGAGGAGAAATAGCGGTGTCAGAAGAACACAGTTAGGACAGCATCATGGGCATCAAAGCCTTGGATGCTGAGGATGAAGTGATGGGTCATTTCTTACCTTTCATTAAATACCTCTATCTGCTGCAGTGTAGAGGTCAGATTTATGGATGGAATGAAACCCAGAATGGACAAAACCTTCATTGTCAAGCAACTGAGATAGGTATATAAAGATGCTTTCCTCATCTGTTAATTGATGACCAACTTGAGAATTGGAATTATTTCACACAGAGGCTTTTGAATGCCATCAGAATCCATTGGCCTTGCAATGCCTCCTTTTCTAATGGTGGCCATTAGTGAGCTCCTGTAACTTTCTCTTGAGAGAGGAATGTGGATTTAAAACCTCTGAAAGAGGGATTGATGTAATTGACTCTTTTCCTCTCCTCTCCCCCCCCCCCTTTTGATCTGCATCCATAGAGAGAAATTACACTCGTGTGTGTGTGTGTGTATAGCTAATGGAGCCAGAGATGGGACGCTCTTTACATCTGAGAATCCCTGAATGTAAGCAGCTCTATGTATGCTGAACTAGTATTTCCTCAAAGCCTTGTCTTTGATTATCATGCTACATTGCTTAACCAGACTGAAGAAGCCTGTTCCTGCTGTATGAAAATCTACATTAAAAAAAACTATTAAGAATATTCATTAGTAAATGATCTTTCCTCCGCCCATGCTGAGAGTAGTTGCCAGACCTGGATATCATTATAAATCCTAAATAGCCTCCTTTTTCTTTTGAGCTGTGCTGGTCTTTTATGAGTATCTGCTCCAGTGGCTGATGTTTTGGTCAGCATTTTTCTGTATCTATTAACTGTGAAAGATTTATGGTTTTGAGGAGAGAAATCTATGAGGAGCATCTCTCTGCAGTCTTGTTGCTAGAGGAGCCAGCGGGACTTTGGTCTCTTAGGTTTAGGACAACAGCAGCCTTGAAGTGATTGAGGAGCATCCTGATTTCTCCCACTACTACTACTGTTTCATGGAGCCTCAGGTGAAGAGGGAAGAATCGGAATTGGGTTAACTTTGTAAAAGCTAAGGAACTGCTTACTTTAATGCACAGCTGGCTCTCATGGTAATAATAATTTACTTAAGCTAAATTTATATTCTTCCCCTAAATCCCTTTTTGCCTTAATTGCAAAAGTGTAGACTCAATTTGGACTGTGTCCAGTACAGTGAAATTGTTTGTTTATAGACATGTAAACATATATTTATATAGGATTGCTGGTGTGTTCCTTTCTCTCCTGGATTTCTTTTCAGAGAAGAATTCCTCCCTCTCTCTATATATATGTTTTTGTTTTCTTAAAGATTTTTCTAAAGCCAGTGAGTTACAAGCCTTTCAAAATAACCAGCAGGAGTCTGTTACTGCATAGCTTTCTTTAGAGTTATTTAGTAACTTAATATGGCTAGTATGGAGGCTGACTAAAAGAGTGAAAAGGGAATCCCCACCCATTCAGCTGCTGGTACTCTGCCTACTTTTTACTACTCTTACCTTGATCCCTCCATTCAATGAACTATGCTAAAATTCATCAGCTGTCTACATTTGAGTAGAGATTGGGCAAGATTCCCTGAGGTTAGAAAAGTCTGTCTATGAATAATTAGTATTGATAATAGAGAAAAATATCTTTACGGCCTACATCAGATGCAGATATCTTTACGGCCTACACAGTTTTGTGTCTCTGGCCATGGATTTCATTAATCTCCTGTACCAAATTAGTTCACAAGAGATAAAGATCTGTATAACAGCGGTTTCACAGGATGCATATAATAGTCTGCATTTATGGTGAAGACTCAGGTAAAGAGAACAATTTATGAAAAATGTTAGCCACTTGCATACTGTGTCTGTCTTGACTGGCCGGGATCATTTTCCTTTAGACACCCTTTAATGAGCACTGAAGGTAACATCTGTTAGAAGTGTTCTGTGTAATGCCACATAGGCTGCCCTGGATTTTGACCTCGGGCAGCAAGACAGAGCTCACTTCTTTTCAATTTACAAGACTTTTCCACAGTTAAATAAACTTCATTTAATTTAAAAATGAAAATAGCATGTCTTTTCAAAAAGATATTAATGTTCAACTGCTAATGTAGGTGTGGTTAAATTCCTCCTGTCCTCTAGCATAGAACTACAGCACTGAAATTTTATCATAACATAGAAAAAGTGCTGAGGGCAGAATTCTGTCAGGCCAGACACTGTGTCTGTTGCAGAAACTTGTAAATGGGAAGGGATCCCAGCTGTGCTGTAGACAGAAAAATTTTCTGGAGAGGAGGTAGGGGGAGCATTATTTGGAAATGGTTTCTTAGCTGGTGAGCTGAAGGTGAGGCAGGAACATGCTTTCCACACTTGATGGAGAACTGAAAGAGAAGCATGCCTTTGCTTAGTAATGGGGCAGGCTATGGACACCCCTTTTTTCCTGCCTGAGGAGGCAGAAGGGGATCAGCTCCTCCTGGTGACTGATAAGCCTGAGAACAGTGAGGAGTCTGGCATAGAAACAGTGTTACAGTAAAACAAGAAAACGGTGCATATTGATGTTCGTCATAAATCCATCTCAATGCGTTGCATCAGGTTTGGGTTTGAAACGTTTTTCAATTTTTCCCTGTCCATGTGCTTTTAGCAGACACTGAGGATCAGCTTGAGGGCAGTTGCTCTAAGCAGAACTGTTTCTTATTTGCTTCCTGCTGCAAGTGGGAGGGCTACCATCTGGTTATGTGAATGCTATTACTGCCCTTAAAGAGGTTTTATGAAAACTGTCTCAGAACAGCCTTGATGCCACCAAGCTGTGCCAGGGAATTCTGCTCTGTGCTGCAGTTATCGCTCTTCTGCTTCTTAGATGCTCGTAGGTTTTTGCTTCCCTTCATTTTCCCTGGCTTTTGGGGGACTGTACCTACTCAAGCTATGAAGTCTGTGGCCCAGCTGTGCTAGGGACTGGTGAGCCCTTATGGGGCAGAGCACAAGGTTTTTCACTCACAGTTTTAGAAAACAAGTTAATGTGTGTGTGCACAACCTACCACTTAATTTCCAATGTCAGCAAAGTTGCCAGCAGCTTTTAACTCATGAACCATGCCAAACCACCTGTGTGCACAATATCTGAGTCTGTTGTGGGCCCACCATAAGTAAGTCCTTCTTTTAAGCACCTATTTGAGCTATTGTACCTTGAATGTCAGTTATTCTAGTTCTACACACCATTTTTTCCACATTCATTAATCAAATACTTGCTGCTATCCACCTTTCATTACTGGATTTTTTTTAATTGCCTAATATTTGCTTACATAAACTTTTGTACTGTTCTGTTTTATAAAGCTAAGATGATTTTCAGGCCTTCCTAAGGTCTCCATTACTTTCTTCTTTCTCAGAAGGTTCTTCTGATTGTGGGCTAAATCTTTATGAATTGCTAATGTTCAGTCTGACCTAAGCAGTCAGTGTTTGATTCTTCATACAGTCAAGCCTACTGTAATACTGTCTAGCTAACTCCTTCAGTGATATGTTATGATTTCCATCTTGCAGTATAATTTGGAAGCCTTTAATCTATTTAACTACAGTAGTGATAGTCAGTAGGAGTTTGCCTTTGGTTTTTAAGTCTTGCCTTTCTGTGTTGCCTTATTGCTCTTACTGAACGGCAGTGCTGATACTGTGAATGTTTGTAACACTGTTTTGGTGTTCATTTATGCCTGAGTGAAGCTGAATATGTATAATACAGGAATAGAAAAATAAATCTTGGACTTCTTGTAAACAGCACACTTGTCCTTATGTAAGTGATATATGCATAATACCCTAGCACATCTAGAAAAGGCTTTCTCTGGGTATACATCATATTTATCCAATGAGTGCCTGACACTTGTCCATGTGGGCTGGGGGAGCCTCACTGACAGAGGAAGCTGTCTAATGTGAGGCTTTGACAGCCACTTCTAATGTGTTTTTTCACCCTTACTTGTTAACTGCTCGTTGGGTCAAATGAGGAGGTAGCAAGGCAGCTTGCTGTGAGTTGAATTCAGAGGGAGTTATCAGAACCATGAAGAAACCATAAACATGACTCTGAAGAGACAATGAACCTTTTCCTCTTCCCTTGCATATTGTATGACTCTATCTCGTGATCCTTTTAAATTTGGCAGCCTTTTCTACTTTAGAATAATAAAAAGCCCTTTTCTGCTGAGATTTTTCTCCCTTCATCAACCACAAAGAAATAATCCTGGAAAGATAAAATATGGCTGGCCAATATCCTCATCTAATGGAGACTTAGTAAATGGCCTAGACTGGTATAGTATTTTACTTATTTCTACATACAGTTTCTAATAGCTAATCATTTAACTACTGGGCAAAAAAGCATTACCAGATTTTCCCTAATGTTCTGTCTCTTATAAATGTGAATTTCTTATCAAAGATATATTCTCCTGCTACTGCCTTTTTTTCTCCTGCTGATTAATTGATAACATTAAGCTAAAGTAAAATGGGATAATTACATTAATGTTAGCAATGAAAAAGCAGTTTCTAAATAGCTTTAGGATAGCTAGTGAGTTTGATTGCAAAGAAGTTTATGTAATATTGTTAGCTAAAACTTAAACTTCCAGGGCATCAACTTTGACTTACACATCTGTATCTCAGTGCTTGTCTGGAATTATTGGGTACCTGACATAACAGAAATTGAATCCTCTTTTGTCTATTTTCAACTGACATGTACCCCAAGTATGGGAATAAAAATTAAGATTAAGCTAGACAGCAGTTAGAATTCTGTATAATATTAACTGGTTAGTCTTGTTATCAGATCCTTTATGGTTGATTCTTCTGGCACTGTTTTCTCTCTAGAAGCTCCTTTCAACTCTCCTTGCTTGTAATGTTCTGCAAAGGGCACAAACTTATTGTAGGCTCAACACTTTCCTTGGCAATTATTCACCAAGTAGCTCTTATTGATGAGGCCTCAGTTAGAAAAGCACTTAAAAATTAGTCAGATGCTTGAATGCTTTCCGAAGTAAAAATGCTCATCATGCTCATCATAGCTGAGAACATAATCTTTGGTTTGTTCACAAGCAGTCAGCACTTCATCAATACTCCTGCTTTCTATCCTGTGTAGTTGGATACACGTGATACCTCCTGCTGGCTTGAGGAGCCTAGAGCCTGGTTACTGTCTCCAATCATTCCCCTCACTAATCTAACAAATATTCTTTGGCATTAACTTGAGCGATTGCAGACAGAGGAGGCTGGCCCTTGATTTGCTGTAGGGAATTCACTAAGACCAAATTCAGTTCAGTGATGACTGAATTGCCTGACTGATCCTGTTGAGTTGGAGTGAGACACATGGATGTTATTTCTATACTGACAACACTGGAGCATGAACTAAATATGTATAATGTTTATTGGATTCATATGTATGCTGAATACAATGCTTGACAAGATTAAAATGCTCTGTTACTGACAGGCAGCTGCAAAAATCAACCAGTTCAATCTTTTCTTAGGGATTTAGTCCTTCAAACAGAAATCAGCTAGGCTTACACAAGAATTCATTATGATTGATGGTACTTATGGATGGCTAGATACCTATCATGGTATATCCTTGGTTGTCTTAGCTTACTGAAAAGATAGAGAACTAGTAGAGTCACTGTAATGTCGCTTGTCATTTTTTTGGAAATCTTACTGCACATGCATATATTCAAATTTCATGTGAATCTATCATCTCTATATATCCTCTTTATCTTGTGTTGCTCTTTTCTCGCTCTATAGAAAGAAGTAGACAGGTTGCGGAAAAGCAAAATGAGACCTGGGACAGGGCAAAGTAGTTTGAACCTTTTAATCAGTGTATGTCATTCTGAATCTTGTTCTCTCTTTGATATCAAGTTATTAATAACTGCTATACTTGATTGTCTTAGCTTTACTTGTGCTTACTGTTTATATCTAGACTGCAAATGAGTAACAGCAACAGAACTAATTCTACATATGCATAATTGACCTCTGTCTGGAGTTAATTAAAACTGGTGACTGATCTATTGAAATACTATACAATATAGAATTCACATTAAGCTGTTTAGAGTAAAACCTCTGCCTTCTATATCTGTAAGATGCCAGGGACAATTAGATCTACATAAATCATAACAAATTTTAAATGAACAGTGCAGTAGAAATTGTAGTAATTCTGTATCATTTTTTTAATTATTTTTTAACCTTAGAATTCTGAGGCAAAAGAACAGGAGGGTCATGACTGAGTTCTTTAAGGCATGAGGTATAGAGAATTGGTTTCTACCTCTAGTACTGGCACCTCTTCCTAATCATATTCAGCAATATTTCGTGTACAATGTGCTTGATATATATTCAATTGTACCAAAGGGAAAATGATTATTTGGTAACCTTGGCTACACTAAGCTACTATTAAGAAACCCAATGAAACGTCTGGTTAGAAGTAGACGGAAACATGATCTGCTTTCAGAATAGAAATTAGGGAGCAGATAACCTTTCCAAATGGGATTACATTCTATGGTCTGTTAGATAGCACTCAAGTTAACTCTCAGATTTTGAAAAATCCACCTATCTGACAAATATTTGCCAAATACTTGGAGAGGCATGATAAAAGATGATGACTGCTGTTGTTACTTTGACAGTAGGGCCTCAGAATGACCAAAGCGTGACAGCTCTGAATTAGGATTAGAATTAGCTAGCTAATTCTTTGCTAGAAGTTTCTCTGTTCTTGACATATATACATACACATTAAAAAAATTAAAAAGGCATAATTCTACTTAGTTATCTATTTTAACTCTGTCTTTACTGTTATTTTCCTTTTTCTGTATTGAATGCATGGGGAGGAGGAGACATGGCAGCAGGACCTTGGCCATTCAGGAGTAGGATCATTTGACTCACCCTCTTATGAAGAACATTAGTGTTTTTGAAACTATTTCTCAAAGTACTGCAGCTTGTTGATGGCTTTCTTTGAGGACTCTGTCTTTGAGCAGTCCAAAACATAGCTTTCTCCTATTTGAAGTACTACAGAAAACTCTTTAAAAACACACTGCTCTACACAGAAAATGTTATTCCACAAAGGCATATATTCCTTTATTAGAAGTGTATTTGACAGCAGTTTAAGGCATTTCTGCTTACAATGGATATGTAGAACCTGCATCATTTTTTTTAAAGCATCTGCTCCTGTAACAGGAACTCCACTCTACACCATGTAATCCTGTTGTGTAGGAGGTAGAAAGCTCTCTAAGGCTACCATGGCACACAAAGTACAGTTGCTCCTTTGTTCCTAAGTGGTGTGCTCATTCTTCAAGTGCTGCTGCTCAGGGTTTGTTAGGCCTCTCCTGGCTGCCTTCCACCTCTTCATTCCAAAAAAGCTGTTTCCACCATGTGCCATGGCCAGAACCCAAACGGCAGGCTATGACACCCAAGCTTTCATGACTAAACATTGGCAGACCAGCGTAAAGGCATGGTGAGGGGTGGGAACTAAACTTCCAGTTGTTCATTATCTGCCAGTTTTTGAAAAAGGCTCAAAATTCATGTACTATTCCACTGGGGACCCAGTTCCTTGGGAGGCCGGATTTAATAACCAGCTGCTTGAGTAGTTGCCTAAATCTCAGAGAAACAGTCTTGTTTTCATGCTTTCTTGAACGTTTTGCCACTCTTTTGTCTTGCAATTCCATTTCTTCTATGTTTTTCTATTCTATATTTGTCTTTTCTGTTTTTTTTTTTGTTTTTCCTTATATGCTTCTTCCATACTCAGCCCAGTTATCTTGCCTTTAACATTCTTTTTTTTTTTATTCAGCAAATTCCAGTTGTTTGGTCAAGAATTAATTTTGGAGCTTGAAACTAGAATCTGCCTGTCAGACCTGCCATGATTAGGTTTCCTCTTGGGGAAGCCTGAGTACTTTTTCTCACTCTCCTTTGCATTTGTGGAATTGGCTCTTAAGCCCTTGAGGAGTTTGCGTCTGTTTTGTTCTATCTTTTTTTGTCTCCTCTGATATGGCTGGTTTTCTGGTAGTATTCTGATAATCCTCAAATTCCGGTAATCTTGTGGCATAATTTTGCCTCTTGTCTGACTTAAAGCTATTAAAGTGGTTCTTGTGCACCAGCTGCTATCAAGAATGCTACTATCAAGAATGAAGTGGTTTTGTGTTTTTTTTCTTCTTGCTTCAGAATACAACACTGTTATGAATTTTTTCCTGTTGTCCTGTATGCTTTCAGAGACCTTCAAATCTCATGAACCTTTTAGCTGTTCTATTCTTCTAAGCAAGCTGTTTCCTTTGGCTGTATCTAGACTATGAACCAGAGATATGCCTCCAGGTCTCCATCTCTTTGTAAGCGAGGCTGAAAAATTGGCAGATACGGCCTTTCCCCCTTGGCCTAGGCACAGAGTTTCTTTGTAACTTGCAAAATAAAATGTATGTGGTTTGGAGGGTGGAAGTGGGAATGCCAAGTTTTTGGATCTCATCTTGACGAGCAGTTGAGGTATTTGTCCACAGGGTGGATGTGTTTCTGGGCCCTGCAGTTAGTTGTAGTCCTAGTTTTGTATTTGTCCTGGTGCTATAGTGATTATCCCAGAACTGTGCAGTTTGACAGGTGTTTGCTGTTAAAACCCTACTGGGTTCTCACTGGTACCCTCTGCAGAGGGCAGTAAGGCTTTCAACTGATTCCTACAGCAACCTTATAGAAATATTTCTCCTAACTGTCTGATATGGGCACTAACAGACCCACAGAGGGAAATTTCAGTGCAGTTTGCAGTTGTTGCGGATGATGAGGCAGGAGCGTGACATGATCCTGGTCAGGTTCAGTTTGGCAAGAAGCAGCTTGCTGTGGCTTCTGCTTTCTTCATAAGTTGAAGTAGCTGTTCTTCAGCCCTGCATGGCAAAACCAGCTTCTGAGTTGGTTTCAAACCTTGAGCTAGTTTCAAATCCAGTTTTGAACTGAAAAAAGAAATTTGTTTCTTTAACACAATGAAGTAAAAATGCCCTTTTCTCTTGTCCTACAGTTATTCTTTCACTTCCATATGGAATTGAAATAGAGATGTGCAAAGCAATGAAAGCTTTAAAAATGCATCAGAATTTCAGTGAAAATGCTTTTTTCTTCTCTATGGCTTTATGCCTCTGCTACTTATTTTATCTGTATTTTCCTTTTTAAGTTATGTGAATATACATAAAGTCACTCCTGTAGAACACTTTTGCAATTGTATAAAATTCTGAGCGAAGTAGGAAGGGATCTATTACCTTTTAGCTTGTACAGATTCCATTGGAGAGGAGGAAACAAGCCCAAAATATTACATTATAGAAAGATAGCAACAGATAACTAGCTTTATATATCAGCCTTTATCAGAGGAAGAGAAAAAAAAACCTGAACAGCCCTTTCTTAAGCAGTTTTTAGAAAAGCGGCAGCAAACATACACTGTCTTAAGTTGTTTAGAGCTAGAGAAGTACCTTTCCTGGTCCCAGAAAATTGTGCTCAGACCTGGCTAAAACACATACTTGCTGTGGCCCTTCTGGTGGTTGCGTTCTTAGCAGAGGCTCTGTTCAGCTCCAAGCAGGTTCATTTGAAATAAGGTGGGAATCCACACTAGTGCTGGGTCATGATTGTCACTCTAAAGAGTCTCACTAGACTTTTCCCTGAATTTCACCCCAGAAACCTATCCTCCCACACCTGCTACTTTCCTGTCCCCTCAGGTGAAATAAGTCTGCTCTTGCTGCTAGTTAATGAGGATGAATTGTGTACTACAAGCTGGTGTGAAAAGCTGCATACACAATGTGTCAGCTGTGTTGATGACTAGTGATTAGAGGTTTTTATTTTTTTTTCTTTCTGTACTTTATTAGATTTTAGTTCTGTTTAAGGCTCAGACCATCGAGCAGCTTGCTGATGTTGGAAAAAGTCTCACTTTCTCTGGAAGTGCAATTTACCCTCATTCTTTCTGCACCAGCCCTGGTGCTCACTGGATCCTTTGCTGAGCTCCTTTAATTCACTAAAAGGGCAGAAAAATGTCCTCTTCCTCTCAGCTTAGATTTAATGAAATCATTTGGCTAATGGAGAGAGAGAGGAGAGTGTGTGTTGTGCCATTTCACTGTGTCTTGTAGCATCTTTAGAGTATGGGATTTTTAAAGAAGGTAAGAACAAACACTGGAAAATTATATGCAGGGTAGTATAGTAAAGCAAAAGTATTCAGGATATGGTGCCAATTTTGGAAGTGATATGATACTTGTTAGGTCAACCTATGTTTCAGAAATCTCCCACCTCGTGCATAGGCGGTGCTAGGTCACATATTGTGTGTTCTGCAGGCCCCTTGTTCCATTTGGTGTGTGGGACAGAGTAGATCAAATACAACAGTTGTATTAGTGAACTATCCCATACAGTGATTGTATTCTAGGAGGAAAAATATCGTGAGAATACACATGGCCTGTTGAAGCTCCTTTCCCCCCACCCTGAGATTCTTATGCCTATAGTAAAGTTTGCTGAATAAGTGTACTTCTCTTGCATCATTTACAAAATAAAAGCTGGTAAAGCATCTATTAACTACTCATTACACTATCTTACACTATTTGTACAAAGAGTGCTTTTTCCTAAATGCAAAAACTAGTTTTCTTGTTCATCATAACTAGTACTTTTAGAGAATTCTCAGCTATAAACACAGTTCAAAACTTGTCTGGAAAAGATGCATGTTATTTCTACAGGCTGAAGGCAGATGCAGTGCAAGTGCGCACACATGGAAAATGTTACTGATTTTCCTTTCTTACATATATCTTGTTTATGTATAACTGTGTTGATAAGTTAATCATGTGTTGGAAATCATCAGAAGTAGAGCTATCAAATGGTAAAGATCTTTTACAGATATTTTCCATTCTCTATTTTCCTTAAGAAGAACATTTTGATATGCATGTAATATATGTAAATATTTCAGAATTAATGAGTCAAAGTTCAGATGGCTCTGCTGTGTGTTTTCATGCAATCTTTCAAAAATAATGATTGCGTTTATCCTGTACTTCAGGCTTGGTGTCTTTGGCTATACTTTTTATTTTCTTGTTTTGACTTTTAGGCGTCTGCCTTCAGAAAATATGACACAATGCAATACATCTGCAAGAAGCTATTTTCTCCAGAGATGCTTTGATGCCTGGGCATACCCTTTTCTCTTGCACATTTCTCTTTCCCTTCCTCTTTCCTTCTTTCTCGTGCTTCTAGCTGTTTAGTTCCTTTCACCCTGCTCCTGCAGGCCCTTCTTCTGGCAGTGACAGCATTAGCCAGTGAGGTTTCCTCATAGCTGCCCATTTTGATAGTGCCCAGTGAGTTTGGTAATCTCCATTTTTGTACAGATGTTTTCAGGTAGAGTTATATGAAGCCATACTTTACACTGCTGCCTAGAGAAGCTGTTGACTTTGCTTTGAAGATCTGTTACAGAGGAGCTCGTAGTGGAGTGCTTCATAATTATCAGTGTTTTCTGTTGCTATGGCTAGCCAGCTCTAGGACTTACTGAAGTGGCTGCTGGATCTGTAGCTCCTTGGGTCTGGGCATGAAGAAACAGAAAGGAGGGGTAACTTAAGAGGAATCTCCCCTGTGTGAGGGGAAACAGACTTGCCACCAAAAACAGGAGAAAGATTGGAAGATTGCTCAGGTTGAAATATGGAATCTCAGGAAAGTGAGTTTGGGCTGGTATCTCTCTGGTCATTTGAGATGTGTAGCTATCTTCTGTTGGAGACTATATGAAAACTGGTAGGACTTGTAGCTAGCAAGGTTGCTAGCCATAGAATTAAAATTAATTAAAATTAATAAAAACTCTGTGTGTGTGTGTAGATCTTAGGTGGAGAAATCCTCCCCTTTATCTGAGATAACAGGTAAGATGCAGGTCCTCTTTCCCTTCTTACCTCTCTGACTTGCTGCTGTTTTTCCTCAGTCCATGCTGGGCCAATTCTGGCACCATTCTTCCTATATCCTATGCAGCAGAAGAGCAAAAGGAGACCCGGTGAGGTCTTCATCTCCCACTAGCACATCTCTGCTTTCCCTTCCCCAGCCTCCCAACAAAGTGCTGTCTCTGTGCCTGAAACACCAGCAATGTCACAATCTGCTGTTTTAATTGAGCCAGAAATGACATGTAAGGAACTGCCAATGCCTGGTTCAGAACCATGGGGAAGCCCTGCAGGGTTTATTGCTTGCCTGTGGAGAGCAGAAGCTCTTGGTGCCAAAGGCTTGACAGGTTCCTCGCCTGTCTCTTGCAGTGCGCCCCCATCTGTTGCACGCAGCTATTAGAACTGGGCAGTCAAGCAGCAAGCGGTGAATTAAAGGATTTGGTTGCCAAAAAGGAAAAAGCTGAGTTTTCCTATTGCTTTGAAGCAATAAGGAAAGAAGATGCAGCAGGTGCTAAAGCTACTACTGCCTTGGGGCCTCTTGTCCTGTTTCTGTTAGTGCCGCTGCCATCTCTTGCTGTTGCCTTGTTCCTGCTGCTTATACTGCAGATCTTGTGCTCTGCTAGGAAATTATCTAGCATATTTCTAGGGGTGGAGAACTGACAACATTTTGGAGCTGACTGAAAGGCAGGAAGGGTAGTAACCCTGTCCTCTTGTCTCTTTGGTTTGCTTTCCTGCTCCCCCCCCCCCCCCCAAATCCCCATATGCCTCCTCTGGTTGTTCGTGTTGTCCCTAGACTGTCTCATACTGTCCTCAGCCAATTTTGTGTTCTCTTTAAGACTTCTCCCTCCAGACACAACAATGTGACTGAGAAAGGCTTCCTTATAATTATGCTTTCCATCTGAAGCACTTCTAAAGAACAGTATCAATCCTGATGTTAATTTAACCATTTAAATGTGGTATTTTTCACTCCTTTTGGTGTAAGTTTCTGAAATTTTCCCCTGACATTCTCCCTCTTTTTCTCTTCTTCCTCTCTGTTTAGGTCAGTGGTCAAATCTGTGAATTCCATCTTATCAGAGTATCTCCACTCAAGCTAATTTTTTTAAAAAAAAAATACTGTCCAATTTTTCTGGCTGGTGATAGCTATAATTATATTCTGTGGTCACAAATAGAAGCAAATGTAATCAGATTTGCAGTTTTGTGGTATAAGTTCATCACCATAGAAATGAATAAAAACTTCCTATGTATAGGATGTTGGGATATTGATTATTTTACTAAGTATTTAGATGTGGTAATTCTCCTGCTGTAATAACTGGTGTGCATATTCATCTTCCTGAGTCAGATGCTATGCATGTTGGTGGTGCATATTCTCCAGCACTCTTCTGAAATCTGTTTAACTGCTAGTTTAGACTTGGATTTTAAGCTTTGCATGAATTGATGCCTTCTAGCATCTTCTTTCATAGGAAATTAGCTCCCCATTAAGCTGACTTAAGTCCATAGAAGAAAAGTAAATACTAGGGAAGCTGGGGTATGGGGGTGGAAAATTACACACAGGAACTAACGTTTCCTTTGTATTGTACAAGTGTAGTTTTCCCCACGTGCAGTTAATCTGGCCTGGATACAGACTTGTTGACCCCAAAAGCATAATGCAGAATTGAATCAAAACCTTCCAAAAATCCAGGCTAGAGGTTCTGAAATCTTTGATCTGTGTTTGAATACCAAAACTCCAAGGATATTCTAATGAAATTTTCAGCATAGGATCAAACAATCAAAAATATTTGATTCAGTTTTTTAAAACCAAAGGTAACAATGTTATAATGACACTTAATTTTTTCTGTAACTCTATTTTAAACATGCCATTACAGAATTCTATTGTCAGCCTTTGCGTATTTTCTAATACTCTGCTAAATTAATTTGAGACTAAAATTTCTTTTAAAACAGTACGGAAGCTTTCCCAGTCTTACACTGATGAGAAGACTGACAATGTATTTCTGGGCATTCTGACTTAAAACCAAGGCAGCTTGAAAAGCAGTTATATACACAGACATACACATATATACATATACACACACATGCACACACACATGTGTATACATACACAATATGTGTTTTAGTGCAGATTTGTGTATGTTCTAGTGCTTAAAGTGTTCAGAGTCTTATGATTGGGTAAAATGAGCTGTGAAAAAAGTAAGAGCTTTATTTCTCTGTCTGGATGAAATTCTATGCTTTTTAGATTGTTTTTTATCAAGGTAATAGTCCTTTACATTGCTATTTGACTGCAAAGTGAGGAACCTACAACTCTTGTACTCCAAGGCCTTTTGGCTGATCTCCAGTGCTGCACCACTGCACTGCTCCAAGCAGGGGGATGCTGGGGATCGCCTCTTCTGCTTGACACTTTGGTTTCCTCCTGTTGCAGTCACTTTTTTTTTTAATGTATTCCTAGTGGGAATCTTTGGAGTTTTGCCAGGCTGGGGGTAGTGAAATTAATGGTTAATGATAAATGACGTGCCTGCAGCTTTTGTAAAAACCCTAGAGCATAATTGTCCAGATTGTTAATTCTAGGAGTACAGTGTCATCTCTTGACACGAGCATACCTTCCACTGAGGGTATCAATGAAAGTAAAATCCCTTTGGGCTCAACTGTAATCAATTACACCTGGGGGGGAAGAAGGGTGGGAATTGGCAGTACGGAAGTTTCTGTGGATGTGTATCTGAATCTGCCAAGGAATTACTTCCGTATGAATTGTTAGATGCTAAGGTGTAGAAAAGATGACAAGAATGGTTTGTACTTTGCCTTGCCCAAAGCTGTCCTGGCTGGTTTCTGCTTTAGCTGGCTTCATGTAGTGAGTTTGAGGCCTGCGAATAAAATCCGCTCTCTGGGAGCAGGGAACGTGGTCTGAAGTTTCGGTTAACAGCTCTGCTCTTCGGCTGATGAGTGTTTATACATCTACTGTCTCTAGTGCGTAAAGGAAAACATCCATCCTCAGCTTCCCGCCAACCTTTGCAATGTACAAGCAGTGTCACACTGTTAGCAGTTGGAGAGCTGTTGCTATGGAGACTGTCTAGAAAAAAGGTCACCTTGAGGAAATTCCTTCTGTGTGCAGAATACTGGCATGACAAAACTTCCTGTAGGAGGGGGTAAAGGACAGACACTATTATACAGAGCTATAATGATCCAGATGACTTTTTAGGGGTGTTTTTTGCAATTAGCACCATATACATCTCCATTTACAAGCTCACCACTTAGATGCTGTCTAGTAAAGATAAATGTACTGAATGGAAAAACAGGACCTACTAACATAAATTTTACTGTAAGTTCCTTTAACAGTGGTGTCTAATTTTGCTTTGTAAATCATAGGTAACTGTAGCGTCATTTAATATATATAAAGAAATTTTCATTGCAAAAATGCATGAAGGCTTCCTTTCTCTCTCTCTTTTGTAAAAGTGCTGTATAAAGCATTGAGACTACTTCATTCTGCAGAGGTCCCCAGGGGATGGCTCCCAGCTGCTACTGTGCTTTATATGTTTACCAAGATCCATGTTAATCCTGCCCTACCTGTTTTATTGAACAGAAGAATGTGGACTATCCTTTCTTCTCTTCTACTTTTTTGTTGGCCTGTGTCAACTGTGCCATGTGGACTTGTACTTTTGCTTAATTGGCCTAGTCATTCTCATCAAACCTGCTGCATTTGCTCTGCTACTGCTTCTGTGGAAATATGGCTTTATGTCCATGCTTTTTAATGACAAGGTTGTAGTTGTAGCCTTGGTCTCGCAAGCCCGGCGAGGTGACTTGGTCTCATTATGAGCAGCGGGGTTCCTCAGGCCTAGAAGTGACTTGCAATTTAGTACTCCATCCTATGTCACTCAGTGCTATCAGTAATATGGTAAGTGAAATCTGTGTGTGGCAAGTATGTGCTTAGGTCTATCAGATTTGCTGTCCCTAATCAGGGAAAGATCGTGCTCTGAGGATTGTTATGCCTGTGCTTGGAAGACGGAAATTAGCATGCATTATTCTCTAAAGATAGCAACAGCTGAGCACAGAAAGGATACTCTTTTACCAAAAATGTGCTGCTTAAGCATTGAAATAATCACAACTAATATCTGCACCAAACATTTAGGATTGTCTTTCTATTCTGATGTCATTATTTTGCCCTTTCTCAGGGTCTTCTCACATATTTGCCCAGAGTTGCATGAGAATGTCTTCTTTCATTGCTGTTCTTTACAGCAGAGATATTAAGTTGGAAGCTGACACCAAGTGTTGGGTCCCCAGATGGGAAGGGTGCTGTCTGGTGCTTTACTTGACCACTCTGCTGCAGTTCACATGTCAGAGTGTGTTTAGGCATCTTTCTTCAGCCCCCGCTCTGCTAGCTAAGAAGGATTATCTGCACATGCTTGTAGTTGCTTGTCAGTGTCTACAGTTGAAGATTATTACTCCCTCAGGCTTACTGACAGATACACTTACATTAATATTCTTCTATTTACTTTTGTCAGAATTAAACTGCTTTTTGGTCCATCTTTGACAGGGTAGGTAAGTGAAGTTGTGCTGGTGTGGAAGATGCGAGGAGTAACAGCGAGCAGGGACAATCTCTCCTGCCACCACACTATCACTAAGCAAGTAGCACAGGCTCTCAGAGCTTCATGGCCACCTCACTACACCAGGACATCTTGTTTAGATGCAGAGGGCCAAAAGCCAAGGCTGGAATAATGCAGTTCAAATCCATGAATTTACCTTGGGCGTGAGGCTGCTCTGGAGGCCTCGGACACATTGCCACTCTCCTAACCTGGATGCTCAGAGGATTAGGTATTTCTGTTGCAGCAGTGGCTTGTGGGCAGTGGTTGGCTATATCAAGGACCTTCCTGCCAACCAAGGAGATCTCAGCCAGCGTAGTTTCTGGCATAGCCCTAGAAGAGTAATTCCTTAGTTAGCTGTGATAAGTGAAGGATGGCCATCCTTCAGTAGTTGTACATTTTGTAAAGCAGGAGAGCCCAGCACAGCATAGATGTACCTGAGCTAGTTCCAGAGGGGCTGCCAGAGTGTGAGCAAGGCACTCTCAGCACTACTGTCAGAGGTTGAGGGCAGATGAATTCCTTTTGTTGGCAGTAAAGGTAATCGTGTCTCCACTGCACCTCCAAAAAGGAGATCTGCTTTGCTTTAATCCTGTTGCCATTGCTGTTTTTATCCTGTCAGATCATGGCAACAGGTACTTTTCTCTAGTCTCTGCCATCACATCCATGACTGTTACCTGTTGCAGTATGAGCAGTTTCCCCATGTTTTCTGGTATCAAATGTACTGGGTTCATAAAACCTGTCTTTATTACCTCTTGGAATGTATGTCAAGCACTAACTGCGAAGAAGTGATTTCCTGTTCTTATGAGGCTTGAATTTGGTTTTACTTAAGACTAATTAGAAATTGGAAAAGTGTTACTGACATTACTATCTGAGGTGAAAAGTAGGCTTTCAGAGTAGTTTGAAATTTTAAGGAAAAATGGAAATTTCTCTTTTCCTAGGGAGCACAGAGCTCTAGAATAAGCAACATGAAAATTACTTAACTGGAAAACAGGGTTTTTGTTCAAGAGTGTGCAATGGCCTGCAATAAAGAACGACAACACTGAGCCCGTGCTGATGTGCTGAGGATAGCATTTATCCGCACGGGGACAAAAAGTTTGGTAACGCCTAAGATGTACGTGAGACATGGCAGACCAAGAAAAGGACCTCAATCTATTACAAGTTCCAGGAAAAAATACCATATGCTATTCCCTCAACAGACAAACTTTTTGAACAGCTTCTTTGAATACTTTCATTCTAGTGTGAGAGTGGGGGGAAAAAAGTCTTCGAGGCTTGTCAACTGCAGACCTGTGACCAAGGGATATCCATGAAAGCTCACTCGATCAAAAAAGGGAGGGAAGGAATCAACAAAAGAATTGTCCCACTGCAAGGAAGACTAGATATGTTTTGTCATAAATATTCAGTATTTTGTGCTGATTAAACATGATTCTTCCTAATGTTTGTGTAGAAATAAGATGCATGAGTCAGCCCTCTAGTAAAGAAATTCAACTTCATAGGACAAATGAAATTAAATTTTGTGCAATTGTTTTATCAAATGTAAATGGTATAAGATGTGTTCATGAACAAAAAGGGCTTTAAACCATTTTCTTCAGTGTTGGTAAGATCATCATAAAGGAATATAACTCTTCGATCACTTGTATCAAAGTCATTTTTGATACAGGACACTAATTTAATATGCTGGTGTAGCAGATTTGAAGAGCACAATAGATTGCAAAGAACAGGTTGTTCATTTTGTTGGAAGTTCTGAAAAACAGGAGAAAACAGTTCAAAAATTAACCTTTTAAGTGCACAAAATTCTTTGTTTCAGGTCAATCAGTACTACTTTTGATCTGAATTTTCAGACTGATCTTTTTGTTTTTAAAATTACACAAATTGAATCATCTGTGGAGAAATACTGCAATTTCTGACTGCTTTAACATTTTTGTTTTCTATGTGAATGATTGAACAAAATGTTTTCAGTATTCAGCTTGCTTGTTAAAGTGTATTCTCTAATCACTTGCTTCTGTGAAGGGAAAGAACAAAGTCAAAGGGAAGGGGATATAGCAGTGATTAATAGCAAATGTTCACGGAGGATTAGGTTGTTCTGTGCTGGTTATATCAAAAAACAAGAAAAACAGGAAAAAATCCCACTGTTTGCATTCCCTATATGAAATCCATTAGTAATTGTCGTGTTAGAATACATGGAAAGGATCAAAGCAAGAGAAGATGGAAAGAGATGACTTGAAATAAGATGAAGGGTACTGAGAAGGCCAGAGGAGAATCCTCTTACTGGAGCTGTGGTCACATTAAGAGAAAGGATTTTGGTCAGGTGAAGAATGAAATGTTAGATTTGGAAATCAACCCAGTGTTTAGGATTTGGAAAGTTTTATCTGGCTCCAAAAACGATATGGGTATCATTATGATATGGATATCTCCTCTCTTCTGTCAGAGAGGAGAAATACAATGATAATTTCTGTGTGTGTGTATCAAATTGACTTGTTTAAATAGTTCATTTTTAGTTATGCTTTATTTATGATGCTTAATTTGCCTGACCTAAAAAACCGTTTACTTGCAGATGTGCTGCTTCTCAGGTAGACCGCCAGAGTTAACTGTTCTAGAACTAGGGGTGCCGCATATTTACTTAGGGCATACACAGAAGTAGAAAAGAACGCAATATAATGCCCGTAAGGTTTATTTCCCTAAATGCATATAGCATTTTGGAAATGAATTTTTATATAACTTGTAGCACACAGAATGCGTTCCTACATGGCACGATGAGAAGGATGTGATAAAAACTGCTTTCTGTGGCCTGCTTATTTTACTGAAGGCTGCACCACTGTGACTCATTAAGAGATGGTGATTCATTCTGTCCTACATGAACATTAATTAAATCTTCGGAGTGCTGCCTTCTGTTGCATGACTCAGCTTAAATGTGAACAGCTGTATGACTCTTTCATTGAACCCTACTATAGAAGCAAAAATAGCTGCACTAACCACAATTTAGCACCAGTCATATAAAATATGTTAAATTTGATTGAAGCTTATTTATGTCTTTAAGAGGTCTTAATTTCACTTCATTCATCAGTCTGGATAGGCTGAAATCTCAGTCATAGCTTTCATGACATCTCTCTGTATCACTTCAGCTTTTCAAAGACTTGTGGCAA
Source organism: Rhea pennata (assembly GCF_028389875.1). Classification (NCBI taxonomy): domain Eukaryota; kingdom Metazoa; phylum Chordata; class Aves; order Rheiformes; family Rheidae; genus Rhea; species Rhea pennata. Next base: position 90,888,833 of record NC_084664.1, read on the forward strand.
GAGGGGAACGCCAGCATCAGAGTATCTGGTCATCAGATGAAGATGAATTGGTGAGTTTGTGAAGGTCCTCTCCTAAAAGTCTGCTCATACTGTACCAACAAGGCTGCATATACACTTTCATTATATATTTTTCTCTCTCTCTCCAAACTGATACAAATATGCATGCACACACATACATAGCTATACATTTAAAACATACTTAAATTTGTTTATGCCTAATAAAAATATTTTTTATAACAATTTCAGATAGGCAAATTAAAACTATTTCATGGTACATAAACTCAGTGTGAAATGGAAAATAATGAAAAATCCTCTGATAGGCTAACATTCTCTATAATACACCATTTCTTCAAAGGGTCTAGGCTTTCAGGAGGAGCTTGGCTTGGGGTGGGGAGAATCTCAGATTGGGATTTTAAGAACAATCATATTCAACTATTTTTAAGAAAGGGAATAAAAATTTTCCCACTGAGTTTCACCCACCATACCTTCTTTAAATGTACCACTGTTACTTATTGTTTTAAAACAATATGCAATTTCTCTGCTGAAGGCTGTTTTTTCTCAACCGTGTTCTGTGACATTTAATTTAAAAACAATTTGAGTGTAATTATTACAGATGTTTAAAGTATACCTTTTGTAAAATTGGCAACAGATACAAGAAAATGAAGTTAAGTGCTGCTATTGCATTTTTTGATTTGGTTGGAACTTTACTGTGTGCATTACTCCTGAGGGAATGCAATAAATGGAATGGAATTTTCATTTCATTTGTTATGATAGACAGCTAGTTCCTAAGATACTTCTTGGTCTACAATATACTTTGTTTTACCAGTTGAAGTTACTGCATTGCTTGAAATAGTGTTTTTCATTTGAACTGTACAACAGAAAAATGATACTTGAGGTGTCAAAAGCACTGCTGATGAAATGCTACTTCTCTTAAAACCCACTGTCAATAACAGACCTTCTTTTTCTCAATTTTAAACAAAGGCTCAAAAAAACTCCAAGCTTCAGAAACTGAGGAATTTTAACATTTGGCTTCTGAAGAGATGACCTCAACCAAAGGTACTTCATAGTAAGATTATCATATGTCCTCCTTTGTCAGCTATTAAGAAAACTACCAAAATGTACAGTTGCAGGCAGATTTCTAAAATTCTCTTTTCAAGTAAATGAATATCCTGTTTTATTTGGAAGAAATGCTGGTAGTTACAGTAACATCTTTATTCTTTTGAAGTGATGCACATCATCTGTAAAATGGATTCCCTTTCTAACTGCCTTTGTGTGTGATAATAGTGTAGCTGAAGAGATATTGTATAGATGCTGTACCATAACAAATGAACAAAGCAGACAATTGGAGACAATAGTATCATTCTGTATTAATGGAAAAATTCTTAAAAATTCAACAGGAAACCTTTATGACAAACCATAACCACCCCTCTAACTGAACAGAGGATATTTATCTTTTGTGGAGTGGTTTCCACAAAATCCAGAGATTTTGTCAAAGAAAGTTATTTTGCCTTGAATCTTGATTAATACGTTTATCTCAGTGGAACTGTATTGTCTTCAGTGGAGTTATCCATATTTATATTGTGCTGATATGCATTGCTTTTTTCAGAAATCTCTCTCATTTTTATAGAGGGCAGTTAGTTCCCTCCTTGTTAAATCGTGCAGGACTTCTCGCTGAGACTTCTGAAGATGGGAAGGACATAGTATTAGTAACTCTGTCTCACGCTCGCGGCATTAATACTATGCTATGGTGCTCTGGAGAATGAGAGACATATTCTGCATGCTTTTACTGCCTGAGAAGTAGATAGCCTCTTCTCTACCTGGCCAGTCACGACCTGCAAGATAGCTCATTGAGTAACAAAACAGCTAGTGGGCTTGGTTTAGACATACAGACTGTCCAGCTGATCAAGGTTTGAATACCTTGAAATGTAGCCATCTTCCAATCTGAATATAGACTCACTGGATACAGTGTGAAAACAATTTAGCTGATGCCTCCTTGGCTTACTGGCACATTAAATGCATAATCAATGCTTTTAATTTAGTTTTTAATATGAAAGAAAGAAAAACTAGACAAGTATGGAAACTGAATGAATCTCTCACCTTGAAGATTTCAACATTGTATTGAGTTGATAGGACAGCACAGATAAGTTCATTTTATTTCTGTGTACTTTTCTGATTTATGCTTGATTCTGATCAGTCTCTGCCATCTTCTGTGTGTATGAACGTCCCTGTGGGTGGTGGCCTTGAGAAAGGGAGTCTCTGTTGATGACCTGAAAGCAGGTGTCTGCAGGGAAAACTCCTTTGCCTTACTCTGAGAACTCAGCTTAAAACTCAGAACAGTGGTTTCTGGTTGCTCCAGACGGGTCCGTATAAGTACTGAAGGGTTTTTTCATAGTGCAAACAACAGGAAATGGAGCAGTTGTATGCTTGGTCTGACCTGAAATGGTGATGGAACAGCAAGATGACATGATGGCAGACTGGAAGGCAATAGTAGTAAGATGATAATATGATTATGCAGTAATGGGGCATTTCCTTGTGGAAGGCTGCCATTCCTTTTTCCCTCTTTGTTTATCATTAAGTATTGGCAAGGATCCTTCAGGTGCATTCCTCTGTCTGCTGAATATTAATAACCTTGGTATGAGGTACAGTTTATGGGTGGGAAGGGAAAGACATGCTAAAAAGACATTTTTTTTCAGGACACTTGCACTGGTAACTGAAGAAACCAAAGGAAGGACAAATGGCAAAAGTACTGTGCAGTAGGTATTGTGCTCACTGACTGTGGTGGATATACTGCTGTTGCTCCCAAATTAATCCCCAAATTAGTATGTTCCTCACTCTCTGAGAAACTTGAGATGGAGACTGTTGAGCTTGGAGGCATTGCTTAAAAGGAATAAAGGGATGCCTTGGGCAAGATGACCTTTTGGAGGGACTCCTCAAGCCTGAACCCAGACCCTTGCTACTGTAAACATCTAGGTAGGATATTCAAGCACAGTTTTAAAAGTAGATAGCTGAAACGGGAACAGAAAACCAACATTAGTTCTTCCCAGATGCATTTTTGCTGTCAAGACTAGTGAGAGGTTTACTTGCTGTGTCAGAGGTATATTTGTTAAAGTCTCTAACCTGAGCAGAAGATGTGCAGCTGAGTTCAGTGCTTTTCCATTACACCGTGTGTGAGACTCCTTATGCCTTCCTCCAGTGCTCTTTTGCAGGGATTGATCACAGCATAATACCACACTATAATTGCAAAGTTTTTGAAATCATTCAAAAATAAAAACTTCTGGTATAATGTGAGAACCTAGAAAAAAAATAAGAATAATAGGAGGTTTAGAAGCCATGACCTGACAGGAAAGGTAAAGATAGGTGAGGCTTGCCTAGCTTATTAGCTAGCAAACTCTTTAACTGTTTCTGATATAGACTGTCCAGTATATAAAAGGATATTAAGGCACAATGATCAATCCTCCTCTCTACTTATGAGTGTCTGGAACAGGAAGAAATTAATTTTTTTGACAGTAGAAAATCTGATTTGATTTAGTTCTAGTAGTGGGGAAAAAAATCTTTCTACCCCTTAGTCTAGTGAAACAATGAGAAAAGCTACTTAGAGTTTGCTTCACTAAAAGTTTTCGGGATCAGATCAGAGGGGTATTTCCTGTGTGTACTAGATACTCCCTCAGAGTAGGAGGGAGGGATTGGGTCACACTTGAGGGTTTTTGCATTTCACTGAGTCTTTGTCTGCAATCTTCTGTACTAGCTGAAGTGGTTAAATCACACTTATTTGAGAGCTGTTTTTTTTTTTTTTTTTTTTTTTTTTTCCCATAGCACTTTCTTGAAGACAGAAGAGGTCTGTGTAGAAAGTCTTTTAACTAAGATATATCATGAAATCTGTTCAAATCTGAATGACCAGAAAGTCAAGCTCAAATGTCTCCATCTGAACTGCTGTTTGGTTCGAGATAGACTACTAATAGATGAAACCCTATTCATGAAAGGCTGAAGGGCTGACCCTATGAAAAATGTTACCCTGACATTTTTCTTTCTCCCTAAATCAAAAACCCAGTCTGAACAGTATTCATTTTTTCCTCCTTTCACCAAAGTTTAGATGAAATCTGGATCATTATCTTTGCTAGGGCCTGTCTCTGTAACTAGCTAACTAGGTTGTCAGACTTGTTTTCTGGATGGCAAAAAAAGGCAGATTGTATGCTTAGACTTATCCATTAAAAGAAGGGTAGAAAGAAGGAGAAGGGGATGTTGTCTGGGCTCTCAAGAAGTAGAGAAAATAATGAAAAAAAAGTATCAGTTGCCTGTTAATTTTAAAAGGTGAGTACTTCACACATTCCCAGCAGCTAAAGCTTGATAATGAGCTGTGCTTAATGTGTGTTTGGCAAGGCTTGCTTGCAAAGATTTTCACTTTGTATCAGCTGCTCAGCACTTTAAATATTGCACAGAACTTTGGAGCACAGTCGCGCATCGAGGAGCATATGTCAATATGTGTATTGCTAACAGTGTTGGAGGAAGAGGTACAGGGAGGAATGGTGCAAATAAGGGCATAATAGGTTCGTATCAAGCCTTCAGATAATTCAGGAGAGTTTGGATTAAAACTAAACAGGGAAAATTGCCAGTTCTCTGAAAGCAAAATAACGTTTTGAAGAGACAGACTATCTGCTGCTGGGTTACAGCCTGGCATGAGTAAATTGCAAGCTGAGATAAATATGTCTAGAACAAACAAAGAGATGTACAGCATGCACAAGGTATGATTAACTGTCGGGCAGAACTTATGCCAGTTTTGGTAGCAAGCACCACACTGGTGAGACTCACATACTGCTTTTGCTGTCAGTCTGGTTATGGGGAGCAAAACATGAGTGAATGTTTGGTTAGTAATTTAGCTTCTGTATACATTAAAAATACAGTGATTCCCTAGAGAGATAGCAGTAAGGCTATACAGTTTGAGGAGTATGTCTGTGGTATCTAGCCTGTCTTTGGTATTGATACCAACAGCCAGAGAAAATAACTTACACCTTGATTCAAAATGCCTGTGTCCTGACAGGGCCATCTTAAGGATATAAACCTTTAGAGTTGCACAATATAATGCTTGCACTATTTAAATAAAACCAGACAATTTAGTGTTATGTACATATTTTAGCATAAGTATCTGGGAAATGTGTAAGTGATGATTTCCGAAACTTTGTAATCAAAGCAAATAGACTCACAAAAATAATCCTGCAGAAAAGACTCTTATGAGCATATGTACCGCAAAACATCATGGCTTATGATTCTTTTCATTGCAGCACAGGCTGTGGTAGAAGAAATATCTTGGGATCTAATCGCTCAAGAAAGAATGTTGAAAAAAAAAATGAATGGGGCAGATAAGGCAGAAACTGCTTTTTCAGGAAAGCTGAGCAGTTGTTTTAACCTAAAATACATTTTTGCCCAGAGAATGCAATTAGACTGAATGGCCAATTGAAATATTTTATTTAAACAAGCAGAGCAAAACCCAAATTCATGGCAGTAGAAAAAACCCAAACCCCTCAATGCTACTAAGATAGTAATATTGGGAGAAAATCTTGCATCTCTTTGAAGGGGGTAGTAAGATTTTTTTTTTTGAAAAAAAATCTGTTTATGTTTAACTACTTCAGATACCCAAATCTATGCATTGAACGGGAGCTTCAGTTGCTATGAGCATTCAGATGAAATAATATTCTTTGCTGGGAATACCAGCAGCTCTGATAATAGACAACAGGGGAAATCCAGCCATCAAGGTGAGGATCAAAGGCTTTGGATTCTAACTGGAAGTTCAAAGACTATGGAGCAGGAATTATATGACTTCAAGAAAATGGAGCAGAATAAAAAGAGGGGTGCAGATTGCCAAATTGTTACTGAAAGCATTACATGGAAGTTCAAACATTGGGCAAGTAAAGCTCTGTCTAGACAATTCGATTATTGCATAACCTTGTTTGCAGAGAATGAAAGGAATCTGAAATAATCTAGATCCATTGCCTTACATGGGGTATAAATTTGCTACTGTCAGTCAAAGGAAAGGTTTCCTAGGCTGCTTCCTCCTTGGACATGTCAGTCTCTAGACAGAACTTCATTTTGGAACTAACAGCTTGAGGGTGAATTTTGTACTAGGTGCAATAGTTAGAGTTGAAGTAAACAAAAATGATAAAGTGTGTAGGAAGATCCTTTTAAATTATTTTTCTGTTAATTTGTGGCAAAACAGTTTCCTCAGTCTTGTTATCCCCATGCCTACAAAATAGCTTGCATATTGTTTTTGGTGCAATCTCTTTTCTTTCATTGTCCCTCTGTATTTTTAAACATACTGCCTGGGGTAGACATGAACTGAAATTTCTCTTATACTAGAAGAATGGTATCTTGGCAACAATGCAGGAAAAAAGCACCTGGTTTCTGGCTTAATGGATTTTCAAGGGTTTGGAGTCACTCCAGTAATGGTAGGGTTAACCATTAATGCAGGAGCAATAATTTCATTTTATGCAGGTGTGGATGAGGTGCATATATCTGCCTCAGAAGCTGATATAAGGGGCTGTCAATGTCAGCAGTAATTTGACAGCAGTAATTTTAAATTATTCAAGATGTCAGTGAGTGTCTTATGTTTGTCTTATGTTTTAAATGTCCAGTGTTTTACAGATCTCCTTCACATGCAGCTCATGAGCTGAGACTGGAATAGCAGGAGAAGTGAAATCCAAATATAGCTTCCTATTTGCCTTACCAGTGTGTTTGCATTTAGTGCTGTAATGATAATCAGGACTACACACAGTTTCTTTTTTTTTTTTGGTCATATGGCTGTCCTGAGTTATGTTAGCAATCAAGGTAAGTGCTATTGTAATGTATTAATTTTCTAATCATGAAATAAGAATTGCCATATGTTGTGTTTCCTTTAAATATCAAGCATTCATAAATGTGATGCATATTTTCTGAGTATTTGATTGCCCACAAAGTCCACTGCGTACTTATAAGTATGAAATTCAAGTCTTTTTCTGTCACTATAATTGTAACTAGGTGTCAGGGCTGGGCCTGTGTGCACACCTCCATTTAAGTTATTAATGCTGTCAGTTGTCCAGGCACTTACCAGCTTGTCATTGGCATAGATGAGATAATAGACTGCTTGGAGACAGTGGACTGATTTGAAACTAGGTGATCAGCTGAACTCCTAACCACCTTCACAACAAAGTGTATGGATGGTATTTGGTCCAGCATCTGAAGTATTTAGTGCAGGCCCTTACCAGGTGAGTATTTTGGACCATCCTGAAGGTTTTCTCCAGGCTGCTCTGCCTATGCTTAGATCAATTCTTTTAGTTACATCTGGTGATTAACATGCTGACTGGAGAAGCTGGATGTCCCATGGACACTCAGGTGGTTTCTGGTACAAAATTAATCAAATTGTACATGGATGCTTGTAAATACTGTGTAGAAATTGTTCCTGCAGATGCAGAAATAGTTGTGTAGGATAGTATTTTGTGTACAGGTAAGATAGGTGATGTTTTGTATGTGGTTTGAGGTAATCAGTAGTGATGAATTATGCATGTGTTGGAGTTTTCCCCTAGGACTATGGGCCAACTGGGAAGGAGGACTCTGCAGAACGGCAGTTTGTGGAGTCCATCCTGATCCAGCTGAAAATACCACTGCAAGAACATGTGCAATGGAGACTCCCACTGACCATCCTGTTTGAGAGATTTAATTTCCCATGTGAGAGAATTGCTCTGTCAAGATTCCAAGAACCCAAAGAATCTTTCTTTTTTTAAACAAACACTGGGAGTGTCTGTGCAACAGTTTCTTTGTATCAGTCTCATTAAACTTCTCAAATTCAGATCAAAACCACAATTAACCTAGTTTGTTTTTTTCCTTGTATTGAAGGGAATTATCGCTATAGGTTGAAGAGTGGTTGTTTTTAAATTTCTTACAGGAGACAATAACCTGCTTCCCTTTAGCTTCATAGTAGTAAATCATTTTAAACTCCAGGTGTAATTTTGTGGTGGTGGGTAAATAAATGAGCAACACTACATATTTAAAAACAGACTCATATTTGAGAGAAGTACTCATCTAATATGTTCACTTATACAAATGCCTATTTAAATATTCATATCTATGGTAGCCTGAGGAAAAGCATGAAGGACATGAAGCCGCTTTGTGAATTGTGTTACTGTGTTTGCCTTTGAGAAGACAGACATGACTATGGTTACAGATAAAAGTGGAATTCCTGCATCTCCAATGAATTTTGCAGCTGGACTCTATGGTGTGAATTTTACTGTTTTTTATGAAAGGCCTGGTCTGTTTAATTTATTGCAACAGTATTATTTTCAGTTAATACTGAATTCAGTTAATAAATACACCCCTTCTGGTATCCTCCATATCTTCCTTGTAACCTGAAGTTTTTAACAAAAGACAGATGCATCATTTTAACTAAAGGTCTGGCATTTAAATGAGTGCAGTTCAGTGTATATTCTTATGTTAGTTTAAATCTGGTTTATATCTGTCCCAGATAACACCTTTTAAAATCAGAACTACTAAACATTAATTATTTCAAAAAGTTCTAAACATGACAGAATTAGTCATTATAATGGAGCTTGGCAAAGTGATTACAAGCAATAGTGTAGGAAGTTAGGCATCCAAGTTTTAGATAACCAAAGCCTGGAGCATATGTAATCCCACAGTACTATCCTTCCCATGAGATTTGCTGTTCTTGCATGAAAAAAAGGGACCTTTATTTTCTGCTTTTGCTTACCTGAGGTGAACTCATGAACTCATGGCTATAGGAGGACAGATTTTCAAAGAAGTGTTGGACTGTGTTTTAATTTTTGAAGCTATAAGCTCCCTAGGAAAGCTACAGCATCTTCAGCCACAGTAAGGACTTTTGTAGGAGCAGGCAAGGGCAGGACCAGGCTGGTCTCTGTAAAAGCCTGTTTCTTAGTCTTTCCTTCAAATAGTTATTGAAGCACTTTCAGTAGCATTCAGATAATAATACTTGTCTCCAAATGGATATGGATATATTGTTTCATTTCTATATTTGTTGTATAGATATGTTAACAAGACACTCATGCTTTCATCCAGAATAATTTTTGACAGAGAAATATTATCTTCACAGAAATAAACATTTTCATGAGAAATTCTGTATTTGGATATCTACCAACACTGATAAAACTACAAGACAAAAATCCTATTTTATTTGTCAAGAATGTCATCTTCCATAAGGAAACTATAGACACATGTTCTTGACATTCTTTCATCATGAATTGGGGATCAAAAACCTTTTGGAAGTGTTAATTTTTTCATTAGAAGGAATTTCCATTTTCTGTCTTTCTCTACTGAACATTCATTGGTAGTATAAACTGCACCATTCAGTCTTCAGACTAGCTAGCCATTGACTTGAGGATGAGCCAAAAATGATCAAATCTATAAAACCAATTTCCCGCAGGGCATTCATTAGCTGCAACTTTTCGGATACAGAAATTTTTATTGAGCACTTATCTTTTTTGAATAATTCCTTAAAGATTTGGTTTCTGTGGTATAACCTTATCAGCGTGCAATGAAGTTGTCCAACCATGTATGAAATACAAGGACAAAGAAAAAGAAATGCTGTAATTCTTCTTGAGTATAGTTGTGCCACTTCTAAAATCTTTTTCATCCCTGTAATGGGGAATTTTAAACCTCTCCCTTTCAGCCATCTACAAAGAGCTTATGAATAGAATAGAAGAATAGAAAAGAATATAGAAAAGAAGAATAAGGGTATTGCTTAGACCAAATGTCTAGCTAACCTACTATCCTGTTTCCAATAGAGACTAATGCTTGGAAAAAACTGACCAGTATGTAACAAGAATACATTTGTATATTCTCACAGTCCCATGATGGCTGAGATTTCAGATTTATTTCTCTTCAAGTTTTCTATCAACTCTGCTCTGATATCTGGAAAAGAAACCCACCCCCAAAACAGCTAATGCTGTTTGGCATAGTCCGTTATGGCTTTAAGTTCAATATTTCTTTATCTTATTTCACTTGAAGTGATATTTTTTTTTCTTTTGAAACTGTCTGTTTTAAAGTGCATCTGTTTTCTTTACTCTCTAGCAATTTGTTTCATAAATACTGTACTGTCCCTGGAGATGTATGTGTTTTATGCAAAATGTTGTGTGACCTGGCTTACACTTAATACAGTCGTCTTTACTATGTGATCTCAAGGGACTATTTTCCTTCCAGAGATGCTCAGTAGGAATAGGCATTCAATGGGTATAAGTGTGTGTGTGTGCATGTGTGTCAGACTTTCCAGACTGCCTTGATATTTGAGACAGCTCATGTAGGAAATGAAATGGAGGCCTGCAGAGAATTGCTAAAACGAGACAGCTGTTTATTATGGTATCTCTTGGTGGGAATAAGGGATCAGCGCGAGTGATCAGCACAGCAGTCTGATGAAGTCTGAGGAAGAATTTTAGTTGATTAGTGACAGTTCACATTTTGAAATGTGGGATCCAGTGCAGACGTGCCCTCAAATGTAACAGTGGCTTCTAATGGATTCACTGTGTTCTCTCTACGGTACTGTCCTAGATACTGAGGTGCTTTTTTATGTCTCTAATCTGGCTCTATGTTGTTCTTCTAGCATTACTGCCTGCCGCCCTGGGCAAAACAATCCTCTAGACTTTCTTTGTTATGCTATGCCAGTTTATTTATCCCACTTATCTTTTTTTAAATGCTCGTTAATGTGTTGCAGAGTGCTTGGAAGTTGACAGAAACGCTGAACAAAGTGCGATGAACAGAAAGCTGAGAGGCAAGCAACAGCACTTTTGAAGGTGTGTAAATGCTGAGTACTATGTTGTTCTCATTGCTTCATGTGATAGGAGCCCTACTTTAAGTGTGAAATAGTGTAGTTTAGTAATGGCGCTATTAGTTTAGCAGTTGTATTCTGAATTACCTCTGCACATTTTTTGTGTAGTGCAACAAAACTACTTGGGAGAGGTGGAAGCCCACACCCTTTGAGCTCCCTCAGGGAAGGACTCAACAATGCTGATCTGTCCTTCTGGGACATTGTCTGACGTATAAAGCTGTCACTGTCATCAGGACAGCAGGAATTGCACAGATGTGCTTTTCCAAGGGAGGACTTGCATATTTCTTCCTTTATGATAACGCTCTGTGGCACATTGGGTTTTGATGGCAGCTGGAAACACCATAACACGTGCTTTGTGGTTTGGCTTGATGTACTGTCTAGTGAAATGTGGATTTCCTCCTAAGGCTGTAGACATGCCATCTTCCAGTCATGTTGGCTGAAGAGGCTGTTGTTGCCAGATGTGAGTTATGATTGTTTTCTATATGCTACCTGTCCTTCCCATTTGCCAACTTGATGGCTGTGCTTAGCCCTTGATAACCCTATCGCAATCCAAACAAGCCAAATTAGCAGAAATTTCAACAGTTTCAGTAAACTTGTCTGAAACAAGGTAAGAAACATGTTAGCCAGGTAATCTCCATGTCTGGAAAACCCCCAGTGTAGATAAGCACTGGTCCCAAGACAGCCAGGGCAGTGCTCTTGTGTGCTTCTTGCTCAAAGAGGGGACAGTAGCAGCCTCTCTGTCTAGAGGAGCAGCTCTGGGTTGCTGCAATGCTGGGCACAGGCATAGTGATGCAAGGTCTCCAGCACCTCAAAGGAGGCATCACTGATCTTCAGTGGACATCCTTCTGCAAGCCTCACACTGACTTCAGGTCTAATTTAGCACCTCTTTATTCCTTTTCCCTTTGCATACTTATTCTGCTCTATTTCTTCTATTTCTTCTCTGCTCCTGAATGCATTTTCTGTTGAAAATAAGCAAGCTTTATAAGAAAGAAGGTTCATCTTAATCTTTCACATTGTGAGAGGAGTTTTTGATCTTTTGAATGAGGGAAACTGCTGCTTTTTCCTCCCTTATTTATTTCTTTGATGTCCACATCAAAAGTTTTGAAAGCAATATTACAGCTGTTGAAGTGCATCAACATGACAGTGTTTTTTCCATTTATTTGATGCAACGGTTACTTTTTTCATTACTTTTTATGAAGGATTTTGGTAACTAACAATTATAAACTCAGTTTCATTATTTTAAATAGAGCAGATAAATGGATATTATTTTTCACAAAGATGCGTGTAGTAAATGACTGCTGGATGGAGTTTAGAAGAGGTTTTGGTTGAGATTATTTCATAGTAATTAGGCTACTTGAGAAAATAATTTACTCAATCTTACTGATGGGAAATTGGTAGAATTCCATTCTACTAATCTATTACGTAATACTCAGACATATTGATTGTGAGATTCTGCTTTGAGTGTTTTTTTGTAAGCATTTATGATTAAAATGTGCAGTAATGAGCTTAATGACAGCCATCGAAAGAGATGTTCCTAGCGACAGTGGGGCAGAAAAGTAAGCAGAGTGGGTTAACATTCAGGGTTTTTTGACTCCTATAAAATTAGCAGAACCTGGCTCATGCAACTAGCAGTAATAAAAAGGATATATAAAAAATAAGGGAAAAAAGATTCACTGTGAAATGTGAATCTCTCCTTCCTTAAGTTTTGCTGAATTTTAATGCTTTTAGATAGGCCCTAAGGAGATCCTTCTCCTATTTCGATATTTCTTCATCCTTTTAAAACATACTGCAACAACACCTTTGTGAAGTGCTAAATCATGTCTCTTCACAGAGTAGATGCTCAGTAAACAGAAGCCATAAAGAATTCTGCAAAATATCTGGTGAGGACAGTTGTTGACATGGAGGGAAAATGTTATGAGGAGAAAATAGCAGAGAGACTATTTGAATAAACAAGTAATGATGGTGGCTACTGGTGGATTTAACCAAGTAAGCTAACCGAGGATGTAGTCTCTTTAGTATTGTTATTGTCCTGTAGAGTATATAAATTCCTATACCATATGTTGCAGACATGGCTCTGGAGGTCTTGTATCCAGATGTATTGATCCTGCCTCCTAACGGTGAGCCCTCTGACGATTCAATCAATATAAAATTGAACTATTTATATCGGCTATGCAGGGACCAAATATTTAGCTTTCAAAACTAGAAATAGATTTTCCTCAACTTACATACAGAGCTTGGAATTCATGACTTCAGAGGTCTGTACTTCAATAAGTATAGAAAGATTGCCATAGATTAGCAGGAATATATTATTGAAAATGATTTATCCTGGGAATGAAGAACAGAAAACTGAGACCAAATTGCATATTTACACTGAAGCAAAGAGTTCTCTGATCTGTTAGCTTTCTTTCATGGATAAGAGGCAGAAGTCTCAGATTTTACTTCCCATATTTGGACTCTGGTACAGGTTAAGCCATGAAGTTCTCAATATGCAGTATAGGAAGGGGGATCTTAACATTTGTAGCACTTGTGTAGCATCTGAAAATTAGGATGCTTTTCTTTTTTCCTCTCAAACTTAGAATAGTATGTCATATCACATCCTCTTCCATTCCAACATGGCCAGAAGATCTATAGACATGGTCTTAATTATGTGCAGCTATCTAAGAAAAATCCAGGCAACCTCAGTCTAGTTGTATCCACTAATATTGGTGAATTATATGGAAGATCTCAAGACAATCTTTCTGCTTCCTTTGGTGAGGCCATTGTCCATCAGGGTAGAACCAAGGCTGTGCAATGGTATATTATGTATTGTGTTTGCAAGGTGATTTAAATGTAGAAGTGTAGATAGATTTTGAAATCTGAGGAAAATGGGTATTAATGGTTGTATCCAAAATAAAGGATTGGTTTTATTCCTGTCAGATTGCTGTGTCCTGAGGGACTGTATGACTTCAGCATTCTTTTTTTCCTTAAAATAAATGTAAAAACGTGTGGAATTTACTAAATGTTGGAGAGATTTGGGAAAAAAAAACAGTGGATAATTCATAAACTTGTTTATGAAACAAGGAATTGCCAAGAGAGAAGTTGAAGTTACGTGCGAGATGGTAGCAGATATAACAAATTACAGTTTGTTCATGGGGGATGTTGATGACTGCACAGATCACCTATTCTGTCACTAGCTCTGTTTTCTCTGTGTCATGTTTGCTTATGGCAAAGCCATGCGCTATAAAGTATGGCAACCAAAGTGGATTTCCTACATAAACCTTGTGCTGAAAATCACATATTTTCCCATTTCCATTAGATAGAAACTGGTATTTAATAGCCTGGTAATTGTCATGGCAAGTGAAAGTTTGAAATGTTTCCTAACCCTGTAAAGCTGAGACATTGTTTTTTGTGAGGCTCAGTTTTCAGCCTTACTGTCCTAGGTAGAGTCAGAAAAAAGAAGTTATTGCTGGATAAACTGATAAAATAATAAGGGCCTTGAATACTCTGCCCTGAGGGCTTAACTGCTTCCCTCCCCACCCAGCTGTGTTTAGTTCTCATATCTGAAGCCTCAAATATGCTTAAATCATAGGTTTGGGGCTGATTTTCCCTGTCCTGATGGTTGCTTTAACCAGAGCTCAGGTAGTGATCTTCCCTGCCTGTGTGTAGCCCTCTCCGAGCCACTTTTGGTGGGTCTATGTTTGTGGGACAGAGCTCAAGCGCGACGTTGAGGCCTCCTAGGAGTAGCATGAGGAACAAAGGGACACAAAATATGCTGGCTGTGTTCCTCTTCTCCACTGTGTTACCTGAGCTGTACAGCTGGCCAAGATATTGTCCAAGAGACTTGCTTGAGAGATGGAAAGAAACTCATGGAGTGAAACAGTGCATGCAACCAGATGGCATTAAGCAGTTGAGTCTTCACCCCAAGTAGCTGTTCCTTTGAGGGATGCCATTCCTCAAGTCTGTAGGTTTATGAACTCAGCAAATTTGCAGTCTTGCCTTCTTTTGACAGAACTGCCAGCTCATTCACCCCTGCCCCTGCCAGCTGCAGCTATACAGAATGACTTCTCACCACCACACCACTGTGGTGGGAGCCCTCTCACCTGTGTGAGCAGCAAGCCTGGGGAGCAGAGACCTGCCAGTTAAACTATTTAAACTAACTTAGCTCATCCTCGTGGAAGCAGGCCAGGAAGCTCTCTTGTGATCTGACTGCACAGGCTGGGTAACCTCCCTGGGGAAAGGAGCAAGGGAGGATGGCAGGGACTGGGCACCAGGGAGCCCCGACCTCGGGGGGCAATTATGAGCAAGCATGGAGGAAGGGTTCCAAATTTACCCACTGTGTGCAGGGGGCATGGTGGGAATTGGATACATGTGTTCTCTGAGCAGATTTGGAGGTTTAAAGCTCTAATAGCTGAATAATGGAGCCAAGCTTATGCTGAAAGTGACCTTTCTGATCAGGGAGAGCACTCAAATGAAATGAATGGGTAAATGCTACCCGGAAGAGATGCTGTGCTATACTTAGGCCAACTCTTGCATTCTTGGGGCATGTATGCTAGTTGCATTGCAAGGTACATATTACTTGGAAACTTGGAAACTTACTCTCCCCACCTTCTAACCTGAAAAAGATGTTTGATTCATGAAATGGGAAGGCAGTGTAAAAAATGACATGTATAGCTGTATGCAGTTTATTAATTCAGGGCTCCCATATGGTCTAGTGGTCAGGATTCCTGGTTTTCACCCAGGCGGCCCGGGTTCGACTCCCGGTGTGGGAATCCAGGTACCTCAGTACCAATTTTCAATTACTTGTTTGATAGACCAGGATCAGTCCTGGACTTTCCTCCATCTCCTAGCAAATTTACTGCTGGAAAATCAAGATATTTATGCTGCTGGAGTTGAAAAGCTTTAATTAAAGTTGAGTTTCAATAAGTCAGGGAGAACCAAAGAGTACTTCACTCCCTAAGGAGAGTGGAGTGAAGGATGTGCCAGGCAAGAACGGGTCACAGAGACCCTCATGGGGCAGCACACCAAGGGAGCCTGTGGTCCTGGGTAGTGGTGGTGGCTTTGGTGTGTGCCCGGAAAACACAGTTAACAGTTGCCTTTTCCTTGCTGTGTTCAAGTGGCTTGACAGCTATCCAGGCTCACCCCTAGATAAAAGTGAATATATCTCATATTGTGCAGCTTTTTGGGGTTAGGTTTAACTCAGTTGGTTAGAGCATGGTGCTAATAATGCCAAGATTGTGGGGTTGATCCCCGTGTGACGCACTTGTTTGGGGATTGGACTAGATGATCTCCAGAGGTCCCTTCCAACATTACCAATTCTATAATTCTGTGAATGCATACTGCATTTGAAGATGCATGTTTATGGCATAGTCAAAGTGAAGGTCCACAAACTCGTGCTATTTTTTTGTAACAATTTATTGGGTAGGTTTTACACATGTTTTTAAATGATGCTGTTATGTGAATAAGATCCCTTTACTGTAGTGAAAAGAAACAACAATCTTTTTTTCCTTTTCTTATTTTCTACCTGTTAGTGACCTTCTCTGTGAGTGCGCATACTTGTTTATAAAGCTTCCTTTAGCTCTAGTCCCTCATATCTTTCCTCTTCAAGGGTGGCAGCATTGGCTATGTTACTGGTTGTACCAATGCATTTTCTTGACCTTGGAGCAAAATTGCCAAGCTGCTGTGGAAGTGATGGAAAGGCTCCTCTCTAATGCCTTAATGGGATCTGAAAAGTAGATGCATGATTTTTAAACTGTAACATAACAATTATGGAAATTTCTCCCCAATCTTGCTGAATAATGTTAAATTTACATAAAAACACATAAGAATGTGATTCTGGCTTAACTATAGAATCAGACTATATTTCTTTCAATCTGAGAACTTGGGAATGTCTAGGAACTGGGGAATATAAATTAGGAAAAACTTGTTTTCCCCTCAAAATCACAGATATTTTCGTATTCTCATCTTTCTGAGTATATTTTAAAATTATCAGTTTTCTTTTAGTTGATTATTTATAAAGTTGTATTCGGATGCTACAAGAAAAAAAATCAGGACTTATGAGCCTGTAAGTGAACACTGTTTGCCTGTGATTAAACTGAATTTGGCTGGTGAATAATCAGCATGCTTTGCGGAATGGTTGGAGTCGCTGCATCCTTGCTTTGAGAAAACCATAGGTGCCGGCGAAGGGCAGGGCACCAGCAGGTCCTCAAACTCAGGTGCCTGCATCCCTTTTGCAGCCCCGCTGTGGTGCGGGTTAGGATGAAGACCCCGCTTGCAGGAGCCCCCGAGCTGTCCCACTGGCCCTGCGAGTGCCACTGGAGGGCAGCATTTTCCCATGCAACTCTGCACAGGCGGAGGAAAAAATCATTAGGGAAAAATCGGTTAGAAAAATGAACCAGGAAGAAAAAAGAAACCATGGTGGTGGTTGCCACTTTGAAGACCAGCGTGCATCTTTACTTCAGTGTGACTTATGCAAATCCTCTCTGCGGCATTTGCCTCTCCTTCTTAAGTCTCTTTCAGGTAGGTTATGTAAATTGAAATGAGGAAATCAAAGGCAGAGATCTGAATTGAATTTTTTCAGTGCTTTTCGGGGATCTGTTCCAAAGTTGGAAGCTGACCTGTGTCTTTGAGAAGATGAGGGGTGTTTATTGTTTTGCTGAAGTTCTGTTTCTTTACCATTATAACCAAAACTTTTTTTGGCTGTTCTGGCAGCTGTCTCAGAAAGCACCTACTGACTATTGACTTTCTTGCCTTGTAGTTTGCCCACACTATGCATGCGCTTTAAAACAAGCACTTTAATTCATTTTCATCAGCTCCTGGAAATACCTTTCTAATGACATGATGCCTTCTTTTCTGCTCTTGGCAAGCACAGCTCACGCCCCTCAGCCTTCCTTTCCTCTGCCCTTTGGGAACCAACACCTCCAACATGTCCTGCTTCCAGCATTCCCTCAGGTGCAGGGCAGGGTGTTACCTAAGCTGCCTTAGGCCCCTGACTTAGGATACGCCGGATGTGGTCTGTGAAACTAATTTCTCTGTGTTCAGTTCCTGGTTTGCATTTCAAGACTAACAGAGCTGGTCAGTCTCAGTATGTAAGGCAAGGAAATAGCATTGAAACTGGCCTTCTCCTGCCTTTCCTAGAATTTTCCTACCAGAAGATAGAGTGTGGGTTTGAAGACAGCGTACAAAATAGAGAGCTCTAACCACTAGACTTGACAAAAGATCAGCAAAATAGATCCTCGTAAACTCTGATGTGTTATGGAGATAACTCTGTGTAATTGGCTGTCACTTATGATTAAAACTGATTAGCGAAGCTGTGCATATATACATATACCTTAAAAAAAAAAAAAGGGAGGGGGGGATCATGTTCACTGATCCAGACTGGCAAAATAAGTAGTTTCAGAAGGAGTTAGCAAAATCTCATACTTCAGAGGTGTTTTTCCTTCTATCTGCATCTTCTTGTGCTTAGGAAGATGTAATTTGGTCTAGTCCAACAACCAAAGAACAGCAACACTTAGCCAGATCAGCTCTGCTGGCAAGGATACCAAATGGAAATAGCCGTAGCTATTATGGATAAATATTTCAGGGATAACTATTTCAGAATATGTGGTGGCCTTTAGCTTAGACCAAAGTTAGCTCATTCGTGGATGCTTAAACAAAACTCTCTTGCTTGCCTTTGGAGAGCTGTAGCTTATGGTCTATTTCAGTATGACAGAGAAAAACTTTTGTACTGAATTAAATACCTGTCGTTGTGCTATCTCGTTTTGCATTCCCTCCACCACCTTCCAATGCTTGAAAATATACAACATTAAACAATGTGATTTCATTTGAGAAAGTTTAGTGGCTTAGAGGGATGACACTATTTTGTTCTTCATGGGGAATTAGGAGGTCGCAGAGGTGATAAGCATTGCTCTGTGTAACAACTTTGGTTTAATTTTATTAATTCTCCTCTGTTCTTGTAAATTAGCTTTGCCTAACCAGTGTCTGATACCATGAGTGTACACAGCTGATACTCATTCCTTCATCTCAAAACCACTGTATGACTTCATAAAGAATATCTTACTACGCAATTAAATTCTGCCAATATTGCTGGTTTCCAGATTATTCTGTCTTGTGTCGAGAGCATTATTAGTTTTACTGTTAAGCATTAAAGACTGCAAACCTACAGGTCTCAAGCTCCTTTTATTTTCTGCTTTGTCTTCTGACATGTATTTAGTGGTCTTACTTCTTCTGCTCTGCCTCATGTTCCCTCCAAAGACACCTATGTTGAACTGACCAGTAGTTATTCTGCTCCTGACCGTATGTGGCAACCTATTAAATTACAAATAGTGGGGGGGAGAAAGCTGCAAATACCTGCAACAATGTGTTTCTTACTTGGTCATTAGGATGAAAAGAGAAATGAGTAACACAATGGTGCTGTTCCTTGCTTGAAAAGGAAGGAGACTGGCGGTGCATTTTAGACGTTTTAAAGGTAAAGAGCAACTCGGAGCTGTTTTTAATAGAAATGCCACTTGAGAAAAGAGGAGCCTTTGAATGATGCCTCTGTTCTGTTTTTCAGCAGCAATATAAAGAACTGGGTGACACTGTCAGTGGCCATAAATTCTTCAAACATCGCTGGTCAAATAAGTGTCTCTTGTAAGGGTGCTCCTATGCCATGATAGGCATGGGCTGTTGCGGGGCTTGACTTGCCTTCTTAGAAGTCAAGCAGCTAATTTCTGAAGAAAGCAAACGGATGCTGACAAATCATGGGCATTAAGGCAGCCCATGTCCTTGGCTGTTGTACCCTCCAAGCACGGTGGGCTGGTACAGGGAGAATTAATGATGTTCTGTCTGGGCCATTTATAGAAGTGTGGTTTGTGGTGAAAATAAAAGACTAAAGTAGCTATAAGAAATGTAAAACTGTGGAGTTAAAAACATCTGCTGCTGTCTAAGTAGTGAAAAACCAGTCTGTGAGAAAAGAAAGAAGGAAAAGATATTGAACATTTTATTTTAAAGATTACTGTTGAGGTTCAGTGATCAAAATTAAATTGTATATTACATATATTTAAAGGAAAATAATTTGTGCCCTATATAAGTACATCAGTCATTATTCCTGTCACCTACAATATGTTGCAAAGCAGGTAAATGTGTTCACAGGCGCGTAAAGATTCCTTCCCCTTTCCTCCTCCTCCTCCTTTTGTGTCAGTGAGGTATATGCAGCTGCATAGCTTGCAATGCCATGCAGGCAAATTTTAAACACAAAAAGCAAGCTGTGTCCAAAAATAAGTCTGTAGACTTGACAGCAACATAGCTGCAGGTCTCTCAGACAGCTAATGCCTTTCCCTGGAAGGACAGTCAGAACATACAGTCAATACTGTCTAGACATTTTACATTAAGCAGGAGTGTGATACGATTAACTTTTTTGAAGTGAACTCTTTCCCTGTTAAAAGTGACCTGCTTTCCACCCAATGATTTAGACATAAAACTGGTTTATATGACTACTCTTTACTGGAGAGAATTAGAATTCAGCTTGGCATGATATTTGTAGCTTGTAACTAATGAAATCACTTTTGATTCATAGTGGTGGAGGAGTCTGGAGCAGGAGAAAATCGAGTGCATCCCTGGTGCAAAGGGAAGGTCTAGGGAGTCTCAGAGGACCCTGGCCAATAAGTCTTAGGCAGGGTCAGATTTACGGCACTGGGCACTGTGTAACTGTGACCTTGGTTTGTTAGCAAGGTTGTCATGCACGTGGCGATATCCCCTGTCCTGGCAGTGTGGGGGTGAGGCAGCTCCCTTGTTTCATCCGAACAGTGTACGAGCTCGAGTTGCTCGCCCCGGTGCTGGGCAGAGGCTGCCCGCAGAGGTGAGGTGTGAGGTTTCGGTGTGCGTGCTGGGAGGGCCGGACTGCTCCTGTGCTTGCCTGCCGCATCCCGCTCGGGCCTCTGCTAGAGCCCTTGTACTGCTAAAGTGTTTGCATGTGATTTTATCTATACCCTCTCCTTCCCGCACCCCCCCCCCCTTGGTTGTGTGCAAGATGGAAGCAGAAGTGGCAAGTATATTTAAACGGTAGAAAAATATTAACAGGAAGCGTAACTGATATAGCCATGATCTTACTGCTCATTTATCTCTGCTTTTTACATCTCCCTATGTAATTGTCTGAACCTAAGCATATATTGCTTGTAAAGATTTTTCTAGAGTAAAGATGCTGTTTACAGGTCTTGAATGCATCTCCATCCCTGCCTTAGCAGATAGTAACGCTAGCAAACATCCTAACGTACAGACATTGTGACCAGGAGTTGCATCGTTGTCAGCAGAATAAAGACAAGAAATACAAAGCCTGAACAGGAAGGCAATGCCACAGAATTTACAACTTGCTTCCTCTCCTCTCCGTTGTTTGAAAACAAAAAAGCAAACAAACAAAAAACCAAAACAAGACCAAAACCAAACAACAGGAAAACCCCATGATTTTTACAGGGCCTGACTCGTGACTTTGACCGACCAAAATCAATGACGCCGAAGCGAGGAGGAGCTTTTCTCCTAGCATCCACGTCCTTGGAGTCCAGGTGTCCTTGTTTGCCAGAGATGCCGCTCTCCCCTTGCGGCCACCTTGTGCTCAATCCCAGAGCCTGGCGGTGCCTGGAAGCGTTCACGGTGCTGCAGGGAGGTGATGCCTTCTGTTCCTGCTCTTTTTGCTAGATGGTGCTCTTTGCATCCAGCACATGCTTTCCAGCATTTTTAAAGGCACAAATTCAGTCAGAGTCTAAGGACCGAAGTGACAGCTGACCTCTGCAGTTGTGTGCAAAGGCAAAGAGGTCTTTGCAGTCCCTTTACAGCACAACTGTAAGCTGTGCCTGAGAATAAATCAATAAATACACAGATGTAGTAATAGGCACAAATTCTGTGACTTACTTTCAGCCTCTGTTTGTGGCTACGACAAAGCCTTGTAACGGTTGTTTTTCCTAACTCTCTCAGGTCTCTCTCCTTCACTCCCCTTGCAAAAAGGGAAGGAAGGGGATTGGAGCTTGCTAAAAAAAGGTTTGGTAGAGGGGAATGTGCCTGTGGCCAGGGTTTGGGGAGAGACTACAAACGTAGGCTGCTCCTTGTACCGCACTCACTTGTGCAGAGATGCAGCAGCCAGCCACCATGAGGCTCTTCAGCAGCTGTCTTAGAGGTAAAGGTATCTGATGAAGTATCTTTTTTGCCTTGGTTGGACTTGTAGCCTGCAATAGCTGTCGATGACTAGTGAGAGATAAATTACACATTTTTCCTGTGCAGTCCTTTATAACAATTATGTCTTAACAGTGGGAAGAAAGGGGATAGTTAAAAGTAGGTTTAATCCCAAGGGGATGGTTTATTCCTTTAACTACTGCACTTGCCAGTAGCTCTGTCTTCTTCCCTCATTCTTCTTCCTTCCTGTCCTCCTCCTCCTCCTTTCCCTTGACAAAGTTACCTTTTCTGTCAGGGCCTATTTGTGGCAAGGATTAATGGGTTATTGGATTGGCACGTCTTACAGCGGTATGGCACATATTCTTATGAATTTTATTGGAATGCACCACAGTATATCTTTTCATTAAACTGCACATATCATTATTATTTGCTGTTTCTTCCTAGAACTCTATATATGCAGTTTTATCATTCTCAAATGAAAATTAAAAAAAAAATAATGGTATAATGTCTAAATAAATGTAGAAGGTCAGAGGACTCTGTACACTGACTACAACAACAAAATTACTGTCCCATTTATGTGTGGATGGGGGAAGGGAGCAGTTTCTTCACTGTATTTTAATTAACTATGTTTCACTGTGTAATAGTAAAGATAATAACCATAACATTAATGCAACTACTACACTTTCAAATACTTGTCACAGTCTAATATTCTCCAACAATATAGCTTCACAATGGAGATATGCACAACAAAAGAGCAGCTTGTTTTATTAATTTACCAGGGCTCTGTGTTTTTTGGAAGACCAGTATGTATTTCTGGGAGACTGATTAAAATAGAAAGAAGTATACATGGTAGAGAATAATATTTTTACTGGTGTGGAATTCATTTAACAAAAGTGTTCCTTCAGGAAAACAGAATCAAGATGCTAATGTTATACCTCATTTATTGCCAGCATATTCAGTGACATTTCATAATGTACATCTGTCAGCCAGCGATATAAATGAACGAGGTGAACCATGCAATTTACCCTCAGGAAGTTCCATTAGAGCCCCCAAAGTATAATATTTATGGGGTCAGAATCAATTAATCAGATAGCTGTATTTGCTTTTCAGCTCAGCGTGCTCTTCTGCACCAAGCTGTTGTGTTGAGAAAGTCTTTTGTATTTGGTAAGAGAAGTCAGTTTGTATGTACCGCATGAAGTCTGTTTTGTAAATCAATTGCTGTCCTAACACAGCTTATACTCAGTAGTAATAAGCTATAAGTTAAGGGAATGTAAAATATACCTCTATCAAAACATGTATCAGAATAAAAGTCTTCCGTATCCCCTAGTCATTGCTGCAGTCTAGTACCATGCCAATCTCTTTGAAAATGAGAAAACAACCTGGGTGAAAATGGTGCAGCTCAACCAAAAATAATTCCAGTAAATAGAAAATCTTGTGGGGAAGGCAAAGACTGTGATTCATTTGAAAAAGTTGAGAACTACTGATCTAACCAAAGGACTACCTCAACCTTATGAAGAAAAGCCACAGCACATCTTGAAATACATTACCAAAATGCTTTTCCTTTGCAACCATGTTCTGAAAAGTCATTACTTCTCTCTTCCCCCCCCCCCCCCCACACACACTGTTTGATTGATTGGTTGTTTGGATGTGTGAGAATGTGTGTGGTATTATTTTGGTTTTAAATTGCAGTTGTTTCATGGGCTATTTTCAGTTGTCTTACAAACTGCTCCTGACACTCTGAGCACAGATGAAGAAGCAGATTCCTGATTCTGCTGCTTAGCTAAGTTTTAGGGCTTGGTTCCTGGGAAGCGCAGTGCAGTTTAGTCGGAGTGCCTTTTTTTTTTTTTTTTTTTAAACAGTGCATTCATTACTGTGCTACCTGTCAGAATTCAAGCTGGTCAGTGTGTGATGTGTGGATTCTCAGTTCCTAAGAATTGGAAAATGTTTATTCTGAAGAGATTTTCAAAAATTTAAATATATTTTAGATCTGGGAGGGTTTCACTAGGCATACAAAATGAATATTGATCATTGCATTCTTTTTTTCTTTTTCCTTTTAGACAACAGACATAAATGATAAATTTTGGTTCTGAAGCCAGTGTCAATATGTTTGCAGTTGTCATAACTGATGCCAAGATGTGAGATAGCATTTCTTAGATTTTCTGAAAAAGAGCTTATTTAAAATGGTTCAAAAATTACCTGTTACCTGTAAGATTGCATTTCTCTTCTAAGAATATTTATTGAGAATGGAAGAAGCAGCAGGATGGGCATATCTGAAATCACTGATAAAATAATTTCTAGCAAAGGATTAACTAGAGAAGTGTCCCTGAACAATGTTTTGCTTTTGCGGTCTTTTACTAAAATCTTTAATTTCTATTTTGTATGTAGAACTTGCTGTTTTATTGCCAGGAGATGAATATATGATACATCTTCAGCCTTTTTTTACACTTGAAGAATGAGGATGCTTAGAAAGAGTTTGAATTTTTTTCAAGAGAAACTGTTGCCAGAAGGAGCTGAAACATCTCAAAATCAATATATTCCAGGATGGGAGATCTGGGCAAGGGAGGAAGGAGGACAGCTGAAACTCCCATGTACCACATAGCTGTGTGATTAAAAGTGCTCACTTCGGAAATGAAAAGCAATGCTCAAGGCACATCGGCAAACAGCAATAAGCCCAGTTTGGAAGAGGAACTTGAGTCTGAATCTCTTATATATCGCAGATCCACTGATCTCACCTGATGCTTGCTGGCCAAATTAAAAAAAAAAAAAAAAAAGTAAAGAAATTATGTGCAAGTCTTAACAGCTTTAGTAGATGAGTGTGACAAAGATCAGCTATACAAGAGATCGATGGTCTAATTTACCATGAATACAGAAAAGCAAGTTCAAGGGCTTGTTTACAGAAGTTAGTGACAGTGACTTGAATGTTGCTTCTTACATTCCTAAGTGAGCATCCCAACCACCCCTCAGGGGGTTTCTCCTTTCTTTCTGTGGCTGCTTTTTGCTGCTGTGCATTAGCATGAAACAAATGACAAAGCCCTGAAGCAGAAATCTGTCAGTCCATGTGGCAGCAAAAAGTAGAACTAGGTGTTGAGGCATCCTGCACTGCAGCAGAGGCAACTCTTTGTCAAACAGCTGACTTAATAGTAAATACATTGTTTTTTATTGAAGCACGTGTGCAGAGTCTGATTTGTGTATATTTATTCTCAGTATGTAGTTATATGGTGATATTATGAATATCAAGGTGATTCTGTTCACTTATTTTGTCTTTGTCTTTGAACTAGTTAGTAATATTGATGGAGTATTGCTGGCCAGGTGGGATGCATGATATTCTTCTGCTTTGTGATTGAGCTACTGAAGCCTTGTAAACAGAGGGCAAACATTTTTGGAACAGGAGTGAATACCCTTGTTTGCATGTGAATGAGTACTTGTATGGGCCCTTATTCCCAGCATTTATGCAAATACAAACTCATACATGTGAATGGATGTGGAAAAGGAACAAAAAAAAAAAAAAAAAAAAAAAAAAAGAATCAAAATGAGGGCATGGATTCAGGAAAATGTTTATTTTCCACTATTTGTCCTACTCTGTTCATCTCACTGTGGGACAAGGGTTTCAAAAATCATCCACACCAAATGGGAGAGTGTTGTTTGGTATAAGGCATTCTGGCGTGACCAGCAAGCAGAAAGAAAGAAGGAAAAGAGACAGCGCAGCTGGATGGAGCGCGTGCCATGTAATTGGTTCACAGTCAATAGTCCAAGTTTTCCTGCATCATCCACTATTGTGGGGCAAATCAGGGGACCAAGCCATTGATGATTTTAGAACAAGATGAGGAAATAATAGTATTATTGACAGCAGTGTTGTTATAGGCTATGTTATACTAGCAAATAAGAGTTTGTCTTCAGGTCTTGAAAGTGGCACAGTGTATTTCTTATTTGTAAGGTGAACTCTTTTTCTATACAATCTCTGTCACATACTGGCCCTCACAGTGTGCTGGGGATGCTGCTAGCTGGCTAGGACTCAGGTTCCTAGGTTGTGCCAGGGAGCATTGCACTTGGTAATACATTTTTGTTACTAGCTGTTCTTCCAAAGTCAAGCAAAAGCAACGGAATTACATGTTAATAAAGAAGAATAAACTCCACAGGTGACTGCATCAGGTAGTGCTCTGTGGCAAGACCTGATCTTTTATATATATATTCTGTATGTATATATTCTGATCAATATTTCATTCTCAACAAGGAGAGCAGTGCTAGAAAAGTTTGTGAAGGTAAGAGAATTAAAAAGAAAGCAAAAAGTTATTTCAAATGAACATATTTTTGGCCATCTGGGATAAGGGATGGTATCACAGAAAAAGAGGATCTGAAGATTGAAAATCAAATAATACATGACAGCAAGCTGAAAGAGGAGTAAGGGAGTTAAGAACAATCAAGCAAAACCAGGGAAACTAGTTACTACATGCAGAAGAGGATGCCGAACAAAAAAAAGATATTGCTCAAACATTCTTTTGAATGAGTGTGGCAAAAAGAAACTTTCTATGTCTAAGTAGTGTACAGAACTAGAGACACCTACAGGAAGAATACTTTAATGAATATGTATTATCCTAAAGTAAACTCTAGGACAGAAGTGCCTGTTGTGATAATTTTGTAAGAAAGATAATTCATCTGAGTGTTCAGAAATTGAAGGCATTGATGCTGTGAGAAAGGCTAATAATTCAACCCTTGTACTACTGAGAATGACCTAGGGGCTCTAGAAAAAACAGGAGAACAACATATGTTACATGCAACACAATATATGCAGGAGAAAAGGGTTCCTGTGGGTTTGATATTCCTTATATGGTTCAGTAGCGAAGTGGAAAAACAGAAGACTATTGTTCTGTTTCAGTGACTCTAGAAGAGGCACATGAGACTGTAGAAAAATGGCAATTAAAGATTGGGGAAACTGGGTCTAAATATGATGAAGAGTGTGCTGAGAACCAGAGGAACTTCATTAGAGAAGAGTACTGCACTAACAGATAAGTGGCTTTTGGATAAGAGCCAACTCATACCTTGCATCCAGTAAAATAAATGGCTGCAAAAGACTATGGATAAACACCTCTAGTTATCTAAGATAATCTAGAAAATAAAATACAGGGAAGCCCTCTGGAAATCATGTAGAAAGTCCATATCTTGTTTTAGCAAAGTGTATGCATCTTAGTGAATTCTGTCAAAAATCTACTGTAATGATATTAGCATACAATATTGTTAAGCTGAAATAAGTGCATTTCCCTTATGTGGATTTATCTATATTAGGAGTAAATATAGCATTGTCTATATAGGGAGGTGAGCTCAGAGTAGTCTGTGGTGTGACTTTAATCTATGTTCCTGAATAATTTGCTAGAAGGATAGCCTTATTTCAGATGAGCTTAATTCTCTGTGAAATAAGTCTGTGGATGAAAAGCCTATCATTGAATCAGTATTTATTTTTTTATAAAATTAGACTAAGTGTTAGAATATGAGTTGTCAGGGTCCACAGCAAGGCCAGAAAGAGTGAACTGATTTATTTCCCTTCTTTTAGTTGGAGATAATGTAGAAGGATCTCCTCAGTACACAAATGAAGGATTTTATAAAGACAGCTTAGAGTTCTTCAAAAATTGCCATAATTTGATAGCTAGCTGAATGCATTTATGTCCTGTAAATAAAATTTTGTTAAGCAATTAACCACATTTTATGAGTGCTATTATCACCAATCAGTTTTCCTAGAAATGATTTTTTTTTTTTTTTTAAATAAACATTCTCATTTATCAGAAAGTCCTCTGAGGTCGAATGAGTCACTATATTTAATCTAATGTAATTAGGAGAGCAGAATCTGGCCCTACCTCTGTGGGGCCTGATCTCTTGACATGTATATAATCTGAATCCCTTCCAATTTGCACTGTTGTATAATAGACCAAAATTTGTCCCACCGGGTATTTTGAAGAGGGGAGGTCATAGAATGGTAAGATTGGAAGGGACCTCTGCAGATCATCCAGTCCAACCCTCAGCATAACCCCCATATGGGGACTGAAACCACGACCTTGGCATTAGCAGCACCACACTCTAACCAACTGAGCTAAACCTGCCCCCTAGTCATAAAGAGACTTCTTTTTTGAATCTGTGTATCTAAATGTGGGATAGACTTGCTGAGTTGAGCCTATATATCAGAGCCATAGATGAGCAATCCAGAAGGTTGGTCCACTTCTCTCTCTTCCTCCTCACTGGTATTTTAAAAGTTTATATGAGTGCAGTGATGCCTTAAAGAGAGGAGCACTTAGTTGTCTTCAACAAAAGAGGAGGAAAAGAAAAAACTTCACTTTTTTTTTTTTTTAGCATGTTTGGGTTCTGCTGAAATTGTAAATATGCTGCGTTTATACAACATTTCTGATAGAATACCACAGCTACTAAGTATCTACTTATTGCCACTGGAGCTATTTTTATGTAAAATGCCTGGAAAATTTTGCAGAGTAAGACAATATCACTGTTTCAGTGATTATTTTTTAACTGGTTCATTTTTGGTTCCTGGTGTAACTTTTCTCCCATTTAAGTGTATTTTTAGTTATTTCCTAAAGAAAATATATTTATATGTTATTTGTATATATAAATATATATTATATTATTTTTATTATATTATATTATTTATATATTTATATATATATAAATATTTAAAATATCCTCTACTGGTGTCTTCCCCTTAACTTGTCTTATAGTTTTATATACTCTTTATATGTATCTGTTCTTTTCACAAATAGAAATATCCCACCTTTGTTTTGCAGTAAGAGTAGAGCTTTTAAGGGGATAAA
The DNA here is from genome assembly GCF_028389875.1 of Rhea pennata. Lineage (NCBI taxonomy): Eukaryota > Metazoa > Chordata > Aves > Rheiformes > Rheidae > Rhea > Rhea pennata. The sequence continues at coordinate 90,917,573 of NC_084664.1, forward strand.
CCTTGAGTTCTTCACATACAAGGTGTGGACTTTGCCAAGGTTAATCTCAAAAGCTTTATTTAATGTCTTTACAGATAGCTGTTCAGGCTTTAGGCTGAGACGTGATGGCTATAGTCCTAGTCTCCTACTCGTGAACTGAGCCTGATTTTTCCCTCCTTTTACTCCTGCTGGTGTGCGTCTTACCACAGTGATGGCACGCACTGCCTTGTGTGCCTTACCATCGTGATGGTAGTAAGGTGCAGAACATAGGGCTTTTCTTCAAAAGCGTTGAAACCAGTAGAATTTGGCCTGAGGTGATTTGCTTTTTGCGCAGCCTTCGAGTGTGCTGCCTGCCTCGATGGGTCTCTGCAGCCTGGGATGCTACAGCATTGCATGATGAAACGTGACATCGGACAGGGGAGGGAGCAGGTCATTTTGTGGGTGATTCAGAGGTACTGCGGCCTCAAGCCAGGGCCGGTAACAATTTTATGGTCTTGGTTTTTAGCCCAGAGCAATACTTTGCATAATTCCTGTGTAAAGTCACACTAGGAGAGGAACAGCATAGAAGCCAAGAGGTGATGGGGCTACTCAGTGTTTCCTGCAAGGAGTTTAATCCAAGAAGTCTATGTGCTGCAGCCTGTAGAGAAGAGGAACTTGGCAGATGGCGCACTTGTCAGCAACCCATCCTCCCTTCTCGGCTGGCAGGCGCTCTCTGCGGCTCCCTGCTTCCTGATGACAGGCTCCTTGGATTTGATCTAGCCCATTTTGGGGAGTAGGATGTGTGGTGGGTATGTGTGTGTGTGTGAGTTGGGCCTTAGTGAGTTTTACGCAGTAGCATAGGGGTACTGGTGAACAGTGCCTTTGCCTCTTGAATAGCAGCTTCCTGCTGAAGCCAAATTCTGGGACTTTGGTTCATAATGTATCGTTTTTGTGGCCTAGGTATGATCCTCTGCAAGTATCAGTATTACCCATCTAGTCAGAGCACAGTTTCAGAGACTTGGTTTATGGAAAGCCTCTTTTCCCTCTGAGATTGTCTCCATGATTTTAAGAGGAAAGTTATCTTTAATTTCTATCTGAGGGATTTTATTTATTTATGTATTTATCTATTTATTTATTTTGGGAGAGAGGAGGGGTAAAACTTCTTTTCACTACCTGTCCAGGCTTTATTCTTGCTGCTGTGACAAAGCGGGGAAAAAAAAAACTGGTGGGAAGGTTGAAGCATGATGCCTGGTTCACAGGACTGTACGGCAAATAGACAACTATTTTCTCATGCAAGGACTGTTTCTACACATGATTAAATCACCCTTAGCCCTGCTGAGGCTTATAGTATAGGGGCATGCTGTTGCTACTACATAAACGATTTCAAAAGTTTTGGTCGAGAGGCTGTGGCACCTTCTAGACACTTGCCAGGTGTTAGGTTCAGCTGAGCAACCGTTTTCCCCCATCCCAGGACAGCTGAGCGTGGCTACCCTTGCTGAGCTGTCAGCAGACCCTCAAAGCTGAGTATGAACTGTCCACTCTTATGCTTGCTGCTGTCCTGTTTTATTTCAGTTAGGGATATTGGGTAGATTCTCTTTTTTTTTATAAGACGTGGAGAAGGAAGGACCTGTGAGCATGCTGAATGGTGATCTGACCTTGCTGTGGTGGCTCAAGGGATCTTAACATTTAAAACAAATGACGTAAATGATACGAGTGGTCTCCAGCCACTGCAGATTTCTAGGAATAATGGCCTGTTTGTGCAGCAGCTAGAACAAGGGTCCTGACTTGTGAGTTTGCTGTAACATGAACAAGAAACGTAAATCGTAGACAAGTCAGACGGGAAGTGTTTGAGGTGCTTGTCCAGGCCATCCCTCGCTAACCAGTTCGTGGAGCTCTTAAGTGATGCAGGTTCCGCATGTCAGAAAAGAGTTTATAATGAGGTCCTAGCAGGTCTGCGTTCCTTGCTCTTTTCCCTCCTTTGGCATACTTACTAATTTCTCCATGTCAATATTTCAGCCGATGATACTTTCCTCAGTCTTTTGTAGGGGCATCTGATCTGGCATACAATTAGAGTAGAATGAAACCTAGAAAATTTTGAGTAATATAAAGTGTGTTCTGGCTGCCAAAGCTTTTCTGGCAAGTCATATTGTTTGCAGTGAATTTTTCTAACTTTCAGTGATGGGAGTATTCACTAAATTAATTCATTTCACAGGATTAGTCTTTCACTGCATATATTTTCCTCTGCATTGTTTCCCTTGAATCTTATAATTCTATCTCTCTTCTGTGCTTGCAACACATTAATGATTTTCTTTCGCTTTCATCACACTGCAATAGCTTTGGTTTGTTTTTATCATCTGCTCCTAATCCTTTCAGTTGTCTTAAATCAGAAATGGAAGCTTCAGTGGCAAGGTAATACAGTAAGTAATAATAGTGTGTAATGATGCCTTCATTCCCCTTTTCTTCTACCTCCCTCTACAGTACTCTAATGAATATTAATGTGTGACATTCATATGAGAGCAAATATAAATAAAGAGCACATGTATACAAAAAATGGAAACAGCTTTCTCTATGTTTTGCTGAGCTTTCTTAATGCTGAAATGATAAATGCTAGATGCTAAATGATTAGTGCTGGGCTCTGCATGCATGCTCAAGGAGCCAGATAGAAGAGCCTATGGATTTAAAGGCTGCAAGATAATTCTTGTGGCCTCTATAGTCTGACCTCCTATATAGCTGAGGCTATATTGACATTTTGGTCCTAGCCCGGAGAAGGTGGTAGCTGGGAGCACATGTTATATTTTTCAGAGTCATCTCTTCTTGATTCCCTTCCCGGAGAGGCCAGCTGTGCTAGCCACCAGCCGGGCCATTTCTAAGGGCCCTCGGGAACAAGCACTCTTAAAAGAAGAGAGGTAAACATGAGTTAAGGTCAGTTCTGTTGTACTGCCAGAGTAATGGGCAGATCTGTCTGTCAAGGAAAGAGCAACAGTACCCTTTACCACCAGGATGTGGGAGGAAATATAGATCCTGGAGAGGCACTTCTGCTGTGATTCCAGCCTGCTCCTGGGAAAGGGACAGATCCTTGTCTTCTCCTTCGTTTTTGGCTATGTTGTCCTCAGTCTAAATTCTTCTTTCAGTCATTTTTTCATGAATTCTCTGATGAGTCCTGTAGGTAGGTTGCCTTTCTTTGAGAGAAAGGAATTGGCTTTCTTCCACCACTCCTTATAGTTCTCTGTCACTTCTCTGTGATAGAAAAGATTGCTGCCATTTTCAGGCTATTGGGAGATGTTAGAGCAATTAACTAGGAACACTGAACACTATTTATCACAATAATGTGGTTTTGTACTAGATAGAGACAACATTGCTTGCAGGAGCTCGTCTTGTTTGTGGATGTGACAGAACTGCCTCGGTCTTGCTGCTGCTTTTTCCTGGGCAAAGCCCTAACTGATATTATAGAAAGAGGCATTAAGATATGGGGAGAATAAACTATTTTTCTGAAAGGGATGGCCCCTTGCAAGCATGTTATAAACCAGGGGCATTGCTTTGCTGAGCAGCAAGATCTGCCTCTGCCCTTTTGTCTTCCCCTTTCTGCAATAAGGGGAGGCAGACCTCAGCTGCTTATTTTTGCTGTCACAAAGTTTTAATCTGACCTGTGTTGCTCAGAAGCAGCGAACTGACTCTGGCAATTGTCATATTTTACACCTATATCCTAGTTCCTGGCTGTGAATGAGCCACAACACTTTTGAGAGGTGGGAAATAAAGGCAAATTCTTCTGCTAGCCCTGAAAACTTCCTATTAGTACAAAAACATGTTGGACAGAAGAAAAACAGAAAAGTGCTGCTGCTGGTTGAGGTGCCTGCTCCAAAACCCTTCGAGAGGTAGAAGTCATGCTACCACCCAAGGTGATCTTTTCAGCCTTGGCAAGAGCTTTCACCTGTAGCAAGAAGGAAGGAGGAAAGAGAGAGACTTTCTTCTACAGACAATCTCAGCAGTATTATTTAGAAATGGCCCAATTACTGCCACTATTCTTATCTTACATCTAGAAACGTAGATCGTGGGATTTGGACTGGATCATTTGCATCCTGAATCTACACAGGTGAGAATGTACATGATTTAGCTACCTAGTGTCTTTCTCAGGTGTCTAAAATTATGGGCATGTGGAATGTTTTCAGTTTTGGGGCTTCAGGAGAGAGTGGAGTTAAATTTGTAAATAATAAGATGTTACAGTTGTAACTTAACAATACCCTGACAGTATTTCTCAGAAATTTGTGGCAGGCATGGAATTTACTTTCTTCTATTACCTTTGTTTGCTGCAGTATTCTGTCCCTGGATGGGTTGTGCTCTTTTGCTTGGTCAGGTATCTATGTTTAAACTTTTAGACAAATGTTGTTTGTTCTACCTGGAGAGCATGTTTGGTTGTTATTGTCAAGTGGTTAGCATGAACCATAGTCAGGATTTCTGGATGGATTTTAACAGCATTTGATTAAGGGAGCAATTTCTCACCTAAGATAAAATGTATCCATTGCTATATTGTATTGTCAAAGAGTAAATCAAGATCTCTTATGTTATCTCCATGTTCATATTTTGATTCTCTTTTAAAAATGGTCTCTTTCCCATAGACAACTTAATGATCTTAAAAGCATATCTCTACAAAGAAAACTCATTGCTTAAGAAGTAACATTGGGGGAGCTAAAGCAAAACAAAGGTCACCAGTCTTTTAAGACAGGTGAAGTGTAAAAGAGATGTCTCCTTTGCTACTATATAGATAAAATAGTGTGATTTTTTCAACATTAAATAGTGGATGACGCAATCTGTCTGTCATATGGTAATTAAGGCTTGTGTATACTCAGTGAGTTGGTTTAAACTGGTTTCTAGATAACACGTGGACCTGGAGTACGGGGAAAACTCACTGGAGTATCAGGTTTGCTCATTTTAGTGCAGTCCAAGTAGGTCTAAACCTGAGCAGGCAGCAAGGACAATTATTTTCTTTTTATGAAGCTGTTCTCTGAAACACATTACAACAACAGCAAAATTAAAAAGCACGTTGTGCTCATTGCTTTTATGTTGTGGTTGTTGCAGCTGTGGTTCAAGACTTCAATTTGCAGGGCTGCAGACCTGTAAGTTTCAGAAACACTGAGTTAAATTAAAAACCAAACGTGTAGGCTCGGAAAAAAATCCTAAGTGGGAAAATTTCAGAAGAGCAAATGAACACATCTGATCGATCATCCCGTACTACTGAGGGGTTATGACTTCGTACATTCGGAAGTCTGTGCTCCCTCGGTCAAAGATGGAGCCTGCGCATGCCGTCCGAGCGAGCGTTCAGGACTAACTGTAGTGCGTTTACAAGTCGTGTCAGCGCGTCAGAGAGTGTTCAGGAGAGTGGGATGGATCTGGGCTATTGTACATGCAGATGGGAGAGCGAACAGACAAGCAGAGGTATTGAGCACTGCCTGCAGGCAGTGGTCTACAGCGCTGTAGCGCTGTGCTTTGAAAGTCTGATGCTGCATTGTTTGTAAATGAAGCCTTTTGTTCGCAGAGATTTACAGACGTGTTTGGGCAAATAAAACATCTAATTTGAGTGATCTAATTGCTGACTCTAAAATGCTGTTTGCACATTACACTGTTTAATTACTTCAGTCTAGTGCTTGTTTAGCAATGTCTCAATCTGTTATATCTGCCAGAATTAAGGAGGAAAAATGAATTTATTTGAGTATCATTCACTGTGCAACAATTGTAGGAAGCCATAAATGGAGAAGCTGTGTTTGTCTATTTTAATATTTTTTGTGACAGTGCCACAACAGCATAAAATAAGGAAAAAATAGAGGAGCTTCTCTCTGAAGTTTTATGGTTCTTGGTGGCAGTGATATATACTCTGAGAGAGCAGTTCATAAAATAAATGCTAACAAAATACAAGCTAGCGTAGTCTCTTCATTGCTCCAACACAACTCTTAACGTGAAAGGGAATTATATGTGAGCATAAAGGGAAGAATATATGCAATTAGCCACATTGTGCGCTCCATTCTACTTCATTCAAATTGAAAGTGATAGCAAAACTTATTAGGTTTATTTATAGCCCCATGTAACTCATAACTCTCAGCAATCCTGCTGCTGTCATGTACATTTTGTACTAGGAATAAAAGATAAGGTTTACTATCTTTCCAGAACTTCACACTCCCTGGTATATGTGTGTGTGTGTGTTTGTAATTTGTTGTTCTCTGTGTAATGTCTGTATCAAAAGAGAACTGCAATAGCGTCTCTATAAAGCTGTGCTTCTCAACCTTTTTAAATCAAAGGACCACCTGATCTTGTGGGGAAAAGTATAGGCCATTGCCACAATATTTTTCCTTTGCTGAACTCTTAATTGGTTATGCAACTTGGATGGTCAGTTGTTCCTTTGATCTTTTCAAGTATCAATTGTTTGCATGTGTGGGAACATATTTTCTGCAAAGGTTTCATGAGGTGTTACACAATTACTAGAAATTACTAGAGGTAACAAGTTAAGGAACACCAACTACTTATTTATTTATTTTAAGAGACTACTTCCCTGAAGACCAGTATCTCGTATAGGCTATGCAGTTAGTAAATGGAACAGGCTTGAAATCATAGAAACGTCTCTTTAATGACTTCTCCCATTTAATAAGGTCACTACCCTGATAGTCATGGAGAGAGCCAAAAAGCAGCACTTCTTTCTTTACACTGAGCCTACACCTTGAGATGTCTCTGGCATTTCTGTTTTCTGTCACATTCTTCGTACACTGTCTTCTGCTGCTTGGGAACTTTGGATATGAGATTACAAACACTGCAGAGACAATGTGATACATATTTTTTGAGTGCCAGGTGGTGTGTGGTTTGTTCTCAGAGAGCTGCATGCATAAGGGAAGCGTCTGACCTTTCTCTAGTTTCTCAAGTCTTGACTCCTTTCCTCCCTGCCTTCCAAAACTTCAGTGGTTCACAGCTGAAATTGTAGACTTCACTACAACTCACGCTCTGTGTTTGTTTCTGAGGGATCTTCCTTGTGTTGCAGACAAGAACTAGCAGAAATATACGCACTGATACACATTCCCTAAAGCTTCCCTAAAATGTTTTTGCCGATGGCAAGGACCTTGTTTGATGTTTTAGCACAATGGGGTTGAATGCAGGAGCTGCAGGCATCCAGCTGCCTGCACTTGCTGCAGGAGGGGAAGACTAAAACTTGGTCTCAGCTCCTAACCTGTGAAACACTGGGCCTCCTGTCTTTGTTGGGATCTACTGTTAAACCACTTTTTGTTCCAGTCACTTTGGCTGTGGCTGGGGTAGCAAACATAGAAGCACTCCTGAGCTTTTCAAGTGATGTGCTGCTCTGTAGCTGTTTCTCAAGTCCACGGCAGGCGACAGGGCTCATTGCGCTCTAGGAGTGATGCGCTCTTGTTTTCTGCACAAGGAAATTTTGGAGCATGACCTAGATGAAAAGTGTGGGATTTTGACCCCCAACTGGAAGATGGTGGAAAGGGACTCCAGAGCATGGTGCTGCATGCTTCTGCACCTCAGATTATTTCCAGCTCTTAATAGGTGTTATTTCTTCAAACAGTCTAACAGCTGCTTGTAAAAAAGCTGGACTTGCAAATGAAGAGTTGATGCTGATTCACAGGTGAGCCTCCTGTGAATGTGACAAACTTCACTGACATGCTAGAATAAATCCAAAGTACCTGTGTTCCTTGGATATGTTATTCAATTGAATTTTACCCTGAGTGTTGCTGCTCCTCCTCAAATCCTTCCTGCACACATCTAAATTCTTTCTGCCTCCCTGTCCTTTCTGTCTCCCTCCTGCATAAATCATCTCTTGACCTATTTTGGGAGGTAATATTTTTAAGCTGGCTGGCTCAGCTTGGTGGGAAAAGAGTAAAGCTTGAGTGGGCACCGTTACTAGCTGTTGTAGTGGCCTCTCTGCAATACATATGCCAGCTAAATCCATGCAGATGCTATTAGTGTGCCCATGCCTCTTTCCTAACCTGCCCTTCAACTCAGGATAGATAAGCTCTCCAAAAACGTACTAGAACGGTTCAACTAAGAAATCAGGGAAGGATCATGGACTCTACCCTTAGAAGTTTGGCAATGCCTTGTGAGTACCTGCAAGGTGGTGTATGTTTGTATGTGTCTGCTTTGTGGTATAACTCATCTTGTTGGACCTGACCAAAGTGGAGTAGTCCAATGGTAGGTAACAAAATAGATAACTCTGAACAGAAAACAAAACAACACTGAACAACCTTTGGGGTGACTAGCATCAATATCATCTGTCATGTTCAGAAATTATAGGTACACTCATCCATCTAGATCCTGAATGAAATGAAAGCTGATGAGGACTTACACTGTAATCGCTAGTCAGTTTAACTTAGAAAGACTTCTTATTACGTACAGTAGTTGCGACAAATAAAACTCATAGTCTTTTGCTCTAAAGTCTCTGTTTGCTGAGATATAGGAGCAAATCAACAAATACAGGTAGCTGAGGCCACCAGGGACCTACTATATGAACTCTCAGGAAAGTTTAAATCTCTGTGTAGTAAGTGTACACAGGCCAACTTGCCATGCGATGGAAAGTGACTTTAAAATTCTGGAGCAAAAAAAAATTCCTTCAAGAATTATTTATTTATTTTTTCTCTGATAAAACAGAATCAATATAATGCATATTTTTTTCTTCTGAGAAGATATTTTTGATGACTGTGGATGACCTTAGATCTAAAGGTAAAATGTGTCTTATCTCCTCATTTCACCTCTAAATGATTTTTAAAACCCGAAAAGGTTTTAAATTAGCAGCAGAGCTGAGCAAGTTCAAATCCCAAATGATACTAAGATTTTCTGGACCTGGAAATACTGAAGAATAAACGTGTGCCTAGTAATAGTAGAAATATCTTGGTGCTGATCATAGTGGAGGCTTAAAGCTTATTTGCAATTTTGAGCCTGGTACAAATGTAAACTTTCTTCAGATGTTGATTTTGATTATTTTGCCTGTACATAATAAAAGTATTAGGAATGTCCCAGTTGGTTAAATGTAGTACAGAAATGCACTATTCTTTAAACAATAATTAGTTTAAAAGATTCTTCTATTTATGATATGCTTTATTTTTCTGTTGAGCATAAATCTTATAATTCTCTTCTAGCTTTGTCACCTGGGGTTTTTCTAATGTGCCCAGATATTTTCTAGTCTTTCTTTAACTTAGGTTAATATGGTGGTCTCATATCTATTATTTGCTCTTCTCTATTGCTTTAGTATTGTACACAAAAAGCAGGTGTTAGAAGGTCTTTTTCTCTGATTATGTCTTTTAAGAAGTATCAGTAATGATGAGCAATACAGTTTAGATGAAATAGAACCTGTTGCATCTTTATGATCCATTGCAATGAATCTTTTCCCAAAATACATTTGAAGCTGTAAAAGTTGGTAGCCTTTCCTTTTTGTATTATTTTGTTCTCCTTCCATTCTTTTAGGTGCAAAGAAGCTAAATTCTGCACAAAAGCTAGATTTGGAGAGTTGAGGTAGTTTCTAAAATTCCTTAGACATTTAGCCAAGGTCATCAAGAGAATGAAGAGAGTACTAGAGAAAATAATATTAACGAACATTCAGTTGATGTGTCAGAAAATTCAATTTTGAAAAGGTATTCACAACTGATTTGTGATCAAAGATGTCAAAATATTTGCCTGAAGAGGTAACTTTATTGCAGATACTGAAAACATTTGAAAAAAATGAAAATGTAGTAGAAAATGAAATTTGTATTATTTTGTTCAAAGACAGTCACACTGGAAACTCCTAATGTTTCTTTCATTTCCTATAAATAATTTTTCTTTCTGATTAAACTCTAAATTATTCATACTAAACAAACAGAGTGTGGAAGGGGGAACAGAGAGTGATTGATAAAGGACAATTCATAGATGGAATATATGTATCCAGCTCATTCATTAAAGTTTCAACCCACTGATATATTCTGTGAGAATTTTGATCAGTTTGGTGGGATCATGTGGTAAGACAGGCTAAATTCCATAAACACATTGCAAAATAGGAATGGTTTACTTGTTTTTCCTTATTAGTGAAAATTATATTTTTAAGTAGATAGAGAATTTGACATGTGGGATCATGACTTAGGTTTGTTAGATTGTTTTTTTTTTTGTTTTTTTTTTGGTTTTTTTTTGGTTTTCATAGCCTTTCTAGTATTTGTTTTTTTGGATTTAATTTAACTAGTATTTTTCTGCTTCTTAGTATAAAAGCAGCAAGGCACACAGACTGGAATGAAGAAATGTACCTTTTCCAAGGTACTAACTGAAATTTTGTAGCTGATATATTCAATTACAGTAATTTCCATTAAAATAAAAATCATTTTTCATAAACACTTTATGAAATGGATAAGGCCAATACTGCTCAAGAACTGGCACTGATTCATTGCGGAAGTTAAGCGTATATCTAGTTCTTCACTGATTTAAATTCACCTGATGTAAGGTATAATGGATTGAATCTCACACTGTTGAAACCAATTACTTTATTCTTTTTAGCTTCGTTAGAAGTAGGTCTTGGGGTTTTTTTTGGCCAAATTATTAAATATGGATATCAGTCACACAAAATGGAGGTTTTGCTGAGGGAAATACTAATATTTGGAATATTCCATGAAATATTTCATTAAATGTGTCCAAAACTGAAATGTGCAAGAAGGATTTTGCTTTTGACAAGCTGAAGTTGCATTCACTGCCTGTACTGTAAAATCTGGGAGGAAGAAAACTAGCAGCTCTCACCTATTGGAGCTGATCAGTGCTGCTCCTTAATCTCCTAGGGCTTTACTGATGTGAGAAATTTACTGGAAACTGGAGACTACATTGGAAATATATTGTTGATGAGGCAGAATGTCAGCAGACAATCAGCAGTCACCAGATTTGCCTAATTCTGGTGTTTTCTTACTGAAAGCATTGTATCTGACAATACATGAAATGCTGCTTGAAACAAAAGATCACAGCCAGAAGGAACTGAGAAAACATTGGATATTTATTTTGTGTTTGTTTTCCAGGTTTTAATTTACTGCTCCTCTCTGGTATTCCTGCATAAATGTGCAAGTTAGATCCTTTGGCATTGCATCTAATAAATCTAAAGCAAACTTATAGTTAAGCTTTTTAGAAATATTCCTATTTTAGGTACAGAAGATATGTAAGAAGAGACTGGGAATATTGGAGGAGCCAAAAAGAGAGTCATCTAGTTTCAATTTTGAAAATAGTGGCTTAAAAGAAAATGGCTCAGTTCTTAAAAATGCCCAGAACTATTGAAATTCTTGTGCTGAAACATTGTTGATTGTTAGAATGGAATGACGAATCCTAGGATCTTAGGAGTGAATTAGACCAGGCCTTCTTCACTCTGTAAAAAAATGGATTTCAGAAGAAGGAAAGAACCAGTTATATGATAAATTAGAAGGGACTAATTTTAGACCTATAAATAAAATGAATTTTCCAGTCTTCCAACTAAAAACAGAAAAAAAAAAGACCAGCAGAGGTTAATCAAAATGGAAAATCTGGTGTATGGGAAGGGGTTAAAATGCTTTTAAACAGACCAAATAGAAGTTGGTTGGTCCGGATAATTTTGTGTCTTTTCTTTCCTGTTATCAACATTTTTTCATTTTCTCAATAAATAGCGCATATTTTAAAGCAAACTTTTAAAATACTAGAATGAGAAGAGTTTTTTTTGTTTGTTTCACAGTAAAAATACAAACATGGGCTAAAAATGCTTGCAAATGTGGACTAAAAATACTTGCAGATATGGATTTATTACTGAATTTATTATTTGAAAAAACAAATACAAATTATGTGTTCCTTCCTTTGGTGACTGTTGAGCCACCAGACTGATTTCTGGTTTGGTTCTCTCCCATCTTTTATAGACTGTGCTTTGTGTAATAAAGACAGAGCCCACAGCTGCTTTCAGTGACTGCAAACATGTGACAGGGGAACGTGCGCTGGTGTCCTGCACATAATGCTTGAAGCTGGTCTTTGTGAACGGGGTGTGTGTCAGATTCTCTCACTATATCACTGGTCCTCACCAAGCCTCAGGATGAACCTTAAGAGCAGCTCTCGGTATTCCTGCCTCTTGTAACTGGGGTGTCATTGTACCCACCTTTTTCCTTCTCCAGGCAAAATTCCTAAAAGAGTTGGTTATGATCATGCCCGCAGTCATTTCACTGAACTAAAAATTAATTCAAATATGCCTTGAATAGAAAACATCCAAAATGTCTCGATTGTGGTAACGATGCTGGTGGATAACTATGGAGAAAAACCAGAAGGAATGTGAGGTAGACAAGAGATGTCCAGAGTTCCTGCAGACACCTTTACAAAGTATTTGGAGATAATGAAGGAAATATAAGACAAAGGATCCCTTTTTTGTGGCTTATTACCTCTCAGAATAATAGTGAAGTAATTTTTTAGAATAATGTTTAAACTATTCATTCAATACTGTAAAAATGTTTTCTGTAATAGCTTTATATTTTAAATTTATTTATTTCAGAAGGTAGAAGCACTTTACAATTTCTGTATACTGTGGGCAAATTTTGTTGTTGCTTTTTTTTTTTAACACATTGTAATGAGTACATACAAAAGTATCATGTTTTTTCCCAGACTTTGATGAAACCATGAATTTCTTCTATATCAGTATAATAACACTTGGAATCTGTTCATTAGATATTCCTTGACTCATAGGATAAGCCTTCCTTTTAGCTGATATATTAACAATTCAACTGCTATTTTTAACATTTTATTTTTTTTTAATCTATTTTAGAGATATGTCCAGAGGCAAAATCCTTACTCAGATCTCTAGTGTACAGCATTACAATTTTTTTTGCATATTTCTTACAGCTAAAAATAAAAAAAGCATACATTTAAATTATAAATGTGCTTACAGTATAGGCTGTGTGAAAATGAAGCCATACACTTCATTTTTTTCACTTTCTTAGCCTCATTTTAATAAATTACTACAACTACTTTCCTTTTCCTTAGATTTTTCTCTTTTTTGAGGAAAAACCAAGCAGAAATTCTGCTTTATTCATGTCTTCAAAGTTACTGGAAATCTTTCTTCTCTGAGTGGGAGGTAATCACTTTAGAGATTGTTTAAAATTTATGAAAAATTGATGCAGGTAGGTAGGAGCATGAAGTTATGAAAAATAAAATGCTTGCTAGAAAGTATCTAACGTCTTGCAACGTGACCTAATTCCAACTTTTTTTGCATCCGGAGCATAGCTTTGGAAGGACAGAATTGAATCCTGCTGCCTGAGTGAGAAGTGGCCATCATCCCTTGAATGAACAGGACAAGCATGGGGCTGGGACATCTGCAACACAGACATTCAGGTGGGGTTTTGCTGCTCATTCGGTCTCTGGAGGGGCCTGATGCTTCCTAAACTGTACATGTGGTTACTTTTAGTGTTGCTCATATTTTAGCTATTGTGTTTTTGCTGCTCTCTCATAATTACTCTTGCTCCTTTAGCTGTCACCTTGACTTTCAGTTAGTAAAGTGAGAGAACAATATGATTTTGACTATGAGCCAAGGTCTCCTGTGCTTCCTAGTGGTTGGAATTGGTTTCAGCACAGTTTGGTTTGTATCTGCAGCTGGGTATCTGTGCTGCAGATCTGGGGGAGGCATTCAGCCTTCCTTGCTGACTTTAGCCATCCTGATGTTAGCTGACTCAGGTGCTTCTATATCAAGTGCAGCGACACCAGCGCTTCTATCCTGTGTTACAATAAGAGGAATTAATCACTGTTCGACGTGCCAGCCTGATATACAGCCAGCCTTGATGTGTAGGACTTAACTTCTGAATGAACTAAGTTCTGTGGGATGATTCCTGCCTTTGTATATTCTTCTGAAGACCATATCTGCAGAAATACATAGCAAATGTGGCTTGGCAGTGAGGTCTGGTTTTCTTTTATTCTTTGTGGAACTGTTTGTATTTGAAGAGAGAAGATACTGCACCAAAAAGTACAAGTAAATATTGGCATATGTTTGCCATCAGGTGACTTAAATGTGTGCCCCCTCATCTCTCATGGCTTGGTACATAAACAGAAAGAGCAGAGTAATAGGTCTGAAAGTTAACTATTAACTAAGTACAAATGCTTGCAGATGAGCGATGGTTGGTGTTTCACTGGTTTGGTGGCCTTATTGTGGTGCTGGTAAAGCAGGTGTTTTGAGCCAATCATCAATATCTGATACAGCCTTTAAATAAACTCATCTATCACTAATATTAATGTTTGGGCAGCAGTTCCCCAGCTGTGCTTAGACTGTGACAGTGAGTATGTCAGGAGGTGGCTGGTGCCACCTTGCACAGGCAAGGCCAGGGTAAAGTTTCACCAGTGTTGTTAATATCCTACCACAAGCGAGCAGATGTCTTTTGACAGCCTGGGGGGTGGTGGTAGCAAATGTGCTGTGTTAGCTAGTATAAAGTCAGGCCATGCAAAATCTCTGTGGGCTCCAAAGCAGAACGAGTGTTTGAGAAGGATTCCAGGTGGTCTTTTGGTGATGTAGGATGAGAGAGATGAGCATATGACCAGATATAAAGGGTTTAGTAGATCAAATGCTTTGCCTCTGTCAAACAAAACCTCAAAACGGGCTTTAATTAACAAACTACTTAATGAAAAAGCACAGAGAACAGAAACATTAGCACTGAACCTCTGCCTCCTCAGGAGAGGTTTTGAATCTGTATGTGTTCGTTCTTTATCTCCGCAGAGCAGACATGGTTCTTTCATAGAAAAGCTCTGGAGATGAGCACTGACTACATTAAAATGTCATCTCACAAGCAGGATGTTTTAAAATAGGATTTTAACAGAGCATTGCCCAGACAGGCCATGAATAGTAAGCAGAAATATAATGTGAAAGGAGACTATCTTACTTAAATGAAATGAATTTCATTAGCCTACCTTTAAACATACTAGTTACAGATAAACTCAAGTTGCACATAGAATTAATAAGTTTGTTTTCCTAGTGAGTCTTCATGCTTTCTCTGCTATGGGATCACATTTAATACAAAGTTTTCAGAGTCACTCTAGGTTTAGATGAATGTGCATGAAATAAACATGTATTTTTTGAGTGTTGGGCTGATAGATACTCCTTTAATTCAAAGTGTACTATGACTCATTGGCATTAAAAACAAAATATAAAATCAAATCATCATGGAATATGGTAAAGTGATGTCAAGGTAAGTACACCTGCATCTTCAGTCAATCTTGAATTCATTTAAACAGTTTTGTATCTCAGTGATCCTGTTCTTGGCAGCACTAGTATATTTTTGTTTTGTTTTTTTTTGCTTTTTATCTTATTTATTGTGATTTAATTATCTGTGACTTTCTTTGAAATTGATCGACAGTCCTTGTTCCTCTGCATAGGTATATTTTAAAAAATAGTCACTGGAATCATCAGTTTTACTGGTAATATGATAAAGATTGTAAATGTTAGGCATATTAACAGATATAAATAGGATTTACAAATGTTCATGTTTAGTGGAAAATAGAAGTTAGATCTTCTCACTCACAATTAGTGAAATGTATTTTGAAATTGGGGATAATAAAGTATGTGTTCATTTATATTTTTATTGAATCCAGAACTCGGCTCTCAGGGTCCTATTTGTATCCTATTACGGTGGCAGGTTACTTTCTTTCTGTGGACACACTGTTGACTGTTCTTTTCAAGACTTCACCTCCTGGTCCCTTACTTTTAAAGACCTTTCACTTCTCTGCCTCTCTTTGCTCGTTTGCCCTTGTCTGTATTGCGGCTCCTCCACACTTCAGATTTTCAGGGATGCCAATTCTGAGCTTACTTTTCTGGAATAAATATTTCTGTGCTTTCTCTGAGAATATGCTTTCCATAATTTGGCTTAATTATCAGTGCCAAATCAGATTTTATAATGAAGTGACCATAGCTTATGTAACGACCATGAATCATCTGAATTATAGTGCTTTTCAACGTTAGTTTGTGACAAATGTGAGGTGTCTTGATTTGTTTTGAAGTCGTCACATTACAGGCTAAGCTAACTTGCATTAATGTGCTACGTATCAAGTTACCATGGCTTAGCTGACACCTACAAATTTGCTGTGCTGTGGTAGCTTCATTATGTAGTGGTTTAAGATTGTTAACCTCTCTTTACTTAAATGTTTGACAATCCAATTCTTCCTGCTGCCTGAAGAAAACATCCAGCTATGATGGTTGTATTGAAATGACAGTAGTTCGAAGTGGCTAATTCCCTTTCTTTTAGAATAAGTGGAAGAACAAGTTTCAGATGACAGCACTATCAAGCTATACACAGATCTAGCAAAATTAGCTGTAAATTCCTAGAGATTTCTCATCTTCTCATCTCATTTTTTTTTAAAATGTTGCCTCCTGTTTTATCTGTTGCCACAGTTTAAACGTGTATGGAGCAAGGTCTGTGTTTTGATGTGTTTTTTAACAGGAGAAACATGTCTGTGGACATCTCTCTCTCTCTCTGATACAGAGCCTTTGGGATAACCATTGGTAAAATGCTCCATAGAGACTGCATTTGTCCTATGCTATACATATGGCTAGTACGGGAAAGAAGAGAACCAGGGGAAGGAGGAGAATCATTACTTTAGACTGCATTACTATGTACACTGTGCTATACAAATATGAAATGTACTTAGCTATCCTCAGCAAGAGATCCACTGTGTCAAAGCTGTTAAATGGAAGCCTGCAATTGCACTTCAAACTTACCTGTCAGTAGCTTTCCTATATAGTGCTTTGTCTATTTGCCTTGCAGGTGGGTTTTCTCTTTTGAGCTTCTGGATTTTTCAGACTGGAATATCTGATTTATTACCTTTTTTCACATATGCATTTACCAGAAAAGTATGCCAAATCTGGGACTGTTAAAGCCACATCACAATCAGCAAAAATGGTGTTTCCAGAGTTCAAATCCAAATTTGTTTTAAATTGAAAAACATCCCAAGAATGAAACTTGCTAGAGTTTAAAACACATACAGATATATTCATATTAATTTGAATGGCAGCCCCTCTCTCAATCCTTGGGCTGAAAGTCTTAAATTAACAAGGCAGCTAGGGAATTATTTTTAGTTTAAGAAAAAGTATCAGCTACAGTTACAGAGGCTACTGAGAATTTTTAAATCTCAAGGAAGAAGCTCAGTAGAAGTATCATTAAGGAAGAAAATGAGAGGAAAAGACGATACTCGACAGTCAGTCTATGCATTCTGCGGGCTGCATAAAGCCTGCAGAATCCCCCTGTCCTGCCATTTGGTCATACCCATATGGATGAGATCCTCAGGTGGGTACCAAACTGACACTAACAGAGTTTTCATTTTCTGATTTCACCAGTTGTATGACAGCTGAGAATCTGGCCCATGTTACCTTTCTATGAACGTACATGTGGATGACTCCGTTGACCTCAGTGGACTTCAGGAAAGATCAGAAAGGTACGTGGTGAAGTAGGATGGAAAGTAGAGGTCCTAATTTTTATTCTGTGCTGGTACAAACAGCTCCACTTGGTTCACCAAGTTTACCTAATCCAGTGCTATTGAGTTAGGTAAATAAACTCTTCCCTGAAACTGCAAGTGAGTGAGAACCAGAAGTAAATATTTAGCAACAATCCAGATAATGGGTAATTGGAAAGTATAACAGAGGCTGTTAAAGGGTGAATTCTAATTGCAGGATCCCATGAAAATAATAACCTTTTATGAGAAATGCTCGCAGAAACCACAGTGAGCTAACAGTTGCTTGTATGCCTGCTTGGTTGCTGAGATCTCTTATTACAAGTGTTAAATGCTGTCTGTAACTATGGTGCTGTTTGCATAATTGAAACACCAGAGGGGACAAATTTGGTTTTAAGGAATTGGCAATGTTACATTGTTCAAAAACTCCTGAAATTGGTTTAAAAATGGGACTTGACAAATAATCTTGATTTCCTTACATTTGCTTTTGAGCTGTTAGATTTGGGCCATATATTGCTTTCTCAGTCATATAATCCCAGGACTTTCGTTCTTGCAGTTTGAAAACTACCTGTTATTATCTGTCTCACGATGAAACTGTGAGAGCTAGCAATAACCTGAAAGAGACACCGAGTCTTAAAAAGATAGAATCAAATCTTATAATTCTTTCTTGAGAAAAACTGTCTTTCAAATCAATGGAGCTTCAACAGAGCAGATGATTAAAAAATTTTTTTTTGATAGCTGAAAACTAAAATTTATCCTTGAAAAACATGGATGCAAGAGGAAATTTTGGTTAGCTTTCAGCTGCAGCCTCTCTCCTATCTAATCCAGTAACTGCTAATTCATTAAGATAACCTCTGAGAAGGTTAGTCGGTAGGAGGCTGTACAGTGGCCAGAAGTGGCAGAGTGGGTTTCGTGTTGCTGCCAGTTGACAAAGGCTGAGTGATTGCAGCTGGGGCTGGTTTCCAGGGCAGCCTTGGTGCTGGGGCTGCCATCCTGGCACTGAGCAGATTGGGCTTGTCTTTTGTGTTTGCAGAGGCTGTGTGCTGCCAGTGTCACTCCAGGATGAAAAGACTAATATTTGGACCTCCGCAGAACATAGTAGAATAAATGAGTGGGAGGCATGAAGTCTCTCCCTGCACCTGCTCCCTGCTCTCATACCCTGGCTCCACTGAGGATTGGTATCTCCTCTTGTCCTGCTGTTCCCTCCCACCTCTGCTTTTTCTTTTCTATTCTATTAAAAAAAAAAAAAAAAGGTTTAATCCTTCCAACACCTGTCCCAGCTTTTGGGAACTTGTGATAAAGGGAAATGAAAAGACCCCTTTCAAGCTGTATCAAAACCCAATGAACACACAAAACAGGCTATGGGTAATTAATTAAATAGAAAATGTTGCATGAGTACTAGGCAGGTGTTTGAGAACTGTGTGTGTGTGTCTGTGGGCACACCATGTCCCTAGAGAAATGTGTGGAAAATGCAAGGAGGTGTATTTGCAATGATAAAATGACCTGTTTGCAAGTCCTGGGCCAGATCATGAGCTCCCTGGACACTTAGATTGATTTCTGCTAACATAATTCATATTTGATCTCACTTCCTCAGACTTTATCCTTTCACCTATGTGTGTTTCTCTTTTCTACCTGCTTAGCACGGTGCCTGTGTCCACAATATCTGAGTCCCTCTCATATTCGGTCAGAGGAATTTATGGCCACTGCGTTGTTAAACTGTATTTCCACCGCCATAATGTGAGAGAAACAGGCTGAGTAAGGCTGCTGAAGTGGCTGGCCCAAAGTCCCAGAGAGGCTCTGTGGCAGAGCGCAAGGCTAGCACCCAGCTTGTCACTAACTTCGTTCCCATTCCCATTTGTACTGTACCGTGTAGCGGAGGACTCTGCTGATGCTGGGCTTCTTGAGTAATGCCTTTTCCAGTGCAGTAGTGTTCCTTGCCTTTAATGAAAGTTGGTCACTTAAGATAACCATTGCTTCATCTGCTTTGGGCTCTTTCTGTTCCTCACTGAGAGGTATAGATCAGAGACACTGGTAGATCATAAAGGAATAAAGTTTTAAAATAAAGACAGAGAAAGACGAAGAGTATAGTGGCAGTAGTTTCTTTGACAGTGATGGTTAGAAAGCAGGCACAAGCAGTCCTCCAGTGAGGAGGACTGAGATTTGGAAAGGTATTTGAGGAAATGGCCATGGTTATTAAAGTCAAGAGTCAGCAATAAAATGAGAATTTCAGAAGATATGTTCCAAGAAACCTTGTGCAGCTGATGTGGGCAGTAGACTGTGATGAAGAACAAGTGGATGTTGAGAGGGGAAAAAATGGACGAGAAGCTGACAAATTGTGGAAACAAACATGGCAAATGCAGGCTTTGGAGACCCAACTAGATGGATGGTTAAAAGCTATACAAGCTCAAATGTGAAGGCTGGGTCAGGGTCCCTTCATAAACATTAACAATCCTTCTAAAAATCTATGTTCTCTAGGACAGAATGGACTTTCATTTTTGTCTGGAATGAAGAAGCAGATGAGTAACTCTGTTCCTTCTATTGTTCTTTGCTTTAGAGCTAATAGTAGCAAAGCTCAAGAAGAAAAAATTTTAATCAAGTGACCAGTCTGTTAATTTTAATGTAAGTTTAAGCCCTGTGGGAGTAGTCCTGGCTACATGCAGTTGTGAAAATTCGGTGCACAAAGAAGAACCTTACACTGAGAGGTGGATGCTTGACAAACATAACTTTTTCTGTTTCTACAGTACTGCGTAAATTATGTATAACAGCACAACATTATTCCTGGCAAAATATTCCTGTCAAGACATTGCTCCTTGTAAATCATCGGAGAAGGTGAGAAACAGATGCTTGTGTTGCTAAGACAGACTGTGCAGGTCCCACTTAAGAAAAAGTTGCGCTGAAACATCTTGATGTGTTTGGGAAGTTTCAGGTTGCATTGTACCTTTTGCAATAAAGGCATAGTATTTCGGATGTAGTGCACCCTTGCATAAAATCATTAGCTTCCTCAGTGCTTCCTAAGAGGACTTGGGTGCTAGGGCTGATGTACTGCAGCTGTGTGTTCAAAGTGGCTCTGGCAGAGGTTCTTGGCCCTGTTCAGATTCCTTCCATTTAGTGTTGCCCTTTTCGTCCTCTGGAGGAGGAATATGTGTAGAAACAAGCCCTCTTCCCCTTCAGTCCATCCTTTCCCTAGTCATCAGCACTGTAAAATCCATAAACAAAATGTTGCCTGCTGATTTCAAATCTGTAATGTGCAGCACACCAGCAGGCACTGCTGCTGCAAGATGTTTTAGCTCCAGCTGATAACTCTGCTCCATTGATTTTTACATGTGATTTGGGGAAGAGACACTGGCTGCGCTGCATGCGTGGGCTAGCTCCCAGTCAGGAGCAGGGAGAGTGCTGCTCTACAACAGCAATGGCTCTTGTGCCTATGCTTTGATGCCTTAAATAAAATAATAAAACAATCATTTCTACAAAAACAAAGCAAACCCTGTACAGTCCTCTACCTGAGTTTTCAGTTACCTAATGGGGTAGAGTGTGTTGTGCTGCCTGAATTTTCCTCTGCATTGTGTGGGCAAGTACCTGGAGCTGTTGTAGACATTATCTACTCTGGGTGCCTGTGACACAAGATAAAATCAAGCACATCCCTTTCACTGCAAAAGAGCTCCTCCACCTCCCAGTGTGCTGCAACCCTGAGCCCAAGTACCTGAACCACTGTCACAAGGTTGGCCATCCAAGAACAATCAGTTTTTAAATGTTCCTGAACTTTGGGTGACCTGAAATATAGCTGCACGTATTACAAGCTGGGACATCTGGTGGACAATAAAACTTTTTATTTGTTTTTACATGAAGCAGCTGTACTTGAGCAGATGACCAGGGGCTGTGCAATCAAAGTGTGAATAGCTGAATTAGCAAATTATATTAGGCATCTTAGGCAGTTATTTAAATGCTGCATGCTCCTTTTTAATTTTGCTTTATTAACATCTACCAAAAACACAGCAGTGTTGGCATTATGGTTATTAGTGACTTATTTGCTTCATTAAAATTTACAGCACGTTTTACATTCACCATCTGGGACAGCTTCTCCCATGTTTATGGTTAAAATGTAACTTAAAGCCAGGCATAATAGTCTAAAATAAAATATTTTATAGATAAAAACTATTTCTTTGGATGCCAGTGTTACCTATTTTCTCTGGTGTCTTTGTGCACAAACAGAATGCTAATTTGCCCAGCCACTGTGGTACAACTTAGTGCTAGGATACAGAAAAATATTTTTGCTTTCAATAAACGACATTGTTGTATGTAAGGAAAAGGTCAATCGTGTTATTAGTTAGAAAGTCACAGCTTATGGAATATGGCTGGGGAGGGAATTATGCTACTCAGAGGAACTTCAGGCTAAAGGACCGTCTGGGTCATTGAGTCTAAACCCTTGTTATTGCAAGTAACTACCCTGGATAATCTCTTGCTGAAGGGATGGAGCAAGAACAAGCAGTGCAAGAGAAATGAGAATGTACTGACAGGCAGGACACGATAGCATAGCTCTGTGCCAAAGTTAGTGCACCTGTACATTTTCTAGACAGGAGTTGCCTTGCTGCTAACCACTTCAAAGCATGGGCAGAATAAGTTCACGTATGTCTTCATGTATATCTTCACCTAACTGTGTACACATAGCTTTTAACTCTTCCTCTCTTTTCCTCCTTTCCTTTACTATTGAATAATGAGGACAGGAAACACCCTTTTTGTTTATCCAAACTCGGAATTTGGAAAAGTTATTGTGTATTGAGAGGGAGAACAGAAGTATGATGTACTAGACTTTTTTTTTTTTTTTTCCTTTTCCAAAGGAAACGTTCATTCTCAACAAAACCACATTTTGAAAACAAAATTAGTGTGCTTATCAACTGTAGGGGCAGCCAGGGCTTCTCAGGTCACTGCCTGAAAATAGATTTCTTATTTGCGGCATTCATGAATGTTTATATATCCTGAGATCTTATTGGATTATATGTGCACTTGTGACTTCTCCCTCATCTTGTTCAGTGTTTAGGTATGTCTCTCGAATAATGGATGAGCAACGATAACCAGGACGTTATTTGACGCCCATCCTGAGTGAGGTAGGCCCTAGTATATTTGTGACTTCATACTGACAACTCATCTTGACAAATATTTGCAGATCTTCTAGAGTTGAATGTGATCCTAGAAACACAAGTATGCTGGTAGATGTTTGTGCCTTTGATGTTACAACCGGTCCCTTGGCTTCAGTCCATTCCACCTTCTCTCAATGCTCCTTCTTTAAAGCTGTTTTTGTTGCTAATGGATGGGTAAAAAAGAGGCAATTGGGTTTGCTGGTCCTGAATAATGCAGAATGGGTATATGAAGATAAATCAGAACTTGTTTTTATACTATGTAAAATACTCCAGAGAAATAGAGACAAATTAAGACCATTAAATAATTATTAAAATATCTTATTTTTGTTTCTTGACCCTTGAGTTCTAATTGCAAATGGAATGCAAAGGTTTGTTATTGTTAAGTTAAGGTCAAAGCCTAGTGTTGTCCAACTAATTTCTTTTAACTGTGAAGATCAATACTTAGATGCAAAAAGTTATAGGCAGAACTGAATATAAACAAAGTACAGGTTTATGAGAGAGGTAACAAAGATATTCTTGCAGTATGGAAAAATACTTCTAATATGCTGTCCTATCTTCTGCATTCCTTAAAGCAGTATTATTAAACACATCAGTATTAAAGACCCTTCTTCCCTTGGCCTGGGCAATGGTTCTAATTCAGCCTTGGACTTTATAATTTGAGTCTCTGCTTTCTGTGAGCTAGATCTTGATTAAATTGTCCAACACATTATTGCACATAGAGGATGAATAATTCCAGTATAATCTGTGTTTTGAAGCAGTTACTGAAAGTTGAAAATGTGGAAGGCAGATGCAAGAAAGGGGAAAAAAAGATCATCTAAAACAAAAGGAAGCAAAGATAGAATTGTAATTATAAGTAAAACTTTTGCAGTCTTCTATGCTGCAAATCAGTGTAAGGCAAAGGGGAGCAGCTAAATATAATGACATGGTAGGAAGACAGCTTTTGAAGAATGTGCCTGGTTTACACCCATTCTTTTGATTCACATTCACAGAGCAAAATAAAAAAGGCAATTCCCATCTAGACGAACCTTAATATGGGTTCAAAAAAACAAGCAAACATAAAGATTGAGGCTCTCTGCTAACAGAAACTGTCATGCCATCACTGAAATTTGGCAATTAAACTTTCCAGTAGAAGGAACCTGGACAAGAATGCAATAGATGGACCATAGGGATGCTTATGCTTACAAGCAGAATGGTCTTACCTTGATTTCTTTGTGCCTGACAATCTCGCAGTAGAGATCAGCATCAGTATCCAGTAGTTTACTTTATTAGCACAAAGTTTCAAGGTGTAAAACTTGAAAGTGACATCTTTTAACCTGTGGCAAAGAATTTCAAATGACTGATGAAATTCCCATCTCCTGAGACAATCTGGATTAAAGATTATAGTTTCTGAGGCAGTAAAATGGTTCACATATGAGTAATCTCATCTCTTTTCGGTAAAGCTTTTAAGAAAATGTTTAATTTCTTTCTAGATCCCATTGATTTCCTGTTTGAATAACTGTGCAAATGTTAGTCTTTCATTCAGTCAGACTCATGTTTTTTGTTCCTATGGAGAGAATTCGTCCTATAGAGAATTTTTCTTTTTCATACTTGTAATACTGTAAATGCTGTGCTTGTTTGCAACTTCTGACTTTGTAAATACCTGAATGCAACAGAAATCTAACAAATACTTGAATATGACCTATATATCTGAATATATGGTTTTCACAAGCTTTGGCATGTCATCTTCATTCCCTCAGTGTCACTTTCTTGATTTTCCTTGTACATTTATTCTTTGTTCTTTCTGAAATAATATGGAAAGTCAGTCTTTCCACTCAGTGTAAACTCATTTTTTAGTGAAAACTTCTCATTTTTTAGGATATAGAGGTGAAATTGTACTTGGCCATACATAAATATAAAACTGAGGGGACAGGCATTTTATAATTCTTTAAAGCCTGCTTCATTATTGTAGAAAGCACTGACTGATATAAGTTGCTCCTCTCAAGCAGTATAATGTTTATCTATTCAACTCTGAAACGCTCAAATTCCACCTTCGTTTAGCCCGGCAAAGGAGCTGTGAATCTCAGGTTTCTTTCTGTGCCTGTCAGGTTGTGACCCTTGGACAAATCATTTAGTTTCTCAACCTCTCTCATCTTCCTCTCCCTCGTGTGTTTTATTTCTGCAGATTGGGAACAGGCTGGTGAAGAGATGCTGTGCATCCATTTCAGAACTGTGTATGCACACAAAGGCGAAGTTTGCCTTTTAGTTTCAAAGCAGATTACTTGGTATACTTTCTCCTCATTTATGTTTGCAAAAAAAAATAAAAATTCACCTCTCATTCCTGCCATGACCTATTGACACCCTCCTTCAGCTGTCTATTATATTCCTGCTAAAAGCTTCAGTGCTTTCCTGTAATATACAACTTTTAAGAACTCTCTTCAGCTAATATGTTAATTTTTTTCTTTTCTGAATGTTCTAGATCTGTTCGGGCATTAAACAAGACAGGAATTGTGAACTTCTGCTGAATTCCCAGTGCTGAAGAGCCCTGTAAGAAGCTCTTTTTTAATATATACATATGAAAAAGAAAAAAGATCCCATCTTTTTCTTTTGGAAAGCATACTTCTTTTATGCAGTTAAAAAGAAAATATAATGTGATTATTTTAAGTGATACTCAGAATTCAGATTCAAAAGCGCCAAGGCATAGAGGCCTTTGTGACTGTATGAAAGAAAGTCTAGCTTTTCAGAAGTTCACAGGACTGAAATGCTAGAAAATAGTGGCCTGATTAAGATCAAAGGTGAAACTTTGGTTCAAGTTAAGTTAATGGAATTTTGAAACAAAAATGCAACAGTTAAAAAATGTTGTCATTATTAGCCAGGCTTTTTTTTTTGAAGCTGTAGTAGACATAGCATGGATCGTATGATATGGTGCATGGAGAAAGATATATTTGAGATTTTTCTCTGCCATCTCCTCATCATACAATCCATGCGTCTATTTCTGCTGACTAGTGTTTTCTCAATGCCTTTATAAAAAAAAGTGAATATTTTAAATAAAGAGTTAGGTTATGTAGATATCTATCTTCATGTCATGTTTTTTGAAGAATTATACTCCCTCTACTCCCTACACTCTCTAAAGGAGCAAGAGAAGAAAGGCTATTTTAGCTAACTTATCGTGCATGACAAACGGTTCCATAACTAGCAGTGACCTGAAGACCAATGCTACTTTGCTGCTTTTGACTTTTCCTCAACAGATACCTCTTTTTTTTTTTTTTTTTTTTTTTTTCCTCCCACATTTTAGCCTTTGCTGTAGGGTATTTGAGATTGGACAGGGAAAAATAAATTGTGAGGTTCTTTGCCATTACTGTAAAATGAAGTCTTGGAGAGCTTTATGGGGTCTACTGGCAACTGTTAATGAGGCTTTATTAACCTCGGACAATAGAACTTGAAATATTATGGTATAAATAAATGTAGTCCCAGGACCAAACTGCCTAATAAATGGCATGATGGAGGGACTATATGCCTAGGGGATCATGACACAGAGCCTTTCACCTCTAGGTCTCTGTTTCAAATTCACCATGGGTTGGCAGTGACTGAAGGCCATTATTATCTGATGGCTCTTAAATAGCCTATATGAAATAAATTGGGGTCTTGGTTCACTTCCTTAGGGAAAGCGGTCTGTGTTCCAGCTGACAGTAATTGTCATCTAAGTTCAAGGCTCAGCACAGAAACGATGCTTTGAACGGACGTGGCAACCGAGCGGCCCTTTCGCCTCCTGCACCGGTCCCGTGCTCAGGCCTCCAGAGCATTGCCATGCTGTGGTGCGAGTTAATACTGTGGGCACTTCTAGAGGCTTTGGATAAGCAAAAAGCTTTGTTTCAGACCATTACCTGTAATATTCTCTAAGGACTTCTTTCCTTACGCTGCTCAGATAAATTAATACTATATTTAATAGTACTCTTGGTACAAATAAATGAAATAACTTGTGGAAATAGGTGTAGCTATGGTGAATATAATGAAGAATGAAGCCCTTTGAAATTACTGAATTCAGTTACAAGGAATAATGATTTATTATAAAGTCTTACTTGGTAGTGAGGAAGAAGATTGGCGGTTTTTAAGTCTATTTCTAATGTCTAAGTGGATTCTCATTGTATAGTCTAATTAAATGACATGTTATTAGTTTTTAATAACCTGGGAAAAAGAAACCACAATTGTATAAGCCACTGACTAGTGATTTCTTTAACACCCCTCCAAGAGAATTAAATGGATAAACTTGGAACTAGTTTAATTTGAAAAAGTAAACAAACAGCTACGTAGACAAATGAATAGGCTGACTGCTGAGGAAAATGGAAATGAAAATATTAAAAAGGAAAAGGATCATGTTGTGCCAAATGTGATTTCTTCCTTTTCAGATATGCTCACCTTTGTATTTTTTTTTTTTTTTGCTTTCAATGGCAAAGGTAAGACTGCAAAGCAGTGGGATAACTTTTTTCTCTCGAAGCAAAATAAACAGAAGCAGATTGAGAAATTAAATTTCAGACTTCACTGAGAATGCAAAATTTAAAAGGTTCAATTTTCCTTTGGAGCCTCCATTTTTATTTTTTTATAGGGAATAACATTTCAATAAAAATACCAAGTAACAGATAATTTGTACCATAAAAAAGAGTAAAACAGATATGCAGAATTGTTTATGAATTGATATACACTCAGGGAACTGGAAGTATAAATAGCTACACTAAATGTCATGGTATCAAGCCTTATTTTTGGGACTGGACTGTAAATTACTTTCTTGACTATAAGATTTCATTATTGTATGGAGACGTGGAGCAATATGATGATGATTTTCCCTGTACTGTCATTCACCTGCAAGTCTTGAGTTATAATGTGCAAAGTAAGCCTCAAACATACCAAGTCCTGACTAACTTTAAGCTCAGTTAGTTTCTGCAGTGTGAGTATGGTCAAAGTAGGATGGTGGAAAATTCCTAAATTAAAAAAAAAAACAAACAAAAAACCCTCAAAACTTTTGTCCCTTATTGCTTGGATAGGACTTAAAGTGTGTTTTCTTGTTTACTTTGTTTTTTTTTAATGCCTTTTGAAAACAAGACTGTAGACCTGAACAGGAGACATCAATTTTATTAGAGAAGTTTGGACTGGGAAATGACAGTCTCACTAATATTATGCTGCTGTATGACAGCCTTTACGTCTGTTTCTGCTGTGAATATAATTAATACTCTGCACCTAGTCTTAATAGTGGCAGTAACTCTAGCAGAGAGACATTATTGCTTCTTGGCCCAAGGAGAACACTCATGCATTTCTCGGCTCAGTGTCATCCGTCAAGGAGATTGGCCTTATCTGCATGAAGGAGCATTATGCAGTCAGTTAAAGCAGTCGTTTCTGTCTTGCGCGAAAGTGATCATGTTTTGGAAATATATTAGATGCATGGACTCTTTTCAGTGCCCTATTGCTCTATCTCTCCCCCCATGTATTAGCCAGTGTACCATTATGGCATTCCCAGTTTCTATGGAGGCCATGGGGAATCTCTTATTATGTCTCATAGGCTACATTTGGGACACAAAAGACAGAATATTTGCTTCCTGATGTGGAGCAGCAGCTGCAAAGCACCTGCCAAGCCACAGTAAATGACAATGTGGCAAGATCCAGAATAGTAATAAAAGAACAGTCACGGCGAGCCAAATCAGTCTCCTCAATGGTAAATTAACCATAAGGTTCTGAGTCTAATTCTCTGATTTGTCACTCAGTAGAGGCCCAGAGGATGTGCGGCTGTAACCTGCCCAAATTTTCACCAGTACAGTGGCTATAATTGACACACAGTATGGAGTGATAAGGGAGTCCTAGACCGAGGGAGGGACTGCTCACCAGGCTGCCATAGTCGTGTAAGCTGTCCTGTCACTTCGAGGCAATGAGGCAGCAAGTCTCTGGCCTTGGAAAGTTCTGGGGTGACAAAGAAGGAGCCACCACTGCAGGTGTGAAGAGGCCTGGCAGAATGCTATGCACTGGAAATTTCTTTGGCAGCATGTGAATTTATATGAGACAACTGAAATGAAATCCTACCATACAAAGAGTCAGTCGTCGTGACGTGTGCGAGAGAATAGAAATTACTTCAGCTTTGAAGACTGTAGGTAGAATGAAAAGAGCTGGACTTGAAGAAGAAATAGGTGGGTACTTGGACAGCATATATCTGCTGATAATGGAGAAATCTATGGACTATGTGCTTGGAAGAGAAACTAAGAGTGTCTTCAATTAGCTTGATTTCCATTTCTCCCTCTACTCCTTCCACTATTTAAATTCTCAGAGTGAGAACAAGATTACTTTACAGCCAGGGATTTTTCTGCCTAAAAAATAGATTTATTTGCTGAAAAATGCATTCTCCACAACTATCTTCACAGGTTGGGCTTGAATGATAGTGACAGAAGACATGTACATGCATACACAAGGTAAAAGCTGTGGCAGTGTTTCAGACCCACTTTATTAAAGAGAGCTTTGCTGGCTCAGACTTTCAGAGCTGTTTGCAGGGAATCACACTCCTAAATGCAAGTTCATAAATTGTGCATGAAATTACAGCATTTGTATGCAAAGTTGTGAGAACATCATGGACATATGGCTGAATTAACTGCCAAGATACCCTAGTGATAAGCACAATATATGTGCCTAGAGAGAAGTTGATTGAAGTTGATAGGCAAACTAGGATACCACTTCTCTCTTAACCTCAAACAGGACAACCTTAAAGTACTTCTTAGTGTATTTCTTCTACAGTTTTACACCAAAAACTAGTCCTGAAAATACAGAGGATTTTTGGTAAAAATATATGGACTACATACAAAAGAAATTGTCTAGTTTCTCATGTTGCATAAGTGAAACATAACTTTTCTCTTACAAATTTATTTCTCTGTAGCTCTTGAAATACCTGGGAATTAGGAATGGCGTTGAACTTTCTCATATGGTAAGACAATGTTTTATTTTTGTGCTTGTTTTTCAGGCAGTGTCTAATGGAGTTACGTCAAAATACAACCTCTTGCTGTGAATCAGACCAGCATCGATCAACTCCTAGCACACACATGCTACTTTAATGCCCCATTGCTGCAAACTATTGCAGTCTTATTCAAAATAATTAGCTTTCTCTTGAAGAAACATAGTGTAGCACCAACATGTATTGCTGTTACTCTCAGTTAATTGGAACTTATACAATCTGAATTTTATTTTTGGGCTGTGGTGAATTCTTCTTCCTCAAACCCACAGCATGATGAAGAAGCCCCAGCTGGTGTTTCCAAGGCTAAAAAAAAAAAAAAAAAAAAAAAAAAAAAAGGTAGTTTCTCTGTCTCTCTTTGCGCTAGGGGTAAGTTGTGTTCTGATTTCTGCAGGTCCATACTCCAAAAACAAACATGCCTAGTATTACACAAGGCAAAGACATGACCGTTACCTTGAGCAAACAAATTTGAGGCAGACTTTTTACTCACCAGGCTCTAGATACTGTGTTTGACTGAGGTGGAGAGGTATTTGTTTCTTTATCAGCGTATATTTCCTTAACCACATACATGTATACCATGTTGAAAAGGTGTCTCCATGTTCTGATTTTTAAATGTGTATGTCAACTCTTTGCACTTCTAATTCCTCTTCAAAGTTGCTCACGTTGATTCATGCTCGTGTTTAGTAGTGGGAGTTTCTGTACATATTCTGTATTGCCTATTCTTTAAATGAATTATTTTAACAGTGCTGGGACTAAACTAACGTAGAAAATTGCTTCTGAGATGAAAGGGAAAGAACAGTCTATAAATTAGTCTTCTGTGATCTCTGATCTAAACAGAGTCTTACTAAGTGACTTTAAGAAACAACTGGGCAAGTCAGAGACCTTGGCAGATAAACTTTCAGAGACAGTCCAGCTGTAATGACTCTTTTACTCCATTAATAATTTTTCTAGAGTATTTATTCAAGTGTTGTTTTCTGATAGAGTCATGCATTTGCTTTCAATTTTCTGTCAATCTGCTTTGAGCCAGCCTAATGGCCTCCCATTAGGCTGGCTCAAAGCAGATTGACAGAAAATGGCTAAATTATTAGCTTTCATGTCTAGCAACATTTGGTTGAAAGTGTATTGTCAAACTGCTTTTGGTGCTTTAGTATAACCCAGGAAGGAGCATTTGAAGCGCAAGACATCAGAGATTTTGTCAGGACTGTTCACTTTGAATGCTGTTGCCACCACATTTTTATACTGGCTACCATCAGTGCCTTATCCAACCACTTGCATGTTAGGATTATGACTGCATTGATAGTCATCTGAAATAGTCTCCACTGCTAACAGGCCCGTCTTTGTCTTTGGATGGAAACATCTAAATTGTAAATCGCCATGAACTTAAGTTGGAAAGGCATAATGGTAGTTTCCACTTCATAGATTCATGGATTCCTCATAGGTATGATGTTATTTTTAGTACAGACTGAGAACCCTAAAGTCTGATGTATTTGCAGATGTTTAACATATGTGCATTGAATTTCTAGCTTTTTCTTCAGCTTGTGCATTTGCAGGAAAAGCATATTTGCGCCAGAATTCACTGAATCAAATACACCGAGTCTACTTAATTACTTATTAAATAGAATACATGCTGCCTTTTGTAAGCTGGCTTCTCTGCTCCATTTTTATTTAAATCAAACATCAATTTAGATTAACAAAATTAGCAAGCACATTGTATTTGCTACAGAATCACAGGCCATTGTGAAACCTATTCACGTTTCAAATATATGTAATGTTCATACACTGCTGTACTTTATTCACTGTTAAGATTACTTACCGCTCGTATGTTGGCCATATGAACACTATAAAATTGAACTTCTTTTGAAGTGACTGGCCATAAAGCATTCTTTTAGACCTTTTATCTCCTTGGTATTGGTAGTAAATTAAGCAGATATCCATGTGGGCATTCTTTGTGCTGATGGAGCATTTTGTTGTAATTAAAAAGACGAAGTAGTTATTAGTTAATTAAGAGTTTTAAACCAGCTTGTTGTCTCAGTGCTCTGCTCTTTGCCTTGGAAGAAGAACAGCTTTTCTGTGTTAAATAAGAATGGAAATATTGTATCAGTTCCCTGCCCATGAGACAAAACTATAGTGTCAGGGAGCACAGCATCAACTTAGCAAACAGAGAACTGTTAGAAAACCCGCAGATTAAATGCAGATAGAAATGTCTAAATACAGACAAAAAGTAGCCAGCAATATGGAAGGTTCTACTGAGCCCTGTGGAATCTCTGTGTTGCTGCCATCGTATTGAAGAACGCATCTCGAGATGTTGTTATAATTTGGAGGACCATCTTTCTTCATCAACTGCTTCACCAAAATCATGGGTGTACAGCTCCCTCTGCAGCCCAGCATCTTCTTTTCCAAAAGCACTGGGGTCATAAGAAAAGGTGTGTGTGGCTTTTGATGTCTTTGTCATCGGAAACAATGCTTTCTGTCTGAGTCCCACTCACCAGCAGGGACTAGTTCTTGTCTGTAATGAACTTGGGGATTGACACCACTGTTTTCAGTGCATTAGCGATTCAGCCCTCTCAGCGAAGGTTTCTTTCTTTTTATTTTTCTTCTTCTTCTTCTTTTTTTTTTTTTTCTATTTCAGTGAGTGTCTCAAGCCACAGCTGGCGCTCTGCCTGCTGCTTATTGGAGCTCTTCCCAGACTACCTCATGTTTTCTATAGAGGATTATATTTGTTAATTTGAAAAATACATGTAAAGATAACTTATGTTTCTCCCCAGTCTTCTATTACCACATTGTACCCTCTGGCCATCTACTGGTTTTCTAGCGTTTCTGTGCTAGGTAAAATTGTTGTAAGTAAAGTAGCACAGAGAGAATCCTCCTGGTTTTGCTTTCCGCTGAAATGACAGGGTGTTTGTTTTACCTCTGTGTACTTTCTGGCTGCATTCCATTCCTTTAGTTTATGCCAGCTTTCTCCCTCTGCTTTTGAAGCTCATTTGTTTTAATTTATATCTCTTTCCAGGAGAAGCGGGTCTCAGAAGGTGAAGGTCAATGACAGGCATGTAAAGTTTGGGCATTCAGTCTCCATAATGGCTGTCAACAGAGGATTCATGGAGCGGCTTGTGGATGGAAAATTGAGAATGGTACCTTGTCTGGCTGCTCTGATTTGTTTCATCAAGCAACCCACCATGTTCCTGAACTTGCATGTATGGCAAAATTGTCTAGGATGTTAATTCTTGGATTGTAAAGGTTTCCCTCTGCAGGTCTAATCTTAAAATGCATTAGATAAACCATATTAAAGCTCTGTAAATTCACATACTTAAAATACAAGTGACTTAATTTTTCTTAATTCATTTCTGCAGCAATTTAAACTAAACCAAATTCAGGTCACATTTATTCTGGGCTTTTAATGTGGTTCAACTAATTCACTTGAAAGGATAATTCAGATGAATTTTCCTGAGTGTTCCGTGCAGACGAGTGTGACACACAGCACCAAGCTGTCAAGTTATCTTCCCTCAGGGGATTGAAACATACAGTTATGATAATGAACAACAAGTGACTGTGCGCAGGAAAAAGATCAATTAATCAACAGCAGTGTGAGCGGAGCATTGGGTATGAATCAGAATCAGATGAGGTAGGGGAAGAGCTGTGAGGTACGAACAGCCATACTGCTGGGCAGATTTCCCACGCTATGGCCTTTCTCACCACTTGGGTAGTCCTTCAAGGACTTTGAGGACTGATAAGCTATTTGCTTGCTGGAAGGTGTCAGCTGGGAGAAAGAGCTAGGAAAGTAAGGGTTTGGAGGCAGCTGTTGAGATCTTTGTTGTCATCAGGGGAAGTAAAGAAAATTCTGATGCTGATCTGGAGTCTAGGAATGGTTTTGGCCCTTCCTGGAGAAAGCAAGTAGTCTGCAGAGTTTTTAATAGAGTATTTCAGACATACCTGCTCCCCTTGATCTCACCGAGTTGTGAAGAAATCCTCAGGAGTGCAGTCGTTCCGACATGCAATCTTGTGCTTCAGACAAAGATACTGAAAAATCCAATTTGGGGGACTGTATTTCATATATTCTGATGTTACTTCTGTGAAGAAATTGAAAATAATGCATTTTTTGCATTGAAGTTTTGCTTCTTACCACTTCCCTAAAATACTCGTTTACTTACTACCATACTTCTCCCTCTGTAGAACTGGTTGACTGTGCTCTGGACCGGTGCCTGGTTAAGCACAACTGGGCACTCTTAAAAGTGGCAGCTGCCATTTTGCGAGAAGCCACTGATTCAGCATATTAGAGAAAGATGATATTCACTCTGTTTACTTTTATCATTTTTCTGCCAAGTTTTCCCCTCATCTGACGTCTGAGATACCCTAGCAGGAGAAGAGGGAGGTTTACTGTTGTTTGGTATCAGAGAAACAGCAGGAGATATAATCGCAGTTAATCTTAGAGAGATGAATGATCAAGAGATCTTGCCTTGTGTGCTTTGTTTATACTAAGTGAACCCTTGCACAGCAATCTGTGTAATGGATGAAAGATTGGATTTTTTTTTTCCCCCTCTCTGTGTCTAATGTATGAATTATGTGTTTCTTTTAGAGCTTACGCTATTCTAGCAAAGGATTAGAAGGTTTGCCAAACCCTTTATGGCAGCATCTTCTGAAGCTGTGTGCATATCTGACTGTGGGATCTGTTGTTATGTGTCAACAGAGGGCCATTTCTTGCAGAAGTCCAACCACCTGTCCTGTTTGCTGTATTGAAATGATTTTCAGTTTACACAGGTTTTCTGAGTGGGTGTAAAAGTCTACTTCCCAATAACTCATGGCAATAAGTAAAGTATGTAGAAAAGCAAAAGTTAAGCCTGCTCTCAAAAAACACATAGCTGTGAGTATGTCTCAGTAGCTAGATTAAAAGTAGAGTATGCTTCCCCTGGAGCCATATGCGCATAGCAATGTAAGAAGACAAGACAAGACCAAGCTACATGCATGTGTAATGCTAAAAATATCAGGTTAGAATCCTCAGGCTTTAGGTCAGTTGTTCTATGGCATTTAAAAGGAAATCCCTTTTTTTTCCCCCGACCTTGTGTTCTGTGTGGATGGGTTCTTACACACATACAGAGATGATAAGATTCTGTGCCTTTTAGTTAGGGCTTATAAATCAAAGTTTATTGCTCTTCTCTAAGCAGGTAAACTATTTTCAATAAAGAATCTGCTCAAAGAGGGAATTATATAGTGTCCCCCCCCCCCAGTAATTAAACAGCAGAAAGAGCAACAAAGAAATGACTTGATGTGTGGAGGAGTTAGAATGTTCCTCCTTTTTAATACTAAAACATTTTTGTTTTTCAAAACAATAAGAATAAATTCCAGGAGGGAGAAACCCCAAGCACTAGACTAATAACATTAAAAAATAAAACAGCTTTTTACATTTTTTTTCCATACAACAACAATCTTTTTTCTCCTCTCTCCATCAGAGTAAATAGCTGCATTTTGTCTACAGCCTGGGGACTGTGCATTGAAACAGCCTTAATGAGAATGGCAGCCAAAAAAGAAGGGCATTTACAAAGGATAATTATTACTTAGATTATGAATATCAACTTTCTATTGACATGAAAAAATTACATCTCACAGAGATATTATAACCATTGTCATTCACAATGAAGCATGACAGAACAGATTTTACTCTCAGCTGCCTGTAGAATCAAATCATGTGGGCCATTCTTTTTTTCACAGAGAACTGTGAAGCTGGAAGTTAGAGGGATGCAGATTTCTATTCAAAAATAGTATCATTCACCTTCCTAGGATGTAGTGTAACACCAGCATGGAGAGGTGTAACATGCTAGCTAGAGATGGGAAAGTTTTAGTTCCATACGCACTGTAAGAATTCCCACTTCTCCGTTCACTCATTATCTGCCAACCTCGTTTCATTAACAATGTTCATTAACATTACCTGCCAGGTAAGTGGATGGGACACTTGCACAATGCTTCCTCCAACAATGGGATGAGATCCTAGATCTAGAATAGCATTTGTATTTGGAATGACAGCAGCAATGACAACCTTAAAGTCCTAAAGGCTGAAGAGGGAAAAGATATGTGTTCAAGGTCTAATGCTTCAATCAAAATAATGGAAGTATTATTAATATACATTTTGTATATATGATATTCTGATGTTTCTTGTGCATGGGAAGTAAAAATAACACATTTATCCTGTCCTAGTTTTGCCTAAGTCCTGCTGCTGCCAATTGCATAAAAAAACAAACTTATTTCTTCTATATAGATGGTTATTAAAACAGTTGTTAAGAAAGGAATGCTGAATGTTGTTATCTGTAGCAATTGCACACAAGTTTGCCATGACGTTTATGGCCTCTTTTTGTCTAAGGTGGCATTCTTTGTGTGCTGTGGTCCGTAAGGCTTTATAACATTGACTGTGATGTCAAGAAAAAATCTTCCGGAAAATTTATATGCATGCATTTGACCACAAGTGGAAAAAAAAGAGAAAATAAAAATAATAATTGACAATTCAAAATAGGGTCTAGTTTTGCTGATAAAAGAGAACCAATGTGGCAATACTGCTTAAGATGATCTGTGGGTTCCTTTCTAGAAACTTAGGTAATCCTTCAAAGGAAGATTGAGAAACAGTGATTTTAGCTTGCTATTTCCTACTGTATCACTTCTTAGTGCTTACTGTGTAATGATGATATACTCTGTAGAAATCTTATCCAACTATTTTGTCATAGGACTTGATCCTTTAGTTGTGAGTAAAATAACTTCCTGGATGGGTGAAATAACTTTCAGAAATGGTGGAATCTGGCTCAGAGTATTATTAACTCCCTTATGCTTTCCTTGACCCCTGTTCATCATTCTAGCTGCACTGTACACCGGGAGGTATACAGACTACATGGAGAGGAAAAAAAAGGGGGGAAGAGGGAGACAAAAATGGCAGAAAAGAAAAGAAAAAGGAGCTAAAATGGATCTAGGAACACATCAGAATCAAAGAGAATCTAAAAGTGCATGTGAAATGTTATGATGGATAATGTTTTAGTGGCAAATCCAGCATTAAAAAGAGTGTTTCCATTTTCTGGCCCAGTTTAGTCCTGAAAAATGAACACAGAGGTAAACAAGATGCAGTTGAGGGTTTCTTCTTGCAGAGCATTGAAGGGATACTTTGGAGCAAACAAATCTGGAGTGCTTTTTGTGACAAGCTGTTTCATCTGACATGTTTATACTGATGATATTTTCATTGATGGCATTTTGATACTGTGCAGATCTAGGAATAGATGGCAAGCGTTTCTCCCCGGTTTATTCTCTAAGGTGCTGAGCCTATTGTTCATCCTTCAGATTTCAAACCTAGTAGACTTTGGGAGTGTTCTTGAGTCTTTGGATGCTGAAGAGACAGAAACAAACAAAAATATTCTTGCTGTTCTTGTTTAGTGTGGTTTTGACCTTTAGGTTTTGGATACTGATCTTAGCAAGGTTGGACATGCCTTTGACAGCTCAATTTTAGCTCAATGTCTAGCTGTAAAATTCACCTGAAGTTCATCTGGGAATGCCACCTAAGTTCATGTCTTGAAACTGGGCAAGAGTGTTCTCCCCACAATGTGCACATCAATGGGAGATACTCATGTCCTGGTGGAGGACATTGGGATCCCCAGTATAGATTGTTTCTTCCTTGAGATAGTCTTTTATGGTGCTGAGGACTGGCCTGGGAGAACAAGGGTGTGGAACTATATTTTTCTCCCTTAAGTGCTGTTTGTTGCAATTCTGTTTAATGGGTTAAGTTTCATTCTAGTAAATTTGTGTGGTTCCAAATGCTGGATTGATCTGAATTTCTGCAGGGTCAGGCAAATGGTTTATTCTGTCATGTACATGGTGCTCATTAATACGTTCTGGACTCCATGGCTCCTAGCCATAATTGCATACAGTTTGTGTTTTAGAGGTGTAGATGGGAGCAAAGAAGATATACTTTATTTGCTGGATATTATTTCTCTTTCCTTCTTCATCACATGTATCTTTCTGTAAGTATTATCGTGTACCTTTATCTTCTGTTTGAAGTCTTTATGAAAGTATCAACTATTCCTCTGTGAGTATGTCTCCTCCAGTTTGTATTTCCATCGTATCTATTTAACCAAAGCATGCTAGCTGCTGTCAGTTTTGTATTTTGCGTTCCTTAGGATGTTCACTGTCTTCATTTTTTATTGATTATTTTGTAATAAAAAATGAAGCAATTTCTTTCTAATAAAACAGCATGGTATTGGGAATTGTTTTTGATATCACTGGGTTGTTTTTTCTTAGCAGAATTTACCACTGAGGGAATAGACTGTTACTGAATTGCTAGAAGTCTTAACCATGTGAATAATAGCAGAAATTACCTGCCTGAAGAACATCAGTGGGATGAGACGATTAGAGGGAGTGAAAATATCTGCTCTGATAAATGAAAATTGAACAAATTTAGAATAGAATTGGTTGTCTGATTCTGTTCTCAGCTGTGTATATAAATCTAGAGTGCATCAGTAATGTCAGTGTTATTAACTCACACTTCCATTGCATACAGAGGGTATCACTGACCACTGTAGGATTAAGTACAATGGCAACTGAACCTGTGGGAGATGTTATGCCTACCACTCTGTAATTTTGGTATTTGCTTGGTTGACTTTGTTAGAAATACTAGAGCTCTGAAAACAGATTCTTACTGCTAAGCTGCTTAGTTTTAATAGTAAAACAATTGAATTCAAGTCAAAGAAAGCAATTTAATGCTGGAAATAGTGCTAGTGAATTGCCACAAGACCTCCCAATTACTCTTTGACTGTAGATTGACAGTTGTTTTTCTAGTAGAAAACTGATATACTGAAGTTTTGTAGAATAAGTGTAGATTATTTAAACTGATTTTTGGATTATTTAAACTGATTATTTAAACAGCTTTTTGTGTTGCAAGACCCTTAACTTTAAATATTTTTGCTCTGGGATAGTTCTTAGAATGCTTGCTTGATGTACAAAAATCAAATTAAAATTAAACAGGAAGGCAGGGCTACATGCCTAGACAAATTAAATATGTTAAAAACTGGGGGTACAGTTGTCTTTCTATCCTCTTTCCCTTAATAGTTAAGATGATGTGCCCTGCTGTGTCTTCCTGTATTTTCCTTAGATTACCTGATGTTAGAAGTAGCTCAGATGCTTTGTGACAAGGGTGCTTCATTATCGTAGCCTACCAAATGAATTTCCTTACTAAACTTATTGGTAATGTATGTATTGTGACCATTTGGTACCCATAATCTAGCTGCTTTGCTAGCTGCTTTCTAAATCATTTGAAATGGCTAGACCGTAACATGGCATCAGCTCTAAGAACTTGTAAATGTAATGTGAATGTAGTTTTAGATCACCAAAAAGCAATTTTTGAGTCTTTGAATTGGAGAAACACTTAGGGAAACTTCAAATTCAACAAGGTTGGAGTACTTGTGTAGCAATTTGAATTGTGATATTGGCCTAGTTTCAGCTGCATCAGTCTTACTAAAGAAGTGGTTTAGTGAAGGGTGATCCAAGACTGGACCTTTCAAAGCTCTATTTATTTGGGCATTTTAAATGATTCAGGATCTGCTACTATTGAGTAGTTCTGCTTTCGGGAGGTACCTAAACCACTATGGCTATGCTAGCCTGGCTACCTGATGTAATCCAGTGTGTTTGCCCTTCCACAAGGCTGCAGGGAGCTTCTCCTGGTACTTGACATCATTTAGTTAAAGCCAGCTCAAGTATGGTTATGCTGCAGATAAGCTCTGCTTTAAGTGGGAGGTAAACCTGATACGGTAGATAAAGTGCAGATATATCATATGGGGAAGCGCTGCGTTCTCCAATACCACGTTTTTTTCTTTCATCTCTGACTAGTACACAGATCTTGCCAAGTTCTCTGCCATGCAATTCAGCTTGCTAGCAAAAAGCCCCATTCTCAAGTTGTCTGGTGAAGCAGTGAAGATGCTGAATTATTCTGCACTGTGATAGTTAAAAAGAAAGAAAATGCAATTCCTTTAATTTGGATGTAACTCAGTTTTATGTCCAACACTGAAAAAAGAAATAAAAGAACACAATCTCAAATGCTGAATTGAGCTAAGTCTGCAGGAAATTATTCAGTTGTTCATTAGAC
Organism: Rhea pennata; assembly: GCF_028389875.1. Classification (NCBI taxonomy): domain Eukaryota; kingdom Metazoa; phylum Chordata; class Aves; order Rheiformes; family Rheidae; genus Rhea; species Rhea pennata. The sequence continues at coordinate 90,957,141 of NC_084664.1, forward strand.
AACTGAAATTGATGGATTCCTTACAACCTGCTGCATACACGTCTACCTTACTATTAGTCAGGTATACATTGCCTTAAAGAAGGATATGGCTATAACTGAAAGATAATAACAGCACTTCTAGCAAGCCATTGAAATATTTAAAAATGTTCAGCACTGAAAAATGTTGCCTAAAAGAACTGAAATCATCTGACAATGAGAGTGAATGGGTAAATAAATATTTTTATTTACCTCAAAACACTATCAAAAGAGGAAATCAATATATCAAAAATCATCACAAACACCTTGCAGGTTTATTTGTGAGCCAGTGATAGCGTTAAATTATATGTATTTGTAATATAGGTATAATCCATAGCCTATTTAAGTCCCATTGATTTTTGGCAGCCTGTGGATGAGGTGCTTTCGAATTCTGTTTTTAACACTTATATCAAAAGAATTGACTTGTCTAGAGCAATCTACTGTTTGTCCTCAAGAACTTTGGGAGGAGCCTTGGCTGGGCCCTCTCCTGCTCATTGCTGCTCACAAGTTGTGCCTGGCCAAAAGGTTACAAAAATGCTTTTTTATTATTTATTTTAAGTTAGACCATAAGAACCATGCCCTGTCTCTAAAGCACAGTGGGCACTTAGATCTGGAGTCAGAAGTGCTGCTAGCAACAAGAAATATGTGCAAATCAGTATCCTCATTTTGACGTACAAAGTTGTGGATTCATGTTCATTAGCTCCAGTGCTCAGCTTACATTCCCCTTTGATTCATTTTTGAGCAATCACTTCAAACCATGACTTTGCAACAGCGGAACAAAAGCTTTAAAGGCAAGGGATAGCTTTTTTCGCTTTCATGTCAATGTGAAATACCCTCATTGCACTGTAGCCTTGCACTACAAAACACACCAGTGAATAATACAACATATGGTATATCCTTGAACGAAAGCCATTGCAAACTAAACTAAAAGCTTTCAGATCTGCATCAAATGTTTTAAGAGAGGAGAGAATGAGATGCTGAGGAGCTGCAGCCAGTGCAGCCCTTTGTTCTTGCCCTGGAGAGCTTTGCTATTTCTGATTGCTCATTTATGGTACCTGAAGAGATGTAAGAAGAGAGAGGTTTTAACATGGTGAGTTTTTTTCTGCTAGGGCTCCATGTGTAGCGCTTCCTTTGACCTCATCTGATCACTTGTTGGCCAACCTGTTTGTAGCTACTTGAAAAATGGTTCAAAACAAGCTCTGCCTGCTCCACACATTTTTATTTGTTTATTTTCACTAGTGTTGCACAAGCTAATGTTCCTGTTACTTTCAAGCTCCTTGGCTAGCCAAATGTCTGAATTTCAGAAGGTTTGTGTTGAGGGGAAATGAACAGGTGGGGCTAGGATGATGCACCTGCTACCATATGAAACAAGGAAAAGGATAACTGCAGTAGGAAGCTGATGGAGAAGTAGATTCTTTACCAAATTGGTTTGAAAATTAATTGCCTCAAGGCCAGAGCCAGTTTGCTTGATGGTAAGCTGTGTCAAAAGTAATGGAGCTTCTTGAATGAGGAAAACAAAGGGGAATTAACTTCCTACTTTATGTGCAAAACAGTCCTCAGTTGGGGCCTCAATAGGAATTAAGAAGAGGGTTATTATAAGTGGATATTTTGTTTCTGGAAGAATTGTATCCAGACTTTGAGCTACTGTAAATCAATGAAGTTCTGTTGTGATAAATGATTTCAGAGGAGTTCTGCTGACTTACAGCAGCTGAGGACCTCACCCAACAGAGTCTTTCAAGGTGGCAGTGACTAGCTAAGTGTTAAACTTTCCATTGCTAAATGGCTGCATTAAAGGGCTATTTAACCTTACCATAAACAAAAGTTGAGAAGAAAAGTCTCTGCCCTTTGAGAGCTATTTCTTTGCATGTATCCCAAAGCTCTTCCAGAAAAATAAAAAATGTACAGATCTATCATTTTCATCACATAGGAAAAAATGTCATCTTTCTCCTCCCCTTACTCAGAAAATAAACACGCACTAAAACCCTCAGGTTGAGCCTCATTAAAAAGGACTATGTGGTTCAGAAAGGGTTGAGATAATTAAGAAAACAATTTTCCTTTAACTGAGATCATTTTTCAGACAACAGACTGCTTAATGTACAACCTAGATATAAAGGTCTTTTTATCAGAATTTGAAATGTTGGTTTCTGCAGTGCTAACATAAATACAATCCTGCTTTGCAATCAAGTTTTCTGGGCCATGTCCAACCTTCCTGTACTTCATATACTTTGATTCAAGAACTCAGTGGGTACTTATTGAACCTTGTTGACTGCCTTCAATTTGTGGCTAGAACTTTCTTGAGCAAAAGGAACACCAGTTTTATTAAGGAGCACAAAAATAGTGACAAATGTAGAACTGTATTTTCCTGCCAGAAAAACTGTGGGAGGAACACTGAGCCTGAGGAACTCTGAGTAGTTTACTTTCCAGGTTTTTTACTCTTCTCTTCACTGAAATGGAGGTCTCAAATCAGAGCATTAAAATAAATAAATAAATAAATAAGAATTTAACATGGCATTTCAGGTGTCTGAAATATGGATAATCAAAACTCTGCTCAGTTGCCTCCACAACCATGGAGGCATAGGACATTTATAAGTTTTTTATATTAAAGTGAGCCTTGGACTACTTAAAGTTTGGTTTTCTGTTGTGCCCCAAAACACCTCGATTAAATACCTCCATTCAGTAGGAGGAAGAGCTTGCCTCATCTGCCCTCCACAGTGGTGACTGAGGCATGTTGCTTGATTATGAGAGCTATAAGATGGCATGTCCCAAGACAGAGAAGAAGCCTTACATTCTGGCTGTGCTAAGCTAGTGGGTATTCAACGAACTAAAATTACTTCTTCTTTGGAAGAAAAGACTGGTGTGAGGAGAAGAACAGACTCTGGAACACAAGTAAGGGAAAGCACCTCAGCTGTAGAGAGGAGCTGGAATTAAAATTACCCTGCCTAGGAGTATAGAATCATAGAATCAGTAAGGTCAGAAGGGACCTCTGGAGATCAGCTAGTCCAAGATCCCTGCTCAAGCAGGGTCACCTAGAGCATGTTAGACATGGCTGCATCCAAGCGGGCCTTGAGTATCTCCAGAGAAGGAGACTCCACAACCTCTTTGGGCAATCTGTTCCAGTGCTCCGTCACTCTCACAGTGAAGAAATTCCCCCTCATGTTCAGGCAGAACTTCCCGTGGTTCAGTTTCTGCGCTTTGCCTCTTGTCCTGTCACGTGGGACAACTGAAAAGAGTTTGTCCCTGTCCCCTTGACACCCTCCCTAAATATATCCCAGATAGTTGGTCACCTCAGCTTCCTGCTTGGTACCACAGTGCTTGTGGATATTGCTATGAAGGTCACAACTCCTCCCGGTGTGCTGTGCAGAAAGCCTAGCTAATGATCTTTGATCCAAATAAAAGTGTCTAAAGGGTTGGTGCTATGACATTAACACCTTAATCCTCTTGGGCAAGGATCCTCAGGAAGTGCAGTGCTGTGATTACTCCAGTGTTCATCTTTCACTCCTGCCTTTGTTACTCCAAAGAATTGCAAGGGCAATGTGACCTTCTTCCAGTGGGACTTTTGGGGCATGAGATCTTTCATGTTTTGTCACAGCCATGAGAGATTTCATACAAGATGAGATGCAGAGCACTTATTCTCATCTGGAGTGATCTCCTGAGATGTTTTGTGCCTTGATCAGATCTTCGTCTTTGATTTGATCTTGCTCCCTTTTCTTATGGAGGAGGTTTTAATCTCCTGCTGAGTAAATGCTAGGGGCATGATGTAATTTGAAAAGTCTTATGCCTAAGGTATGTTGGATAAAAAGGTGGCTGAATTCAGCAGCCAACTTGGGAACATTTAGTTTTGCATCTGTGCTTTGGGTTTTTGCTCCAGGAGGTAATGCTGAAATCAATGCCACAATGTCTGAGGACAGTTTGGAAAGCAACTCAAATGGTTGTCTTCTGTTTATAGACCTTCTACACCTCTTTTTAGAACTGTAGGCTATGATGAAAGTAGTAAAAGAAGTGAACAGTTTCCCAGTACTATAATAATAGGCAGAAGACCACACATAACCAATAGCTTTTATTTTCTTCCTCTTTTTTTTTTTTTTTTTTTGTTTTTTTTTTTGTTTTAATTCCACACCATCTGCTTTTAAGTGTGTTAGAGCAATGGTTTAAAACTGAGCTTTGCTGAAGTTTTGACTTTAGCATTACACTGTTAAATGCATCATAAAAGTGAGTATTGAATTCATTAAAAATCTACTTCTGGATTGTAAGGTCACTTAGCCTCAATAGCTAATCTGCCTGCTTTCCAGAAATGATGAGTGTTTGTTTACATTGAGGGAAAAAAGGGATAGTGCTTTATATACAAAGAACTGATCTTTCTTCCCTTTTCATCATATGGCATAAACTCATCCAAGCGTGACATGTGAGTCATATGCCATTGATACATTTTATCCAGTAACTACTGTGAAGTTCATTTTGATAGGAAGATTGTTAAAAATTATATTGTACTGTATTATATTGGACTTTGCGTGATCTGCTGAAGGTCAGTTGCTATATAAAAACAAGTATGCAAAGACAAATAATTTTAAAATTACCCTAGCTGTTAGAATTAATTGTAATTAACCCCCCAAAAATTACTATTTTATGTAGCACAATTAAAAAATTACATTAAACATGGATTAAATGTGGAAATACTTCTACATTTAATGTAGAAAATATTCAAACCGCATGTTATATATTTCTACTACCAAATTTTCAGAAATGCAGGTATAAGATCTAGTTTTTAGCCTACTACTATCACCAGGTGGTGTTATAAGACCTGACAACTGAGAAGAGATGTCATCCCTTTGTGTCCTTTAATAGCTGTGAATTTTATAGAGTTAAAAATGTCCTTTTGGCAAGAATCTTGTTATTTAGAAATAATCCTTACACTCTACCAAAGAATAAAACTTTGTAACAATGTTGGGAATATTTATGGTTACTTAAAAAACGCTAACAACTAATTCTTATTTTTATATGTACACTAATTTTTAAATAAACAGTAATACTGAGAATGAATGTGTTGTATTTTGCTGGAAATTGGGATTTGGGCAAATGTGCTCCCTCTCCCATCTTCCTCCGCTAGTTCCTTTTGTTCCCTTCTTCTCTCAATTAAAATCATCTCACAAAAAATAGGTTTTTGAAAGCCATGGAAAACAGAGTATTTTTAACATTTCTGAATGTTATTGTAAAGATTTTTGTCCATCTCATAGTGGATTGTATTGTACATTCACACTGGTGAAATATTTGTTTCCTTCTGAGAAGAGCAAAACGCTTTAGGACATGCTGTTGTCTCACACATGAAGTAGTGAAGTTACTCACGTACACGAAAGTAATGAAGATCTGGTATTCATTGTTCTAATTGCTATGCACCGTGATAACTGGTATTCAGAAATTATATGGGCTCTGATCCATAACTTTTATCTATTGTTATTAGTCCCAGTTGCTTCACAGTGACTCTTCAGAGTGTAAAAATAAGCACTTGAGTTTTTTGCAGAATGAGGGTCTTACTTTGTAACTGCATATGACAAAATCTTGCACTGGCCTCATGAAGGAAAATAAACCATACTTAGGCACAGAGCTCATTAATATTTTCTTGAGTCCGTCACCCTGGTTCAGTCACTGTCACTAATTTGTTATGATTGTGGTAACATTTCAAGAGTTTGCATATTTTTGTTTTGTCTGAATGATTCTATGGGGTCTTGGTTATTTTATGTTACCTTGACTGTCACAAACGGAATCAGACCCAGATAAAATTATGTAAATGTAAATGTCAATAAAATAAATTATTCTATTTTTGCAGATGTTCTTCATCTGGATCGAATTTGATTGTGGATGCTTGTCTCCATGCATAATGATCCAGAGCTAAAGGATGAAAGTGTTCTTGGCTCAAAGAAAACACATTTTGAATCTTTACTGTAAATTATACACTATACAAAATCAGTCCAAATTGTTCAAACCCTTGGACAATTACAATGTTATTCTACTCACCATGCTGAGCACTGTGTAATTATCATGGTTAGCAGCAGTTTGCTTGCTCTCAGCCCTGAAGGGAGATGCAAGCTTTACTGAACAAAAGTAAATGCAGATGTTGGACCTTATTTTGTTTTCTGACTCAGCAACTGAAAATATCCACAAAATATGATGGATTTTTTTCTACTTATTTCGTTGATATAGCATTAACAAAAACACTGCCATTGATCAACTATGCACTTGGCTATACAGAATGGATAGTGTGGTTATTTGGATGATTAAGGAATTTGCTAGGTTGCAACCCCAAGCTTTATTTGGGAAAAAAAAAATCAGCAAGATTATTCCTATAGCAGAATGATCCACTTATTAAGAAACGTTCCTTTTTTCATTAGGGAAAAATCTTTTGGTTTATAGGCTCACCCTTCTCCTGTTGAAGTCAATGATAGATTTGCTTGCATAGTTAATCATGCGTGAAACATACTTCATATGTAAGTCCATTTGTTTTGTGGGTTTAATTTACCAGTTCTTTTTATAAAGATGATCAGTCTTCCTGACTAAAAGCTTTCCAATAGAATTAAATTCCAAGAACTTGTTTGGCTTATGGGCCAAGCTTTTGAACCTCGACAACTTCTATGTAATTGCTGAAAGGCTTTAATCTAAATGCCAAATACTTCTGCAAACTTTGGGTGCACTTACCTTCCATTTGACATCAAAACTTAGAGCAAATGGTTCAGGAAATCGGTAATAGAAGACACCTCTGACTTGACAACTCTACAGGGTATGTTTAGGATTCCAGCTGGCATAAAACTATTTTGACTACAAGATGTTATTCATACATGTTTAATGGTTTAGGTAAGTTCTAGCTAATAAAATCTAATCAATATTTATGCAGTACTTACAAACATGTTATCAGAATATTAAGGAGTAGTCTGAAAGATAGCAACATCTGTTGTTCTGCTCAGATGCTTTCTTAAGGTGACTACTGAGGTGGGAACTCCCCAAAGCCTTGAAGTTTAGATCTAAATCTAGACAGTGATATAGGCTGTGAGACAGGCTCAGTGAATAGCCCAGTTTAGCCAAATGATGGCCTGCTGCCTTGCAAGTCCATCTAGATCTTCTTGAACGTGTTGAGGCACGCAGTGGTATCTAGACAAGTAGAAGGCTAAGGCACTAGTTATGGTGCTAAGACCCTTATCTGAAGGTTGGCGACTGAAGGAAGTAGAAAGTAGGATTAGTTGTAGCCTTCCCTCTCCTTCTCTTCGCCTGGTAGAACACATGTATTGAAGGAACTTTGTGGAAGCTCCAGATATTGGTGAAGCTGCTCTGTGCCCTGCAGGAGAGCTGTCTGTCATCACGGTATGGTGTCTGTCAACTGACCCCCATATTAGCTTCCTGAAGAGCTGAATTCAGGTGTGCTCTGGAAATGCTTCGTACTCTAGGCTGACTCTCAAAGGTAGGTAAGGTTATAGTGGAACTGTTGTTTCTCAGCATCTAGATTGCTATGATATCTCTTGGAAGTGTTCTCTTTTAGTTAAGGCATTTACAGCTTTGCCTCTCTATTGGCACAGATTATACATCTGCAATATAATATACATAAATGCAAAATCTTTGGGAAGAAAAATGGTGAATTTCAGATACCAATTGTTTTGGTAAATATTTACCCTTCCCCATGTATGGTTTGAAGAAAAAGAGAAGTTTCCCATTCAAGTCAGTGGACTTTGATCATGTTCTTTATTCGGCATCTTTTTTTATGTTTCAGCTAAATGAGACTGGACCACTAAGCTAATTAACTTCACTGTATTCTTAGTGGGCTTCATCTGAGCAATTCTTCCCTATGCTGGAGCAATTAAGAGCCAGATTAGGCCTTATGGGCCATATTTTATCAAAGTGTATTCTAGTGAGTTAGAAGCACTTTTTCTTTTTTAAGTGCTTCATAAGCAAGTTGCTTCATAAGCAAGTTTTGTGTATTTTCTAACTAAGGAACAACACTTACATGCATTTACTGTAATCCAACCTTGAGATCTAAAGATAAAAATCACTGTATAAGAGTGTAGCATTATTGTTTTAATGGATTGTTTTCAAGAAACGATATAATGATTCTGTTCTTGGTGCTTAATTGCAGTTCTCAAAAAAATGGAACTTTTCTGACCTTTGATATATCCTTGTGCTAAGCCAAATCTTTTTCTTTATTTTCTTTATTATTTTTCCCCTTAGCTGTATTGACATTTTTCTTCAGCTTAAAATTCTTCATTTGCCTTTAGTGGAAACTTATCAACCGTAACATACTATGAAGCTGTCTAAAAGACTACTTTGCAAGGTGTTTTATCATTAATGTATTTTGTTTCAGTAAAAGTTTGGTCTCCACCAGACCAAATACATTTTTTAAGAGGAAAAAATGGTGTTAATTGGTACATTCATGATATATTCACTATATCCTGTTTTCAACTTTGACTTCCTTAGAATGTAGCACTCCAAATTCTAGATGGATTTGTTTTTACAAAAAAATTGGGCTAATGTTCATGTACATATATATGTTTTAGAGAGAAATGGACTGAACCACACTGCCACACACACTGAGTGGCTGTTATAAAGGATGTTTACTTCAGACTGCTGCAATTAATCATGCAGAACTGAAAAATTAACCTATCAAGTGCATGCTAATAATGAACTCTTTTCAGAGCTGGATAGGAAAAAAAAGATTGTTGTTAGCAACTGGCTTTATTGAGGTGCTTTACAGGTGCTGTAAACAAAATTAGTTGTAAATGCCACAGTTTAATACCCATCTCCTACTCAAATGAAGGTAGGAAAGGAATGTTCTTTATAGGCTAAGGCCAAAGCATGTCCTGAAAATTAGTCTATAGCCATGGGCTTTCTGAGGGGTAAGTCAGCCCCATAGAAAACCACCAGGAACTTAGGTGAGAGCTATTGCACCTTTGCATTCCTGTAAGGACCACAAAGTAGCCTCAGTTAGGGGATGGTGCTTGTTAGGAAAGCAAAATAGCTCCTGTTAGCCAGTTGGGGGTATTTTGTGTCTGTGAGTGATGAGGCCCCAGATTCACACCTCCTTCTGAGTTCAGAGCTCAACTGCAGGTCACTTGTCACTCATGGTGAGTAGATCCACTTTCTCACTGGTGGCAAAACTTTCTCACTGGATTCAAAAAGAGATGTGGAGAGTGCATCATGCAGGTAGGAGAGATTTTCTTTAGGCTCTCTGCTCCCACTGAGCTCAACAACAGCCCAGAGCTGTGTGACTCCTGGTCATGCAAGGAGAACACACATCTTGGCTGCTGCTAAGCTCTGAGCACATCTTCACCTTTTTTAGCCCATAGCAATGTTACTGAGAATAATACAGCAGAATATCTTGAAGTGTAGGAAATAAATTAGCACTCCCAATTGCATATTCTGTTTCTCTGAAAGTGTACAACCAGTTGGTTGCTTTCAGGTAGATTTGGAAGAGTTCTGTGAAAGGTTTAGAAGAGTCTAAACTAGTAGCATCCATGGCTGTGTCATCACGGATGTTGTTGCAGAAGTGGTCAAGTTCCTCACACATGGTGCTTTTTATTTCTCCTGATTTGGCAGCTTTTTTCCATCTCTGAAGCCAGAAGTCTGTAAATGGGGCAGCTAGCATGTGTTTCTACTTTTCTGCCAAAGTGGTGTTGGTGTCAAGGGGAGTTCAATTTGCCAAGCTCCAGTGGAATCTGACACTGACTTGCAGTCCCAAAAATTTACCTTTAGTTTTACTTGCTTTTAGCCAACTTTAGCAACCTTGTCCAAAGTCAGCCTTTTGGGACTTTCCCAGTGCATTGTACAAAGACTCTTGTGCTGCTGAGTAAACAAGTTTTCTGAGCTAGCTAAGTCTGAGTTTGCTTACAGCATTCAGGACACCAGAAATTTCAAACTGACAAGACTCTCAGTAGCTACTTATGCTTGGGCACTAATACTTAGTTTGATAGAGCCCGGTTTCAAAGTCCTTGCCCCAAGTAGCATCTTTCTTCTTATGCAGTCTACCTGGAGTTAAACGAGCTCCTTGGAAAGCATGGTTCTAAATCCTAACGTCTGATCTATAGCCACCCTGAGGTTTTTTACAGCAACATAGGAATAGATTCTGTATTGAAACACTGAAAAGTTGATGTTTGAACATCTGTTATTGCTATGTAAATATTATTAATGAATAAGTAGTTCCTCAAAGTCTTGTCAGTGCTTGTGCTTCGTACTTCCATCAGTCTTCTGTATGTTTGTTTTTCTTTCCTTCCTCCTGTAAAAAGGAAATAGTTTCCTTCCCTGAACTGTGGATAAGAAAAGAGCTCTGAGGAATCACATTAGTAAACTTGCACCCTGCATTGAATGAACAAGAACTTCTCTGTGGTCCACATTTTTCCCAAGATAATTTTTTGTTTGTTTTCCACAGCACTATCTGGTGAATAAACATGACTGTTTCCCACTTCCCATCCCTCACAGCTCACTGCAGGTGACCAGTCAGATGGTTGCTGCCAAATTAATGACAGAAAATAGATTTTATTGTCCAAGTCAGCTGTGAGTGATGGGACTCTCTGCTAATTCCCATGAAATCTAACTAATTTGTGAATTGAAATACTGCATTGACAATCCAGACTGCCCACCGGGAGCAGAATATTAAAAAAGAACAAAATAAACCACACACAAAATCGTTTTATTGATAGACCAAAAAAAAAAAAAGATTTATTTTCCTAAATTCTATACCATTGAGGCTACTTCTCATTAATCCCAGGGGAAATGTGGAAACTCTTGATCAGTCTTTCTTCCAGTGAGCACACAGCAGTCTGCTTTCTTCTTGCCATTTCCAAGAAGAGCAAATTTAAAACATAGGGAAGGGATTTTTGTGAGCTCTCTGTGCAAGAGAGCTCACATGTTGGATACAAAGAAGTTGGTATTAAGTGATATTTTCTTGGCAAAAATATTGCCAAAAAAAAAAAAAAAAACCGTAAAAAATATTCAGAAAATGACCTAATCCCAGGCTTCACTGAAACTGCTATCTTGATATTATTTAGCTTATCACTAATCTGTGGCAAAATTATGGCTATACATTTATTCATATAGATGTATTTCAGATATACCTTTAAGAATAGTATTCTGTTTCAAGTGTGCATGTTTGAACAAAAAAAAGATATATTGGCCTATTCCAAATGCAAGTCAGAACTGAAGGAAATATGATTTGTAGATATACTTTTTTTTGCAATACGGTCCCTGTCTTTGGATGTTTTAGCTTAATTTAAAACTTTCCTATTGTCTCCAACAGATGTTGGAGTGGATCCCAGGAAATAGCGTGATAGAGTTGACTTTTTTTTTTTTTTTTTTTTTTTAGTGTGGAAGCAAAAATCTTGTATAACCTGTAAAGCAAAAATATAAAGATTACTGACAGTGGAGTTTCTTGCTTTTTGACAGGAATGGTTCCAGCCTTTAAGCTCTAATGGATCCAAACTTTAAGGCAGCCTATCCTTTCCCCTTTTTATTGTTTGTGGAGAACAGATACTGTGTTTGAATCGGCAAGTTTTGTGTGTATGTGCCCACATACATTTATTAGCAGCAGGCTATTCAGGCATATCTGTTATAGACAGCTTTGGACAAAAAGAGTTCTGGCAAAGAGGCAGAAGAATTAAGTTGTGTGGAAATCTGTTCTGGAAGCAAAAGAAACATGGCTGATGTTCTCCTGGTCATTATGGATTGACTCTGTATTTGTGACACATCAGATGGCCCATCAATTTGCAGTGAGAACTAGGACCTTAGTACAGTGATTTTGCAGAGCCAAAATGTAATTTGAGGTGGAATGGCAGGAGTCCTATACTGTTACATCAACAAAATGAGGAGCTGGCCAGTAGGTTCTCAGGAGTGACATTCATATCAAACTAAACCCTCACAGATATTTCAGCCCTGTACTGGATTTTGCTGAACATTATTTTTTTGTGCTTTTGTGTACCTAAGCAGCCATGGAAGGGTGCATGCTGTTTAATCTGTTTGGTACTGATTTCTTTCTCTGCCTGAGGACTGGAGAAACCTTTGTCTGATAGACAAAGTCATTGTTTGGAATGAGTGCCCCAGGTTTTGTTCCCTGACAAACTCCAGATCCGTGTGACTTACACAATGACTATTTGATCTTGCATAATTGCTTTAAAGGTAATATGCAACAAAATCAAACAGAAGCAAATAGTGTCATCTCTTGGTAGTGGTAGCAAGCTACGTGCTTCACCTGTGCCAGAAGGTAAGATTTCAAGTCTTTGTGCTTCCTGAACAGCCATTTCTGCCATCCTCCTATAAAAACCTCTGCTTCTACTGCAGAGGATGAGGAGGGAGGGGACTGAGCTGTGCATGCAGGAGAATATACTCTTGGGAGAATGGCAGTGATTGTGGTTCTTCTGTGCTGTCTGGCCTAGCTTTCCTTTACATAAGTTGGGAGCTGGCCCTGTTCAGCTCTTTTCTGTGAATCCATCAGTAGTATGAGAAGGTCAATAAGGTGAGCAAGAATTGCTTGGAAAAGAAGAAAGATGACTAAATGAAGGGCATCTGCTTACAATGGAAAATGAGAACAGGCAAATGCTGGCTGCAGAGCAGGAGTCTGTGGCTCCTGGGAGGTACAGAGGTCAAGTCACCAGTAGAATTAAAAGGCTTCTTTTAATAAGCCAAACCAGTTCATCTGGCTAAGATATGCAATAAATATATTTTCTATGTAATTAACTCAAAGTTCTTTATTGATAAAATTTTAATTACTCAATTAATGCATGAAGCTTTGGTAGAACATTTATGTATTTAACAAGCTACAGATAATTAACTTATAAGATATATAGATAATTAGATATTAATCATTTAAAACGTGAGCTATAATTTAAGAAGGTTGTTAATTGTTATATAACTTCTTAAGGTATCATTTAAAATGCCACTGACATTTATTTGCATTTCTCACCACTTTAATGCATCATCTTCTATTAAAAAACAAGTATAGGGGAATTAGCTAGTTTACAAATAAATGCAAGACAATAATTCTTTTATCTTTAGGTTACCAACTTGCTGATCCAAACCCAGCTCAGTGGTGACTAAAATTTGTTGCTACAGAACAATACTGGCAGAAGAACAAATGGATGCCATGAATAAATTTAGGCCATTAATTAGAAGACAGTTTCTAACCATCTGGAATAGCAATCAGACTACAGAAGGTTGTGGAACAGCCTTCAGAAGAATAGTGGAATGAGATGGTTGACAGTTTTTAGAGATGAAACTTGATAAACTTCTGCATGGGATCGTTCAGGATGATTGTCTGCAACAACAGGGGGCTGAAATGAGAATGCTCATGCTGCCACATTCAGTTCTTTGAGCAATGTGAGGGAATGCAATTTCAGTTCGTAAGGACGAACATCTGTGTTACGGAATGAGGATGATGAATATAGAGGCTGAGAATGGAGCAGATATGGATCACTTCTACTCACCGAGCACAGGTGAGTTGCTGCCCACCACAGGCCTGCAAATTACAAGAAATCTCCACTGACTTCAGTGAACACAGGCAGCAGTTCTTAGCTGATTAGCTTCTAACAATACCTTTAGAGCAGTTTTTTGAGTGCTTTCTAAAGCGTAGACTGTTGACTCTTAGATGTAAATAAAAACTGGATTAACATTAACAATGCAGATAGAAGTCTGTGCTGTCACTTCAGCTAACACAGGAAGAAAGGCTGTATTGCACAAGATCATGGCACCTAATGCTTTTTCCTAAATTCAGAGTTGTGTGTTGATGAAAGTTGTCAAAATTAGTTTTGATGCAGAAGCACTAGTGACAGAGCAGGGGCACTTCTTCTGCACCTAAAGCCTTTGTATCCCAGAGAAGTCTGAAACTAAAAAGAAAAGTAAATGTCAGGTGCTTGATGGGCTAGAGACTGAAGGGATTGATTGAATTCAGTGGAGTATTCAGTGGAGATGTTCAGTTCTGATAATGGGCATTTGTGGGAGTCTGCCCCAAAGTGCGTACTTATTGCTTTTGATGCATGCATCCTTCCTCAAAATAGATTCAAAAAGAGGACATACAAATTTATAGAGATGAGACCCATCAGCAGCTACTGACCATTGCCCTGAATACAACTTTTGGCTCAGGAAGTTTTAATCTGCTGGTGAGTGACATGTAGAGGATGAAGATTATTAGTCACATTCTGTTTCTTATGCTCCTCTCTAGACAGTCACTACTGCTAGTTATCAGAAATAGGCTCCGAAACAGATCAGCTCTTAGCCTCCCTCACTATGAACCCTTATGTTTGTTCCTGCTTTTAGAATATTTTTTCTGTCTGACATTTTGTTCTGAGAGAACTGGATTTGAAGAGTATTGGAAAATGAAAATCTCAATTTACATTTTCAAAACAATAGTTTGTATTACCAGATGACACAGAGAAATGTAGGGGATTATTCAACTACCCAAGTGACATTTGTGTGAAACTGCTTCTGAGAAAAGAAATCCAATGGAAAAATCTATTAGTACTTCACACTAGATAGGACTGATTTGTTGCATGGAATATATTGAGTTGTTAAGAGTTTCTAGCGTGAATTTTTCTTCTGATATGTTTGTCACATAAAATGAACCAGTCTTTCATATTGTTAGGGCCAGTTCAGTTAGATGCTAAACTCTAACAGATGTTGACAACTTCAGTATTTCATACAGCTGAATATTTTATTTACTTAGCAAGCCTAATATTTGATTGAGATCATTATTAGATCATTAAATGTGCTTAAAATATTGTGGCATTCTGAGTAATAAAAATGTCATAAAAATTAAAGCTTTAAAATGCTACACCAAATCATGTAGTCTCCTTCCCACCTGCATGTCACATACTGATACTTTTAATTGAGAACTTCAAAGGCTTGTGGTAGGCTAAATGTTTCTGTTTCTTTTCCGCCTCCCTAATGCCCGAAGCCTCTCAGATGGTAGAAAATTGATTATGTAATTGATTTGCTTTTACCCTAAGCTATTATTTCCTCATGTTTTCTCCTAGTTCTCTAGAACCATTTTGCTAAATCTGTGTTGTCTTTCCAAGAGGAATACGTAAAATAATCTGCTAATTTGAAGGGATGTCCTTTTATAAGGAAATTGTGAAAGGGAGGCATGATGTGAGGGTAGGTGCTTTTCTGTCCCGGTAGGATAAACCTGGAAGGACACAGGCTGAGAGCAGGCATTTGTTCTCTCTGGGTTAAGGGCTTTCAGCTGGATGTCCGTCTGCTGAATAATTACTGAGCTCCTACACCAGCCAGTCTTTTCTACTGTAAAACATATATTCAGTTAATAGCATTGACATATTGGAAGTTGGAATGAGCTTCCCCACTTGAGATGTTCAAACACGATACATCCTACCAGGGTGAAATTAAATACAAAGATATGACAAAAGAGGAGAGTTCAAGGCATAAGATAGTGTGTTCAATATGTGCGGTCTCAAAGGGACTTTGTTTTTGACATCATTTGTGCCGCTCCTTATTAATCATTCCCACTCTGAGTATTTATTTTCTAAAGGGGAAAAATGGTTTTCAGATTTTGAGTCCTATGGTTTTGATCTTAAGTATACTTGTATTACTGAGTGATGTGGAAAAATAATAAACAGTAGAAAGTCTGGACTACTCTCTCTAAAACTGTGGGGAGTAAAATTTGAAAAGTATGTAAGCAACATTTGAATTTTTGGGTGCCTCTGTCTCTTAATACTGGGATTTAGTTATCTAAGTCACAGGGACTCTTCTAGAAGAGACATATCCTGGTGTTTCTACAGCAGAGGTCGATGTCTGGACACTAGGATGAAAAATAGGGATCTTGGCTGCATTGCAAGGCATAGCATTTTGTGAAATAGCCTTTTTCAGTAAAGACAGTTGGGAAAATGTATCGTTAGCAACTGGCAGTAACAAGGAAGCAAATAGCCTGTAATGCTATAAGGATTAATTTAAAGAGTTACTGATCTGGTTTTTCCTTTCAACACTGTGACTGTAAGGCGAAGTCCTCTGCCTCCATGTGCCTCACGCTTCCACTGCTGCTAACCTGTGTGACGGAGGCTAATGGTACTGTGAAGCCTGAAGCTGGTGATTGTGTGTGTGATAGGAGTCCACTTGCTCAGGCTAGCTTTCGCTGGGCCTCTTTTGTTTTGCATTCAAAGGCTTCCGTCCTCATCTGTCAGTCTCCTGGGTCGACAGAGGTATTCCAAATAACGTGTGCAATGATATTAAGCCCACAAAAGTGGGAGAGGGAATTTAAGAGGTCCCATGTGAAAGTGCATCTACTGCCTAGAATTGCATTCCAGAAACTACAAAAGCTATCAGTCTTCCGGATGCAGACCATTTCGATTTAGTGACAGTAATAATTCCACCCCTAACTCTTTGGTAATGCATTAGCATTAACCGTAATTTTTGCCTTTAGACAGTCTCTGCAGTACAGCATGACGGTTCCTACCCTGTAATTGTAGGATCCTCATTAATCAAAAAGAATATTATGACATTGTGAGCTTACAAGAAAGACAATTCATGACTGACACAATAAAGGCCTAAATTATGCTGCTTTGATGATTAGAGGTGCAAAATGGCTTTTTTTTTCTTGTGAAAATAGGATTTAGCAGCTGTAAGAAAAAACTCTGTATAATGAAAGTAGGGAGTGTTCAGAGGCAAGCAACACCAGCTCTATCTAGAAAAGACCCTTATTTCAAAAGGAAATTAAAATTTCAAAGTTGTTTTGGTAGCATTTTTTATTGATAAACCTGAATTTAAATCAGGATCTTGAAGAAAAAATATATGAGAGAAGCACATTACTGAAGCATAAGTGTTTAGCAGTTTGCTGCATACTTTAAAACTGCTACTCTCCAAAATCACAGAAATTTATGTACAGTTTTGGTCAGCTTCCAAAATGTTTTTTGACCTATATGAAATGACTAATACTGAAATATATCTCATAAATTGAGTGCAGTTACATATATTCTCCTTTGTTCATAAGTAGCCAAAGATTCTGAATGATAAATGAAGGGGAGAGGAGAAAATTTTAAAGCCAAGTTTCTTCAACTGAAGGGATATAGGCAAAGCCATTTAGTTCACAGAGTGGATCTGTAGACCATTTCAGTAAGCACTGATTTAAATAACGCTAGTCCTGTACTGTCTTGTATAAGCAATGTGAGAAAATAACTGGGTCTTTGCTCTTTGGAGAACTTAGCAGTTCCCCAGACACAGAAGACTGAAGAGGTATGGGGCAGGTGGCTCCTTCCCAAAGGACACCCCTATCCTTCTCAGTTTCTCTTGCAGTTTGTGATGGGCCCCGTGTACTCTCACTTGCTGTGAGAAATGGCAAAGTTAATCAAAACAGTGTTTTTTCTCTGAGGATTCCTTCCTCCAGCACAGATTGTTTGCAGCACTTGCGATCCAAGTAACTAGCAAGTAAGTGCATTTAAACTAGCATTCAAACTCTGGGAGATTCCCCAACAGTGCCTCCTGAGTTAAGCTCCTAACGTGCGCAGGAATTAAATGACTTCTTCCAAGCACTCTTTGCTATCTTTAGGCATTTAAATATGTTTTTAAGTCTGGCTCTGACTGCTAAGACAGCCAGATTTCTTCTGAGCATGTTAGAAGTTACTCCTATTTCTTCTCTGGAAAAAAGCTAGCTGAGGAAATAAGGAAAAAATGTTCTCTCTGAACATCCCCATCTCTTTTGCAGAGTAAGCATTTTGTATCCTGCCCCTATGTCCATTGATTTGCCTGCTTGAGACTGTAATGTTTAGGATGGGTGAAATCAACCATTAAAGTTTAATTAGTGAGAAAAACAGAAGTTTTTATTTTAAAAAAGTTACTAAATATTTTTTATTAAGTGATTTAAAAAAGCATTTATACTGTGTCTTTCAGAACTAACCCCATGATAGTTTCTGAAATGCTCATTTTCATGTTTCAAGAGCATTGCATTACGTGACATAGGCACATTCTGGACTTCACTTTGGAAGTGATCTGAAATGATGTCTATAATTGTACTTCTCTTTTGAATTCACAAAGCATAGACTGAAATTTAGGGTTGGATATACAAACATATTCGTCTGCCTAGATTCAGTGAGGAGTGATCAGTAAGAGCTACAAAAGTGCCAAAGAGAGTTGGGTGTGTTTACGTTAGGTTGGCTTGGCTAGGACAGTGCTTTTGAAGTGCTTGGATGGGTCCTAGGGTGTGCAGAACCTTTCTGATGAGCCTAAGCCAGAAGATGAGCTGTGGATGAACTTTCTGATGAGATGTACACCTGAACTACCAATGGACTGGAGTCCGCCAGACCAGACTGGAGGTAATCTGATAGAAATTTCCATTAAATTCTTGTAGTGTGGACATCAGGTCTTTGGCATCAGAGGTTTTGGCCTACAGATCCATTGCTATGGGGCTGTGTTACTTGTTAACCTAGATGAGGCCCTCCTCATTTATCCTTCTCCATATGAAATACAGTGGCAGTAGAGGCATCTCAAATCCTACTAGGTGTCCTTGTAAATCCCATTAAGAAAATACATTACTACTTGAATATCCTTGTGTCTATACTTCGTATTTATTTATATCTCAAATTCTGGTATTTCTGTTGTTGCTGTCTTCAGAATGGGACTATGAGAAGTGAGTTTAGTGTTTATCAGGTGTTTATCTACTTACCCAAGAATTGCACAGTGTTTGGAAGGGAGAGTTTTGTGCTTTTTCCTGTGATCACATACGGATGGTATTAAAACACAGTATTCCATATGAGTCACACAAAATAAAGAGAAAAATATGTAGAATGGAGAACTCCTTCTGAAAGATTAAAAAAATGAAAACGTTTCTACTCAGTTCTCAGTTCCTGATTTTCTTATTATATTGGACCTACCTTAAAAATATCTGAGTGAGAACTGTCTTGTGACAGTCTGTCAATACTGCATCCTCTAATTCCAGAGAAACTTATGATAAAAGGATGGTCATCTTGGTCGTCTTAAGGTCTTTTATTCAAAACAGGTAGGAGAGGCACAAACAGAATGATGGATTCAAGATAAAATAACAGGATTTATCAGAACATACGGATTAATTTCTTCCAATGAGCTATTATAAATTCTAGTATTTATGAGTTCTAAAGGAAATTAAGGACCAAAGAATCTGAAGGGAAATAAAAGCTGTCTGGAGAGTCTATCAGTTGGAGAAGGAGACTCTAAAGGAGACAGTCATCTTCTCTTAATCTGCTTCAAACTGGGGACATATTAGAGGACGAAATACCACTTTACCTTTAGTTTGCTTCTCTCTCAGTTTGTAGTACTAATAGTGTGTTTCCACAATAGAAAAAACAAGAGAAATAGCTCTTCTTTCTGTGAAGAGCATTGTATGGAATTTTGTAACACATACGTAAGGTGAAAGAATGGAAAATAATGTATAAAGAGAGGGGAAAATTACCTGAAGATGTAATAACAGTTATTTATTTGCTGAAGTACAGTAGAAATAGTGAAATCTAATCAGAAGACCATGCCTAAGGCAGAGCTCCATAGAAAACATTACATATAATACCTAAGTTTATTTGTCCTAAAACTAGTTGGAGTTAAATATGCAGAGAGATTCAGAAAAATTTAAATGTCCAAAAGAAGAAAAAGGATTTCTATATTGGAAATAATCAGTTTCTACAACTGTCCAAGTTTCCTGAGACATGCATCTCAATGAAATTGCCTGAGCGAAGACCTGACTGCATTTGACTGATGCAGTTTGGATTCTTATTATTTTCTCTGTTAGTGGAAATTGTTCTTTCCTGATCTTTCTAATTGGACTCTATCCTACTTAATGATCAGTCTTACTGATATCGAAGAGAGATTCACACAGGTATTGAAGCCACAGATAGGGCATAAAAATTCGATGGGATTGGTCGATATTAAGTGGCTGTTGGTGGTTGCAGCTGTACAAATGTCCCCCTTTCCCATTTCCAAACATTGAAATTCAAGCTATGTCAATAAACATTGATTTTGTAGGGATTCCTACAAAATCCTAACCATTTTAATAATATGATTATTTAATATTATCAAAATATTGTAACGTATGAGATCCATTTATTAAATGATAATATATAATAAAAAACAACAACTATATGGTTAAAATAATTAAAAAAAGATAGTCTAGAAAGAGGGTCCAACTTGTTTTATTATGAACCGGACAATGTTTCTACTAGATCTTATCAGCAGCAAAGAGAAGTTAATGAAAACCTTTGGAGACATACTGGTCACTGGGGAGAAATCAGTTCCATTATACATTGCAGAACGAAATCCATTTAATCTGTTTTAACTTCTGGCTGCTCAGCAACTTGGATGGGTTGATAATTTCAATTTACATACACAGTATGGATAATGTTCTTGATCTTATTAAATGTTTGTGCTTTTCAGGAGACTGTATCTCCCATTCTCAAAATTTAAAAGTGGCTTTATGAAAACCACTACCATGGTAGCTATGCATCTGACAGGAAAGGGCATCATTTAACGAAGATTTAGAGTGATGTGAGTACAAAAAATACTAATGGAGGTAATTACTTGCTGATAGCCCTTATTAGAGCTGTAGTATATTAGTCTCCATAATTAGTCACCCCGTGTGAGGACAGCATCTGGCTCTTCAAATCTCTTATCAAGAAAGACACTGGGTTAGAAGCCTGGGTTTATACAGACTCAATTTTTTATGGTGTATCTACTCCTTTGAAACCTTACTAGGACATGATTTTTCCTCATTGTTATTTAGATTTTCAGCTTTATATGGATCTCCAGATCTATTTACTTAACCATGATATATTAGACATCTCAGCTTATCCTTACTTTTGTCTTTCTGTCTTGGTTCTTGCTAAGTTCTCTGTCACAGCAGTCTCAAGCATAATTCTGCTTTATGACACGAATCCCAGTTACAGCTAATCCTAAAGAAAGCTCCAGTTATTTGAAAACATGTTCACTGGCAAGGAATATAAACTATAAAAGTCCTGCGAGGCCTTTGTGGAACCTCTACAGAGATTTTTACTTTACTTGCTGATTATCATTAAAAAAAACCGCCTAAATGTGTAGCTTCTTGAGTTATTTCACCCAAGCTAAATTTAAATTCAGTTTTGGGGAGCAGTGTTTTTCCCTATGTCCCTGATTTATTGTTTTTAGTTTTTGGACCACCACAGAAGCCAATATCTGGCAAAAGCAATTGGACAGATGGGTCGGGCTTGCTTGTTCGTCAGACTAAAGCAATACAGGATTATTCAAACTCTGCTACTTTCAGCACAAAGAGGGATAGGTTCCTATATTTTCATAATGGGACTAAAATAACTTGGCAGTCATGCTGAGTTAGTTGGCAAATCCAGATTCTTCCATTGCATATTTTATCTTTCCGCAACATTGTTAAAGACAAGAAAACTGTCAGTTCTGAGCAGGGTAAAGGGCAGAATCATCTGTGAGTTTAACACACAACATTGCAATACAGATCTCATTTGCTTGCTCAGTGCAGAGATATCACAGCAATGGAGAGACCTGCCTTGGAAGTGCTTAGTGACAATAACAGCCTTTTAGCTACATAATTACTGCTCCAAAAGCTTCATCATCTCATTAACAATTTCTATTGTCTCCTCTATTGTAAATATATATTTTTTGCCATGATAAATGTATTTTATGAAATTTCATAATGGTGATGGCACTTTATCATGCAATAAAAGATTTGCTAATATCACGTCTTGCTGAAATAGCTAATTGGGTTGCATTATCATATTATATTAACAGCCTTTGGGAATTTAAATAAGGGACTCTTGTCCAGACAAGTGTGGCTGTTATTCAGAATTAGTGTGGTGTCAGCTGGAATGCCCGTTCAAATGGTTAAGCATAAATAATTTTAGCATCTTTTCTTTGTCCTTTGCCCCTTTTCTCTCATGGCTTGGGGAATGGTATGCATTCAAGAAAGGATGAATTTAGCAGATATATCCTTTCACTGCACTTTGGAAAGGGAGTAAGGTAAAAGAGTTTTTCTACATTTCAATTATTAGTTTTTACTAATCCGAAGAGCCCATCTGAAAATGAGGCTCATTTACTGATGTGGATTTATCTGAAAGCTAAGATTTAAAGCAAACTGCTCCCCAGTAGTGTGTCTTTCTTTTCTTCCTTCCATATTTTAAGTGTAAAGTGTTTTAAATTGGAGATGTTTTATAATTCCATTCCCTTTCCACCATTTAGTTATTTGAATCCATTCTGGGACAAGGTTATGTGAAAGTATCTTAGATAATGACAACATTTTCCTAGTGACATCTGAGCTTGGTAATAGTAATAGAAATATAGTCAGCTTGAAGTTCTGAAAATCAAAAAATTGCCACATGTAGTTTATTTTGCACTCCCCAGAGCATTAAGCTGTTTAGCAAAAATCTAATTTCCCACCGAACAGCTCAAGGCAGTTAGTGCTCAGTTTGGTTCCAAAGAATTAAGCTCACTGTTATAAATTGTGATATTCTATGTGACTCTGTAGATAAACCCATTTTCCAAGATATGTATACCAAGCATGAAAAAATGAGAGACTGCTGTTATATGGGGGTGGGGGGGGATACAGTGGAAATAAAGGTTAAATTAAAAGAACATTTGCTTCAAGGCTAATTAATAACAATTAATAACAGACAAAATATTTGTAAAACTCAGTGAGGGAACGACGAATTGAAAGAATTTGCTGGTAGAAAACATTCAATGTACTGATCCATAAAAACTATAAACCTTACCATGTATTTGCGATGGACTACCACCCCTTCAGCTCTAAATCTCTCATGTCACAGTGATGTGGATTTAGACGGATTTTCTAGGCAACCTAATCTGCCACTATCTAGAGTTAGTGAAGGGGATGTCTTGGCTGTGACTTTAAGGTATTAATCTGGACAGAAGAAGACAGATGATCTGAGAAATTCAGTTCTGCAATACGTATTATAAAAAAATAACAGGGATTCTGGAATCTGTCTCAAAACTTCGAGTATGGGCAGAAACATAAGGATGGTAATTTTCTAAATTCAGAGTTAAGCTGAGTCCAGGAAGAGACTGGTACAGTAATAACATGAACATTGAAACAAAAGTTCTGTTTTCCAATTGCATACTATGTGACCTTTATGGGGAAAAAGATACTGAAGATAGTTCACTATTATATAATACCAAATTACTTTGTGTCATATAGGATACAAGTAACTGTGGTGACTATACTGACATAAAAATGTTAATAATTTCAAACCCACATTTCAGAAGGAAAAGTTCAGAAAAATTCAGAAACTTAGAAAAAAATCTGCAATTTAGAAAAGCCTTTGAGAAATTGAGGAGAATTTCACCTCGACCTCACAAAGGATTAAAATCAGACTTGTATGCTTGCAATTTATAATGAAAATGATGTCCTTTACATTTCTGAGTTCTCTGCCTGTGGGATCCAGTGATCTCAAAAACTCTAGTGATTGCTCACCTTCTGGGTACCCTTTTAAAAAGTTAACTTAGGCAAGGGTGTTTCTGTTTTACCTGTCTTAGTGATGTCTCTGATAAACTCTGTTGGAGGAAATTATCTTAAGAGATTCTGTAACAGACCTATTTCCTTCAAAGAACAATTTGATAGTTTAGGTTAGTTGAGGCCATATTTTCTTTTTTTATTAAGGAAATATGTGTTTCAAAGCAATAGGATTCAAACAAGCGGGTAAGAATGTACTACAAGGAGGACACGTCATCCTAACTTCAGAGAACTGGACATTGCCTTATAAAGTGATGGTGTAGACCTCCACTGCTGTTATTCATTATCACTGTAGTGCCTTGGGCTCCTGTGACATCAGAGCTGCATTGTGCTAGATTTGGTGGGAAACAACCTTGTTCTGAAGAACTGTTGGTCCTAAATCAGGAAGGATGGAAGAAAGAGAGAAGTGGCTTCCTCAGGATGACGTTATAGGCCAGTGACAGAGCTAAGAGCTGAACCTGATATTCCCACTCCAAGTTTAGTGCCCTGTTCATTACTCCATGCTTACAGCTGCACAGTAAAACTGCACAGGTTTCTTTCAGCTCTTGAAGATTTAAGCTAGTTTTTTGCATGTCCCTTGTGGCTTCTGTGCTGAAACACAGCTTCAGACCGAAAGACCACACAAGTCCCACTATTTGAATGTTTAAGTAGGACTGGTGTATGTCAGATGTTTTGGTTTGCAAGGGAGGGAGTTTTACAGATTCTGTGAATTAGGTTAAAATTCCTTGAAAGTATTCATGTTCTTTAATTTTTTTTCCTCCCAGTTACTTCTTTCTCTGTGCTGTTCCTTCCTAGCTAACATGTGATGCCTAATGTGACTTTGTAGTTTTTATTAATCCTGCCAGCCCAGGTGACAGAGCTCTATTTTATAATATACATTTCAGAGTTCTAGTGAATACAGTAAGTTTCAGCTTTTGCTGCACACACTTAATGCAGCTGAATAACTAATAATTGTGACAATAAGCAGTATTGCTAATACACTGTCATGGCTCACACATCAGTGGCAAACTTGCTTCAAGGCTAGGTGGCTACCATGCACGAAGTACACTACCACACTGAGCGGTCAGATACCTCGCTTTGGGGTGTATTAAATGGAAGGTCTCTGAAGTTAGGTCTCCAGACTTTATTTCAGTTTGTAAAGTAGTTTTGAAGTTTTTCTCATAAGCATGTATTTCATAGCGGAGAGCATCTGTGTTTTACTAGAAAATATCCTGTCAAATGTCAAAGTAAATACACATAAATTCCACTTTAGAGCCAGCCCAGGATGTCATCTGAAATATTTACCTTACAGATCATCACTGTTGGTATCTTTATATTTCTTCTCCATCTTGCCCTTTAGTAGGAACAAAGAAACTGAGGGAAGGCTGAGTTTTGCTCTTTGCTGGTGTATTGTCCATGTAGCTAGAGAAGCAGTGAATTTCACACTAAAAGAAATGATTTTGTTTTCTTGGGGTTGTGTTTCCTATGTCATTTTTCAGCATGATTATGTTGAAATGCCAGTTCTTTCCATTCCTGCTGTATACCATTCTTCTGGTATACAGCAGGAAAAATAAAGTTGTGCCAGACTGTCTGATCTTAGAATGTGCTGCCTTGTGGTCAGAATTGAACAGCCTAATTTCTGCTGGTATTGCTGAACTTCTGGCCTTTTACCAGCCATGTGCCTCTGATGTCTAGAAATGCTAATGAAGCTTAGATGGAATTTAGGCACTCTTAACACAGCCCCGATTACATGCAAATACAGAGCAGATTCTCTGAAGTGCCACAAACCCATTGTGAGCCTTTAGTGTTTTTTTAGAAAATTCAGCTCCCAGTTTCTGAAAATCTGGCCACTATTTTCAGAAGATAGGTGAAAGGACAGTGAGACACCAAAGTTAAAGGCAGACAGGAGGAGTGCTGAGAACCGTCAGCGAGGAGGAGCAGTGTGAGGGTAGAAAGTAGACTTGCTTGGGGTGGAAGGATGTGGTGTAGCATGCAGAAAGAAGGCAGAGTCCACAGAAAATGTTAGAGTCTGATGAACAAGCTGCTGCCCCTGGAGTACTGGAGGAATGGAGTAAGCATACTGGGAAGTTATAATTTATGAATGCTCTGGACTGTTGTCCTTGCTGTGTATTACAGATCAAGTTTCCAGACTGGGCTTCCTGCTGGTGGTGCTGGACACTTCAGAGTAAATCATATTTGTATTCTGCTTCCTGCAATGAATAGCTGCAGAGCCTTGCCTTTAGATACCTGGGTGCTTGGCTGAACGATAGTCTTGTTTCCACAAAGAACCGGGGGCATTTGTGCATCAGAGGACAATTTGTTTAAAGGAGCAAAATTGTGAAAGAAAGAAAATAATATAGAAGGAGATTCAGTTCAAATTTCAGAGTCTGTAGTTCTACAGTTTAATAGTTGGAAGAGGGATGGTGGCTCATTCTTTCCGGAAAGCAGATGCCTGCTGAAATGTATCTGTACAGAGGGGAAAAGTGAAAAGAAGGATGAGAGGGGTGTTTCGGGACACTGTATTCTGTAAATACACACGGTGCTCTGTGGAAAATAAAACAATCAGGTTAGAACACGATCGGCTCTTTGACCTTTCCATTCAAAAGCCCAGGCATGACAGAACAACAATAATAAAGGCTTTTAGTAATTCTCTCGAATTGCAAACTTTTATTAGCCATACTTAGGTCCAAGTAGTTTAAATCTGCCCAAGGGACCACTGCTTTATTCCACATGATTAAGCATGCTTTGTGCTTGCCTTCAAATCATTCTTTTTTATGAAGATATTACACAGTTCTGCTTGATAATATACTGCATGTTTCTTTACAGTAGATAACATTAACAGGCCACAGCGCTAGTGGGTTCTCTTAACAGCCTCCCTCCCTACCCACCCCCCCAGCATTGGCTCTCTTTCTTTAGCAGGTATATTTATCATTTCTACCACTCTGACATTTCCAGCTCTGCTTCCAAGGACCAGCTTGTTTCTCTTCTCTCAGTAGATTAGTTTGCATTCTTAAGGATTAAAAAGGTTTAGAAAGCAATGGGGAGTTGGCAGGAAGAGTACGAGTTGTTTAGAAATGTCAAAAAGTGTCAAACCAGCAGCCATGTGGGGGACAGCAGCACTTTTCAATCAGTCTGTGCCAGAAATAGCATCCCTAAGAAAGAGCTAGAGTGTGCCACGGAGATGGTAATAAAGCTTTCTTGTGTTCTGAGTGGAGAAGGAAGAGAGATTTTCTCACTCCTTGGGGCAACCAAGGCCCAATAAATCAAACAGTAGAGCTCACAACATAACGAATAGCCAACCTTACTAAAATAGCTCCATACGAGTGTCTAGAGGGGAGGACAGATGTAGCAGGATAGGATGGCTCTTAGCAGCATGTTTCTTTCCTTTCTTTTACTTTAGTTTATTCTTTTCATGCTCCTGCCTTTTGCATTTTCTTCTATTTTTGTCCCTCCTCCTCCTAGAAAACATGCAAAAATTGCTTGTAAAGATAGAGACCCTAATGGTTCCCTCTCATGGTAAACATTAACAGCAAAGCAGCCATGCTATTGCTTGTTGTGACACAACAAGCAACAACACTGTCTTGATATGTCTCCAAGTTAATCTCTTTGCACTTAAAATGAGGCTTTGAGAATTTATACTCATAGTGGTGAATTAAATCCCCTAACTCTCCAGTGAAATATGTGTGTTGGTTGTGAGCTCTTTTATAGTGTGCACGAAATAGCTTGTGGTCATACATCTTCTCTATGGCAGAACTGGAAATGACAGCCAGGTCCGACTTTCTGTTCTGTGATTTTAAACCCTGCCTGCACACCTGCTCCGTTTGGTTTTACTTTATGACATGTAGGACTGCAGTTGTCATTTCCTTGGCTTCCTGCACGAGATGTTATGTAGTAAGATGGAACACATCCAGCTTGTCGTGTTTCTATCATGTCTCTTCCAGCTTGATCACTGCTTGGTGGGAAAGGGAGAGAGGGAAAGAAAACCAGTGAAGGAGCAGTGAGGTCCCCTAGAAGGTCAAATATACCCCCAGCTTTCTTTTCCCGCAGAGGCCAAACCAGACCCTTTGCTTTGCCAGACCCGATTGCTCACAACTCCCCCCAAAACAGATCATTTCTGTCCGATATTCTCATCCTTCTATCAATCATTTTCTTTCTGCAGTTGCTCCAGCAGTCTCTTAGCTCACCCTCTGCCTAATGAGTTATCTTACAGGAGAGGGCAATTCATTCTCATTTCAAAGACAAAGTCTCATTTGTGTTTCATTCATAGGTTGGGGTCACCTGCTGCATGGGTTGGAGGGGCTAGAAGACATTTGTGAGATTTTCTGAGATTTCGGTAGTTGGTTCCCACCTGGTACCTCTCTGTAGCCAGCTCAGCCCCACAGCCTCCATGGCCACGTGCACCCTCGTGCGCAACTGCATTGCATTTGGGATGCTGGATCTCAGAGGTGCAATAGCTGAACTTGGTGCTGTTCAGTGCGGTCCTGTGGCAGTCTGTCACGTCATATACCCAGGACAGATCAGGCTTATGCGGTAGAGATGAAGTTGACATCATTTGCTAAAATGAAAAAAAAAACAATATTTCACCAGTCCTTTAAGTCCAGCACTTAGAAAAGTAAAACTTCCCCTCATCTGGCAGAAGAGCTGCCTCAACTCTTTTTGTTGAATGTTGTCCCCATTTCTTGCTTTTTAACAAAATCATGACTCCATCCAGGTTTTAATGGTTGTTTAATCCTGCTAGGGGTTTGCAAACTGTTTGTTTCAAGTATTTAGCACCTATAATTTGTTATTTGTGGAGAGAGGGTGGTTTCTCACCTACATGGATAGAATAGGGACTATTGCTTGATTGGTTGATTTAGGGGAAGTTTGAATTGATTATGCGTTTTTCTTATATTTTTCCTGAGGAAAATGCTGATAACTGTCTGTGAAAATGTAATATTTTGCAGACACTATCCTTGGATAGAAGGTAGTCAGCCAAATGTGGTACTCACAAATATTTTTCTACATATTTTAGCAGAACAGCCTTAGATGCTCAACTTGTAAAGTACAGTCCCAGTCCTGCAAAGATATATAGATCTGTTTAATCTTGCCATCAAGTTCAAGTGTATTAGGCTGAGGGCATGAAGTTAAATCTTTGTAAGCATTTGCAGGATCAGAGCATGAGAGTGAATCCATATATTTTTAAAAAATCTTTGGCATTATAAGAACATGCTTATTCCCAGAGCCTGTATGAACCTGAGAATAAAGGAATGAAGCAGAAAGAGGGGAAAAAAAGAATATATTCTAAGAAGACCCATCATCCCAATGCAAACCAGAATGCATACCTCTCTAAAATGGTCATTTCTTCTTGGTTCACATGTATGACCAATCAAGTCAGGCAAGTGGGGAATACATAAAGCAAGAACTAAAGTAAGGACTACTGAAAAGCTTAACTTTCATGCAGGTTACAGAAAGTCCTGGAAGAGTTAACATTTTAAATCTCCAAGATGATGAGCCATGGCTAAGAACTGAGAAACCACATTAAGTGCTTTCTTTTTCTATCACTGCTCAGATATTTTAGCAAACGAGATTTTACAGTATCATCTTTAGGTCTTTCAACATATTTGGGAAAATAAAATGTCTGCATCTCAAGATAACTACATGTCTAAGGCTCCCTGCAGAAGTGCTGCTTTGATGTGCTGGGAGGTGAAGCCAAACTCCTGAGGAGGCACTTCAAATGCCCATGCCTTTTACTTTCCTCTGGAGCTTTAAATCTATAGCTTTAAAATGAAACCCCTTGCTAACTTAACATGCTGTGTTGCCACTCATTCCCTTCCTTTCCCCAATGAGTGTGTCTATGTGTATATATAAGACTTCTTGCCAACCCTGCATGTCTGCCCCTTGCAAGGAGGTCTCTGCAGTGCAAGACAAGTCCAGGAGGCTGCTTGAGAAGTCCAGACAGGCCACGAGGAGGTGGTGAGGATGAGGCAGCCTCACTGGATGACGGCCTCCTGGCTGTGCAATATGACGTGGAGCCCCACAAAGACTCATGTCTCTGTCCTGTGCTGGGGTGAGACACATGAACTATGTGTTTTTTTTTGCAAGTAGAGGCAGTAGCGCTGTGTGCTTTTGGTATGTCATTGTCTCGAGTTTTGCCTTTTGCTCCTGCCTGATGTATAGTGACCTAAATCTTCAGGCACCAACTGTAGTTTGTGATGGAGAGCTGTCCCACGGGTGGGAGGCTTTCCCATCACTCGGGAAAGTGCTTGCTGGAGAGAAGGGTGCATTTCACTGCACCCATCGTCAGACTGCAGCCAGGGCTCCCAGGTGCTGAGGTCCCCTGGGAGGATTTGTACTCAGCAGCTAAATTGTGTTTGATGTTTGTTATTTGATCACTGGCATAGCCTGGACCCACGGCTAGCTCATATACAGACAGCACTGTGGGTATATATATGGTGTATTTTCTTCCAAAGCAATTATGTTCAGTCACGGGTGGGCTCTGTTACAGGCTTTCCAAACCATCCTATAAATTGCTTTCATACAGGCTGCAATCTGGCTGTATCGCAGACTTCGCTGGGGGAAATAAGCACGGTTGCTACATACCATGGGGGACAGCTAAGCTTTAAAGCTGTCCAGCTGATTTCAGGCCGGCATAATGCTCTGATGCTCCACGTATTATTACTTAGGAGGAAAAAAAAAGAAAGAAAAAAAAAAGCCAAACAAAGATTCCCTGCCTCTTCCTCGCTGCTGCGCGAGCCAGCCCTGGACCGAGAGCATCCTGGCCCGCGATGTTAACCCTCATGGTTACATTTTGGGGGCAGGTGGCCAGGGGCTCCCCGCCAGCCCCAGCACTGGGCTCACCCTTGCAGATTTAGGGTCACGGCTGGCAACGGCCGGTCCCTTCTCCCAGGCTTTCTCCTCCCAGCCCTGCTGGCAAGCAGGAGAGGGAGGGTGAACTGGGGTGTCCCTGGCCAGCAGGCAGCGCGCTAGATGGCAGTAACGCCACGGCGTTAGGAAATCTCGGGGCAAATCCTTCCCTCCCCCCACGCTCGCCTGTCTAGAGCTGCAAGGTAAGGGAGGGGGAAAAAAAATCCCACCCCAACAACAACAACCTCCGATGAAATCCTTGTGCCGTACGTGGCTTGAACAGAAAAGCTGTTATATACTGAATTCTGCACAGCTTCCTCTCTCTGTGGTGCCTATATATACATATATGTATGTATGCATGTGTATGTGTGTGTGTATATACACACATAAATACATGCATACATATACATATACATATATATGTACGTATATATGCAGACAGCCAGGGCTGAGGTGTGGCCAAGGCTTCCCCAAAGCCACCTGCAGGCTTCCCCCTGAGGTCCCTCTGGAGCCGCAGCCTGGTAGCTCTGGTGGCAGTGGTGCTATTCCCACCTCTGTCCTCTGCTGGGTGGGTTTGCTTTGGTGGTGGCACCACCAGTTCTCATCTCCTCCATCAGTTACAGAGCTGGAGGAACTGGGCAGCCGACGACGGGCCACCCAGTCTGCTCAGGTGATGCCTCTGTGGCAGGAACACGTGCTGAGGTGAGATAACTCCTTATTTGGAAAATGCTAAAATTTCATAGCATTTTTGTTTTCCTTTTAGAAAAGAAACACCCTCAGCCAGTTTCCTTGTCTGGTTGACAGAGTGCCACAGCCACAGACAATTTCTGTTTTCAGATGACTTGATTAATAAGTATGTTTGTTGGACCCAGAACTAAACATCCCATGAATGTGGGAGAATACCGCCTTTCCTGCCAGCTGCTGGCCCTGTCTTTATTCCCAGTGTGACCAGTTGCTTATGAACCTTTGGCAGCAGACAGACGAAAGAGTTTGTGCATTAAGGAAAATAGGTTAAAAGAGATGCTGAAGGTCCTCATCCTGATATGGATGGAAACCAAAGGAGGAGTAGGGGGGCCTTCCTGGCCAAATGTGGGCTCCTTGAGAGCAAAGCCCCAAAGCCCAAAACCCTGAGAGGGGTCCCGAGGAGCTGCACAGAGGAGCCAGGCTCCCTTGCTGCCCTGTGGCGCCTGCTTGTCCTGCCCCTGGCTGCTCTGCACCAGCACTGAGCAACTGCACTCAGCACTCTCATTTCTTAAATGCTCCTCAGGGCTTAAAAGCAAGGAGTAGTAAATGTGCACTTTTATTTGTCAGGCAACAGGCAAAGAGAATCATAAAGCTGTTTTTTTGTCATGCAAGTGTATTGTATATATGACCCAGTTACTTGAGTATACATGAATGAAGAGTTCTTGCACACACAACTAATCTCAAAGTCCTCGATCAGACTGTTCAGCTGAACATAATTTGTGGCCTAGGATGAATAGGCTTAGATGCATGGTACTTGTATGGGTGCTTGTTTAGAGGTTAGCACTGAGAAGCTATATTCACTGTTGTTTATTCTACTTTATAAAATAAAATATTCTATAAACACTGCTCTCGGTCTATTTTTTACATGGTCCACACATTTTTATACTTTACTGTACATAAGGATAGTTTGCAGTGAAACAGCAGTGCTATTACAGCTAAAATTATGCCTGGATTTCCATGTTATTCCATTTTAGCTAAGACAGAAAAGGTTGAGTTACTGGAAATGTGGATTTTTGTTTTTAAAAGATTGGTTTCGAATACTTATTGTAGTTTTAAAGTTGTTTCAATACCTGTGTTAACCTGTGGTTTAAAAATACTGCAGTATTAGATATGACTGTGTTAAATTTCTTTTTGATTAAAATTTCTGTAATGTGAAATATATTTTCAGATTCCTTACTGTAGATATTGGAGCAGACTGGGCAGTCAGCTTGAACTTGTGCTTGATTCTTTGCTGTGAGCATGTTATAAGAATGTTTGTTTAAATCTGTTATTTGAAAAAGTATTTAAGGTTGGGAAAAATTCTTGTCTGCGATATGGTATTATAGAAGAAGGTTAGTATCGTTATTAATGATGTAAGGGAAAACGGCTTTATTCAGGGTAGTAATTAGGTTAAGAACTATATTGATAATTATGTATTTTATGATGACTTTGTATGACTCAATGTCTACCTGATGTGCGGGTTACTACCAGCAGATGCACTTGTATCATACAATGAAGATCTTTGTTTTCTTGTAGGATATAGAGCCTGGAAAAGTCAATTAATACATTTGCTCTTATCTAGAGTTCAAGCTTGCTGATGGTATGGTAAATGCTTGCAATGCACAGATGTCTGAATAACTACAGATCATGTAAGCATTTTCTTCTTTACTCAGAAGTACCTGTTGGTTAGTCAGTATTGTCTTGACTGTTCATAGAAGTTTATGGGTTATCTACTGCCCTTTACTTAATCCACATGACCTTTTACCAGCTGAGACAGTGATTCATGTCATGCTTACACAAAACAGTCCATAGGGTATAAGACTGAGTGATTACTCTCACAATTTCACGTGGCAAAGAAACTGGGACACATGCTGTTTGTTGATAGGCGCTGGAAAAAGTAGAGAAGTCTCTTTTGGCAAGTTGTGTGGGTGATATGAGAGTGGCAAGGAATGCTGGAAAATTTCCCAAAACTTCTTGCTTATGCACTGTGACAACATGGGGATTCCTACAGTCCTGGACTGTGTCTCTGTCACTTGTCCTTTGTGAGAAGGCACTGGTTAGCATCTCACTGGAGTGACTCTTTCTATGTCTTGGCCCTTGATGCTTTTACCCTTCAAAAGACTGTAGCAGGTTGGTGGAAAACATATCTCAGCTCCAGAGGTACTCCAAATTTGTCCTGGTTTCTAGGCACCAAAGAGATTTGTTTGTAACGCTGCATTATTAAGGTTTTTTCTGTTTCTGGGAAAGAAATGTGCTTTGTGTTTGCTAAATTATTTGAAATCTTCCTCAAAACCTGGTTAGGGTAGAAAAAAAATGCACATCAAGTGCATCAATGGATTAAGTTTCTCATTACAAATTAGAAAAATAGTTGTAATAGAAAACTATTAAGAGTAGGAAGATGAAATGTCAGCAAGTGTTTGACGGGAGTCTCCTGTCCTGGCTGACCCTGGGGCATCTCCCAGATGCAGGAACCGAAGGGCTATGTTAGCATTGCCTGGCTTCACAAGGCTGCCTGTTGAAGTGAATACTGCTCTATTGTAGGATATTGAGGGCACCTTTTGCGCCAAATGCTAAGTTTCAAAATGGATATATATGATACAAATTTGAGCTTAAAATGAACTCCCCAAGAATAAGGTTACTTAGTTTTGAGAGCTGGGTGGAGTCGCATTTTCTTTAATATGGACTTCCTTCCTCTTTCTCAGTGTCCTCCAGCCTCCTGAAGGATGTAGTTCTGAATCTCTGCCACATATAACTCCGAGGGCTCTGTTTTCCTCTCCTGAATTCCTTTGAATTGGGATAAAAAGTAATTATGGAAAACAGGATGTTTCCCATCCCTGCAAGCTTCTTTGAATTTATATATGCCTTAATTAAATATTCAGGCTGAAGTACCTCGCTTCTGAAATGCATGGCATCTTCGTGAGTTCATCCCACTGAAGAAAACTGTTCTGCCCTGGTCTTTTCCTGGGACTGTTAGAGAACTTGTTAGGAATGGGGATGGCGTTCATTTCCTGGAGTGGGACAAGAACGTCTTTGGCCCAAGGCTTGTCGATCTAGTAAGGAAGGCATGGAAGCAGGCTGAGAGGTAGAGCTGCTGTTACAATCTCACAGGAAGCAATAAGCAATGGCGAGCTGAACAAAGGGGCATCAGAAGAGAGGAAGTAAGAAAAATGGTAAGTCAGCCTAGTGATCATATGAAATGACTGTTCTTTGATAATGTGAGAAGTTGTGGAAAAAAACAGGAGGGCCCTAAAGTCCCAGTTTCCCACAATCCCACAATCATGTTTAAGTAAACATAATCAAAATCAAGCATTAACACAGAAGGGCAGAGTTCATTCAGGAAAGACTGTTGGAAAAGGAAGAAAGAAGGTCTGAATGAAGGACATCTACACCAAAATAGTCCAATATGTAAGGAAAAGTAGTCCTCTTTCTTGAGGTCAAGCGAAAGGGGAGAAAGAACATGGGTATTTTCGTGGTGGTTGTCTACTGTAAATCTATAATAAAATAAGGAAATCTCCATCAACTCAGAAGAATCAGGTGGATAAGGTGTTTTGTTTTTTAACCTAGCAAATTATCCAACATTGAACTGTCAACAGAGACTTTTAGTTGTCTGTTAGGGACAGACTGCAGCTGGGCAAAAGAGATTGTCCAGAATGTTACTGTACTGTGTTGGAGGAACTTCTCTATGTAGATAGTGGACAAATGAATTAATGGAGAGATCTATTAAGTGATTCTTACCACAAAGACTGGTAGAGAATATGAAAGGTAACAATCATGAAAGGATAGAGTTCATAGTTAAAGAAAATAAATTTTAAGGAAGCAGACTTCAATAAATTTTAGAGTTTAAATTATGTAAGATGTTGGGAAAATCTTTCTAATAATAGAAAAAGTTAAATAAAGAAGTAGAACACCAAGGAGGAGTGTGGAGTATCCATTCCTGGGAGATCTGAGTGGATGACAGAGTTAGAGACTGGTGGTCCTTGGCCACGTGTTGCTCCTCCTATGCCTATTTTCGATGCTAAAGCAGTGATTATTGAGCTTAGAAGATAAGTCAAATCCCTGCTTATAATTGCTTATAATAGTATTCTGTGTTCCTGTGTATGTAATTAACTGCTTTGTAAAGCACTTTGAAACACCAGGTTATATAAAAATGCCATTAGAATGCAAGTTGCTCTCAGCATTTCAAAAAAGAGGACTAAAGTTGCTAGCATTTTATCTGATATCCCTAAACTGATTTTTTTTTCCACTGCACTCACCAACTGTTGTTTTTCAGACTGCATTTGATGAAGAGACAAATCACAGTTAAAACATATACTTTAGGAAGGGATAAATCCATACTAAAGCAGTTGAAGAAAACATGCATAGCACATTAAGAGAGCACTCATAAGAGAGCCTGGAGTAGTATGAAATGCCTGACAAATGTGAGTCTGCCAACATGGAAAGACACTTTTAATGTATTATTTATAGATATTGCTTTACCACCACAAACCACTGAGATCAAGGTTACCCAGTGGACTTCTGGGCGATGGGTCAAGACTTGAGAGGCAATATTGGTAACACCAGCTGACAGTTTCTTGGATATAGCTAGTATGCTTCTAGGGAAGCGACATTTTCTAACTTTTAATGAAAAATGAAAATCTGTTTGCTCTGAACCTGCTTCTGTCTTGATCACAACTCATTAATTGTGGTCAGTGACAGGATTGGTGAAACTGTCCTCTCTTTTCTGCATCATTCTGTATATTAGCCATGTAAATATGTATAATGAACACAACAATCTTAGGCACTTTTTTAGTTCCCCAGACCCTAGTTTTTGTCTCTGGTAGTTCTCTGCCCATGATAATTTTCTAATAGTTTGAAGTCCCAAAGCTGAACACTTTCGGTGTACTGGGATCAACAATAATTAGATGTAAGCTGTAACTGAAGAAAACATAAGTAATGTCCATGACTCCCAGTGCACTGGTTTCCCTGCTTGGTTTGAAAGGTTTCTACTCATCTTCATAGCCTGTTCTTCCTATTGATTTTCATGACCTGTGCTGGTTTTTTTTTGTGGTTTTTGTTTTTTGTTTTTTTTCTTTAATGTTGTTTAACATAATTTCTTCCCAGAGAGAGAGATGGGAAGAAAAGCCATTTGTTCTCTCTAGCCAAATCGCGTTCGTATTTAGTGAACCAACTCACATCTCATAAGGTGTACTGTGAACTTTTCCCCAAAATGATTGGCCTGATAATACCTGCTTGCTTGGAGGCTCTTAATTCTTACTGACCTGTTCAAGGATCTGTTCTCAGTACTTGCCTAATACATCATTTTACAGTCCAAACCGTTTAGTAAACTGCTGATATAAGGCTAGACCAATGCTTTATTAAATTATATTTTTATTATTCATGCATTTTGTGTGTTTTTCTTACCATGATATTTTTAGTGGCATTAAACCAACCATGTTTACATGTTCTTCTCCTATCAGACATCTCATCTTCTTTTTCAGAACAGTCCTTGACCTTGTTGTTAACATAAATAATGATTTCCATTGAGAAAATAAACAGCAGAAACTGGTGAACTCTTTTTAAGAAGAGACCTAGTGTTACCTTTCTTCTGAATGACTGGACTGAAAATTAGCTCAGCTTCTAATTTTAAGAAAGAAAAAAAAAGTCTTGAAAATAAATTGCTATTTATGATCTCCGTATTTCTGTAAGTATACAAAATTTCTTTATAAAGTAATGAAATTCTTACAAAGTAAGAGACTTTGTAAGAACTTCATTCAAAGTAAGTAATAATCCCTAAGAGTAACCAGAGCAGGTGAAAATTGATGGATTCTTTCTGTATTTGCTTTAATCACTAAAAAAAACCCTGCAAGATTATAGAAGGAAAGCTGAAATCTGGGCACTGCATCTGTCAGAGCTACTGAGTTTCCATTAACTGCTAGGCAGTGTGACATATTTTGCTCCTGGTAATAGTAGTGTAAATTATTCTTACTGAAACTGAAGGAGTTGCACTGAAATTAATCTGGCATAATCTAGTGCAGACTTCTGCTTCCTTTTCTGAAGCAATTTGGTGCATGTAATGTATATATAATAATTAATTGAAACTAATGTGAAATAGCCCATTTATCCTTGAAAGGATTTGTGATTAGAAAACTTCTAGTTCAATTTTCAGGGTGATTTCTACTTTCATGGCAAAAACACTTGCAAAAATGAGCTCCAGCACCAAAAAATAATAAAAAGTCTCCCATTGAAGACTTTGAATATTTGTTGTTTTTTAAAACTTTACCACGTGAGTTTCTGAATTATTGATATTACATGATATTGAATTATTTCCTTTCATTAATTAATGAAATATTTGGCACTCTGTGCTGGAGAACATGGCTCTAGCAGTCCAAATGCCAAGTCTATAGTCGGCAGATAGCTGCGTATATTGTGCTACTCATCAATCAGAGATTTTATATCACTGCAAATAGTATCAATATTTACCACTTGTAAACCATGGCTTCCAATCCAATATTTAGCTCAAAAATGGCTTTTGAAAATGATTAGAGAAGGAACGGGTTGCAACATTATCTCTTGAAGAAATCACTTACGTGACAGAAATAAAAAGAAGTGGAGAATTTGGCCTGAACTGGTTTGGGCTATATGATTTGTCTAGTACATTTGTGAATTTGGAACAATTATAATGTAGCTTTTTTACTGGGGTAAATAGTGATTTTTTTTTTCTGTGCAGATAGAATCTACATAACGAATATGGAGTCTGGCAGAGACAATTCAGTGTCTGGCCATCACAGCTTTGCTGCTTAGTGCAGAGGGAAAGTGCTGCTTGCACATAGCAAATGCAGGTGAAAGCCCTTTGATACCAGAGGGAAAATGGCTGACAGCCATCAAAATATTTAGCTTGTGATAATCACCTGAAAAAATACAGAGATTTGCTTCCATATGAAGTATTTCATACTGGAAGCATCTTCTTTTCTCTATGAGCTGAACTGATGGTGTGGGAGACTGCATACTACCCAACTCTTGAATGTAGTACATTTTCTAGATTTTCTTGAATAAGGTGTTTCTTGTTCAGCTAGCTTGATTTAACATCTGCTTTGGACTTCTGATATAGCACAAAGCATCTGGTTTAGGCAGTTGGACTTAGAAGTACAGACAGCAGTGTTGTACATATTTACCCCGGCTATCTGCTCTCTGAGACTTTCCTGAGGGAATATGTAT
This sequence comes from Rhea pennata, assembly GCF_028389875.1. NCBI lineage: Eukaryota > Metazoa > Chordata > Aves > Rheiformes > Rheidae > Rhea > Rhea pennata. Next base: position 90,995,344 of record NC_084664.1, read on the forward strand.
CCTGAAACAATCGTGAGTTTAAATTGCAGTCTAATTGCCTTCTTAAATCTCAGTTCTCCCTGGGTGTTTTCTCAAGCTCGTTGAAAGTGATGGAAGAGCTACCTTTCATTTTAATGGTCAGTGGCTGAACAGATGCCTACATTCTCCATTTGTTGGGGGTAACGGGGATCTGAGACAGCCTGACAAGACTGCAACACTGGTTGTGTCAGTGCCATTGAACTCCATAGGGAATTTAACATAGGGACATTTCAATGTCTCTGAAAGGAGGCAACGTGCGTGCAGCCAGATGTGTTAGCAGGTCTGTGGCTCTGACGTTGGTTGTTGACGTGGGTTGGCTCCCTCAGGGCCACTCAGGTGTGTTTGTAACAAGTCCTTTGTTCCAGGAATCTCTTTAGATTTGGTGTAATGCAAATGCACAGAGTTAGTCCAGGTTTGGAGCAGCAGCAAGGCTAAGAAGTCGTGTGGAAATGCTGAATAATGCTGGTCCTTTTCAGAGCTGGTCTCTAATAAGCTCAGCTGGACTTAACATGAATCAAGTGAATATCTCTCCACCATTGCCTCTGTGTTGGGAGTGCAGTATGGAGACATGAGGCCTGGCTCTGCATGGGCATGGTGATACCTAATGGCATTTATTAGCTCTGGCTCCACACCACCTTGAAGTAGCTGCACTCTTTCCAGAGTTGAACCAGCCTGAAAGCATTTTACTTGTGTTTGCATGGCCCTTGTACTCACAAGCCCTACCAGCCAAGTTGCTTCTGCAGCTGGGAGATGATAGTCCAACCAGGGATAAATGAGAATTAACTGCAGGTTCTCATTCTGGTCAATATTAAAACAGGCCTAAATAGGAGGACTGAATGAGTGTTAATTATCTTGCTAATAGATTTTTTTAATCATTCCAGATGATACTTGTCGTTCACCCCAACCCTGGTTTGCTACCTCATATTGTCAGACCCAAATTTTTAGCCTTTGTACTTTAAGGAATTTGAGGGGAAAATTTTGACAAGGGAGCTGATAGGCTCAGGAGACTAGTCATAAACAGACCATAATTTGTCGTTCTGTATCAGCTCTGAATGTAGCGATAAATTAAAGTGGTGGGAAGTTTAAATAGCCAGCATGAAATGAGTTGCTGGCTTTAGCTCAGCTGCTATTGGACAGGTGCTCGTATTGCACCTTCCCTGCTGGCCCACTTACCGCTGTCAGGGCTTGTGGCGGAGAGAGCCAAAGTAACGTGGAGATGGGACAGCCATTGCGCTTGTGGAGGAGGGTCCTTCCAGGCCCAGTGGAGTGGAGCCACTTGCAGCACTGCTGCCCCAGCATTTCCAGGTCTGTGTTAAACAGAGGACGCTGACTTCCAGTGCTGTCAAATCAAACAGCTTCCAGGAACACTAAACTCAATAAAAAAAAAACAGAAAATCTCAATTTATTTCAGAATTTTATTAAATTTACAGTCATGTGCTAAGTAACAAAATGTCAGATCCAGGTATTGCTCAACAAAATATATTTTAAGTGGCAGGCAGGAGGTAATGATGAGTGCCAGCAAGTAACTTATAGCCAGATCCTCAAGTATCTCCTCCCATCACTGACTCTGCATAGTCTCTGATCACATCATCTGACATCAAGGATCCATGCTGTGATATTTCTTTTCTATATTAAATACAAGTCAAGGATCTGCTAAAAGGATGATATCTACCTGAATATTTCTCTTTTTGTAACTTTCACAAGTGATTTGTGTTCTGAAAGCCTGAGGCTTAGGATGTTGTGGGCAAAATGAAGGTGAACCTTTTCTGCTGCTTACTTACAACACCAAGAAGGAACACATCCTTGTACCTGGTCTTTAAATTGACCTTTAATTCTTACTTGTTTTTAATTTTACTCCATTGTCCACATGAAGTTTCTCCACCTAACTGGGAACACCTGTAGACCAGGCAGGACTGTTTAAAGGATTTGCTGATTTTCTTGAGTAGAAGAATCAAATGTTCCTTTATAATTTGCAAGCTAATACTCTCTACTTCAGAATCCCTCCCATTATGAATATCTCAAGTGTGTCTACTAACCACTATAAGGAAAAAAAGATTTGGGATAAATTTAAGGTTATCTAACATTAATTATTTTATACAGTTTGTTAGGTATAATTAATTTTTCTGATCAAGTATTTTTTAAGAGAATCATATGTAAAAAAAAATCAATGTTAACTATACTCGAACTCTGAATGAAAAACACAAGCTGAAAGTATAAAATTTACTTTCTCAACTTTCTGGAGCTGTTTTGCATGAGACTTTATTAAGAATTCCTGATAAGAAGTTGATTTTGCAGCAAGTTGAAGTGACTACTACCAGAAAAAGTGGAATGAAGGTTCGTTGCTGCTGAAGTGAGTCATTGAGATTTGCAGATAAGGGTAACTATGGTTTTTGGATATGTTGCAAGAGATGGAATGAATCTCCTGTGCAGTCTATCACTTGAAGACATGATGCTGTGGAGTCGTTCCTGTCTGTCCTTTGTTTTAGATCCACCTTCCCACCATCTTTGTTTTGTGGCATTTCAAAGACTTTTGCTACAATTAAGTATTCTAGAAAAGTGAAAATTATAAAAATTAAAAAAGAGAAGGGCTGTTAAGTCTAGACTGAATGTTGAATAAGAAGGCACAATCAGTTTTTTAGTCCAAATTTGAAAAATCCATCATTGGTCTTCCTATATATAATTAGAGCACATGATTTGTTCTTATGCTGAGGCAGATTTATTCTTGCTGTACTATACATTCTCTGGTGCTTTGTTCTGTCTATATGTAAATACCCTGAATGATGATATTTTGGTCTATACCCTGTGGAGATATATTGTATTGGTAATATATACTTTTACTAACAAATGCATGAGATTTACTTCCTTTCATTATTTCATTATATCTATCTCAAAATCTTTTCCTTTCTTTGTGTTTATTTTTGTATGTTTTGTAACATATATTTGCTATATCAGGAAAGGTAGAATATAAACCACTTTGAATGTGGATTTCCTATAATAATGAAGTGGAAATATATTTCCTATACTTATGGTGGAACAGCTAATGATCAAGTAGCTGATAAAATATATTCTACTCACTACTCAGATTCTATCCTCTACATTTATTTTTAACATCGTTGGTGTCTTTCCCACCAACCATGCTTCCCTTGTAATTCTTATCACTCTTGGGGGCCCTGAATGAAGATATGCCAGTTATAATGCAAAGGTAGGAGCAGATGAGGGTCTTTAACTTACCATACTCTAAGGCAGGAGACCTCAGGTGCATATGGCATGGGGAGTGCAAGGAAGTAATAGCTAGACCTTTCAGTTACTGAGTTTCACAGTGCCATCAACCACCACAAGTTTAGGTTCAAAGCTTTTACTTTATGGCATGCTGAATTTGTGACAGTTAAAGATATTGTTGTGTTAACCATTAGCTGCTTCTCCTTTGAGAAAGTTACTGATGAGCCTTGGTGACATCTCTTTAAACACAGAAGAGTCTACAGATAAATACACATGGAGAATTTTATCACAGCAAGCTCTGAGGAAAAACTAGTCTGTGACATTGTTGGAAAACAGTTTCAGTTGATGTGAGACTGTAATTAGTGCATGGTTTAACTCATGATCTGTGTGGGTATTGGTTTTGGGTTAAGAGGAGGGAGATGTCTTTTGCAAGCAGTTGTACTCCCTGCACAGGACAAATAGTGTGACTGAGGTCATTTTAACCGGTTGAAGTTCCAAATGAACAAAATGGGGAGCAGGAGACACTCCTGCTTGGGGTGGAAGGCCTGGGCATATTTTCTATCCGATTATTTTTTCTATCTAATCAGATGGAGAATGTTGGGATCAACCCAGAGGTCAGTGACTTGGCTCCAGTTAAAAGTGGCTGAAGTGTTATGCTTTAATTATTAAGGTAAGCTTAAGCCAGCCAAAGAGTGGATGTTCGAACAGTGGGTGATGTGATTGGCAGGATGGTTGTAAAATCAGGAAGGTTTTAAAGTGAAAATAAGCAATCCCTGTTAGATGTGACAGAAGAAGGGAGTTTGTGAAGAGTGCAAAGGAAGGATAGCTGTGGTTAAAGCAACTGCAGAGAACGGTCTTTACAGGGGCATTCTGGAGAGACCTCAGGACTGTCAAGGCTGGGAAAAAAGACACTGCAGGAGCTAGATGTGACATGAAGGGAGTTTCACCTATGCTGCTGCATTGGCAAAACTGCATTTTAGAGAGTAAGCTTAGGAAAACCCAAGGTGTAAGCGCTTGGACTCAGACTATACGATCACTTCAATGCTGACCAGGCTGTCAGTGAAAGGGACGCTCCACTGCCTGTTCTGTCCACTTCCCAATTAGTTTTCATGGAGCCATGCTGCCAGCAGGGTCAGGGAACTGATCCAGCTCAAAACTCAGCTAGGAAAAAGAGTTAAAACCCCCCTGAAGTCTCAGTGCATGCCTTTCTTTGGTGGCAGCTCATGCTTAGATTGGCTTAAAATGATTGAAACTATCAAGTCAGACTCTCTTAAGATGATACCCATGCTACAAGCCTGAGTGACAAGCAGAATAATGGTGTTGCCTTCAGTGACTGAGAAACCAAGTAGAGGAGGAGGAATAACAGCACAGTTTTAACCATGCTGGACTTCAGCCTGAGAGCTAAACACTTGTGAGGAGGCGTCTGAAAGACAGGCCCAGGGTTTAGCCTGCAAAGGAGGAGTCAAGCTTGGAGCAGAAAGGGACAAGGATCATCAGAGTAGAGAGTATAGATGAATTTGAATTGGTAGATAAAATCACTTGTCTTTATCAGGATGCTTTCCAATATGTCAGTAGATATATTTCTGTTAAAGAAATGTCTTGCACTCAGCATATCGCAGCAGATTGATCTTCATCAAGAACATGACATGATGTCCTGTATCTGGAGATCTAAACTGTGCTGGCCCGTCATCAGAGTTTGGAGCGCTGCAAATTCACGTTCCATTTACTCTTTTCCATTTTTCCTCTCTGTGTTTTTATGTTATGGATTATTTTTCTTCTAAGATATTAGTTGATCATTTTACAGTATGATTTTTTAAATTTCTCCATAATTTAAATTATGTTCTGCTATCGGGATGGGGCAGTGGCGCTCGTGCAGCACTGCCGCCCGGCAGCGCTGGGGCTGCGAGTTCGCGCCCGCCTGTCGCCTGCTCAGGCAAGCGTCCTAGCGCACGGGGCTGGCGGTGCCCCAGGCGTGTTCACCTCCTTGCCAGAGGAGCTGCCATGGGTGAGTGCCCGGCCCCAGCGTGGGGCCCGGGTTCCACCAGCCCAGCGACAGCATTGCCTGAGTTGGGGAGAGGGCTGCACATCCCGTTTTAGTGTTGGCAGATGATTTTTTAGGGCTATGAAGATGATCAGAGGGCTGGAGCACCTGCCCTATGAGGAACGGCTGCGAGAGCTGGGCCTCTTTAGCCTGGGGAAGAGAAGACCGAGGGGGGATCTTATCAATGTGTACAAGTACCTGAAAGGAGGGTGTCAAGGGGATGGGGACAAACTCTTTTCAGTTGCCCCGTGTGGCAGGACAAGAGGCAATGGGCAGAAATTGAAGCACAGGAAGTTCCGCCTGACCGTGAGGGGGAATTTCTTCCCTGTGAGAGTGACAGAGTGCTGGACCAGGTTGCCCAGAGAGGTTGTGCAGTCTCCTTCTCTGGAGATACTCAAGGCCCGCCTGGATGCAGCCCTGTCTACTATGCTCTAGGTGACCCTGCTTGAGCAGGGACGTTGGACTAGCTGATCTCCAGAGGTCCCTTCCAACCTCAACCATTCTGTAATTCTGTGATTTTATGATACTTGGGAATATATGCAGCACACCTCATCATGTGAGTAAAATGAGGTTTATATACCCTCATGGTATACAGACCTTGTGGTTCAGCCCCCGTGAGATGACCACATAAGCCGAATGAACATAGAAAACACAATGGTCCTTTTCAGCAATAACAATCATCTGAGTCTTTCAAATTCTATAAAATGTTATACACATCCTTTTCTAGTCTGACTTTCCTGCCCGTATACCTTGTGACATTCTACGTATTTACTTTCTGTTTCCTTGGTTGTAACAAATCTTATTGATTTTGTATAAAAGTTATAAGGAGCCAACAACCTGTTTGAAACTGTACTGTCAGTACTATACAGTGACTTAAACATCTTACAAGTAATTTACAATGCATTTACAGGACATGACATTTACATTATAAAGCCTCACAGATTACTGCAAACATATACTGTATACTATATTATAAAAACTGTCCTTTTTTATAAATGTCTTAGACATGCTCTGAAAACCATATTTAATAAAATGAATAGCCTTTATCATTGAATAAAGGCAATTTTAGTGGCTGTTGACAATTGTAACTATTTAAAAAGCCATTCAGAATAAATCACACTATTTGTGGATATACAGTGATCGATGTAGTGCAATATTAGTAAATTGTTGTGCATTTTAGAAGTAGTTTTCTAATCAAATTTAAAAATTGTATCTCTACTTTGAAATTTCTAATATCCTTAAAAAGTAGATGGAATAAAAATGGACTTGAAAATATGATTGCTTCAATCATATTTGATTGTGTTACAAACACTTAGAGCTACTTGAAAATGGGGTGCAACTCTTTAGTCAAATATGAAATTTGCAAAAGTGTATGCCACTCTAGATCAAAAATATTTAATACAGTTTGCATTTTCCCAAAAAGTTTTCAGTGGGGAAAACTGTTATTTTTTAATCCACTAGAATAAAATAATGTTATTTTATGGCCTCAAATCAACCTATATTTTATAGAAAAAATAATAACCCCTGGAATAAAATAGTGGAAATAGAAGCGTTTTTTTAATACACTGGAAGCAAGGTTGAAGACTGATGAACAGAAAGCCTTCTTACTAGGCAAACCAACGGTGAGAAACACTAGAGGAGGCAATATGAAAGCAAGAAAGAACATTTCCATCTTAATTACAGAAATCTTTCACTTTCATTAAAGCCATTTTCCAGTTGAAACTTTTTTAATATAGGGAATTTTAACTAATGTTGCAAAGAATGGATAGCCTTCTTACCTGAACATTGGATTAATCCTCTGCTATTTATTAATAGATGGAATAGCAAAATGATAAATCATTGATTTTCCTGAGCAAGGGGACCTTATTCTGCTTGAGTGCCGGTAAGTGCCAGCAGCTGGAGTGGAACCGCAGCCGTGGGTGCTATGTGTGTCCGTGGTGGCAACAGCTGGAGTGGGGTGAGGACATGCACATCTGTGTGTAATTGCTTGTGGATATCGAGCCGGACTGGTTGGCGTGTGGGGTAAGTGCCTCAGGGGTCAGGGCTGCGAGCGTTTGCTGAGCGTTTCTGTCCACGCTGACCCATGTGGCCGGCCATGTGTTACATGTGTAGCGTATACGCGTGTTTTGTGTGCGTGCCCGTTGGGAATATGGGCTCCATCTCACTAGTGGTTGAACCAGGGGGTGCAGCAACCCTTATCTGCAGCCCCATCATATCAAGTACTCTGAACAGCTCACCAAATGCGTGTTCTGCAATGCTCTGTATCAAACATACGAGATTAATCCATTACTGAATAGACCTTAGCACTTTCTATGAAGGTGTTTGTTCACAGTGGAAAAGTCCTGATGTGCTAACCTATCTGAAAATCGCTATGTATATAAATACTATGCTTTGCTATACTGAGGAAATTTCTAAACTATTTCCCATAGTGTGGGAACTGTTGAGAAGACCAATGAGCTCATAGCAATATTTATGTACTCTAAAATGGACACAGAATGTTATCACAGGTACAGCTTTTTGTGTTTCATATTGTAAGTACATTATAGGGATACTTTACCTATAGGGATGCATGTCCTGTTTTGAATTCTTATAAAATGAAGGGAACTGTCATGGAGTTCTTAATATAAGTTTTAATTTTACTAATATTCTTTAATCTTTTGCATTGTAGTTCTTTCCATGTTTTCAAAATTATATTAAAGTTAGCATTCAATCACCTAAATATATACTTAGCCTTGTCTATATCTTTTCCAGTACTTACTGGTGAGATCTGGAAGTAAAGTACAGCAGTGGTAGCCATCTGAGAGCCCCAACGTTTTAGAGAGGCAAGGGTGTGGAAGAGATGTTACTGTTTTGTCTTTGTCAGCTCTTGACGTACCAATAAAGTGCATATGTGCAAGCAAAGCACAGTAGGGCAGAATACCCTTAAGTAAATTTACTCTCTTTTTCCACATGTGCACACCTTTGTGGAGCAGCAGAGGTAGGATGAGGCAACCTCCTTGCATTGGGTGTAACCCAGAGTTCCTGGTGCACATTGCAGTCCAAGGGTGCCTGACATGCACCTTCTTATTGCCAGTTCCTTATATGCCAGTTATTGCCAGTTCCTCCCAGCTGTGTATTTGGGCCCCACAGTGTTAAGCCCCCAGGAGCACTCATAAATTGAATCTCTGTGTGTATGATATTTTTGGCCAACATAGCCAAATCTGAAGGAAAAGACAACATAAGCAGGAGGCTGGAGCATAAGAGTTTGCCTGCCTACTCACAGCTCTGCTAATCTGCCCCTGCAAGTATTTTACAATCCAAATTACACAGACTAAGTACTCCTGTATTTGGAAGGACTCTTACCTTCTGCAGTGTATCTCATCACAGTTTTCAGAGCAGTGACTTTGTATCACCCTGTATGTGCAAAAGGGTACTTACTAGTTGCAGAAAAGGAAGATAATACCTTAGAACTGACCTTGAGAATTGATTTCTAAATTTTATTCTACTTGTTTTTTGTTCTCTACAGTTTCTGAGAGACAAAGGCAGTTCTGTTTTTAATTACTGTAAGTAGCTTGTAAGTAGCTGGAACAGCTTTTTTTGCAACCTGATTTGAATATATTCCAGGCTGCAGATAGACACCTATTTTAAAGGCACAGCATGCTCATCATGGCTTTCTGCCAATCAAACAGTTGTCACTTGCTAGACAGTCCTAAACAACTTCTGCTCCTTCCTCAATTTGCTGTCTGTCTGACTGATGGAAACTGCAGGACTTCTCCCCTTCCCTCCTCCCCTTTTTCTTCTCCTGAACTAGTGTCACCAAATGGCAAGAGAATTCAGCCATTGCTACTAAAAACAAGATGTTATTTGTGCTGCTGGCCACAGGGCTGGGGTAAGGACCCAAAACAGAGCAGGGCAGATTCTCATTGCAATTCCCCAAGGATCCTCCCCTTTCCTCAGCACTTTGGGGTGACTATGGCAGTGGGGAAGGCTCGGTTAGTTTTATTTTGCTTTTTAAAGAAACTTTTAAAAGCTCTCTCAAGCCTGACAAAAATGAAATCCAGCTCTGTTTTTTCTTAACTCTGGGCTGCCAGATTATGTATAGATTGCATGAGTACTGTGGTCTGGCCCTGAAACAATAATGCTCAGAGAGCTAATCTGAAGCAAAGCTAACATGATGAGTGTATGGAAAGATTTATTTTTCTGTTTTAGCTCCATGGCACAGTTATGGGGCAGCTTTACTACTATATTAAGATCAGCAATGAAGCATCCAACATATCTCAGCAACCTTATGGAAGACTCAGCTGAACCCAGATCTTGATTTTTTTTTGCTCCATTATCTTTGCTGGTAACCCCCTCCCTTACCTCTTCCTTTAGGGAGTATAGGCAACAATCATTTTGAAGAAAATGCTAGAGATACTCTCTGTAGCATACTGGAAATATTTTAACTTGTCCTTGTTGACTCTGAGACAGTGACCCTTCTGATCCTTTATGGCTTCACGTATATTTTAAAGATTTTTCTTTAGCCACTGAATTTGCCTTTTTTCACTCTCGCCATCTGGTGCAAAAGCACATAGTGGTAACAGCCCTTCTCTTTATGGTTCATTATTATTTGTGGTTTCTAGAATTTTTCCATTTATGCTTTCAGACAAGCTTTGCATAGTCAGTTCTGCTAAACTTTTCACCCTGGGATGAAGAGAAAAACTTAATTCAAGAAAGCAGCACAGAGGCCTTCTTCTGAGATATTAAGATGGATGTTTGGGTTCTTAGTAACACTCTTAATTCTTTCTAAATGTATTTTTTTCTCCTTGCAGATAGAAATTATTATTGATTATCAGTTATTTTTGATTATATGTTTTATGAGTAGCGATCATCTCATGGACTTTGGGTATATAATACTTTTTCTTGTCTTGCAGTTCTTTATTTGACTGTTTGGCTTAGGTGAGATGCAACATTCCTACTAACTGATTAGGAGAAATAGAAGGGAAAGGAAAAGATTCCCTCCAGGTTTCTACTCTACTCTATTGTTTACATTTGGTGTCTGACTGAGCTATTTGGAACTGTTTAAATTGCAGAAGAAAACTAGTCATGAGATGTAACACTGGCAGGTGTTTTCCCCTCTTCTCTTCCTTGTTTATGGTTGTCAATCTTAGCTATGGACTATATTGTTTTCTAGGACTTTGTTTAAAGGATACAATGGTTATTATTTAAATTATTGTCTCCGCTGATAACTCACCACCTGACAACAATGTATTTTTCTTGTTTATGTCTATGCTGTCCTGTGCACTGTATTCAGTTTCCTTATACGCTGATTACTAGGGAATTACAGAAGTTAAGATTCAGAAAATGTCCTGTTAAGTTGTTTAGCACATTTCCTTGCTGATGTGAATATAGAATTTGCTATAATATTTACTTTATTTCCCTCAGAATTCTTATGCTCAATAGTATTTAGTATATATACTTTTTTCAATATTTCCATTTGTTTATCTTGTTTTCTGTCTCTCTCCCTGAGTGCTAAACACCGAAGTAGGGCATTTTTTACCCTTTCCATTGCTCTGCTATTAATAATAACATAGATGTCACCAATAAAAATCTATTCCACATCTCTGACTAGTTCTTTTGCAAGTCTGCCCCATGATTCTAAGTTTTATTAATCTTTTCTGTGACAGCATGTCTAATTCAGAAATTCTCTCCATGCTTGATGTTTATGCAGCTCAAATATGTTTAAAGATTTTTTTTTTTCTTTCTGTCTTTGTCAAATGTTTGCCCTCAGCTTTTTCATTTTTTCCTTGCAAGGCAAGTTTTCCAGGCCCTATGTCTTTGTGCTTGTTTTTGGCTTTTTCTCAGAAGTCACAATCTGTCAATGCTAGAGCTAGCTGGGAATTTTCCAGTGAAAAGCTTCTTTGTTTTGTTTTCTAATTGGGAAGTAATTTTTGCAAAATTGGAGACAATTTGCTTGGGGAAGATATTGATCTTTTTTTTTTTTTTTTTTTTTTTTTTTTTTTTTTTTTTTTTCTTTCCCTCTCCATTTTGTTTTAGGTGGGTATGATCTGAATAGACACATTTTGGTTTGTCAGTCCAAATGGATACTTCTTGCTTCAGGTTAACTGAACATAAAATCTAAACTATTCCTAAGCCATTATGGTGTTTTGTGGCAGAATTCAAATACTTTAGCACATAGCAGCCTCTCATTTGGTTGAAATACTGTGTTGAAAATCACATGACAGTAGATTATCATGGGAGATAAAAAACGTCCAAGATTCCTCTTGCAGAAAAGGAAAAAAAAAAAAAAAAAAAAAAAGGCATTGTGGCAAGTAAGGAAGAAAGGGACAAATTATCAAACTAAGATGAATTTCAGTTGTATGCTTTGCCTTTCCCAATGACCATGTTACAGTGTAATTAAGATCCAGGCAACTGTAGGTGTTTCGAACTCAAAACTGTTCTGAATTACTTCTTGCTGCTGCAGGTCAGCAGCAGGTTCATTCATTACTATTATTACTGATTTCCCAAAGAGATGCACTTAATTAAACTGGCTGCTACCATCACATGGATTTTAAGGCAAACTGCTAATGTGGGCTATTTATTCCATGCACAATTGAACAGATTGCCAATACCACTTATAATAATACAAAAATGTTGTTATGATTAGTAAGAGTGTGTGCTAAAAGACTGAAGACATTTTGTCACTTGGCATCCATAAGGTTTAAAATATGTTGGCTAGGATTTAGCTTTAAAAAAAGCCTTGGGGAAAAAAAAAAAAGAGAATCATTGTTACTAAAATATCTCACCACTCCTAAATACATTGTGCTGTAACAGGGCAACTGAGTGATTGTTTAGCTGGCTGTAGTGCCTCTTTCCAAGCACTCTGTTTTCTGTATTTCCCTCTTCCGCTTATTCTGGGCTTACTTATATGCATTTACTACAACACATGCTATGCTGTGGCGATCCAGAGAAAAAAGAAAGTGGGAGACAGAAAATCAAAGCCTTAGGATTAGCAATAACAAATTCTCAATTATATTGCTATGGATTTCTTCAGAAATCCCTTTGCATGCACAAGGTTTCTTGAGTGAGCTCATTATCTCCTGGTCTGTAGAAATGTATTCCGCCATTGCTCAGCCAACACTAATGTATTTATTATTCATCTGACACCAGATGAGGCTGTAAGCTGTGCAATGCTTTTTTACTATTGCTTTATTTGTTTTAACGAATACCCATGAGCCAGACTCTGAATGCAGACTCGTTGTTTTACTCATATGTTTGGCAGGGAAGACTTCAAAAGAAAAGTTCTTTTATTTTTTCTAGGTGCTAAACTCTTCACTGGAAGTTATTTAAGTGACAGTATTATTTCTTCTCCCTTTTCAGACATTCATGTGCAAAAATACTGGAGCCCTTAGACCTTTGCAAATGAACATTTTTTGGCACTACTTTATATTGTGATGGTAACATAAAACTAGGTGTTATGAACATTTTAATTCATAACTGTTTCATCTCTCTCTCAAAAATAAATACACCAGTTGCTATAGTTTTGTTGATAAATTATGAACTCTGAAGTAAAGGAATACCTCTGATAACCATGATTCTGAGCACGGCTCAGAAAAGGGCTAACTAAGCACGATGATTTAGTATCATATTGGAGATTAGAGAGGTAATTTGATTCTTAGAAACCAAAACAGGGGATATCAAAAAATGGTAACAGGTCTGTTTTTCCTCTATCTTGTTCTAATAAGCCCTAGAATAGAGTATTTTATCTCCCATTCTGTGTTCATGCAAGGTGTAAGAGCATCCTGTAGAACTCCCAGAAAGAAATGCAAGAATAACTGCATTTATTTAAGGTAAAAGTAATTACAAAGGTAATTTATTTCCCAGTGATATACCTAAGAAAATTCAACTTATTATATTTGTCCAAGAGAAGCTAAAAGAAGTGACTTAACTATAAGCCAAAATGCCAAAGTGGGAAGAAGGATCTTGAGAAATAAAGGTAACTAATCAATAGATTAAAGTATAGCAGGGTACAAAGCTAAAGCAAAAGCACGACAACGTAAAAAAGAAAGCACAGGATCGCAACAATTATAGAAATTAACCATTTCACATGTTACTTTATGGCACTGCATAATTGAATCTTTTCACAGATTTGCTATAGGTAAGGGCAGGAGAAAGGATCAGACCATCCCAATGGTCTCCTGCTATCAATACAGTCTTTGAATCTGTGTCTTTTGGTGCCTGCTTGGCCAGATATTAGCTCTCCCCCTTTTTATGTCATACTGTACCTCTCTCTCCAGATCCAAGCATGTTTCCTTTAGGAGGGACCGTGCTCCTTGAGGAGCAGAGTGGCAAGGCAAAATGGACTCCTTTTGAACTGAGACTCATACTAAGAATTTAGCCTGTGGCCACCTTCATTTTTCTGTTTTTGTGCAATTTGACTGGCGGGGTTCACAGTCGGGGCTGAGTAGATTATTTCTGTGTAAGCAGCTGAAGTATCCAAATTTGGCCTATGTTCAGCTACGAAGAGTTTAAAATAAAATATTGAGAGAAATCAGCAGGAGAATGGAAAAACCATGCTGTATAAGTTAGAACATGTTCACCCTCTGTGAAGTTAAGGCTAATGATAATAGGCTTGCACGTTGATAAAAACAATAGGATTTATTTACAGTGTGTTAAGTTTCTGTTATTGTAATGCTAAAGTGTATACAGGCGTGTATGTGTGGTAAAGTGACATGAGCCAGGCCAAACCTTGATAGGCGTGTGAATTCTGCCAAAATATTTCAATATGACAACTGGAAAATGTGGAGGACAAGACTGAACTGAGAGAGAAATAAACAATGGAGAAAGCAATACTGGAGCCGCACTGAATATGTGCTCTGTAAAACAAAAGCAGCTTGTGCGGGAACTCCCATGTAAATATTCGTGCTGGGTCAAATTCTATTCATTTGGTTATTGCAAAAAGTCCTGTTGAAGTCAATGTTCTGTCAATGAAAGTGGCAGGTAGTAATGCTAATTAAAAATAAAGCACGCTGATGCTGACTAGGTATTTTTAGGACAGTAGTCTCCCTGACTACATCTTTACTCTTAATTAAAATAGGTGAGGGATTGTTCACTGGCTGCATCCAAGCTGCCTGTTGGGAACAGACTTGGCCCTGTGCTAACCCCTGAAGCATCATCAAGCGTAAGTGTGAGAGAGAGCAGTTGGCCTTGGCCATACCCAGAATACAGATGGCAGCAGGTCAAGGTTGGTGCCTCTGCTCTGGCCCTTTGCTTGCATTGTTGTAGCACCCGTGTCCTCCTGCCTGGCCACAGGGAACAACAGCAGGGGATTTTGGAGCATGCTGAGCGTTATGTTTGAAGACCATCTTAATACACACTGAATCTAAACAAACTCTTCTCTTGCAGACATTAAGCATGTTTTTTACTTGACTCGGGCTCTTTGAGGAGTAGCAGGACAGAAATCCTTTTCTAATTGGCCTTTGTTGGTCTTCAAGTGAAAGGTAAAGCAGCTATACTATTTTCCAAAAGGATCATAGGATCTTTTCCAATATTATTTTCTCAATTACAACAACAAAAATATTTAAGACAACGTGCAGTCAGTACAGCTTATTGAAAATGATTTTTGAACAAAATTGGGATACTGAGAAAAAAGATTTTTTTCCCCACAAGACAAAGCTCGTTATTCTGGGGTCTCTGCACCTGAGTGGAAGTGGACTGAGAGGGACTGACCCCCACTAAACCAGTCCTGGTCCTTTTATCAGTGACCCTCCAGTGCAAAATACATAATCAGTTTCCTTATCTGAGATCAGAAGTCAGGAATTCCTTCAAACCAGGGCATCTACTTTTTGCTAGACAACAAAATCAGGCTCTGCTGTGCTTAGTACCTGTCTCTCACTTGCTGCGTAAAGACAAGGCTTCAGCAGGAAATAGAAGCAATTTGGTCCCAGCCCGGTCTTGGCTATATCTTGGGATATGGGAGCAATCAGTTCAAGTCCCCTCAGGCTGAGAGGGGCCTCAAAATAAAGTTTCCGGCTTCCAGTGAGGATTTTGTACTCAGGAAAATATTTGACAAGGGTGGAGAGTAGCCGAAGTATGACCATCATGATGGGTTTTTGAAATGAAATGTCTGAGTGAATTAGTGGCCAATCCAAATGCATCAGGCCTGTCTGCGTCTGAAGTGGCATTCAGGAGCCTCTGCTCAGCTGCCTAGGGAGCTCTGGTCAAAGTGGAGAAATAATTACTTTTAGGTACTTCTAAGGCTGAGGAGATGTCTGAAAATAGCTTGTCAGAATTTCTCTCCAAGGCTAAGGCTTCTAGTACCCCTCTCAAAGTCAAGTTCAGGCAGAATTTAAGTGAGAACAATCAATCGCCAAATTTTTTTTCTTCTATTTTTTTTCCATCTGTTCTTATATTCTGTCCTCCAAAAAGAATTGTTCCTAACACATGAAAAAAAAAATGCATGTTTTCTTGTAACTTCAAGGACATGAAGAATAGATCTGAATATGGCCAGTCAATATCTCAGAGATGTTCCCAAGGTTAATCATATCCATGAGAATAACAAATTGCCAGCACAGATGGCCTTGGGTGAGATTGTCATTGTGAGATGGGTGAGATGTCCACTGTCACTATTGCACAGCAGGTGACAGGACTGGCATCACCTGAACCCTAATGAGTTGTGTGTCCAGCCCCAGGAGATCTCTGCCAGTGCACTCATTGCAGTGGGGAACCGAATGGTCTCTTTCTTGGGGTCTGCGAAGGCTAAGCGCTTATGTGCTCTGGGATGTGTTGCTGATTTGTTGCAGATTTGTTTCTGCAGTGGCCAAAATTCAGTGAGAGAGGTGGGAATGCTCTGGTCACAAATGAGTTGTTAAATCAAGAGGACAGCCCAGTCCCGACAGTCTATCCTGCTAACTCACAAATTCAGTAAACCAAACAAAAGACAATGAATGTCTATTAAACAGAGCCCTAGGGTGGACAATATTCAATGGAAATTTCAGTGATTGTTATGTACACACTTGAGGTGGCTGTATAAATGCTTCCACTCAACCTCCTCTTGGGCAATGGTGTGGTCTAGCGGGCAGCTGGGTGGCCTGGAGTTTGAGAGCTGTGTGCAGACCTTGGCTGTGCCCTGACACCTGTAAGCAAGTGGAGGCACTACTTTCTATCCTCACTCTTTCCCCTCCTGTTTGCTGCCTTGGTCTGTTTGGACTGTAGCCTCCTTTGGTGTTGTCCACACAGTGCAGTGGAGCCCCACTTGGGGGTCTTGGCTCCTGTCTCTGAATATTGATGTAATGAAAAATAATGACTATGGCTTTACATATGACCAAGAAACCTAAATAAATAGGCCTTATGAAAATGGGTGTAGTTAAAAAGCTTCTACAGATTTTTGAAAGAGTTAAGATATTTCATGTGAAATGTGGTCAAATTGTTTAATGTGTTTTTTTTATCCACAGCTTAAATGCAGGCATCGGACACCTTTACATGAGTGCAGACCCTTTTATACTGACCTCTATATATTTAATTCATGCTTTAAAAAATAATAATAATTATTTTTTATGGTTTCTTTCTCAAGTAGCATTTTTATTTAAACAGATGCTTTCATTTGTAAGATGGAAAGAGTTTTTTGTTTTCAATAGAACACCAGGCTTCAGTGAAGAGAAAATGCAAATCTAAAATAACTCATCTCCCCTTTCTCACACACACAAAAATCTTTTGTTCTTAAACAGAAATTAAGTGGGAGAAAAAAAAAATCTCAACCCCATGACTTGAAAGAAAATGTAGCAATACTTATCAAGCTCTCTCTCTCTGCTTAGTATTTAGAAGGCTCAATTGTATTTTCTTGTTGGCATTAATGTTCTTAATTATGCAGTTGTCTGTTTATTTTGAATAACTAAAAGACTGTGCCAGAAAAAGGAGCAGAGAGGGGAAATAGAGAGAGAGTGAGTGGGAGAGAAGGAAAAGATAGAAACTCATTACCTTTTGCAAACTGCTAATCATTATAGATGGCCACAGAGGCCAGAGGAGATTGCAGAAAATTACTATCAAGCGTGAAGGAATAAAAATACCCTAGACTATATTACCAAAAAAAAAAAAAAAAGTAAAAGAAATCTTCTTGGTACTAAAGCAACTAGACTGGAAAGAGTAATGGAAATGAAGCACAGTAAGGGGTCCTGGCAAGTCCTGTAAGCAATAAATAAATAAATAAATAAATAAAAGGAGGTTGGAAATGGAGAAAGAAATGGATTTTGTCATTCTGTACTGAACATATTGGCAGATCTCATCTCTGTATCAGAGGGTACTCTTGGTCTTTTATTAGCAGGGTTCCATGAAGCCCTGTTATTATTTGGGTTTTCCTGTTACCTTTCTGTCTGTTCTTGCTCTTCTTTTTCTCCTGGCTGCAAACTGTAAAGGGGGTAGCAGCTTTGCTTCCCAGACAAACTGGCAATGGGCCTCTCTGATGAGTCAAAGGGGCAGAGAGCACAAGCCCATCCGTCTCAGAGAGGACTGCAGTGATTTTCAGTCCTGGCTTTGGCCTCCGGTTCGAACTCTTAGCCCACAGCCACGCACTTGAGGATGGATCAATATCAAGGATAAGAAAAGAGGCTTGCCCAGATGCAGATAGAAAGCTCCAGGCATTGAAAATAGTATCAAGGTAGACGCCTTTGCAGGCCCTACTTCATAAATTCTTTACAATGCTGGCCCTGGTGGTCCCCAAGCCATTTAAGGGTTTTATTGTTTGCTTGGTAACTCATGCAAAAGCCACGGTAAAGCTAATACCAGGTGAATTCTAAGGTAAATATTAGCACAATAGCTAGGAAAGCTTTCCCTCTCAGGTTTCACTTCTATCAATATTAAAGAATAGTGTTCCTAGTGCTCCTAGTGTTCGATAGATAGACCTGCCAAATCAGAGGAGCATAATTTAATGATTTATATTTCACAAGAAAAAAAGAAATTACCTGTGCAAGCAAAAGAAAAGTGAACATCATTTTGCTAAAGAGCTGCTTAGGAAAAGAGATTCAGATTGCAGAAAATTTACACCCTACATAAGTTTTTTTCCTAGTTGCACTCTTGTGTTTATATCTTTTTATTTTCAGAGTTAACTTACATTCACAATTTCCCTTTGTTTATGTTCTGATTTTGAAAATCTCAAGCTGATCTAAAATAGTGCAGACAACACCCTCTTGTCCTTAAAACCATAGAATAAACATTTACAGTGTATGAAAAACTCTGAAAATATATCATTTCATGTTAACTTTCAACTAAGTTTCCAAAGGAAGTCCTTATAGTTACATATCTAAACTCTTGTATGTACAAAAGTTATTCACGCATTCAAAAACTAGAAATAGCCAGCAGTTTGGGAGCATTGGCAGAAGATGGTAATTTTTCTTTTTTTTTTCTTTATTTTATCAGTTTTCTGTTTCAAGAAAGAATATGTTTAGTCAAAACCAGAGTTATATGTTTTACTGGAAAAATTACGCCGAACTAGAGTCTAATTTTGACTCAGTTTAAGGCAACAAGGAGTTACACAAGCATTTTAGCCGGTACTCTCTCGTTACGAATTTCTGTTGTGTTTAGAGTCTGTACTGCCTTCATGATGGTGCCATACCTTGTTGATCCTGGATAATTCTCTATCCTAAATTTTGGATGTGCAAAACATGACTTGGGCCAAACTAAAAATCTCTTTAATTCTTTTCTCCTGCTATCCTGACAGCAGCCTTATTTCTATAACCTCTCATGGTTGCTGGGCTTGGTACACAGATCCCGAGATGGATGTACAAGCACTCTCTTATGGGCGTGTATGATTAATTCTCCAGGACGTCATTTTGACTGAGCATGGGAGCAGGGGGAGGGTGAGCCAATATAAGACTAATTTCTTTTGTGCAAAAGGGATTTTCTGAAAAATGTTTGTTTCTTTAGGAGTTCGATGTGTGGGAAATATGCACGTCTTTTCTACATAACATGAAAAAAATAGAGTTTCTAAGTTATGCATTATCAGAAAAGATTTCTCCTAAATTCTGTCCCTTTACCTATTCTGCAGAGTGCTGAGCATTTCCAGCTCCTGGTGTCCACTGAGATCTAGCTGTGTTCAGCAGCTCAGAACAGTGAAGTTTTTCTGGTGAGAACAGGAAAGATCACTGCAGATGGCACTTATGAACATCATACTTCCCATGCATGTTGCAAGTAAGTAATGTAAGTACACATTATGCATGTATTTTATGTTACCATTTTATGGGATACAACACTGATGGTTTAGCTGATCGCACCCCTGTGTTGCTGAGTGCAGGACTAATACCAGGATTTTTGCCCATACTCTGGATGTAAGAATACTAAACTGTTGCTGGGCTCAGGTAAGCTGGACCAATGGGCAATCTGTGGGAGAAATGCGCTGTGTGAATGCTTTCTTCTATATTGGCTGCTTTAGCATAACAGTGTTTATTATTTTGAAATCCTTTGGGAAAAGACTGAAAAGACTTAAATGAGGAAATTGTTGTTACGAAGTAGGGGAAGAGCACAATTTAGATTTGCTCTAGTTCTTGAGTTTCTGCTTTTGGGAAAATGTGCATGGTCTAGAGGGACAGGCATGTGATTTGATGTTTCTTTTTATACTAGACATCAGTTTTCCATTATTCGTTTAAGGAACAGATGACAAATTTTTGTAATGAAAAGGAATACAAAATGAGAAAGACCTGGGGAAACCCTTGTTGATCAAGCTAGGTACTGTAATCCACCTCTGGAAACTGTTGGATCTGCGTTATCACTCTAGCACTCAGGATAAGTGCTTCCATATCGACTTACCTATATATTAAGCCAATGAAACTATGAGAAGTTCATTCCTCAAGTGGTGGTGAATGTTAGGTCAACTTTAACAAATACTGGACCTGACGCTTTTCTTTGGCAGGCGTTTGGCCCTTTCTTAAGCCAAACCCACTGCATGCTCTGCTTGCCAGAACATCAGCACATCAGAAAGCTCCCTGGGCACAGACCCGTGTCAGGTGTGCTAATAACATAAATACTTACCTGGCTCTGTAGTGCATTTTTTAAACTTTATATTTTTTCCATCCCTTCACTTTTACTTTCTCACTCTGTTGTCCCTATTAAGTTCTGAGGTTCATTTCAAAAATGTGTCTGAAATGGAGAACATTTTGCCAGTCCTAAAAAGAAAAGTAAGGAAATGAAAAAAGTACTACTCCATTGTAATTTTCTGGTTGTTCAACACTGATTGCAATTCTATGGCCTGACATCCTCTTTTATGGGAAAGGAAAAAAAAAGTCAGAACATGGCTATGTGCCATCAGTCCATCACAAAGGTATAATCTGCTGCTTCACTCTGACTCTTGCAATCTCTTTTTTTCTTTTTCTTGCTGAAATAACATTGCTAGTTTCTTGTTTATTACTGGTACAGTTATGCTGTCGTACCATGAAACCTCTTTCTGCTTCTGTTCTCGTGCAGCCTGTGTGCAAGGTGTTACGTGCTAAGCCTGGCACACCAAACAGAGCAGAGCTACGTTGTGTGGCTGCGGTGAGCAAGCAGATAGCTCTTGGCAGAATACCCGGCTCTCCTGAGCAGGAGGATGGCATGTAACTTCAACCGCAATAGCAATTACGAATGAGTTGTTTTCTGACGTGCTGGAGCTTCCTTAATGAACTGCTGTGGCTTAGTTTTGGAGGAATGACACCCCTCCCAATTCTGCAGTTGACCGTCTCAGAGTCACCATACATATTTAACCGGTGATGTATTAAGATGTAGATGATAGCATGAGCACTGAGTAGTTAGATTTACTCTTTATTTTAATCACCGCATAGCTCATTACTGATCACCTCGGATACGACTGATGTTTTCCATGAGCTAGTTATTTAAAAGTAATCTTTATTTTACATATCTCAAGTTTCAAGAGGTTTTTCTAAAATTCTGTTTCCCAAGAGAAGTCTTGCTGAAAAGATGTGCAGCCTTGCCAGAGATCTGCTTTATGTAAATCTCAAACTGACAATTCAGCCTCAATATTTCAGATCTTATACCTACTCCCCCCCCCGCAAAAAAAAAAAAAAAAAAAAAAAAGAGAGGAAAATATAGGTTGCCTTCAAGAAGTTTCCATTCTGACATGGTGCAGAGTATTACAAAGAAGCAATGTGACCTTCTTTTAAAGAAAGTCACCTTTTTTTTTTTTTTTTTTTTTTTTTTTTTTTTTTTTTTTTCCAGATTGGAGGTTTTCCACCAGCAGTAGTAATCTGGGCTGCGTATGTTTGTGTTAGACCATGCAGGAATAGAATAGAAATATTACGATACCAGAAGTACCGTGGTGTGTTCCTTGGCACAGATATCCAGAGATTTATTTAAAGAGCTTAAGGTAGCATAGATGCCTGTTCTGTATTCTAGGAGTCTGTGCCCGCAACGTATATACAGGGGGGACATAAGTCACGGCATGGTCAAGCTGCTCATGACGGTATCAGTAGACAGAGTGAGGTATCACTAGATACGGCGAGGCTTGGCCTCGCGGAGCCGGTGAAGAGATTCGAGCATAATGGTGTTACTGTGTCCCACGTCCTGAGGTCTTACGACATAGCCTCCTCGAAGGGATTTATAGCTCAACTTTTATCACTAGCTGCAAAAGTAAATCTTTTTTCTTTCTTTCTTTCTTCCTCTCTCCAGAGGGTCCCCTGCACTCGGTCACAGCCTTATGCCTTCCTTATTACTTCCCCCTTTAATTTCATACCCAGCCACTGCTGCAGACAGCACTGTTCTTGACAAGACAGACTAAACTTGGCTCTCTGCGTTGTGAAAGTGAGTTCCTCGTGGCTGTCTAGCAAAACTGAGCCGTACTCAAGCTCTCTCACTCGCATTGGCACGTACAGAAATGGAAACTGTGGTCAGTTATCAGACTTATTTCTGCCAAATGGAAGTCTGGAGCCAGTACCCTTAGTTTGCCAGGCTATTCGCACATGCCTTGGTGGGAAAGGAAAAGGCAAAATATTAACTTGTCCAATTTCCAAGACTCTTTGGGAACCCATTGAATGAGCTGTAAGAGTTCCAGTAAATCTGAATTGCTGTTTGATCTAATTATTCTGGTAAACAATGGAGGACACAAAGTCCAATGGCAACAAAAGGAGTGGACGTATCCCAAAAAGATGCAGTGAAACATGGATAAAATAATGTAGTCATAAAACTACATAATATTAAACTGCTATATTTAGATTTTTTTTCAGCAGCTAGCCAAAGACAAAATGTGCTCTTGAAAGACTGAATCCAAGTCTTAAAAATAAGTTGGACTTTATAGAAAAGTTTTTACAGTGGGAAAGATAGGGAGGCTTTTCTTCTTTTTTTTTTTCTTTTTTTCTTTTTTTTTTTTCCCCCTTATGGCATTTTAGGTAAATGGCATTTTGACTACTCATTGGAAAATAGCTTATGAAAACAGTTGAACAGGAGATTAGAGAGTTCACATACTTAAGTCAAACCACACTGAGACTTCATTCTGACAGGTTCACTATAGAATTGAATGACTGTCACTTCTAAAAAAAAAAAAAAAGGCCATTTTCTTTTTGAGTTCAACAGGATCTGCTGTTATAATCTGCTCCATTTGAAAAAACAAATATTCATCAGTCCAGATTTTAATATCATCTTTTTTCTAAGAGGGTTTCTTCTATGCAAAATTTCCATTTTCAAGCACTAACTCCAAGCCCAAAGATTGTGTTGTGTGTCCATGTGATTTTTAAGAATATACGTATTTGTTTCCAAGTGGGCTACAACTGAGTGGCCTAGTGCTCAGTGGAGTAATTCCAATAATTTATAAAATATATATTGTATAGGGTATGATTATAAATATGCAGCCATGTTATGGGTATGAAGTGGGGTGGTACCATGCAGCTTGGAAGGGTGGAGCATAACTGAGTTTGTCTGCCTCCCTCTGACCGCTTTTGCTTTAAGCCTCTTTTAAACAATAGGACATTTTCTTCCTATTCCATTTCACTGGGGTGAGTTTAGCAATTAGCCAGAGGAGATCGGAGCCAATTTCGTTCTGGAAGGTCAGGTTGGACAGGAAGAGAAGAACAGTTTGGAACCAGTTAGGAGGAAAAAGGGCAGAGGAAAACCAGCTCTTCTAAGCTCGATGTAAAAAGGAAAATTGGAAGTTTCTGTCCTTCTGCACCTAAATGCTGGGACAAAGGCTCCCCAGGGAAATTAAATTATGATCCTGGGATTTTGTTGTAATCTGTAATGTTTTAATATACGCCTTCATCGTGTTCTGGGATGAGAGATAGTTTACTGTACCTTTATGAAATTCAGACCTACATGCGTGCTTATGACCCAAACGAAATTGCTTAGCATGTAAAGCCAATTTATACTTTAAATATATCTGAAAAAAAAGTACAAGGCATTAGCATTAACATCAGCATTGTAGGAGTGTCAATGAGGGATGACTTTTGGAACAAGCGGAACACAAAGTGTCTGTGGAAATACAGTGCAGCAACAGGGTCTGTACTGGAAAGTGAATAGTGCATCAAAGAAATGGATCAAAATCTTCCTTTGCAAAAAAAAGAATGCTCATAAAAGTTTGTGTGTGACAAGTGGCTCAGACTTGCTGAATTTTTTATTCTTATGTGATGTTCTTGTGTTGCTTTTGCACTCCGGAAATACTGGGCTTTTTGGGGGGATGCAACACTGTCAATATGCCATTGAAACATAGTTTATGAATTGTTCAGTTATAATTTCTGCATATAGCCTGACATGATTAAAAGAAATCATTTTTATATGTGACAAACTTGCCTTGATCTGTGTTTTGCCATACAATCACATCCAAAGAAAAAAGAGCCAGAATTTGTAGCGTACTCTTTATAGGTGTTAACAGAGAGGAACAGAGTTGGCTGAGCATGTAAGGACAGTCACAGGTAAGCTTTTAGAAAAACGTCATTTTAACTCCCAGGTAAGAATTCACAGGGATTAAAGCTGACCTCCTGCACAATGAGGCTTATCTGTTACATCCCATTTATAGATTTAAATATGTTATGAACCGGCTATAAAGTAAATATATGCTTGCCTGCAGGTACATCTCCTCTTGTGAGAATACACTGTGCATGTTGGTACTCATGTAACCTATGTGTTACACATTTTCTTATGTTTTTCTTTAGGATTGAGGCATTGTGATACAAATTTTACTGTAGATAGATAGGTTGATAAACTGATCTGTTCAGAAATGATCATGAAATAGAGCTGGATGTAGTAAACAAATATGTGGTAGGTAGATGATACTTCATTTTCATTTAAAAAATGACTTTGTTTTAAATTACATTGAACACTGGAGGCCAGGTGTTCAGATGGTACCCATGAAAATCAAGCCAGACAGTAATTTAGTAGGGTAAATCTTAACCCTAGATGCAACAAACATTCACTGGAGGCTAATATTCAGCTTTTAGCCCTTGTAAATGATAAAAATCAGTAAAGTTAGGCAAACAAGAATAATGTGAGTCATTTCTTTTCTCTCCATTTGCTAAAAAGCAGTAAGAATCTAGGAAGCTAGTTTCACTTTAATAGACACGAATGAACTGTTGTTTTTTATTAAATGCTCTTCTATCTCATTTCTTGCAGCTCAGTTAATCATTTAAACTAGATCTAGCTGGTAATAGAGTTTAGCCAGTTCATGCAAAGACAATCTGATAATCTGCATGTCAGCTCCTCAGTTTTGCTCAGGCATGCATGCACCTAAGGTCATGGGTACCTTCCCTGCTCTTTTTCTACCTGTGTATGTTTTAGAAACAGAATGGTCTCATAGACTCATCTCTGAGCATGCCCAAAGATTGATTTCTCTGAATTCATCCAGTGCAATCCCACACGACAATCTACAAACTTAATCAATAGAGTTACACGTTGATAATTACTCATTAGAAAGACTCTGTCTACATTGAGTTTTGCACATATCAATTTGTCATTTCATTTTCATACATGCCAGAGAAATAAATTTACCTTTCTGAAGCATCATTTTCACAGACAAGGTTAATACTAATTTAATTCACTTTAACAGTAATCTAAATGAAATGCCTCCAGGAAAATGAAGAATCAGGCAGGCTTCCGATGAAATCCAATCAGATTCCTGCTGTTTCAGCAGTATAACTTTATCAAATGATGGATAGTTAGCAAGGTTGCTTTCATTTATCCATTCTGTTAGTTTGGAGAGAATGTTGCTTCTCTTAACTGGGCTAAAATTACTGGAGCAACCAACAAAGGTTTGAATTACAAGCTTTGGTCTAGTAGACAGGATCTGTACCCACTTGATCAGAAAGGGATATATAGAGACATGTTTATATATACATAGCTTTCCGGAAGTGATATCTCTCCCTGTGATGGAGAAGTGGGTGGTGTCAGGAAGCAGGTACCATACTTTATTGGAGTGCGGTAGGGAACAGTTTCCCCTGGGTCACTCTGAATCTGGATCCAGACCCATGAATTTGTGCACCAGGGCTGGAGGAGAATTAGGATATCCATCACCTAAAAAAGGAATTCATGATGAAGAAAGAATTGAATTCACTCTTTTCTGGTCCCTTGCTTTAGGGGTGACGCCAGTGACTCTACTGCCTTTCAGCAGAGAAGGTAAGCCATGTGAAAGCCAGGTCCCTTTCTCAGGAGGTTCTGCTTGGGAACGAGGGCATCTGATGCAGAGATGCTCTGTGTGCTGCAGGGCCCAGGCATTTAATGAATGTGATATGAGCTAAAGAAGAGGTCAGTCAGTCTTAGAAAGCAGCAAGCCAAGCAGAAGCAATCATGTTGCAGCAGTGTGTTAACCATGGTAACTTGAATGGAAAGGGCACACAGCTGAAGGTAAAAGTGAAGCTCGGGAATCTATCCTCTAACTCAAAGATTATCTCAGTCTCTGAGAGAGTGCTATTCATTTGCAGTCCCTCTTTCCCTTTCAGCAACATATCCCAGTAATTAGCATGAACCCTATGGGACTGCAGACACTTTTTGCTCCGTTCTGAATAACAGCTGATAACTGTAATGTGCCAGTCTAATAATGATATGAGATCCTCTTCAGGGACTGTTAAATAGCATCTCAGGATTGCACAGCATCAGGTTATTAAAACTGAACAAACAAACCCAACTGATTGAGTCAGACTGCAGAAAGTAGATGTTTTTCCATTCTTCATCCATGCACATAACATCATCATCAACATTAATTGGAGAGGTACATGAAGATGTGACTGCAGAAGTGACTGCTTGCTGTATGTCTCTGTTAAGTTATTTATAACATTGAAAAAATGGAAATGCTTGCAACTTTCACTGACAGAATATAGTTTTCATTCTTCTTAAACCAAGTTCAGTAGTGAATTATTTATTTGGTGTGGTTTTGTCAAAGAAACGGTGGGCTTCAGTACACTGAAGGGACAGAGTTCCAATGCAGAAACAGAATAATGTTTAAAGAATTATTGGTGCAAAACAACCCTAAAGCATATCTAAGTATTATACACAGCCTGCTTAGCAAATGTATAGTAGCTATGACTTATAATGAGTTCTGTGATTTACCGCACATTTTCTAGACATGCACTGTCTCCTCCCTCTCTCTATTAATTTGCTTGATTGGCCTATTCTTTTCTCTGTGTAGAGAAATATCTGATCAATGTAACCTTAACTCTAGCTTTGTAGTTGAAACCCTCAGGCTTCAGATAGCAGCTTCTCTCTGTCATGAATACTGTTTTATCTCGTCGTTATAGTACTGCGATGCTGCTTTCTTGTCCGTCAGTGTCGCAGAGAATAATGATAAAAATATAGGATGCTTCTGATGGGAATGCAGATGTCCTACTGAGCCTAGTGTCTTCCAAGCCTGAATGGTTCTAGCCCGTAAATAGCGTGCATAAAACAGATACTACATTTTCTTGAATACTGCTGCAATGTAAGATGTGTCTGCCAGGGTGCAGCAGGGACGGGCTGCTCTGCAGGGCAAGGGGAGCTGGAGCCGAGGGGGCAGCGAGGCAGCAGGGCTCCCCGATGCAGGCGCATCCCCCAGGGCCTGAGCAGGTGGGGGGCAGTCCTCGGGCAGCCACCATCCTGCCAGCCCCCCAGAGGGTGAGGAATACCTGGTGGCACCTTGTTTGCAGGCTGCAAAGCGTAGTGTGCTCGGGGAGCCGGTAGGGCAGACAGCCCAAACCCTTGGTGAGACAAAACTATCCTGTAGTTTACATATTCTCCAGGAGAACCCCCCCCCCCCCCGACTTTTGGATCTCATTCTGTGTGCTGCAATTATAATATCTTATAATATCCCATGCTTGATGCCTTTCTTTGAACAGGAATAAGTCATTGACTAGAACTGATAAAAACACTGAACAGTTTTATGATATTTTTGTAATCTATCCTTCCTCTTTTTTAATTTTTATATCACTGAGCAGCTGGAGCAGCTTCCCTCCAAACCCAAGCTAGCTGCACTGTGTTCAAGTTCCACCCCTGCAATCTGTGCGACTTGGCTTGATTTTCCATTCCTTACCTCTTGAATTTATTAGCTCTCCTTTCTTTGAATATCACTGTGGTTTGGCTTTGCTTATCTACCAAAAATAGCATTGCTTGACTTGATGACCTTCAGTGGTATTGGCTGTCTTGTTACCAAGATATAGTCTATTACCTTCCATGACTTGCATGTTGTGGAAAGTCATAGATGCTTTAAATTTTGAACTAGTAATAATGATGAGTCAATTATTACTGCTTGGAGCAAAGTCAGTTTTGCAAGGTCATTCCTAAGGAGAAAAATTAAATTGTTTATTCCATGAGTGCATTTACATCCATCCCATTCAGCTCAAATAAACATTTATTTTCATAGGTATTATTACCAAACAACTGTGTTATTCTGAGTTCTCTTTTTGTGCATCAAAATGTGGGTTTTGTAAAGAGATTAAAGGATAAACATTCTGAGATAAGTATCATTTGGGTTTTTTGGAGTGAAAATGAGTAAGAACCTTTGAAGGCTTTTTTGTGGCCCAGCTCTAATTTTTAATCATTCACATGAATAATTGTGTATGTGGGAGTTTCATGTTGAGAGTATTACAAGCTTAGATGACATTTAATATATTAGGTAAGTACATATGGTCTACCAAGTGTTATATACAATATTCATACATTTGTGTTAAACATTTTCATTGATCCATCCATAATACTTTTCATCATACTAAAAGAAACAATATTTTCCTTAGGAATTTCTCTAACCCTCTGCAAACATAACATACTATATTTACTAGCAAGAGAGGACGCAGACACATGTATGGCAAGGCTTGGGTTGTCTGAGAAAAAAGAGGAATAAGAAAACATCCATCCCAGCCTGTGTAAGCAATGTAGTACATTCATTCTCTAAGGCTAACTGGAAATGAGTTCTATCCATTTGTTTAATGAAGCCTCACGAACAAAGAAATTTAAATGCGACCAATTAATTAAAAACCCCTATAATTAGAAGTATGATAACAGTGATCTAATTTGGGAGGGCAGTAATCAATACATAAGGAGACCAGTCAGAGTGCAGTCAAAGATGCCATTAAAAAGTACTGAAGATATGAAAACCCCTGGGAATATCTCCAACAGAATTTGGATAATGCCTCACAGTGTTGAAATCAGAGATGCTATTTTGTTTTCTTGTACCTTAGGAAAGATTAGTGTGTTATTATCAACAAATTAGGCTTTTAATAATAAATTTGGATTTTGAATAATAAATTCTGGGCTTGACCGCTGAGTGCTCCCTGTGGGGTAAAGAGTAAGAAAGGCTTTATTTAAATGGTAGAAAATTTTTTGCAACAGACATGGGCAACTGAAAATTACCCTGGAATCTATACTGTTCCCCCAGATTTATACTTTTTTTTTTTTTTTTTTAACAATTTATACAAAAGTTATATTGAATACATTTAATGGATTGATGTTAAGTGAATGTGGTATAAATATTTATACTACACATTCATATTATACATTTTTTATATAGTATAGGGGCAGAATGTCCTGATAGAGCACATTTTGCTATAAGGTACTGTAAAGGGCTAAAAACTGCAGCCTTTTTCAAGTTTAAATGTTTTTATATTTTAGTAAAATGCAAATAATGTGTACTATAATTGTTGTGGGCTTACATGCTGGGCTTATTTTAGGGTTTGTATAAAACTGAAGGCAAAGGTAAAAAAACATTTAAATCTGAGTGGAACCTTCCATCTGAATTATGACTGACCTGTGGCCAGTCTAGGTAAGCTTCATTTTTAAAGTCTTGTGCTCTACAGCTAAATAATATCCCCAGGTAATATTAACTATCCTCAGTTAAATTAATCAATTTTGATGACCATGACTTTGAGCCTGAAAATATGGCGGAGAAACTTTGGTAAAGAGAGAGGCAGATTGCAAGTGAATGGAGAAATTCATCATAATGTCACTGAATACCTGGGGAGTGGAGTTCAAGCTGATTTATTACAACATTGTTTTTTCATTTTTGCTGGACACTGATAGGGCTTAGGCTAAAGCAATCTCATAGTGAGTCTCACTCAAGCAGTGAGAGTGACACTGCTACTTCACAGGTGCATTTTTTTACACTTTTTGTAGCCCTGCTAGGTAACATGCAGCTTACCAAGGCTGTCAGCCTTGTTGGTGTATACCTCACGGCAGCCAGCGCTGCGACACTGCAGCAGTTGCCACAGCGCAGGGACATCTTGAGAATTTAAGTAGTTCAAAGCATGCATCTGCTCACAGGATTATATGGGCCGAATCGTGAGCAGACAGTCCCATGTCAAGAAGTCTTGAGCCAGATCTCATCGGATAATGGGCTGCACTTAGAAGTGAGAGATTTTCAGTAACAATAAATGAGGATCTTTTTTTAGCTGCAAAAGCCCAAAAAGCCACAAAACTGGCAACAAAACCAAGCAAAACAGTAGTCATGCATAGACCAAAGTACATTCCCAATGGGAAAGGTCTTTGTAGTAGTGTGAGGGGAGAGTACTGAGCACACAGCTGACCTTAAAGCACACTCAGGACCCAGTACTTAGACCTTCTGCTTCATTTGTCTGCTTGTGTCTGCAGCTGCAACCTGCTCCTGTGACTCCCTCTCCACCTCCCCTGTTGGAAAGCTTTGGCTCTTGTATAGATTTGGACGAACTTAGTACAGGTTCAGAGGTTAAGGCACCCCTGGGCCACAGAGGCCACCGTGGCTCTAACGCAGGAGGCAGAGGCTACAATTTCACAGACAAGACTGAGGGTGCTTCTGTGCTCCCAGACCCCTTGCCTTTTGCCACCTCTCCCTGGTGGGGCCAGGGCAGGACGTGCCCTGGCCCTAGCTGGGGCTGGGACTGTTGCATGAAGTGAGAGTGTGGGTTTGCGAGGGATGGACGGGAGCCCCCAAGCTGCAGCATGGCCATGGGGTGCTGGGTGTGCAGAGGCAGGGAGCAGGGAGCAGATCAGACATGGCCACGGGGACAGGACCCTGTGGAAGGAGCAGGCAGAGTCTGGGTTGTGGCTTCAGTTCGCCTGTGTGACCTGAGTGAGTTAGCAGGAGTGGCTGCCAGATGATCCCAACACTGGCTGGTTTTTCCTTGGGAGCAGTAGACTAATTTGAAATTATGGTAACCCTTGGGATTGTGGTTTAAGAAATACACTAGGAAGAAATTAAAAAAGTACATCAGAGGAGGAATATGAATGGAAGGTATATTTCTAGTACTGCTTTCTAAAAAAATGGAATTAAATGGAATTAAATGGTATAAATGTCATAAATGGAATAAAGCCTGAGGAGTTCCATAGATGCTGTCTCCTCTTAGCTGAAAAGCAATAATAATAATCTTTTTTTTTTTCGTTTTAATCCAGAGCCATGGAGGCAACGGGAGCCAGGAAAGAAAGGGTTTTGTGTCCTCAGCTCCTCTGTGTGTGACTCCAGATCAGAGCATAGGCTTCAGCTGGTGGCAGGTGAGAGTCTGCTTCCTTCTGCACCCAGAGAACCAGCCTGGCAGCAAGCTGGAGCAGCAGCAAGCAAAACTTTTCCGTACAGCTTTGTGATATTTCACCTATACAGAGCCCCTTTCTATTAGAGTTTTCAGTTACTGTTTTTCTTTCTGATTAAAATATGCTCTTGGGAATACAGGCTATTTGTGCTGTGCTCTTAATAACCTTTCTACTACGTTGGTTGGGTGAAATGTCAGGATTGATAAATACAGCAAGTGAACCCCCAAAAGACAGTCTTGGATACTGCATCATTATTTTCACCAGGAAGGAAAGGAAGGCCAAGCCATTATAGTATCAATTCATATAACTTCACTATAACCTATATACGTACGTGTGCGCAAATATTTGTCCAGTGTTAGGCCTATTTCTTTGAAAATTTAGACCATCACATGTTCTTTACCTTAATTAGGCATATTTGTAAGAACTCAAAATAGTACCATTGAAAACATGGTATTTTCTCAATAAATAACCAATTTTTGTCAGCACTTTGATTTTCAAATGTGCACGGAAGATAAATTTCTTCTAGTAACAGAGGGAAACATCTTCTCTGTATAATGGCCACTTTTATTAAATGTTATCATTTAATTTTTTTTGCTGTTCTTTTTTCAGGGGAAAAATTCAAAAGGTAACAAATCTGGAAGGCAAGAAATTGATGAGTGAATGAAAAATAAGGTAGTGGAGACAGAAAAATTAATAACAGAACAGCATTAGGGTTTAAAATAGAAAAATGATTGCCTTTTACAGAAATAAGGGGAGCTTGTGTATAAAAGGTGAGAATTCTCACTGAAATGGTGAGTTCATAACATGATGTTAATTCTACTTTAACTGTAAAACTATAAAGCTCCTGAGGTTTATTTTGTTTTTGCTTTCTTTGCCTACCAATTAAATTAAGTGGGTATGATCACTTGTTGGAGCTGACCTCACTTTGTCTTATTTACTCAGCATACTAAAATCATTTCAGTGTGCACCACAACTTCAGGAAACTTGCATGATTTACCCATCTACCTAATATGATTAAATCACTGAGAATAAGGTTTGTGGAAATTAAGTGTCTTTGTTTAACACTACGGTCTGGTTCAAACGTCCTTAGGTATAACTTCAGAAAAATAAGTCTGATTTTGATCTAATGAGATAGTGGATTCTATAAAAGAGAATAAAACATTGAGAACATGATCTGCTGGGAAAGGCGCATGGCTTCTTCAAAGAGAAGTCCTCTCTCAGTTGCCTGCTGGAGTTCTAGGAGGGTGTCGATAAGCACGTCAAAAAGCACAGGGGTGAAGGACTTCCTTGGGGACACAATTTGGAGTTTCAAAAAATTCTCCTTGCCAAAAATTATTACAGAAACTGACTTGCCTTGGGTTTGGAGAAAAGGGTCATTTATGGACTGAAACTTGGTGAAAGGATGAAAAGCAAATAGCAGAGCTTAAAGGTCACTTTTCAGGATGGAGATGAGTCAGCAGCGGGGTCCCAGCAGGACCAGTGCTAAAACCACCTTTAATCATCATCTTCATCAGTGATGGGGCACTGGGAGTGTGCAGTGCAGTCTCCAACGTTGCAGCTGATATTGAGTCAGATGCCATGCCATTTGACAAGGAACTGCAGAAAGACATCCCAAAACTAAGTGCATGGACAAAAAGGTAGCAAATGAGTATCCATGCAGATGAATAAGAGATGCATTCAGGAATAAATTAATCTAAACATGCCTACCAAGCTTGGAACTGACAGTTGTGACTCAGGAAGGAGATCTCAGTTGTCACTGACAATTCTCAGTCTGATGAGTTTGAAATCATTGGCTTAACAGGCTGCAGCAACCAAACAAAATGTTGTGCGTTGTCAGGGAGGAGATTGAGAGGAAGATGGAGGGGGTCACACTGCTGTTATATAAAACCTTGGTGTGCTCACATCTTGAGTGCAGTGTACAGTTCTGATCTCCACATCTCAAGAAAGATATAGTGGAGCCGATACAGAGGAGGGCTACAAAATATTCGAGTGAATGGAGCAGGTACTTTACAAGGAGACACTAAGAAGTCTGAGACTGTTCTACTTAGAGAGAAGGCTAGGGTCAAGGGGGATGTAATCAAGATTTATGAAATCATAAAAGCAGTGGAAATGGCAAATACAGAACTATTATTCACCAAATTCCACAGCAACAGGACTTAAGGGTGTTATAAGCTAGCTGGAGATTGGTTTAATACGGATGAAAGCAAGCATACCTTCACACAGAGAGTTGTGAACTTTTGTAACTTGTTGTCATATGAAGTTGTGGAGGCAGACAGTATCACTGGTTTCAGAAAGAAATTGGAAAAATTAATGGATAGAAAGTCTGTGCAAAGATACTAAGTCAAAAGTGTGTCCCATGATGCCCTTAATGCAATCATTCTGGATGCATGGATGAGGAGAAGGGAACACAGAAAGTGTTCAGGCTCACGTTTTCCATAAATTGCACTGTCCTTTTGCCATTGCTGGATATCATTAGTATTTTACCCAAGAGGGCATTTTTTAATGGTCTTAGAAATAAAAATAGGAGGATATAATTGCGATGCAAAGGATTTTTCAAGGCTAGCTCTACTCTTCTGGACAAAAGATATATTTTTAATGTCAGGCTGGCAACT
The DNA here is from genome assembly GCF_028389875.1 of Rhea pennata. Taxonomy (NCBI): domain Eukaryota; kingdom Metazoa; phylum Chordata; class Aves; order Rheiformes; family Rheidae; genus Rhea; species Rhea pennata. The sequence continues at coordinate 91,029,112 of NC_084664.1, forward strand.
ATTTTAGAAAAATTATACATTAACTTTATAATGTTGTACTTTCTCAAGAAATAATACTCCTATGTTCTTTCTACCAGCAAAACTTTTCCCAGATGTTCTGTGAGATTTATGCTATCCCAGGCCACATCAAATTGCATTTGAAAAACAAGCCTCTTCTGGTTTTGAATGTAACCCAGAATCAAAACCTGAGGAGATTCAAAGCTTGAACTTTTCGCTCAACCTTGAATTTCAGGGGCAGGAGATGTTCAGATTCAAGGTTATGATTTGGACTGGTTTCCAACAAACTGCTTCTAGTAATTCTTAAAAATGTATTGCACATAGTTAAACACAAAAACACTCATTTGAAACAGCTTTTAGTCACTTATTTTTTCCATTGGAAGAAAGAGAAACAACATGCAAGCAAATATGCTGATGACAAGGCAACCACAACTTCAGCTAAAGTTTATAACACTACCTCAGTCTTTCATAACAAAGGTTTTCTCTTGCTCCTATTCATGCTTACAACAAAACTCCCTAGGGCATCTGCAAGCACAGAACTGGGTCTTAAATTGTTGGAAAGGTTGAGGCAACTGAAAAATAGATGTGAAGGATGATACTGAGGTGACTGAAAACATTTATTTGGAAGTTTGTCACAGGGCATGAGAAACGCTCAAATACATTTGTTTGAAAATGTAGGAAGTGGGCATAGAAATGTTGGCATCAAGGGCTGATAGGATCCTAGAAGATGATTTGAAGGAGGAGATAAGTTGTGGAGGGTTTTGGAAGTGAAAGCAGGGGTGTAGTATAGAGAAGGAGGCCATGGGATGTGTGTGAAGCAAGAGTGTGATACCATCAAACTGATAAGCCAGGAGAAAGGGCAGCAGTTTTCTAGAGAGGTGAAACTGCATCTGTCAAGGGCAGTGGCAGGAACGTTGCAGTGTTTGGGTGAGGGATGAGCATTTTTGCTCTGACGGGAAGGCTCTATAGTTTTTTAATCAGAAACTATTAACAACATGAATCAAGGCAGAGCCCAGATGTGATACCTTAGAGCAAGACTTGAGTGGAAGATATTCTGCAGGTATAGGAGGCTGTTGATGATCATTTCTGTAGCGATCAAGAAGGGTGATCTAAGGCGAAAAAATGAGATCAGGAAGTTGGTTTTGGTAAGACTGAACGTGAACTGGTGTTTCATTCGTACGAGGAAATGTTAAGGGCACTGAGACTTCATCTAGCAGATTTTAGTTATATCCTGTTTAAATACATTTGCTTTTGCCAAACTAAACCATACTAACATGATGTTGTGGATAGTGTTTTGCACAGCTCCTTAAATCCCCATCTTCCTGCCACTCACTTTTAATTCTTTGCTGATGTACTGTTCACAAACCTGTATCCTCAGGGGGTTCTCAGGGCTTTCACACTTTGAGAGGGTTAAGGGTACAACTCTGAAAAGCAGGTGTTAATAGTTTCCAGACAATTTTCAAAGTACCACAGAGTTCCTTGATAAAACAAATATTTAATGTACACAGAAAATATTGTAAATTGAAACGCTGTAAATTGTATTTTGAATACCCTCAATAAGTTTTAAACAAAACTTATTACACTGTACTTCTATCTGTGTTCCTCATGCTGTCTCCTCCACTTTGTTGCTATTATACATCCAGACATAAGGTTTTGAGTATATTTTATTACATACACAGAGGCACTCCCTTCTAATCTCGTTTCCAAGACAGTGTCTAAAATTTACAGCATGGCCACAATATGTGCATGCAAATGTCATCTATGCTCAGAGTCTGAGAAGACTGTCCCTGTTGTAGCATATTTTAGCTGCTGATTTGTCTATTAGAAACTTTCTGGGGTATTCTCTCAGCCATTCTTGTCAGCTGGTTGTGAAACTGAAGTCCAAACTGGAATTGCTAAAGGTCTGGGACTTGGCCATACCAGCAGATGTATCTTCTGGTTCTTCATCAGTCAGCCCTATATTTATTAAGAATTTCTCAAAGAGCAATTGTGTAGGACCTGCCAGATGGTTTTCCCACAATGGAAATTTTTTCAAAGCTCCAGAAATGGTTACCAAACATCTGAGTGTGTTTAGTGAGTGCCATATCCTATATCTATGCATTTTTGGGTAATCTAGCCAAGTTACTCTGTCCCACAGTTATCCAGTGTTTAGAGATCAAATTTAATTCTCTATACCCTTCTCTGGATTGCTTTCCTTTTTCTGAGCCAGAAAGAGCAAATGCTGCAATATAGGATATGTGACTTTTCCTCCAACTTTTCAAAATGCAAGGTGTTCATATCTGTCCTCTCTCTGGCAGATCAAGGCCCACTGGTCTTCCACCATTATTTGAATGTTCATGGATCTGAAGATTCATTTTAGTAAAGAAGGCAAGAACCATTTTCCTCTCCTTTCATAGGTGGAATATACCTGCTTTTGAGTGAGAAATGAGCTGTCTCTTTGTATTCTCCAGAGTTTTCAGTCTCTCAATTCAGGTAAGCAAATTCACTTAGGCTGTCTCAGAGTGTGAAAAAATGGCAAGCCTGCATTACACAAGTGATCTCTCAGTATCGGATTTAACAGAAGCATCCTATATGTTCCAGAATTTATCTCAGCTTTCTGCAACTAATATTCAGTCCTTTCTCCTTTAGTTTAGAGCATAGTATGAGAGGGTGATTAAAAACGTCTTTCTTTTGACTCATAAGCATCCCTTCCCACTGGAATAATTCTGGAGATACAGTATCTTGGAAAAATATTCTTAGTTTGAAATTATTTCACACTGGAGAGAGGCAAGATTGCTAATATAATGTTATTTTCAGTTATTTTAAAGGCTGCCTACTCCCATTTCAATATTCTAGCCCACATATGTTTTGTTTCAGCACCAGTGAAGCTCAAGAAGTTTCTGCTATCTTGAGAGCACTATTGGGACTTAGATAAATTTAAATTGATGCAGAGAAGCTGTAAGGTGGATGCTTGATAACCTTACAAAGGGCTCCAGACTTTACCTTTTCTTTTTTTTTTTCTTTTTTTTTTTTTCTGGCAGAGGCATATTTTTAATTGGCAGGTGTAGAATCAATATGGCAAGATTTGCGGTTGACGTTCAGCATATGCATTATTTTGCAGATTTGGACAGGATCTTATAAGCCAGTTTACTTTTTTAGGAGTAAGATCTTTCTCATCAAATTTGTCTTTCTAGTAAACAACCAAGGCAAGCACTCAGTTCAGATAGACATGAGGTGTAAGGTGAGTTTAAATCTTTATGAGTGCTATCAATTTGCTCATTAAACTAGCACAACATTAGGCACTCAGTATTATTAAAGGGAATCTCCATATATAAACAGGCTAGAAAAACTCACCCAAGCCATTGTCTCAATAGGGACAACCACAGACAACTTAATTCTTTCATGTAGATAACAAGGGGAGGCTGGAAAAAGGCACTTGTATTCAGGAATAGAGCTTCTTCATGGGGAACTATGATAGATCATTATTATAATCCCCCTGATCACTGTGTATAGACAGTATAAAGATAGTAGTCAGATAAATGGGAGCAGAATAGGCAGTTGGCTTAGAGTATTTTAAAATAATATCAAGAGGAAAAGTGCCCCTATTTTGGGGGGCCTGAATCTCTGATGAACAATTCTCTGTAGTTCTGCCTCCCTCAGCCCCTTCTTAGTTTGGGCGGGGGGGAAAAAAAGGAGAGCCCTTGTTAATGTTGTTTTACAAGCACATAACCTTGAAGCGACAGGATGAAGCTGTCATTTTGCGTGCTTGCAGCCTCTTGTACTCTGCAGTGAGGATGGGACGGTGTGAGGTATGTGACAGCAAGAGGGACAGGCCCCGTGCAGTGGATCACACAGGGGACGGTGAGTGTGTCTCTGTTTTTCATACACCTACATTATTCCATTCTTCCCTTAGTCTCCCAGATCAGGATGCAAGTGGCAGTCAACACTCAAGCAAAAGATCAGTGGTCAAGGAGTGCTCAAAGCTTCTCATCTTCCAGAAAAGCCGGCAGCAATGGCTTGGGAAGACTTTGCAGACTTTGCTTTTCCTATCTGTTAAAGCTCTCTCACTTCTTCCATTCATTTCTTTGCCTTCCACCACTGATGACTCCTGCTTATCATTTGTTTAGGTCCAGGCTTTCAGTCCTTTTCACCATATCCATTTAAAGTAACAGTTGTCAGATAATCTAGTTTTGCATGTTGAAGTGTACAGGGAGTTTTTTCCCCCTCTTTATCTTGCTCTTTTTCTTCCGAAAAGAGTGGGGGTGAGGTGGAGGGACTATAGAGCTTGGACAAATAGGTGGACAGAGGTTGTGTGGGACCACAAGCAGCTATTTGGAAAGCAAGTCAGCATTGCCAGGAAGGAAAACTGAGACGCATGTTATGTGACAGTTTGATGCTGAATGGCTTCCTGAACCTTAGATTTATCATAATCTAAGCTTATCAACTATGACTTAGAAAGTCTGGCTGGGGACATTGTTTCCAGCTGTCTTGTGTCATGGTGCATCAATGCTGGAAGCCTACAAAAGGCTGTGAGCCCACAACACACTAAGAATAATTGGACTTTTGTGCAACGGCCTGTCCACTTGGGCATGTGAGGCGGGTGTTCAGGTAAAAGGACGAGCAGCTGTTTATATGCAATCGTATAGAAAATTCATTTGTATCTGTCCATTTAATTGGTCAGCAATAGAGTCTGCTTTGTATACTTACCTCTGTAAACTGAAAAGACATGTGATGTTGGCAGACTAATTTACTTTTTCACTCGGGGCCTGAGATTGTCAGCAGAAACACAGAGCTTTTAAAATAAACTGATCTTTTAGGAAAGCTGTCAACATAAGAGACTCTATAAGTGGCATTTAAGACATTATTTGAGGTGTATCTATTTGTAAATGTCTAGAAGGTTTATTTATCATAATCTAGAAAGAGCCATAAACATGCACAGCAGATTAGTATGGGCCACATGTTGGTACCTGGGCACCACATGCAATATGAAATTGGCAACAAAAAATATGAAAGTGGCAAAGCAATCATTCCCAACTTTAGAAATGTTAGCGTAAAATAGCCTCTACAATTTCAGTGATATCTCTATTTCCTGTACTTTATAGTATCAGGTTTCAGTATTTTTCCTGAGAGCTTTGGTCTTTTCTACAATACAAGTCGTACATTGTTTTTTGGAAGTCCAGCCAGCATTTACCTCCTGTTCATTTTCCGTGTTCCACATGCCAAACCCTCTGACTTCTGCACTGTGGAAAACACTTTAAGCATGTGCATAAAGTGCATGTTTCAGGAGTTTGTTTGGCAAGAATGAGCGGAGGGGCACGGACTGGTAAATGGATGAGTAGGTCAAGAGCTCTAGAGACACTTCCCAGTTTTATTGATCAGCCTCTCCATTTACCACTCCTTGCACTGTCCATAGGGTGAAATTTAGTCTTTGTATGGTAAAAACTCATTCGCTTCCAACACTCCATTTTAAAGATTTAAAGCGAATGCATGTGGCACACAGACCTCCTGCTGAGTCTGTCAGCCATGGCTACTTTAATTCATAGCAAATAAGGCAGTTTTTCTTTTGACAAGTGCCTCATTCACCACATGACTCAACTTTATTATTATTATCATTACTATTGAGTTTTTAAAAGACAAAATTTCTGACTGCAGTGGGAGAGAGCTTGATGCTTTTTATCTTAGGAGAAAGGGAATTTACCATCAGCTGCATCAAGCAAACCAGCTGACTTTTGACAAGAAGTGTAACAAGGCTCCAATAATTATCACCATATTTGGTTAATGGTAAATTTTGTGTAATCAGCTCTTGAGACTAATTGGCAAAGCTTGTGCCTATCCTAACCAGGAATGGTGGCTATAGTCAGTAATCCAAAAATCTTGACTGATACCAAGCAAGTAGTGAAGCTTGAAGTTAAGGGGAGGCACAAATGAATATTTGCAATTTCACACCTTCTTGACAGTAGGCCCAACGATGCATTTAAGGCTAAATTTGCAAAGTATGAGCACTTCTTGGGTTCCTAGACTGAGAGATCTTTATATTCCCTGGATCTAAGAATAAGTAGTATGCTTGCAAAAATCTGACTGTAGGACTGAGGCATTTGTCCACAAGTGAAAAAAAAAGGTAAATGAGGCAGTTATTTTCCCAAGAAAACACTGTTTTTTTTTAACATAATACTAAAATGGCTTGTGATGTTCTGTGTTCTTTGGAGTAACACTAATATGCCACACAGATCAAAGCATTGCAGTATATTTTATCAACTTGCATGTATTCTGAATGTCTGAAATTGTATTTTCACTTGTTCTTATTCAATTTATGATTTATTTTTCTCCCTGTGTAAATCAGTTTCTGTTCTATGGATTCATGGCAGGTATTCCATTTTGTTTTTCAATATGTTATGTTTAGAACAAATATCTAGTCAGTCATGGCCATATAAAATATTAATCATATGTGTTTGAAGGTATGTTGCTATAGCAATTCCTTTAGTGTGAAGTAAAACTGGAATCTAGTAGGCCAAAGATATGAGAACAGTAGGAATTACAAAGTTATAATGGCACTATTAACACATTACTGCATTGTAATGATATTATTTCCTAACTATTCTAGTCCCCAGCTGGCTAGTTTTCAAGACAGAATTCTTCAGCAGGGATTTCACAAATGACTCCAACACAAAATCTGCTTGCAATACGAAGAAGACATTAAGCAATTTGAAGAAAACATTTTTAAAAAGAGAAACGAGGCAAATGAGTAAAATATTTTCTATTCAAGACTTACCAGATTCTCTCTGTTCCCTACTCTGGTGTGATCCACCCCGAGGGGCTTAACATGACAGGGCTGAACTGAGGAGATTAGCAAGACTCTGCTTAAAAGAAATGCTGTGAGCTTACCACGTAAAGCTGCCGAGAAGGAAAGCTGGGAGAGCCAGCAGGAGAAGATATGGAAATGTAATTTCATCTTGTATTACAGATCTAACTGGAAAAATTTAAAACTAAAGCAGAAAAGATGTTGTCTCTGAGACAGTTGTAATTATTTGGGGGAGAAAGGAGGCCATGAGTTATGGTTCAATTGTCTGAAGAAAGACTTCTGTGGTAAATCAAACTGATAGGGAATATGGAATGAAGTATAGGATGAAAGAAGAGTTAGGCAGGCATGGATACATTTAGCCTCTGTTAAGGCTGCTAATCCTCTGGGGGTGTTAGTATTACCTTCACTGGGAGGAAGGTTGGGTTAGCCTTAAGTAATCTCGCTTTTAATATTTAACTCTTCAGGTCTGATGCTTTCCTAATGTAGATGTTTGCATGGCATTGTAAAGCATTCTGAATTCCCTAGAACCAATCTAGTCTTGTTGTGTGCTTTAAACATTAAAGCCCTAAGGCCCAGCTTTCTTCACTTTTTCAACACATCTGTAAAAACAAGACAAGAAAAAAATCCCATAAACAAATGAATACTGCAGTAGACCTTTGGATTTGTTGCATTGATTTAGTGTCTGAATGGACAAGAAAAAACATTTATATCTGAATGGATGAGATCAAACAGTAAAGATCAGATAGAGCTAGCAATGCATCATTCACATCCTTTCCCTTTAATTAAAGACAAACATGAGCCTTCAAGAAGAAGCAGCAGCAGTTCAAGTAGGTATTAGGTCTAGTAGCAAGCAACCTTTACAGAGATGGACTGTTTTCTCAGTGTTTTGTTGTATAGTACAGTCACAGCACAAAAGAAAAGAAAAGAAAAATAGTAAAACTCAATCTGTTAATGCAAAAAGAAAGCAAAAAGACACTACTTTTATTGAATATATTTTCCAAGGTGGAGGGAGTTTTCAGAAGGGGGAGAGAATCAGACATCTTACAAATAAGAGAGAGATACAAAGGACACGCTTCCTCTTTCACTCTTCTTGGGAAATGTGTGAATAGAAGCTAAACAGACAGTTTAAATTAAACTGTGATGGAAAGAATTAAATTAGAAAAATATAAATACCTTGACTATTTGGAAATGAACAGTCCTACTTCAATGGCATATCTTCTGGTAAGCTGTAACTTGCACCCAGGTTTCACTTTCTGGTTACCTAAGAGCCAAAAGTCAAATACCTGAAAAATTCATTATTACTATCAGCAGCATCCAACATTCATATAGCACAGGACTAGGCTGTACTACAGAGCAAAGCATTTTATTGTTGTACAGTGCCAAGTTTGTGGGGAGAAACTATGATACCACAAATGTATGGCCATTCTGTAAAGGAAAACCTTTCATCATCCAAAAGGTATCAGTTATCCTATAATAAGCTATGGAAGTGCCAAGTATAATTATTAATGAAAATGGTTGAAATTAAGAAATTGAACTCTGCAAGCAGTGCTGGCTGGTGAAATGTCTGGTCAGGGACTGCAGCATTTGGGAGGCGTTCGTACGCAATTGCACATATGCTGTGCACACACGATATGGGTGGCTGCAGTGTGGGTCTCATTACTGCTATGTATATACATGAATAGTGAGTGCAGTGTCTATGGGTACTACCTACTCACATACATACATATATATATATGCATTAGATATGAGCTGAACTTTTCTAATGATATGTTCCTAAAATTTTTTCCAAAATTTTTCTTAAAAATGTACCTGCTGTAAAAAATGTACTTAGATAAATTTTGTATAGAAAATAGAACTTGTACTAGAGGCTATTCCTACTAGGCAATTACCTCTGTCTGTCTGTCTGTCTCTCTCTGTCTCAGTCAGTCCCAAATGTCTTGAGGATAAATCTTTTCCATTGTTATTAGAAGGCCATTTCCATTCATCAGGAAACTGATTTTTACTAATGTCCTGAATGTTCCTTTAAATCAAGTTTCTACTACTGTATCTAATAATTTTAAAATAATACATACAAACAAACAGAATGCACAGCTAAAACGCAAAACACCGAGGAAGGCAACTAGCCAAAGCATACATCTACTGCATCTTGTTACTCTATCGGGTTTATGTTTTTCCATTGAGCTGTATTGGACCCTTATGGGTCAGCTATCTATTTACATTGCCCCTTCAAAGGCTCCATGCTGTAGGAACCCTCTGGAACTAATTGAGTTACTGTGAGAGAAAATCTGGTCCCATTGAAAGCTATGGGAATTTTACCACTGACTTCACAAAAGCCAGGATTTCACCTTATGTATTTGTTCAAGAAAGAACTGAGCCCTTCAACCACAGTACACCCGTTCCTGCCCCTGTTCCACCACTGTGGGAGCTCAGAAATGTTTGTGCTTGCTGTAACAGGGAGGGAATGCTGTTTATTTACTGCTCTTCCTAGCTCATCTAAGTGTGTTAAGTGAGAGATGTGCCAGCCTGCCTCATCACAAATGGCCTTTTAATGAACTAGTCAAGGATTTAAATTATCCAAGAACCTGGGAAAAGCATTTTAAATTTAAGATCCTTTTAGGCAATTAAAACCTGACATGCTGCCATTGAAAACAGGCCAGGGAAAAAATGATTCCACCTCTTGAGATTCACCACTTACAGAGAGAGATAATGGAATTTCAGGCACCCCAGGTACTGCAACTTTCAGAGGGTGCTCAGATTTCAGCTTTATGAATTAATTCTGGCTGTGCTGCAGCTTGAGTTGATCCTCCAGGCATGAGAGAGTGTTTGGTCACTGAACAAACTGGATTACTGTATCTTGGGCCAGTGCCATTTCAAAATGCTGGGGAGGAGGAGAGGGAGAGATTTCCACGTCTTATGAGATTTGTTTCGCTAGAGCAAATAGTTTTATTCCTGCATTTGTTGTTGTTGTTGTTTTTTTTTTTAAGATGTGATGTGATTTACTTCTCTTTCAGAGAAAATCAAGTTGAATATCTTAATATTCAACACATGGAGTGTTTGGGAACTAGCAAATAATCTGCTATTCAGAATTTGCTAAATACCCTATCAATAATGTACTTTAAAAAAAGGGTTTGCTGGGCTGCAGCGTTCTACAGTAACAGAAAATTCTTACAGCCCTTCCACTTACCTCTTGTGTGGCACTGAAAGGATGAAGCATTAAATAACTGCATATATCAAAGTCAGTATCTACCCAGTGAGGCTCTGAAAAATACTCATACAAATGTTCAAGTCACACAGTCAACATCTAACCACAACCATATTATTCGTATACCCAAACTGTTCCTAATCTACCCTCCAGCGCTATCCGTTAGCCACTGTGTTAATTGGTAACATATGATTTCAGTGTAAGACCTTGCATTGAGTGTTAAATGTCCATCACTTGCTGCATTTCTGTGCTGTGGCCGATTCTCAGACCCCTTGGCAGGCGCAGGATTGCTTTGTATGAGCCCTTCTCATACAGACATGGGTAAAATAGGCTGTCCTTGCCTCACAGAGGTTACGGTCTCAATACCTTCATACTGAAGATTATAATTCAATATATATATATATATATATATATATATACATTTTGTCTACCTCTGTCTATCTATCTATTACACATGTGGTCAGTTTTTGTAAGCCTAACTAAAGCATATCTTCCTCCCTAATACGAGCAATTTTCTTGCTCTTTGCTGATAGACAATTATGACAGCTACTGTTTTCCCTCAATATTCAAAACAATACTGATGAAATTGGTATTCAAAAATTAGTTGGTTTGGTCATTGACCCATAGCTCTTTTTTGTATGCAGGCCTTCCTTTCTTTTTAACTGAGCACAGGCCTTCATTGAGGAGAGGTTTCCTAAAGATGCCGGGGAGAATCCGCTCCTCTATCGAGTCCTCTCGTTCTGGTAGGGTCCGACTGCAAAGGTGAGGCTAGGCCCATCCTGAAATCTCTGAGGCAGTTCAGGAGTGAAGCGTTTGAGACTGCTGCCCGGTTTCCCGAAATACAGGAGCAGTCGCGAAGCTCTGGCACTTGCTGCTCGATGCGTAAGAGGATATTTTGTGAAAGTGCCCTGCGGGCTCAGAAGGGGATCCTGTTCTGTGTCAGACCAGCCGTTACTGAGTCGAGGATCTTCTTGTAATCTTTTAGCCTTCTGCCTTAAAACTAAATTCTCATGTGTAGTTAAGATTAGTTAATGGAAAAACGTGAAATGGTGTATTTTAGCAAGCATAGCAACCCTTAGGGAGGTAGTGCAGCTCTGCTTTTGAATGACTTGCCGAAGCAGTGCCCTGCTGTCCAGTGATTTGCATCTGCAATACATCTTCCTTCCCTATCTAACACCATTGATGGCAGTGGATTTTTCTTTTGTTTTTCTAATTATAAAATATCTTTTATGAGAAGAGAAATATGCATAGAGAAAGACAGTCATGGAAGCTAAGTTCCTGAGTATTTTTTAGAAACATGCTGTTGTTTGTGGTGCATACAGTGTCACGAAAGTATGACAGTGGAAGAGGAACGAAGTTGGCTTATGAAATGATTGATATGGAAGCTGGGAAGGTGGCAGGACTGGAGCAAGCATGAAGGTGCGGGTTTGATGTGAGTCATGGTGGCTGTTCAAATGGTGAAGTATTTGACTTAAGATGGTTAGGAAAATGTATGTTTTCAGCTGCTTTCCCTTCTCATTCTTTGTTTTTTGATGAATTAAGTGCATTTTGTACACGGCAGTCATAACTCTCATGCAGGATAGTGTTTTTGAGCACTAAATGACCTTTGAGAATTGAAATGAGCAGTCTTACCAAATAATGAAAGGGGTTTAAATTATTAGTCATTTTATGTCTTCTTTTGTTTGGATCCAAATGGTAAGTGCACCTCACTATTTCCAAAACTTTTGCTACAGAACCACAGAAAATTGTTTTTTTTTTTTAAAAAAAGCAATTGGTAAAAGTACTTTGCATGCCATCTCTGAGGTATGAGCTTTGAAAAATGGCTGTGTCACAGAACCACAGCCGAGATGTGAAAACCTCTGGATTCTATAGCTTAATATTAATTTATGCACTACATTACTTTGTTTATTACATTTTTTTGTAAGAGGGAAAGATATTCCTTGCATACACTGAAGCACTTATAAAGCTATATTTCACCTTGATGTTATGTCATTTTTGCTCTGGGTACAGAAATGGAGAATGTGAAATTGGTCAAAAATGGCTACAAATTGCCTTTATATAGTTTCATTTAGACCATAAAAGCAAACTTCTGACCTTCAGTGGAACTTTTACCAGGTGAAGGGCCCTTATCCCACAAGCACATTCTGCTATTTTTAAGCTAGTGAATATTTGTGGGCCTCCATTTGAGCATTTATAAATGCGTGAAGGGTATTTCTGATTTCGTGTAGGTTCTGTCTATGCCATTCCACTTTTGAAAATACATATCTTTAGAAGTGTTTGAATGTTAAATAATTAAAATACACCCACAGATCTAAAACAGGAACACTGAAGCAGTTTTTAAACAGAGTATCACAAATAAACCAGTTTCTAATGGAAGAGTCCTCAGAAATTCTGTTCCTATTACAATTTTTATTCCAAAGCACTGTTTCTAGGCAAGTCTCACTGCTCACAGACCCACTCATTCCAAAAAGCAATGATAAGGTTTTATAAATCTGAAAACAAGTCAGTTTGAACTGAGTTAAATTTGCAGCGATGCCAGCACTTGGTCTCTGAATGTTAGCTCATGGGGAGCAATGAACTTATCTTATTGCACTTCAAAATTAAATAATTAAAAATAATCCTTCTCTCTCTCTTCCCCTCCCTTCCCCCCCAATTCTTTACGGTTAATAATTATAATAACATACTCAGATGCAGGTAGTGTTATTATCTGATAATGCCTGAAATTTGAAATGGGCCTATTAGCCACCCGAGGCGAAACATAATTGCCCAGTTTCTGTGCACTATCAGATTGCAGATGATGTTGCTGAATGTTATTACTTAAGTATTTCAATTTTTCATATGGTGGAGAAATTAAATTTCAGCTGTATACTGCAGCAAAACACTCAGAATTGAAGCGTGTCACTATTTGCAAAAGGTTGCAATACTGGTACTGTTACCGATATAATCTTTGGTGAAACTAGTGCTTTGATAATATAATTAGACTCAAAAAATATTGTTGATGATAACTTTAGAGTATTGTAAATGTTACCTGCTACTGATCCTTCACTTTGTTCATCACAGATCAAGCACTGCCAAATAGCAATGGTCCTATGTCACGTTTCCCAAGTAGATGAGACTGGTTTCTCTTGTGCTATTTATTCATTTATATGCAGTAGTAACATGGATCTAGCATTAATCACTGAGAGTGAAAACCCTCCTTGACTAATGCCAATGACAAAATCCCAGAGAATGTACTGGAATAAGGATTTGACTGTGTCTGTGCTCCAGAGTGTGCACAAGCTCATACTAGATGAAGAGAGGATTCACTTCTTTTCACCTATTGCTACTGATTGGAAAAAAAAAAAAAAAAAAGCTCAAAAAACCCCCATATTTTTATTTGTTCCAGATCCTGAGATTCTGGATAGACATGATCTTCAGCTAGGAAAAGGCTCAGCTGCTATTTACTAAAAGCAACTTGGGGTTGTAGTAATGTGGGAACAATCTTTTTCAGCTTTTCTAGTTTCTTCAAGAGAAATCTCTATTGTTCCCAAGTCTGAGTTCTTTTTCATTCTATAAGTTTGGTAGCCTAGATGAGGTTCTCAGCTACTGCTGCTTTTTGCCCTAAGTTTGCAGGGACTTGCTTTAGAGCTCCGGGGACTTCAGCAGAAAGGGAGCCAGCTCATGCTATCTTAGCTGGGAGGTTCTGCAGGGTTAATGGGAATAAAAAAGAGTGAAAGTGATTTTGTCAGTAAGATCTGCTGGTGTGATTCAGAATTAATCTCCCACTTGCAGAAAAGGAGGTGCAACTTGATTAGCCACATGTTAGACCGAGACCTTTGGGGCTCCCCCCAACAGGGGAACAAGTTTGATAATGCTGTCTGGGTAGAAGAGGTCTTGGGACTTAATATATCAGTCTTGCCTACAATAGCAAGAGCAAAATACACTTTAAAATAATCAGAATGTAATGGTACTTACCATTTTTGTGCTACTGCCCAAGGCAGACATGAAACAGTAGTTATTCCAATCCACTGTAAGAATGCTACAGTTTCTTAGTCCAACTCTGTGCTCAGCTTTGAATTTCCTAGCTTTTAATTAAAGTCAGTTTGCCTGCATAAATCTTCCATATGCTGTGATCCCCTTTGCAATGCCCTAGTTATGCAATGCTCATTCACAGGTGAAGGGCTACATATTGACTGGAGTTTAGTCTGCAATATTAACTCTGCCCATTTTTTTTCCCCCAGGCTCTTTGTACTTGGTGGTTGCACTCTGACTTCAAATGCTCTGCCTCTCTTTTCTTGAAAAAAACTCCAAAACAGCTTTTCTGCAGGGCTATTTGAACTGATTTCTCTTGGAGAAGCTCATGTTATAATGCTTCATTTTCATATTAAAATAATATTTGAAAAAAACATAATTGTTGAATATAAAAATGCTTCAATTTATTCCTGTCTTCCTAGATTCTTTGGTGAACTGTTCTTCATCTAGCCAGGTGTTTTAATCACACTTGCTGATGAATCCAAGGATCAGGAGTGAGAAAGCCAGTGATCTTCAGCACCAGGTAGCAAAGAAAGCCCTGTGCTGACCTAAAACCATGTCACCTGTAATCACAGAGCTGCAGGAACTGGCCAGTCCGTCTGTCTTTTAAGAGAGCTCAGTAAGAACACAAGAGAGGCAGGTGTCTTTGGGGGCTCTGTGAGGGCTGCCTGTGGCAATGGTGAGGCTTGTTCCAAAGAATGCAGCAAAGTAATGATGATGTTCAAGTATAACCTTGAAATAAAGTGGGGCATCCTGGCTCTGTTTTTTTTTAAAAAGAGCAATTAGTGAAACCATCATCAGGAACACCTGAAAACAGAAATTCCAAATCAGGCTATGGAGGAAGAAGACTGAATTACAGAGTGGGGAGAACCTGTTATCTTCCTGCCTCTTCTCTACAGGCTGCTGTGCAGACTTCTTGACTTGTACGCAGCAGCAAGCAGGAAAGCAGCAGAGGGTTATATTACTGGTACAGTATGCTGGAAATTTTTCCTCTTGCTATTGGTATGCGTGTACTTCATACATGTAAGACTGTGAGCAAAATGGTTTTCCTAATGATTCCTCAAGTAGCATTATTCATCTGCGAGAAAAGGAGGTATTTGCCTTACAGTATAGGGAGAAATGATCTGCCGTATCCCTGCATAATGATATTATACTCAAACAATTTTAAAGTAGGGCAGTCCTAGATTTGGGAGGATGAGGACAGGAGTTGAAGGATGATGGAACCCCACTGTACTTTGTCTCTTTTTAGCAGAAGTGGATTTGAGTTAAAACCCCACTGGAACAGGCAGAATAAGAGGAATTTTTATCTGGACGAGGTTTCCAAATTTAGAAAAATGCCATGTCTCTAGCTGGTCATGAACAATTTTATTCCTTCTCCTTCTTTGTGATTTGTCTTTCCATACTTCTTGTGAGTTCTAGTGGTCAGAACAGGTAAAGGGCAGCCCTGACTATGTTTTTGTCTTTACATGCACCTTGGACATGAGAGAGTAATTATAGTAGTCTCCAATCTCTGTAAACACATAGCTGCTACCCTCGAGCACAGGATACACAGGAGAAGAAAAGCTTTGTTTACTCTTTAGCTCACTGCAAATCTGCATAATGCTGCGAGAAATCCTCAGCCTAATTCTTCTCTCAAGGCATCAGTAGAAACTGGAAGAATTTCACTAGAAGGCAATTCTTTCAGAAGATATGGGGAGCAGTCTGGATACTGTGTGCAACAAGTCTGCAAGGCTGACAGTCCCTACTCGCCTCTTTTCCCTGGATCTTGCTCCTAGCCTATGTAAAGGTGATAAAACTGGCATGATTAAACTTTCAGATTAAGGCTCATTTCATTTCAAAAGGAGGAGAGCTTTAAAAATGAAGAGAAGGCTAACTTACAAGTTGTGGGTAGTTGTGTTTATCTAAACAGATACTAGGTTAAAGTTAGTTTTTAACTTCCAGTTGTTCTAGAGAAGGGAATAACAAGGCTGCTCAAAAATTCTGTCTGAACAGAGCATAAATGACTGTTCTTTGGCAAAGTTGCTGCCAAACCATCCAATTGCCCTTCACAACATATCAAGCTCCCAGAATGGTATTGCTTCCTCTTGGCAAGAGCATTTGATAGTCCACAGACTTCAGTGTCAGAACTGGAAAAAACAAAATAAGCAAGTAATAAAGCAAAAAAAAAAAAAAAAAATACTCATTGAAATTGAGTCAGCTTGTTGAGGGATATAAAAATCTAATCAATTGCTTTTGCATAACAATCAGTTGTCATGTTGGGCTCTAATTGAGCAGCCAGATGGAGCCTTGTAGCTGTAGACTGTAGTAGTATTCCTGGGACACACAAAACCACATGAGGCGATGAACATTAGGTTCGTCTTTCTGTTAATATGTAAGGAGAACTCCACTTAACAGGCAAAAACAGATTTCCCAAACCAAACATATTCAACTCAATGTGCTTCTCTCCCATACATAGCAGATAGAAACCTTTCTCTAATAGATGCTTTCTGGGTTTATAGGTATTACCAAGTACTCTGAAGCTGGGGCACAGGTGGCTTCCAAATGCCCAGATGACATGGAGAATCTACAGGAACTTAATTTTCTTTCTAATATTTTTGTATACACTCCATAAGTATGGTGCATTGAAAAGGACACTGATAGGACATTTTTCATAAACATTTTGTTCCTTAATGTTTATAAAAGCTTCTTGGGAAAACTGAAACTGAAATCCATTTCTTGAGTGAATTGTTTTTCTCCTCCATCTGGATGTTTTGATTTACTTGGCTGTGGGCTTTTTATTAGCAGCAGAAACAAAAGTAGTAATAAAGAACTGAGAGTATTTAATAGTTTATCCCTAAAAGTAACATAGGCCTTCGTATCCTACTGGACACAAGTTATTACTAGAATTTTAACCAAAAAAGGCAAGTTGTATTTTGGGTCTGCAAAACTTAGTGGTATTCTATCAAAGAGCATATTGAATTAATTATAGTCAGTCAAGAAATAAATCTGATCACTAAAACCCTGTGGCCTAAATGCAAACTGTCTCTTTTTCTGTCTTGGCTCACTAGGATCTCAGTTCAACATAGTTCACTGCTTCGAAAAGAAATGGAGCCTCATAGTATATATTCAACACTAATGCCTGTTTTTATTCTTGTTGATACCTGTGAAAGTAAACAAGAGTTTTGACTTGGAGATTTGGGAAAGAAATTTAGTTTGTTTATTTTATGTCTGGTTTCCCATAATAATTAATGCAAATAATAGTTTCTGTAAGATTTATTTACCTCTATCGTTAGTAGAGGAGAATAGAGGAGAATTGCTAAGGGTACACCACATACCACTGCTGCAGTGTTTTTTTTTTTTTTTTTTTTTTTTTTTTTTTTTTTAACATGATGTCCATTAGGACACGGTGTTCAGCTGTGACTTTGCAAAGACTGTGTGCCCTGCACTTCTGCCATGTGCAGGCACAGGTCCACCGGAGCTTCTTTCAGCATTCCCCATGCGGTGAGCTCAACACATCAAGCTCGGATACATGTGCATCGACCTCTGATTTGTTTTAGCAGATTATTTGGCTGCAATTAAGATGTATTGTCTTCGTTGTCACAGATTCTTTTGCAGTCTCCACCTCAAGTAGCCATTTGGTATCATTTCTTTCTATTCTCCGACTCTTCTCCTTTTACAGTTCTCTCTTATTTTTTCTCCCTTTTGTCTTCTGCTCTGACTCCTTGTTTCATGATTTTGCAGACTACTTATTAACAGCTGTCATGTTCTTTCTCCTCTTCCCTCCTTCTCCTTTTTGTAGCTGAAGAGCTCATCTACAAACATGATTTTTTTTCAGTGTGACCTCATGAGGATATGTTCTGGCTAAATGTCAATTAGTAGTCATCAGTCCATGAGTTCCTTGCTGTAAAAGTCTGTAACTGCCTACCAAACTGAAGTCCTTCTTTAGATCCATTTCTTATCAGAAGCTACTTTCATTTCACTTCTTGCAAATTTCTATACATTCTCTTTCACTGTAATTCGAACAGTTATAATTTGTCTGATATGCCTTTGACACTAAGGCTTGCCACTAGGAGTGTGCTAAAAAAAGGGCTCATTCAAATTATTTTCTAATTTATATACATCACTATACTGAAGTTATCTATATATTGCTATTGTGTAGTAATTCTAATATATTACTACATTAAAACGATGCATAGATACTGAAAGTAATACTTAACACATTTTCAATTAATAGTCAGTCTGAAAATAGATTCATTGTCAAAGAGATGGAACCTTGTTATTATCTAGTCATTTATTAATGATTGAGTTAAAATGAATGAGTCTGTGCTTTGTTCCTGTGAGAAATCATCAAAAAAGCAGCTCTTTCCTCATATGTCAACCAAGGACATTAAAACTTCCAAATACCTGCAGTATTCCATGTATGTATTTCTAAAACATTTGTAAAATTCTCTTTTCTTCTACCCTAAATAGATATAAGTAGTCACTGGTGCCAGAAATGCACCAGTTCTGTGTCTTTTGTTTTTTTTTCTTGACCAACACATTTCTAATGTGAGATGCTACATTCTGGGTAAAGTGCATACAGCATTTATGAGAGGCAAAATACTTTCTTTTAGAGTGCTGCTGAATCATTCCATTAATATTAAAATGTTCACAAAGATTTACTTTCTTCTTCTGAGCTGGGACAATGCTTCAAGGTAAAAATGTTGGTTCATTGCTATTATGCTGTCATGTTAAAAAAAGAAAGAAAATATTTTCCATTTTAACTACTTTTTGGCTGTTTTCCTTTTCAATTATAGAATTATTCTGGCTTTTAGTCTCATTTTTATGTGGTTTTTATTATTGAGGTGATAGGTCCTTGAGGATTTTCAGACTCAGCGTTATTGCATGTAAGCCTTTGGGGGTGACCTACATGAGAAGTGCTGAATGTTGTGGATAAGCTTGCAAGCTTGAAACTTCTGGGAAGCAACCAGTGTGAGGGCTTTGGTGACAGACACGATCAGTGCCTCCAGCCACCATCCAGAAAGACAGTTCATGTTCTTGACTGTCCTCTAGCATTTTTTTTTTTTCCAGGACAGTGGATGAGGTGATCACTGATGAATGATCCTCCTGCAATAGCAAGAAATGCCTTGGTCAGATCTGTCATGGAAGATCATTATTAAGCTAATTGCTGAGTGTTATCTGCCTCCTGCTTCTATGAGCCGCTCTAAGGTCAACATGGGGGATATTTTGGTGTCTGTATGTGAGGACACACTCAGGAACTTCTGCTAACATTTTGTCTTACATTGGTCATCATACAAGCAAGATGTATGATGACCGGAACTGTATGCTTTTTATTCTATGCATACCAAGGTGAAACGTTAGATTACAAGCAATTACTCTATTGCTGCACGTAGACCATCCAGTCATCTTGTGTAACAAGTGTGCTTCCTTGCACAAGTGTGCAACTGATCTCCTCATCCCATGTGAGGCTGGACACGAACCTGGCTGTGATGCCTGGAAGTATTTCTCCAGCTCCCCCTGGCCGTACAAGCTGACAGGGGTCTATGAGGTGCCTTGATGTCAACACTTAGGGTTGTGGTGTAGAACAAAAAATTCAAGTGAACTTTACCCTGAAGCCTACACAGCGGATAAAAGATACAAGGTTGCCAGTTTGAGCTCTGTTTGCTTTGTGCTTACCACTTTGTCTTCATTCCAGTTTTCAGACTTGATGACACAATTTGGGGGCCTTCTCTTGTAAAGATTTCTAATCAAGAGCTTTGGCACACATGTATGGGTGCGGGAAAGGTTTAAAAACTCTTCTGGGGCAGCAGCTTCCCAAGGCAATACTTGCAGAAAAAAAAATCTCTAGTTCCCACAGGATCAGTTTTTTGATGTGCTTGCCTACCCACCCTTCACACTTCTTCCATATGTGAGGCTAAGTAAGGATGGATGACTAAAGGAAAAGAAAAGCTTCTAGGGGCAGCCCTTTTGTCATGCCTTCAGAGCCTTTTGTAAGAGAAGCAGTGATTTGTCCTAACAATTTCTTTCTGGAGATTTCTGAGCTCAGTGTCCCATATTCTCACATGTTGGCACTCACAGTTAGCCTTGGAGAATCTCAGGATTCACTGATCATCCACTCCAGTGAGATATCAAACCTAGGATGTAGATATATAGGATTTGTTCTAGCATATCGTAAACAGAATTTTTTCAGGTGTGGAGGTTGCAAATTTTTGTTTATGGGCCTGAGATCACTTGAAAACCTTTCCCCTCCCCCACTTACATATATTTGTTATATCAGCAGAAGACCAGGCAAAGGTGCCATCACTTGCAGAATACCATAACAATAAACCCTGTAAATTTGTCCCAAAACTTTCAACTTCAGTATTCAGTATAATTTGCCTGGCTGAGCACTGTGCCATTCTATGGAAATCTCCCTTTTCCAAACTGAGTATTGGCAGCTGGGGAACCCATATAAGAATAACAGTGATGAAAGTTTCTCAGAAAAGAGGTCAACGGTGAAAGATACCCACATATGACAAAAAGATCTAGTCTGTTTAGAGTGAGCTGGAAATGTTCCTACTTGCATTTTTCTTCCCTGAGAAAAAATACAATTTTGTAAAAATATTCTCAAGACAAAATTTTATTCCCAGTTTTTCGTTTCCTGTCTGACCATCACCAAGAACAGAATTGAAATTCTGTCTTTGAACTAAGGAAGGAAGCTGTATGTGGCCACCCAGCTGTTGATCTGCATCTGGGGCTTTGAATACATTTTGCTAGTCAGGAGTGGAAGTGGCAAACCTGAAACATGTCCAGCTTACAGCGTAGACCTTTGCCAGATGTCTTTGATAACAATCTCTCAAATCTGTTCTGTCCAATGCTTTAAGCATATAACAAATTAAGTACAATTTCTTGAAGAACACAAACTGCATCTTACCACTATCTGGAAATGCAAATTGTATGTGCCTGTGTGTGGCCTATCCAGTCATCATTTCCCCCTCCACAGAGCTGCTTTTGTTGACTACACTTTCATTAAAAATCTGCTGCAAAGCATAGATTTAACCTGAATGAAAAAAGAATGACCTGTGGGAGTAGATTTACCTGAACTTCAGCTCCTGGGCAGAACCCCATTATAATAAAACGGAGAACCACACAGGTGTTTTGATGTCTGCTGCTGCCTCCTTCAATGCTTTTTAGAGCTCTCTCTTCTTACATGCGGTCTACTCCTCAGTCCTGGCACTTGTATTTCTTGAAATGGAATTAAAAAAAAATCTGTCCTTAGGTAGATCAAAAGCATTCACATCACTTCTGTTGTAATAACATCCTAAAATTCCCTAGTGTAACTTTCACAGAAATTACTTCTTACCTAAATGATCTCTATTGCAATATATAGAGATGTTTGTCAGTTGTCAGCCAAGAATAAAAACAATAGTTACAAGTGAGTTTGTACTCCTAGAATATTCTTCATATAAAATTAATGCAGTGCAACACATACACACATATAAAGCAGTTAAAAAAAATTAAATTAGTGATTCAAATTCTGTTTCCAGTTAAGTTGTTGTATATCCAGAGTAATTCCACAGATTGCTGCATTATTACTTTTGATTTATTCCTGTGTAATTAAGGAAAACTTATGTCATCAACTCTAATGGAAGCCACAATCTGAAAAATTAAAGTAGAGCAATATAGTTTAGGTACTCTCTAATCAAATGTATTGCAATATAATTCAGTATCAAAAGAGGCAGAAATTAAATACTTTCATTGTCTAACTTTGTATTCTGGGTATATATTCCAGTTACAAAAAAGAAAGGACCAAGATTCAACCACAAGTATATTTGTTTTCTTTTTACATTATATACAAAGTCTGCCTGTCAATCATTTAAGAGTTCAGAATTGTGTAGCAAAGCAGATTTCTAGCAGAACAGATTTAAAGCAGAATGAATAAACTGTGGCCCACTAAACTTGTTGAAAAGTCCAAAATAATCACATTCTGCTACTCTTTCCTTCTCCTGATAGTTTGCTTTCCTGGTATGTTTCTCAATGCGCATTGATTTTGTGAGATAGGCTTTCTTATGGCTGCTCTAGTCATCGTTTTGCTTTTTGCTCTATATCCCAATTTGCGCTTACCTATCCCTATCAGGTAAAAAAGATTCCGCTGAAAAACCTTCAAAGTATTACTGTGAATTTGCCAGATCCATAAAGGTATGCATTTTTTGCTGCTAATTCTTCATTGTCTGTTTGAGTCAGTCAAGCCTTATTTGAGAATTATTTCTTTCATGCTCTCATACTTGTTGAAAGCTCTGTCCTGTCATTAGCAACTTTAGATGGCAGTATAAGCATGGCCTGGTGTGTGTGTGTGTGTGTGTGTGTGTGTGTGCGCGCGTGCGTTTTTTTTTTTTTTTTTT
Organism: Rhea pennata; assembly: GCF_028389875.1. Classification (NCBI taxonomy): domain Eukaryota; kingdom Metazoa; phylum Chordata; class Aves; order Rheiformes; family Rheidae; genus Rhea; species Rhea pennata. The sequence goes on from NC_084664.1 coordinate 91,051,460, forward strand.
TTTGGGGGGGGGTGGGGGGTAGTCCCAGAATCTGTACTGTTACTGATTCATGCTGAGTGTAAAGTGGCTGCCTATACTTCAGTCTCATAAACCTGGCTACTTAGTCAAGCACACTGCATCTGCTACAAAAATCTAGTGATAAACTAGCCAGAAAGGGCTATAGCTTTGTATTCAATTTATTTTTGTATGGAGAAGAGGGGATAAATGTCAAAGTCACAGAGAGAGACTGTTGTTTCACAGCAGAAATAATTAGACGGACCCTTCTTGACTTCTGGACTATAGAGTAAAATGCTTCTTCTAGGTAACAGTGCCCTTTGTGCTGTTTTCAAGAGTCAGTGACTGATACCTCCTCTTGCAAAGGCACACTTCCCTCTGTGATTAAATATTTATCATAGTGAGAGGCCAGAAGAAGGACTAAGTGCCTCCAATTAACTCTAACAGAGGTTCATAAGGGCCTACAGGATACACATAAATATTTTAAAAGATCAGGTTAAAGCAATGTCCATATTGGGCTGCCTCCTGTAACCCAGGGCATGTTGTTTATGGGTAAGCAGATGCATGTCTGTTTACCAACAAACAAAGCCTCTGCTTTATTTACCGTGCCTTAGCTATATAAATCAATTGGTAAATTATTGCATTAATCATGCACATGAAGAGCTCTGCTTCACTTGATGATTAGGAGGGCCAAGCAAAACACAATTAAAGGTGCTGCAATCTGTTTTGTTTGTGCTGGGTATTGTTATTTTTTCCAGAGTTCATACACAGGAAGGAAATTCATATTTAATTCTCTGGACCAAAAGGTGTCTAAATTTATGAGCATCTTTGCCATACAGGAGCCTCCTGTGTCTGCTTTCATTGAAAAAGAAAAGACAGGACGTCTTGCCCCGGGTCAGTTATCAAAAACATTTGGAGAGAGCGGAATGGAGTGAATAATATTCTCCTGGGCTGGCTGCTGATCTAGGGCATAAGATCGTGCTCCAAGGGGAAGGTTGGCTGGTCCTTGACTTGTATCTTAGAGACATGTATACTCATTGACAAGGCTTTGGAGCTCACAGTCGCTTGCAGTTTCTCACTTCTCTTCTGTAAAAAACAACACTAATTTGGGGTCCATCTAAAACCTACTGCTGCAGAATTCATCTTGTCTGCTGAGAATCCCTGCAGACCTCAGGTCTTGTAGTCTTCTGTCTTTAATTTTCACCCTTCTGGCCACATCTTGTTTGTGGGAGTAGAATGAGCTGTGAAAAAGAATGGAAGCAACTGACTCTGTTGCAAAAAAAAAAAAAACTGGAGAATCAGAAATAATTATTTGTTTTATACTGAATTGGGGTGATGTAAACAAATAAAGCTCCAGAGGTGATCAGGAAACTAACTAATCAACAATTTCTCAAACTTATGCCTAAATTAAAGCTTGAAACAAAGAGATTTTTTATGCAGTCATTTGCAATTTGGGAATAGGTCTTTATAAAGCATTACAAAAGCTTACAGCAATTTAAGGTGTATGTGAAATAGATTCATTATTGCTAAGACTGAGGAAATGACAAGAATACATTTAGGGCAAAGATTACACATTACTAGGGTCTGAATGCATTTCTATCATAACTGCATTTTCAGTTTCTCCATCCAGGTTACATGGGTTCAAGTTGAATTCAGACTTGGACTCTGCTGCAGGACCTCACAGACAGAGTTGTATTTTGAGGTATTTAATACATTTCAAGTAATATAGATTCACTTCTGACATACAGGAGCCTGACTTCACTATGCTTCAAGCTCTGTATGGGAACTATGTGGTGTGGTGAGAAGCTCTCTGTGGGGCACACCACTCGGTGGAGGAATGGGATCCAAGAGGAGAGTAACCGAGTTGCAGTAGGGTGCCATTAGCTGCATTAAGGGGCAGCACCTGGAAGCAGCAGGGGCTCGTTAGCCTTCCTGAGACCCTGCATGCATAAAGAAAGAGAGAGCCAACTGCCCTAGGACTTTGGAGGTGGAAGAGCAGTCCTTGCCCATCAAACTAAGGAAGGGCTTGTGGGAATTTTACATATGAGCCCACTTTGGCTTGTAGTCAGGTGCTTAAGGACACTTCACAGTGTTCGTTATTTCTGGTGGTCCTTCATTTCAGTAATTTTTCTTGCAGAAGTAGAGTGGCATCTTTTTTCAGGATATTTAAAGAAGAATTTAAGAAGCTGTAGATCCTCTGAAGCTTAATGAAAAGTTTGGACTGTGCTGTTTGGAAAGTAAGAAGCAGTCAGTAACACTTTTTCTTATATTTAGCATAGAGAGGGTATCTTCAGGGGTGGGATCTCAAGGGATAGAGAAGAAGGAACTTAGTGCAGAAGTTCTTAGGGAGCATCTTTTGCAAGCTGCTCTCTTCAGAGTAGTAGATAAGCTTTCCTGTGCTCCACTGAAGGACTCCCAAACTTCCAGCAGTATAACCAGTGAGAGTAAAGCAGAACATGGGACCTGTGAGAAAGCGTGTGAAGCAAGGCAATCAAGTGACACTTTTTTTTTTTTTTTTGCCTTAAGAAAACACAAATTGCACTATAATTTCTCAGAGTGGGAGCACTGTATCTTCATGTGTGTTTGTACAGCTTCTGCCAGACTGAAACTCCCATGCTGGCTAGACTCTGCCAGCAATGCATGCAGTATGTGATGAAAAGGCTGATAACTTCTACCTGCATTATGTAGAAGATATATATATTTTTTTTTTTTTAAGAGTGAAAAATAGCTTAAGTCTTGGCAGAAAATTATGCAGCTGGGACATTGAAAACAGGTTTCAGCAACTTCCAGGGCAGGTAAGTAACTTCCTTTACAATAGTTAACTTAGAGGCAAGGAATATATCTGTTAGGACACACTCTCTTTTTAGTCAATGCACACCAGTTAGGATATTCCCTTTTCATAGCCAGTGCATGCAAAGAAGAACTTCACTTTCAGAAGATGCTAAAGGAGACAGGAAGAATGGACTACTTGAAAAAGTCTGAATCACTTCTATAAAATAGCAACAGATGTGCTCCTTCTGTGCTTTCATTCTTCTGTTTTCCTAAACACAGGAAACTAAACTCTATGCTAATAGCCCTCAATCTGTAAGATAAGAGGAAGCTGTACTGCTTAAATCCCCCAAGCAATGCTTCCCCTGCTGCTGAGAGGAGCCACCCACTAGGAGGGGAGTGGAAAGCTTTATTGGACTGGCGGCTCGCAGATAGACATTCATGTGTTGGGTTGTTCTGTCTTCTGGACAGAAAGGCATTTAAATGTGTGCTGTCTCGTAATTACAGTGATGTTTACTTTCAGTATTATACAGAAATGGTTGAGAGAGGACATAAATACTTTTCAGGCAGTATCTCACTTTATAAATTTATCTTCATAGCTATGTGAAACACTTTAGCCCACTGGCTGCCCCACTGAAACCAATAACTACCAACACATACCAAACATACCATCAAATCACTTATGACTAGCCAAGGCAACAAAATTCAAAGCTGTCCTTCTGATTACAGTCATAATAATAATAAGCACAGAATAATAATTATCTCTTTCTTTCTACTACAGTGTGCACCCGACACTGTGGGAAACCCACTTTTTAACATGCCGATCATCTCAAAAGAATCATAATTCATCATTTCAACACTAAAATTCTCAGGACAGTAAATGGCTGCTACAGCCTGAATGTGTTCATTCTCATTTAAAGCTGTTTTGACTTCCATAGTACCCAGAGATCCTATGCAGGACTAGGATGATAAACGCACTCTAAGATATGGCTGAGGGCCAAGGAACTGTTGTTCCAGTGCTTCACGCTTCTACTCTTTGACAGGCTCTTTAATAAAACTGTGTCTCCCAGGATGGACCACAGTCTTGTAAGCTACAAAAGTGTGCAGTAAGGGAACCCTGGAGGGATCTGAGGGAGCGGGGTGTTTTTGCTAGTTTGTGTGTGAGGGAGTGTTGGTGAAAAGGGAAATACTATGTAAAACTCTCCTATATTAAAAATAATAGAGTAAAATTCCCATTTTCTACTGTAAATAGTGTTGATGGAAATTCTTCCAGTTATAACTACATGGGTCAAAAAAGAGTGAGACGGAGGAGGAGGGATACAGAAAGAGGAAGCAAATAACGGCAGGATATCTGAGTTGAAGAGTAAGTAGGGTTGGCTAAGGCAACTAAGCAGGGAATGCTGTGACAAGCAAGCAGAATGCGATTTTAAGTGTCACTATATTCCTTGAAAAACACAACAGGTGAGACGAATATGCCTGCAAGAAAGAAGTTTCTCAAGCTGATACACCCTATGTTCAACCATAGTTTAACTCTGTCTGCCCTATGCACTACGGATACATTCCTCAAGTCAGACAGGAGAAGGAGCTGCAAAGCAATGAATGATTTCATTTTAAAAATTCAGGCAAATGAGTATTGTATTTCACCATAAGAAGGGAAGTGCTCGGACATTTTAATCTTCATGAATTTACATTTTATTCAGAAGAATAAAAGGAAATTCTTGCACTTGTAGATGAAACTCGGTAGAAGCAGAAGTCAAATCCTGTAGCAAATTAGATACCTTTCCAGAAATACAGAGATTTCTCTTGGTCTTACCTACAGCTTTTCATCTGGAGACGTCAAAGTGCTTTATAAAGCTTCAAGAACTGCTTTCATGGTGGCATCTGTTCCTTAAAATTGTTTTCTAGGAGTATTTTGGCATACAACATCACATAAGTTATCTCTTGTAAAGCTTAAGGTATTGTTATCTTAATGAGAGGAACATTAGCATTCTCCGTGAAAAACAATTTCAGAATGTGAAATGACAAAAACTATTCACAAACTTAGGATGAATTCTGAAAAATCTTTGCTTACGTAGCTTTAATAATAACATTCTGGGGAAAATACGGTTGAGGAAACAGGTGCGGAGAATACTGATTATTCCATTCAGCCCCAAAATATAGAAAAAACTCAGAAGGCACAAGTGAAATGGCCACGTGATTTATATGAGGATAAAGGCAATGCAGAGCTTTGTGGTGATGCCAGTAACTTCAAACCTGAGAACTAACATAAACAACTTAGACTTGAATGGACATATATGCCATGGCTTGAAATAACATGAGGATCTGGGATATGTACAAGGTACCAAAACTGTATTTCTCTGACTAATCAAGAGAATTAAGAACTGTTCACATGTTTCAAGAAGGGAGATAAAGGGGCATGGAACTAGACAGCTGTCCAATTTAGTTGGTTGTATAAACTCTAGTTGGGTCAGAGAAACTATATATACAAACTGAAGATGTGATATGCCTTGCATTTCATTTTATCTGTCAAGTTTCAAATGTGTTTCAAAGTAACTGTAGATCACTACATGTCATTCCTAAGAGGAGTCTACCAGAAGCAGAAGGACTGGTAGAAGGATAATTATAGTATGGCTCATCTTGGAACTGGATTTAGGATTTCACCTGAAGTTTTATCTTGTAGTCATGGATATATTTCAATATATTTTTTTTCTGCATGTGAATCACGGATTCCTAGGCTGAAAGGTTGCAAGGAGCTACTCTGAATAATCTGCCTTGACATACAACCAGATTTAGAACAAGTGTCAGTACTATATTTGGACATGATAAAAGCACTAGGCTGCATTGAATTTAGAGTGAGCTTGGGAGAGAAAAATGAGAAATATAACACTCCGAAAAGAAAGTAATAGTGATAGAAATCACTTCTTAACTTCATATCCTGAATATTAACATGATGCATTTTCAGTGATTGCAGGGGAATTCATGACAGATAGCACAGCAATTGCTTCCACAGTAGTTTGAAGGAAAGTAGTAGTAGTGGTGAAAGGAAACATGGAGTAGCTTGGAGTAAATGTGTCCTATGGTATAGTGCCAGCCTTATTCACGATAAAACTGGATTGTAAAATTGATATGGTAAGGAGAGGTGTAACAGAATGATCCAAAGATACTACCTAGATTGTTTCCAGCTCCTGGGACAAAGCAAGAAATTTTCCCTTTTTCCTGGGAGGAAAAAGTGGCTAGAGTTCATAATGATACTTTCTGCAGTTTTCAGAAATAATGAAACTTTCATCTTGGTTTGGATTCTGTGATATCCTATAACTAAAATGCAAAACTTCTGGGAGCAGTACAAGGCCTCAGGCCTCAGAGTTCCCATGGGGGATACTTCAGGAGGTTGCCACTTCCTTCTGGGCTGGTAAGCATCTCTAGCACCTGAAATAGGCTGCTATCCTTCCTAACACTCACAGTGGCAGCTGGAGACATTTGAACATCAGCTCTGAGCAGACACAGTAGCCTGAACATGCACTGCATGAAATTCATGCGCAATATTCCCACAGTAACAGACAACCCATCAAAAAATTAAAAAAATAAAAAAATAAAAGGGAGGGAGGCAGCGAAGAGAGATGAGTGAACTTTCCTAAAATTCACTAGCTAAGTAACTCAGAAGGACAAGGGACAACAAATGTTAAGTTGAAACAGGAGAAGTGCAGACTAGATACAAAGAAAATCTTTTTTTCCCTGTAAAGACAGCCAAGCAGCGAAAGAGGTTGCTCACAGAAGCTGTGCAGTCTGCCATCTTTGGAGGTCTTTAAGGTTTCTTGGACAAAGCCCTGAGCAACCTGCTTTAGCCTTGCTTTGAGCTGGAGGTTGGACTTGACCTCCTTAGGTCCCTCCCAACTTGAGTTACCCTATGGTCCTAAATGTGGATATCTTTGTGAAAATAAATTCACAAACGTTGCTTAAAGAACAAACAAACAAACAGAACCAGAAGCAAGGGAAGGCTCTTATTTAGCACTACAGTGCTCTCTTGAAAAGCAGAGAGACTGCAGTGTGGAAAAGCACAGACAAACATTAGTACAGAAGCTTATATGTTTATGCATTATAAATGAAAGATAACCAAAGAGAGTTAAATCATTCTCTCAGCAGGAGATAAGAAGAGATTCAGAACAAAAGCATAGGCTGTTAACTTGTCTTGGTTAGAACTTCATAAATTTAGTTAAAATGAACTAACATTACTGTTAAAAAAAATCACCTTGGACAGTGAAATGATCAAATGGAAACATTTTTAGAAAGAGTAAAACATCTAAAGGAAAGACTAAAAGAAAATGACAGTTTGAGAAAATAAGCAGCTGGTAGAAAACTGAAGTGAGAGCAACTACACAGAAGCAAAAAATGAAACGGAATATTTTAGTGTGGTTTCAGTATGAGAGATCAGTCAGAGGATTGGACTTGTGGCCACTTCGTTCAATGATCGTATTGCAAAAGATGCTTGAACACCCCAAAATCTGAGACTTGTTGCTCTTGTAACAACACTGAAAGTAAGAAAGTTAATTTTATGTTTTTAAAAGTCTTTATAATTTCTTTGTTTTGTTATGGCAGATACAGTGTTCCTAAAATGGAAAATTTTCCTAGCAGAAACAGAACGCGATATGTGAGGCTTGCTTTTTGACTGAACTTGAGGGGCACTCTGGAAGTCACATGGGCCCAGGGCACATTATAACTGCTGTCAGGATGGAAGCCCAACCACCGAGGTGATTGTGAACATGAGACGTGAACTGTAATTCCCAGAGTTCTCCAGCACTCATGGAGAGCACAGATCTCTGCTAAACACACTGCCATCCCTCCCAAAAGTTTTTATGCTGTTAAGTGAAATGGAGAAGAATTTGTGAATGTCAAAATATTTTGACTCAGTTGGCAATGTCAGATTTAATTTTGACATTTCTGATGCATTTCTAAGAAACTGAACCTTTTCTTGAATCATTTGAAAGTGTGGATTTGTCATCTTAATTCTGGATGCAAGCAAACACTGAAGTATCTGAATTTTCCATGCTATGAAAACTGATTTTGGCCAGCTCTATTCTGTAATCAGTTTAGGCTTTGAACCGGTTTTAATATTTCATGTAGCTTCTGATGAGCTATAGCTATATTTTTGCTTTATCTCACTTGTATCTTGAGCATGGCAAAACGGATGAGCTTCCCGAATCTTAGCTTGACCTGCAATGATCTTGTCTGTCACTGTTACCTTTTGTTTTCTTTCCCCTGGGTAATATTAGACCTTAATGAGAAAGAACTGTGAAGTACACTTGTATATTAAGAGTAGTATCTGGAGCAGAGATCTTTATGGGTTATTAAGTATATTGCGTCATGCAGCTGTGATTAGGATACTTGAGCTGTCAGCTGATAGTTTGGTGTCCTAGATGATAATCCATTGTATGGAGTGGGTGTTCTTCCTCTGACTTCCAAAACATGTGACACTTGACTGGTTGTACATGACAGACTCGCAAATGTTTGCTTGTGTCATGAGAACATCTAAGTGGGCCTACCACAGGTTTGCATATAGCCTGCCTTTCTCCAGTTGTCAGACCAGACCTCCTCAGGGGACAAGGATAGAAACCAAGATGAAATGATCATGTTTTGATGAGCTTTTTTCTGCCTTCAGCATCAGCATTAAAATCTCAGGCCGTGCGCATGCTGAAATGTTTCGTGTGGTTCTCAGAATACCTGGCCAGCTGTTTCTATAATCCCCCCTGTATGAGGCGGTGTGTGCCCAGGCAAAGTTAAAGTTCTTAAGCATAAATAATAGCATTACGAGACAGCCTTTCTGGGGAGACCACATCAGGATTGAAAGCTGTCTTTTCGTGGAGAATCGGTATACAACATCAGTGTATCAGCAAGTCTAAGCTGATCATATCTATGTTCTGAAAAGACTGTGCACAACTGATGTTAAAATAGACACATTTCATTTTCTCGTACTTCTGTTTAGATTTAAACCACTATGTGCTTACTGCAACAAACTAGATTTTGAATTTCAAGCTGTAGTGGTTAGAGCTGATCTTTAGAGTGGATCTCAGAAAAGGAGCAGGAAATAGGAAAGTATTCAGAGGGCTTAGCACCCTCCTCTCTTTTATCTCCTGTAGTGGACTCTAAGATTGTTCAGTGTCTTGCTATTGATGTTATAAAGGAAGTACTCTGTTATTCAGCTCTGACTTCTCCAGTACATCAAAGGTCAGTAAAAATTTCACATCTGCTTTTGGTAGGCCACTCTGAATCTTGCTTCCCTTGATGAATATCAGACATAATCACTTAAAACTGATCTAATATTGTTTAAGCATAAAAATAATGTGTGAGATTAGAATCAGAGCCAGAGGAAGGCTTTGATAAGGATTTCTATCTTTGGAGAACAGTTTTCTATTTTTAAACTGCTCTAACATATTAACACAAAAACTTTTAATGAAAAAAATCCCTCGTGGCAGAAGGAGAGGGAAAGTAGATCCCTGGGGACAAATGCAACAGTCTTCTGTGTTTTTTTTTCAGAATGAGAAAAAAAAATACATCAATCTATTGCATCTTTTTGCCAAATGGCTCTAACATGGGGGATGAGCTATTTATTGCATCAGTGAGACTATGCTCAAAGTAATGGAACTCTCTCTTGGAACTCAGCTGTGTAGGTTTTTTTTTCTTTCTTTTCTTTTTTTTTTTTTTTTTAAGGATATCCACTGATGGTAGAAGTCCCAAAGACAAGTCATAGCTGACCAAAGTCAGGCTAATTTGCAAAGATCAATGGCCTGATGGCACTCATCTGTCATCTTGTCACACATGCACGGTAATCAATGGTCATCCATCTCTCTTCTGTAGGTCGATTAATCTTTTAAAAATTGTAAGCTTGCTATCCTAGTACAGTACTTTTCATAATACTGGTAAAAGCTTTTGTTTTTATGTAAAACAAAAAGATAAAATGATTTAAAATGTATCATGTTGTCCTTCAAAGCTGAGAAGGAAATTTAAGGGAATAATTGCTTGACGTGTGAGTCAGTTCTTCCTCATGTTTCAAGGCCATGGGGTTTTAAATGTCTTCACCTGCAATGATTTAAAGTTAAGCAGCAAAATTTTAGAACTGAATTTTTGATTTATGAAGCTGAAAAAGTTAGTCTTGTAGGATGACACAGAGACAATGCTGTAAGACTGACAGAGACTGGTGCAATCTTGAACTTGCAGTTATATTCTTATATCGAGGAAGAAACATTATCTACAATCTGTGTCTGAAACAAAAAGAGCTATGTTAAGTGTATGTACCTCTGAACATTTAACTTGGCAGTAAAAATGATCATCCTTCTGGTAATGTTGGGCCTCCATCTTGATCAGATGGACCTAATCCTACAAGAAAGACCTTCAGCTAGGTGGAATAAATGACCATCTGACAGTTAATAAACTCTCTTGACATGAAAAGAACAGGAGTTGTCCTTGGAATATCCCCAATGTACAGACTACTTAGAGAAAGCAAATATCTTGCTGATAAAATAACCTATGAAACCTTAATTGAAAAGATTTTTCAGCAGGAACAAAGTTGAAAGTACTTAGTTAAATTATCACCTTACATAAGACAGACAACACCAACTCACTTTTGTTTGTTTTATGTATTGCATAGGAAATGCATTGAAAGCTGTATTATCAGCAGGAAATTCTGAAGTTAGCTACCTATTTAACCCTCACTGATGATAATCCCATTATGATTATTTTCCCTTTGATACACTTTGTTTTGTTCTAGTACAACAGACTTATTAGAACAAGTGCTTCTTGAACTCTGTCTTCATAAGTACTTAATGCAGAGTGAAGATGAACGGAATAAGATATGCTACGTGGTTATGAAACCATAGTTGACTAAGTGGTTTGCATAGTGTTCTTACAGTAATAAAATATTATGTTATTATATAGCAATTTTGCTTTAAATTCCAGAGAGAAATAAAGGCACTTTAGAAAAGGCACATTGACCCTTGTTTCTTGAATTCTGTTATGACAAAATTAGGTAGCACACTGGAGACTATCAGCCTATCTTGAAAAAAATGTGGACGGATATTTCTTAGAGGAGATTTTTTTTTCCTATTCTTAGAGAAGGAAACATTGGATCTTTCCTGAAAGTATATTGACATTTCGTTTAGGAACACTTAAACTTGAATGTGTCCCAGAGCGTTTGGTATGGTTGCAAAATGCACATGGCAGTCAATGCTCTTCATCTTGCAAATTTAAATCACTTTCCTAAACTAAACTCCTCACATAACTGAAGAGTAAGCAAAAAAAAAAAAAAAAAAAAAAAATCTTGGTTAGTATATTATAGGAAAACTGGCAAAACAAAGAATCCAAATGTTACAGGTCTTGGTTCTGTTCCATAATAATTTTCACAAAAGACAAGTGTCACTATGTAACTGCCATTCAATTTAAGTGGAGTCTGCATTTTGTTTCGACTCCGAGGTGTTGATGTGCTGATTAGTTTTCTGATACAGCCTGGTTGTCAACATTTAAAACATTTCTTGGAAGAAGAAAAATCATTTTGAACAGAAGGCATTCTGTAATACCTATATTTATACATATTTCCCTGCACCCTCAAAACCCAGTTTGAAAGTGGCTTATCGGAAGAGCTGTCACTATCACCTTGGAAACTGGTCCATTGACAGCATGCATCAATCAGTCGTCTCACAAGTGTATAACTTTTTCCCCCCTTTTTTGAAAGCGTGTTTGAATAGTGTCATGCTTTCTCTGGAAAAAAAAAAAAGAAAAAAGAAAAACCAACCTAAATTAGGCAGAACCATTTTGGAGGGTGTTATGTCTCCTCAAACAGCATAACTGATTGAATTTCTTGTTTTTCATTATGAGTGGTATAGGTCTTAAACCTATACCTATATTAAAAAAAATTGGGCCATGGGAGGGAGAAATTCCAATTCCGTGTTCCAAAGACTGTTTATATGTTTCATATTAAACAATCTTCTTTAATGGTTAATCTATCTACCTGCCATCCACTTGTCCTTAAAACAAGGAAGTTTTTTTCTCTCTCTTTTCTTTTGTTCTGCAGAAGGAGAGAGTAACTTCTTTCCACAACAGCTTGTAGCTTTAACATTTTCTTGGGAGAGATGTAGTTATGAATCCCTTTAGGCTGAGGAATGCAGTGAACCTAGCTCTTCTGCATTTTTGGAAGCTGATCTGTTTGTGTAAAATGATGAGGCCATGTCCTATAGCAGCTATGCTTTTAAAGAGAGGTGAAAAGTGAACTCTGTTCCATTTTTAGAAAGGAAGAGCTAGAGCTCTGCCTTCAGAGAGAGTGAGATGTCTTTTGTTGATACTGAGTAAGGCATGTGGGACTTGGCAAAGCACGGAATTTAAGACACATACCTGTCCTCATTGCTCTGTTTTTATGCTCTGGATATGCACCTCTATGATGCCTGGGGGAGATCCCTAAGTATCTGTCTCAGCACTTCCATTTCTGTTCCAGGACTTAGATCCCTCAAGCTGATCACTTCAGTGCTCCTCACTGCAGACTAAACCCTGTTTTGGATCAGAGCTTTAATCGGTCAATATTTGGAAATATGAGAGGCCTGATCTTAGGACCGACCATTAAGGGTTATAAGCCTTTTGCTTCATGATAAGGAAAACAAAGATACTTCCCTATGTTAGAAAGGTTGAAGAAAAACACATAAAACCAGCATCTTTCTTTCTAAAGAATCTGAGCGTTTGCTATGGAAATACCATCAAATAAAAGCAGTTAATTGATTATCATGAGCAAGTGCATGCTTTGCATATCTTCCTAGGGATGCCATAAATATAAGTTATTTCTGATAGTCTTATTGCTCGTTATTATAAGTAACACCTAAAATGGCTTGCAGAAAGAAGATTAAAGGAAAGAAATATATATATATATATATATGTTTTACTTTGTTCCTTTGGCAGCACTTTGTGCATAGTGGGATTCTGTTTTCCGTATGAAGTCAATTACTTAGACTCTCCTTTTTTGTGTTGGTCTTTTACAAAGCAGCAGGGGACAGATGAATGCTTTAAAATGTGATTGTAAACCCATAGAAATTGCAAGGGGACTCAGCAGCAGGTAAAGTAACTACCACAACTACTTTTAACTCTTTGTTTTGGAACAGACTTGCTTTCAACTTAATGGCATTTCTGGGCAGATCCTACCCCAGAGTCTTTCTGTAGGCTGCAGTGGTTCTGAGGATTTCCTGTCTTCGTTCCCTATATAGCTACTTTGAAAGAAGATTGCATCTATTTGTGAATGTTTGCAAGAGATCAGATACAGGCTCTGTCAAACCACTAAGCCCAGCCTGTTTCCAGAATCTGACAGCCTACTTCCATATGATCTTTTTGTGGTTTTATTGGCATTAGTCTGGAATTCCCAATAATCTCCTTCAGATAAGGTGAGGCACAGAATGTAAATTTAGGCAACCTCCCTGTAACTCAGGAGTTAACTCGGATCCCCACTGTCCTCCTTCTAGGACTGTGGTTCTTGAAGAAGGGGGTCAAAATGCTAGAATTTGGGATGATGAGCCACTCAGAAATGGGGCCATAGTCAGCATTTGCTTGCAGCTGCGTTGTGCTAGGAGGTCTGGTTCCCTCTCCTTAGTCTGGGGACTCTGCAGACTGAGCTTCTCCACTCAAACCCAGGGACCCCGAAGCACTGCCTTGTAAGGTTCAGGGAGAGCGCAGCCCTAAACCAAGGCCTCCTAGTGGCTTTCATCAGGATGACACGGAGGAGTCCTCCCAAGAAGGGCTGAAGAAGGGGCTAGTCCTCGCTGGCTGAAAATGGGTATGAGTTGTGTTTATCCTGAAATACACAAATTCACAACCACACTCCCTTTCTCCCCTATTCTGCAGGACCTTATAGCCTTCCTCTCAGCACCTCCTCTTCCTCTTCTGCTTTTTATCTACTCCAGAGCCTTGAAGGGCCACACGACAGTACAAGGGTTAGCAGACAGCAAGTTTCTACAATCTCTTATAGGGACAGTCCCTCCGGATACAGTACTCCTTTAAGAGTTTTACAAAATCTGCATGCAAGCTCAATCTGCCCACAGAAGAATTTCCATTTGTGCAGATGGTATCCTTTGGCAGATCACTCTGATGTTGGCAGCATCACAGGGGTCATATTTACGCACAGATGGACTGTTCTTCATCTGTTTCTTCATTGTAATAGACCCAAATAGGTTTTCCCACAATAGTACATATGCACATTACATCTCTTTTCCTTGTTCCCTGTCAGACAACTTATTTAGTTGAGAGCACCAAAAAATCAATCTCTCTCCGTCTGTCTGTCTCTCTTCCTCTCTTTGTTCACATACCAAGTTTTCTTTACTTTGCCTTGGAGATGTAGGGTGAAGACTAAGTAGAGTCTGTGAGGCTCACAGGATTCATGAGCCATAAAAGATCGGTAGCAAAGAAGTCATCACTGAAATGATATTCAGAGCATTTCTTCTGCACATTCAAAGAGTTCTTGTGTAGAGGCCACCAGAGGAAGATGTTTGTGGCAAAAATTCATTGCACATTGCACATATTAAACAGGTCTCCCTCATTGAACCAACAATGCTTTCATCTGACATTTGGAATGGACATTTGGAGGGACTGAAGAGAACTGGTAACTCAAAATAGGAGACTATAATTGCAAAGGAGTGATTCAACTCCAGTAGCAATGACTAAAAACTCTTGTCATTTGACAACTGTTTAGAGAATTCTGTTAAATACACTCATTATCTAGTGGTGAGATGTTTATATCATGTAAACATCTATTGTCGCACTCGCTGGCAATGTCAGTGTGGAGGCAAGAATTGAATAGTTATCTTCAGAAGTTGCCCTAGTAGATCTGGTATATGGCAGAGTAAAAGGACGTTTTGGAGAATTTGCACTATTTCTGTTTTGCTTTACATAAGCACTTGCTTTGTTAATAGAAATTTTTTCCATGAAAGCCTTACATTTTACTAATGATAAATCTATCTTTTTGTGATGAAATTGAGATTCCCTCAGTCTCCAAGCTGATAGTAACTTTGGCTTTTCTCTCTCCCGGGCTAATCTAATCAATGTAGTCTAAACTTTGCTGCTCAGATGTCACATGTAGTGCAAGTACTTCAGTATACACATTGTTTGCTCTGTACTACTTAGTACATTTACAGAGTGAAATAAGTTTACATTGTGTACAAATGAGGTCAAAATAGCTAGGGAACCTGGACAGTGAATTTCTTGACATTTATATACACAAATTCCTAAGCCCGGTGTCTCAGTAATGTAACTTTGCTAGACATGTAACGCAGCATGTGAAGTACTCATTAGTTCTCAGAAAAAGTACAGTCTGAAAGGAAAACGATTGTTTGGCATTTAAATACAATACTTTTAAAAAAAGACAGTTCCTTCTACAACTCTTTCTAAATGAAAAATACCCTTACTTATTACTGATTTCTTTTTAACCTTTTGACAGTTTAGTGAATGAAGGGTTTGAACAGGGTACAGGATAAAGCATTTTGAATCAAATTAGGAAGTGAGAGTGACTGAAATTCCAGCATCAACTGTTAAATGACTTCTTGGCTGTACTGGGTAGCACAAAGTAAAACTGCTGACTCCAGTTAAATAAAGGTTACTTGGGAAATATATCTATAAAAAAAAAATCCAAACCTTAATTTCATATCCATCTGGTAAGTCTTTGCAATCAGTCCCTAATTATCTACTTGTTACTGCATTTCTGGTTACTCTGACACCCTAGGAATTTTTCTATGCATAGATTTCTTGCCTGAGGCTATGGAAAACTACACATGCTGCTATATATGCTTGGATACAGCTGGTTTCTCTTTTGGAGATTTTTTTTTTCCCCATCACCGTTACTGAACATAGCTACACAAATAGCTGCACTGGATTTTTCTTTTTCAGTAGTAGTCTAGAGCTTCAAAACCAGTGTAGAACTGAATCTTCCTAACAAAACCACAGCTACATGGAGCAAAATATTGTGGAGAATGGGATAGGGAAAGCAATTTGTAATGTTGTTTAGTATTATGTTGTATCATGACATACTTTTGAAGAGCTTGAAATATATTTTGTGTTGGGGTTTTTGGCTTGTTTTGAGGACACGTTAGTCTTTTATTGTTTAACAAATGAGAAATCTTTCCTCCTTTTTTTGAAAGGCATACCATAGATTAATTCAGTTGTTGGAAGTTTGTCTTCTCCTTAGCTCTTTGATGTAGCGGGATGGGTTTGCCACACATTTTGGTCATCTTACCTGGACCACACTGTATATTTAGGTCCCTGAATTAGCTGAATTTTTTCTGATAGCTGAACTTCTTTTCTAGAACATTGGAAGATTTCAGCAGTTTATGAACCCACAGAAGAGGACTCCCAAAGAGACTCAAGTCAGCAAGCCAGCTGACATCCAGGCTTCTCACAGACTTCCCCCTAAAACAAAATATCTGCAGGAAGTGAATTTTAGAGAAGACCTTAATTCCTTCTTTCATTCCTCTAATACTTATATGATAAATACTCCAATAGCTGTGAATGCTAGGACCCAAAGAACACCAGAAATCTCTCTCTCTCAGCATACTAAAATACTCTACTGCATACTAGCAGTGAGCAAGAAATCAAGATCTGGGTATCCTTTTCTCTGATGATGAATAGCAGCCATGCTGAGGCTGAACTGTATTATGAGCAAGAGTAGACTTTGGCTAGTGATGTTTCTTGTTACAAGAATTAAGACAATCCGTTAAAATAAATGTTAACAGTCAATGGTTTGTAGATCTGGGTTTACAAAGCCCCATCTTGATCAAAGACAACATGGTAAAATAAGGGAGATTTTTATTATAACCTATTTTTAACCTAAAGCACAATTGTAGTGATGTAGAAGCACATAGGATGAAAAATAAATTGATAAATTCAAGCACATTTATGAAGAATTCTTTCAGACTATGAGAATTTGAGAAGTACTGAGACATTGAGAAGTACTGTAGCATTATATATGCTCCATCCATACCGGATTTTCTAGTGTTACTGTCCTGTCCTGTTTAGAGGCATCCACTCCTATTTTGTACCTTTTTAAAGACAGTGGGGATAGTTCTATAGCTTTGTCTATTTTAGCTGTTACTCAGCCCAGACTGTGACTTGATTTGACAGAGGCTTACGGAAAAAAATGTTTGGGAGAAGTGAGAAAAAATGAAATAAGATGGCAAGTGAAGATGGTCTCCAGCTTCTGGTCCATGCTGGTAAGATGACACTTGGTGGGAGATGAATGGGCTCTGAAAGACAGTGGAAGAGAAACCATTTATGGTGACAGTGTGAGATAAAAAAGTCACTCAGGTCAAGCTAAAGAGCTCTTTTACATTTTCGCAGTCTTTGGTGAAACAGTTTTGTGCATGATGGTCCCTCATGCTGTATATAGTACATGTGCTTTAGAGGTGCCCCAAGGGCTTGCATGGGCAGGGCATCCTGGTCTGGGAACATAGAGGTGTCTACATTCCATTAGAAGGAATCAGTCTTGTGCTTAAATTTTGCCATTGTAAGTTAACTTTCTAAAAGTCCCCAAAAGGATTTACGGGCATAATACAAGCTGACTTTATACACACTAAGGTAAAGCCAAGTCAAGGTAAATGAGGACTGGGCCTGTGCTTTTCATACTGCAAAGGTCTGAAATTTTCTTACAGGCTTCCGAGAAAAGGTTTTCAGTTAACAGCAGATATTTATTTCTTGGGGAGGGATAGAAGGGGTAAAATGGGAAGACAAAGGCAAATTGCATCATAATGGGTGAGATTTATCAGCATTTTCATTATCTGACCCTGTTTACAGGTTGTAAATATTCCCTCTGGGTTGAGACTTAACATTCAAGGTCGTACACAGGAAATGATATTTATGTCTGCTAAATTAAAACATTGGCTCTGCAACACTTAAAAAAATATAATCACAAGAAAAGCTTCTGGAACTCGAAAAGTTCAGGTACTTCTGAATTTTCCTTTCCTTTTCAATCTACATTTGCTTTCTGCCTAATAAACACAGCATATGCGGAACATTTTTTAAAGCCTTGACCTGTTACTCCGATGTTAGTAGTAAGGATATATTGAAAAGGAATTTACTGAAAGTTTTTCACCTATGAATGCACCTTTTCTTGATAATGTTTTCTGTTATTATGCTTGTCAAGCTTTCTACTGTTTAATGTTACTTCTTTATGAGAGGATTTTATTACAAATAAGTCTTATCACCATGCAAATAGAGTAATTGCTTGGTTCTTATCAACATTCCATTCACTACACAATAATAAATATATCTTTAAAATTCTCTCTGTATTTTTGAAGTTAGTGCAGCAATTAAAATACATTTAAAGATTCCTTGTTTGCACACAATTTGTCAGGATGAAGGCGAATATGAGAATTTGCAAAATACTATCTGATTTTCAATTACACACATATATATATATGTTATTAGTATAAATAGCTTTCAACATTTTTTGACTACTGATGGCATGTCATCATTATTCTTGTATTTTTTAATATAATTCCTGAGTTACATTACTTAGGGGTAGAGAATTTTATAGTCTCCAGTGCTTTTTTTCTTCTAATTCCAAGTTAAGCGTGAAAGAATTCATCTGTATGGGGCCAGTCAAATTGTCTGTGAATAATTTTCTGTTAAATAGCATTCTGGCTTCATTTCTCAGAATACTTTAACTGTTTTTTTCTGGAGCTGATTGAATACTATTCATTTACTCTGTGTTGACACATTTTGCTGGTATGACGGAATACATTATTCAATTAATCATTTCTGTAATATTAGACCGGCCGTAGTTTTTGCTCAGAGTAACAGACTTGATGCACATCCACTTAGCTAGGAGCAGTCTGTAGTTTGATAACACACATTTTCTCTAGCTATTTCTGATCAGAATAATAGATATTATGTTATTGTTCAACACAAATTGTTTGATTAGGATTTTGCTTCCCCTCTTTCTCTCCCTTCCCCCCCCCACACTTAAGAAGCAGATCCTATTTTTTATGAGACTTCAAAAACTTTCTCTGGGCAAATTTAAGTACACTGTGAAACTGGAGTTTCCTTTTTAGAATTGGCAATGGAGAAAATAGTGCCTGACTCAGCTCTTCCTCTTTATTGAAGTATTTCCATTAGCTTCATTATACTGTGTCTTTTTTTGTTTGCCTATTCACCAAACAGAGCTTTTATTGCCTCTGGAAAGCCCATGCAAGTTGTATATACCTTTTCCTCCAAACTGTTTTTTTTTTTTTTTTTTGAGGGAATTGTAGTTTAATTAAAGTACAGATTGTCTACCTTCTTAAGAGCCTACTTTCTCAATGCTCGTTATACCAGTGTTTTGCTTTAGAAGACGTAATTCCCAGGCAGGCAGTTTGCACAGGTTAAAGAAGGACAACTTAGCCTACCCTTGTCACTGGCCAAAGGGTGCAGAGAAATATATTGCAGTTTTGAGGGATGAGGTGACTGTGCCACACTGAGCACTTCAGCAATGCACATTTGTGCATAGGAAGACAGTGTATCTTGACTCATCCATCAGGACTTCTTGAATAAATTGTCACTGGTAGCTTATTGTGGAAGGATAAGTTTACACAGAGAAGACAATGTCCTGCCAGAAGCTGATAAATTAGGTCATGAATCAGAGGGCCGTCAGGACCCCAGACATAGCTTATTACAGTAGTGATTAAGAATGATGCAACAAGTCAGTTTTGAAGGCAAAGAAAACTTAAAGCAGAAGGCTGTGATATGATCCTTGTTTTATACTGGTGTCATAAGTGAGTGTAGCCCAGATGCTATGTAACACGAGTTCATTTGAGGAGTGGGTCATTTTTTGCCGTAGGGCCCAGAAGTGGCATTAGGACAAGAACAAGAAAAAAGAAGAGAAACTCTATATTTTATAACATTTCTTGTGGCTCATTCTGCCTTCACCTTCCTGTGGAAAGAGAAAACTCTCAAAATACACTCTAAAATTACAGATGTTGCATAAGCTAGTAGTGGATTTGAACTGGGCATTACCCACTTCTTTCTCTTGCAGTCACTGTTGAAAGGTGTTTCCACTCGTTCACTACTAACCATTGCCTACAAGATCTCCTTAGAGCATAGAGCTACTGTTTCTCCTGCCTTCAGCAGGCATTTCTACCAAGATGTTTTTGCCATTGCCTGTGGCTCTAGGTGAAAAAAAATTAAATGCCCTTAGAGTTAGGCTTCAAGGGTTCTTGTTATAAAAATGTACTTTTTATGGCTCCAAATGATTTTTACTTAGTGTTCATGTTAACTGCAGTGAACGTGAGTGCTGACCTTCCTGAGCTACTTACTGTTAAAGCACCTAGCTTTCATACTGCTTAGACAACACTGCCTCATTTAAAATTAGCTCAGATTTGAGTTGCAAGCCATGAGGTATAGTTATATCCCTGCCATTCTTGCCAGTGAAGTGACTTTGGAAGAGAAGTAGGGAGGATAGGGTATTCAAACTGCCAGGTACAGGCATTCATGTGTGCCTAAATTAGGAAGTCAATCATCTCTGTGCTCACAGTATAATCAATAAAGAGAGAAAGCGGCTCCTTAGGGGGCAGTTTGTTCCCTCAAATTAAGCTTCTGGTCTGAATTACTCTCTAGAGGAGACTATTTCTCTACACTGATTGCCTATAGAGACTATCCTACTAACATAGGCATGAAGAGGTGTTCTTAAATTTAGGAGATATCGTCCACCCTCTGTGACAATTCTAAGGATGTATTATAGTGCAAAGGCAAAATGGCCCATTACAGAACAGCAGGTACCAGACTTTGGTCACTAAACTATAGCTTCATAAATGTGAAAGCCAGTGTCTAAAGCGAGCCGCTACTAAAGTACTGCTAGGATTTTGAACGGGAAGCCAAAGAAGAGCTAATTTGGCTTCTTGTTCTTTTAAAATGAAATAGTTTTAGGGACTTCATCTTGAAATTCTTGCTATGATTCCTGTCACTGTAATACATATTAAAAATTGGTAATATGGAGGACCGAAGATGTAACCAAATGAAAGAACAAAGAAAATTTGCTTCAGTATGGCACAAACAGTGTGATGGAATAAAGCTTGACTTTATTGGGTTTTGCTTGAAATTGATTTTGACTTGACAAAAACTGAATGTTGGATTTAACTGAAATCAGGTCGAGAAAAAGGCTGTGGTAATAATTCAACTCCCTATCATGTCAACAGACCTTAAATTATTGCCTGGTCTTCCATATCAGAGGAAAGATTCAGTTGGTCTCATTAGATATTTTAGTAATATCTAATATAATTTCAAATTATTGGACTACATGAAAGAAAACCAGCCCCTTATAATTAAAAATAATTCATGACTCTTCCATGTATCATAATTTCAAGGCAATTCTTTATAAAAGTCATTAATATGTCTAGATGAGTGAAACCAAGCTCAAAAAACCAAATCACTGTCAAATTCTCTCCAGGAACAGAAACCATTTGGGTTTTTTGTTTGTTTGTTTTGTTTGTTTGTTTGTTTTTCTGTAATGCACATACAGACAAAGTGAATATTGCCTATGAACCAGAACTGGTAATGACGATTATCTGAGTCCAGAGTCAAATCCTGCCATAGGCTTACAGCTAGTGAACCCAATGACTGGAATGGGTTTCCTCCTGTGCAAAAGAATTGAGCTTTTGGGCAAATATTATCAGGTAATGCCAAAACACACAATTTTACTAAATAAAGAATATGGTTGCAATAGCTTCTCTGGGTTATCTGTTTCTCACTGTTGTGTTAGGATAGTCCCATCTCCACCTTCTTCAGAAAGAGGTCTCTGTGGATCAGTGACACAATTCCTGTTCGCTCCAGCACTTTAACTAAATGTCTGTCAGTCGCTTCCACAGTTCATTTTCAGATAAATAGGCTATCTTCAGTAATTCTTAATAAAATGTTTTTGGCAAAAGTAAAGGCTCTATATTAAAGATATTAACAGATTTTTCCATCCTGCTGGCAGATATCAATTATTCTGGGAAAACATTTTGGACATCCTATAAATATAGTAATGCAGGGGACTCATTATTCCACATGGTTATATGAGTGGTAGAAGTAACTCTCTCAGGACAAGGGTTTGGATCAAGTAAACTTGAGCAACGGAATTTATAAGCAGTCAGACCTGAAGAGATTTGAGCTGATCTTTATTGCTTTTCTGCTTTCTCCCTCCTTTTATTAATAAACTCAAATCTCAGGAGAAGAGAGAGATTAGGCTTTAAGGGCTATGTTTCTTAGTAGGCCAGGGAGGGTACCTGTTTACATTATTTTAAAAATAGCCTCAGGAGATGAATAACCATTTTGTCAGCTGATCTATGTTGTTATACTTCCAGAAAGGTGAAGGAAGCTATAATGCCAGCTGTGAACCTTGCCCACTAACTTATAAAGGCTTTGAGTCTTACATGGAAAGAACAGGCAACAATGCAGGAGAGAATAGTACTATAGTATAAAGAAACATTTAAGAAAAAAACAGGCAAGAATTTGGCAAACAAATAATTTTGTACTATTATAGTGAGCATCTCTATCATTGCTCATTTTTTCTCATGAAATTTTTCAACATAGTCCTGCAACAGTGTTTGTATTGTCTGCTCACATACATAGGTATCTGCATGCAGGTCCTCACTTGCTATACTGATGCTGATTGTGGAAAACATGGAGCAATAAAAACACAAGCCTAATAGAAAATGTTTTGGTATATGGAATTCTATATGTAGTCTCTGGAGTCACAGGTGAGAAGAGTTCAATGCTTCCCAGCTGAACCAAATTAACAGGAGGACAGCATCTGGAAGCAATTAAGGAAGAGGAAGCAGAAGGCAGTGGGAGAGTTGTGGGAGGTCCTGGTACGGTATGGTATGGTACGGTATGGTATGGTAGGGTAGTCTGTTGGTTGAGATCAGGGTGAGGAGTAGGGGACTTGCCAGCTGACTTTTCTGAGCAAAGATAAGATCTCAGAGGAAGTAAAAGACTGAAGGCCAGAGGGGTAAAAGACTTCCTTAACCCCTTGCATCTCCAAGTGAGATCTAGTAGGCAAAAAGACTAGTGGAAATGTGGGCAGCTGATATCCAGGAGAGGATATCAGGCATGCTGTGCTGCAGGGGAGGAGAGTCCTGGGACCGAGAAGGCTTTGGAGTATTCCTTGCTACTGTAGGATGGTGGGTTGCTCCTGAGGTGTATTTCAGTTTTGGTGACCAGTAGGCCTTTAGGGTAGTGATAGCTCTTTAGTAATAAACTTTGTTGCTTGTGTTATGTGACGGCATGAGTGAAGTGCATGCCCTATAGGCTTCTCTCGGCTAAATGTTTATTGCATAGTTATGAAGGGTTGAAGGGTGTTCTTTTC
Source organism: Rhea pennata (assembly GCF_028389875.1). Lineage (NCBI taxonomy): Eukaryota > Metazoa > Chordata > Aves > Rheiformes > Rheidae > Rhea > Rhea pennata. Next base: position 91,074,546 of record NC_084664.1, read on the forward strand.
AGTCCTACCTATTCAAGATTCTGAAGAGTTATACATGTTATATCTATGTTTTATATATATCCTGTTATATCTTGCAGTATGTGTAATTAAAAAAGAAAAGAAATCCTGAGTAGGATGTTAGTAGATTTGTGAATCCTTGGAGAGGCAAGGTTGCTCTGGAAAAGATACGTTTCCAGCATATAGGGAAGTTGTACATGATAGCTTTGAGGAAACTTTAGCAAATTAAGAATGGCTAGTTTCAGAGAACTTGCTAATTTTACAGTGAAGACTGTCCCTATGGTTTTGACACTGAATGAAATATATCCTCTCAGTAAATTTTCCCTTGTTAATTTTCCTATCGCTTACCTCATTATTTTTATTCACCTAATGCTATAAAGCCTGCATGCTCTGTAGTCCTCGTGCAAGATTTTGGACAAACTCAGAATGAAACTGGAATCCCTGCTCCAAACACGTTACAGTCTAAATACAGGAATAAATAAATATATTCCTCTGCAGCCCCATCTACTGAATCTAAAGAAACAAGAGCAGTCAGCATGACAGGCAGTTTTCTGAGTCAGCCAGCATTTTTGTAGGTGTTATGACAAAGAGGGGATCTGTACTGGCCTTCAAGATGTAAAGGTCAGCTCTTCATACTGTACCCCTCAGCCATTAAAATAAATAAATAAATAAAAATAAAAGCCATAGACCAAGTGCTATAAGAAATGAACGTAAGAAATAAAGCCATTAGTATGTTCTACCTATCTGAAGGGGAAAAAGAGACCCTCATAGTAAATGTTTTTGTTTTTATCTTGCTAATGTTCTTGCAAGTTCTCTACCCACTGAGATCTGCTGTTTGGGTTTATCCTAATGCATACCCAGAACCTCTAGGTAAGCATCTTAACACCATCAGGATGCTGCGTGTATCATGGGATACAGCCACAAGATCAGTTTGGAGGATCAGGGCCTAAACTTGATAAGCAAAGGACTCTATTGCAAGGAAAGCAGGGAGATGGAGGTGAAGAGGAAGAGGCTGAAAACTGAGTTTTCCAGCAGTTTATATCATTCATTTTGAAATGTAGCCTCGGGAAATGAGAACAGCAAGGAATGTAAACTAATATCAGATACAATTGTACTTTATGTTCTCTCACTGTTATCTCCATCATGGCTGTATAATGCAATGGAAATTATCACAAGTCTTTCAGTCAGCAGCATGGCTTTTTCATGTATTTAAAAAAGTAAGTATAACTTAATTTCTCAAGAATATGGGACACTTCCATTTCTGTGTTTTTTTTTTTTTTTTTTTAATTTAGATAATGAAACTAGAAATTTGGCTATTGTAAATCAGCACAGTTCTATGGAAATCAGTTGAGCAAATCTGATCTATGTTGAGTCAAGTGCTGACCTTTCTTTTGCAGTGGAGGTGAGACCATCTGAAGGGGAAAATCCTGCTGTGCTTTGTGGAAATTCCCCAAGGTTACATCAGAATCTCCTCTGGCAGCTGATGAGTTTAATGTCACATCGATTGTCAAGAGCCTCAGGAACTATGAGGTAAGTAGGGCTTGTCCAGCTCATGAGCTCAGGTTTTAGCCCTCATTCCTAGTGTGAGTACATGGTGAGAAAGCAGACAGCTTGTAAATGGCTCATGCACAGGATGGTTAGGAAGGTGCTGGTCACTCAGAGGCTTGCTATATCTCATTGCAGCCCTCCTTGCACAACACAATTGCACAAAAATTGCCTCTCTTCTCTGTCATTGTTCTGCTTCACTGCATTAATTCCATTTTTCTCAGGTGCTAGCAGGCGGTGTGGCTGAGGGTTAAGATAGCACTTGAATGAGCAGCTCAAAAAGTGACAGAACCTGATTTTTCTATTGATTTATCTTTTCCTTGGACTGCTTTCAATGCTACAAACCTGAATTGTCTCCTTCATCTGAAGGATTTTAGCTGAGGACTTCAAGCTCCCCGTCCCTGCAGAACCTTCTGGCTGTGGTTTTGCCCTCACTGTCTAACTGAAAGATTTGGAAATGCCTGCTTTTAGTAGCCACAGAATGCAAATAAATAACACAGGAAAGTGTGTGTGAGTAAAGCTGTATGTCAAAGTGCTTAATATTCTTCAGCCTACTGCTGAGAGGCAAGCTGGTCAGAATACATCAAAACCAAATACAGCACTAGCAAGATTAAACAGCAGAGGATTTTGCACATGTAATAAAACTGCTACACTGAGTTTAATCCATGTGTAATTGGGAATAGATAAGGCTGAAATTGAATGACTGCACAGAATTCACATCAAATGGTGGATGGAGTAGTGGGAGGGAGCAGCCCAGAGCAGTGAGGCAAGGAGGCTCTGTCATCTCCAGTTTGACATCCAGATGCTAGAATAAGGAGTGGTTTTGCCCTGGGAAAGACACAGGAGAGATGTGATGTGATATAGCTGGAGTATGTGGAACAGTTAAGGGCTTGGCTATTTGAGTGCTGGTTGTCTTCTGCCTTTTTTTAAAAAAATTTGTTTTCTTTAAAATACACTCTGTATTGACTTTAATTCCTTTGCTGTTGAGTATTTGACAAAGCATTGCAATGTTTGCCTCTCTTTCAGCTTCCTTCACAGATCTGATAGAACTTGCTGCTAGAAAATGCAAGGCTATATTTCATGTGTTTTAAATGCAAGAGAAGATGTACCTCTCACATATTTTAAAAATATTCTTTGTACTATAAGCTGCTTTTTCTCTTATGTAGTCTTTTCCTCCTAAGAGTATCTAAACCTCTCTTCATAATTCCCTTTTTGGCTGTCCCTCTTCGCTGGCTCTTCCTAATCTCCCACGGCTTTAGCTTTCATTAGCTCTGAGTTGGGCATGGTGTTGTCTTGCTCCTTCAGTGCTACCTCTGCTGAGTTTTCCATCTCTACCACTGCTCTTTGATTCCTCTACTCATCCCTTTCTTTTCCCCTATATTTCTCTGTAGTCCTAAATGTCTTCTGATTCCCCTTCTGTCCCCACACTCTCTTTTGTGGTTACCCACACAGTTACTACCAGCACGCAGCAGCTCAAGACAAGCATTAAATGTATGTACAGCCAATCTTTTCCACTTATACTTAATAGACCCTGTAGGCTTGTAAGGATATTCTTGGGCAGTAACGGAAAGATTTAACAGATTCTTTAATATATTAAACTCAAATCCAGACAGCCCACCCTAATTGCCTACCATTATAGAAACCAGAAGATCAAAGGGCCAACATCTATCACAAAAGACTGTTTTCTTTAGTTGCTGTATTTCTTTTGATTCAGTTAGCATGGCTCACTTTTATTTGAGGATCAGATTCTGCTGTGATTTTTATATGGCTACACAGGATGTGATTGGAGTTAGGAGTTTTGTACCAACTTTCAGCAGCCAACAGAAGAGACAGGCAAAACTACTGTAATTCATTTATTGGCAGAGATGGGGCCAGGCTTCCTTTCAGTTTCCTTGCCGTAATGAGTCTGCCTGGCTTGGCACACTGTAGTGTGCTGTGGCACTGGCTAAGGGTGGAGGTGTAAATGCCCAGTGAAGGATTATTCGGTGGTTTGATACTATGTGTGTTTCCCCGTGTGATGTTGGTCAATTCCAAAAGTGATTTAATGTGTCTAAAAATATTGGTACGCTTAATTGAGGTGTCTGACTCTAAAATGGTGATAGTCCCTACTGAGCTGCTGCTCAGCTGTGTATTTACTTTGTATTTTATTTCACTTTGATTTATGAAGATGCCCCTGAAGCCTAGAGCTGTGCCTTTCTGAATACAATGAGTTATCTCAAGTCTATGCCAGGACAAAGCAGTTTTTCCTCACACCTAGACCCAATAAGGTTGTGGAAGCAAAGCAATTTTTCTACCCATATCTCCTGGGGCACCACAGCGAGAGGGCACTGAATGGAGGTTCTTGTAAATGTACTTGGGGTTGCCACTTCCTTTGAGACTGTGGTTGGTGGTAGTGCAACCAGAGCCCTTGTTTTCTTTTTTTCTGTGGTTGTTGAGCTGATGGGAAGTTTCAGGATGGTGAGGGCAGAACAGAACTCTCTTGACCTCTCCAAGGCATCTGCATCAAGCTGGGTAGCTGTGTTGCAAGCACTATACAAAATATCTGAAGCTCTATTAGAAAAAAATTTGGCTGAAGCTGTAGGTCAGGGTTTCTAAAACCTACCCTGCTCTCTTATGGGCAATATTTTTAATAATCTTTTCTGTATAAGAACTGTGCAATCATTTTGCAAATAGGTTGTGCTTAGTAACAATTACGACAAAGTGTAGTCCAAAGCCTCTGGTTATGGCACTTTGTCTCTTGTTTTGTTATTGTTATTATTTCAGAGTTGTATAATTTGTACATTTTACTTTGAGTGATGTTAGCTGTGTGTTTTTTGCTGCAGGACTCAAATGAGAAGCTGCTTAATAAATGAATATAGGTTTTACATGATTAAATTCACTTCTTGCTTCAGTGCTATTAGCTTTCCCCCCATCTTAGTCTGAAATTCTCCCTCAATTGTGTTTGGAATCCATTAGTATTACATGCATCTCACTGAGTTTCCATGTTATAGCGTGATGGTGGATTCATCTGCTGTTAATTTCATGGACACTGTGGGCCAGCAGCATTTCAGAATAGCTAAAAAAAAATAAATAAAGGAAAGGTTTAAGTAAAGATCCACTTTAGAAAAGAAGTAGTTGTAAATATACTGTCCCACTTAATGGAACGTGTCAGCCTATTGTATGAGATTGTTTTCCCCCTAGTGCTTGTGCTGGGGAGTGTAGTAGCTTAGTCTAAGCATTTCTTGTGGTCCTCCCTATCTTGACTAGTAAAAGGCAATGGAGGTTTGGTGCTGAGGTCACATATTTAAATTTTGCTCTGACTCTCTCTACTTATCTACTTACTCCATTACTCTATGAAACTTTCCTGTCCAGATTTGTTCTCTAGACACTATTACTTAATGTGTAGTGTTGAATGCTTAATTGCATAACAGCACCATAGAAAGGGCTGATGCAAGCAGGAGCAGAAAGTTCATGCCCTGAAAGCATCATGGCAGCAATGAATCCTGAATATTTTGAAATAATTTAGTGTGAATAATCTAGAATGGATTCTCTTGTAATTTTTGGAAGACAATTACTGGAGGAGAAGCACTAACCTGCCTTCTCCATGCTACACAGAGTCTCCCTCCCCCACTGTTCCAGTTTAATATGCCTCTCCTTGGCTAGTCCTTTAAATCTCATACAACCACGCAACTCTAGTTCAAAAGTAGTTAGGTAGTGTTTGATGTCTTTGTGGCATCCCCTCTTTCACTCTGTAAACATCTTTTGTTTTCTTTGACAGAATATTCTAGCAGTACAGCTTGTGAATGGTAGGTTACCAAACTAGACAGACCAGCAGACTGATCCAGCTGAACTGTTCCTATATTTCATTACTCTGAATTTTATTTTCATCTATCTCTCTTCCTTGCTGCAATACCGTAAATGGTACTTAGATGTCCCTGATCAGGCTCTTCTTGTCTTTTAGTGCAAGTCAAGCTCCTAGGAAGTCAATTGTCTGTGTTTTTATGAAGCTTTCTCTGCTTCTGTGGCTGGAAGGGATCCCAGCGTGTCCCTCCAAGGGTGGAGGAAGCTGACAAGGAGAAATTCTAATTCTAAATCTTGATTTCTTCCCCAGCTCCTTTGTGGAACAATCCTAGAAACAGTATTCATGGAAAAAATGTGCAGATGCTACTACAGAAAATTATATATTGTCATTATTGGCTCACTTTATTTTTTAATCAGTGGTTCTGGCTCTTTAATATCTTTTGCAGAAAGGGATGAATGCAATGGTACAGACCTGCGAAGGAAGTAGAGGGATTAGAAAGGGCTGAAGGTTTAAAGGCAAAGGAGGGCTATGAACAGCAAAAAAAGGTTAAACTCATAGCCTGTATAATCCATACTGGGCAAGAACAAGGACTAGTTTTTTTAAAAAAAGGCACCTACCTAAAGATGCATGTATGAACTTAATAAAATATTTCAGGAGAACAGAGGCAGTTCACCTTGGTTTAAATTCAATGTGAGTTGAATTAATCATCTCCTTCCTAAAAACAGTTTCAGAAGAGAAACTATGCCTCTTTCAAATGGACAATCCAAAAGATCAAGAATTGGAAACTGTACGTATGTATGTGTATATATGCACATATGTTCCCTCTACTTGGTGGAGAAAAAATCTGGTTGCTTTTTTGCTGTGCTTGTTCCAGAATAGAAAATATACCAGCTTTATTATCAACAGTTTTGCAATACAGACACTGCAAACTTTCCACCTCCTACTGGTGTGTGCATTTTTCATTGGTTTTGTCAGCAAAATTCTGCTTCTGACTTGTGGATGGATTATACGAAATTCATGACAGCAAAAGAGTATATTTAGTACTGGTGTTGGTATGGTTTATATGTTACTTCTGCAAGTAAAAGGCAAAAGGTACTTTATTCTTCCTGTGAAATGTTGTGCAATCATACTAAGTGAAGTTATTTTAGAAATACTTGTCAGTCTGGCTTGGAGTTATCACATATCAGTAATTATTCTGGATGATTAGAAATGTTGAGGAGAAACCTCCTTAGTGTTTTCCAGATTTTATGTACATATACATCTCTGCTAAGATGGTGAATTGTGTAGTGCATTTTAATTATACTGTAGCAGCTTTTTATAATGTGAAACTACTTCCACTGAAGTCTGAAAAGAGTCTGGCATGACCCAGAGTCAACATGATAATGTATTCTTGGTATCCTTTACGTGCTGATAGTGCAGCACGTCAGCTGCACTAAAGGATTTTGTCAAGTTATGTTAGTTTTCTATAGGTGTTAATATATCTAAAAATTACATATCAAATTGTTATTCTAAAACTGGAGTTGAATCCAGGTTGGTGAGAACTCTAAATTGAGCAATTTCACAACTGTTGCAGGATGCTGTAGCGAACCTTTGAGCTAAACTGTGTTCCTGTGTGTTTAGAGATGTAATTAAATAAGAGTCAGGCAGGCTGTAGCTACTAGTCTTCCTCGTGGGAAAACATGGAAATACACTTGCTTGATATTGCTACATCTTTAAAAGTTGAGGTAGAGTGAGGGCAGGCTGGATGTTTGTCCCCCCCCTTCCATCCTCTGGTCTATGGAATCAAATCCTTACCAAGATTTTTCTTGGCCCGCTTTCATGTGGTTTAGTGCAAACTCAGTTTTTCTGGGCATCTTTCTAGTTCAAAGCCAATTTTAAGGCAGCAGCTCTGCGTTAGACTGAGCTCAGGGTGGGGATATAACTTCAGCCCCACTTTAAAGAAACCCTCATGGTGTCATTGGGTGTTCTAGCTCAAATAAGCCAGATTATTTTAGCCTGTGTGGCTACTTTGAAATGGGATAGTATTCAGTGAGTCAGTGGCTGGATAAGCTCCTGTAAGAATGCTCATTTGGTTTTGACATCTCCGTCTTGGATCTATAGGAAGATGCACTTAAGTATCAGAGGCTGCTTCTTCATTTGTGTTGAAGATTTATGTCAATGATGAGATCCATACAGAAGGGCAGGGTGAGAGCTATGTTTTTTCCTAAGTTCTTCTATGTAAGTGGTGTGTATTTCTTTCTCCGTTTTCAGAGCTTCACAATACCAAACCACAAGACAACCATAGTGTATGCTTGTTTAACACAGCTGAGTCTTCCCTTAAATTTATTTAATAAAATGTTGTTTGAAATCCACTTTTCTAATCATATTTTGTATGAAGTGTGGAAGAATGAGAAATACAGCTTTTTGTGGCTATCTGTGAAAGGGGTTATGCTGAGGATTGGCCAGTAATGCTGCTTTATTGAAACTCTTTGCTATGACAGCTGCTTTGCATTCAGAAGAAATGGACAATTAAATACCTTCCTGTTTTGTGATCAGAGGCCAAAGAGAAAGCAAGACACTGCCCAAGGATCTGCTGTATGTAACACAGGCTAGGGCACAGCCTGTAAGGCTGAAGGATATTTCTTGAGGCTCTGACTATAGAGGAGAGGGAATGATCTGTGCACATGGCAGAGGAGAGTGGAGCAGTAAAAATGTACCTTGGAGTCTATAGATTACCTAAGATTGAGTTGTCGGGTAGCTGTTACAGCAGTGTAGATTTTAGCATGTAGTAACTTCTGCTGGCAGATAGAAAAGTGGGCTAGGGTCTGCTGAGCACTGTTACTACAGCTAAACTGCAACTGTTCTCCTAGCTGATTCAAGCATTTCAGCTTACATTCAGCTTCTACAACCTTGGACTGCAATGTAGATGGAAAAACTTGGAAAAACTGAGAGAGAACACAGCAAACCAAGCCAGGCAGTGAAGCACCACCACAACCTTAAGAAAAGCCCATAGCAAGCATTTGAGTAGGCTGTTGGCTGAAAAGATGCTTGGAGCTGGAAGGAAAGGGGCTATTTCCTCCTGTCCATCTTCCCGCTGTCTGTGCATTCAAGGCTTTATGTTAGTAGCTGAGACTACAGGAAGGGAATTCCTGACTCTGCTGCTGATTTCTCCTTCAACCAGAAGCAACCTGCAGAACCCTGCAAAAGGCTGAGGTCAAGGCGTGTGTGTGTGTGGGGGGGGGGGGGGCAAGAGGAATTTGCTTCCCTTGCTCAGATGTGTTTTGGCACAGGCATTCTGGTCAGTGTTAACTTTGTGATGCCAGTGGCATGGGAGTTTTCATGACAAACACTTGTCTTTAACCCTATCAGCAGGGTTAATCCCAACTCTTCAGGGTTAATTAAGAAATAATTACACAGGCCTCAATTAATCCCTGTTTAACTCAGTTGCATTTGATGGAAGGACACTAGAGATTAATGTGGCCTAATGCCTCATCAAATTCATTAATTTCATTAAACAAGGAGAAAAAATTTAAGTGTGAGGTATCAGCTGTGACTCTTCTGGTACATGTCTGGATTTGGTAGCATAGGGCAATTTCTTAAATACCTGTCATAAGGCAAGAAATACCAGCATATTTTTTGATTTAAGGAGTATCACTGCTATTTCTCAGTGACTACAGAAAACCTGATAAACTATTGTGTGGTATAATGGTTAAGGACCTGGTCCAACAGAAAGTCAGGACTTTGCGTCCTAATGGTTTCAGTGAGAATGGCAAATTCTTGTTCTCTAAATTCAGCCCTTTCCTATTCACATGAGTGTATGTGTGCAGGATGGTACGTCATGCAATACTCTGCTTATTCTTAATTATGATTATGACAGAGGGTGCTGAAATGTTTTGTCATTAATCTGCAGAATAATGACAAATCTTACTAATGAGATTTGACTCTAACATCTGCTGCAACAGTAAATTTAGGGCTAGATGAAGAAATTATACGCATTAAATGGCTCAGCGCTGAAAGTATGACTAGAACAACCTGGTTTCAGTCTCTGTAGATCAATATTCAATACTCAAAAGGAAATACTCATTTGGGGATAGAGAACAGCTCAGACAGGACACAGACTGCTAGATTTTCACTGCTTACTTTGGTGGGTTTTACCCTTACAAGCCCTCGCATTACCCAGTATCTGCGCTTGCCATAAGACCCTCTGATTTGTCTGACTTTCTTCTCTGCATCTAGCCTCCAAAGCACAAAATTCGAGTGTGTGCTTGCTACAGTATATACTGTGTATGAACGCTGACTCAACTTTTACTCTGGTATACTATACAGGCAACTCTCAAGTGATGCTGCTGCAATTTATCACCATAAACTGTTTCATATTGGAACAAACAATACTCATGAGGCAATCTGGATTTAAATTAATTCAAAAGCACCATAACTGAAAAGTGAGCAGCCTCTTTGTGTTTTTTAACAAGATTTTATGATATGACTAGACTACAAATAGCTCTATTCATGATAAACTGGCAACTTTGCAAATTGTATATGCTAAAAGCTATTTGTTGTACAAGCTGTTCTGGAGAAAAATCTTAAACGAAATCTTCTCTGCCAGGGAGACGGGAGACATCAATTGCATGGCTGCTACCATGGGTGTCTTGTTTCAGGAGCCCCATGGCTATGGGGGTAATGGTTAAAAAGACCATCTGGACCAATAATCTTTAATTGCTCCAAGTCAGTTGCTACAGCAGACTAAAGAATAAAGCTGGTCCTTTTGGAGACAGTTTGCCAGAATGGTGAGAAAACATTTAAGGTCTCGGGGGAAAAAAACTAAGAGGTTGAATAATTTTCTGGTCCCAAATACTTGTATCTGACTTTGCAAATGGTGCCACTCTTTCCTAACAAAATTGTCTTCCTCCATAATGCCCTAAGAAACACATTCACTTCAGTGTCCGCTAAGATTACTGCCTCCATCTTTTGGAGATGTGCTGTTCGTTATCAAAATGATTCCAGGACATGGTTATGACTGGACTCTTTTTTTTGGTTCATATCAGTAAATATCTCTTGGACCATCAATGTAACTGATGGTGTGGTGTGGAACAAGCCATTAATGAACTATCCTTGTAGATGTAATTACAGTAATATTACAACTCTACACTTTCTGAATGTGTAGAGAAGTACCATGTAACACATTCCACTGTTGCCCCAAATACTTTCTGCACTGGAGAGGGAGCCTAAATCATCCCTCAAGAATTGTTTCTGTAAGAGGTACAGGGTTATCTGCTGTGACCTCCTGATAAAGTTATAGTAATAGTTACAGAAGCATCTCCAGAGCTAAGGAAATGAATTACAATGAACTTTTAATGAACTTATCAAATCATTCCAGTTTCTACCTCTAAGTAAAATAATGACTCTTATGAAACTAGTACCATTTACTCTGGGGCTTTCTTTTCAACTTACTTATATTTTAATGATGATAATTGTAAATATATTGCAGGTTAAAAACTTTCTTCAAGGTCATGAGGAGCTCTTGAAAGACCTTGAAGAATATTTGGAGTTGAATATGAAGTAATTTATGGTCTAAAATTTCCATTGCTTTTATGTGATTTGCCTGCAAAATAATAGTATGTATGAGGACATCCCAATTCAGGAAACCAAAAATCAGAAAGTACTTAAATGCCTAAACCTCTGTTCAAGTCCAAAGTTGAGGCCTCAAAACTTTCTCAGCTGCCACTTAACTCAGTAGTTACCTAAATCAAGAGCACAGATTTTGTCAAAGATTGGAAGCATGTAAAATTCAACTTCTGAATAACGACAGAAGTTGCTTGCTTTTAAAGGCATAAATATGTTCAGGGCTGAGCCCTGCAAGAATCCACAAACCAGGACACGTCCAGTGGAGTGAGCTGTCAGATTCTGAGGTGGTATCTGCCTTATTTTAAAACTCTGACATGGAGAAATTTGTATTAGTGCTGTCCCTATTTATCCAATAGGTCAATGTTTGGAGCGCTTGTCCAGAATATGGGAGATGGAGACTTGTCTCACATGCAGTGGGTGTTCAAATCTGTATCTCTTGCAAGGAATGACCTAATTTTTGGAATAATGGCACAGGTAGAAAGTCTCTCAATTCCAGTGAACCATTTCTGTGCTTTTACCTGTGAAAGATTTGTGTTCAGCACAGCAGATTGTGGTCCCTCCTCCAAGGCTTACTTAGCTCTTTCACTGAAGGGTTAATTCCTTTAAGGAATTAATTACCAGTCCCCACTGAAGGTACTGAAATGCAAGAGTTTCCCTCTGAGCTTTAGGCAAGGTGATCATGCTTGTACTTGTGCTGTTTCTCTCTGCACTAGTGAATCTTGAAATGTCCTGTGCAATGTGGGAAGTCTCCAGCAGCATGTGATCCACACACAATTGTGAGGAGTGGAAGATGTGGTTGCATTCCCTCTGTGAAAAAAAGGAAACGTAATGTGGGTTCCTCATGTCCCAAGTGCATGCTGAAACCACTGAATGAAACACTTGTGACCTAGAAGAGAATGGCAACCCAGCTCCACTTGGGTTTACTTTTAAGGTACCTTCTAGGGTTTAGGCTACAAGACCCAAGTCTTTTTTTGCTGTAATTCCTGTTGTGAAATTGCAGGCATTTTGCTGTGATTCTTGAAGAGGATCAACTCCATTTTCAGGAGATAGACTACAGTCCCAAGTTAAGTCTGGGGAAGAATAGGAGCTAGGGAAAGAGATATTGTTCTTCACTTTTAGTAAAGAACAGTAGCTGTTGCATGATGAGAAGGTGACTAAGCAGGGACAATAGGCTGGGGGAGGATTTGTGTATGTTGGAGGATGAATGGATGCACATGATGGCGTAGGATTTGCCTCAAGCCCTATAAAATTGCTGGCTCCTGCTGTCATCATTGTTCAGCCTCCTAAATATTTGAGGGCGCAGACTTCAGTGGGCTTTGAAGTAAGCAGGGTCACAAAGAGGTGGGGCCCAGAAGTGTTGCAGATAGAGGAGACAAGGAGAGCTGAGGGTGCAGCAGCAAGAGCTTGTAGGATAAATGGCATCGCTGATAGTAACTGAGACAGTGAGTAAAGTGCATGCAGCTGGGGTATCCCAAATGGTACCTGCCTGGTCTGTGTTGTAGGCACCTATTACATGGATGTAGGTGGGTGATAATGTTTACATTTTTGGGGACTGTGACAGCAGAGGCCCTGACCAGAGTCTTCATATTTAGCATGCAGCTTGGTTAGATGCATTTGGAAGTCTCTATCTAAATTTGCACTTATTGAATGGCTTACAATAAAAAGGGTGTTTGTTAATGACTGAAACTGAAGCAGTTTATTGAGGGCTGAGTTCAGTCCCTAAACTTGATTTACCAGTATGCTGTGCACTTCATCTGCATGTAGTATGATTGTAATTATGATATCTTTGTTAGTCTAACTCCCAAGAACAAAAAAGTACTTAGACATTAGCTGGCTATCTTCTGCATTTTTAAAGCCAAATGTCTAATTAGAGCACTTCTGTTTCTTACATTTATTTTCAGTTCTAGAGAGTGAAAGACAAGAAATCTCAACACAGCTGTGGCTCTTTTATAAACTTCAGCTTATTAGAGCTTTCGGGTCAAATTCTCTGGTGGTGTAATTCCACAGGCTTGCATTTCTGCTGGTGTAACTTTTGGTATTTATATAATTCTCTGTACATCTGTCCACATGTGTGTTCTTATGTATATACCAAACCCTTAGCTGATATAAATCACTGTAGTTCTTTTGGCTTCTGTGAAACTATACTGATTTCTTACCAGCTGGGTATCCGGTCCATAGCATCTGTTTTTCCTTTTCCCTCCCTTAATAGCACTGATGAATCAGAATTCCTTAAGGAGGATAATACTAAACATAATTAGACAGGATATGTTCAAGAAGAAAATTTAATTTGAAGAGGTTTGCACAGAATTTTTATTGGCCTCAGGTGGGATGCTGGAACTTTATCTTAATGAATCCTTTCTACAGATCCATTTCAAAAACTGCATTATGTTATTATGCAATGGAATATACTCTAATGGCACATTTCATGTATATAGTCAGTTGGATTTTAAAGTTCTTCTCTAGATTGGCATAATTATTCTGGGCTGCAAAAAAGAAATGTAGAAACATAATCTGCAATTTAAAAATATCTACAAAGAGGGTTATTTGAACTTTGTCACCTAAACATATTTAAGAAATTCCTGTTAGTTAATCAACTATGGGACTGTGAATCAGAACTATTCTCAGAATTTACCTGCTTAAACTATGGGGTTTTTTTTGTTAAAAAAACTTTGTCCTTCGGACTTTCAATTCAAATTCTGGTATTTTATTATTTTGTATAATGTGTGCTTTTAAAATCTTAACTGTTTCCTTTTTACAGTGATTCTATAAGCTCAATTTATGTTGGGATTATCTAGATAAATCTGCTTTGATTTTTTGAAAAAGTGTACAAGAGCTATTGCACTGAGTGAATTATTTTCCACACTTCCTGATTCTCTACCCATTTGCTCTTAGTCTTCAGAAAACCTTGCTAATATTTACTAATAATAACAGTCCACATCTAGCTGTCATCTACCATAGTGGAACTGTATCCTAAGATCTGAGAACATTTGGGAGATTATATCTGAAATAGTTACAGCAAAAACTCTCTTGTGTGTTATGGCAAGCTCTGGGCTAAAGGCATAGGAGAAGTAAAACATAGAGAGGCAAACCTGATATATGACTCAGTAACCCTCTGTCTGATCGAGTATTTCTGAGCAAGACTTGGGGGCAGACTAGTGACCAGAACTGCTCCACAACAGTTTTATCAGTGTGGCCCACAGAATTGTGCTGAGGGTCTGGAGGATTGTATTCGAGGCCAGCATCAGAGGAGAAAGGAAAATTACTTCTGAGCACCCAGAAGAGGGAGAAGAATTAATGGTGCTTCTGGATCTGTTTCTCTTCTTGTATAATTGTATTCAAAATGACGGAGCTTGTACAAGAGCTCAGATGCTTCCTTGTTAAAAAGCGAGCCACAAGCTTCCTCTGTCCTGGCACTGCAAAATGAGATTTACAAGGGGATAAAATCATATGGAAACACCGTGTCTTTAATGACCCTGTATTTGTTTGCTGACTAGTTACTTGTAGTTTAGAGGGTCACTAACCTTACTCTGTTTTTGTAGTTTCTGTTTTAACACTTTCTTGGGGCGGGGGGGGGAGGGGGGGAGAAGGGGAGAAAAGAACAAACATGTGCATCTACACTCTTTGTGTGCACAAGACAGTCCATCTAGCTGGGACTGAGTTCTTAATCTAGCATTACAGTGAAAAATTACTTTGCAGCCATTAAGTATTCAGAACATACAATCAGACAAGGAAATATAACTATTCAAAACATTTAATGAAGCTTGCAGAGCCCTGCTGAACACTGCAAACAAGCAACGCAGTGACCTGTACTGCTACCTCTGTATTTATGGCTTGTAAAAAGGAACTAATAATGAGGTATGCTGTTTTTGAGAAATTTATTTTTGAAGTCTTTTGAGTAAGGTTTGGGCTAGGATTTAAAGTTTCAACAGATGATTGTTACTGCCCCAAAATCAGGTGCTCAGTAAGCATCTGTCGAAGTACTGACATTGGAGTTGAAACACATCACAAAGTGATGATTATAACAGCTTGGAACACCTTTTTCTGTGCATATGGGTGATAAATGAGTGCACTGCATACTCAGACTCAATGTATCTTGTTTAATTAACTTTTTTAAGCGCAAGTCCAACTGCCATACAAACTGATCATGATGAGAGATTCTTTGTGTGGACAGATCTAGTGTTGTTAGATTGCAAAAATAAATAGCTCATCCAGCAGATGTTGCTTTACATTGCAAGGCTGTTCCTTAATTTACATACAGGTGAAAAAATTAATCTCCATTCACCTCCATTCCTAAGTTCTTTGCATCTTTTCAGACTTGGAAATGTTCACATTTTAAGAACAGGGGAGGAGTGAAAGAGTAAGCTTGGACTTCTACTGTTTGGGGAAAATAATCCTTAATATGAATGGGAAGAGTAAAGAATATTGCATCCAAAATTAGTGATTAGCTCATTCTCATAATGATGGAAAAAGGCCTTGTGAGCACTTCCTAAACTGAGTATGACTGGCCTTAGTGAGGCAAAGTCAATGCAAACCTGCGTGTATAATTTCCTACCTTCCATCTACTTTTAGTATCATTCTGGATGGGGAAGAAGGGAATTTTTTCCACTTAAAAAAACAAAACTCTGAAATGTGCTGTAGCAATAAGTAAATCCTTATTTCTAGCTTTAAATAATGTACTTTGCAAGGATATTGGCCTGGAAACAGATTCAAGGTCCCTCAGTATGTCAAACAACAGAAATGCCTTGTTGCATATGCATATGATCTTTTACTGAAAAGCATCTCCCAAGAAGCTGGAAAGCCTCCCAGGATGTGTAAAGGTACAAGTAAAAGCTAGACAGGAAACTGATCTCAGAGGTTGGCAGGCATCTCTGGAGATCGTCTAATCACAGAGTGCTTGAGGTTGGAAGGAACCTCTGGAGATCATCTAGTCCAACCTTCCTGCTCAAGCAGGGTCACGCAGAACATGTTGCATGGGATCACGTCCAGGTGGGTTTTGAAGATCTCCAGAGAAGGAGACTCCACAACCTCTCTGGGCAACCTGTTCCAGCGCTCTGTCACTCTCACAGTGAAGAAGTTTTTCCTCACGTTCAGGTAGAACTTCCTGTTTTTCAGTGTGTGCCTATTGCCTCTTGACCCATCACTGAAAAGAGTCTTCCTCCATCCCCTTGACACCCCCTCCTCCAAGGTATTTGTACACATTGATAAGATCCCCCTCCTCTGTCTTCTCCAGGCCAAACAGGCCCAGCTCTCGCAGCCTCTCCTGATAGGGTGGGTGCTCCAGCCCTCTGATCATCTTTGTAGCCCTATGCTGGACTCTTTCCAGTAGCTCCATGTCTCTCTTGTACTGGGGAGCCCACAACTGGACACAATACTTGAGATGAGGCCTCACCAGGGCTGGAGGGGCAGGATCACCTCCCCTGACCTGCTGGCAGCACTCTTCCGAATGCACCCCAGGATACCATCAGCCTTCTTGGCACATTGCTGGCTCATGGCTAACTTGTTGTCTACTTGTTGTGGACTTGTTCAATGACCCTTAAAGTAAAGATAATTTTTTCTTAAGTTTAAATGGAATGTCTCGTGTTCTAGTTTGTGCCCATTACCTCCGGTACTGTCCCTGGGCACCACTGAGAAGAATCTGGCTCAGTTGTCTTTACATCTTCCCGTCAGATATTTATAGGCATTGATAAGATCCTCACTGAGATTCCCACCCCCACCCCCCTTGACAGAAGAGTCCCAGCTGTTTCAGCCTCTCATTGAATGGGAGATGCTCTGGTCCTTAATCACCTTTCTGGCCATCCACTGGACTCACTCCAGGAAGTACACTGGGGAGCCCAGAACTGGGCCCAGTGCTCTAGGGCTGAACAGAGGGGAAGAATCACCTCTCTCCACCTGCTGGCAACACTCTGCCTAATGCAGCCTGGGAGGCTGTTGGCTGCCTTTGCCATGAGGGTGCAATCACTGGTCTGCATTAAAGCTGTCCACTAGAACTCCCAACTCCCCAGTGTGTACTGGTACATTGGGTTGTTTTTCACCTGGGTGCAGGATTTTGCATTTCCCTTTGCTGAACTTCACGATGCTCCTCTCTGCCTGTTTCTCCAGCATGCTAAAGTCCCTCTGAACAACACAACCCTCTGGTGTATCGGCCACTTCTCCCAGGTCTGTATGGTCTGTGAACTTGCTGAGGGTGCAGTTGGTCCCATCATCTGGGATCATTAATGGCAATTTTAAACATTATTGACTCCAGTATCAACTCTTGGGGTACATCTCTTGTAACTGTCTCTGTATTGCTGATTACAGCCCTCTGAGCAGTTCAACTAATTTTCAATTCACCTCACTCTCCACTTGTCTATCCCCTACTTTATCAGCCTGTCTATGAAGATGTTACAGGAGACAGTGTCAAAAGCTTTGCTGAAGTCAACATCCGCTGCTCTCCTGTCATCCACCAAGCCAGTCATTTTAACAGAGAAGGCTCAGGTTCGTTAAGAACAATTTTCTCTTCATAAATCCATGATGATTAGTATTTGTATTAAACAATTCTTTAAATCTGTCATAAGTTCTTAAAATGTATTATTTAGATTTTCTTTTTTAAAAATATTTTTGTTGACAATAAATAAAAAGATTTCTCAGTGTATTTCCATTTAGTAGCCAGGGCTAACACAATATCTTTGATTTTCCATGCTTCTTAGAAGACACTGGTCTGGTTAGCTTATTAAAACAGAAATGGCTTAACAAAGTATTCACTAATGTTATAATTATGTCCTAAAATAGAACTTAAATGGGACTGAAGTCCATCTGCTGGGACAAAGTGTTTTGTTTCTTCTTCTTTTCCCATACTTTAGAGGAACAGGTCAGCTCCTAATGACCTTATTTATAGACCACTTCCATGGAAAAAACTAACTATATACTGTAAGCGCAATTTCATTACAAGTAGCTTAAGTACTTTGATGTTATAGTCTGAACTACAAGAAATGTGAAACTCCAAACAGAATGTGCAGAATGTGTTAAGACTTTCCTCAGAAAATGCCAGACTATCAAAATCAAAAATGTCATCATAATATTCTGGTTTTGATTAAAATTTTTATTTTGAAAGACTTTTTTTTTTTTTTTTTTTTTAAGGTGCAGAGTGACTTATCTGTCGTATCACTCAACTCAGGCAGAGAAGACTAAAATACATGTGCTGTCCCCAAGCTGTATCTGTCAGATTTGAATTCTTCATAGGGAAGAGCTTTGTCCACCAAGGTGACTGGGTTCTCTACTACCTGATAAAAATGTTGAAAGACTTTTATTATATGCTGAAGTAGAAAAGGCTTATTTTTTATAATCAAGTTTTGAAAGAGGGAGAGATTTTTTCTCACTCATCTCTGTTCCCAGAAGACAGTATTTACTGCTACTCTAATGTGATGCAATCTATATATGAAAAAAATAATCTTTTTAAAGAATAGTTATTCAGAAATTACTTACTGGGAAAGCAAACTTCTAGGGTTGCAAAGACTCTTTAAAAATGTAGTTTTGCTTAGAATCAAGTTAAGAATGTGAAGGAAATGCAAACACTAAGAAACTGATACACTTAATTAGATCTTAAATTTGTGTTTATCTTAAGGATGGATCCAGTTCACTTTTCTCCTTTTTTGTTAACAGTTTTTACAGAGTGTAATGTGGTGCTATTGAGTTATTTCATTTATCTTTGCAGAATTTGAGCTTGCTGCTATAGGCAGTTAACTACCAGAAAATAAGCAGATCATTTAAAATATTGTTGAAAAGTTGGGTTCAATCCTGTTGCATCTGGTATGCAGATGGGATGCTACTTTTTGTTCAAATAAATAGAAGAAGCAATTAAGCTCCTTTTAGAGTAAGATATCTGAAACAATAGGAGGCACCATCTGAAACACAAGCTCTGTCAGATGCTGAGATATGTGGATAGCAGACTTTCATAAAAGGTTGAATGAGAACATAGATGGGCTAAGTGGGATATTTCTTTTTCTTGCTTTTGGAGTTATTTGCACATGAACAAAGATGTGGCCAGAAACAGAGATGGCAGCAGAAAGGAGAGGAGAATGAGAAAAGCCCTTGTGTGGTGTGGTGAAAATGGTAAGAGAAAGGCCAAAAACATGAGTTAGATTTAAGCTAGAGCTTTCAATAGCTGCTGTTTTTTTTGTTTTGTTTTGTTTTTTTTTTTTTTGACTGATTCATGTTGCAGTTGGACAAAGGTAGGATTTAGTGCGTATTCTTTGCGAAAACAGACACTTATCCCCTGCTCCCCTCAAAATACAACAAAAATGCAACAGACAATATTCCTCCAACCCTCCTATCTGCCACCTCCGAAATCTAAATGACATTAATAGCATTTCTCCTCTTTGTGGAAGCCCCCTCTAAGTCTGAGTACTTAGTGAATAGTCAAAGCAAAACATTCTCCCTTGTATTTATGTGCTGTGAGACTTGTGAAGGCATAGGATGAGGCACAGGGTCCAAGAGTAAGGAAAGGAGCCCTCACAGAAACAGCAGAGGCTGTTCTCTAAAATCAAAAAACTAAGTTTGTTATCCAGAGCTATGGGCAACATGGAAGGAACGAAGATGTTGCATCAGGCTTTGCCTTCATTTTGGGAAGTGCTGTGTGCAGACCCTTTGGTCCTGCTGTACATTTGTGTTGCTGATAGTGATTACTATGTTATGACACTAACAATTATTTTCATGATAAGAACAGTCCTGTACTCTTTTTATTCTGACTCCTGCTGGCTACTTTTGGAAGTATGGTATTTGTCCCAGTAGAAGACAAGGTAGGTGATGGGAGTACTGGGCAGGAATACCTGGAATCTTTTTTGAAAAATAACTATTTTAAAATGGTAAATTAGTTCTCATCAAGAATGTGATACTGGTATGTGAAGCAACAAACACATGCACTCAGTTATGTAAATACATGCCCTTTTTAAAAAATAACTCCTCTGCATGTGGCCTATAAGTTCTAGCTCAATAATGTGATATGGAGTAGTTTTCATCCTTTTTTTTTCCAGAGTAGACAGATGCAGACTTTCTACCCCACCAGTTTCCAAAAAATGGGCAAATTTTTGGAAACACCCTTCATTTTAAGAATGAGAGCAACAGTACAACTTTTCAAGTTTTCTCGTGAAATGTGGAGGTAAGATTTCTTCCCCAAAGTTCCATCTCCTCATCATGGAAGTGTGTTTACAATCAAGGAGAACTTTATAATGAAAGAAAGCTTATAATGGGAGAAAATATGGTTTGGGGGCTGAAACATTAACTCCCATTTTCCAAAACCTGAGCTCATGTCAATGACTGCAAATGAATGACCAGTAGTTAAAAGAAAGAATCATATAGAGGCAGATAATTCACCTGGAAATAAAATATTATTATTATTATTTATTTTTTTTTTTTAAGGAGTAATAAACCATTGTGTCTGAAGGTGGAAATAATGCACTCCTTTGCCATATTTCTTTAAAAGATATCAAAATATTTGGGTTTATATATGACATGTAGTGTGAAGGAGGCGGATGGAAGGAGCAGAAGCTATTAATCTAATTCAGGCTCAGTCTGCAAATAACTTTGATGGACTGAACTGTCATGGAAATGGAAGATTCTCTCAGGCCTATTCAGTTTTCCTGCACTGCCATGGATGCATCCTGTAACCCAAATCATGAGATCCCTTTGGACCTCAGTTTCCTATCTGTAACATGGAAATAGTATTGCTTCCTTAACCTGTAAGGTCACTGTTAGAATAACCACATCAATAATAACAGGAAGGACAGCATCCCACAAGTGCTGTGGTCAGGAAGTGATAAATCCCTGGGATTCTAAAGTCTTCAGGCTCCATAAATAAGGAATTTAACAGATTTTGATCTATTAATGCCCCTTTGCAAGATATCAGTGCAATTGGGATAACTGTACAGAAGGGGAAGCAGAGTAAATAGAAACATGGGTCACTAATAAGAGAAGACACTTCAGAACGGCTCCAGTTTCATTCCCCCCATCCCAAACTATTTCACTTTCAGAAGTCTGTTAGGTATGATGATGATGTGGGATGGTGACCTTGAGATTGTCAAAAGATAGAAGCAGCAGAGAGTCTAGGAGATTTAGTATGTAATACAGTATCTTTTATTTGACCATATGACATAGATAAGGGGAAAAATAGATGATTTTCTAACCCACTTCATGCCTGAAATATGGTCAAGGAAGATCCTGGGCATCTGTCAGCTTGCCTATAATAAGAGTATTGCATCTTCTCACAAACTTTGGAAGACAGTTAAATACATAAATCAAAATCCTTACATATAGAGTTGAATAAATAATTGTTGCAGCAGAAATGCTCATGAAAATATTGTGGTTTAGGTCAAATAAAACCAGAATTTTTGAAGAATTTTGTGTACAATGAAAAATCGTTTGGGTCAATACAAATGCTTCTTGAGTTGAAATAAAATGTTTCTTTCAGTTTTCATTAACCTTTTGTTTAATCATGTTTCTATAAGTCTCTTTAAAATGAATTATTGTTTTGAAATGAAAAATCAAGGCTCTCACTAATAGTCTTGTTTCTGGTATGAAACATTTTGCTTAAAATGTCAAAGAAATGTTGCTGCTTTCTTAATGGATGTTACCATTATCTTTCTTGGTAGGAGCCATAATCTAGACTTGACACGTAAGATTTGCTCTCTCCATCAAAATGCCATTTAACAAAATTTCTGTTCAGTCCTCCTCCTCTCAAATCTGGTTTTATTAGAGAATTCAAACTGCTTAAACTCCAGACTGTTAAAGTATGCATAAAATACAGTAATATGGACATGCATATGGGTCTATGTCAATAATGAATTTGTATCATGCTCTTGTCTGTATGTTGGCATATTTACTCCTGTTTTTGTTGCTCCTATAATACATCTTTGATACTTTCTGTCTTTCTGAAGCTTTGGTGAAAATTTCTGTAGGAAACATATTTATTGTTAGTGAACTTGAAGTCTGTTTTATTCTCCTGGGATTTACCATCTTAAAATCTAAATAGCACAGTTCTCAGTGTGAAACTCATCCTTCAGCAAAGAGGAGGAAAAAGACAAATGGACATGAGTCTGATACAAGGCATGGAACTGAAAATATTTAGATAAAGGAAATGAGTGTAAGAAATAATTCAGAATCAATTCCACTGAGTAGCATTCTGCTGTAAAAATGAAGAAATTAGCTGAAGATAGAGGGAAACCTTGAAATTCTTTAATCCAACAAGATGATATTAACTTGCTGAGATGCTCCTTGCTTTAAAGATGAATCATAGCAAGCTTCTGTAGTAAGTATTCCTACTGTTACCTCATCTCTCGTGGTAGATGTCCTGGGGCCAGGCAAATGTAATGTGCTTCCAAAATGATTCCCTTTCATCTAGCAGCAAGTGTGAGATTTGTTTAAAACGCTACTGAAAATCAGAGAACTGAGTAAACTGAGGCATTACTGACAAGTATGAATTTGGTATATTGTACTTTCCATGAACCTATACAGCAGCAACTGCTAAATCTCTTATGAATCCTTCCCAGTTAAGCCTGAGGCTATGAAGACTGACTCCACCTAGCTGTCTGGTCCCAAGCCCTGACATGTGCTCCTTTCCAGGCAATTTTGAGATATGGCATCTCCCTGGCAACCAGGTTTCACCATCTCTATCTTGTTTTTCTCCCCTTCCTTAATATACTATATTTTAGCTGAGCATCACTGACCTATTTAAGTGTATCTGGTAAAACGCCTTTAGCATTCAGGTTTAACAGTACGAATTTTGCCTGATTAAAAAAGAAATTGAAAGCAATGACCAGCTCTTAACATTTATCTCTGTCCAATCATGGGGACTGATTTAAGGGAGTAGAAGGAAGATGAACAAATATTTATTTCAAATGTTAATTTTTTTTGATTGCTAATAATGCTTACCAGTCACTCTTAGATAGCTCTTCTATACGTTTTTCTGCTGATTTGGATAATTGACTATAAGAGACTGCTGTTGTTTACCAGACAACAGAAAACCATACACTAGCAAAAAACACTTTGATCATAGTATGCTATGACTGAAAATTTTAAGTCTTGTTAGAGTGGACCATGAATCCATGGGAGATTTTTTAAAGTTTTAAGGATGTTGAAAATGGAAAAGGATGTAAATGTTATCCTCTTTAAGCTGTGGAAGTTATGTCCCTATGACCCTGACCCCTATGACCCTGAGCAATGTTGCAAAAGACTTTTAAAAGTAAGTATGCAGTGTTACAAAAATATCTATTTGTTGATATCTGATTTAGTGATTTTTGGCTTTTGTTTCCAATTAATTGTTCTAGCAGGAATGTTAGATACCACCAGCGGGAAGTACTGTTTCAGAATACTTGCAAGATATGAGTTAGAAGGCAGAAACCTTTAATGATGTTAGGTCAGTCAGACCCAGTGACCTGTATGACTGATCACAACATCAGAGTCCAAATCTTAGCAACTGTTCACAAGAAAAGTATTCATGAAAAAGGCAATCCTTGACTGTCTGTGTATTTCTTAGCTGATGTTCAAGGTCTAAGAGCATCATTTATTCTGCAATCAGCCTTTCTGTCACTGCCATATCCCTTGTGTTACTGATTCTCCAAAAAGAAAATGGAAAAGCAGTACAGAGCCACCACTGCTGGCTCTTAGCCCTCTCCTCCCTTGACCATGCCAAAATAAATCCTTGCTTTCATCCTCAGGGTGCCGGTCTCAGCCGCTCTGCACTGCATTAGAGTGGGAACGGCCAGAGAAAGGTCCAATGGTTAAATGCCTCTTCCAAAGTTGGATCAATTTTATACTCTATTTAAATGTGAAACACTGGTGTCAAGTGGGTATGCCAAAATGCTGCATGTGTACCGGTTGGATTCCTCTCTGGCTAAAAGATTAGTTTGACTAATGTTTCTAGATAACACTGTCTTAGTACTCAGTGCCTGTTAAGAGTTATGAAAAAAAACTGGTAGCTACTTCTGTTACCGCAGTTTTTGGTGGTATATACAAGATATACCTCTCGAGCAAAATAAAAACAAATGAAAAATGTCTGTAAGGAAACAGTAACAATTGTAATTGTAATGCAAAAAAATCAGATGAGTGAGATGCTCATTAATATTGTCATATCATAATTCTAAGTAACAGCATGTCCAAGCTTTTCTAGTCCATTGAAACACGATACTACTTTGTCTTAAACTTTAATTTTAACCTCGGCACTGCTTATTTTCCAGATCTTAAATCAAGACTGCGGGTCTAAGATATATCTTATTAGAAAAATAACAGATGTAAATTAGAGATATTCGGAAGGAGCAATACGGGCTGCTAGGGTAAAGATAAGGTGGTCCTAAAGTACGTGACTCTCATAACTGAGGAACAGGTTGGCTTTGGAGAGCACTTCACCTTGCCACTCATTCCTATGCTACTGTTGATGCTGCCAAGTGAAATCCTTAGAAATGTTAGTTATCTTAAAACAAAGAAACAGTAAAAAGGATGAAACTAAAGACAGTATGGTAAAGATGGAAAGGATGATCTGTCCCACAGTAAAAATATGAAGAATGGTTTGTTTTCCTCTGCAATGTTCTGAAAATAATTGGCAGGATTTTTTTTTTCATTTTAACATAGAAGAAAAAGTATGAACTAGTATGTCAAGCAGCACACTTCTAGGCATGTGCTCAACACAGTATCTGAGTGCATGGAAAATTATCAGCATGTGTAAGATAAGCTTATCTTTACACTAAGGGCAGATAATCATCTTTATTAAAAGATCTCAGAAGTGCATCCTTGTCTTTACCTATTTGCTTAATTCTGCTGATATGACCAGATACCTAAGACTGTTAGATGCGATTGATGTATCATTGTATGTATGATTGATTTAAGTATGCTTCACTGAGTAAGGACAGACTTTTGTAAGTGAGATTATTATTGATTTCCTTTTAAGTTGTGTAGACTCATCTACTGACTTACTAAAGTAAGTCATTCACTGTTTTGGGGATCTGGAGTTTTCCTCCTCTTAGAAAAAAGTAAACTTTTCCCACAAACATGTTTGCTTTTCTTCACTGTATTAGAACAATGCCACTTCACTGTATTAGAACAATGACAATCAACAAAAGCCATCTTGCAAGTAAATATTGGGCAAAAGTGGCCTGTCCAATTCAGGATTAACACTTGACCCTGAGATCTATTTTCTGTGCTCATCTTAGTGAGATTCGAGGCAAGAGCTCTTAAAGTTATTTTTTTTTTCTTTAAATGGAAGAACTGAGGTCAGCTTGGAATTCCATTACCTCTCCTGAAGTCAGCAGACCTTCAGAGAAAGTACTTGTGGACAGAAATTGATACCTTGCTTGTTTTCTAAGTAATTTTGTCACATTGCAGTCTGTCCAGGAACATATGCATTAAATGGCAGAATTAAGAGCTGGAGAATCATGCAAGCTGTCACATGACCTCCCTCAGTATGACAGCTGGAAGAGGATGCCTCTGCTTTAAAAGGCTCTTATAGATTGGTATAGGCTAGGCTAGAACAACCATTGTCAGTCAGTTCTGACAGCTGTCAAACCTTATGTATAAGAGCAGCAGATTTAGACATTAATTTGCACACAAAATGAAGCAAACACTTTTTCATTTTTTCATCCATTTTACTCCTGGAATAAAAAATGCATAAGCTTTTTATAAAATGGCTTATCTAAATTATATATATTTTACATGTATTTGTGTGTGTATATATATATATATATATATTTCAAACTATGTATCTTAAATAAGAGCTTCATCCCCAAATGCTCAAAGCAATTAAGGAGCATCAGCGAGGGAGAGGTGCAATGCAGATGGAATCACAAGCATTTCATACCAGTTTCTAAGATCATTCTGTTAGGATCCAGCCAAGGCTGAGAAACTTATTTTGTTTAAGGAAGTTCACAGACTGGGTACAGATTCATTCATGGATGAGGATATATTTAGTACTCTCAATGAACGTATCTGACTTCCTACCAAAGTCATGACCTTAGACCACTCTACTTGGTAAATAAAGACCTAACTTTGCCCTCCAGATCTTTCTGTCTGACATTTTTATGGTTTATTGGGTTGGGGGGGGAAGAAAAAGCTCAGCAATGTTGAAGATGGGTTACAACATTTTTCTTTTAGACTGCTGCGTCAGTGCAATTCATCCCCCTTGTCCCTGTAAGTAAGGACTAAACCTAATTCAAATAATAAGTGCATGTTTTGGCACTTCGATGCCAAATTTTAAACACTTCTACTGGCATTTATCTGAAATAGAATAATCCTGATGGTGCTCACTGATTACCTTCTGTTTTTGTAAAGGGTTCAGTATCTTGAGCAATATCAGCAACTGAAGCAGCCAGATTTCAGTTCGGAGTCTTTCCTTCTTGAAAAGTGACTCAAAATTTCAAACCACTGTCAAGTCGCTGTAGAGCTAGCACACAACAGCTGAGAAAAGTCTTTGAGTAATTAGATTTCAAACACAAATAAAGAAGGGTGTTTTTCTTCAGTGATGCACCATTACTTGGACATTTTCTCTTCAGTTAAAGTGGGCAATAGTTTACATTTCAGCAATCCAAGTGAAAAATAAAGATTAATCTAAGCTAAACTGTTAGGGTTAGGCTGAAGTTTAAAACCACAGTCCTGACATCACTTCAGAAAGCACACTACAGATGTTCTGTGCCTGAGTCTGGCACACAGGCGTAATGACCAGAAAGCTGCCTTGGGGGTTATGTCTGTAAATGTGCAGCATGCACATGTGCTAAAGGTGGAGAAACAAGAAAGCTCTTCTAAATCACTCTTTGCTTACTTATATTTTTGTACTCGTGATGTACCTCCAGAAGAGAAATGTGCTGCTTTTAGGAAAATTAACAGACAAGTGTCACATCTTTGGGTGATGGTAGAGCCAGAAGGCCCTAGATGGTTGATACGAAAGCAAGAAAAGATTGGTAAAGCAAAGAAGCTGATTTCACCTTTGGTGAGGTGGTTGAGGTGGGCACTGGGGGACAGCCTGTCCTATTAAAGAAATTGAACTATTTTAAAATGAGGAGCAGAAGCCCCAGGCAAAATAATACAACATGGAAAATCCACTCAAATAAAGTTTTATAACATTCACTAGTCTCAGGAAAAACAGGTTTTATAATGGAGGATGCTGAACAATTTTTTTAAGGACTGAGGATCCCAGTTCTTTGTTCAGGACTGAACTCTGGATGGGTGCCTCCTCTCAAGTGTTCTCAGGTTGTATGTAACATGAAGTTTTTTCCCCCTTCCTGCCCTATTATTTATTGCCAGATAGCTTAATGAGAAGTTTGGCTCATTCCTCCCATAGCTTCCGTCACAGAAAAGCTCAGTGTACGCCAGGTGTCTTTGAATACTAGCCTGAGGACAATGCATGGCCTACAAAGGGCAGTTGAAAGACACACGGTGTCCTACCACCCCTAGAGCGACTGTTGAGTGTAGGTCTTTTCCCTGCATCCCTTGTGCAGGGAGCAATTTCTCTCTTGTTCTAACGACAACAGGAATAAAAAGTAGGGTAAATGCAATTTAATGAGTCTATTTGTTCATTGAGGATTCATCCCTCATGGTCCAAAGCCTCCAAGGAGATGGATGGTTCTGCCTGTCATCCGTATCTTGGTGCATAAAACCAGGAGGATATGGCAATGTTTGTCTGCAGAATATTTGGAGAGGTGAGTGGGAGACCTCAGGGCTATGGTGGGAAATGATCATGCCATGGAAGCCAGGCCCAAAACACTGGCATAACTTACACTTGCAACTCTGGAGAGACTTCCTTTTAGTAGCTTCACTGGCCAGGCACCCTCCAAGGGCCTTTGGTCTGCCCACTCCTAGCTTCCTCTGATCTGGGTATCTTAAAAGTTAGTAGAAGACTGCTATATATACTAAGGTTCTTTTCTGAATGATGCAGCTGGTTGAAAACAGTGAAAAGAGAAGAAAATACCTTCCCCTGTGCACATCAAAAAATCACAAAGCATGCTCTGTGTGTGTTATACCTAGATAGATAGATATGCTTCCTGCGCCTCGTTTCCTTCAGGCCAGGTGAGATGATGACTCAGCTTGATGAATCAGCACAATCTACTTAATATTTGCTGTCTGGATCAGTTTTAGCTAGTACAGTTGGATGCTTCTGGTGAACGCAGCCAGCTTCTTGCATGAGATTGGGCTGCCTTATTGTTTAAAATAAAACTGTGATACTTACTTCCTCAATGCATTTCACACTGGTTGGACATGTACAAGGTCAAGTGAATTTCCACCTACAACTGGCTACTACCCTATTGCCTCTGAAGTCTGCAAACCCAAAGGTCCAGAATTTAAAGTGTTCTGGGCTGCAGAGGCAGAAAGCAAATTGAGAATAGCTCTGTTTCCCTTTTTTTCTCTGAGCATCAGGTAACTTCTTACTCTGATGGCCTTATTTCATGGTCTGGCTTTGAAAGGAGGCAATAAGATTCCTAGAGCTTTTCTCTCTTGTCAAGTGTGTATCACAAGTGACTCCCCTCCAATCTGTGAAAACAGGAGGAAGTGGACCAAGCAGAGAATGTAGTGTGAACAAATCCTTGGTGAATAAGATAGGTATCTGTGAAAAGAGCATATGTCACAGTGTTTGCAGAGTGCATTGAAAAGAAATTATATGTGATTCTACAGAACGTGAAGATTTTGAGGGAAGAAAAAAGGCTGTAATGCCTAGAAAGGTAAACTTTAGCAGTTTCTCAGTTCCTCAATTTTCTCACCCATAAAGTAGATACTGAAGGGTTAAAATACTGTATTTTGTTTTAATTTCAAAGTGTAGCAAGGATTTTATCAAATAAAGTGTATATATAGACACACTTTATTTTATTTTATCAAAACAAATTATTTATTTATCAAATAAAGTGTACAGTTCCAGGAATCTTCTTATCTGTTGTGTGTGGATGTCTTGTCATTGTTTACAAAAAAACCTGTGTGCGTACGAGAAGAGAGAGATCCATTTCAGTCTGCCCTGAAAGCAGTCTTAAGCATGGAATAATTAATTCAAAATTAAACATTTTATAAATTAATTTTCTTATTTTAATGCTTGATTTTTCTTGTGTTTCAGCTTCATTTAGAAGGCAAAGCAATAAAACATGATTAACAAGAAAAAATGATTATGGAAAATAATCCTGAAATCTGAGAAGTGTCCTGATTTACTTTTTTGCGTGTACTTCCGAAGGGGCTCTCCTCCCCTCCCCCAGCCTCCCAACCTAATTGTGATCTGGAGCCTAAATTATTCAGGCAATGACCCTCCAAAAAAGAGGCCATATTGATACCATGCCATGCCTGGCAAAGGCCAGAATTAAACAGCGAGTCATTTACCCCATAGTGGCGTGAGGGTATCAGGTTTGGATAGATTTAATTTATCAATAGGGTCAGGCTGCAGTGAATATAAAATCAAATTACACTGAAGCAGATGTTGGAGCCCAACAGGAAAAGGTGTAGATTGATTGGAGAAAGGCCGGCCATCAAAGAGGCCTTTGTCCGGGTTTGACTGGGTGAAACAGCTGACAAGTGGCCATCAGATAGAGCAACTGGGCAGCTGCATGACGGGAGTTTGACAGCTGACTTCATTAGAGCCCCTAGGACATACACGGGAACGAATTTGTCTTTTAATTGAGCTGGGCCAGGGAACAGCACCCAGAGGGCAAACAGGAGCGCAAAAGGTTGAAATGAACCTGGAGGCCAGGCAGGTGAATTTAACGCCCTTACGATATTTAACATATTTGTTACATTTGTATGTGTGACACATGTGTTTATCACAAATCTAAAAACCCTTCAAATATAAACTGCACTTCTGCCAAAACATATAATACCTGCCCTGATGTAGTGGAGGGTGAAAATGTGCACTGACCTGTGGGTCCTTCCAGAAATGAGTAGCCTCCCACAGTCTATCACTTTGGGAGAAATCTTGTTTTTTTGTTTGCATGAATAATGTAATGTTCTGTTTAATTAACATGTAAGGTATTCTATAAGGCAAATTCTCGTGCTTTTTTTTTGTTTGTTTGTTCGCAGGTCAGTGGTATTTCTTCCTGGTTTAGCACTTCAGAAATCTTTCTCAGAGCATTCACCATTTTAAGAGCCAAGATTATTGAATCAAAACATTAATACGCACTCTGCCTTAGTCTACCTTAAATGGCTTTACAGATCACATTGCCAAAAGCCTAAGTTGATTTAAACATGAAGTAGAGGTGATATATATATTCTGTAGAAGGAAAAAAAAAAAAAATCCTGCAAATCTTGCAGACCATCCTCAGGCAAAACATTGACGGAGGGCAGAACTCCTAAAGAAGGATAAGCGAGTTTGGTTAGAATATAGATGGTGTGTTTTAAGTGTTTAGAACAAAGTCGTCTTATATAATGTTCAAGCTAATTAATATAAAATAGGAAAAGGACCTTGTAGCTGGTAATCTGAGTCTTATAGCATCAATGACACTTAGATGTGTATATCAAGTGGAGAACAGACTCCTTTATGTTCTCTCAAGGCATAAATATGTGATCAAAGAAATAACATACACTGGAGCTGCCCTGAAGCAATGACCCTAACCTTATGCCTCTCTCCCTGTCACCAGTATCCCCAAAGCGCTCAACAAATGTCATATATAGTTAAAGTGGAACATATCCATGCATCTCATTAAGAGGCACTATAATTACTGGGCAAAATTTGCCAAATTCTAATACACTCTTTCAAAAACTACGTTGATGTGCACACATTTGCCAATATGTTATAGACCATGGTTTCACAAATAACTAGTATGGAATAACTGTTGCTACATTTTGCATGGTGAGATGTCAGTGACTAGATTTAGTACTAAATGCATAGAAATATAGACTGTGAGATATTTGTGCCCAGGAAGGCTGTCTGTTGATTTTGTGTCTATACAGCTCTTACTTTGGTTGGTATCCCCACAAGCCTGTCATGTATAATAATAATAACAAAATGGTTCAAAATCTGCCTTAAATTCAGGTGCTGTTAAAAAGAAGTACTTATCCCCCTTGTACAGCACATTTATGGTGTAAGAGATCAGTTCGTCTATTAAGGCTTTCGAGATTGCCCTGGTCACTTCCTGGAGCTTTCTGTCTTCAAGTCAAGCAATTTGCTCCTGCTGCTCAGGATAAGGAAACTAGTTTCTAAATTTATTACCTTCTTGAAATCTCTAGAAGTCTTTTCTTTGAGCCTCTACAGGGCTTTTGCTCAAAGGAACGACCCCCCCTGAATTAGACCAGGAGGTTTTTTTTTGGTTTTTGTTTTTTTGTTTTTTTGTTTTCCTAAAGACACAAAAAGCTGTTTAGGCAGCCAGTGTCAGTGGAGACTCTGCAGGAGGTAGATGATTTCTCTTTATTTTATAAGCTTTTCAAAAAAGAATGGGAGGGAGAGGAGGAGAACTGGCGCAATATTACAATTGATAAGCCAATAGAGGTTGTTTTTCTCACCACAGTGAGGCAACTCTTGACTTTTAGAGAACTGTTCATGGGTTAAGAGTCTATTTGATGAAGAAAGTAGATCTGATCCTGTATTATATTTCCAGTGTCATTTTTAGCTTATGCGACAAGAGAAGGCACAGAAAAATCTTATCAATGCAGAAACTCAACTTTATTCAGAGCACTTTTCCTGATATGTCAGCTGCACATTCAACAAATTAGTGAATAAATTTTAGCCAGAGATAGAGTAACCTCCATAAACCATAGGCCAAGAAATTTTGTTTCTGTTCTAATATCTATTGTGATTAAGTAGAGTTCGCTCCACGAGACTGTTCAAGTCCAAACTTTATACAAATTGTTTTGTGATCTGGTTAGGCCTAATGCCAGCCATGCTTCTCCAGGTGAAGCATGTTTAGAGCTGGAATAAAGATCTAGAGGAGGAGGGAAGGAGGATCTTTTTCTAAAATCTGGTCTGATGTTCAGAAAATAAGCATACATGTAGGAAGAAAATTGCAGTCAGTTATATTACTCCACTGTGCTTTCCTTTCCCTTATCTGTAGGTACACTGAGAGCAAGGATACAGACCCACCTGAAAACGATTTGGGAAATATGGCTTTTCTTTGGCTTCTTACAGCAGGAGACTGCCTTGGTTTGCCACATGCATAAAAGACTTGTGAATAAAACTGAAGCAAATCCATAGGACAGCTAAGACTGACAAAGCCTTAAATGCCAAGTGCTTTTTGAGCATTTCTTGAATATGTACCATGAGGAAATTTAAACCAGTGAATGCAGCTGTGCCTTGCAGAGTTAGTGTGTCTTCTGTACATAAGGTGAGAGGTCTCACAGCTTGTATGGTGCAGCCCCCCTCTACATGGTCCTGCATGGTTTTGCCCAGAGCAAGTCTCTTTCAATTGGGTCTGTGCTGCTCGTTCAGGTCCGTGTCTCCCACATCTCGCTACTTTGCATTTCGCTTCTGTTCCATCAGCCTCCTTCACCAGATGCCACCAGTCAATTTGTGTTGTGGATCGCTCTCTCTCCAAACTGGACCCTTGAGGCCCATACTAGGCAAAAGGCCGGATTTTCTCCTATGGCTGGGAATGTGCTCACTGCTGAGGCCTTCACAGGCAAGCCCCGACTAGCAATGCTCCTTTCTCTTCTGCACTTCCTCCTCCACCAGAGAAACCAAAAAGTAGAGTCTCTTACAGCAGGAGAAGCTTGGGAAATTTGCTGCAATAGGTAGCATGTTGGTGATTTGGATATAATACTCACGGACTCTTAGTGGAAAAGCGAAAATAATCTGTCCCTGTGTTTTCCCAGACAGATCAAGTCCAGTGTGAACTCTGCCTATCAGAATATTTTGACTCTGTAGTAATTACTAACATTTTCTTTTCCTTCTAGTTTTCACCCCTGCTCCTTGCTGCCTTTTCTGCTAATCAGTGAGTCATACACCTTTTTTATTATTTGCAATATTTGCTCTTTTGATTGCTGCACTTACAAATATAAGACCCAGAGGCAACAAGATACAGAACACCTATATGAAGAAAACAGTTTTATCATGTTTAATATTTTCACTTCTGGCAAACAAACAAAAGCACTGCCACAAAATGAGGACAAAATTCCTAGCTTCTCCCAGCCTTAACTACTCCTGTATTTTGCTGTAGTTCAGCATAGGTTCCATCAAGAAAGCATACTCAGACCTGAGTACTGCTGTAACAGGGGGAAAATTATTGTCTTTATGGTCCTCTTTGAAAAATGCTTCGTTTTATCCTTTATTTTGTATTATTTTGCATATTTTTGCGTATTTTTGGTACTAGCAAGTTACATTGTTTGAAACTCTTGGATTGAAATGTGACACCCTTTTAAAAGAGCTTATATTAAGCAAACCTGTACCTAGGTCTGGTATAAGTGCTAGCACAGCTGTTTCATTGATTAACAGAGTCACTATTAAAACCTAATATGGTAAACATTTGCTCAATAATGTCTAATTCAGTAACCGTTTGTAATGGCATACAGAAAATCAATATTCTCCAAGTAATGGCATTGCAATACAATCAATTCATAGTGTAGAGATCCACACAGTAAATTCACAGCAAAATCAGTTAATTTTTTGTATTTTCTCTAGTCAAGGGAACCAAAAACTACATAAACAAAATAAAGGGCAGTAAACTAAGATGGCAAGTCTGGGAGTCTGGGCTTACCTTGCAGGGCTAACAAGCAGATGGCTGCCATTTAAACAACACGCAACCCAAGAATTTGAGTTTTCTCTCCATTCTGCTGCTGTGAATACCAATGACATGAAATAGTTACTTTTTTGTTATTCCAGTATCTTTGAGAAAAGACCCAAGCTGCCAATCTCCAAAATAAAAGATTGAGGAAATTGAATTTTAATTGCATTTTAGAAGTAGATATAGGATCCAGCAAATGATATCAGTGAGGTAAATTAATTCCTAGTGTAATTACATTGACGTCAGTGGAGTTAATCCAGGGATAAATTTGGCCCAATGTCTTCAAGCATTGTTTGCATAAGAAAAATCTAAACAACAACATGCAAGCAGAAAGCTACTATGTTTGCTGGAGTTTTTTGTTGCCATGGCCAAAAATAAAAAAGGAGATGGGCCAAAACCTCGAGATTTTTATGTCTGGGGGTCAAAGTACGGAGTTAGCACATTATTTTGTTTGTTGATCTGCTACACTCCACTGTATTTATCAACAACTTTTAAAATATATAGCTTACAAAATACTCCCTGTAAAAGGACACTTTGGTTTCACTGGGTAAAATTCACAGGATCTCCTCCAAGAGAACAAATGACAGAGGTGAAGGAGAAGATAAGTAGCCATGTCCTAAGCGTAAGCTGCTAGTCTGCCTTCTACATTAAGCTCTTTGAAGCATATACAGCCTGTGAAGACTAGCCAGACTGTTCCAAAAAGTGAGTGATACAGGACACAGTGGCTACACTTGCATCATGTGACAAGCATGAGCTCAGACCACACCAAACCAAATTTAACCACCCACCTGGATTTAGAGAAAAACTTTGGAGAAAGCCTGTGGGAAAAATCTGGCCCTGCCCCTCACTTTGGAGCAGTCCAAGTACATTGGCTGGACTGTCCAGCTGCCTCCATGTTTCTTGGCTGCCCTCCCAGTGAGGTCCTGCGCCCAGAGTTGAGGGGACAAAATGTCACAGGATCTTTCCTTGAAGGTATCTGCAATATCCCTGTCTGCAAGGGCAGTGTGTTTTTGTGAGGTTGCGTAGCTTTAACAGAGGCAATGTAGATGTGTATAGCCAGGTCAGGGCTACACCAAGCTTTAAACTTCCCAGCCTGGCCAGTTCAGGTACAATAGATAAACACTTCCTTTTCATCTGCAGGTTTATCTTTGTCAAGTCTGAGTGCTTCAGTCTAGTTTACAAGAGAGGTCTGTATATTCTCTCTTGGTAACATTTTAAGAGAACTTCCTTGAATGGAATAAATCTTTAGTTCATAGCCACAGTTTTATTTATTGCCCATATATGATTACCATGATAATATAAGCCTGCTGTGTAAACAGCATGCCACCTCTACATGTAGACACTGATTTATAGGTCTCATCATCCTCTGAAGATAATACAAAGAATTAGCCAGCCAAAAAGAGCCAGCTAACCTATAGCTAGCAAAGCACATCTTTTCTTTAGTTGATGTGCTATTTGGCTCAAAAAAGAGAATAGATATGCTGATAAAAATGATTGTCACATAAATTTCTTCAAGTTGATAAAACTGAACACAATGCTGGAACCGGTAGTTCCTAAATTAAATTCCCCCTTCTGTGATGGAGTCAGTAGATTAGTGACTAGAGTGTCAACTTTCCAAGTCCTAAGTTAAACGATTGTAGTCACACAAAGGGGGTTTTGGAAAGGCATGCTTTTCACTTGCTAATTTATCCTTGTGAAGTATAAGGGGTTTGGTTTGGATTCTTTCCAGGGAGGTATGTGTCCTAATGCGCTGAACATTTATTAGGGAGTAGAATTTTTATATCAAAGTTGGAAGGCAGATGGTTAAAGTAAAAATCCCGCAGGCTTTCCATTATAATATATAAACAATGGAATCTTTATATTTTGTCTGTTCAATATTCCTTGGAAGTTGCTCTTCAGCAAACTGCAGCACCTGCAGTAACCAGAGGCAGCTTTCTTTTACTCACTTCTCTAGTCTATAGCCAAAGTTCATAAGGTGCTGAGTGCCCAATTTCAATCACCCTCAGTTGGTTTCTATGCTTGCTGCTTTTAGGGAAATTAGCAGGTGTTTGACAGGCACACTGACATAACAAAATGTATGTCCCGTATTTAATATTAAGACAATGAAAAGAAGTGTGAGCTTCAGTCTTTCTGAAAAATAAATGTCAGCTGAGCCTTGCAGAGCAAAGGGCTTTAAGGTGCCGAGCCCTTTGAAACCTAGTACATTGCAAGCTCACAACTGGTTTATAATTTATAAATCCATTTTATAATACATGGAAAGAAATGTGTAATAAACTGACAGGCACACGACAAGGTAAATGTGTAAAATGCCTGTGTAGATCACAAGCTGAGCATGTTAACATAAAGTTAATGGTCCCATTTCTAGTGAGCTGGAGGATGGCAAAATAAGCACAGAACACTTTTTAAAAGTACAGAGTCACAGAGGGCCACTTCTGTTAGCTGACAACTGCCTGAAAATACTAAAAGCAGCTAGCATGTTAAAACGTTGCTCCTAAGCAGTTTTCTGCTACCATGGAGCACCTAACTCCTTTCCATTCCTGTACTTACTATCCAGTTGTTTAGGGAAAAAAAAAATCTGCCAATCAGTCTTTTCTGAGCTTTACTCTCTTGAGTGTCAGATGCCTATCACATATCCCATGTCCCCTGGAGTAATATTAACTGAGCCAGGCAGCTGAGTCTTGCTCTGGGTGACTAGAAGGGAGTATGTGTGGGGGGGGGTCGATAAAAGACTCATCGGTTTCAGCTTAGTTCAGTAGACATCTGTGCAGCAGAGGACCTC
The DNA here is from genome assembly GCF_028389875.1 of Rhea pennata. NCBI lineage: Eukaryota > Metazoa > Chordata > Aves > Rheiformes > Rheidae > Rhea > Rhea pennata. The sequence goes on from NC_084664.1 coordinate 91,110,886, forward strand.
GTGATGATCCTGGCAGCAGCTCTTTTCATTTGAGTTTGGCTTTTTGTGTTGACTGCTTTTTGTACTGATTCCCCGTACCAGCCTGTCTCAGCATTTTCAGAGCCAGGGCTTTTTCTCTTCATAAGCTCTAGATTTTTTTTTTTTTTTTTTTTTTTTTTTTTTTTTACAGGCCACTGGGTCTAACTAAAGCTGTATCCAGAATTACAGAAACCAGCAACCACCTGTCACCACGACATTGTGCACTGTGGAGGGGGAGAGGAGGGAGGAGGAGATGCAGGCAGCCAACTGATTGTAGGGGGATTTTGGAGAACCTGGACTCTCCACTTATCCATTTGTAAACACTGGAAATGATAACAGTGTTTGGAAGCTTTGGAGGGACTGGGGGAAGGGAAATAGAGTGACCAGAAAGAAAAGAATTAGCAGCTAAAGGAGACTTTCTCAGAAATGTCAGATAAATTCTTCCTTTCAAATTCCTTTACAACTGGTAGGGTTTATCCTGCACATGATCCCCTTTTAACTTGGACAGAAATTACAGGCATTCCACATGTTTTTTGCATTAGTATAATTTGGCAATAAATGAAGATCTGTTTCTTCTGACTTAGCGATGACTGCATTGCATACTCCTGTATTAGAATGGGTGTTAGGAAAATTTAAAAAACCCTACCTTTCAATCACATTCATCACCTTATTTAGTCATATCAGTTGCACTTTGGACTTGAGGCAGATTCAGTTGTTTCCTCATATAGAAGATGTAGGGTTGCTCTCTGACTTGTGGATACCTCCCTCTCTCTCCTCACTTCTTTCTCTTGGACAGCAATTATGATGCTGGTCAGACTGTTTGAAATACTACTTGAAATGTTGCAAGTGGTCTTGATAAACCAGAGGATATTAAAAGTGCTGAGTCATTTCTGTGGAGAACAATTTTGTTTTCTAGTGAACAACAAAAGTGCGTGGAAAATAATTTCTGCTGAAAGAAGGCAAAAGTATCAATGATAAAAACTGCATCATCTACAGAACTGACTACTACTCGTTGGGAGGAATAATGTACTATTTTATAAGAACAAAAAGCCCCATGCTTTCATGCCATTACATGACTGCATAATAGCAACAGCTGGACAAAATCCTGAAGATTTTGCCCAAGAAAAGGTGCATGAGTACTACTAAAGGTGGTCTTTTAGTGGAAATCCTTTATACACCTGAAAGTTAATTATCTAAACTATACTATTCACTTTGGCTCCCTCTATGGCAAACAGAGGAAGCGTTATTCCAGGTGCTGACTAAGCTCAGGCATTTTAGAATGGGACAAATTGCCCTCTGGATTTATTCTTTATTTGCCTTTGATTTATCACTTCAATTGTGTGCAGCTTGCTCTGATGCATTTCTCTCATGTGCTGTAACTCTGAGGCTTTCTCGGAAATTATTTCTCAGGAGCCACCACCCGTCACACGGAGTAGAGCAGGAGGCAGGAGATTCAGTTAGAGCAACCCATTTATTTGTCAGAGGTATGTGTTTCTACAGTCCTGGGCTTGATCCCATTCCTCATAAATGCAGTGAGAAAACTGGGACCTTCAGAAGTTAAAATGGAGGCATGAGCAAGAATATGAAAGAGTGTAATAACATTAATTTACTCCTCTAACTCAGTAATCTTGGAAGTGGTGCAAATGAAAGGATATTCTCTGCTTAGCAAAACTTCTCTTGCTCTCCTGACTGTCTTCCTTTAGCTTTGTATATGCCGCTGACCATCTTAATACCAGTCCTTAAGAGCCTGAGCATATACATGTCAGAAATATATTGAGTCTTCAAAGAATTAATGTGGTGGTAAGTGCTCCTGAATCAGGATAGTAACACATCCATTGGCTACTTATAAGGAAATAGATTTGCACTAATGGAGAATTGGACCAGTCCACATTTATTCTGTCGTGTGTAAATATGTACACTATATATAATTAATGCATATCATTATGATTCTTTCATGAAGACATAAAAGGTGTAATCTATTTTTAATAGAGGGAGTTACGTGTGTCTTCACTGGGGCCTGTGAAATGCAAATGACTACTTCTTACCTTTATCGAATAAGAGACAAATACTGTAGCTGTCATAAGGCTGGAATATTATTTTGGTTTTCCTTTAGTGTGATTCTTAAGTATTATCTCAAAAAGTAAAATACAGAATGTAATATGTAATGGCTTGATTTCAATCCCCATTTTTAACTTTAGGTTTATCAAACACTCATGAGGTACAGAATTGCAAATATACATTGAAATTGTCAGAAAACAGTTGTACCTCTGGTATCGTTATGCTCTGTTGTTGCCAGTGGCCTGTCACTGCCTATATACTACAGTTTTTAATTTATTTCAGATGTGATTGTGTTGTACAGCATAGATATGAGTACTACTAAAGGTGGTCTTTTAGTGGAAATCCTTTATACACCTGAAAGTTAATTATCTAAACTATACTATTCACTTTGGCTCCCTCTATGGCAAACAGAGGAAGTGTTATTCCAGGTGCTGACTAAGCTCAGGCATTTTAGAATGGGACAAATTGCTTCAGGGAATTTACTTTATTCCCTGAAGAAATAAGAAATTAACTTTGCAAGAGATAAAATACCAGAAAGAGCATAGTAAGAAGAACACACTGCTCATGGCTTACTTATCCACTGAGGACAACTTTGTTTATAGAAAGAATCTCCTCTCCAACCACCTTCTTGCAAGAGCAGCTTAATGCCCGTGAAAGGCAATTCAGTATAGTATTTTAATACCTGTTAATGATGACATCAACTTGCAATGCTAGAAGACACCAATGTACTCATCTTTTTCCTTCCCTGCCAATTTCTAAATTAAGTGTGCTAGGTTACACAGTAATTCAGGATTTTGCACTTGGTTTTCATCAGAATACATGAACAGCACTATTCAAAATATAATTGTTTTACTAAATTCATTTAAAATGTCCTACTGTTTTCATTTTATTTTAATATTTCAAAGGTCTCATCCTTTATATTAAGTTCTTAACAAATACTGAAATTCCTCAAACTATACCTGAAGCAAAAAGGTATTTCCCTTCTCAGAAGTCTTAATCAATGACCCGCTAAAACAAGGGGAAGGATGCTAAGGGGACCAACTGATATTGGAAGCTACTGTTCATTGCTGGCCCCAACCCATGGCCAATTGATAGAGATGCTGGAGGAAACCTCCTCTTCAGGACAGTCTTAGGATATTCCTCAGAGTATTCACTTTTGTTTAAAAGCCAGCTGGAGTAAATTGAATATCTGAAATTCCTTGAATAAATTTACTAAATGATAGCAATTCAGCTTGGATTATTTACTGGTAAATAACTTTTCTGATGTTTGTTTAGTTCTGTGTGGAAGTTATATGACAGTCATGCAAAACTTTATCATCTAAATAGTGATCTAGTTAATGTAAAAGATTAAAATTAAGTTTTGAGGATCTACCCACTTCTTTACTATTTTGGGGTTCTGAGAAAACTTTTTCATGTTCCTAAATATTTTTTTAATGTATATATGCCAGACCAACATGTTTTTTAAGGATGGACAGAACTATTTTAGCATCTTAGGGAATTAGAAAATACTTTAGGTGAATACTCAGAATTTACGAAGTTTATCCTCCTGCCATTTACCCTGGCTGCATCAAATAGAATCCCTTTGGCTTTGGTTTTGGAAAAAAAGAAAAGCATATCAGTGTAGATATCTTCATCAATCAAACACATATTTATAAAAATACATTTTTTCACATAATTATAACAACGGCACTTTTCAAAGATGAAGCAAATATAAATTTGCAAATACAAACTCAGTTGTCTTTGTTCTACAAGTAATAAAGTCTGTCTAAAGATATTACTTAATTGAGCATGCCATCATTCTCTTTCAGCTCACACCCCAAAACAGCCGAAAGACCTCAAAGGCTTTTTGTAATAGTAACAGATACCTGCTGTTGGCTTGCCAGCCCCATGGAAATTCCAATATGCTATACTAAAATGCTTGGTCTGTTCTGATCTCTGCTGAAAAAAAAAGCCTCAGGAATAAACTTTTCATTACTTTAAAAAGTCAGTTGCCTACTAAACCAGTAGGAAAAAATCCTGTCTGAGCAGCAAAGTCTAATTATCTTTTACAACTCTCTATAAGGCCAATCTAGAAGAAAACCAACATTTCTTAGGTGTCCTCTTCTGTTTCTTTCATTGTACTTACAATACAATATCTATTTCATTATGTGGGGGAGTAAGGAAAATGAAGCTCAGTGAGAACAGCAGCAGCAGGAGCAATAGCAGAGGCAATATTTATATAAATATACACAATGGCTTAGTTAAAGAGAAAGCATTTTATCAGGGTTTGACTTGGGAGTAGCCTTCCTCCTCATTAATTTCCCAAGCAAGCAATTTTACCTCTGAAGAGAGTATGGAAGCTATATTTAAAATGCAATCTGAAATTTGATCTCTAGAGCAGATATGAAAACAATAGTAAAGCAGTACTTTCATGATAGCTGGCATAAGCATAGATAATTTATGGGTGTTAATCATGATGAAGGTGAGGAAAACAAACTTTAGAGTCCTTAATGTTAACTCACTATGAAGAAACTTGAATTTAGATGGGGAGGTGCTGAACCTTTGCAGCTGTTAGCAGATGGTTGTCATGAGCTTGTTCAGAGGAAATGTTGGTGGCTCATGAGGACAGAGGGACTGACAAGGATGAATGTTACTCAGAAACTTCCAGAGCAGAATCAAAGATGATCCTGAAGACTTTACGGCAGTCTGGGTTTAAAGAGGTGAAGCTGGAGCAAGGTAGCTAAAAAGACTATTTCAAAGAACGATCTTTGAACCTTTTTGAGATTCTCCTTGTCATTCTTCAGTGCTAAGCTTAAAAGCGTGGAGTAGCGTATCAGCTGTGCCTATTCTCTGACATACTGTTAGGCTTCCATATGCTATGGTTTCCTTACAGGGTGCAATTCCAAAATATAAAATCATCATCTTCTGCCTGTGGTAGAAGAGGGCTTGGATGATCCTTCAAAAATGGGTTGACATGTGACATGCAATCTGATCTCAGATGACCATAAGCACACGTGAATGAGGCTCCACGCCACCATGATTTTGGTACAGAGAGTAACTGGTGTATATATGGCAATGCCTCAGTGCAACTTATGAACTAGGCACAGTATGTTCTTAGCCTGTTCTTAAAGGACTTGTCTTTCAGCAGCCTCCAGTTATTCGCTTCTACTGCTTTCTCTGAACAGTGACCAAATGCTGGATACAGGTACAAAATACAAAATGTACAAGAAAAGTTGTGCTCCTTTTTTTTTTTTTTTTTTTTTTTTTTTTTTTTTTTTTTTTTTCCCAGATGACTTTGTGCACTTACACCTACAGAAGTCCTTTATGGTTGAAAACCTGGCTCTAGCCAAGTCAATGGGGAGGTTGAAATAGCTCAGGTTATGGCCTGTACAAGACGAGGTCTTGGCTGATGTTCTTAATTATCAACATTTCGTCAAAGCTGTTCCCATTTCAGGCATCAAGACTTTGTATCTTAAGAGCTCTTGTAAAGTAATGTTTATGGACACGTAGTTAAATGCATGATCAGTTGGCTGTTAAGAAACCTAGGGAAGGAGCATTCCCAGTACTTCTTTCCAATTCCTTTTCCCATCAGCTTACGTCTATCTCCCTCCCACTCTCACCCTCCCTACACAGTCATAACGAGGCTGCATAGCTGTACCAAGCAGCCTGCATTTCTGCTGCAGGAGTATGGGCTGGTGGTGTGCTGGGTCACCCTTCCACCTGAGCTCAGGCCATTAAACCCAGCTTCGGACCCTCAGTAACTCCAGGCCAAGTTGCCCAGCTAGATTTTTTTGTTATTCCTCTGTAGTACCATATTAGTTCTGCTCCTGTGGCACTTTAAGAGGCTCCTTAATGCTCTTGTTTCATCTTTTGCCATTGAGTATAAATTCTAGTGGGGAGAAAAATCCAAGAATTCATAACAAAAACATGGGGGAAAAAATGTCTCCATTGGAGTTAATAATCAGCAGGGTCCAAATTACCTCTTATTAGCATTTATTTTACAAAAGAGGCAGGGTATAATTTCATGATAGATTCAGATTTGGAGAGGGACTATAATCAGCCTCCTGAAGAGCTCTGCCTGAAGTACATGGCTGCTTATTTCTTTTTCAAATTACACTGCTCTCTTTCCCCCTTCTCTCGCTTCCCCCGCCCTCCCCAGTCTCTTTCTTGATCTCTTTGAATAATGCAATTGCTTTGAATGGCCCAGACAGGCCTGAAGATTAGGGAGCCTGTTTGTGGAGCTGGGGGCCAGCTGAATAGGAGCAGGAGGCCCACTCCCCTGGAAAACAAGGCTCTGGGAACTAGGCCAACTGTGAAGAGCATGTGCTGGGAGTGACTGAATAGGCAAGCAGCCGGCCAGCCCATATGTCAGGCTGTGCCACAAAGACTTCTCTGCACATCTACCATGACAAACAGGATTACTGAAGACAATTAATCTGGCACGCTTTATCAAAATCAAGCGCTGACCCCCAACCTCTCCCCTCAGTGCGCAGCAGATGCCACGCTCCAATTCAATGGAGCTCAAGTGTTCCCTTTTTCACTGCTGAAAGGAATCCAAAGCCTGAATAAGGCTGGCGTGGACTAATTGCAAACACTGTCTGATGGTGACAGTCCTAATCAAATAAGATGAGCTCACCTTTTCTGTAACTTCTAATGGAAAGGCTGGCTGCAGCTCCTTGTCAGCTGCTGGGAGAAAGAGAAATGCATCAGTTTGAATGGTTTTCCCCTCCTTTCTACCTCCCTCCCCCTTTCCTCCTCGCTGCGTGGTGGAGGAAGGGGGCAGCCGCTCTCATGCTTTCTGCTGGAGCCTTTGGGGGTGCTGCATCACAGGAGGGAGAGCAGCTACATAGCTGAGCTAGGAGCCACCTCTGTGGAAAAACAGGTCCCCACTCCGCAGCTGCAAAAGAGGGAATGAAAAGCAGAGTGCTAGCACTGGCTGCGATGCTGGAAACTGTGCTGAATATGCTGGGTTGAATCTTCACCTGATGTCTGTGGAGCTGCAAACATCCCGCTCTTATTTGATCCTGTGTGGGGGACATTCCTGTTGGCTCTGTAGCTTAGAGTTTAAACTTGCACGTGTTAAGATCAGCTATTTGTTTTCATCTCCCTCTTGCTTATTTTATTTTATTTACATTTCAACATACAGGAGCTTCAAATAGCCTGTCCAGTTGACCTTCATACAAAATGAAAACTCCAGTTCAATAAGAGGTGGGAGAAGCGGTGGAACACTAACAGTATTTTAGCTTATTGCTTTTGTATTTACCTTGCTTCTCTTCAAATAAGCAGATACTTGCAGTCCAACCAAGTAGGCATAGGCCTCTGTATCACAGAAGTCTCTTAAGAGTAATTTTCTCATAAGAACAGCTCCTTATCTTGGTTTCCACCAGCTTAGAGCTGTGTGTTTCTCTGACTATTTGCAGCCTTTTGCTTTTTATTCTGCATGTAGTGAAGATTTTAACAGTTATGCATGAATACTTCTTTCAAGTATTAATTTTTTTCCGTATTTCCAAGGAAGTTTTAGTTGGTTTGGTTTGAATTTTTGCAGAACTTCCTCTTTTTAATTAAATTGATTTATTCATTGAAAGATAAATGAAAGATTAAAAAAAAGGAATAGTGGGCCTACAATGCAGAATGTTTCCTGTAGGAAATTTGACTATTTTGTAAAATTTGAACAAATTAAAACATTTATTTGGTGTCCAAACCAACCTGTCAAACGTAGGAACCATCTGGGTCACAACTGAACATTCTTCCCATGAAATCACTGTCCCTCTGTACCGCAGAAGCTGGCGCAAGGGTAACTTTAGGAAAGGTTCATGTGTGTGCATTAACAGCTAAGGTCAATGCTGAGCAGTAGCGGCTATTTAGTTACTTTCTATAAGCCATCATGGCTTTGATTTATGTTTTTCCTCAGTATTGATTCTCAGCACAATGTGTCCTAATTAAATAAGACCCAGACTTGAAATGATAACTTTACCCATGGGCTGATAACTGCAAAAGCTATAGCTATAGGAAGTGGCTTTCACTGAATCAGACTCACTGAATCAGATCTCTCGCTGGAATAGGCAATAGTTTCTTATTAGCAGTGCATTGCTAATGATGCCCCCCAAAATCTCTTTATACTTTTGCCTTTTGCAAATGAAGAAAGAGATGTTTAAATGTTAGTTACAGATGGAGGAGAAGCTGATTTTAGTATTACAAAGTTTACACTCCAGCAACATGTTCCAGCATTTGAGAAATGCAGTACTAAAAGTGGGTCCAAGCGGGAAATCAGAAAACAGAGCTAATATTGCTCAAGGCACCCAGCAAAGGCCAGCTGCAGATCATGCAGCAGCTCATTGCTGTGATCCTTTGACATCCCATAGCCCAACACTTTCCAGAAATCAAAGGCCAGATTGTGTTTTTATTCAGAGTGGTAAGGTCGATTTCTAAGAAGTCGCTTGTAATGAAGTGATATACGGAGTTAGGAGAGCTAAACTGCGGCTAATGGCTGCTGTGTCAGCAAGAAAAACCTTGAGCAAGAAAGATGAAGGAATGAACCACAAATCCTACTAAAAAAAAAAAAAAAAAAAAAAAAAGAGAGAGAGAGAGAGAGAGAAAGAAAGAAAAGGAAAAAAAGAGCATAACAAATAACATGGAAAGCTCAATTCACTGCAGGATAAAGCACCATAAGAGGAATGAAGTGACAAGATATTGATCCAAGCTACCTGGAAACAGGAAAAGATGTTTGCATCGACATACTGCTAGGGGAGGAGCTGTCTGTGGACAGAAGTGGTAGACATTGCTGTCAGAGGTTGAGTCAGAGGTTCACTGAGAGTGCTCCAGGTCAGGGATGACAGGGAAAATAGCATCCTTGGGGCAGCCAGAGACAGGGAGCTGCACACACAGCGAGCAGAAAGCCCCAGTGAAACCTTCCTATTCAGCTTACTTAAACTGATCACTGGTAGGGTGGCAAGTAATTTATACTATGATTAGATTAGGAAAGAGGAAAACTGTGATCCTTTTGGCTGCAGCTCATTAAAACATTTCTGTAAACAACAAGAATACTTTTTATACATTTTTTTAGAAACAGCACTGTTTTTCAAGCAGTTCTTCTGTAGATCCAAGTAACAAACATCATTGCCAAAAGTACCAAGGCAGTACCAAGCTAAGAGTGTGGAAGGTGGAGCAGATATGATAACACTTACTGTTAAACTTCATTTTCAGGGAAGCTGGTGCGAATTTCTGCCTAACTTCAGCAGAAGTAGGAACTTGCTCTTAGAAGAAAGATTTATGTCAATATCATTTTTAAATATCTTCTGGTTTGAGGTGGTGTATCCACTGTGTCCTCCAAAATGCGCTGTATGTAATTAAAGTCTATTTCAGAAATGACTGAACCTGATCTCCAGGTTTGCAGGTACTGACATAGAAAGGGTCTTCCCCATTGATCCCCCTGGAATTGCTCCTGCCTGCAGAAAGCAGGAGAAAGTCTGACCTGCCATAGACTGCCTACTCATTGCTGTCAAGAGGTTTTTTTACAGCCATGTAACAGTGGTCACTGACTTTCTTATTTTAAACAAACACGCAAAGTTTAATGAATCGGGTTAGAATAAAAGAAGCCTCTGCCTTTTCCAATTCTCCTTTAAGGACAAGCTCACACCTATTTTAAGAGTAAGTAAATATTCCTCATTTTTTCATTTTCCTCTTGAAATCAAACAGACCCCTTTGTCACTGATAACACCATGTCCTAAATGATCCATCAGAGGATCTTGCTTCCTCTTGAGTGCTCTGTAGCTGCTGTCGGCTCTCCTACACGGTTCATACTAAACACTTTCCTCCATGCCAGGATATGCAGGCTCATTCAGCTGTCTCATGTGTAAGAAAATCATTGTGTTACAGCTCTGTAAAAAAATGTGGTGTTTTGGTCACCTTAGTACGCGTCTGATGTGACTTGCAGAAATACCACCAATACATGAAATTGTGTTATGTTTTGTTTTTGATCTTGTCAGTACCACACTATATAGGAAAATAAAAACGAAGTGATTTAAGGAAAGGATCAGCTTCATCCAGTACAATGGTGAAATGAATTATAACACTACCAGTGTGAAATATTTGTGGTAGGGAAAAAAAGTGTTCAGTTGCTAGAGGAATGAAATATGTATAAATGAATGTGTATTGAAACTCTGGAGGAGTTCAATATAATCGGCTTTATTTTATTCATAAAAAAAAATTCTTTCTGTGAGAAACCTTTCCAACATGAAAAAAGGCTGGACTTTCTTGGCTTGAATATCAAAGTGATTGGCATCTATCTAAAAGTAATAGATAGTTGGGCCAGCAATCTTCAACTTTTTTTGATTTACAGACTCCTAAATATAGAGGTGCAGATCCTGTCTAAGTAATATAAGCCAACTGACATGTGGCTTTCTTTTCCTATTTGGGATTTTCATATCCTTAGAAGTGGCTTAGGGATCACTGCAAGTCCACAGACCAGCTTCTGGTTTAGACTACTGTCCCCCAAACATGGCTTGCAGGCCACATGCTGTTTGTGGCACCTCCTAACATTATTCTTGGCTGTCGCACGCTAACCAGAGAGAGCATAGCACAGTATTACTTGTATCACATTACTAGCTCAGGAGTTTTTTGTTTTCGTCTTTTGCCTCTAGGCCACTAATTTTCGGTAGCCCCTGGGTAAGGTGGTTTTCAAAACTCTGTTGAAAACAGCAGTGTTTTTTGGTTGAGCCGGAGTTTCGAAAACAGTAGTACTCAGTTCGACCTAAAAGGAAGCATTACCTTTCCGAGTTCTTAAAAATGTTTAAAAATAAGATTGCAGTAAATAACTGTGAATCTGCAGATCAGAATACTAAGTTTAGAAAATGTCCAAAATATTCTGATTATTTTAATAGTTATTTTGTTCCTTTTTCTGCAGCCAGACTGATCTGCTGAAATTTACATGGGTTTGTGAAAGGTCTTGGTTGTCTCAAATCCCTATCTCTTAATATATTTCAGCCAGAAAAGTTTACGTAGTTGCTATTACTTGATCATATAGCTAAGCAGGCTCAGATTTGAGAATGGTCTTAGCAGGTTCTTGGCCTCGTACCCGGAGGCAGTTCTGGTCTGCAGAAACGGAGAAAAGCGCGTTCTGCCGCGAACATAAGCGCGAGGCTGTGAACGGTGAGGCAGCGAGGCCGCTGCTTCCTCGCGAGGGGGCTGCGAGACCCGTCCCCGTGGCAGACACGGCGCTATTGATTTCGAGTCTTCTCCAGTGACTCTGTGAGCCGGACACAGGCCTTCAGGAGGGGAGGATGGGAATTTTGCAGAGCTTTTACTCACTGGCATGATTTTAAAGTCCCTGCCTGGGAGAGGGTATACAAATCATCTCTGACAGAAATATAACCCACAGCTGGATTTCTGAAGTCTTAAGATCTCAATAACAAATGACAAAAGCTGAATGCGGTCTAAACCTATGTTAATTATCTGCCTGTTGGTATGCTCTGAAATGCATTTAGGAGTAAATATGGGATTGTATTATAAAATTCATAGAAAAACTTGTTCTAACTCACCGTAGTTTGAACAATAGCAGGTTTCTCCCCGTTTCCTGTCTTTGGAATCCTTAAATTGTTATAATACCGAGTGAACATTGAGATAAACTGCTGTTCAGATAATTCACTGTCAAAAATATTGAGCGTACTTTAGCTGGATGGCAGTAGTAATGGTCTTTTCAAGTGCTGCTACACGAAAGCTGAGCCTATCAAGAATTTTTGGCAGGCACTGCGTTTAACTTGTCATGTTATATATTGCAGCAATGCAGTTCAGGATCAGTATAAATCAACTTACAAGTCTGGAGGAAATGGGGGAATGTGCTGCTGCAGCCTATTAGCAGCACAACCGTCTAACAGAAGGTGGCAGCATTTTAACATGGTTCGGTTCAACCTAAAAAAAAAGAAAAAATACAGGAAATATAGAGAGAATCAACTCAGTCTGCTTGCCCAGATAGCTTCTCTTTACATTCAGGTAGGATTTACAGATTGCTTTGTATTTTGGGGTTTGACGAATATATGTGGTTACAGATAGGCAGGAAGGTCCTCACATTGTAAATGTTGGAAAGAAGCAAATATAGATACTGGAGGGGAAAAAAATATGCCTGTCTGAAGGGTCAGAAACAACCCACCCTCAACTAGAGGGCAGTTTTGTAGTAACTCCATTGTAAAGAGTGAGTAAGAAAATGGTGCAATCCCTAATGAAAGTTTGGGATTTGATCTCAATACCAGGTTCACAGGGGCATAACTCCCTTGCTTCCAGGGATGTCTCTCCCTGTATTGCCAGCTCTCATGATCTCATCCCAAGATTTTTCCTGTTTAGTGTTTTTCTGAAAAGCCTCAGCCTTCGATACGGGGCAGCTGCATGGGAACCCCAGCTTTCACTTTGCCATCAACAACAACAAAAACAGTAAGCTTTGAACCCTTGTGGTTACTGATAAAAGTTGAAAAACATGACCAAAATGCTCCCACAATATTCATAAAACCAAAAGGCAGAGAAGGAAGAATAACAGAGTTTGTATTAAAAAACAAAAGTCATGACGGTAGCTTAAGATCATATATTTGAGAGGCATGATTGACAACGGCATATTGCTGGTCGTAAGCCTGGACTCAGCGCAGAGAGTCAGGCACGTCACAGTGTACTCTGATAGGGGTGGAATTAAGTGCCAGGCTTAGTGCGTAACTCGAAGCACAGACGGGTGTTGTTCATTTCGGTGAGATTACTTGCTGATTTACAGCTCGAGTCGTTCGCTGGACTGAGTTCCTAACTTGCTTAAGAACTAATCCAGTACCCAGTGCAGTTTGATGGCGAAACTCTCAAAATCAGGTCATCAGTGTTCTGAAACAGCTTTTTTCTGTTTGTTTTTTTCTTAAACCTCAGCGTGCTTTAACTAGTACTTGATTCATATTTACTACTTCTCTTTAAGCAGTTATGGATGGCACTGTGGAATACCATAATAATGGGCACCATAGGGACTCTATATGTTGCCACTAATTAATACCTGAATATCCAAACTGTAATTCATTATCTGCAGTCTTTCTCATCTAATGAGTTTGTCTCTGAAATCAAGCAAAAATTGGTAAATCTCCCTGTGTAGTTTCTGAAATGGAGTAGATTTAATTTCCAGATTTTGCCTATGGAAAAGAAATTCTGAAGTGACTTCCCACTGTATTCTCCTCGGGAGCTTGGCCGCGAGGCAATTAAAGCAGTGGGCAGATTACCAGATGGCAAACGGCGATGGGAGGAGTTAATCTCGACAAGATATGAAACCCTGCAAGAACGGAGATCTTGAAGGCTTAGCGCAGATAACTGGGCACGGGCAGCCAGTCACACAGGCAAAATGGTTTTCAGTAAACTGAGCCCCGGAAAGATTAAACGCCTTTCTGGGAGGCCTGGTGAGCAGGCAGCAGAGCTGAGAATAGAGCTGTGGCACCTTTTAGAGCCGGCGCGAATTTTCTCAGACCACGAGTTTACATTTCTGGCTGAGCACTACCTTACTGAGCTCGACGGACTTGGCCGAGTACATGCCGGTCAGGGATAGAGCTGGCAGGCAGCGTTCACTGATTTGATTTTGTCTGGCTTTTCGGTGCGTCTTCCTGGAGCTCCGATTTGCTGCGTTGTGGGTTAAACACTTAAACAGGAAATGGGCTCGGAGGACCGGCTGACCGTTTCAGCCTTGTGGAAACATTTGCCTTGCCTGCTTCCCAGAACAGTTCAGAGGAGGCCTCATCTCTGGTAGACGCGCTAAAAGTGACAATCTGCGGAGAATAATTTGTGGCGTGAGTGATTCAGAGAGGGGACAGCAATCACTCCGGTTTAGGCCCTTGAATAAAGATCAGTACAGACTTCTGCACACACAGAAAACAGAAAGTTCTGCTTAGTTTGTGTGTTCTTCTGTAGACAGTCCTCTGACTGAGTATTGTGCCTGACTTGTTACATGAATCTATTAGCTAATCATCTATTAGAGTGATTCTCTCAAAATTAATCTGACCTAAATTTGACATAAATGATCTAGAATGACAACAATTATAAAAATCACTTTACAAAAGAATGACCTTTAACAGAAGAAAAAGCAAATTTAGGCTAAATTGATTCAAATGACACACAGGCAATCAAGGGGGGATATCTTTCTTTCTTTTTCCTCGTCATTGTAATAAAATGTCTGCAGTGCCATAGTTCTGTCAAGCTTACAAATGCCACGTTTCATATTTTTGTCAAAGGTTTTTTGTTATTTTTGCTGTGACTCCATGCATAAGGAATAAAACTTCATGCATGACTTCTAATATCATCATTAAGATCTTTATTAAAGTTCATTCCATCATAGCAGATGCATTTTAATTGCCACTTCTTTCAGCTCAGCTCTGCAGCACTGTTTATATTGCTTTAAATTAAACTCCTTCTTACTAATGGCAAGATCTGTCAGTCTTACAATAAGTAATGTATGAAAAGCAATGTATGAAAAGTATCATTAAGATCTGCAAATTAGATGGAAACAAAAACGGATCTCAGTGGAAGTAGGTGTATTTCAGCAGGTGTTGAAGAGGCAGTGCATTTTATACCACTGCATGTGGTAAGGCAAACTCCTGTGTCACCTCTTGGTTAAAATGCCTGATGATATCAGGATAGAGATTTGTCTGAGTCAGGACTGAGTGGACCCTTCAGGATCTGGGCCGCCATAAGAATAATTACCTCAATGCATTATATACTGTTTTTCTCAAAATTTGGATAACAGGGACCTGACCTATATCGGGATTAATTCCCCTTTCAATTACTTGTGGCCAGTAATTGGTATAGCTGCTTAAGTGCCAGTTTATGGCGTAGGAGGACAAGCCACAATTGACATTGGATATAACTTCAGCTTCAAGCAGAATTAATTTGATCCCGTGGACATCATGGCCCTCTGTGTTTTCTGAAGGCCTTGCACAATTCTGTTATTGATTGCCAAGTGTCTATGGTTGATACCATATTCCTGTAGGAGACAAGGCCTGATAATAATGCCTACTCAGGGATCTATGATAGATCTTTATCTTTTAATGCTAAAAGCTTCCCCCCTCCAAATATGTGGAGATTTGGAGCTTTCCTCCACTTTACTTCCACCTTACTTCACTTATTTTCCTAACTTTACCACTTCTCTTGGGCAAGCTATTTGAGATATATAACCTAGATCATTTTAAATACAATGAAACCTGGGTAGATATTCCTGACAAAATACACACAGAACCATTTCTCAATCACTGAATGAATAGCATTAAAAATTCATCCTCCTCATTGAAGATACGTGTTTTAGCTCACACATACTCTATGGCTGTGAGACAGGCAAGTTGTTGCATTCTGCTTGCACTGTGAAATATTATCTTTAGCTTTGATTCAAAGGCAAATATTTGAAAGGGTTAGGCCTATTTTAAAAAACGAAGTGCCTAAGGCTTTTATAGAAAGCTGGAGTGTACAAATCCCGGTTTTATAACATGAAAGTGACAAAAGTGTGGGCAGCACATGTAATTGCGGGTAGAGCCATGCATGTGTTAATTGAACTCATGGTCAGTGTATGAATAATGCTGCAGCAAGGGCAAATATTTTCAAAAATTTTGGTATGCATTTCTGAAAAATTGATTTAAGGCCTGCCAAATATTGCAAAGTATATTGCTAGCCAGTGCTGTGAAAAATGTGGTCATTTATCAAGAGGTGTAGAAGAGAAAAAGCCCCTAAGGAGCTTTTCTATTAGAGATATTTCCCTGCTTCTCAGACCTGTGGTTCGGTTTGTTCTTTTTAATTTATACACTACATGCCTCTGGATTTATAACAGGATACTTGCTCTTAGATTTAAATCTACAGTGGTTGTTAGAGGACAGTAGAGGTAGAGCAGCACAGTGGCCTACTTAAAGAGCACCCCAGCTCCCTAATACATACAACAACACAGTTATAGCCATGAAGAAGAAACTCTTCATCCCCAAAGCCAGTGACAAAGCAGCCTGGACAATGTTGATAAAAAAAAAGACAGGAAAGGGAACAATAAACTATTAAATTATTAATGTTCCTTTATGTTGTACTGAGATAAAAGCAAATTTGGAACTTCTGTCTTCTAAGGTAGGCTGCCTGGGAGAATTCGAGAATCCACAAATGTGGAGCAGAGGTCCTCCTCCAAGAAAGACAGAGTGAGTCTCCCACATAGAAATGAGGATTACCTGCATTGAGATGAACTTGGAAGTAATAGCAAGGAAAGATTCAAGGAAAATGTTACGTTCGCTCAGCTTTTTCTTTATGTTTGAATGAATGTAGTTTTGAGGAAGGTGGTTTTGAGCAGCTTACCTCAGCTACTGTCATAGGCCTCTGAAGGTAAAGGGTTTATCTACTTTTTTAGGGTTTGGAAAGAGAGGTTCTGCAAACTCCGGAGACTAACTAGAAAATGACTGCATTGTGGGGTTTTCTCAACAGTTTGGCCTCCACCACAAGGAAAGCCCTTGAGAGTGACCAAAAGAAGCCTAGAGCAGTTCATTCTCCAGCTGTGCCATGGAATTTCAAAACAAAATTTTTAAAGGCTCGTTTTGAATATCATTCTAGGTTGTAACTTCAGCAAAGTCTTTAATTTTGAAACAATGTATATGGTGGTGACTTTCATTATCCTTCATCTGTGGATAGGAATGTGACTAATGTCTGCTAGGATGACTTATCACCAAAACCCTATTCTTGTTCTCCAAGTATTTATTGACAAATCTAATTATGAAACTATTTCCCACATGCCTAATCTCTTAAGTCTATTAATATTCTGCCTAATTTGTTCCTTATAAGCAAACAAATACCTTTTTCAGAAGGACATGTGTGGTAAATTGATAAACTGAAGATGACTGTCTAATCTGGACAGTGAGACTTTATGAATATCTACAAAAGTTCCATTGCTGCTGTGCCTGACTTTCCCTCAGATGAAATCATTTTGGCAGAGCTATGATTGTAATTAGTGAGCACCAGCAAAAGATAGTCAATACTTACTTATGTCATGTTACTCTAACGCTGTACGGAATTGATAAACAGAGAGAAAAGATCTGGGGAGAAAGGAAAGAGTTTAACCTTCTTAGGCAGTGTGACTTTGTGTATAAAGTGCAGGAAAGACTTAGAATACTTTCATTCTACATCCAGCTTTGCCATGTCAGTCTTTGCCTACTTGTATCATCTACTTTTGCCTCAGTTCTACCAATGTAAAATAAAGGTAAGTCTCCTTATTTCCATGGTCAAATTCTACTAGAAGGTAATTTTACCTTAATCAAGATGAATTTCTGATGTTGTAGCCCCCATCTGCATTTCAACGGTAAAACGAAATATCAGGAAGTTTTCAGGTAGGAAAAAAGTTTCAGTAGTTCAGGGTAGTCTCTAATAGAAAGTGACTGGATGGGCTGCAGGTAAATCTGCAAGGTTTCGTCCCCACTATATCAATAAAAGTCAAGAGATACGACCATTCTAAGCCAAACAGCAGCCTCCTGCTCAGAGCGCTGTAAGCTTCAGGACCTCATTTCATTTGCAGACATGGAGACAACTGGCAGCTTTACTATAGTAGAAGAGGCATCAGTGTAAGCACTAGGTTTTTCACCCACTAGGAGAAAGATTATAAAATATGGGGGACTTAAAAGCCAGTAGTTTCTTTACAACTTCTTTAGAGAAGTTGGAGTCTGTTTATAGCAATACTGTTAGGATTTGTTCAATTTTATTTTTAGAAGCTCATGCTAAATCAGCTCAGTATTTTCACTAAAAGAATATAAAACTGGGTAAATCTGATTTGTTTCTCTCATTTGACAATGGATCCATACGCTCACTAAGATTTTTTGGGTGGCGCTTTTATTTCTTATATAGATGAGTGGACTACTCACCCCTTCTCTTCCAAAATCTAGGTTTGCTATGTTTTTCTTAGGTAATACAGCCTTATCTTCAGCGAAGCTACCAGCAATGCCTTGGTGGAGTGGGCAGCAGAAGTGTAGTTGAATACACAGATATTCCCCTTGCTTACCACAAAAAGCATGAACGCCTGATGATGCATTACAGAGATACAGAATTTACTCTGTTACAGTAAATTGTAAGCAAACATGATATAAATATAAATATAAATATGTATGTATATGCATCTATATGTGCATATGTATATGTGTGTGTGTGTGTGTGTATAAATATACACACATATATATACACACACATATGTGTATATATACATATATACATACATATATACACACATATAAATTGAGGCAACCAAGCAGAGCTGGAATTGCTGTTTTGAAAGCTTCTAGCTGAAATAAAACAGAAATGCATACCATAATGCCTTACAAAAAGTCCCGAGCTGGATCAGGCAAACCTAGACTAACCTACTGGTTTTGTACAACTCCATGAATCTCTCTTCAACCATACTAAAGTACCTGGTTACAACTGTACAAAAATAAATGGTTACAGATTTGGTTAACAGATTTGGTTGTCATCACGGCTGCCACTTAAGTGAGATGTAAGAGACACATAGCAAAGGAAAGGCACATGCAGAGTGACTCAAGAGCTTGTTCCAAATCTGTCTGGGTATTATTTGAGAAGGGTTATAGTGTGGATGAATGAAACTGCTGGAGAATACAGCATCCTGGAAAGGGAGAAAAGGGAGCTTTAACGTAGCTGAAGTAGCCACGGTTTGAGACTGCCTAGGGAAATCTGGAGGAGTGGCTTTAGGCCAAGCTGAAAGAGACTTGCAGCTGTAAACAGGGAATCTTTAGTTCCGGAAAGCAGTGACCAAGGATAATCCTGTAAACAGAAAGAACTGGGTAACTGTAATGATCCTGCTGCTGTTATCAATTCACGACTTGAGTAAAATCCAGGGCCAATATCTGGATTAGGCATTTAGGCCAGGAGATGCAGTTCTTGCATACTTGAAGGACACTGGAATAGCTGGAAAAGTGGGGTAAAGCTTGGGAAGCTGCCATCTGTTCATGACTGAGATACAAAATGTTACCCACCACCAGCTTTGTCTGCTCCTAGTTTCTGGTTCAGCACCAAAGTCTGGCACAAGGTTTGCTTCCTGCTCAGTGCTGCTGATCCAGCCAGAGTAGACTGTTTTCTCTGAGTCACTTTCAGGGCTGTATATGTTCCTTCTAAGTTTTCTGTGTCCTTTAGTTTTCAGAACTGTTACTTTTATAATCTGGGAAGACTTGGTGCAAGACTTCTGGATGACAGCTCCTTCACAAGAATTATGCTTTATTTACAACCATTCTTGAGGGCAGAAATAGTTTTAAATAGACTAGCTATCCTACAACAAACACACACTTTTTTTTTTTTTTAATAGCAACAAATCAAAATTTTAAGAATGGGAATTGAAGGAGTTCCATGAGGAAGAAATTAGCAACTGTCAGAAAACACTCTGTCTTTTTGAAAGCTAAGATGCAGAGCTGGAGCTTAAAGTCTGTACCAGGCAAAGAGAAGAGATTTGCTGAGGGAAAGCCCAAACCATTACATGAAATGTTTCCTAAACAGAGGCTTGTTTTTTACACACTCTGAGATCCCACAGCTTCATTGTAAAGTTCACTATGTTTGGGCATCTGTAAGTTATATGCACCTTCACTTCCCTTCACATAAACAAAGGAGCCTCAGGGGAAGAGCTATGAGGAAAACTTGCCATAGTCTTCCGTTATTTCTTCCAGCTTGAAAAAGAGAGTAATTTTGACCCTACACATTGCAGATTTCACTTGCACCTTCCCTCCTGTACATTTTGTTAATACAGTATGAAGTGCTGTATCTCTAAGGTATCTGAAGCACAGTAAACATAAACAACCGATTAGATTTTAAGCTGCCTCATATTGACAGCAATCATGTAATGAAAACCTGTATCTGCAAGGATGAAAACTATTAGTGTTACGTTTTTCTGGATGGACTCAGGAAATTTGTTCTTATTAGAGGTTTGTCTCAGAATGGGTCAGATCTTAGATGTCAGAAATGCTAACACAAATGTTAGAAATATTGTTTATGCTTATTTTACTGGTTTCTCCGTAACTAATGCCTCCGGGCTCATGTCGGACTTTCGCTCTTTTCAAAGCCACATGCTACTACTTGTGCTTACTGTGCACTCTGAGTAGATTTGTTGGTTTAATGGCATGACTGACCTGAGCCCAGTTTCTTTGTGGTGCTACTGCAGCCATTCCTACTCCTGTGCTCTGTCTGACCATATTCTTCATGGTGGTATGAAAGCCACCAAGACATTCGATATCTGACTTCAGCAGAGCAAAATGGGGTCTTGTTCTCCCATTCTGCTCTGCGTTTTGTTGTTGCATACCTTGTAGTTTCTCATTCCTTGAGTTATTAGAGCAAAAGGCTCAAGTTACTGTGGAATAAACAGTTATCATTTGTCAGCTGAGCTGTGGTGTGGGGCTCCATTTATACTTCATGAGGACTCGGGCTAATGTGTTTTACCTTGCAACTGGGGCAGACTAGCAGTATATACTGGACAGTTTTGTTAGGTCTGTTGACAGGCCAGAGCTTGGTAAGCTGTTAGACCTGAGCTAGACCTCAGTTATGTGGCCGAGTCCAGAATTCCATGGTGTCTACAGACCTATGGTTAACATTGAGTAATTTTGTTCAAAGCAAGCATCTCTTCACGTGTGTTTGTGGATGTTGTAGCCTTGGCAGAGGCCCCTGAGAGTCTGATGGACACCTTGAAGCAGCACTCATTCGCTTTTTATCAGCCCAGTGGTACATCCTGCAACATCTGGTAATTTGAAGCCTTGTTGTTCCAATTTTTATCAGAAAGTTAGCATAATGAGAAGGGTCTTGATTTAAAAAAGATTTTTTTTTTTTTACCAGGTTTAGGAGGGATGAAGGCTGACAGTAAGGAAGGCAAGTAACAAAAGTAGAAACAGTAAAATAATTATACACCTGACAATTCTTTTCTTTCTTGCTAAAGACTCACCCATTTTTTTGTCTGTGAAAAGTTCATTTAAAGCTGTCTCTCCTGTGCAATAGGAAAAATAACAGTTCACTCAATAGTATAATACAAATCCTAGAATGTTTTCAAATTTCCTTCTTTTGTATGTTTTGAGATTGACAACTATATAATTAGAAATAACAAAGAGAGAAGGAAATTAACAAGATTTAGCTCAACTTGGGCAACTTGGGGTAGCAGGGGAAGTAAGTCACCAGCAGAAACTAAATGAATCCATGGAATTACTAGTCTGAGGTGTGCAGACATTGTTTGAAGCAACGTTTTAAGAACTGAACAATCACAAAAATCCATGCAGAAAATATGGTAAGTCCTACAGCAAAATGCTGTCTCTTGCGGTCAAAGAGGTGATACTGAGTCGAGGAGCTAGCTCTGCAATTTCAGCCGTCGTTTGTACAGGAGAGGTGCACAGTGATCCCTCCTGGAATGGCAGCAGGCTATTTCAATGCACTTCTGCTTCCAGGGACATTTCAACAGTGGCTTCTTTGGCTTTGTTTTTCCACAACATGCATGTGAAGATATGACAGAAACATACTGTGCTACCTTACAGTAAAGTGTTTGCTCTACACTATACTTCCTATGCTTTCTGTAGAGAACATACAGAATGCCCATAGGTCATTCCAAGGTCTTGTGCCATGTAGCTCCAACAGAAGATCTTTTGTGAACACTTTGCTTTAGAGAAGTAAGGAACAACAGAGAAGCTTTGCTTCTTCATATACTTGTCTTCCTGTGACTGCTCATTCTCTTCAGAATCTATTCTTCAGTTTATCTCATTTTCTCTATATGTCTCTCCTCTAAATGTGCAGTTCCTCTGATTTGTTAATTTATACAAATCTCATTTTTCCAACTACAATGTCAAAACCTTTGAGCTTATTCAACCATCTCACTCTCGCTAGGTCTGCTTCAGAGATATCCACCTATCATTGTTATCATTAAAGATAATTTGAAAAGCCCTCCTAAGAAGGATTTTAGACCTTTAAGACTGAGGACGAAGGGAGGAAGAGTCCTGTGGTCCAGAGTAAGATTTTCACAGAGCTCATTACAAGCCTACAAGTATGACAATCTGCCCTTTGCTATTTTGTAAAGTTATACAATACCTAAGCATATGATCAGACAGTTCTGAATTATTTTTAAAAGTTCGTCCATTTTTATAAGATAAAAAAAAATGGCAAAAAATGTGAATGGGAACAAATCGATTTCCTAACAGAATTTTCTCCATGAGGAGGAGGAAAAAAAGACTGTGTTTTCTGACGAGCCTTAGTACTGGTCATGATGTTCTGGCTATTGAGCGTTTACTGAAATAAAAAAATAGAGAACCCTCTAAGAAATACCCTTCCTTCTCCCTTTTGGTAGCACAAAACCTGCCATTTCACTATCTACAAGTCCCACTGAGTTAAACCATTTAGTTAAATTCTGTCTAGACATTTTTCCATTCCTTTAAATTCCATTTGAGCTTAACTCATTTTCTAATCAAATTGAACTGCAATGGGAAAAGCATAGATGAAAACACATGACATACTTGCGTGTTTTTTAGCACTGGTGTGAACAAATCTGAAGCCCTAAAAGAAGGTGGAAGTGCTGAGTCTTTAGTCGGATAGCCATGAATGTTGCACACAACAAGCAAATTTAATTTTGCGTCTCATTGTGGGGCACTGGCTCCAGATCAGAATAATTTCTTTTAAAATGCAGGCACAGAGGACCTGCAGAGCTATGTGGTATTTTCACTGTTCCTTTGTCATCCCTTTCACAGTGCTCCTCTGCTAACTTTATACCATTATACTTTGAGACATCCTTTTTATGTACATCAGAGGTAGACACCTATTTAATCCTCTTTACAACTGCTGCTATAAAAATTCCTGTACATATAGCAGATGCACATGCATTGCCAGGATGAATGGACTGTAGACACAGAACTGTCATCACATCTCTTATAGCAGGAGTTCTCCACACAGTATGACAGCATGGCTTCTTGCCAGCGCTCAGCCAAAGTTATGAAGCATGCATTGCTCTCTGTCTTTAGGATATTTTACTCTCACTCCTTTTGCCATCCTGCCTTGGACTTAAATAATGGTGGGCCATATCTGCCCCCCAGTGTTTCCCTGATTCTCTAGCTGCAGCTGCTTTGGTCCCAGCATAAGAGAGAGAGAGCAGCTGTGCCCATAGTGTAGCTTCATTATTCACCTACCCAAGGCAGAGCACTGAAGGGGCTAGAGAAGAAGCTGGGGCTGTTGGCTTTGCACCAGGAATGCTCAGTCCTAGCAGCTGCAAATGGATTCAGGGCCTTTTGCTTTTTTTCCACAATCATCCCGTTACCGTGCCTGTTACATATGACTGATGTAGGCAGACAGCTCCCAGGAGATGCTGGCTCTATCATTTAAACAAGTTGACTTCTTAACTACTATCTTCTAAAATTAGCAGTGTTCAGCCATGCTTTATTATTAAGTTTGTTTTATCCTGTAGCATCCCAGATGCTCCATCAAAAATAACTTTTAAAATGATGTAATGAATTCCTTAACATAATTAATGTTTCTTTGGAGGCTAGCTCTAAATATTTCTAACACCTAAAGTTTCCATATGTAACAAAAAAAACAAACAAAGACAAAGGCAAACTGATCCACATAGCTACAGCTGCAAAACATAGGATTAATAATGTCTATCTACAATGTTCTTAGCTTCAGGACATTCCTTGGCCTTGGAACAGAGACAGGGGAAACCTGCAGAATTTCCTATAGGAAAGTCTCATTTGTGGTGAAGAATCTTAGTCTCATCAGTTTTTCAATAAGGATTTGGCCACAAAGTCACTTGGGCCTTTGTTATCCCTTGTTATGACCTACTCTCCAGCACCTCAGAAGTGATTTCTTTAGGAGGGAAAAAAAAAACTGGTATTGGAACAATATGTTTGTTATCTCTGTTAGAGCTAAGGTCTTTATGCACCTCATAATGCCAGATTTGCTCTAAATTAAATGTATGTTACTTCAGTTCCAGCTACTAGTTGTAGTCCAGCTGCTTGGGTAATCCAAACTATCATTATTTTATACACAGCTATATTGTTGCAAAGGAATGCATCCCAGCTGCCAGGTCTAACTGCTGGTGATTATATCTGAAATGGTAGAATTGCGCCTCAGTCATAACTGATAATTGATCTTATAGTCAGTTCCTTAGTCAAACAACATGTCTAGATGACATTCTTGTTCACGTTTCACATCAAAAATCTGCAGGAGTCTCCTCAAAGCTGAGCAGTTCTTGTATCAGTCATTACATTTACAGTTTTATCATCTTTGTGGAGAAGTGGGTAACTAGCTGTCCTTGGCAGAGAGAAGGAAAAGTAATCTGCAGCTTTACAGTCTATGAGTATACTATATATAGTAGTACATATTCTCTGAAGAAAGCTCTAGATACCAACAGTGACTCATGAAAAACAGCATTAAGAATGTAATTAGTACAGAAGGAAGAGCCTTCAGTCTCAGTTACTGAGTGCTTGCTCTTGAATGCCAGTGAAACTGTCTGTTTCCTGTAGTATTTGAGCACCAGTGCTATAACTGTGACCCTCCTAAGAGGCAGTTGTACAGTTCCTAGTGACTCTGATGGTGCCAGGGCAGCATCACACAGACTGAAGTATAGTCTTTTTTTTCAACAAAATTGAATTCTGTAGAGCTTTCAGTGGTGTTACTGTCGTGCCAATAGTATTTTGATATATAATGATAAGGAACATGGGTTAAAACAAATAAAACTGTGTGAAAAAGAAAGGCAAAAAAAAAGTATGCTCGCAAACACACAATAATCATTGTTCAAGCTGGTAAGACAAACAATCCCCCATGGCAAAACAGTCATTTTTTTGTAACTAACTTTGACAAATTTTCACTTTGTAGGCTGAAATATTCTATATTCAGTTGCTCCAAAAGGCTATTATTATCATTTGTTATTATTATTGTTCTAAAGACAATATGTTCAGGCGTTTCCCAGAACAAGACTAGGGTAAAATCCATTGTGTTGCCTGCTTTGCCCATGAGAATTCTGACATGTGTTCCTTTTAACAATTATTATGGTATGGAGCAGGGTTTTGAGCTAATCTGCCTTTTCGCACTTTCCATGAAAAGCCACCCCAGACCTCTCAATGTCTTTGTGAAATTTACTGACTAAAATCAATCAGCCACTACTGAGTACTTCCTGCAAATTAAATCTTTTGAAGTTTCCATTCACATTATAGTCCAGTTGTTCTTAGGGAAGACTGGGATTTTCCTTGTGACCATAGTGCTGCAGGATGCTGCGCTAGAGACCTATGTGGGCAGAAGCTGCAAGATGGGGCAAGGCAATGGTTCAGTGAGGAAGAGCATCTAGGATTTGGATCTGTGGGATATAGGTAGAGAGGTAGAAATTGCAGCCGGAGACTAAGGGACATGTAACTGGTGACAGGTGCAGAAGATCTGAAAAGGTCTGTGACAGAGGAAAAGTGCACATGTAAAGAGATAAAATGTGGAACAGAGAATCAGGAAGAATGAATTTTGAGAGGAAGAAGGAAGAAGAATAGAACTAGGACTGAAAAGAATGTGGTCAGAGAAGGGCTAGAAGAATAGTACTGGATACTGGGATGGAGGAAAAACGAAAGGAGAGTAATCTGGTAAGTAAGGACTGTGTGACAGATGCTGGAAAAGCAGACATTGGTCCTAGCCAGATCACAGGGGAATGGAGCAGGGATGAGAAGCCAGGGAATGGGAAAAACATTACTCAAAAATGGGCAGTTTGCATGAGGCAAAGCAGAAGAGACAGTGTGTGGGAGGGACTGGGTAGACATAGGTGGGAAGCAGAAGAGGGAAGGACTGGGTGGAAGGGGCTGGGACTCTGCAACATCCTTCCTTCCACAGCCCTTGAGATTAGGAAGCAAATGCAGCATTTTTAATTCAAAGTGTAGCATCCCCTCCTACAGAAATAATACATATGTATACACATACATATGCACACGTGTACTTACCCCTCACAGAATGGAGTTTTTGGAGTATTGTAGTCCTCTGGTGCTTCACCTGCTCACCTGTCAGGAAAGCTTAAATCTGTCATTTTCCAAATTTTGCAGCTTTATATTCTTAAATGTTGCTTTTTATGCCTGCGTTTGTGTGTATGTGTGTGCGTGCGTGCATGCGTGTGTGTGCATTCACAGTTACAAGCCTGTATACGATATATGATATATGTCAGTGCATATATCAATTCCATAATGCCGTCCTTCAGGACAAACATAGTCATCTGTACCTATATCTGATTTGTATTTGTATGTAGATGTACATTAGAACGAAGTAAAGTGTAGGAATTTTTCTAATGGAGGATATCTTCCAGGATACAACAATTTCCTGAATCATTTCCAGGATCCTGCATGTCATGTGACCTAATGGTCAACGTGTTAGTTATGATACAGATACTGAACATATTTGGTTATGTTGTGTTAATCGCTAGTCACCAAAGGAACTGAAGTATCTTGGCAATAACTGGATCTTTCTTTAATATATGAAAATTCATGTAGTTATTATTTCATAAACTGGGGGACGGATTTATAATTTTATAAACTTTTAGGAGAACAATATTTTGGCAGGAAGTAATTGCCTTTTTAAAGTTACATTTATATCATACATAGCTCTTATAATATCACCAGAAATAAAAAGCTTTCTTTAGCCAGATAAACAGATTGCTGTGATTATGGGAAAGGTGAGTTTTATTACCGCTCTGCATCCAAAATTCTGGTTGGAATTGGATCATCTAGGTTATTGATTACTGGATATTCCTGTAGTTCTTTTCCCCAGGATCTTGGCCAGCGTAGTAGGTTAGACATTAGTCGTTCATTTTCCAGTACCCTTGGCTTCAGCAAGATTTATTTTAGCAGGAGCTTCACTACCATTTTCTTTCCAGCCATGGAAACATCCCCTTCCCAGTGACAACTTAACCACATTGAGAAGTGAAAAGCTGAAATTCCAAAAGGAAATTAGTTGGGCAAGAATCCATGGGGCAGGTGGTGGAATGAAGCTCGGTAATGAATTTGGACATGGCTAAACCTGAAACTGAATTGGACTATCCCCACCTCAGGAAAAGGGAAGAATTTATGACAACACAGTCTGGCAGGAGCCTTTTTGAATGACATATATATTTAAATGTAGTATATTGCTATTCTACAGGAACACTTACCTGTGTTCCTTCTCGAGTCATACTTCACACTAATGATATTTTAGCAGTGCGCTATTTAACAGCCATGTGAAATGTGGGAGTAAATATTTCAATAAGGTCTATCGCCTCTCCATGGCTTCTATGCTATTTTGCCAGAAAATGGAGCTTGTAGAGTTGTTTTTGCTAGCCTGTTCCTCTAGAAGTTGAATGGAACTCTTTCCAGAGCAGACAGTGAATAACTATGAGGCATTGCATTTAGGAACCCTCTTTGAACAAAAGCTTATTATAAATAATTACTTAAAATGTCATATAATGTGTTGGTAGCAGTATTGCCTCAACTGTGAATTATACTTCGCATCTTTTTTGTATTACTAACAATTTGTGAAAACATCAGTTTTCTTACATTTATTTGAAATTATTTATGACCAGGGTGGATATTTGTGAACCATATTATTTTTTTGAATATCTTAAATTTAAATCCTAATTCCCTGGCTTAGTGATGATTTGGTGTATGAAGTTGTTCCTGGACAGAATAAGTGCCATGCCTAGATTCAAAGCATATGCTACAAATTCTCATGTGAACAAATACAGAATTGGATTTCTTTCACCATTTGCCAATATTTGTTTAAAATGAATGATATTCATGAACTTTCCTGCCACAAAGCACATTCACTGCAACATGGGTGTATGGCCTGGGACTGATCCATTCTGCCTTATTAAGGCATCTGTCTTTCTATAATATGAAGCAGACTGGGAACCCCTGTGCTACAATATTAGTGGAAAATAAACACAAGCTAAGTGAATTCATTAAAAACATTAAACAAACATTTGCACAAAATCTTCTGCAGTATTTGCCCACCTCTTATTCAAACCACTGACCTAGAAGGAAATGCTCAAAACCAAATGGGACTTGAAACCATTTACATCATTGTTCTTGTCCTAATAACCTTGTGGATTTATTACTTTCAGAGCATTTTATTGTTGTTTGCTCACTACCTGGGGCTTTCTGAACTCATTATGGTTAGAATTATTCTATATTCCTATATGAGAAATGCTCATCTGCTTTTCTGGTAATCCTGCAGCATTTCCCATAATTTTTCCCTATATCCTATATTCCATACTTTATATTAGAAATGAATGGTATAATGGTGAGCAGTAAAACCTTACTGTCATTCATTTGTGTGAATAACAACTGTTCTGCATTTGGAAGTGCACAAAAAATACTAATAATCACCTTTAAAACCCAGACATTGGGTGCTGTTAGTCTCCTTTGTCACAGAAGACATGCTCATTTGCATTTGCATCTTTCTTCTTTGCTGCTTGCACAAAGGGAAGTGCAGACACTGTGATTACTACTCCATTTGCAGTCCTATAGGGTGACTGGAGGCTTTCACCATTACAGGTTTTGTTGCATAGTGAGAACACTTCATTTCTCAGAGGTCCATGTAATAAAAAGTTTCTGAAGCAAGCAGGGCAATTTGGGCTCACAAGAAGCAGAGGTTCATTGGTTAGTGCAGGGCTCTTCAACTTAGTCTTCCTTGAAGGCCATGATACCATCCTTTGATGTTGTGTGAACATGATGCAGCTTGCAGGGTAACATATCTGGACAGGAGCAGGCTTTCCAAGAAACACCTAGTTGAGTTTAGGCCAACATGAAAGCATTGCGGGGACAGGTACAAGCTCTCTCTTGAGGCAGTCTGGCTTGCAGAGCCAGAGCTGAATGCTTTGGGTGGAAGTGTCTACCTATGGTTACTGCACTTGAGACTGGGGAGAAGATGTAGGGGCAGACTTGCTTGCTTCCTTTAGGAAAGGGTTCAAACACTCATAACTAAAAGACCGAGTAAGACACCACTTTCGAGGAACAGGCATTTTATTGCGAATGTTCATTTTTTCTGCCCTTCTCTGCCTAGTTTCTTTGCTGAATCACAATAAGCATTTGGCTGCAATTTCATTTAAGAAATAAACAACCTTTAGCACCTTGCTAAGAGTGGAAGTGAGGGGCCCAGGAAAGGACAAGGAAAGGTATCAACGTTTGCTGTTACAGGGGCTTATACAGAGTTTCAGTTGGGATATTACAGACATAGTTTTTTTAAAAAAAATTCTTTTCTTTTTCTCCACCGTAGAAAGCATTGAGATATATCTGAGACCTAACATTTATTTTGTTTCTACAAAACACTCACTTAAGGAGCCACTTATTTTCTACAGACTTACATAAAGCTTTCCATAATGGGTAGAAGTTGATATTTACCTTGGGACGCATTAGACACTCTTTCTGCCGGTTTATATTTGGACACAGTTTGTGAATAAGAAAGCAATGATATTTGCAGGAGGGAGAATTAAAACAGAATGTCTTTTACATCAGAAGGAAATTACTTTTCAGACAGATTCAGTCTTGGACATCCTGCCTCTGGCCTGAAACTGGAAATATTCTGAAACTGTGTCTTTATACTTAACACAGGTTCAGTAACATCAGTGCATAGACAGCATGGAGGTTTTTGTGTTGAAGAACAGTGTGCAATGATAGCCCAGGTGTTATGTATCTCCTTACCCTCCAAGTACAGGATACCAACTTTTTTTGGCAGTGTAAACTGCAACTTCAAGTGCTAATACAGAAAGATGATGAAGAAAAATATCTGTGCACCTATGGACTTTTTTTTTTACCTATAGTTCAATAGTCTTGTGCGCAACTAGACTGGCTTAGCATTATTGCCCTTGTTTCAAAGAATGGCTTATCACACAATGGCTGAGGTTGGCAAGGGTCTCTGGAGCTCATCTAATCCAAGCCCCTGCTGAAAGCAGAGGCAACTAGTGCAGGTTGCCCAGGACCACGTCCTGTTGAGTTTTGAATATTCTAAGGATGGAGACACTACAAGCACTCTGGGCAACCTGCTCCAGCGTTCAACCATCCTCACAGTAAAAAACATTTTCCTGTATGTTTAAATGGAATTTCCTGTGTTTCAATGTTTGCCTATTACTTCTCATCCTGTTGCTGGGCACCACTGAGAAGAGTTGAGGTCTGTTTTCTTTACTCCTCCTGCCATCGGATCTTCCTGAGTCCTCTCTTCTCCAACCTGGACAGTCCCAGCTTTCTCAGCCTCTCTTCCTATAAGAGATGCTCCAAGCCCTTAATCATGTTTGTCCTATTGCAGGACTCATTCCAGTAAGTCCACCTCTCGTACTAGAGAGCCCAGCACTGGACCCAGACCTCCAGATATGTCTCAGCAGGGCTGAGTAGAAGGGAAGGATGGCAATGCTTTTTCCTAATGCAGCCAAGGTGCCATGCTTTTCATGGTGTGTATTTAAAAGCTGAGGAGAATAATATGTAGACCATTACATACATACATATATATGTGTGTGTGTATAAATACATATATATGAGTATACATACATATATATATACATATATATAGAGAGAGGGAGAGACTGAGAGAGAGAGAGGGAGAGAGACATTAGTGCTATTTGATAGTGTTTTTGAAATCGTCTCTGGACTTTGCTGGATACCACCTATGTAGGGCACTCATCTCCTGTTGTCTAATACAGTTCCTTGAGTATCATTGCTACTGTAGTGCTTTGCGTCATGCAGAATTAGCTGTGTGTTCTTGGAGAATATTTAGAGAAGAAGTTACAGGCAGGACTATTTGCTGTTTTTAGGCAAAACAGTGCAGAATGTGGTTTTGTTGAGTGCCAGAGCAGCTGGGCATCTAAGATATCTGTGAGCTACTCTGTAGTGGATACTCTGGAATATGTTATAGCAGGGGGGACATTGCAGCATATTTCTCAGCAAGAGAAATCTCTGTCCACATATCTGTACATGTATAAGCACACTCTGAGAAGGGTAACAAAGTACTCCATAGGGGAGTTCTTCAGAAAGTTCATTTTCCAGTCATCTCTAGTAGGTTTTCCTTGGTGAAGGAATTATTTGCTCAGTATGTGTACTGCAGTGCTGTTGTCTGGCAAAGCCTACACTCACATCAGCTGTCTCCACTGCTCTGGCCTGCATGCAGCCTGAGTGATCTCCTCAGCAAGGCACCCTGCTGCCTGTCAGGGCAAAACCCATTGCCAAAATTCCTTCCACCAAGTCTCATACCCTTCATCTGCCTCATTTTTTTTCCTTTTGCTCCTATATCCCAAAATGTGACTTGCATTAACAGCTGGAAGAGTTCATCTTCCAGAGTAGGATCTGTGTCTTCACCAGCAGCTTAATTTACTGTGCTGGCAAGCTGAGAGTATTTACATACAAGGGCTTAGGAAGAACAGGCAAATTCTCCCACAGTCTGCCACAAATAAATTCATAGAGCAGTACACAAGGCAGCATGAAGAACTATCAGCCAATCTGCTGAAAACTAGCCCAGTGTTAGACTAATCCAGCAGCAGGACTTTGTAGCAGGCCTGCTTTACCTGGCCAAGATAAGTCCCAGATCACCATACAGTGAAAAACTTCAGGTAAAGCTGTACATTTTGCCTTGGTGACTGGGCTCTAGTCTGAGCACTGAAATTAGCTGTAGCTGAACATGAGCCTTTCCACAGCAAAGTTCAACCCATTTCTGCATCCTCCCTGTTCTGCTTTTGCCTGTGTATCTTAGGGAGGAGATGTCATGAATTTATGCTGAGCCATTCTGCCATCATTCCCAGCAGAAGAGTCCCTTCATTGGTGGTAGCAGAAGACTATCATTACCTAAGCGTTTCTGCCAGCATTCTCTTTGCAAAGTGGATGGATTTAATCCTATGCTAGAATAGACCTTTAGCCTTTAACATGTGCTGCCAGTCCTGCAAGCAAGTAATCAATTAAGCATGTTCTTGAAGTATTGGGATAGAATCATGGATAGAGGAAGGATTTAATGATTAGATCTTGTTCAGTTTTAGAGAGAGCTGGATTAATGCCCACTTTGCTCCACTCTATTACAAGGAATATGCAAAGTATATATTAACATATAACCCCTGTTATCATAAAGGTGTGTTGATATTAATCCACAACACTACACACAGCTATACACTCACCAACTTACTTCACAGCCAGAAAATTCTAGCATTAGCCCTTGTAGACACCAATTAACAGGAATGTATTTTACACTTCCTTACTTGCAAATATTGAGGTAAGCAAAAATTAAGAACAAAAAACTTGCCCACATGTGTCACAGACTTCACCAATGTAAGTTTGAAAACCTGAGTACGAGTGTTCCCAAGTAGCTATTGGGTATTGATTAGCTAGGATTGGTTTAGACAACCTGGATGAGTTTTAAAAGCATTTTGGGAGCAGGCATGTTGCATGAATGAAGAGCAAAGCACTAGTAAAAGACCAACAAACTGTATTTTTGAATAGCTATCAGGCTGGCAGGTCTTAGCAATTTTTTCAAATCCGTTTGCAATTAAGTGGTATTTTTTCTAGAAGAACAACCCCTGAATTTTCCTCTGGTTGAAGACTGAGTTCAGTGAAGAGCATGGATGAGAGGAAGAATTTTCTCTAAGGCAGTTGGCTGCTTCATATATACTGAGTGCCAAAATGTGAGCCCCCAGCTTGCCCTGCAGCAACCTCTGAGCTACTCTAGGTTGGGGATGGTGGAGCCTTACTTCTGCCCCCCTCTTTCATCCCCTTCCTGCCTTCCCAGGAGGGATAGAGTAAAATTTCAGCAAGGAGGAGTTTCCAGGTCTAACTCTAAGCAAATCAGTGTTATCAGGCCTGAGGATCTGTCCCAAAGTGTTTTATCTCTTAGGTCAGCTGAGTAAAATGCAGTTTACAGGATGTGGCTTGTTAGTGATTTAAAACTGGACATCCTGTTTGCTTTGCATGGATGTCAGTCTGTGGTAGCACTTACAAGCAGAGATTTCTCAAGGGTCCCTGGCCAAACTGTCTTCTTTCCCCTGTGCCCATTCACTTCATTGCTTTCAGTGGAACTATGCCAAATTACATCAGCTGAGAATCAGGCCCTGCAGTCTGGACTTTGCAGTGAGGGAAAGAGAACCGAAAATGGTAGTCCTACTCAAACGATCAGTCAAATTTAGGCTCTTTCTTTCTCCCTCTCTCGCTGTCTCACACACACACACCACACACACATGCATCTGCTGAAATCACATACAAGCAGAAGTTCCTTTCATACCATCTACTGGAGACTGAAAATCACCCAGATCCATGCAGTGCCTCCCTTAGCAGGACCCCCTGCTTGGAGCAATACACCAACTATGCACATTCACACTTCTGCCACATGTGCCAGGACTGTGCAAGGCAAACAAATATGACTGTGATCATATTTGCAGCATGGTGATCCTGCTGTGTCACTGTTCTTTATAAGTATTCTATAGATTTATATTATATATTATATATATATAATATATATGTATATATTTATATTATCTTATATTCTGTGAGTCTGTAAGATATATCGATATATTCTATATAGCTATAGATAAATATATCTATAATATTTTACATATGTCTGTTTTTCAGAGTAGGTGCTGCAGGTGATTATCACATACCTTTTACATAGCAGAAACATATTTTAAAAAGTGTGGGGACACTTGGTTGGCATTATTAGCCAATAACAGACTTATTGCCCTGAAAGACAAGAAGATCTTCAAAAAGCCGGTGATGCTGTCAAAAAAACAAAAGGGATTTTTGGAGGGAGTATAATATCCTGAAAATCTGCATTTGGGAGAATGTGAGAAGACATTTGTTTAGAGAACTATTGAGCAGAATAAAAAAACTCATTTGTATGCCTTAGAGGCAAGGTATCATTGGATGGTGTTTTGTATGAACAAGCTGGTAGTTCACAACTCCACTGACTGTTAGTAAATAGTTTGTCAATGTGATCTGTGACTCAAGCAGTAAAAGATCTTTAAGGGGACTTCCTAAAAATCTATTACCAAATTCAGTAACTTGCGTATTAATTGCGTATTAACAGCTGCATCATCTCTGCCTGCTGCTTCAGTCAAAGGTGCTCACCTATTGTAATGACACTTCTGAGGCTAACTATCAAATGTGAGTAATACTATACCTTTAATCCTCACAGAAAGTCTTTCAAAACCCACGACATAAAGCTAGTTACTGTTACTGTCTTTTTTGGTCACACCAGTCCCCTGTTCTCTTCTCTTCCCCTTTTCCCCACATTTTGTTTTCTTTTTTTTCTGACCACTTATGCTCTCCCATTCTAACCACGTCTTTGCGTTTCAGTCTGTCTATGTAGTGAAGTCTCTCCTTAGCCTCTGTGCATAGTTGGCATTGGGACAGCCTAATGCAATGAACTGTCTGGGGTAGAAAATGTCCAGCTACAAGGATCAAAGTTCTTCTTCAAAGAGACAGAAAGTCAATGTTGTGTAACGTCTGAGTTCGTGGTGACCTCCTCAGCCGTGAAATGGGAAGAAGGATGAGCTCGTGGTTGTGAGGCTAGTGTAGGGATCTGATGACCTGATTCAAATCCCGTCTCTGCTGCAGACTTCCTCTGTGAGCCTGGACAACTCCCTTGCAGCTTGCTAAGTTTTTGGACATCTATGCAGATGCAGGCCTATTCGTAAGTGTATTAAGTATTCTGAAAATCTCTAAAGGAATCATCTGCCTTCCTCAGCACCAAAATACTTTTGGGAAGTCTGAGGAGAAAGAACAATACTTTATTCTCTCTGCACCTCCATTCCTTGGTGTAAAATATGACTGTCAGTGATTTCTTGCCTTGTAGACAAAAATATTATTGGTGGTGGAGGTGCTGTAAGAGAAGGTTGTTCTGCTGTATTTGACTCCAGGGCATGGAGATGCTAATGAGTAGCTTATTTAAGGCACATTCTCATGAGCTCCCTCTTTTTTCCCTCTAAAAAAAAAATGAATGGCATTTGTACGTAAAAATTAGTATTATGTATACTTGTTTAAGAAGAGCAGATTTTTTCTTGGTGATGAAAAAAGAATATATATTAAAATACCCAGGCACAAACACTTTTTAATATTTTTCTTGGCACCAGTGAACTCTTTCTCGGTTGATTTTGTCAGCCACATTTCCTTTCTGAACAGAGGTTACATACAACAATAGGATGAACAATTGCAGAAAACTCTCAGGGGGGCATTTTTGAAGCCAAGCCTGCATGAGATCATGTTATGAGTGTGGCTTGGCTGTGCTTTTATTCAGTAGGTGATCTCATTCATTTAAAGCACTAATCATTTTAACAGGGAATAACTTCAGCCATCCAAAAGTATAGCAAAAAGTGGTCTTGCAAGATTTCCTGTGAGTTTTGCATAGAAATATCTATTTCTGTGCTTGCTGATTGGACACAAAACTGGATACTGCTGGTTAGACAAATGAATAAAGTAAGTTTAATAGAAGCAAATAAGATTATTCACCAGAGTGACGGCTTTACCACTATACAGGTTTATTGTTCTTACTCAAATATGCTTTTTATAAGCTGCTTTTAGATTGTTAGCTTTTGGGAAAGAGACCATGTAAACATCTGTGTTTCTACAATCTCTGTCTCACTGGGGGTCTTGCTAGGCCTCTGGATACTATCATGATATAAATATTAAATAAAACCTAACAGATTAAATATCCTGGGACAGGTTAGCCCGTGATTACCCCT
The DNA here is from genome assembly GCF_028389875.1 of Rhea pennata. Taxonomy (NCBI): domain Eukaryota; kingdom Metazoa; phylum Chordata; class Aves; order Rheiformes; family Rheidae; genus Rhea; species Rhea pennata. Next base: position 91,146,596 of record NC_084664.1, read on the forward strand.
GAAATGCCTACAGAGCATTTTCCTGCAGTGCTTTTCAATAGTGAACAAATCCCTGGCAAGACCAATTATTTGTAAGTTCAAGAGGCAGTACAGGCTCCTGGCTGGAAAACTTACTTGGGCATGATCAGCTGAAAACTTTGAACTGTCTCTCAGAGCAAAAAATAAAAATGTTTACAGCCAGAAATAACAAGGGTGGGAAGTTAAATTAGAAGCAGGGACCAAGAAAGTCTTTGCCTAATTCTGGTTTCAATCAGTGACTGCAGCAGTCATCAGGAACAGGCACTGCTGTGGGTTTCAGGATAATGACTTTATTTTAAGTAGACAGAAGTTGTTGGCTTGACCCAACTGCTGACAACCGGTCTCCCCTAAACACCCCACATGGGGCCAGATCCTGAAGTCCTCCTGTGGTTTTTATCCAAACTTACTCTCACTGCAGTCAAAACTTGAGCAGACACAGCCTCAGTATTTGGCCTACACCTACTGCAGACTCTTAAAAACCACCACAGACAAATAAATTTCTATGCCCAGGTTCATTTTCTAGTCTCGAACTCCTCTGAACTGTTGGCATGATTTTTGTGCAGTGAGTTGAGAGTAGGATATAAATTACAAATCTCTCCACTGCTAGCTTCTTGCATCTCTTGGGCTCAAGTTTCAACAAAAGAACAGTTTGCCAGCCCTGACCTCGTACAGCAGAGGCAATGTGTTGTATATGAGCTTCATTCTGACAGATGTTGAGCAGCTTGGGAATATACAAAGTCCCCTTGACCGAAAGCAAAAAAAGAAGTAGATGTTACTCAGCATCTTGGAAGAAGAGACCATGTTTGCTTCCCCTGGGCAATCTTCCCAGTCTGGCCTTCCCAGGGCTTAGTACCACAGCCTCCAGACAGCCACTACAATGTTAATGTTTAAATAAATGGCTTGGAAAAAAAAAAAAAAAAAAAGAAAGAAAAAAAAGAAAAGAAAAGAAAAAAAAAAAAAAAAAGGCAGGGTAGACATTGAAAGGTGAAACAGCCCCAGTGAGGAGAGGCTACCAAATACACATGCATACACCCATTATCATCAAAGGAGGGAGAACCAACATGAGATAAGTTGAAATTGCTGTTCTGCATTGAGAGAAGAGCATGATGAAAGGTAGTAATGATTTTTAGGGACATTCAGAACACACTTTATTTCCATAGGGGCTAATACTAATAAAAGCAGAGGGTCATTTGAGTTCACTCCAGTAAAACTGGCAAATATAACATTTGGGGAAATGATCTTCCCTATAAAAGTGTTTTACAAGTGAAAGTTTTATCATACAAAATTGGTAAATGGCATGTGTTTTCAGTACATTTGCCAGCAAGCTTCTTATTCTGTGCAAACTATTTTTAGTCAAAGGGGATTATCAGTTCTACTACAGCTCTGCACCATTGTTGTTCTTTTCACTCAACACCTTGGTTCCAGCTCAGCCCAAACACCTAAAGTAAAATATGTTCGTTAGTGTAATTTCTGTCTCTAGTAAACCACGATCTTCTAAAAAAGAGAAGGGAGAGTGAAGCACAGCCTAAACCTGTCTAAAAAAGAAACTGAATTACTGGCATCTGAAAGTACATCTCAATCACTCTGCAAGGCAGATTTCTGGGAAGAAAAGCTTGTTAATGTTATTGAGTTATTATAGTTAATATATATTATTTGTTATAGTTTGATTTATATACATATACACACATACATATATATAGCTTGTTATAGTTATTGAGGAAAATATTACAGCAAAGAAATAATGCATGTTTTTTTCTGATACCTGGATCTTTCCAAAATGGGGTACTGATAAACAACTCAAGCTAAATTATCTAGTTTCCCTTATGCCCTGGTCAGGTAGGCAAAGGCACACAAAAGGATTGAATGAAACTGGATCCAAGCAACACAAAGAATATTTCAGCTGCTCCCACTTCAGAGCAAAGGTTGTCCTTGTTTCAGGAAAGCCTTCCTCCACTGTGGCTAGCAAGGAACCTATGTTACACTACAGTAACATACTCCAGCAAAGTACACAATTTCACATGGTGTTGCAGTCAAACATTTCACATGGTGTTGCTCAAAGAAGGGGGCATGAATGGGCAGTACAACTTTTTAGTCCCAGAACCATAGAGTCTTTTCAAAGATTGCAGGAAATGGGACCTTATCAAATATCACTTTTAATAGAGGTTCTCTATGCAAGTATGAGTGTTATGATTAAGCCCAAGGGTATAGCCAGTGCACGGAGGAAAGTGATCTTGTGATTTGGGGCACTAAATTGGGATTCTGCAGGTTTAGATTCATCAGCTTTTGTTTCACTGCTGTGTTTTTTTTCATTTTCCCTCTTTGTTATCTCACATCATCTCAAAATGTACCTGAAGTTCCCCATTGTTTGTTTAGATGTGTCCATAGAGGGCTGTTTCTTACTAGAGAAGCTGGCACTTTCAGATGCTAGTGAAATGTGAATAATCTCTGCCATGTGGTGCTTAATGTCTCCAAGTATCTCGGTGGAAAAGGTTGATTTTTTTTCTTAAATGACTTCTTAGCAAACACAGAATGAATGTGTATTTCCAAATCCCACCTGATTCCTATCTATACTTTCAATGATTTGCATCTGAGCTTCATTATGTGTCTCAGTGTGACAACTATCCTGATCAGCAATCATGAAAATCTGAGATTTGTACAGAAACTAGAAGAATTTTCAGATCAACTTTATTCTTAACTGATTTAGTTAATCTTTCTATTAGATTTAGTTAGTTAACTTAATTTAGAGTAGGTGGTACCATGTTGTTATGTGCAGGTTTAGCCTAGTGCAACTTTCTTGCTGCTCGAAAGTGACTTTCCACAACGATGACAATACTTGCCTCTCCAGCAAAGAAGTTTTTTGTGCACTCTTAGAAAGAGGTTTCAGTATTATAGCTGCCTTTCCTGAGAGTCCCTCATATGATTAATTTACATTTTGAACTGCAAGTCATTATCTTCCATGAATTCTAAATCTAAAATACTAAAATACTAAAATCCCATATGCCCTGGTCAGGTAGGCAAAGGCACACAGAAGGATTGAATGAAACTGGATCCAAGCAACACAAAGAATATTTCAGCTGCTCCCACTTCAGAGCAAAGGTTGTCCTTGTTTCAGGAAAGCCTTCCTCCACTGTGGCTAGCAAGGAACCTATGTTACACTGCAGTAACATACTCCAGCAGAGTACACAATTTCACATGGTGTTGCAGTCAAACATTTCTAAAATACTTCCATGAATTTAAGATCCTGAGTGTAATGGTGCTATACTGGGATGTTGTTAAAAGTGTTTAATAGGAAACTGCTTCTCCGGTGCTGGGCGCTTCCAAGAGCAGCCCAAAAAGGAGAGCGCTGGGGTCAACCAGAGGAGATCGAGAGAGAAGTGGTATCTCCCAAGTTTAAGTTCTGCTTTGTAAATGTGCTCCCGACTGATTTCTATCACAGTTAGCCACAGAGAATAATGCGTAATCTTTACATCTCTATAGCACAAAATGAGTGACATCACTAGAGTTTAGAAATTGCATATAGAACACATTGGTAAATCAAGCGAAAGGGATAAATATAATGGAAGTGTGCATGCTTTGAATACTGCACAGAGTGTTCATATAGCTCATCTGAATGTCTTCTGAAATATTAGTACCAAGGAAAGAATAATTAAGTAAGCTATTAATAACTCACGGAGACTCCCTGTCTCAAATGTACTTTTATCTTATAAATGTAAGGTCAAAGCTTAAAAATGAAGACTTATTAAAAATGAATGCTGCAGAGAACCCCTGTCCCTTGCCACTACTCCAGCTCTGTTTGAAAGGTAGTACTTATTTTCCTTAATAACAGAACTTAAAAAGGAACATAATTAAATAAAAGCTATGGAAATATGTAGAATATTAGGGCCTGACTTGAACAATTACCATCACTTTCAGTGAGCTTTCCATCATGTCAAAGGTGACTCTTGTAACAAACATTTGTAGTGTTTTAGAGAGAGTGGAAAATTCTGATTGTGCTAGAAGTAGCTTTAATCACCTGGCCAATACCTAAAATAATTATTTTTTGAAGAGGCAAGTGTCCTTTGAGGATGATGTAAAACATGGGGAGAGCAAGGAAACAAGAATTGAATTTTTCAGACTCTATTTTAGCTGTTTTAGCTTAAATGAATGTTATTGGTGATTTTTTCAGCCTTTTTTAGTTTTAATTTTATTTATCCATCTCTGTGGCTTTGAACTGTCCTTTAGAGTCTAGAAAGCAAAACTGATTTTATTACTGATTTGTTTTCCTTTCACCTTGCATTCACAAATCTCCTACTTATCTTCTTGCTGAAATAAAACTGGATTCAACTCACCTAACTCCAAGCACCTAATTAAGGTGCCTAAGTTCAGAGTGTGGTTGCCTTATTACCTTCTATAGTCAGCTGACTTAGATGGCAATTTCTGAGGGTGATTTCAAGCCACTTTATACTTAACTGCCCTCTGGAGGTCCGGCTCTCAATCTCGACAATAGAGAGTACCTAGGGTGACATTGTGACTCGGCTGCGTGTCTCATTTATGTATCTAAAATTAGATAGAATTAATCTATCCCTAAGTGACTTTATGGTTTCTTTTGTTACTCCATAATGTATTGGTTATTGGCAAAGAGGTATTTTCTTTTTAAAAAGAAGAATATATGAAATGCATGTATGCACTTACATGTATAAAATTTAACTGAAAGAGGTTCGTATGCAGAAACAGCATTGAAAGGGCAATTTGTCCCCTGAACCTGCCCCAGTGTAGCTGAATGACTAGAGGGTCTCCTGAGATCACCCGTGTTCCAGGTGCGCTCTTCTCTGTGGCCTTCTTTCTCAAATAATGAAATCTAATATAATGACAGATATGCCAGACTTTTTGTGCTGGCAATCTACAGCTTAAACCCCAGGCCTTTCACTTCACCTGCCTTCATTATAGCAACTTTTTGTCCTAGAGCATCTTCTCAACTTCGGTTAGCTGTATTGTCTTTGCAAAAGACGAAGCATTTGGCAGCTACCTAAACTAATACAAAAAAAATCTTCTCATATTTATTTCATTTCTCTAATACCAAAAATATAGAAAATCCTATGGATATCTTAGACTGGAGAAAAATATTCTTTGTAGTAGCATAAACTCCTGCAAGAATTCATCTGCCATCCTTCACACTAAGCGTTTAAATCACTTACCTCGAAAAAGTCAATTTATTGAACAGCTTGCATTCCTTTCCACGTGGAGAAAGTACAGATTACCTGTTCAACTCTGCCTCTGCACTCCCAGGGATATTGGCAGGGATGCTTAGGAGATGCTGCTATTAAAACATGCAGCCCTAGGTACATCACACTGCATTTGATGGGAGAATGTGTTTGCTCTTGCTATGATGTCCTCTTGTTTCTGAAGAGGAAGGCTTTGTCTAGACCAAAGGCTGGTGCACCACAAATGCCAGGGTTGTGAATGCAGGGAATCTGGCTGGCATGCTTACAGCACTTGAAATCTGGCTTCCCTCCTGCAGCAGCCAGGAGACAAATGAGAAATGATGTTCTTGTTGGCTAGTTTGTTAGCACACAGGACATAACTGGTCACTTACTTACACACCAACAGGAGTGTTCTTGCAAACTAAGCAGTCTGTTTCTCCTGAAATTTGAAAAGAAAAGGATGGTTATTTCTACTTGGAAAGTCTTAGAGAGTACTAAGGTAATTTGATGGCAAAAACTCTGTTGATACCTGTATTACTGTTTTTTTTCTTGGCTATGTGGTGCATGTTTTTGATATAACAAGTATAAAACATCTGGAAATGGACTTGCTTTCTTTGGCCATTTTTAAAGAACTCTTGGGAATGATCCTTCAAAAGGTACAAATCAATTGACCTAGGTACACTGAAAAATAAATTCCCTGAAAAAGTATATGTATCATTTTCAATGTATTCTAATATATTTTTATAGGAATGAGAACAGAATAGAAATCTAGATAGATTAAATGAGAGAGCCAAGCACTTGCTTAAAATAATAATTTGCTTTATTTGGTTATGAACAGTTAGTAATTACTTCATATTGAACATACAATTTTCAAATGTAATTAAGTGCCTTAGATTTCAAAATTATATATATAGAAATGACTTGGCATTTAGGAGCATAATTTAGTTTAAATACAATGGCGCTTGTTTCCTTCATGTCTGCATCACTTTAAAAGTTACATGCACTATGCAATCTTACTCCAGCTTGGATTATAGTACCCCGTCTTAATCAGAGTGGGTCCAGCATTAGAGTTTCAGATATTGAAGTTCTCAAAGCTTAGGAAAGTTGACATTCTGGCGTGAAATGAATTGTGTAGCTCAGATTCCTTTCTAATGGTAATATGTGTACACTAAGGTGGGGTTTTGTGTATTTTGGGCACTGGCCTAGCTCTGCTCCCACTGGAATGTAATCTTTGTTTGAGAACTTTCATAATCTCACCCTCAATTTACCTTAAAGTGCATCCAGGATGCTAGCAAGGTCTTCTTTCAAAACTATTTAAATTTATCAAATTTTGTAGGAGCAGATAACAAATTTTTCAAGCATTTTGAATAGCAACTCATATTGTACTCTGCTGTAGACTGGTATTTTTTTGTAGGGGAACTTACACATTATACAAATTAGTTAATCATAGGGCATATTAACGTCTGGATAATTTTTGAGGTGCTGCTGTCAGCCCCCGTGGGCAGCCTCAGTCCCTGCCCACCTCCTCGCCTCCCCCATGCTGCTCAGCCCTCACCCTATTTCAGCTCAGCCTGGGTTGTCAGTTCCTGTCCTATGACACCCTTCAAGGTGGCCTCCTCAGCAGTGATGAGTATTTAAAATGCTGCTTTTGGTATAGCTAGGCTCATCAAATACATGCTATACATCATCTGGCATGTGATTTCTGTTGTTATCCATTTTGTTTTCTTTGCTCATCAGCTCAGAAAGGCTTAGCATCTTTCATGATCTGCCAGCTTGTTAAGGCTTCATTTAGGACTGGGGTATACTCTTTTATGTTTATTGTTCACTTCTTGAGATACTTAGCAAGGCCTAGATAATATTATCTGATGGTTTTGGAAAAGTAAAACCTTCAGCTAGACTATAGGACCTCTGATGGACTGGATGAGTGGGATAAATAAACCCCTGGCGTGTTTCTCTTGCCTTCTTTAGAGCAACATTAAAATGGAATTTGACCCATTGAGACAATTTTCTTGCATTTGCAGTGGTAATATTATCCTTTTAGCAAATCAGTAATGAAAATATATGCTATTCATGCATGAATTATCTCCATGGAGGGCTTTCCCATCTAAATCTTTACATTAAGCCGTCTCAGAAATGTAGACCCTATCAATAACTTATTCTTCACCATATGAGCCAGAACATCAGGCCACTTTATGCCAACATACTGTTGCATTATCAACACTGAATAAGTTCTGCTTGTTGACAAGCGAGAACCTTCACTGGTCTCCTTGCCATACTGTGACATATCGTCATAGCATTGTAGAAGAGTATAGCCTTGTAGAAGAGTATAGCCTGATATTAGCGAAAATCAGCCCTTCATTTCATAAATACTCAAAAGCAATATCTAACTTCACAAACTAGATGTTTCACTACTTCAGACAAATGGAGTGAACATAGGAGTTAATTTGGGATAAATAAGGAAACATTTTGAATTATACATGTTTAAGGAGATTCACCAATCTGATTATTCCTGACTGAGAGATTAGTAATTTGTTCCAATTTAGTGTAGGGAGATCGAGAGTTCTTTCACTGTATTCAGAATGAGTTAATATAAGTTAAATAAGAGGTAACATATCAGTATCTTATTGATGGAAATGATATTGAAATTAATAGCTATAAATGCTCTTTGATATTGATAAGTATTGATATTGATAGATGTCAAAATCAATAAGTATCAATGACTAGATATCAAAAGGTATTGATATCAATAGGCATTGATGCCTATCTATCAAAATTGGTATGACAATCAAAATGTTTAGATAACAATAGGTATCAATAGTGATATGCATTGATGCTTATTGATATAGATACTTATTGATAGGAAAGGAAATCAATAGTATTGATGCCTATTGATATGGATAAATATAGATGCCTATTGATACACATCAGTATGAAAACATGATGATATCAATAGGTATCTACACCTATCAGTAACCATAGATATTGATGTCTATTGAAACTGGTATCAAAATTGATAGGTATTAATGCTTATCAATACGTTATGGAGATCAATAGGTTTTGATACCTATTGCTGCCTATCAGTATTGATAGCTATCAATAGATATTGAGATCAATAGGTATTGATGTATGTGAGTATTGATACCTAACAGTAGCAATAGGTATTGCTAATAGCTAATAGGAATTTCTAACAATATCAATAGCTATCAATACTTATTGACAGGTATCAAAATTGATAGGCATATATGCCTATTACTATCAAAAGCTATCAATACATTTTGAAATTTGTATCAAAACTGATAGGTATAGATGCCTATCAATAACAAATTTGGTATCAATATATATCAATAACAATAGGTATCAATGACTTGATATTTTAGGTGTCAGTCCCAACTAATACAAAATTTGGGATCAAAATCAATAGTATTGATACTTATCAAAATTTATTAATACAAAAAACAATAGTTAGCAAAATCTCTAGCTATAAATGATTATCAAAATCAAAATGTATCAATTTGATATCAAAATTGTTATCAAAATCAGTAGGAATACATGCCTATGGATGCCTACTGATATAAAAAAATTTTAACATAGGATGCCTACTGATATCAAAAGTGATACCAAAATTGATAACTGTAAATGCCTCTCAATATTGATAGGTAACAATGCCTATTGATATAAAAAGGTATTGATAGGTATTGAAATTGACGGGTAGGAATGGCTATCAATTAGTATTGATGCCTATCCATAGGGAAAGCTATCCACATTGATAGGCATCCATGCTTTTTGTTATCAAAATTGATATCAATACCAACAGGTGTACATGCCTTTTAGTATTGATAGGTATCAAAATTGATGGGTATTGATGTCTATTGATATGGAAAGGTTTCAACATCCACAGGTATTGATGCCTATCGATAAATGTCAGTGGATAGGTATTGATGATATTGATATCAAAATGTACAAACGTTGATAGATGTCGATGCTTATTGATATCAAAATTGATATTGAAATCCATAGATATCAATGCCTGTCAATACTGATAGTCATTGATGCCTATCAATAGATATCAATATCAATAGATATAATTGCCTATCAATGAGTATTGATACCAACAGATATCAATTACTATTGTTACCTATCAACATTGGTAAGAAATGATAGATATTGAAATCCTTATCTATCAAAGCTTATCAACAGGTATCAATACTGACAGATGTCTATGCATATTGCTATTGATGTCTGTAGATACCTATGAATATTGAAATTTAATGATAGGGATCAAAATCAGTGGGTATATTTGCCTATCAATGCCTGTTGTTTTTGAAATCAGTATCAAAATCCATAGGTAAAAATACTTTCTCGTATTGATAGTGATCAGTATTGATAGATGATGATGCCTATTGATATTGATAAGTATGGATATCAATAGGTATCAATGACTACCAATTTTTCAAAATATCATTATGGATTGGTATACATGCCTATTGATATTGATATGTACAAATGCCTTTTGATAAATATCACAATCCATAGGTATTAATGTAGATTGCTGCCTGTTGATGTTAAAACCTATCCCTATTGAAAAGTATCAATGCCTATACTGAAACTGGTATCAAAATAGGTATCAATGGAGGTTGATAAGTATCAGCTTACACAGCTGTCTACAGGTACTGAAATCAATGGGCACCAATGTGTATTAATGCCTGTTGATGCCCATTAATGCCTTTATGTACTGATGTCTCTCAAAAACTATCAATATCAATAGATATCGATGCCTGTCAGCAGGTCTATAGTCGATGTCTATTGATAGGTATTGAAGTAGATGGATTTTGGTTAGTATTGTTCCCTATCAGTATCAATACCTATTGATAGGAATTAATATTGACAGATAGTGTATGTGTATCAAAATCAGTAGGTATCAATGCCTATCAATGCTTATGGCTGTTGGTAGGTACAGATAATAATAAGTGGCCATGCCTATTCATGTAAGGTTTGATGACTGTCAATATTGATAGGTGTCAATATCAACAGGTGTCTATGCCTGTTAACATTGGTAGGTAATGATGTTCAAAATATTGATGTCTATTGATTAGTATCGAGAGGTATTGAAATCAGTAAGTGTAGATAACTACTGATATTGATATGTGTACCTATCAATTGATACTGATATTCATACCTATCAATATCAATATTGATACCTATACCTATCAATATCATATCCAAAGCAAGTATGAAATATATAACTTTCTATCAGCTTTAGTGGCGTTTGAATTTAAACTCATTTAAATTAATTTGAATTTAGCCAAGAAGGCCAATGGTGTCCTGGGCTACACTAGGAAGGCTGTTGCCAACAGATCTAGGGAAGTGATCCTGCCCCTCCACTCAGCCCTGGTGAGGCCACATCTGGAGTACTTTGTCCAGTTCTGGGCTTCCCAGTACAAGAGAGATATGGAGCTACTGAGGAGAGTCCAGCATAGGGCTATGAAGATGATTAGAGGACTGGAGAATCTCCCCTACAAGAAAAGATTTTGAGAGCTGGGCCTGTTTAGCCTGGGAAAGAGGAGGCTGAGAGGGGATCTTATCAGTGTCTACAAATACCTTAAAGGGGGATGTCAAGGGGATGGGGCCGAACTCTTTTCAGTGATGCCAAGTGACAGGACAAGAGACAATGAGCACAGGAGATTCCATCTGAAGATGAGGAAAAACTTCTTCACTGTGAGGGAGCACTGGAGCAGGTTGCCCAGAGAGGTTGTGGAGTCTCTTTCTCTGGAGGTATTCAAAACCCGCCTGGATGCGATCCTATGCAATGTGCCCTGGGTGCCCTGCTTGGGCAGTGGGGGTAGACTAGATGATCTCCAGAGGTCCCTTCCATTCTCAACCATTCTGTGATTCTGTGAATTTATGGTGTTGTCTGAGAGCCATGTTGGACTGGGAAACCATGGCCATGTGGGAATGAAACATGGAATCCAGCACAAAAGACGAAACTTTCCTTTCTCTATCCTCAAAAGCACAATACGATGGAAACTCCGTTGTCACATGACATACCACTTCATAGCAATACACATGAAGTCCCATCAATATCTAGGTTATAGTAAATATTTAATTTTTGTAGTTGCACAATAAGTAATTTAGTCAAATATTCAAACCTGAATGACATCTAATTTTACAAAAAGAAAGGAATATTCTAAGAGTATAGAATGACCTGCACCCTGATATCGCATGGAAATCAAATAGATCTGTAAGTACACAACACAAATATAATCTTAAGAAACAGACTTGAGGAATTTGCTGTTTTGACCTGAGTCTACAAAAAGAGTGATTTAGACAATTTTGTATGTATACAGGATCGAACCTTTAGGCCACTAGCCAGGCACACACCCAATGATGTCAATGCAATTGACTTACACGGGAAATAAAGCAACATTTATTACACGCCAAGTGAGAATCTCTGCTTGCTCAGAATAAGGAAGAAGTGCAAACAGGTGCTGGCTCAGCAGGAATGGAAACTCCAGAATAACAGCAGCTTTTTCTTAGGCTCCTACACATCCTGAAAGAGTACATTTCTGTCAGTACGTTAATAAAGAATTATCTACTACTCGGTCCACCTGTGTCTGGGTTTGAGTCTATCTGCAGAAATTTTAGACTCTGAGGTTTCCTAACATTATTTCTCTGTCCCTTCTTTCTGCTTGTCTGCAAGCAGCAGAAAAAGCACCCCCTCCCCGGCCCCTTGTCAAGGAAGCAAGGGCCCCACTCGCCTCTGGCTCTTGGGGGAAGAAAAGAGTCATTATTGACACATGTAAGTGATTTAAGAAGAGACTGTCTACCCTGATAGAAAAAGACTTAGTTGTCTGGTGAATCAGGAAATGTCAGACTTTCTGAAAGGTTAATGGGAGGCTTTAGAAACACATTAAATCTAATCTTGCAGTGTGAATACTGATGACTTTGTGTCAAGATCCTAGAAATAAGAGGGGCAAGGAAGAATACGTTAGGTGAAAATAAGTTTTGATTGGGGAGGAAGAAGAGTGCTTTATTGCAAAATGTTGTGGAATTTGTCCTTTTCTACAGAGCTGGCTATCTGCCTGGTACCATAAACTAAAATAGGACACATCACAAGACCATTTGAACTGAAAGCAGTGCTCGGATTTTTTATACTTACTGAAGTTTAATTAAATGAATGACCTGGTCAGCTATGGAAGTGAATGAAATTAATTTATTTCAGACTTTTCTACTTCAAATGGTCTGAGTAAAACCTCAGTAACTGCAAGGACTAGCAGGGAATTGTATAATAACCTTTCCATTTCAGTCAGCATCACCCATGCCTCTTTTGGTTTAGCTGAAGAATCATTAAATATGGAATTCATAAATAAACACGCTTTACATGCAACCTTTCCCCTTGATATTTTACAATCTTAGAGGCATTAACAGAGGCAGAGGCATAGGACATACGGGAACAAGCAAGGGAAGTTTTGTTAGTCAGGTTTAGTTGAATAATTGACACATTTTTGTGCCATTAGCTTTCTGAGCAACATCTTTTGATTTATATTCAGGTTTGAACGTTATTCTTAGGTCATTAGTCTTTGGTTTGGGACTTTCTTTCATTGCTTCGTAGCTTTGGGGAGATTTGCCTTTGCTGGTCGTTAGCAGGTTTTTACAATGTGGGCACAATTGGTTAATCCTATAATAGAAACCTGCTGTGTGGAGAGTTCTATTTTTACTGTACATACTGTATCTCATAGCATAAGCCAGTTTTAGAATGGGATACAGCTGCCATTAAATCTGTACATCTCAAGAAGGCATGTGAATAGCTGCTCTTTATGTAACGACATATCCTGCAGTTCTATTATCCCCGCTCAGGCTCTAAGTAACGCCAATCTTTAGCAAATCAATATCTTTAGCTTTCCCTCTTTCATTCACTTGATTCATTGTCCCTGAAAAGAAACAGAGCCTGTGCCTAAGCTGACCTGTGGGTGTGTGTTACGATGTGCCAAACCGAGATGCTGGCTGGAGCGCAGCAGGGCTCCCATCTGACCTGCCTACCTACATGTCCTTCCCAGGGAACCCAGGGTGCCAAGCGGAGGAGCAAGGGGTAGACCAGTGGTCCACCCTGAAATAAAGCTGGTCTGCTGTGTAGAAGTAACCACCGCAACAGAAAACACTGAGGTAGGGTTTTTTGGTTTGCCAGAGTGAGGCATCCGAACACTCTGGGTGCATCCACATGCTTACCTTAGCCACACACGTGTGTGGCTGGATGTCCGTGCTGCAGCCTTCCTCCTCACACCCTGTAGATGTGTCTTGGTTGAAACCTGTCCCTTGGCAGTAGCTCCTGGTGTAGGAATATTCTGGGAACATATTGTGTGCACGTGTGTGCGTGAAGTTTGCAGGGCCGGGGGAGGAAAGCACACTAATCAGGGTAAAATCCATCAGCAGCACTCTACCAAATGCAAAATTTCTACTCTGCCTTTCCAGAATCTCAGATCTTAGCTCCCCCTAGGTGCTGTAGAATTGTTCCTACTGTTCTTCTCCCAAACAATGTAATTACAATCAGGCTAAACCAAACATGAGAAAATGTGCTTATGGACTAGATTTATTAAATGTCTGGTCTGTTCCCATGTCAGTTTGACAAATGCTAGGCTTTAGTCCATACGTTACTTTTAGGATTCAAGAGGCAAAAACATGTAACAGTGGTCTTGAGCAAGAGCTACATTGTAATATATCCTGAAATATGTGCATTTTTTACAGACCAGACATTTATATCGAAATATAATCACTCAGCAGCAAACATGCAAGTATCATTCACCTAAAAAAATTGGCACACTATCTCTGCATTTAACAAGGTATAAAAAAAATCCTTAAGGGCGCTGTCAAGGCTCCCATAAATCATCTCAACTTGCTTGCATCTCACTCTGAGTGAGCCCTCTGAGAGAAAGCTAAGGTGACTTCTGCTGACTTATGGAGGCAGGCAGCTTGGAAACCCTGTCAGGGAGTAAGGAAATGGGAGTGGCTGTGTGATAAAAAGGATATAGCGTAGTCACTTTCAAATGCTGGTTCATGAATCCCTTCTAAAAGGTCTGCAAAAAGTAATTAGTAGGTTTATATTTATTCTTACTGGTCTATGCCTCCATTGGAAAATATTCCAAGGTTCCCAGGTATAAAAAGATTGAAAACCCATTCAAAGAAGGAACTTGTAGGCAGGCAGACTCTTGGAGAAGGCAAGTCACATTATAGTCACTTAAAGAAATCCCAAATGTGGAAAGAGCTCATTAAAAAATTCTGAAGAGCAAACACTTGATTTTTCAAATCTTTATGCAAGGATATCTTTTTAAATAATGGTTACACATATTCTTACCTAAAGAGACTGAAAATCAATTAATTTATTTCAAAGAATTGTCACTGACCTTCTCCCTATGCACTGCACCCTTGGTGGTAGGTTCCTACTTCCAGACTCGGTGACAGTCAACACAGTGACTGTGTGAGTCAAACACTGACCTGTCACCCTGACATTCTTCTTCTGCCTGCTGAGACCTGCCTTACTCAACTCACTCAATTCCTTTGCCTAAATATAGGCATCTAATGTGGTTTGAGACATGGTGGGGTGTCTCAAGAGGGCTGGCCAGCCTGCCTCATGCCTCAAGACCGTGTCTTCTGCAGTGGCAGCTGGAGGCTGGGCACTCTCCAGAGGACCTTCACACCTGTGTTTTAGGCAGCTGAATTGGGTCTCCGCAAGAGCTGGCTGCTGGCTGCTGGTTGTGGTTGTCCTGCCTGCAACACCCAGGAAACTCTCCTCTCTGGAACAAGCCCAGATGCCATCCAGGGAAACAGCAAACCATGCCTCCTTCCAGCCGTGCTCCAAAAAGAACAGAAATGTAACTGTGAATAAAGCAGAAAAGAGAGTAAATCCTGCTGCCCACCATCACTACTTTCCACGATGGGGAAACCTGGCATTGTTGGAAGTAGTGGGACTCCATGCAGCAGAGTCCTGTGGATCCTCTCTGCTCAGCCCACATGCAGAGTGCAAGACCAATTTTTGTGCGTGACTGAGTATTGGCGTAAGGGATGTGTACTGCTGATCCCTTACTCTGCTTGTGGTTCTTTGCCCTGCCCTGGTTGTAGGTGAAATGGATTTTGCTGTTGCTTGCTTATATAAGAAAAAGTGCATCCAGATGCAGAGAGGAACAGCAAGGGTTGGAGGCCTGTGCTCGTGCTCAGGTCTCCTTCCTCCTTCTGGCTTCCCTAGTGCTGTGTGCCTGCGGGCTCAGCAGCTCTTCTTTAGTCAAAAGATGTTTTGCCATGTCTGTAACAGCACAACAGGTATGGGGAAAGCAAAGGTGTGAGAAACTGAAGCAAAAAGAGCTGCACTGAAAAGAAAAAAGCCCTGCCAAGTGGGCTGTAAGGAAACAAGGCTGCTAGTCACTTATACATATTGAAAATATTAGAGGTATGCATCAGCCATGAAGAGCATGTTCCAAACCTTCCTAAAACTCAAAAGCTATTTGGTACTACGTATGTACCCTGATTTCAACACAAATTCATGTGTCCATGTGTCAATATGATCTATTTGATATAAAACTAAGCAAAATCACCCCTCCAGCAGTAGCCACGGGAGTCTACAGCTATGCTATATTTCATGTCAAACTGACTCATAATTCAAATTTTTGTAGTATATATCAATATATTTGGCACCACATTCTCTATTTTATCAAAATTAATTTTCAGTTTGGGGACCTGGCATCTTATTCCAAGCCTTTTTTTATTTAAGGGGCTATGCCTACTAGTTAAATCTACCCCAAGGAGTAAATATGTGTGTACATATATTTATAAATATACATCTCATATGTGTCTCCAGGTATATGTGTATGCATGAGTGCTTGTTTGTGTAATGGCAATCACTGTAAATGTAGTAAATATTCTCTAGTATTTATAAGTCAGAATATTATACAACTATGATCTTAAAAGCTGGATTCAGTAGATAAAATCATAAAACCTTATAATAACGACAGCTTTTCAAAGATATAGCAGATGTTTGAGACACTAGAAATTTAGAAGATACTGAACATTAAAATTCTCAGTTATACTGAGGACCCCCTATGCCTAATTTAAAAATTTAAAGCCCATTATTTTACCATAAAATAATATTTTTGTCAAGGAGTCTTTTAAAATCAGATTCTTTAAAAACAGTAATTATACAATAAAAACTGAGGAGGTTTTCAACACTAGAATTATGTCTGCATTTTTTATTTTGATGTATGTGCGGATTTTCCCCAAAAGAAATGTGTTTGCCAGCTGAGTTATCTCAAATCTCTCCATGTGTAATCTGTGACCATGGAATATTTTTCAAGTAGTTGGAGGATAATGAATGTAATTGTTTAAAAATATAAAAGGAATCAGTCAGCAAGCTGACCTGGGTCCGTTCCTGTACTCCGAGCTAAGTTGCTTTCATTATACTTATTTTCTCCTTCTGGCCCTTGTCTATCTCATTTCTAAACTTTTCCTATCACTCAGAATCATTATTTTCATGTTAAAAATTGGTTTATACAATATACCTACTCAGAGGATTATTAACCACTGTAAAGGAAAATGAAGTGGCACTAACTCAAGTTGGCTTTTTGACATCATCAATAAATTTTGAATCAGTCTCCGCTGAGGTTTTAGTAAAGATTCTTATCGTTCCTTTTTTTTTTTTTTTAAGGGTGGAGAGGAGAGGGAAGTTAAGGGAGGATGAGCACATTCTCCCTCCTCCTTTTTTTCTGTTACTATTCTCCTGCCTTCACAGTATTCCTTGAAAGCAAACACTTTATGCAAAGCAGCTGTCTAAGGAAGTTACTTTTACTTTGCATTGCAGGGTGGCCTATTGAAAATGATTAACTTGACTGTGATGGAAAGAGAAAAACAATCTGGAAACATCTGGCAAATTGCAAAGCAATGCCTAACATTTTATTCCCTGTAGGATTTAGCTTAGAAACATTATACTTAATGGGTGCCCATTTACTTAAAGTAGTAAAGGTTTTGATGCAGTTCCTTTTTTTTTCCCTAAGTTGTAGTTTTGTATTAGCTTAGCTTATATTCTTGAATACTCAGAAGAAGATTCATTAATACAAAGTGGACATAGTGTTCTCTTGAAAACGTGTTTATTGTTCCAGGCTGGCTCATCATATTTTGTATGCACATATTTCATCGAGGCTTGAAATATGTGGAAATTCATTTCTTCTGTTCCATGTGACTCCATGTGACTAACATGAGAGCCAAAAAGTACTTTAGGGACATAAAAAATACAATATATCAATTAAATTTGAAAAAGTTAAATTCACCTTAATGTCACCTTTTTAGAGGATTTCATTCGGTTTGTAGATTGGCTGAGAAATGAAAATATTTTTCCAAATTTGTTTCAAAAGTTGTGTTATTTATTACCTTATAGTCTTCTAAAACAAACAAAAAAAAGTATGACCTCGCTTATTTGTGTTGTTTTTATGGAGATATTTTATTAACTACATATTTCATATTCATTATTTTTTAGGTAGCATTTCTCAAGTAAGTCATACGGTAGTGTCATTGAATGGGAACAGACCAGAATAAATGGGAACAATATGTTAAGAAAAATGACTACAAACAAACTTACTCTTGTTACAAGTTTCAATTTTGTCTTGTTTTTTAGAGTTTTTTTTTTAATTCTGTAGGAGACTATCTAGGGAAAGTTTTGCATAAATAAACACTTCTGTACATCTAAAACTGTGTGAAAAATATGTTATTTTTTCAGTGGTCAAACCAAAAAAATCAAACAAAAAATTCAAAATCTCAAAATTGCACTGACATGAAACATTTCCTTTCCAGTTTATCTAATTCACATCTTTTAGCCTTAAAAAAGTCCTCATATTCAAAAAGTTAAGTATTTCAAAATGAAAATTCAATATGATCCCCCAAAAGTAGTAACAAAACAGTTCACATTTACTAAATTTCATTTCATAATACAAAATCTGTTCTAATTTAGTAACTAGTAGAAAAAGCATACAAAATGAATGTTTAGGGCAAATTTAGTATTTGCTAAAACAAAAGTTTCAACTCTAATTTTATTAGCAGGCTTTTAGTAAGAACAAATCTGTAGCTATCTGGGTGGCTGAAAGCTACATAGGCATACATAAAGCATGTTTTTAATTCATGTTCCTACTGCTGTAACTAGAAGTTAAATCTGACATTCTGGAAACAGGTCCATGGTTTTGTGGCATCTGTGATATAAATAGATCTTTTTCTTTTTACAGGTGGAGCAGCAGTGTTAAATTTGTCCAATGCTTTGGTATTTTAGATATATAGCTTTACTAGAAGCCTCCTATAGATGTACCCTTGCATATCTGCCTGTCTTCTCACAGGGGTTTTCTGTGTCCTTCTGAATGCCTCGGCGGGCTGAAGGATGTGTGATCAGTTCCTCAACAACAGGATTTGTATCATAACTCCGTTTTGCAGTGCTCTGAGCTATTCTCATGGAGTGGAAGTCTATTTTGCTGTAATACTTCAGGCTGAGAAAAGACTGTGCCTAGAACTCTGAAAAATCTCTCTAATCCACCTCATAACTTGTCCATGACACTTATTCTCTGCATGACTTGGGCAGCACTGATGGTCAAGTTATACTTCCCGCTGCTGCTAAATGGTAACAGGAATGCACTGAGAAAGCTTCAACCTAGTTTTAATATTTGGGAGGCTCTTTAACTCTCCCCTGCTTCATTTTCAGGCATTGTATTAATCATTAGCAAGGTCAGAGGGATTTGGTCTACACTTGTGGTCTGTGGCTGTTCACCCTGTGTGTGGAAGAGAGGCAGAAAAATCAGTAGCACAAAATTTTGGTGACTTTGTGTCAACTTCTGATAAGATATTAGACTGTGAGGGTTGTACTGACAGCGCAAAGTTACCTCCATAGTCTGAAATGGTTTAATCTAAAATGCTTGAGTGACTATTTCTTACCCTGTAGCCCAGCAAAATAATTGATTTCAAACAACCTCTTTTTTTTTTGCTTTCTGACCCTATTGAAGTAGCAAGTGAGCCTTCCCAGATCAGAGATCCTATTTGTAGCCTTCCTTCCCTGAGGATATCTATAAGAATGTTTTTATGATTGTATTGAATGAGAGGGCTTTCTGTTCACATCTGTAACTTCTATCTCTTTAACCCCCTTTTAGAGGCCTTTTTCACTTTGCTTGATATTTTTAGTTGCTGATGTCCCCATTTCATTAGTTTATTTGTTCATATAAGGAGTCCAAACATTTTTAACAGCAGATGCTTAACAGAATATTTAAAAATACATCAGTAAGCCAAGGAATTACTTTCTGTATCTTACTCTACTCTTGAGGCCTCTGAATTCTACCTGTCTTTCAAACTTTAAACAGATGAACCATCTTCTCACCATCTTCTTCTACACAGAGATATGACCCTTCAGAAATTTACTGTTGTCTATCCAAATTGTGTTCATCGTTAAATTCTTACATGTAACTAGCAAAAACTTCACCAATCATGAAATACGTGAATTGTATTTGAGAAAAAAATCTATAAAGAGTTTATAACATGATATATTGAACTACAATCGATTTCAAAGTATTCAAGTCAAGTGACTAATGAGCACTAGGGATGTAGTTGGAAGGGAAACATTTTTAGCCACAGTCTCTCTACTGTTTAAGTGCTGACATCTTACTTGGTGCTGCAGAGAAAGTCCTTGCCTTAAGCAACTGATATCCTTGAATTAAGCCCACAGGTTCATCACACTTCATATCAAATTATGAAGGCGTTCTTGGAGTAGTGGCCGCACAGTATTTTTGTATTTGTTAGCTGTTTATAAGTCTATCTAATATAAGAAAATGGAGATCTCAGCTGGCAGCCAAAAGTGGTCATGAGGATATAGGTGTAATAAAAATCTGTGTAAAGCAGTACTAGCCCAGCTGAGTTTCATTCCCCTGGTAGAGAAGGGATAAAATAGGTCCAATACCTGTGTAAATATTTCACTAAGAGTACGCATTTTGTGTTTTGTAGTCTCACTATAACAGAATCACACTAATTATAGTAGCACTTTCTAGATCTCCTGGTGGCGTAACATAGCCCTAGGAGCAAACCTTTGCCTTTCTAATCTTGGTATATGATTGCATCAGTTTTCCTTGGCTGAACTGAGTATATAGTACCGGGTATGCTTGATTTTGGTGCAGAAATACACAAACCAGCATGAAGGGTATTGTAGTAGGGTGATTTTAAAAATGCAATGAAATGAAATCTTTGTAGTACTGACTTGATAGTCTTTTAAAATCCTCTGCTCATCTGCAATCTGTACTGGTGTGCCAAGGGTAAGCACCATTTCTTCCCCAATGTTTTCCCTGTCTCAAATGGCACTGCAATTTAGACAATAACATGCAGAGCACATGATTAATGAAGCTGTGCACTGAGGACAGGACAGCTGTGGGATCACAAAGAGCTGCTTTGTGTGCATGTTACTGCATGTTCAAGAAACTCCACAAATTGATAATTTGTTAAATTAATTGACTTTCTCTGTGTAATGTTAATGTAACCTTCAGTTGGAAAAGTGCACAGATTTTTACCAAAGCAAAAAGGCAAGAAGTCCAATCTCCAGAGAGTGACTTAGGTCTGCAACTCACCACTTCATCCTTTGCTAAGGATATTAATGTTACCAAGGTGTTTTTAAAATGTAACTCATCTTAAAAAATGTTCAAGTGCCTTTCAATCTTTTAGGCCATTTAAAATTGAGGATAATACAGAAAGATGTGCAACATATATGTCTCAGCAATAATGATATCTGTTTTATAAGTAGATGTGCATAAATTAGGGATGGCCCGAACAAGACTGTTTTCCCAGCCATTTGGGATGCACAGAACAAAGATGAAATTACTGCTAGTTCACACCTATGGCAAATTCATACCTTTACTTTCGTCTTTACTTTTGTTTTTACCTTCAAGTCTTCACCTTTGCTAATAGCTATATCTCTGAACCACTGACCTAAGAAGAGAAATCTCATTATTGGTAACTGGACAGTTTTTAACCCTTAGCACTGACCACAAAGTCAGAGAGGCCTGTTCTATGGTAATGGCAGAAAAATTTTTACATACAAGATATGACAAGTGGTATAACGTTGATAAGTTGTTATGACTGCATTGGTACTACCTCTTCCTCACCGGATGGGAGGGCATTACATTGTCAATTGAGAGGTGAGAGAAAGAAATGAAGTAATATTTTCAGAATCTCTCTAGTGGTGGAAAATATCCCAAATTAAGCCATAAGGGAAGGTACTGGAAACTTGACTGAGTCTTTTTCATTCCTTCCTTCCATGGGTTCCGCAAAACTCTGTTGGGTCAGAGCTCTAGTCTTTTGGCACAGTATCCAAGTGGGATCTTGAAGTAAGTATGTATACCCTGGCCGGCAGCCATATGAAATGAGAAGATATGTTCTCATATTTGAATCAGAGTGTAAAATTACGGCATTCAGTCATCCTATTGATTGCTCATCTTTGATAACTGTGACTCTGATAAAATCTATATATATATATGTACTTTAATTCAAAAAGCAGTGCATTTTTAATGATATTACGGAAAAAAGAAGGTAGAAGGCAGAGTAGTGATCGAATGTATACAGCACTAGTTTTCAGACTTTCTTTGCTTGAGGCTTGTGGAAGGAATTGGAAATACGGTGTTTGATCTCATAAATAGGATCATTTGGCTCTAAGCATCTTAGAGTACTTCTGTTATTACAGACTAACAGTTACCTAATTCTCTTTTTTGCACATTTGATCAGGGAGACACATAACTGCAATTCAGTATTTTAGTTATCATAGTTAATTAGTGTAACAACAGAATTTAGGACAACAGGGATTGGTATCATTTCTTTTTAAAGGATGATATTTGCTAGTTACTTTCTGGGAGAGGGTTCAATGAAAAACAATTTTCCTTGAAGGAGGTGCAGTTCTTTTCTTGCACGCGCTCAATAACATATGTCTTAGAAAGGAAAAGATCCCAATGGTAAGTTGTAAAAATTTCAAAGGGGTTCCAGAGTAACTCCTGCTCCAGTCCAGCACTTCCATGGACGTGTCTTCAGATCTCTCTGTGATACGATTTGCCACCTGCAAGGCTGCAATGGTCTGGGAATAATAGGTGGAGATATGATGCCATGTTGGAGGCCCTCTAAATAACACAGACAACTTGATATACTACAGGTCTGAAAATTCCCAATAGCTAGAATGTATTAATTGTATATTGGCCTATTAACAAGAACCAAATAAAGAAGTGTAGCAGCTTGTTTTTTTACAGCCCTGTCTGAGCTGCATCTGAGAGGGATTTCTTTAACAGATGACCAAGTCTGAGTTTTGACAGATGTCATCAGCACTCTTGATCTTTTCAAAGATGGTAGATGCATAAAAATGTTAGGAGTCTTGGGGAATGGATAAAAAGCATTCAGCTGATCAAGGCTTATTCCATTTTATTCAGGCATAACTTCAGGGCATGCAATTAGTATCATGCCTGGCCTTGACACTTCGCTTCAGCAAACATTGCAGGCCCACAGTTCAAGATCCTATACAAAGCCATATGAAGCCTTTAGAAAGTACATCTGGTTTCCATAAGAATCTCAGTATTTAATAAGCTCTTATATTGTGTACTGAAACATATGTATGATATAAAAATCTCTGGAAACTGCTCTAGTGGAAGAATCATAAGGCAAAACTGATGCACTGTACGTTGAAAAAAAAATGAACACTACCTAATGAAAATGTATACTTCACATAAAAGCAATAGAAAGTACTGAAATATTTATACAGCCTCCGCACATTTGTATTGTATTCTGAAAGCTACCGTATATCTGGTTATGAAATGTCTTTGTCAAATAGTTTAATATACAGAGTAATGCAGTAATACAGAGACAAATAAATGTACAGTTCAGCTGCCTTCCTTTATTATGTAATGAAACCTGTACATGGTGGAGCGGGAGCACTCAACGGTCAGTTGCCGTTCCAGCTCTGACTTTCTTTATCGCCTCTTATAGTGAAAGATACTGCAAGTTGCCTGGCAATTTTTCAGAATATTTGTGTTTTTCATTGCAGACTATTGATAATACTTCAAAAATTAAAAATTACAGGAAATGAAACAGACTGGAGATAATTATTTGTTGCTGCTGCGCAAACAGCAAGACACCAAGACATTTCCTTTGCATCTGAAGGAGTTTCATAGATTTAAAGGTGCCCAAGACAAGGTTGGGACTTTTTCCTTCATTCTAAACAGAGCCAAGCAGATGAAACTAAAGAAATAGTAATACTGGAAGGTCAGTAGTTTAAAAAATAACAGGGATAATTAGACAACTAACTAAGTTACAGAGAGGACTGGTGGTTAGACTGTGTCCAAATTAGATTCTACTCAATTGCCTCCTGATGGGTAGCTAGGACATCTTGGTCAAACATCTTGTTGGCAAATCAGGAAACATTAGGACAAAACTGTCATTGTCCATGACTAAACTAATGTAATGAAAAATGCTTGAAGGGAGGACATTTTACTGATGCTGAAACAGTGTCCCAGATTGTTTTGGAAAGAGAGTAAAACCATTTTTCAAACTAATTTAATAACAACTTCTGCATTAGCAGCATAATGACAGCAATTGCAGAAAATAGGAACTTCCTCAAAAAACAAATAGTCATTGAAACCATATTATAGTATCAGCTCATGGAGATCTGGTTCATCGCCAAAGAAATAATTCAACTAAATAGTATATGAAATAACTCAGATATTATAGAATGGAATTCTAGGATTACTTCATCATTGTCATTTATTTCTCACAGAAAACTAACATAATATCATAATGACATTTTTAGATATGTAGGATCTATCTCTGTTTTCATTAAACAAAAATTTCACATTGTACTGTCTTTAGATACAAAAGATTTGTTTCTGTTTTCATTCAGTGAGATGGCTGGGCATTTTTTGCATACATTAGAAAGAGAGTTGTTGCCCTTTAGCCATAATGTGGTGGCTAACAGATATTTAAACATTTTATCATGGTTTGACACGCTATCATTGTTAACCAATACAATGTGTTTTTTTGTGAACTAGATGGAAGGGAAAAAGAAAATCTTCATTGCTTGTCAGGAAACTCAAATAGCAAACATTATTGTGAAAGGGAAAAACCACTCTGGGCAAGATTTGTTCATATACTATGGGAAAAGTAGATTCAAGAGACAAGCACAGAGTGAAGCCCCAGGAATTTGGACTCAGCAGGAGCTCTCCATGGGGAATTCCAGCAGGGCATGTGGCAGACCAGCAGCTTCATCTAACTCACAGAAATCACATTAAGGTACCCCACAGACCAAGACAGAGTTTCTGGAAAGAGTAAGAAATCTTGTGTTCTCACATGCTTTCAGACACTAATGCTGTAATACGGACCTCCAGCACAAAAGTCCACCTTTTTTTTTAAGTGTATTTTTAGCGCTCAGAATATGTTTTCGGGCAAGTGGGGGAAGGTGCAGAATATTTGGGGATGGGCTGAGATTAGAATGAGAGACCATGCATGTTATGAGTAAGCTGAGTGATGCAGTGCATTTCGTTGGAAGCTGGCAAAGCTCATAATATAATGAGTGCATTTTAATATGTCGTATCCTGCAGAATACAATGTAGAGAGTTCAGGGAAATGTTATGAATATTTCAGTGTGCATCTTTTTATATGAAATATACATTTCGTGTATGCAAAGAACATTTTCAGGAGCTCAGTGAATTCTGAGGCTAAGATATGTGCCTCAGCATTGAGCCTGAATATTTCATTGCATCATAAATATCATATGTTTCAGTATATAATGGAAGACACATAACTAAATATTTGATTTTATGCCAGCCGTAATGACCGTTCATATGAAAAAGTGTTTTCATCATCATGACCCAATTATGAGTGCAATGAAAAACTTGACAATAATTTCAGGATCCAGTGAAACATATGGCTATATTCACGCTGGATACCACAGAAGTGTGGCAATGGCTCCATCACAATCAATGTCCAGCCATTATTTAATCAAAAAAACCCAACTGCTTCCAAAGTAAAAGACAATGGTTCTCTGAAAGCTTTCCAGGTTGGGGTTTACTTAGCACATCAAGGTCCCCTTCTACTCTACATTATAGAACTGGCTGTTGTATGCACTGCTAGTTTTTGTTTTCATTTGCTCCCTGCCTTTACATGGAAAATACCTTATCTTCCACTAGCAATCAGCTACATAATAAAAGTAACTAAATATCTCAAGACCTCCTGGTATTCAAAGATACCAAAGCTTGTTCCTGCTTAAAGCACTGCTAGCTTTGTGTTTATGGCATGGTGATATCCAACAGTAAATGCAGTCTTTATAATGGGAGGTGGTTTGGGACTACAGAGTTTGTATTGCTGCTCATATTTTTTTAACGTGTTAGAGGTATTTGTGCTGAGGGCATTGGTTTAGCCACAGTAGAGAGAAAGTCAATCATTCAAATTTGCTAGGGTTTTTTACCCTGTTCTATACTGATTTCATCTGTGCGGTATTATTTGAATCTATCTCCTCCTAGGTCTTTGATTACAATATGAATTTGGACCAGTGAAACCATTTCATGCATTTTCTGTGGCAGAGTCAGTCTGGCTTGTGCTACAAGGCTCAGAACACTGCTGCTGTAGGGAAAGTGAGGGACAAAATATTGCTGCCTAAATCTCTGAGGAAGAGTTAAAGATCCTCTGATGATGCACAAACTCAGTGCCACAACTATTTTGTGACATGTCTTTGGAGATCATATTGCAAGGAAAAACTAGGGGAAAACCAATGAAAATCATATTAGCATCGAGCCAGAAGGAAATTAAACACAAAAAAATGAAGTAAATTAACAACTCGTCTGCAGTTAGGTCTTCACTGCAGTATACAATATTAGAGGAGGACTGAAAGAGAAATTCTTTGTTCATCGATTTCAGCTGAGGGGATGCTGTACTGTCTATGTCTATATGTTCCACTCACAAGGCAGGCAAGTTTCAGTTTTTATGTCTCTGTGCCATTCTGATTCTCTATCTCCTTCTTTCTCCCATTTCTTTCTTTGTCCCGTCTTCCTTTTTCCTTGATCACATCTGGGTCGTTACCTTTTTCTCTTCTGCCCCCTTACGCTCCCAAAGTGCTGAAGGACAAAGTTTTTTCCACTTTTTGACTTTAAACTCAGCTGCAATGCCCCAGCAGGCATTGCCAATGTTGGCAAGGCTACAGAGTGGACTTATCCCTTAGGAAAACAAACTTATCAAGGTCCATTAAGCAGATCAGCATTTTCTTCAGCACAGGCCTTGCTGAAGGAGGTCCAATGGGATCTGGCTGGCAGATGCTGCTGGAGGTTGCTGGCTAAGCTAGGACAGACCCTCCTTGCCTTTTTCCTTGAAATTTGGGCTTTGTCCAGTGAAAGCATACTGCTAAATCCAGAAACAGAGGAGCACGTTGTCATCGTACAGGGGGGAAATGGGGTGGAAGATTACTCTGAGACTTTCTGAAATACTTCTGTCATTGATACCAGAGTGTCAAGTCTTTACATCAAATGCCTAATGGTAAAGGGTGGTGAGAAGTGTAAAATGAGAAAGTTGGGTATACTGAGAGCTGAGTTTCAGGTCTTCGCTGGGCAGGAAGTGAACTTGCAGGTTCTTTGTGAATTCTGATGATAAGCAAAAATGGGAAAGTATATGCCAAAAGGGTACAGCTGAGAGCAAAAAGCAGCAAAAACTGCTAAATTCTCACACATCTGCTTCATGTAAGTACAGTGGATGCCCTGATAGAACCAAGTCCCTTGGCTCAATAGCACAAGGTTATAATAAACCAAGGCTCATAAATTAGGCCATATTAATTGTCTTTCAAACTTGAAGATGTGTGTGAATGTAGCTTCTTTGGGTCAGGATTTCCTCTTGTGCTTTAGTTTCCACATCTGCAAGGGCCAGAGACAAGAAAGTGTGTTTAAACTTGAAAGAAGTTTTAAGCATCCTTCCTGAATGAGAGATGCTTTCCTGAATAGGCAGGCATAAGCAGGAAAATCAGTGTTTCTGTATATCCATACGTGAGTCTGATTTGATGAGTGATGAGGAGTGCAGTTGTACTTTTTCTGCATCAGTGCAAAGCCAAATTATTTGCAATACATTTTTAAAGTTCAATCCTTTCTCAGGAAAATTAGTTAATTTAGCAGACTTTTTACTGGAGAAGAGAGTACAGTATTTGAGTCTGTCTCCAAAGCTTACAGCTTCTGTTATACCATGCTCTGTACACACTTCGGCAAGAATTTACATCATCTGTGCTGTCTTTCTGTCCCCTGTGAAGCTATTTACATGGAGAAAATTATATATGGGCTTACATGGATCCAGGTATTTTTGTCTAGCTACTTTAATTCCTATGTCACTCCAGAGCTGAAAAACACAAGTCAGTAAATAGAACATGACATAAAACACAGGAAAACAATAGCAAAACGAAACTGCGTGAGAATAATTAAAGCATTGGTACAGAAAGGAAAAAGGGGCCATAGCAAACGCAGGCCTGATCTAAGGGGATGGGAAAACACCATGAGGAGATGCAGGCACGTGTCTCACCTGTCACTGTGTATGGGGATGAAAGGAAGGAGATAGTCTTCACAGCAGCTCCCAGTAAACCCACCTTTAGAGGAAGTGGACACTCATCCTTATCTGCACCTTATTCCTTTAGGAAGTGAGAAAAGAAACAAAGAAGGGAGGGGAGGCTGCAGCCAAATAGCTTTTAAAATAAATTGTGTTCTGTTAACAAGGGCTTGAAAGCACAGCTCTAGCCCTTGAAAATTGAGGTGGTCATTTCAGTAGTATTAGCAGACCATAATTCTGTGTTAAGTAGTTTTGCTGGAACTGGACTTGATGTGTCAGCATCAGTTGCATATTCTGATTACAAACCTCCCTGCAGCTCCCCATGATGTGTTTTCATGCGAACAAACGTTAAGCAGAAATTTGTGGATTTATAATTTTCCTGTGGAAGCTGCTGTTAAAGGGGTATGTAACCATACGTAAGTTCAACACTGTGGTGTGCTGGAATATTTAACTTTTCTCTGTGAATAGTGCCACAGGCCCCAGCCTGGGCTGGCACTTCATCTTCCGCAGGAAGAGAGAAATATGGACCTGGCTCCATAGGATAGGGGTCAAATTTTTCACAAAGAAGGATGAGAATGAGTCTCTCTCATTCACGTTTAGGCAGCTGGCTATGCCTGAAATCATGAGGACAAGTTAAAAAAGCAAAGAAAAGAAAAGGAAAAGATAGAGTTAGTAGGTGCTTAGCAAGATTTCCCAAAGTGCTATATATTTATTTGTGTCTGAGTATGAATACACAAAGCTGACTTTAGTTCCTGTTTTTGAAAATGTTGGCCTTAATCTACATAGACCATCGTTTATTCTCTGCCCTGCCCCCTCCACTCCCTCCCCTTTTTTAACAGATGGAAATATCATTTTCCACCGCTAATTTTTTCCAGGTGGAATGTCTCCAAACTATAAAAGTGAATTTCTCACAATCATCTACGAAGAGAATTAAAAACAGAACTTTAAATGAGTTGGAATTTATTGTCAGAAAATTCCATCCAGGTGAGTAGCAGGCAGTAGCAAGGCTAAAAGGGGGTAGGTTTGGTTTCTTGTTTTTCTTTTTTTTTCTATTTGTGTTTTTGTTATTCAGAAGGCTGAGCGAAAAACGGAAGAAACAGTGGCTCTATTCCAGCTTTGCCCCTTTTCGGTATGAAGTTAGGCAGTGATTATAGCACACGGAAGGGGTTCATCAGAGCTCAGCTACCTATTTGAACCATTTTCGAGTTTAAATCGTGTTTAGAAGCAAAGTTGCTTAAGTACAGCCCAGCAATTCAGTCTGCAGGCTACAGACACCTGCAGAGTCACCAGAAGATTATGCCTAATGCAAATAATCCATCCCATGGCATAGAGTACATCACAGAGATTTAGTTACCGCAGTCAGTGGGGAAACCAGAGATCTGCAGCCAGAAATATCACACAGATGGGCCTGTTTGAAAATCCGCTGCATCCTGGGCTTTCAAACCTTAAAAACAGATGAAGTGATTCCAGCGTGACCCCTGCTGTGATATAATGGATCCTGTCTGTGTGTGCAGTGTTCGTAGTGATTTACCTCTTGCAATTCCTGGCTTGTATAACAGACGGCAATCCTGAAAATGAATTACTATTGATTAGACATCCCGCGCTATTGAATTCTGGACAATTTTACGAATTTATTTATTTGAATAAAAGCTTTTAATGACCTCACTAATTTTAAATGCCTCAAGCAAAATAGTAATTCTTCTTTCTTTCTGCCTGTTTGTGAATGTCAGATACATACTTATGGGCCCTGCTTATGCCAGTTATGACTTGTCAGCACCCTGAAATGTACAGCTTTACCAATATAAAATTTTTTTAAAAAAAGTGGATTTTAGGAGTGGTGGTGAAGTGAATAGAAGAGACGCTTTTCGGGGGAAAAAGTCTGCAGCATCAAGCATAGGGGGAGCTCTTGCCATTCCCAGTTTTTCGGAAGGCCCTGGCAGCAGTGCAGCCCCAGCCGGGCAGGTGGACCTGCTCCCAGCACCCCTCAGCCCCTCCGAGGGCAGGCAGAGCCAGCCCCCCTTCCCCTGATGTCAGCACAAGTGCACTGCAAAGAAAAGACACAAAAAACAGGGGCCAGAGCCGCAGCCAAGCCCCTTGATTACCCCTAGCACTGCCATGCCAAAAATAATACTCTGCTGAGAAAGGAAAGGCTTAGGTGTTGTCCCATGAAAGATGGTACCACATGAAAATGAGTGGGGGTCCTAAATGGGCAGTCCAAGGCTTGGAATGGCCTGTGTTTTGAAGTTTAAAACTTGCCAATGTCTTATTACAACGTTATATCTACTTACTGTAGAAATAAACACCAAGGCAAGACATAATCTGGCACTGCATTGCGCTCTGATTGAAACTAATGGAAAAAGCTCATTGGATTCAGGCTCGCTTTAAAAGCCTAGGAGAGCTCTGCAAAGGTGTTTTCAGTGCATGTATATTAATGATATTTTAACAAGAATTTTTACTGAATAGCCTAATGCATGAGAATAATGTGCACATTCAAAAAATCAACAGCCTGCTTCCCCCTATAAGAGGAAATGGATTAAGCAGTATTTTCGGCAGTACAATGGTCTAGAGTGAAGAAATAGCATGGCTTTTGATATATGATAGTTTTAGGAGTCTGACACAAAAATAGGCTGAAGAAACTCCTCAAAGGCACCTATATGGCACGTCTTCAAGGCCTGGAAATAACTTGTATACAGAACATCCTCTTTTCATTCAGCCAAAAAGAATGTGCTTACATTGCATTAAGGGCAAGGGGAGGGAGTTATGAGTTGCTTCCTGTGATTATTTTCAACCATAATCAATGTGGAACTAATATAGTGAGGTATCACTTCTATAAACAGCCTTGAGCCTGCTGGTTGTGGGATCATAGAGTATAAAAAGAGGGAGAGAGAATGGGAGAGAAAGATAAAATGAGAGAGTGAGTGAGCAGGAGCCCAGGAGGAACTGTGCTACTGTAACAGAAAAACAGGTTCCTAACAGAGAGATCTGGGCTCAGGCAGGCGCTTAAAGCCTTTAAACAGGCTCTGCCAGAGAATCCAATTCTCTACCTTACTGTAAAAACATGTAGCAATAAAATGGGCTGTTTATGACAGCGGCTATCTATGATTTTAATTGAAATCTGTCAGAAACCTACCTCCACGAACACATGCCAAACTTAAGTGCTTCCCATGGAAAAATCAAGAGGGTACAGCAGACTCAGTCTTCCAAAAGTCTATGGAAATGTAGGCTTTTTAATTTACTTTTCAGGTGACTGTTTCATACCCTAAAGGAAGATCACTGCCACAAGTGTCAGAATAAGCTTGGATGGTTAAGGATGGCCTTGGACCACAGGCTCCTACAGTCGCTCCCTTAATCCCTGAATGAGCATAAACAAGGTGAGTGAGAAACCAGTGGCTGATGTTACCTTAACGTGCTGTTTTTCTCTGTAGGATGGTGGGTGCTGTCACCACCCAAGGTGACATCCAGTCCCTCCTACTCCCTTCCCTCTTTCCTCCCTCTTCCCTTTCTCCCCCCTCTTCCCCAGCATTCAGTGTTTGGCATTCAAATCAAAGGTTTGCTTTGAAGTTATAACCTAAAATGGGAAGTTGATAACTATTTTCCTCCCAGTGCTTTAGTGATGATAAATTACTGATCATGAAAAGGAAATGACTTTTTTTTTTTTTTTTTTTTTTTTTTTTTCATTTACGTGCAAGCAGTAAAAGTCAAGGCTCCACACTGCAAATATGTGCAAATTCATCCACTGGCTCTGTATGCTACAGTAAATCCTATGGAGATAAGGAGCTAAAGCAGCAGGGGTGCACCAACATAAGCTCCAAAGCTAGACATGCAATTTAATAGGCAACAAATTTAACAAAGGGCAAGGGGATATTTAACAGGGAGGTGAAATATTCCAGCCATTAAAAAGTAAATTGCTGTGATGGCTAGAGGTTTAGTGCTGTACTTGAGTATGGAACATACATGTGGAAAGAGATACAGAAGTTTGCTCTGGAATTAGTTTACCTAGTAATTAATTTTTTCAAGCAAAGGGCTGTTCTGAGGGTTGGAGATTGTTGCTGTTGTTTTAAATGAAATTAAATAAAAGAACATTGTGAGGGGGTGAAAGGAGGGCTTGATAATTGGTGTTGTATGCTCCAGGTAATCATGCCATTTATCATAAATGATGGTGTTTAACTGTAAGCAAATTAGACCATGTCAATCTTTTAGGAGGCAATTAAATCAATAGAATTTCCATGGCCTGTTTTCCTATACGTAGGACCTGATTCAACTTTCATTTACCCCTCTTGGGTATAAATGTGCCTGTAGTACAGCTACATATGGCTTATACTCAATGGCAAGTGGGTCTAGCCCATCATACGGGAAATGAATTCTCTTCTAAAAGAAAAAATATATCTTCTAAACAATTATTGATCCTCGTTAAAACAATAGTTTCACTAAATAATTGATTCTATTAGATCCTTAACACTTCACAATAGAAAGGCTGGAAGGTTTGTCAAATATTTGGCGTAATAACACTGAATTGACCTTTTTTTCCCCCCAGCAACATGGATCTTGAGCTAGATGTATTAGAAGACCACACCTAGGCTGAAAACTAGCTTTTCTCTTTCCTTTTCTGCAGTTCATTTGTATCCAGTGGGGTTGTATCAGGATTCATTGCATTTAATGGGAAATGCACTCTTCTGGATCAGATAGCTGTTTTCAATTTGGAGAGTATCTGATTCCAGTGGCAGAGGTGACAGGAATAAAGAGGAGAGGAGAAGCTCGTGTCTATAGTATAGATTTCTGCCACGCTAACAGAGCTGCCAGTTTCTGAATCATGGAGATCTTCCAGAACTCTCTGGTTTAGAATTTACTTATATTTTCCAAATTAAGATGGTGAAGGAAGACATGAAAAATTAGCTGTCTTTATTTGATCTTTGTCTAAGAACAAAACTTTTTCCATGTAAGAGTGCCCTTACCACAGTGTAATTGCAGAATCATGGCCTTCTAAGGAACCCGCTACACCACAGTGAAGATGCAATGAGGTACTCCTGACATACAGCCTAAGTCAGCAATAGACTTGCTACTGGTTAGAGTGGGATCCAGTTCAGCCTCATTGTCACTTACTGCATCCTTCATGTGCCAGCTTGAGGGTTCAGCTGGGGATGGAATGATGGTCAAAGTTGTTGTGTGGACATTTTTAACTAAAAAAGTACGGTCTCTGAAAACATTTTTTTTTTCAAAATCACATAATAAAGGCCTCACGTTTTCTGTACAAAGCTTTGATGGAAATCATATTAGGAAGAACACCTGCATGATTTATGTATGTCAGAAATGTCAGAGCATGTTTTTCCTAACAAGTAGAAAGAAAAACTGTATTGTATCACAGCATTAATACTGTAAACTTCCAGTTCAATTGAAACAAAATCAGTCTGTCTATATGTATTTATCTGATTTGTTTGATCCGTCTGAATTATGGAGGGAGCTAGGTCTATGCAGATTACCATTTTCAACTTGTTTATAGGAATTTGAAAAATTTCAGTTCCTATTTAGAGGTAAAACAATAAAGACAATTTGGAACCAGCTTTGCCTCCCTTGTACCTCAGTGTTGCAGTCCCCTGCCATGTTTACCTTTAAAGGACTGACAGAAGTCTCATTTAGCGTAAAAAGCCAGGAGGGAAGGAAGGAAAGTATTATCTTGAATATTAGCGACTAGGCCAAGAGAGCCTTCTTGTTCACCTCTAAAGAAACTATCAAATCCTGCCCCAGATTGCTATTCACCATGATAAAATACTTCACCAAACTTGAATGACTGTGACTTGTAACCGAGCTGAATGCTAAGCACAGCAGAGGACCCATTCTCCTACTTTGCCGGAAAGATCATGCATATTCAAAGGCTTTTCATATGGCATAGACCTGCTCCTTCCCACCCACCAACAAACAACCCACCTATATTCCCTGAATTCAGCACATTCATTCATCAGGAAGTAATAGACACCCTCACAGAGCTGCAACCTGAGACATGTGAATTGGCCTATGCCCTTCCTCAGCTTGTGAAAGAAAATGCTCAACAGCTGGTGCCACTCCTGACTGAAACTGCCAATGCGATATTTGAAAAGAGGAAACGCCTTTCTTGGAGCATCTGTTAGTCCAATGCCAAAAAAATCTACTTTGTCAACCTCTTTTCTAGCCAGCTGGCACCCAGCACTGTACCTCTGAGTTTACTGAGAAGCTAGCAAAAGTTAATTGTAGGACTAAATACATTATAAAACTAGACTAGTCAATACAAAGATCAATGAACTTTTTTTTTTTAAGTAAAACTATATTTTATTAGAAAATACCCTTTAATTGAACCTGAGATATTTTGTGATAACAGACCAAGTTTGGCCAAACTTTGGGTGAATAGTTAGTGGGGTTTATAAGAAAGCTCACCTTTTGGATTGCATTGGGCAGCTAAAGAGCCAGATTTCCAGCCTTACCATATTAAGTTTTTTAGACTCTTTGCCACCTAAAAGCCAGAAGAGTTAACCAGAGCCCAGTGGCTCCAGGATCTGTATTCCCTGTTTCCATCGGTAAACCTGGAAGCCTTAAAAAGTTGTGGCTGCTGCTGAAGTCCAATGACCTGCAAACTTTTTGCCATCAGGGAGACATTCCTGCCTAGAGCCAGGCACCCCAGGACTTCCCAAGTCCCATCTGGACGATGGCATTGCCCCTGCTTCCAACACGCTGGAAGTGGTTGAGATTCCTGTCAGTTTTTCCACCGCTGCACAGATGCCAGATACTATGAGTAATGTTTTCTTTCATCTCTGATTGACTGGGAGAGTCTGCCATCTGGCTGGTGATGACCTACCCTCAGTTATTTATGTCTTCATTGCTTCTTGGCTGGACTGCAGCAATGCGATATACCTTGGAAACACCAACGAGCAGCAAATGCTATAGCAGGTCTCCTCAGCAATGCAGGCTACCAAGTACATCAGGCATTTACCTCTGATTTTTGCCCTGCCTGCTTGGGGGATTTTAAATCAAATTGAAGACCTCAGCCAGATGGTCTATAGCATAGGCCCTAGGTAGTTTCCCTGGATCTCGGCGGTGAAAGCAGTTGTTGATGACTTCACTTTTCCTCTGCAAGGATGGGAGATGCTTGTCCTTGGGAGATTCAGAGACTGTGAGGCCAGTCACAGGATGAGTTTGAAGAAAGGCAAAACTGGCGCTTGTGCAAGGCGGCAGATTTCTACTGGCAGCAAAATGACCGAGACCCTGCTGTGCCAGACCCGTGGGAAGCCAGCTGCTGCTGCTGCTGTTGCTGGGACGCTTCAGCATGGGAGAAAGAAGCTGCTGCTGGAGGGTGAGGTCAAAACCAGCAGTGGTAGTTTCCTATTTGCAGAGCCATGCCAATTCTCTATGGCCTTCCTTGGCTCTGCTTCCCAGCTTTGCTTTTCTCACCTTTCCTTCCCGCAGCAGAAGCTGCCCAGCTCTGACACTGCTTCCTTGGAAGAGCAAAATTTGATTTTGTGTATGCTGCTGCAAAGGCTTGAGTCAGCCCTGCTGGGAACAAACTTCCAAAGAGACTAAAGCCTGTCACTAACCTCACTGCCACAGCTGGCAGCACAAAGTGCACTTTCACCTTTGCCTGCCTTTTCTAATGTAAATACCTGGCAGCACACGTGTTTGCAAAAATCTTACCAAAACAACACTCCTTCCCTGAGGTGAAAATGAAGATATAAACAGCTTGTGACAGATGTTAGCTATGTTGCTGAAGGCTTTATCAGATGGCACTTGCAAACCAGGGGGATTGTCATGATACAAGAACCTATGTAAAAGAGAAGAAAAAATAATTTCACTAGAAAATGCACCAATGAAATAGTAAACACAATTATGGTCTGAAAACATCCATTTTGGGAGTGTTTGCAAGCAGACATAGCTGAGAGCAGAGAGGAAGAATGGCCTTTTTGTTAAGACGCTGGAATCAGAGACTAAGGAGATCTAGATCTGAAGCACAGCTCAAATGGGCCTTCCTGACTCTGCCTCAAGTTTCTTACATTTCCTTAGGCGAAGCATTTAATCTCTCTGCACTTGAATTCCTCGTTTGTAAAATGAGGGTAATACTTCCTTCCTCTGTCTTGTCTAATTAGTCAATCAGAGCCAAAGCCATAAAAGAACTTAGCTTCCTAAAGTGGAATTTAAGTGACTGAATTAAAATATGGATCTTCAGTATGTTCTCTCAGCTGCTACCTAAAAATATAGAGATCTAAAATCTGTCCACATACATGAGGAAATCCCATGTACCTGTATGTTTGCATTTAGGACCTAGAATATTGGCCATCTGAGGTAGGTAAATCCTCTTGTAGATTTAGTCTCCATCTTTTTGAGAGCTCCTCATCTGGGCTTTTATTGTAGAGACTGCTGTAATAGTTACTGTTGAGAAGACAAAAATAGGTGGCTTCCAAGAAACATGATGATGAGTTGCAAACTTTTGGGGGGAGTAAATAGATCTGATAAAAAGAGAGCTGTCAAAGAGAAAGGGTTTAGTGTAACCTAGTACTGAATGAAAGGTGCTGTACAATAGGGACTGTGTGATCACAAAGGCTTTGAAAGAGTAGGAGCAGGCTCGTCCTATTTGACAGCATCACCTACAATGTGTCATTATAGCTACTGATGATTATGTATCCATAATTAAAGTGTTGTGCTTAAACAGCTAAATGCAGAAAGAAATCTCAGATCATTAACACAACAACCTTAAGTTAAATCAACTATTTATGTCGGTTATGCAGCCCCCACGCTAGAGTCGAGACAAATATTTGAGGTATCTTGTTTAAAAGAAGAGTTACTACGTCTAATCATCAAAGCAGAGCTGCTTGCCAAGAGCATAAAAACCTAATGGATTCTTCAAGAAAATTATGTCACCTTTGCATCAGTGTTGATAATACAGGTGGCATTTATAAAAGGTAAAGTCATTCATATTAACACCGTCTACCTCCAATGACTGTCAAAAGAGATTACGAACCCACTGTCCAAAAAAGACATTTTGCCAAAGCAGAATTTTGTTAGAATAAGACAAGCTGACAAATCAGAATGACTTTTTTTTTCCTGACACTTTCTTGAAGGAGGAAAGAAAAGCCTATGAAAACATCATCCTAAGCAAGTCAGCAAGTCCAGATAACAGTATGTGGTAGCATATGAAGAGAATTAGCTAATAATGCTGCTCCATAGATGACAACTACTTTTGAAAAAAACTGTAGGATGGTAAAAGGCACAAAAATCTTGAGAAGGAAGGTAAATACAACTTTTGCAAATAATCAAGAGAGAGATCCTTGTAAATACTTCAAATTTTGGGAGAAAAAAAAACCCAAAAAACCAAACAAAAACCAAAAGAATTTGGCCAAGGAAGATTGATTGCTTTATTCAAATGACATGACTTGGGTCTGGATGCTCCATCAGAACATCATCCATTTCCTGAAGCCTTTTTTAATATGTAACTGAGCTATTCTTACACAGGAAAAGTATAATGAAAGTTATAAAAGACAGTAGATAAAAAACAAAGTAGTGTTTATAGTAGTTAATACTCTGTAGTACACCACAGGACATAGAGAAAGATTCTAGTCATGACTTATATAAATATTCTTACATATGAAGGAATTCATATAGGAGAATTAAGGACAGAGAAATAGCATAAATGATGATCATTTAGAAACATAAATATATATAAGAAAATGAGACTGAATTATAAAAATATGATGGACACTAGGAAATATACTTCCAAACACATAAAGAAAAGGACTGGAGAATTGTTGTTAATGACAGACACTCAGCAGTGAACATGATCAATGAAATTAGGAGAAATCAGTTTGAAGTATGAGTGGATGAAACAAAAATGCCCCCAAACAGTCAATGTATTGCGGAGGTAGGGGAATAATTTTATGCATCAGGGTTGTCTAAGAACCATCATCTAGAATATTACCTCACTATAGCAGATATATTGTGTACAGAATAGGTGCCCAAAGGGGATCAGCACAATTCAGGAAGGCCTTAACCGAAAACAAGTCACAATAAAACTTACTGGCTAAATTATGACAAAGGCAGGATATTGTGAAACTCTAACTTTTGGGAAACAGAGAAGAACTTTTAAAGTATAATTAACAATCATCATTTAGCAGAGCATACTACATATAACTCTGGGTAAACAGAGTGAAATTAGAAGTGAAATTTTAAGATGAATTTCAAGAAAATCTTCTTGACAGTGAAATATATTAGATTGTGGAGTAGTCTCTCTAGGGAAATAATGAAAGCGCTGTCACTCGGGATTTCTAAAATTATATTGGAAAAAAACAATAGAGAATCTAGGAGAGAGAGAGGGAGGGAGGGAGGTAGAAAGCAGTCTTTGAATTGGCCTCTGGGAGCTGGACTGAATAACTTAATTGGTCTTCTCAGTCTCCAATTTCTACAGGACAGCCTGTTCCCTATGTGCTTTTCCACGTGTGGGAAAAAAAGAGCTCCAGCAGCCTCTGTTCAGGGTGTTTAGCATCATGGCGCCTGTGCCAAGGTGGAATGAGGGCTGAGCTCCCCAGTCTGACCCCAGCTGCTCCATGCTCCCCTGCACCCCTCGCCCTCCCGCTCACTTTTCCTGCCGCCTCCCTGTAGCTTGGTGAGGGAGCAGCAGTGGGGCCCTCATCAGTTTATTTCAACCTCTTGCAACCTCTCGTTTGGAGGGGGTTGATAGCAGAAAAACCAAAAAAAAAAAAAAAAAAAAAAAAAAAAAAAATATTCCAAGAGGCACTTCTCCTTCAAGCTGTTAAATTTAAAGGATTTATTGTACACAAACATTAGCTGTGGAGAAGTAATAAATGAAAGTGGCTGTGACTCTTGGGTTGCCTGCCTCTCACCCTAATTGATCAGAAGCTCCTTCTCTTTTTCTGAGACCAGCAGCTGATTTTCTTCACACTGTCTATTGGTGTGACTTTTCTCATTCTTTGGTTGTCTGGAGAAAGGTTGGGCTTATGTTTCAAATTTCTGTTTTCTCAAAAGAAACAGAAAGAAGAAATAAGTTAATAATTTAAAAACTGTCACTTAGGCCAATAAAGCTTTAATTGTAGAAAAGTTTTTGTAGTGTAAAACCAGTAAGCTCCATTCTCCAGTATAATATGAGTGTTTTCTATGATACACCTCATAATATGGGAGCTTGTGATTTGAGATATATCAGCTTGTGATTTGAGATTTAATGCAGCAGAAAAGGAAGGGTGAAGTGTACAAGATACTCTTCATACTGTACACATATATAATCCTTTGTTAAATTTGATCAATCATAGGCATAAATTCAAGCAGTCTTAAGTTGTTCTGGATTCATATCAGCCCACAGAGAGGGAAGTGGAAAGGCAGCTGGATGCAACATTTTGTCTCAATTCATTTTGTGTGCAGTTGTGATTCAACAAACTAATATCAGGTCACAAATTTTAAGCATGTGAACATCTCTATCGAAATCATTACGCCTCAGCAAGTGCTTAATTAGTTTTCATTTACAGATGAATATAATCTGGCCATTATGAAAAGTATTAGCAGTTCCTGTAAAACAAGAATGGCTGTCCGCTACTCAGAGGAATGTTTTTTCTCAATGAGGGCCGTCAGATGAAACCAGCAAGCAAATGCACAATGACCATGTCTCTGCTGTCTGCCTGAATTCCCCCATTTTACACAACAGGAGCTGATGCTTCTAACCAGTCTCCACAGCTGGGAGCCAGGTGTTTGTCCTTCTTGGTGTTTGTCATACTCTCTTTACAATAAGAATTGCAATAAGAATTCTTTTTATAAGCATATTGTCTGAGTATCCTGAGATGTGACAAGGAA
Source organism: Rhea pennata (assembly GCF_028389875.1). Lineage (NCBI taxonomy): Eukaryota > Metazoa > Chordata > Aves > Rheiformes > Rheidae > Rhea > Rhea pennata. Next base: position 91,186,195 of record NC_084664.1, read on the forward strand.
GACTAAGGTCCATTTGGAATCAAGTCTGGCAAGGGATGTTAAAGACAATAGGAAGGGCTTCTTCAAATACATCAGTAGCAAGACGAAGACTGGGGAAAATGTGGCCTGCTACTGAATGGGGCGGGGACCCTGGTGACAAGGGATACAGAGAAGGCAGAATTACTGAATGCCGCGTTTGCTTCAGTCTGCACTGCTAAGGGCAGCACCCAAGAATTCCAGAGCCTGGACGTGAGGGAGGAAGTCTGGAGAAGGGAAGACTTTCCTTTGGTTGAGGAGGATAGGGTTAGAGACCTCCTGGGCAGGCTAGACATCCACAAATCCATGGGTCTGGATGGGATGCACCCACGGGTACCGAGGGAGCTGGTGGATGTTATTGCCAAGCCGCTTTCCATCATCTTTGAAAGATCCTGGAGAACTGGAGAGGTGCCTGAGGACTGGAAGAAAGCCAGTGTCACTCCAGTCTTCAAAAAGGGCAAGAAGGAGGACCCAGGCAACTATAGGCTGGTCAGCCTCACCTCCATCCCTGGAAAGGTGATGGAACAGCTCATTCTGGATGTCATCTCTAGGCATATGGAGGATGAGAAGGTGATCAGGAGTAGTCAGCATGGATTCAGCAAGGGGAAATCCTGCTTAACCAATCTGATAGCCTACCATGGTGGAATGAGTGGCTGGGTAGATGAGGGAAGAGCGGTGGACGTTGTGTACCTTGACTTCAGCAAGGCTTTTGACACTGTCTCCCATAACATCCTCCTAGAGAAGCTCAGGAAGTGTCGGTTAGAGGAGTGGACAGTGAGGTGGATTGAGAACTGGCTGAAAGGCAGAGCTCAGAGAGTCGTCATCAGTGGTGTGGAGTCCAGTTGGAGGCCTGTGGCTAGTGGCATCCCCCAGGGCTCAGTACTGGGTCCCATCCTGTTCAACTTATTCATCAATGACCTGGATGAGGGGACAGAGTGCCTCCTCGGCAAGTTTGCTGATGATACCAAGCTGGGAGGAGTGGCTGATACACCTGAAGGCTGTGCTGCCTCTCAGAGAGACCTGGACAGGCTGGAGAATTAGGCAGAGGGGCACCTCATGAGATTCAACAAGGGCAAGTGCAGGGTCCTGCACTTAGGGAGAATCATAGAATCAGTAAGGTTGGAAGGGACCTCTGGAGATCATCTAGTCCAACGTCCCTGCTCAGCAGGGTCACCTTGAGAAAAATAACCCTAGGCACCAGTACAAGCTGGGGGCTGACCTGCTGGAGAGCAGCTCTGCAGAGAAGGACCTGGGAGTGCTGGTGGATGGCAAGTTGACCATGAGCCAGCAATGTGCCCTTATGTCCAAGAAGGCCAATGGTATCCTGGGGAGCATTGGGAAGACTGTTGCCAGCAGGTGGAGGGAGGTGATCCTGCCTCTCTACTCAGCCCTGGTGAGGCTTCATCTTGAGTACTGTGTCCAGTTCTGGGCTCCCGAGTACAAGAGAGACATGGAGCTACTGGAGAGAGTCCAGCAAAGGGCTACAAAGATGATCAGAGCATCTGCCCTATGAGGAAGGGCTGTGAGAACTGGGCCTGTTTATCTTGGAGAAGAGAAGACATTGATAAGGGGATCTTATCAATGTGTATAAGTACCTGAAGAGAGGGTGTGAAGGGGACAGGGACAAACTCATTTCAGTTGTCCCATGTGACAGGACAAGAGGCAAAGGGCAAAAAGTTCTTCACAGGAAGTTCCACCTGCACATGAGGGGGAATTTCTTCACTGTGAGAGTGACGGAGCACTGGACCAGGTTGCCCAGAGAGGTTGTGGAGTCTCCTTCTCTGGAGATCTTCAAGGCCTGCCTGGATGCAACCCTGTCTAACATGCTGTAGGTGACCCTGCTTGAGCAGGAAGGTTGGACTACATGATCTCCAGAGGTCCCTTCCAACCTCAACCGTTCCGTAATTCTGTGAATCTCATGTTAGGTTTCTTCCTGCTCAGCTCACTAGCTGTTGCAGGTCTTATTCTGAGTCATCCCACTTTCTCCTTTTACTGAGGATAACGCTGGAGCGTGTAGCATCTTGGTTGGATCTCACAGGAGGAACAAGATGCAGGGGTGCTGCAGAACTAACCATTAAGCTTTCAAGTCTCAACTTTGGGGATCTACTTCAATTAACAGCAAGAGCACGGAACTATTTTGCCCCAGCTTGCCCCTAAGTTGAAAAGGCCTCTAATTTTGCACATCTCATAGCTGCCATTTGCCTGCTACATATCAACAACTGGGTATCTCTGTGGAACAAGCTCTATGGGTCTTGTTGGGCTCCTCTTCTCAGTTTCAATGGTCTCTCAGTGATGTCCTATGTTAGCAAATGCGATAAAAATGATGGCAGTATTGCTTGCCATCACGACACCAACTTCAAAATTCTTTTTCTTTATTCTCTTCAAATAAATTTTACGTGGTTCAGTTGTATTCAGTTTACATTTTTCCATCTCCTACCCATCTCTTATGCTGAAAGGAACTGACCCAGTAAAGTGGTTGAACTTAGTGCTGACTTTACCCACAGGGGTAGTAAATTTATCAAGTTTTTTTAGGCACATAACATTGTCTAAAGGAGGCAAGTGCTGCTTGCCCCATTTCCCATGTGGGGAAATTGCAGTACTGGCAATGTGGAATGACTGAGCTGGGAAGAAAACTCAGGCCCCCAGCAGGTATATCGTATTTCCAGTGGTTTCAGTAAGCATAATCATATGCTTATAGTTAAGTAAAAGCTTTACCACTTCCCTTGATCTAAAGTAATCTCCCTTCGTCCTTCGCTCTCTCCTAAAGCCTAAATAAGAAATGCTCCCCCCAGATCATTTGCTGAAACTCGCTAAAAAAAAAAAAAAAAAAAAAAAAAAAGAAAGAAAGGCGAGAATGAGCATGTGAAAGGTGCTGTGGAGTATTAGCAGAGCCTGTCTTTGTGGGCCTGAAAAGCCCATGATAATGAGCTCCTCCAGTTGGGGGTGGAGAGGGAGGCACACACGCAAAGGAGAGTCTTGAGCTTCACATTTCATTAAAGAAATGTTTCAGCCTTTTTCCTTGCAAAAAAAAAAAAAAATAGCTTTGAAAATGGAAAGCGATGCAAACTGATCATTATGGTTGAAAGCGCCACCATTAAAAAATCTCTCCTCATTCACAGGCTGCTGACAGCTGGCCGTCGGGGCCTGAAAAAACACAGCCCGAGCTGCAGGCGGATTTTGGGCAAGACGCTCCAAGTTTCCCTAGCTGCAGGGGGCAGTGCCTCCCGGGCCACCTCGGGCCCCCCAAGCCACCTACCAGCTGGCCACCTTCGAGGGAAGCAGCGCCGGCCCCCGGCAGCCAGCGGGACCCCTGCCCAGGGACAATACCCTATTGAGCGGTTCAGGACGCGGTGAATACCTACCAGGCATCTTTGTCCCTTTCCCCTTCTCCGCCTCATTCTCCCCTCTCTGCCCTCTCCCAACCTCTCCCTTTTCTCTAACAAAATATTTCCCAATCCGAAAGTCTTTTGCTGCAGTTGGTCCTCTTGTGCTGCCATCACGCCTCGCTGAGCCTGCTGTCCCAGCAGCAGCGCCGCCTCATAAAGACGGAGGGAAGATGCTGAGCTTTATTCAACGCGGCACAAAATAAGACGAGCCGCTTCCCAGCAGCGTGGGTAATAGTAACAACCGAATGCTTAACAGACTTTCAAAACTAGAAAGGAGGCCCGTCTCCTGCAACCCACCTGTTTCTGGGGTAGGTTTCTGGACAGGAACGCCTGCATTTCCTTTCTGTGTGTCATTGGCTTGTAGCCAAAGCAATTTTAATTCTCCTATCAGCTGTGTAACCCTATGTATTTCCTGCTGAGCCAGACTATGTGTCACTGTTATTCCAAATTTCTGCAGCCACTTAAATTGCCAGTAAAGTAAATATCAGAAACACTTAGCAAAGAAAAAATAGAGGGGAAGGAGAAAGAGGAGAGGGGGTAAAACTGGAATGGAAATTAGCATTGGTTTTGATTGCACACTGCTTTCTAATAAGCAGAGAGGTTGGAAATCAGGAAGGGGAGGGAGGAGAAGGGGGGAAAGAGGGAAAATAAGAGGGAGAGGAAGCCAGTCCTACAGGCAACACCAAATGGAGCTCATAAACAAACATCTGCTTTGAGATGTCTAAAGAGAGAGCAAGGCTTTGTGTAGGGTTTCTTTTTTTTTTTTCTTTTCTTTTTTTTTTTTTTTTTTTCTTAAGGGCTGCCCTATGTGTATTTTGAAACTTTTAATATTTTAGGCACACTCGATCTGAGAAAAGTTACTGAATATTTAATACTTTATGGAAACACAGAGCTAAAGACAGGAATTGTGACTATTGAGGTTTTACATCCTTAAAAAAAAAAAATGTGTCAAAGGCTTCAGTTTTTCCAAATAAGCATTTTCAATCATTAAGAAGTAAAATTATATTTCCCAGGTTATAAAGGAGATTTTCTGGAAATTTCTGCACAGCAAGAGTCACTATCCAGTGGGTTTACTGCAACTGTGAAATGACCTTGTCAAAATGATATATCAGTGACACTAATGTGACACTGCTAGCATGCAGAATAAAAACAGAGAGGCAGGTTTATACTACAAGGCTACAATAATTTACACCTTGCATTAAAAGATTGTGGAATATTGCAAGTTCCAAATGAAGGACTCCTACACCGGACACAAGCTGTCGTGCAAAGTCTGTTATCAAACTGCTTTTGTAGCTTATAAAATTAAAACCGCTCTTAAATGGTTGTTCTTTTCTTTTTATTTTTTTTTCTCTTAATAATTTTACAGAGATTGGTGATTTATAGTTGACCTCATTAATATTCATATTAAAAAATCAAATCAGACTTCCTCACAACACATATTTCACTTTAGAAGCGCTTTCCCGTTGAGAATATTTCTTCTGACCTAAGAGAGATGACCTATGATTAAAATGAAATATTTCATTATTTATTTAGCATTTTATAATGGCAGTTGCTCAGTTGCTACTATTAGTGTCACTCTGAATTTCTCTTACAATAGCAAAACCTATAGTGTTTTACAGTTTTCAGCATGGGTGGAAGGATACAAGGGGGAGCTAGAGCAGAAAGAAGGGGGAGATAGAGCAGAAAGAAGTGAAGGAATGTGCACAGAAAAGGCTATAGGCGACTATCAGTGCTGAGACGAGAATCTGGAGGCGAAGTCTTGGATTCCTGAAATAGTGAGAGTTTTGCTGATGGCTTCAGTGAAGCTTGCTTGAAACTGCTGCCTCCTACAACCAAGCCAGCTTATGTCCATGGGAGTGCACTTCTCCTCAGACCAGGGTAGCTTTCGGAAGAGTCATCATTCTAAAATGAGAATGAAGTTGCCTTTGCTTTTGGCCATTGAAAAAACTAATTTATTTTCACGTATTTACACTACTTGTTTATTTTCTACATTTCTCATAGTTTGGTAAGTGAACTATGTTTCAGTCTTATTAATGTTTTTCTAAATTTGTTCCCCCCACCACCAGTTCTCTCTTGACTATGGCTTGGGATGGGAATGATGTATCGAGCAGTTTGTACTTAAAAATAAATGCATGTTTCTCTTGGAAAAATAAAGTGCAGAGGATATTTTGATTGTTTGTAGGTTCTGCAGAAATTTTTCTTTGAAAATTTCAAATTGCAGGCTAAATCTGACTAAACAGCACCTATTTATTATGCAGTACAACTCAAGTTAAAAAATAATGCTAAAATTGAATTTAATGAATAAGTTCTAAAAATGAATGTTGGGTAGTGGACAGTTCTGAGTAATAGTGTTGGGGATCACCTCAGGAATTTCCAGTAAGAGAAGGAAGAAGCACTTACATGAATATTAAATTTTATTTCCCTTCAAGCTCTGTGTCTCACCTCTCAGGACTTTCTCACACTGCAGTGCCATGTAAGAAAATGTAACTGGTAGCGCTGTAGATCCACCATGTAACTTGTATTTTCAAGTCAGTAACATATACACAAACAAGGCAAGTCACCTCACGAGCCGTGCAGCTTTTTTTCCAGAGGGAAATAAAAGCCCGACACCTGCAAAATGAAGACCAGATGTTACTTTGTGCAGTGGGGACTGGATTTAAGAAAACTGAGGAGGACAGCCCCCTTTAAAAAATATTGTTTTTGTAATTTCCCAATGTGCCACTGACATAACATTTTGCATGTTGGCAGCAGATTAGAGAATTTTAGGGTAATGAAGTCAGTATCTACTGATACAGTAAAATCTGTATCCCTAGGAATCTATGTCAGAAAGGTACATAACTAGAGCATTAATTCCAGAGATATATAATAATTTGGGATTTCTAGCTATTGATAGATCACTACCTTTGGTCTTAAAACAATGACATTAACACATCTCTCTGGAAAGTACTTACAAATTTTACTTCATTACGAACTGTAAGTAGTTCTTTAGTTATTCTACCACAAGTTCTCTATGCCACTTCATCTTGTTCTTATTCACTTGCCCATATGTAATTACAAAGACACAGGTTTTCTCTCCTAATCTTTTCTGTTGCAAGTTTCCCAATTTTTGTGCAAATCAGAAAGGAATTCAAACTCCTTCCTGATTCTGCATTCAGTTCTTGGTACTCTTATTGCAGCTTATAAACAAGTAAGGAATGTTACAGCTTCTGGGAGGGCCTGTTGAAGCCAACTACAGACTGCTAATTGAGCTGACTTAGCACTAAAACATCTTGTAAAACTTAGGTTTTTCTTCCAAGGTAGAGATCTTTCTCCTGAGAATGCGGAATTTTTGACTGTGAACGTTTTTATGGCGTTGAATGAAAAGATGATGTGGGAGTAACATTTGCCGTTGAAGTCATCCTAATAAATCGGTATGACATACAAACTGCTGATTTTTTCCTGATCACAAAGCACCGCTTGGGCAAAGCTCGGCTGATTTTCCCCAGCTTTGCATGGTTCACTCAGCCGCATTGCCTCTTGGAGAGCACGGCCTTCCGCTGTGAGCACACTGTTCCCTGCACTGAGTGTCCCCTCGCACTGGAGTCTCTCAAGTGCAACATACATCTTGCATCCAGGTTAGAGATGGCAGTTCTGCTTTGTCACTCAAGCAGAGAATGAAATGGAGACTTCTGAAATGCTGCCTCCTGCAGGCTGCCCTGGTGATCCCTAGCAGGTAAAGCCCTGCATTTAGACACTTGGGCTGAGGGAAATGTTTGGCTGAGCCCTTGGGGTTCTGCTCTTCCAAGTTGCCAGTGCCTCGACAGAGGCAGGATGGTTTCTCAGCGAACACGCCTGCTGCTGACCTCTCATTAAATGCTTTTGGTCTGGCAAGACTATGGCGCTACTGAAGTGCCGCTACTGGAGGTTTTCTGCAAGGATGGGAGTACACAGGCTTGCTTTCTTTAGCCTGCATGCAGGAGTCTGCTGGTGTCACCTTCTTAGCTGCAAGGCAGATGCAACGGCAGCCACAGCTTGACCTGTGCTCCCAGTCAGCTCAGCTGCTCCAGTTTAGTGCTGAAAGAGAATCTTTTCTGAGGCACAGAGTTCCTTGAGAGGAGACACAAGCCATAAGTTTTTAAAGGCTTAAAAATAAAACAAAATCCCTAGGTACCTAGGAATTCAGTGGCACTTCACAAATAAAAAAAATAAACACTGCAATCATTTCAGCTGGACCACTGGAAGAAAAAACAAACCAAATAAAGCCCAAAAGCATGGAGAAAAGGCAAAAAGAATGTTTCAGTGGCAAACAGCCAATTTGGGACTACAGTAATGCTGCTAATTTTGGACTCACTGTCCTTTGCCGGTGCTGTACAGCCATTATTCACACAGGTCTGGGGCTTGTCTTAGCTTATTCTGCATCTGCATTTAATTATAACTAAGGTGGAGACTTGGGTTAATTTTGAAGCAGCAAACAAAGTAATTTTTGTTTCAACTCTGCAGGCCTGTGAGAACATGTAAGACTATAATGGATGGAAATGAGAGTGCGCGCATGCAAATCATGGCTGTTTGAAAATGGGACTCTAGAAGTCGGTCCAAAAAGTATTTTCCTTTCTATCTGTTTCTATAATAGCTACACGTGAGAGCAGAGCATGGGAAAGCTCTGCAGCTGATAATTTAGCAAACAAACAGCTTCCTGCACCTCAGAGCATCTCTGTTCCAGCCAGCCATGTAGGAGTGCAGGTAGCGCTTAAACAGTTACTTGTATCGTAGAGGTGTCATCTAAAATGGCTCAGAGCATAATACTGAAGGCAGAGTGATAAAAATGTCAACCAGCGACCATCAGTGTCCAGTCAACACCAAAGCACATCCTGCTTATGTTAAGAGTGACACTAAACTGGTGAAATTTAGTTTCTCCATTTGTAAAATGGAGGAGATATTAGAAGTACCCTGAAGTTTAATGAATGTTTATGAAGTGGTTTATATCTGTAAGAGAAAAATTCTTCTGTCTAAAGCCCACTTCTCTTCAGGTACCACTAGGTGCATGGATATCTTTGTGCAAGAAGCCCTCATACTGGATGGTATATGGCATACGTAACCTGGCACACCCTAGGAAGCACCTTTCATGAAACACCCTGTGTTTTCCTCAAAACATATCTCTCATTTCCCTTGTGTAATGCTAGATGACCCCACTACATTACCTTGATATAGTCAGCTTAACTGAGAGGTCACTAAATACTGATATGATAACTGCCTTACCATCTAGCTAGAAAGTACAGTAGAGCAGCAAATCTTTACTGTGTTACAGAGGCACCTCCAAGCAGAGGTCATCGGCTCCATCACTGACTTTTCTTGAAAATACGGAGAATCCACTTAGCTGGATGTCCATGGAAGTAGTTCCAGAAATAGCTTTCCTGTGCCTGTTGTTGGTACTGGAGGTAGAGGCAGCATTGCTTCATGAGTTCCTTGTTCCCAGAATGGTCACTTGACACATAACTTCTTTCAGCAGATCACATGGAAGAAGTTCCCAGTAGAAGTAATTTGGATGGTATGTGATGTATAGAGGTTGCAGCTGACCAGAGTTCACATTAACATTACTTGTCTGAGAATTTCACAGCATCCTAGGCCATCTAGTACGTCCCTATCCAAAGGAAGATTGGTTATATCTGTTTTACTCTTGAACGATATTTGTCTTATCTATCTTTAGAGATCTCCAATGCTGGCAACTCTATAACTGCCTCTGAGGGCAATCTAGCCCAGTGGTGCCCTGTCCCTACCGTTAGAAAATACTTTCTTAATTTCTTTGCTGAATTTTTTCTTGCTGTAATTTAACTGTGACTTTTTGTCCCTTTTCCTTTCCTTTTCTTCTTTGCAGCAGCCTTTTACCTCTTTGGAGGCTGCTTTCATGTAGTTTATCTGATATTCTATTTAGGCTGAATAACTCTAGCTTTCTTAATTTTGCTTCGTGGGGCATGTTTTCTAGACTACAGATTATTCTGGCCCTCTATTTGATTAGTCCATATCTTTCTTGAAGGAGTACAGCTCTCAGCTGAGGCTGTAGCAGAGTTGAGTAGAGTAGGATTGCTTCATGCATTTTGGACTCAAGACTACAATATTTGCCTTATCATGATCTTTTCCTTTTTCACAGCAGTATCTCAACACAATCTGGTCAGACATCACAACTCCAGATGCCTTCTGCAAAACAGCTACCGACTGAGTTGCTCCTCACCCTACACTTGTGCAGCTGGTTAATCCTGTCTGAGGGTGGGATCCTCAGTGCAGGAAATCATGGCCCAGGATACCTGCCAAAACAAAGCTGGATGCGTGCTATACTTTGTATATTGTTATCTAAAATGGGTTATTCCACAGACACATTTCATTCTGAGTCCTGGGCATGATCTAAAGGCTTAACTCGCTTTTACTTGTATGTCAATGTGATCTTTTTCATCTACGTTCTAGCACGAACTATATTGAACAGCGCTTTTGAGAGGGCTGGTGCTCTATAAAGTTATAGTGAAACTTCTGCCCTTCTACTGTGCTTGAATTTGTTAATGAGACTGCCTAGATTTTACCAGTGGGATCAAAGAAAAGAAGAATATCTGTAAATACTATCAACAAGAAATAGCCAGCTGAAAAGTCAGCATTTTTTTACAGTGAAAGAAGGAAAGAAGAAACCTGTGGTGGTAAGCTTTAAAAACAAAACCAAACAAAACAAAACAAAACAAAGGCTTGCTGTGGATACGCTGAATGAAAGATTGCTGCTCTATCCTTCTTAGTGGGCACAGGAACGTATACCAGATCCTTTTTCCAAAGCATTCTCCAGTTGTTAACATTTCTGGTTTTGGTGATCAAAGAAAGACAAAGAGATGATTTAGGGGAGGTTCCTTTGCAATAGCCTCAGTCACCATGTGTATCTTTTGCTTTTCATAAGAAAATTGATTGCCTCAGGAGAATAGAAAGGATGCTGGTATAAAGGTTACTACAGCAGAAGAATGGAAAATAAAAGAATGAAACAGCTTTACTTTTTTTTTTTTTTTCTTTTCATTTCCTGGAGCTGCTGTATTTTATCAGTAGGAAAAAAAAAAAAGATATCGGTACCTTTTCATTCAGATATTTTCTTACCATGGCTTTGATAACACTGGAACAGGATAATGGGAAACTCTGACCTTTGACTAAGAGCTGGATTGTCATAAAAAGCATGAAAACACAATATTCATACGACATATTGTCTCAACCTTTCAGGTCCGAGACAGGTTTCCTCTCCTCCCTTCTCCCTCTGGTCCAGAGCCCATTTCCCACAGCATCAAATACAACATGAAAGGCAGTAATGACACCTTTACCCCAGAGGACAGAAGTCCAAGTTGATACAGGCCATAATGAAGCACTTTATGTAACATCATTCTCTATTTCAGCTCAGAGTGGTCAAAGATTGTTAAGACTGGTTGGAGGAGGGGAAACTAGCGGTAATCATATGCTAATCATTTGTACTTGTGCTAGTGAAAAGAGGTCGCTTTCTTCTTGCTATCATGATTTGCTTCTCCGGCAGACACTTCCCTTGACAGCGGCAGTAGGCTTCCACTATACAAATAGGGAGTATATTTTTATGAAATAAGTCCATCTCTTTTTCACAGACAGTGGGGGCAGGGCAAGAAGGGACATTACATTTTTCATGTTCTTCCTGTGTGGATTTTTTTTCCATGGGTTGTACTAAATTTGTAGTTATTTCCCACGTGAGTAATACCTGGATAAGTTATGGCTTACATAGGCTCGACACTTGAAATGAAAAGCAGATTGCCTTGCAGATTTGAATTATCCTCCAATATTTCATGATATATATTCCATCTTCATGGGTTACTATTGTTATATATTTCATAGTTACGATTTCCATGGTATCAGACTTCTCGTTATCTGCCGGTGCTATCCAGCTATAAATGCCAAACACTCCAGCAGCCAGTGTGTCCTTTTTCAGACTTATAGTTCTGTGTTCTGTGTATGTTTAGCATTTAATGGTCCTGAATAAAATAGAACAGCCATAATGCTCTCTCAGAAGTCCCAGCTAGACTATTGACAGTGTAAGTTTCATTTAAATCCTTGATTCAACAGCCAGATTCTAGATGTTTCCTGAGCAATGTAATAAACACAAAATGCAGTGCTCAAATTGAATATTTAAAAGTCAATCAGGCTTGAAATTTAATTTTATCTAATTGGTTTGCTACATTCACACACAATTGAATGACATTTAAAAAAAACCCCAACCATCCTATATAATTTCATCTTTACTCCAATCACAGGATGGATTTTTTTTTAATTCTTTTAATCTCATTTTAATGTCTTGGTTAATTGACTACCCCCGCTGCCACAGGTTTAACATGGTGTTTTGGAATCAGTCCTTGTTTTTACTGATACATAGTGCTATCGAAGCAATCATGTCTTCTTTAGCTTCTAGTGCCAGCTCTCTGAAGGAAAATTATGTGTACTTCTGAGAACCACGTTCTTCTGCTTTCATATTTTTGGAGTGGTTGCAGGGGTAATGTTGTGGCAATTACATATAAGGGGTGAGTAGAGAGTTACATGTAAGACAGTGCAAATTTTCACTGGTCCTACAGAAAATCAAAGGCTGCTACTCTTTAATTTCCCTTATAGTTTTCCTTCTTAATTAATTATACACATACACTGAAAACCAAATCAGTTTCATTTTTAGCAGGTAATATTATTGTAAAATTCCAAGATTCTCCTCTGTGCAAGATGTTAGTCAGAATGCAACAGAGAAAAAAAAAGGGTTATGGCATAATGTAAGTCAATGACGCAGCCTTGTCTAGAATATTAGGTTCAGTGCTTGTCACCTCACCTCCAAAAGAATATTAGAAAGGTTTCTGAAAAGAATTAAGAAAAGTATAAATGGGTGGCAGAAATCACACAGGGAAGAGTTTATAAAGAAAATTCTCTCAACTATAGGAAAGAGACCACCATGATATTCAAGTTTACAAATAAATATAATATTGAATGATATAAATGAAGAACTCCCATTATGTGTCTCCTTCCAAACACCAAATTCTAGGGATGAAAAATAAGAAACAGGCTGTGGGACACATGTCCACGAGAGTGGTAGTTGCAAGGCATGCCACCATGCTATGGCAGAGGAGCTCCAGACAAGTGCCTCCACCCATGAGGTCTAGTGCAGAGACCCATACTAGAAAGTGATGCAGCACAGCACTCTGCCTGCCCTGTTAAGCTCTCTTTAGGACAGCCCCACTCAGCCTAGGCAGCACACACACTTCACACCGCTCTGCCACTTCTGAGAGATCTCATTTCACGCTAACGAGCTCCTCCGCACAATGCTGCCGTGCTCAGCATGGCCAGAACCACTGTCCCTCAGGACCCAAGTCATGGCTTGGTTTAATGAGGAGTGACACACTCCTATAGATAATAAGACCATGCATAATTTCATTAGTTAAAGCTTGAAATGGTGCAACCAGTATGTGAAAAGCTTATGTGGTGTTCTTCTCTAAATGCGTGTGTATTTGGAGACTTTTATAGGAGAACCAACACTCTGCACCTGCTTCCTGGCAGAGGCTGAGCCACTAGAACTAACGTCAGTCATTTTTGCAACTACTGGAGAAAGTAAACAGCAATTTGGACCTTGTATGTTATTTGTCCCATCCTTTAAAGCATTCCTGATCTTTGTGGACATCTTACAATCTTTCGTGACATCATTCTAATTCCAGGTAGGATCCCACCTTGGTGAGTAGTAGCTTTTTCATTTCCAGGAAAACCTGAGAACCTGGCAGCATGGAATTATTTTATTTTTATTTGAGCATTATTTTTCTTGATCCCTGTTTCCTTTATGCTACCTGCTGTACAAAAGAGAAGAATTCCCACTGAAAACATATCTGGGGCACAGACCTCACTGAGCATAAATATTATTTTTTGGCATATAACATCAGAGCAGATATTTAGTTCACACTTACTTAGTAAGAGGTATAGTCTCACCTTGATGCATAAAGTTTTATACATTTAAGGCCCCATATAACAAAGTGAAAATATAGCTCTTCAATTCTGAATGCCATATAACAGTTTGCCAGTTTGTCATACAATATGAGGATGGACAGTACCTGTCTCTTAAAGAAATATCTTATGTATAGGAAAATGATTGAGTAAGAATATAGCTATGCACAAACTAATTACAGAATATCTGAAAATACAGTATTATCTGTAAAATCTGTGTGATATTTGCACTCAGAACTTTAAAATTCACTTTAGCAGTGACTCAATCATACCTGATCAGGATTTGGATGAACCAGCACAGAGTTAGTCCAAATAGCACTTCAGATTTTCCTCATATTGTCTTCAGTTTCTGCAAAATCCTCTAAAATTGAGGATTTTTAAAAATCATATGATTGCCAAGGCAACCTTGTGTATGGGAAGAGAGGCAGTGCTGTTTGACAGTGTCAGCAGGCAGTCATGAACAATACTTTCTGGAGAAGTGTGAACAATTTCATTTATCTCAAAGGAGGATTGGTTCTGACATCTACTGATGACAATTTAAATATCAGCATTAACTGTTCCAGGCAAAGTAATTTCAATGGAAACATCTAACTTCGTCTTTAATCCAGTGTTGACGGTTATAATAAAGATTAGAGATGGCAAATACCTATTGCATCATCTTTTCCATTTCCTGAAAGGTCGGTCTAGGTAGTTTTCTGATGCATTTGCATCTCAAATGTTGCCACATCCAGTTTTAATTCCAAATCCTTCTCTTTTGCAGGCTTTCCCACCAGTACTACTCCTGCCAAAAAAAAAGAAAAAAAACCTGCTAAATCTGCTGGAGGATTCAAAGGTAGCCTCACCCTTTCAAAGTTATCCTGGGACAGCAGCAGCAGTTCGATTTTGGCAGGTGCAAGTTGTGCCCTCCCCTTTTGGGATGGATCCAGCCCACCCAGGAGAAAGCTTCAGGACTGTGGTTAAGCAAAGGAAGAGGAACAGTGTGACCCTAAACACAGATGGCTTTTGTCTGGGTGCTTTGCACGATTATCCTAAGTATAAGTAGCACGGAGGAAGAGACAGGCTAGACCCCCTATGTAGCAGTGTGCAGAAAGCACTTCCCCCACATCCCCTCGCTGCTGTAATGCAGCCCTGCCTCTTTGCTGTATGTATGTATCAAATATCCAGTAGATGAACACCAGCATTTGATGTACTTTGAAATGCAGTTCAGAGTCAGTCTCTTAGAAACCTGATATGCTTTTAAACTCCTCAGGTCCCCCATTAGTAAACTCAAGAGATATAAGTAATGACTTTCCTTAATCAATTAGCTTGTCTGGAGAATGTTTAGGTCTACACCTGTGCTACGTGTTGAACCAATGATCCACTGGCTTGTTTAAAACTGTCTTTTAGTTGTTTTAAAAAAATGCTTTTGGTGTGTTTGGCTGCCAGATCCTGGGGGTAAAATGGTTTTCTTGACACTGGTTCTGTGTTGTCTCACATCTGTGTGTCTGGCTCTCTAACACTTAATAAAGTAAAAACTTTGCCTCAGCTTCTAATGCATAATTCCAAATGTCAACTGACCATGGCTCTTGCTGTTCGAGCATCTGCACTGGGGTGGCTATTGCTCTTTGGCTTATTGACTTCATATCATGATTCCAGACGATGAAATTTTATACAGCCTCTGAGAAATATGTACCCATGTTTGATTTGGATTATTGGTTAATTTAGAAGTAAAGTTAATCCTGAGAAAGTATAAGAGAAGCTTAAGTTTTCAGTTAAATTCCACTAGGGCATGTTATAAATTTACGCATATTTGTTTGCTAATACTTGTTAGTAAAAATCCAAATTCTGAAGTAAGTGCCATGAAAGTGATTATTATGAATATGTTAATTAGATTAGGAGTTTCTTCTATGATTTCTTGGGATATTCTCTGTGGGTATTGTGCAAAATTGCTTAGAGAGTGGACAGCACAGTCTTCTGTGAAGGGACAACCTCAGTTTACCTTTTGAATGAGCTGTACTGTGCAAGCAGCCTAAGACCATCTGGCAAATCCAAAGCCATTCAGTGACAGATGTGCCCAGTGCGATCTTAGGCTGAAAAGGGAGTTCCCAAGGCAGAGCAAATGGGAATCGATTCCAGTGAAAATAAAGATGATGAAGGAAAGCAACTCTCTGTCCTGACGCCATCAACAAAATCCAGAACCACATGCAGCTGCTTGTTTTGGGAAAAACAACATCAAAACCAGCCTCACCATTTTGCAGTATGACAGAAGATGCCACGTGGATTACAAACCATTGCTAAGTCTTCACTATATGGTTCAAGAATGCTAACAACTATGTAACTTATATATGATAAGAAACGAAGCAGAAGCTCATTTCTTTATTTCTTTTTCTCCTTTGTTATAGGGATGAATCTCTCTCTCTCTCTCTCTCTCTTTAATTTTCACTAGTGTGTCTGTATGTAAGGAAGAGACAGGAAAGAGGAATGATGCCTTTAGCTCAGACTAAACACCCTATCACTCATCTTCATTGAATTAGATTATTTTTGGTAAAAAGCACTGATAAATAAAATGTAGGACTAATTTAATCACCAAGCAAGGAAAAATACAAATAAACTATTACACACATCATAAGAGATCAGAAGATGTAAAGGTTAAAGTGGAAGTTGCTATAAGCCCTTAAATTGCTATATCTTTTTTAGCTGAGTCAAAAAACATATATTCTTTGCTTGAATGATTTAATCTTACTAGATCCAGGATGAGAATGGACGTTTAGACCCTATGAACATTTCCAATTTTATAGATACAAATGCCCTTCATCAGTAAGATCAATGGACTGTAGTGATATCTCTGCACTGTTGGAGGTTCCTGCTTTTCTATTAACTAGATTTCCCTTTACAATTCAGTCTGTATAAAGCAAAAGCACAATTATTCCTCCTAGAGACAATCTCTTAATAGGACCTAATTATCTTTTGTATTAATTTGACAACAGATTCTATTCACTCAAAGATTTATTTTGAGTTATGACCTCAGGTTAGACAATTGTCACAAAATCAGTAATATATGTGCTATATTGACCTGCTTACCCTTTTTAATAAAATCCATATAAAGTACACAGAATAGATTTATTCCATTGAACAGCAGCATGGCTCATGAACTTTGAAGACACAACTATCTTCAGGTAAGAAATCTTCAAGCTATTGGATTCTGCTTCCAAAATTAATATAAAATTTTTCACAGACCATTAAAATCATTCATGATAGCTATCACTCAGATCTTTGATGTGTTATAGATTTGGGAAGCCAAATTAAGGCTTTAAAATGGAATCCTCCAGGTTTAATATGTTTTTTTCTTCTTTAAAAATACAAATCAAAAGTACTTAGAATCATTTAATTTTGATATACCTATAACCTGGGAAGGAAAATGGGATCTGAGCATAAAGCATGGGTCTGAATTGAAAAGGATGGGAGCTCTTAAGGACCAGGCTATTACAAAATGTATTTCTCCATACAGAAAGGAGGAAGAAGGAAGAATCAAAGACATTTGGAACTCATCAAAACCAAAATACAATTTTGTTGTAACAAGGAATGAAGAAAATACATCCACATAGTGTAACTGTGGGCATACCATTCATGGTGTCCTGACAGCCGTCAACCCTGGAAGCAGGTTTGGGTAGAAACAAGGGCCATGCACTGTGAAGCTTTCCACTAGCTAGGATCTTCCCATGATGTAACGTGTATGCTCTTGCTGATATGGCATAATAAAATAATAGTTTAAGGTTACAGAATGATAAGGAAGGTCAAAGCAGAGGTGGGACTCTCAGATTTATCTCAGGTTTATCCAGGCCTCTGATGAGTTCCTTCTGATGGTGTGCTCTGCTCTTCCAGTTCAGAGCAATGGTTTGGAGGAAAGGTGAAAAGGGAAAGTGGTGAGGGACAAAGCTGCTGACAAGAGAAGTACAGTGGTAAGGAAATGATTGAGAGCAAAAGTAAAAAGAGACATTGGAAAGTTCAGATATAATTTGATTAAGAGGTCGTGTACTATATGAATTCTCCATTTTGGATTTGGGGATCTAATTATAATGCAGCATTGAACTCTTTGCTTTATGCTATATTGAAAACATAGTATATTTGCTGTTACTTAGTCTTCT
This sequence comes from Rhea pennata, assembly GCF_028389875.1. NCBI lineage: Eukaryota > Metazoa > Chordata > Aves > Rheiformes > Rheidae > Rhea > Rhea pennata. The sequence goes on from NC_084664.1 coordinate 91,203,701, forward strand.
GCCTCCTTCTCCACTTCACCCTCACATTTTTGCACCTTTTCGATCCACATTGATTCACTGTATGAACTATTAGCTCCAAGAAATGCCCTTCATATAATTCCATGTAGTACTCAGAGGAATTACTCAATAAATTGTGAAAGATCTTTACTCTAATTCCAGTTCAAGCAGTCTATGCATAACAACACAGAAGAGCTTCACAGTGCTCTGTCCAGTCTTTTCATCTGGGAAGCTCAACACCTACTAAGTCAATCCTCTATGCAGCGAACAGAGAACTGATAATTATGAATGGCAATAATAAGCTCCTGGGCTGCAGTTCCATTATGGCTCAGGTAAGTCTGTGTGCTGGAGGAGATAGTGGTCATTACCAGACAGAAAAAAAGCAAAGACCAATTGACCAATTGTCAATTTGCCAATACAGCTTCCATAATATTTCCATCCCTTATGCCTAGGCCTTCATTTTCATGATTGCACTCTGCACTTTCAGGAGCCATACATTCATAGGTATAGTTAAAAATACAAACAGGATAAAAAGGCAGTTTCAATAACCAAAAGAGTCTAAAAAACACACACACACACACACACACACACACAAAAAAAAAAAAAAAAAAAAAAAAAAAAAAAAAAAAAAAAAAAAAAAAAACCACCTGTCCACCACTGCAACATGAACCTACATCTGAAAGGAAATATTTGTACCAATTTCACTGTACCTGTGATAATCCAGAAGCATGATTATGTAGGAAAGGGTTTCTATATTCGATAAGAAGCAGCATATGATGTTAGCAGTGGGTATTATGGCTCAATAATTTGTGTTATTCCTGGTCTGTGAAGACCTCACTCACAATTAGGCCATGTATACAGACTCATTCCTTGGATTAGGCCATAATTCAAAGCTCTCTCTTGCTGTCAAATGCTGACAGTTGGCTTGCATGATCAATGGATTTTTTGCATGTCTAATATTGTCCCATCAATTAATTTTTTGGCTCAAATGCACATTGTATCACACTTACTCATGATACTTTGTAGTCAAAAATGATGGGAAGCAAGGTAACAAATGTAACACAATGCGGTAATCCCCCCCCCCCCCCAAAAAAAAAAAAAAGTAATTTTCTGATCAATAAGCCAATCCATTTGGTGAGACAGAAGGGATCAGTTGCAGATATGATTTATTTTCCCCTTAGGCAATGCATGAAGGACTTCACTACTATGGAACTCATGTGAGAGACTTACCAAAAATGCAGGTCATGTGTTACAGTTGATGGCTGAGGGTTTTCCTTGGTGCTGGTGCTCTCCATAAGGGTGGTCTGCAGAGAGTAAGGAGTCTGTACAGAAGAAAGTATCCCAGCTGCTAAAAGGAACCCCCTTTTCTCTTTTTACTGCAGGGCTAGATTTCCATCTGCAGAGGGCCCAACCCAGTCAGTGCAATGCTGCCCACTTGATGTCAGCCTGCACTTAGGGAACCCTTGGCTGCAAGATGCAGCCAACACATCAGCAATTCACTAACATAATTATTGGGCTCTTCTGACCTCAAGAAAACAAATCTGAGAGGTCTAGCATAAAGATAGCAGTCACAGTTGGTTAAAAAAAAAATAAAATCCAGGGTTTCTAAGAAAAATGTTAGATTCAAGGAGTCGAGAGAGCTCCACTCACTGCAATCTTCTTTCTCTATTCCAGAGGTCCCTTCTACCCGCTGTAGGCTTGGTATTGTCTCTCAGAGACAGCACTGTCCATTAGCTTGCATAACCAGAGGATCTCACATTTCCTAGGAGTGCAATGTGCTACTGCGTACCACACCTGAGATGGTCCCTGGCTGTCCTTGGCCTTTCCTATGGCACAAACACATTAGGAAACCATTAAACCAAAATACAATTTTGTTGTAACAAGGAATGATGAAAATTAATCCACACAGTGTAACTGTGGTCATACTACCCAGGCTATCCTTACATCATTCAACTTCAGCTCTGTGAGAGTGTGAGAGAAATACCACCAGCCCACTCATGCTCACCAGTATTTCCAGGGCACTCCTATGATGGAGTCTGGAATTCTGGGGGGAAGCAGGTTGTTTTTAATGTATTTTGAGGGGCCGTAGCTCAGTTTGTGTGTCAACAGTGCTTACTTCTGGCAATGAGTGAAGGGGTGTGGACAGCAAGAGAAAGCTTCCTCCCTCACCTCCCCTTACTCTCCTGGAGTCTGGGTGCATTTATTAAAACTTATTACATGAAAAAAAGGGTGGGGATCCTCCAAAGTGTTTTTAATGAGCTTCTGAGATTATAACTGATGGAAGAAATGATTGACATTGGAGATAGAGAATTCACTCCAAGTTTTCATTTATATTTGTTGCTGGAATCCACTGTTAGCACATCACTGATTTTTACAGCTATCAGGTAGGAATTCCAGTTTGGTTATTTGTCTGGAAGAATTTCAATTCCTTATTTCAGATTTTAAAAGGATGGGCAGCAATTTGCCTCAGCACTTTTATTCTCTCTCCTTCACAGTCACATGCTAAAAGCAAGATGTTTTACTATCAGCTATTAGTACTTTGACATGACATACTTCAGTCTGCCTTTTTCTTTCCCTCTTTTTGTCTGCGATTGCAGGACTGACATCAAACCAAGATAGCTCAGTGCCTCAACAAAAAGTTAGAAGTCACTGCCAGGAGACACAGCTTGACTGCATACTGGCAACTACTTAAATAGTTCACAGATCTCCTAAATTTGATCCTCCGTGTTTATGATGTCTTAATAAGCTGAGATTTGAAGAGAGAAATGAGCAATTAAAAAAAGAGATTGAAAGCTACCACAATAAAAGTCTGGTAATGACTTATAAGGGTTGGTTGCTTACTATTGCTTTTACGATCCTACAGATAAACTTTTCTCCCATAAGTTGCAGTGACCCTTCCTCATATCCAGATGTTCCCCTTCGGACATCTTTCTTCACTCTCTGAGGCTTTCATATTTCAGGAGGCATTTTTTCAGTTTTTGTATCTGCCTACACCTGATTTTTTTTCTTTATGTTGTGATTGATATATATATATATATATATATATATATATATATATATAACAGTACAGTTAAGAAAAATACACTTTCTCTATTGAGAAAAAAAATATCTAGTTTTATGTTCTAATAATCACAGAATCCTAAGGGGATAATGGCAATACCCAGTGAGAAATAACCCAGAGAGAAAGATACTTTTGAATGGTCTGTTGAAAAGTCACAATGAGGGGTAACACTTAGCAATAATAGTGATAAGCATATGAACAATTATAAACATGCAGCTAATGTATTTTTGAAAGGTGAGATTTAATGTGGGACAGACAAGGCAACAGCCACAAAGGTGATCTTCACTGTTTTACTGTATTATTTGCAAAGTTAAAGCTCCCCTAATTCCTCTGTAGGCTTAGAGTTTGCAAGGTGGAATTGTTTCTGTGTGCCGCTCTGGCTGGCACAGGTCAATGATTAGATGACTAGTAGTCTTTTTACAAGAAGCCTCTTTCTGTCGCTGCCTCTGTTTTTCACCTGCCTGAGTGCTCATGCCCCAAGCCTCCAGCTTTGCTCATCCTTTGCAGTCCACAATTACAGCACCCTCTTGCTCTCCATACCCTCTGGATCAAAACGCATGGCTCCTTACTTGCTGGGCTTCTGTTCTCTGCTTCCCCTCCCCATCCTCCCAGCTGCAAGTGCTCTCGCTGCTGCTTGCTCCCCAGACATGCCTGGCTAGCCCCATGCTTTGAAGTGAGAGGGAGCAAACCCCACAGGGGTTATTAACCTGGCCTCCCATATCTTGCTTCAAAGGTTGAAATGTTGCAGAAGTGAAGTGCAGAATATGTCATTCTTCTGGAATCCAAGGGAATAGGACATTTTGGAGGTGTCTCATCCAAGGTGTGTGGATAGAGACTGTCACATTGAGGAGCTACTGTTGTTATTTTCACTCTTAAGGAAGTACATTTTAAAAAAGCATTGCTAAAGTTCCAAGTCAGAGGTCATAAAAGGGAGCTAGAAAACCTTGTCTGAACATATAGCCACATTCCCTTCTCTTGTACATATATATTCCAATGTAATGTTTGCCATATTCCTATTAAAAATACTGTATAATAAATACACTTATTAAAAAGTTAGTTTTGTTAATAGATATTTAGATAGACAGGTATGTAGAATGACCAAACAGCAAGATTTAGCTCTTCTTCTAGCAGGACACGTCACTTAATAAAGCCAAAGAGCCATAGTCTCAGGCTGTTGTCTAGGACAGGTCTGGTCTGTCTAGACTTCAGAACAGGTTTTATGTTAAGGAAAATCTTGACCATTAAAACTTCAGGTTACCTTGCTTCTAACATGCAGGCTTGGTGACAACCCTCATAATGCCTAAAGGGCGGAAGGGGGCAAGGGTAATCAACTTTGGCTACAGAACATCTGGCTAGTGCAGCCTCATCTCATTATTAGACCTAGAAAAGAGTTTCTACTTAGCTAACCAGTAATGGCAACTTTAAAATGGAGGTATAGAAGTGGTAGATGCTGGCATCACTTTTACAAAGTCTGTTTTCTCAGAGAAAACATCTTCCTACGTAAAAGACTAAATAAATACAATGGCAGATGAAGGCAATAAAAAGTTTTCAGACGCACCAGAAGAAAATAATGATACATGGCATTGTTATGAATTTACAAAAGGAGTTAACAATAGCTTGGAATGTTTCCGCTTTTGATCCCACAATTTCTACTGTAGCAATAATATATTTAATCACAGCAATTCCATCACTTCACAGCAGTACTAATAAAACTAATCAATCCTAGATAATATGGCATATAAGCGTAACTACTCAAGTACAGAAGAAAGAGAGCAGAATTGAAAGCACTGGAACATCTTTTGCAAGGTGGCCCATTAGAGAAATGCCTGCAGGTCAGATATAGTTGTCAGCTCATAATTCTGACATCTCTCAGTAACATACTCACTGTTGTCGTGCTGAATAGTCATTCCTGGACTGAGCATGTTGAATTAGAACTACATTTTGGGCTGAGCTGAAAAGTCACTTTTGACAGCAGTCATTATTTCTGGAAAAAAATCACAAAGTCTGGCAAACATGTCAGGATGGTGGGATATGGCTCTTGCAGGTGTGTTTGTACAGGAGACAGAAGCATCAATAGCTGTGCACTATTTTTCATTTCCTGCATCTTCACCATCTTCTTCTTTAAGGAACTTATCATTGTTTATATCAAGGCTTTTAACAAGGTGCTGTTAGAAGCGTAACAGCTGCTGAGGCCTTGCACCTTTTGTGGGAAATCAGAATACAACAAAATGTATATTGTGGCAGGGAGCTAGCTATGGCCAGCAGTCCCAGAAATCCATAAACTTCACTCTTGGGCTTTCAACAGTGACATCAGCTGGTGGTTAGAGCAATTGATTACCTGGTTTATCCTTCACCTCTTCCCCTGTCTTTATACAGATGGTTTGGAAAACGGCTCAGCACCAATAAACATTTTAATGGAAACATATCACATCACAGTAACCTCTTTTATTTCTTCAGCTGCTCCTGTTTTTTTCCCTCCCTCTCCCCCACCCACAGCCCACAGCATCAGTAAACATAAGAGGGATAGAGTGTTTTCTTCACAAAGGCCACGAGTAAGGGAAATTCAGACTGTTTGTAAGAAGAAATCTGTGGAAATAAAAATAAGATGTTTTAGGGAGTCAGAACTTTGCTCAGACAAAACTTGTTATGCAGCTTGCCCTATGTATAAGTGCTACATATTGCTTGCTTAGGAGAGGGTCTTTCACGAAAGCATGATAGAAGTGTATAAAAGATACCCTTTCTAACACACAATGATAATGAATGAAGAAGTCCAATAATCAGGTAATCAGAATTAGTCCATCCCGGCATACATGCATTTTGACTAGTTACATGTATACAGTTACAGAGCCCTGGCATATGAAAGGTAGACTGTACTCCTTTGCCTGTTACTGGAAAGGTATAAGCCGTGCCCATGGTGCACGCAGCCTCCATGGGCTGTGGTGCCACATTCAGCCTAGCAAGAGGCTTGAGGAGAGCAGCTCCCAATGGATCATACCTATGTAGAGATGAAATGGTGCCACTCAAAGCATGTGGTGCCTCATGGATAGGAAAGACCCATGGAGAAAGGCAAGGGAAGAGAAAGGAAGAAAATGCAGCCCTATAGCTGAGGTGTCAGTTTGGTGTCCAGTGGCAGGACCACCCGAGCACGCTGAAGGGTGCTGAATACCAGAGAGAGGACATGAATGGGAAACCCCTGTGGCAATCCAGTGTGACCACTTTGGGCCAGCCCAGATAGTCAAAACGACAGGGAATAAAATAAGAAGCAGAAACTCTTGTTTTCACAGGGGAGACCTGCACAGTCTCCCATCCCCTTGCTGGTGCAATGGATGACTGCATATTAAGTGACAGTGGGGCTGTTCAGCCCAATCTTAAACGAACACTGCAAAGTGGGCTTTTGACAACTTATTAAAAATTTAAGTTTAAATCCAAACCCTGAGGTTACTTGATTTTATAGTTAACATTTCTCTGTTGTAATAGCAATGCATGATGTCTGTCAGCAAGCCAGCCACAACAGCCCTAGGCTGACTTTCCAAAAATAAAATAGCAGTCTATATCTGTCAGGACTGTGCTAGTGCCGTGTTCTACATGAACACTTCTTTAACTTGATAATTCACACAGCTGAAATGTGTCTAAGAGCTGGCTGAAGTGGTCTTATAATCTGAAACAAATTCTGTCCTAGTCCCCAATGCAGCAAAATCAGAGCAGCTTTTGCTAATGGGCTTCCAAAATAGACCACAGGTTATGTCAGAAGAGCATAGAAAAGTTGCAGCTTTCCAAGACAGGCAGGTGCAGCAGAAAAATATAGGATAAGGGGAGGTGGGTCTATTTTAAAATGAAACAAGAGTTATGGCAATCTCCTTTAAGGGAAGTAGCATGAAGGAAACAATGTGCTTCAACAGATCACTGACCCTGCTTGTAACAGAGGGCTACATTTTACTGAGTTCTTGAACACTTTGCTATTTGACTACTGGCACAAAGTTAGCCTCTCTGGATTTTACTTTCTCTGTTTATAAAAGAGGTAGCAATGTGCACCCCACACCTGCAGTTTGCTTTCCTATTGCAGCTGTGTGTGTGTGCAAGTACATATACAAAAGCTATGTAAAATGTAAATATGCTTAGTAATAACTGAGGTTAATTATTTAGCTTTGTTTCTAACACAGATTAAAATCAATTGTGCAGAAATATTTCAGAGAGAAAGGCATGCTGCTCCAGAGAAACTAACAGATTAGGAAGCTAACAGGGGACCCACATTCAGGCCCCTGTGCTGACTGGCTGGCAAGGACAACTGGTACCCTCACCTTCCTAAATCGATACCTTAACCAAAGTGATAGAGTCAAGCTCCAAGCTCTCTTTGCAGACACTAGCTTGTACAAGATGGGACAACTTTATCAGGTAAGAGGGACAATAGGAGGAAGAGAAAGGGTGAGATTTCAGATGTGGATAAATATGGGATAATACCTGGAAAACAGGTGCATAGCAAAGCTCTTTGATATTCTGCGGTAATGGAGTATACACTACTTTCCTTGGTTATAAATGCCACCCTGACCATGAGGAGTATTTGAAAAAAACTTCTTCGACACCAACATTTACTCCATAATAATTTTTTATTTGGGCAAGCTTGTATTTTTTGGCCCAAAACAGTCAAATTTTGCCCAACTCATACATATATGCATGCAATATTTGAGTATTTAATAATGTGCATGTCTGTATACATATTTCAATGCATACACATATATGTGCATTTCTGTGTATACACACATGCATGACTTCCAACTCTAGTGCTTTGGACTGATACTGTGTATTCCTTGGGGGGTGTGGGTGGGGGAAAAAAAACGAACAAACATACTAAACAGCATTTATTTCACAAGTGCTTCCTGCACTAGGAGTTCAGAGGCCTTTCTGTCTGTCATATTGTAAAATATTTGTATATGCAAGTATTACAACACCATTACAGAGAAGGATTAATTTATAGTTTCTTTTTTCCCTTGTTGCAACATTAATGAGTAGAGACAAAGCTACCATAGAATAATAGAATCAGTAAGGTTGGAAGGGACCTCTGGAGATCATGTAGTCCAACCTCCCTGCTCAAGCAAGGTCACCTACAGCATGTTAGACAGGGTTGCATCCAGGCCGGCTTTGAAGATCTCCAAAGAAGGAGATTCTACAACCTCTCTGAGCAACCTGTGCCAGTGCTCCCTCACTCTCACAGTCAAGAAATTACCCCTCAAGTGCAGGTGGACCTTCCTGTGCTTCAATTTCTGTCCATTGCCTCCTGTCCTGTCACATGGGACAACTAAAAAGAGTCTGGCCCTGTCCCCTTCACACCCCTCCTTAAGGTGTTTGTATACACTGGTAAGATACCTCTCAGTCTTCTCTTCCCCAGGCTAAACAGGCCCAACTCTCGCAGCCGTTCCTCATAGGGCAGGTGCTCCAGCCCTCTGATCATCTTCATAGCCCTGCACTGGACTCTCTCCAGTAGCTCCATGTCTCTCTTGTACTGGGGAGCCCAGAACTGGACACAGTAGTCGAGATGAGGCCTCCCCAGGGCTGAGGGGAGGGGCAGGATCACCTCCCTCCACCTGCTGGCAACAGCCTTCCAAATGCAGCCCAGGATACCATTGGCTTTCTTGGCCACAAGGGCACATTGCTGGCTCATGGTCAACTTGTCATCCACCAGCACTCCCAGGTCCTTCTCTGCGGAGCTGCTCTCCAGCAGGTCAGCCCCCAGCTTGTACTGGTGCCTAGGGTTATTCCTCCCTACGTGCAGGACTCTGCACTTGCCCTTGTAGAACCTCCTGAGGTTCCTCTCTGCCCAGCTCTCTAGCCTGGTCAGGTCTCTCTGAATGGTAGCACAGCCTTCAGGTGTATCAGCCACTCCTCCCAGCTTGGTATCATCAGCAAACTTGCCGAGGAGGCACTCTGTCCCCTCATCCAGGTCATTGATGAATAAGTTGAACAGGATGGGACCCAGTACTGAGCCCTGGGGGATGCCACTAGCCACAGGCCTCCAACTGGACTCCACACCACTGATGACGACTCTCTGAGCTCTGCCTTTCAGCCAGTTCTCAATCCACCTCACTGTCCACTCCTCTAACCGACACTTCCTGAGCTTCTCTAGGAGGATGTTATGGGAGACAGTGTCAAAAGCCTTGCTGAAGTCAAGGTACACAACGTCCACTGCTCTTCCCTCATCTACCCAGCCACTCATTCCACCATGGTAGGCTATCAGATTGGTTAAGCAGGATTTCCCCTTGCTGAATCCATGCTGACTACTCCTGATCACCTTCTCATCCTCCATATGCCTAGAGATGACATCCAGAATGAGCTGTTCCATCACCTTTCCAGGGATGGAGGTGAGGCTGACCAGCCTATAGTTGCCTGGGTCCTCCTTCTTGCCCTGGAGTGACACTGGCTTTCTTCCAGTCCTCAGGCACCTCTCCAGTTCTCCAGGATCTTTCAAAGATGATGGAAAGCGGCTTGGCAATAACATCCACCAGCTCCCTCGGTACCCGTGGGTGCATCCCATCCAGACCCATGGATTTGTGGATGTCTAGCCTGCCCAGGAGGTCTCTAACCCTATCCTCCTCAACCAAAGGAAAGTCTTCCCTTCTCCAGACTTCCTCCCTCACGTCCAGGCTCTGGAATTCTTGGGTGCTGCCCTTAGCAGTGCAGACTGAAGCAAACGCGGCATTCAGTAATTCTGCCTTCTCTGTATCCCTTGTCACCAGGGTCCCTGCCCCATTCAGTAGTGGGCTCACACTTTCCCTAGTTCCCTTGCTGCTGATGTATTCCGAGCTGTTTTTTTCTGAACTTGCAAGGTCTTCATAGGGAAATGATACTGAATACTCCCTTTTCACTGCAAAACTAACTATTTAATACTCTCATTTTTCCATATAGAATGTAGATCCATAAGGATGCCACTGCCTGCATTTTGGCTAAGAGAAAGTATGAAAACCCAGTACATGAGGCCAGGGAATACAGTAACCTTTTAGACAGTTCAATTTGTCATTGCATTGAATGCAGCTGACCACTAAAGAAAATGGAGCCTCTATCTCCAGTGGTCACATTCTGAAATGAATTCTTCCACCGTATTACACTATTAATAAGATTTGCACATTCTGTGATGAATACAGACGCAATCATACCATATGATCTCATGCATAAACTATTCAAATTTACTGTAATACAAGTTACAGTTTTTGCCCATATTTGTCCCACTAATATTCTGTCCAGAACTTGATTTCTTTGACAGGACACTTCTTTCAATCTCATTCACAGAGAGTTTATATTTATTTATTATTGTGCAACCGCTGCATGCCTCTGCTCAGAAACAAGCCAAGTAGGTTAGACTTTCTAACCATTGCTCTATTCACCCTGTGAGCTCTTCAGCTTCTAATACTCTGTTTCAGTATATCCTTCCTGATCATGGTGAACCAAAATTGTACAGTGTCTCATATAGGATCTTCTCATATTGCCTAGAAAAGCATTAACAGCACCCTGGAAAATACTTCCAATTGAACAGCACTTGCTTTTCCACAGAAAAGTGGCTTTTGGTCTCAGCAGCCTCTTTCCTTCTCTTACCTTATTTAGCCTAAAGTACTGGGTCTTCTTTGCTTCCTCCTTAAATCATCTCTGACAGTTAGCAAGACTGTTATTACTGCAGAGCAATATAGGCTGATAAAATTGAAAATGAATTTATTAGATGAAAAAACAGCTACAAAATATTTGGTCTATTGTTTCCATGTTTGTCCACGATGTTGTCGTAGAATAAGTCGCTGAATTAAAAACCCAAGTATGCAATCACCTTTTCTAATCGCTTTTAAATAAATTTCCTTTTTTAGCATTGGTCCCCAGAGAAAAAATAGTGTAGGAAGAAAAAAAATGGCATTTCTGAGACAGAATAGGAGCAAAGGGGATAACTGATGAAAATGGGGACATTTCTGACATTTGTGAGGGAAGTTCTAAGTACTGTACATATTGCTCCATCACATAGAAGTTATATATGTTATTGTACAGTTTATGAGCATGGTCATCATATCTGCTGAGGCCATTATCTGTCTTTCTTCCATCAGAAGGGGTTTTTGTACATTCAGCCCAATCTTCTGTAGTTTGTGTTTGCTTTACTAAAGAGGATTATATTGCTGTTCAATGATGCACGCTGGAGGCATTTTGTAACCAGCTTCAAAAGGAATTAAAGATATTGGAGCAGAAGAAAATATTTTGGTTACATGAAATGGACAGAAAATAGCTACTCAGCCCTTTCTTTCTTCCATGCTACTGAATTGAGCAATAGAGTTTGTCTTTATGCCACTGGGCCCATTGTGGAAAGGTTATGATTGGTATCACGGCTCAAGTCAGGTAAAGTACAAGCATGGTGACCCACACTGAGCAAAATAAATGCCAGTTCTCTATCTTGCTCCTTGTTGTTTTCTCAGACTATACTCTCAAAAGTATACACTAAGAAGCTCAAAAGTATACACTGAGAAGCAAGGGGTAAGTTTGCTAGGGAAACAGAAGAGATACATTAAAGGCTGTAGTTTTAAATTTTGTAATTCACTGCACTGTATAATGTACTGAATTTTGCACTTACTTCTTTGATGTCCATTTTATAGTAAGAGTTGCTTAAGGAACCAGATAGCACCCCTTGCTACTCTAGATTCATTTTGTCCCCTTTTTGCCCTAATCATCACTATTGTGCATAACATAGGTCTAGGAGGGACCTCCTGGTCACTGACTTGAATCCCAGACTATGCTCAGGAAACCACTCTGTAGAACCTCTTTCGTCATAAAAAAAAGTTTCTTCAGACATGAGTCCTACTTTAAATATGGGTTATGTTCCTCTGCCCTCACTGCAGGTGTACTTTATAGTATCAAACCATGGTTGATATGAAAATGCCGTGTAACTACAGCATAATAAGGAGATGAAAGTGCCAAGATAAAAGCTCTTTTTCCAGTATAAACTACTCATTTTCTGCAGACTGACTAACATATCTGGACACTTTTTTCTCAGATAAACTTTCCCCAGAGATTTAGAGAGATTTTAGACAAGGATATATCTTCAGATGAGGAATATATTTGTATACATTTTAAAATGTATTTTTTTCAATAACATCCTGTCATTTGACTTGAGTTGTTTTGTTTTATATAAGATTTTTCTACTTCATAAACCTAGGTGTGTGCTGGTTTGCAGCAATGTTACAATTCTTTCTTCCTATCAAACCTTTCAAGATCTACTATGTAATAGCTACATTATGGCTTCACTGAAGAATTTGTTTATTTATATTTATAGGCATTTCTATGGAGTACATTACCACTGCATTTGATCAAGTGGGAACAGATGTTCAGAAATGCTATAATGAAGGGGAAAAAAACCCACCTTCTTTTAATGTGAATGCATTCAATAATTGCTCAAGAAGGTGACCTACAATGCACTGTTGGCAATATGATAACCATCCTGTGCCTCTAGCTAGACAAATACGAAGGGCCACATCTTCAGTAAAGTGCACCTTTTCACACATGTACCTGAGTGCAAGTCTGTGTTGTTTCCAAAGCCTGAAATTAGTTGCAGGCCTTTACATGGAACAGTTCCTCCGCTATATTCAAAAGTAGGCAATGAATTCTCTACAGTCGTCAACTTTAAGAAAACCTGACACTGTACTACTGCAAGGCTGTCAGACACTTGATGATGATAGTTCATATGATGAGCTAAAAATGAAGAGGTGAATATGATACTGAGCCTGTTCAGGGCCAAACAAGGGAAAGAAGGAAAAGGAAAAAAATATATATATATATATTGAGAGAGGCGGGGGAGAGAGAGAGAGAATGGTGGCTGTAAATCCAGAAAATCACATCAGGAACTTAGTTTGAGACTATACTGACTTCCCCAAGTGACCAGTTGTAGTTCAGGTCATAGACAGGAGAATAGTCAGATACAGAAAACAGAGACTCTGAGGATGTGAAGAAAGAAAAGTAGAAAGATACAAGTTCCATTGCATTCAGAATCTAAAATCCCCTGATATTTCATCTGTACCTTTTCCCCTCTTTTAAACTCATAATTACACAGAATGGCAAGGAAGCCTATGAAAAAACCACACTGCATTCATTTCATTTGATTCCCAATTTCAACAGGAAATCTGACAATGTATTGTGATATTGTTTCTAATTAGAGTACCCAGAAATTCAATCATATATCCTGCTTTTAGCAGGCAGGCATGATTTATCAGGGTTCTGGCAAAGCTTTCACTTTGAAGTGTTTGCCTTCCACATTTATGTCAAGCACAGAGTATCATACATGCATGTCTCATACCATATGTGCTGCAAATACCCTTGGAAATATCACAAGAGAGCCAAATGAGAACTACCGATTTTCCGGTCAGTTTGAAGCTGAAAATAATCCAGTATACCTTAAGCAATTTAGATATTCAGGACTGAAATTAGTGTATTTTAAATCTGGTTAGTATATTCAGTTAATAGTATACAGCTCTATGGGGTTCTGTCTGGTAACTATGATATAGGAACTATAGTGCACTACTTATATCCAACACTGTTACCTGTTCTAAATGTCTTAATTAGAAAATTTAAGAAAAAAAGGTCTAAAGCAACCAAGTTAAACTAAAATGCAAAGATGAGATGAACAGATATAGGTAACCAGATTAAGGGTTGGATGAAATAACATCAGTTGTCACCTGTAATAAACAATTTTAGTCTTCTCCCCTATACCCACCACTGTTGAGGCCACACTGGGAGTGCTGTGTTCAGTTCTGGGCTCCCCAGTACAAAAAAGACATGGACATACTGGAGCGAGTCCAGCAAAGGGCCACAGAGCTGCTTAAGGGTTTGGAGCATCTGTGATATGAGGACAAGCTGACAGACCTTGGACTGTTCAGCCTGGGGAAGAGACGACTTAGCGGGATCTTATCAACCTGTATAAATACTTGATGGGACCATGTCAAAAGAATGGAGCCAGATTTTTCTAAGTGGTGCCCAGTGACCGGATGAGAGGCAATGGGCACGAACAAACACAGGAAATCCCACTTGAAAGAAGAAAACCTGAAAGAAAACATTTCTTCATTGTGACGGTGACTGAACACTGGAGCAGGTTGCTCAGAGAGGCTGTGGAGTTTCAATCCTTGGAGATATTCAAAACCCAACAGGACATGGTCCTGGGCAACCTGCTTTAACTGACCTTGCCCTGAGCAGGGAGTTAGGCCAGATGATCTCCAGGGGTCCCTTTCAGGAGCAACTATTCTGTGACTCTTTAAAAGTTCTGTAAAGGATATGTATATTCATTTTCACTTCCCTTTATCAAGTTGCTTCATCTCTCTACTGTTATTTGCAAAATAAGGGAAGTATTTGTGTGACAACATAGTACATTTTCACGTTGGTGTTCAGAGGTTTCAGATGTATCTCATGGCTGCTGTATGGACAGAACAACCTTCAAATACAACATTTAAAAATGCACTGAGACTGCCATGACAGCTCAGAGAACTGCATCTGGGTAAAGATGCTTAAGTTGAGAAATGATATCCTGGCCCCACTGGAGTCAGTGGAGACTCCAGCATTGATTTCAATGTGACTGTGATTTTAACAATCACTTTTAGAAATACCAGACATGGCTTGTGAGACTAATTGACAAACATATTAGCGAAGGCTAAATTTAAAAATGCCATTTTTACCTCAAGCACAAGATTTGCATCTATGCCAATACTGGGTGTAGGATTTTATGTCAAAATATAGGACATATTATACTTTGATTTTTATGAGCAAAGTTCTGAAAATGAGATCCTTGATACCCGCAGTTGTTGCTAGAATGTGGAACAACATCAAAGATCTACAACTTTCTGCCTGCACAGCCCTACTAATGACATTATTGAGATATGTAGCACTAACTGCAAATACTGACCTGGCTGTTTAAATTAAAGCAGATGCACCACTATCCATTACATCCCTTCATACTATCCACTGAGGTAGACTTGGTACTTTTCATTTTAGAAAAAAACTGCTTTTCTGGAATTAAAACTTCAGCTTCACTACTGATCGCACATCAAAAGTACCCAGCATTTTGGTAGTAGATATGCAGCAGTTCAGGGAAAACAAACTAAAATCAACTCTAATGCATTTACAATTCCTTCCATTGTTCCCACTGAGCTCAGGATTCAGACTGGAAAACTGTAACGTCGTCTTCTTCATTCTTCCTCCAGTCTCCATCATGCGTTTTGCTACTAGACAATGCCAAAGCCAGAATGTAAGTGAGGCTAGGAAAAAAATAAAATTATGTGTGTGCATGCATGCATGTGTGTGTGTATGTTATCATATAAAGGTATAAAAATATATATACCACACATACTATGCATATATATGCCCATACACAGAATATGCATCAGCAGATGCACAGGTGCATATAGCAGCTCTCCATACAAGCTTCATAGGAACAGAGCTCCTGTTATGAACTACTCCCCTCCGTTCTTCCATACACTTGGGCTATTGTAGCATCCTCTCTCCAAGCAGTGCTTCCTTTCTCTTGACCTTTTACCCTCTCTGCCTTAGCCTTTCTGTGGATGGCAACGAAACAAAAGAGGAGAAAATTCAAGAGAAAAGTAATTAACAAGAAGAAGATTGTCCCAGCTCCTCAGAAGTATCCTTGCAGTGTGACGCTGAGATCGTCAGTGCAACAGAATAGATCAGATTCAGGAATAAAGAGTGAACTGGAAAAAAACATAGATAAGCTAGACATTGCCTTAACTGCTTTGGAGTTCAGTTTTCTTAGTAGAAATAACATCAGTGAGATTAACAAATTATGTGACTTAGGCTGGCATTATTTTGTACAGCTATAGCTTAAAAAAATAACTGTATGGTTATAACCACACTTCAGTTTCTTGAAGTTATAGGTCATGTGGGTTTGGATGCTATCCAAACAGTAACACTGGAAGAGAAGTCTGTTAAAACTCAGTTATTCAATATGGTATTGTTAAATTAGCCAGAGAGATACAGCAGACAGGTAGACTGTTGAATGTTAAGCAGCTAACCAGCCTTCCCTACTTCGTCAAGTTGTACCTTGAGAAATACAAGAGCTAATACCACTAGGTGAATTTCAAATGTATGCCTCAAGCATGCGCATATATTACAGCACTAAAACCCAATAGTGAACCTGTTCCCTAGGCATTATTAATAGGATTTGGATAATTACAGGAAAAGTCTCTGGTGTTGAAATGATATTCTTTTTGTTGACTACACGTTACTTAATGGGTCTATGTGAAACTGAAAAGAAAATACACTGATTGACATGAATATTATAGTAGAAGATATGACAATTTCAGTGAGGCCTCCTTGCAAGTTTATATTTTGTTTTACATTTTTCCCCCCCTTGCTTGTCTCAAGCAATATTTTCAAATTAAAATCATATGTTCATGTATTCTAGCTGGAAATAAGTACCAAGATAGAAAATTTTAAAACGCCCTTGTGAGGATTAAAGGACTCCCTACCAGGAAGGGTCTTGGTGCATATTTCGCAAGGGGGCCATAGCATACCAGAGGGGAGGTCCTGCACTGAGAATAGTTGTTTTGTCTTTTTTCTTAATCACAGACTTCATCAGTGAAATTTCATGTGTCCTTTGTTCTATGCTGGCTCCTGGCCAGAAGACGAAATAAGTATATATTCTATAAAATTACTGAATATTGCATTTCTAGATCCAGCATCTATTAATATGATTGTTCCTGCCTGCTGCCTTAATGAAAAAAAAAAAAAAAAAAAAAAAAAAAAAAAAAAAAAAGGAGGATGTGGTGAGCTACCCAAGCCTCTACCAGTTATGGATGATGCGAAAATTCCTCTACGGTCCCATAGCAGGTGACTAGCTCAGACCCACAGTCCAGCCTGAGTCATTCCTCCATGCAATTAGATGGAAGGGAAAGCATATTCTGCTTCTCTTTCCCCTGGTTCCTGTACTTTGCCAATCAGAATACAGTCCAGGGAAAGGATGAGAGAAGACAAGCCACTACAAAGCCGTTGCAAAAAGCAGATGTGTAGAAGTCACCCTGAGGGATCAGTTTTACTGGTGCTAGAGAATGATGCCGTGAGCAGTTATTGATTACACAGTACAAACTTCTATTTCCCTGCTTGCAGGCCACATGGTATCAAAAATCTTTGCCAATCATTTAGGGCAGGTGCCAGCTGCTGGTACACAACCAAATAAAAAAAAAAAAGAGGAGGGGGAAAGAGAGGATTTGCCTAAGAAATCTTTGAATGCTAGAGCTCTTGTACCCTCTCATACTGCACGTCACATGGGGGAACTGTGGTGTGTGGCATGTCGGGGGGGGGGGGCACTTCCTTATTTCTGTGATTTGTAAAAAGGTAAACATTTATCTCGGTTCTGGCATTGAGACATAGAGCAGAGAAGGTTTTAAAGGCAATTTGCATGTAAGTACTCAGGAAACAATACTGTTATTCTCACACAGCAGGCAACAAGAAGCAGAAACAGAGACATAACAATTTAGCAATGCAAAAGGAGCTCCAGGCATCTGGTAATTGTGCATTTTCCTTTTCAAAATCTCTCACAACACTCATTTGCACTGGGTCAATCTGACCTGCTCTTGATGGTGTTTGCAGAGGTAGGAAGTCTTTGTGACTCAAATTTTCAGCCATAGTACCACTTTAAATTGTTCAGATACAGGGGGCAAAAAAAAATCCCTCTGTTAATTTACATTCATTTGATGACCCCAAATGATTCTAGCTGTCATGAACTGTATTGGAATTAATGTGTTTTCAAAGTATTTATTCAAAGATACATTTTACTAATGCAGCCCCCCAAACCTAATTTATTTTGTACCAATACATGTCACTTATCTTTCTGCCTTTTTTTACAAGACATGTCCAATTTTAAAATTGTGGGTCTTGAAAGCAGGTGATTCATAGAAGCAATACAACATGGCAAAATGCCTGGAATATAGAAAACTGACAGTTTTCTAGGGCAGATATTTCAGCATTGAGACAACCGGGAGCCCCTGCATTGAAAGCAGTAGCTCAAAGTGAAGTAGATGGCTCAGACTCAGCTTTTCACAGAGATTTTGACAACATGAGGAATCCCCCATGTGGCATCTAAAAGCCTGTCTTCTGCACCTGACCCAGCCGTACAAAGGTGAAGGGGGGCAGGTACTTCTGAATTCAAAACCAAGCACGCTGTCAGTAGGAATGGACTTCTCTTCTGGCTCTACCAAAAGGTCAGTATAACCAAGCACCCATAGAAAGAAGCCATCTATCTGTCACAGTGAAGGTGAGAGATTTCAGTGGCCTCCAGGTGTTCCTCTGTTATACCAATACTGGGCACTAAGGCCATGCAACAGTGCTACTTTCTGCAAGTCTTGCCTTTAATACCTACAGATTTGCGTGATCCAAGAGCCTAGCACAGCTCCTTTAGCAGCGAGGTGACACAAGTCTGTCATGGGAGATGCACTTTGACTACTCATGAGTCACAGGCAGCCAAAGCAGCACAGGTTGACCATTCCTGTCTGACTACTAGCATGGCACTGTGCACAAACCGGCCAGTCTGGGAAGAGGCAGGCCAGACATGATCCTAACAGCTGTATGGCTTCTAGATCAGGATTGGCCTGTGACCACTGGCTGGGAGCATGGACAAAGAAGCCAGGGTCCTCTGGCAAGTCTGTTCTCACCCTTGATCATCTCCAAGAATTTTGCCTACAGAATGATTTGGTTGAAAGCAAGGATCTGAATCTTTTCCCCTTCCTCAAGTTGAGTAGTACTTATGCTCTTTCTTATGATTTATGGATGCAGACCAATGCAGTAAGTAAATGCCTTAGAATTCAAGTGAAAGTATGTAAAAAAAAACTGTTGCTGCTTATAGGCAAATTATGCATATACGTATGTATACTACATAAGCATGTATAATATAAATCTCATCTTGTAGTTACCAATACAAACAATATAAAAAGATTATCAAAATTTTATCTCCTCCCTGTAATTATACTGCTTGCAATTAAATGTAATCCATAAATACCAAGGGATTGCCCGTATCAACCATATTATAGCTTTCAATCGTCAGAACAAGAGAAAGTATTAGTTTTCTACCATGCATTGAATTTAATAATAGTTACCATGCTGGAAAGAATAATGAAAAACCCTTTCCTTGGGTTAGCAGAGGGAGAGAGCTAATATCTTTCAGCAAATCCCATTATGATTATTATATGACTCTAGGTTTGATTCATTCATAGATTACACAGATATTACTAAATAAGACTTCAGGCAACCATACATGAGTTTTTGTAAATTGTGATCAGGCCTCAGTGCAGTGGCTGCCAGGTAATAGATTAACGAGCTGTCAGTATTAAATTCATTTACTTCTTCTTATCATTTACAGAGCAGGTGGCCTCTAACTCTACCAGCCTGCACACACAGCCGTGAAAGCCTTGTAGCCTTTCACAGAAAAACGGAGGGAGCAGCAGCAGGTTTCATTTATCAGGAAGAACATTTTGTTCATGGATTCTGACCTCTCATCTCCGGCCCCTAGGCAGGCTCCATCTGCTGGTGTTACTGACCCTGCACATTTTTTGCAGAGTGGGGTGAAATGATAATAAATACACTGAAATAGGATAGACTTGCTGTAACTTGAAATTAAGCAAGGCCTCAAAATAAAAGCCTTCAAAGGATTAAGAACCATGTGCATGTATGCATGTATTTGTTCAAAGAAAGTGAACAAATTTCTAGTGATTTTCTAGTGACAGTGATTTACTAGCCTGCGTCCTCTGCATACGGGCACAAGCGCTAGTCTCAATGGAACTGCAAGGTATGTAAGCCAGTGCAAAATTTGCCTTACCCTCCTCAAAAGACAAGTCTGTCTTGGCCGCCTCTGTCACACAACCAGTGTAAATTCAGGGGCAATTAAAATATGTGATTAAATTTGGCTGATTATTATTAATTATTTAAATAAAGCTAAAAATCGTAGGAAGGTTTTACAATTATTTAAAAATAACAGGGATAACATTAGTCTAGTCAGGATATACATTCCCTCCCTTCCCCCCCTCAAAAAAATGTTTGACTTGGAAAAATGAAAAAAAGGTGGGAAAGAATTTTCTTTTGACTTTTAACTCAACGGCACGTCTGACTGAACCCCCATACTCCGAAAGAATGAAGGCGAGCGAGCGAGTTTCCTCTCGCGAGGCAGGACCCCGGTGGGGCTACGTTTCCTATCCCCTCCCCTGCTTGCACAGCACGTTTGTAAAACTACCGCAGCTCCCCATCCATTCCCGTGGCGTTCCCGTTACCAGCTAAAAGGGTACCGAGGACTCGCCTGGGCAAGGGTACTCCCCGCTAAACGAAGCGGAGCGTGCACCCGATCGATAACTGCCCGCGGACACGGAGGAGCGGCGCGGGATCTCTTGAGAGAGTTTTGTGACACTTCTCTTCTCGCTCTGAACACAACTGCTGCTCACCTGCGCCTTCGCCAAGAAGTTGGACTGGAGTCACCAGGAGGAACGAAGCCACGATACGCTCGGTGAGATCGCTGGTGGCATAATAGACAGTGGCATAGGAGAAAAAAATTAAAAAGCAGCAGAGACCTGCCATCAAAGGAAGCTCTTGTCTAAACACTTTCCTCCCCACTTTTTATAAGACTTTTTTTTTTTTAAAAAAAAAAAGTAACTAAAGGAGTTCTTAAAGAAGTCGAGAAAGGAAATCATCCTGAATACACGCGCATCCTCTTTTGTTTGTGATTTCAAGGAATGAATTAGAGTGTGGGTGTCCAAAAGAGGTCCAAAAGAGGTAGAAGCCAAATGCTTTCTTAAGTAACTGTGTATACTCCCATCTTTGTGCCCTAGAAGCGTGTGAGAAACATCTCTGTTTTCATTCCTGAAGTACTACTGCTCTGAATGGCATTCAACAAAAATTCAGACATGTTGCACTTCTGTGGCGTGGCACAAGTACCACCTATTTTTATAATGTAGAACCATATCCTTAAAAATAGCATGCACCAGGACCCAAAGGGAAAAATAAAAAAAAAAAAAAAAAAAAATGAAATCCTAGAATGACAGAAAATTGATATTATATGATCTATTCTGCCAATGGGTCCTCCACAGAATTTGGCCCAATTAAACCATAAAATTGTGTCCCAAAAGGACACTTGAACACAAAGTTTGCTCAAAAAGTATGAGGATCACTGATATACATTCCTAATTACTAGGCTGCTTCATTTGTGCCTCCATTTGGATGGACATACTCACGTGGATCCTGATCTCACTCTATTTGTATGCAAGTCAATTTATATACAAGTTCAAATGGTAATAAAAGATACTGTTTTTAGAAAGTTACTAACATCAGACAATAAATCCATTTTCAGCCTTTTGGCATAGACATGTCCTTTCTTCTTGAAAATAAGAAAATTATGCTTTCATAGGACAAATCACCCAATTGTCTCCCTGATGAATCAGAAAATAGATGTTTCCCTCATGAAAAAAAAATAGTAATTGAAATAGCACACACAGACAGATATTTCTTTTTGCCTTTTTTCCTCTCTTCTTCCTCATTATCCCGATGGTTTCTGTTTGAAGTTTTGATGAACTTGTAAAAAGAAACTGGTGAGATTAACATGCCTTTATCTTGCTTGCAACCCACTGTTTGTAATACCTTATGTGTAATTAATTATACAGACGTGGAAAGAAAAAAGCATTTTTCCCATTAGTTTTATTTGACTTCCATGGGCAGCACTGACCTTTGTCCTCCACTTCAAAAAGAAATGTTTGCTCCAGAAATATGCTAACCACCCAGTGTTTTGTTTGCAGTCTATTCAGGAGCTTGCATAAATATTCAATATATAGAGAAAGAGAAGAGCAAAATGCTGGATATTCTACTTTGCATTGCTGGGATTCCTTGTGGGACTCGAACAAACTCTTAGCCACACCATGTGAATCCTGGAGGCTGGGTCTTCTCTCATCTGTCCTCTTTCAGTACGTGGCTTTCCCTTGTTGTATACAACCTACCTACATGCAGCACTCTGCCCTGCAGTGTGGCTTATACAGCTCTCTTTCTGGTTCTCCTTTCTCTTTGCCCTCCCCTGGCCTGCCTGCTGCCTCTGCACTCCCTAGCTTTTTTCTGCTACTAGTCAGCTTCTTACAACTTTAACCACTCTTCCCCAGTTCTTACATATGAAGTGTTAATGTATGTAAAATGCCTTCAGCTTGCCAGCTTAACAGTCTCACATAAGTGAGAATACTTACTCCGCTGCTTATCAGATTAATGAGTGTTTAGATAAATAAGACTTTCACCAGGCAGCCAACTTCAGTGTGTGCTGGAATGCAAATTGAAAGGTGGGAAGATAAGAACTCAGTATTTTGAGCAACCAGGCAGGTACACAAGCAGCAGCCAACCTTTTTAAGTCTACGGTCTTCACACCTTGCTGTTAACAGAAACTGTAAGTCAAAGTACATGACAAGGAAGTTATCTTTATTTTGAAAATGATCATACTGGTCAGTACTCTAGATTTTTCACTTGGCTTTCTAAGAAAATGAAGTTTCTCTCTGTCCCTACTCATGAGCATCTAATAGCCACTTTGAAATAGTTTTTAGATAATGTATTATTCCCTTTCACATGCCACCAGCTAGGACTCAGGCTGAGAGTCCTTCAAAAATGGGGATAGGATATAGGTTTAAATCCACATTTTCAGGTCCTGTGAGCATAGAAACAGAGAGACTTAAAGCATGTCTGGAAAGAAGCCCACTGAAGTCTTTAAAAGCCCTGTGATTTTAAAAGCCCTGTGAGATGATTTACTCTAAGTCCCTCTCCATCTCCCCGTTGGAGTATGTCCTGGTCCTTCCTCAGAAACTGAAGACCAAAGGTCCTCACTGAAGGTGAATGTCATTTTCCTAATGCTCTCAAATTACTTTTATACACACACACACACACATATATATATATATATATGTATATATATATAAAAGAATCTCTGTTCAAAAGCTCAGTGAGTATATTTTAATCATATGCCCTTGCTTTTGATTCCCTTTAAGACTGATAATCAAAAGGTCCCAATCTGCTATTTACATAGCAGCTTGCAGAAACTAAATATTCAAAATTTATCCACAATTCAGCATGGAATTTAAGTTCTACTATAAAACTAATAGGAAGCAATAGACTATCACTAATATTTTAAAGCATTAGCTTTATCATGCTTTGAACATAAAAAGCCTTCCTCAATTAGTTAATACTAGTACATTTTTCTTACACTCACCTAAAACTATCTGATCTCCTCTCAAGACACTTCTTTTTTCCAGAAAGCAATTGGCAATTTGTAATACTTACTAAATTTAAAAAGTTAATTGCTATCTAAAGTAGCTTATTATACAAGTACTGGGACTATGCCTATCTGCCAATCGAATACACTAAAGCATTCCATTTAAGCAATTTAAATTATCATTTTATAAAGTTGTTTTGATTGTGATTGCATATTGAGATTTTAAATAATTTTGATTTAATTTCAAGGGAGATGGATTCATTTTGTATATTATCAAATTGTAATCATTTTTGTGTGATTAACATTTAATTTACACCTATGCTCTTAGCACTCTCCTTCCATATAGCTGTAGTTGTGTCATACTTTTTAAAAGAAACTGAGTGTTCCATGCCCAGCGCTGTAGAGATGATGCAGCAAACAGCAAGACGAGGAAAGATAGATCTCTAGCTTTATAAGCAACCCTCCAGTAAAACTCCACTATCATGTTTCATCATATAGCCAAAGAGACATTTCTCTAATGGTAAGAAGCCTTTTTAAAAGAGACAAAAATGCTAAAGAGTGTGATACAGTCATTTGCTAACTAAAACCAAGTGTACCACAACCTTATACCTTCAGGAGACGGCAATACTGACATAATGGATGCAGCACCACACTTTCTGCATCACAAATGGGTGTTTTCTGCTTTACCTCTGTTCAACATCTACTTGAGGATCCACGCAACCATCTGCAGAAATGATGAGATAGTGTACGCTCCGCTGCAAACGTATTCTTCATGACTAGAGGTGAACATTTAGTTTTGTTTTGGGAGTTTGTGTTTTAACTCCTGAACAGTTGATTTATCAAAACAGTGAATATTTTGGGCTGACATTACTGAATAACTTTAGGCAAACGAAAAAAAAAAAAAGGCAGGAAAAAAGCATAAGGAGCATCAAGACAAAGCATTTTGGCATAGCTGAAATGAGCCTTTCTGATTTTTCAGCTAGGTTCACAGAGGATAGATTTTCTAGCCCTCTCAAGCAGCATTTGAGGTGAATTACCTGGAAAGAGTCCAGCTCAAATAAGTTGGAGTGCTTAGGAAGGATGTGAAAAATATATGTCTCTGAACATGCTTTCAAAGTTAAAGGCCTACTCTAAATTTCCTGAGCACCTGGCTGTTAGTAAACTGGTAAGGAACAAGTACGGACCAAGAGCTTAGCTTTTGACTTATGCTGAATTTCACCCAGGCAAATATTTCATAATGTACATAGCACTGCTTGTGGTCAGTACCACTTTAAATTGAGGTGTCCAAAGTGATTGCACACTTTCCCATATCTTCTCCGAAGGAAATTCCGTTAGCAGCAATCTGATTTAGCTCATCGGAAGCAAGTACTGAGCAGGAATTTACATCCTGTCTTTGTCTCAGAATTTGCTGTTGAGTTTACGGATTTGTTTTCCCTGCTAAGGTTTATAAATGAATCCAGAGATGGCTTGTCACTGCGTACCAGCATCTTATTTTCTCTTACTGACAGCTTGCTTTGGAGGACAGCTGTGAAATATTCCTAATATTAGTTCTTTTGATTCTTTAGTTAATATGCTTGAAAATGTTAGGAGCATCAAGACAATGCACACCCAAAATAGGAAAAAAAAGTATATGATTAAAATCTATAAGGTAACAGCACTAGTACAGCAGTTGAAGATGTTACAGAAGTGACAATATTTGTAATCATGCAGTATAAACAGCAACAACATTATCCAAAGGGCAGACAAAAAACAAAATAAAATCATGCACTACTTGCTGTAACCATATTTAAAGCATATCCCGGCAGCGATTGACAATGGGATAATTAATATTTTCATAAATAAAGTTATCTCAACATGAACAAAGTATAGAAGAGCTAGCTCTAAGGACTCTATTTGAGGAAAAGATTTTTGCATTCTGAATATCAAAGTCAGGAATACCAAGGAATATCCTAGTAAGCTTACGAGGAGTAAGATGAGAGATGCCTGCTGTGAAATTAGATACTTTAACTGAGCCTCTCTCAAGTGCGCAAGGTTAAACCAACTATCACAAATATAGTTTCAAACAGATTTTCTCTCCCAGGAAAAGCATAGGGAGTTTACAGAGTCAAGTGTTCCCTCCCACTCAAAGAGTGGAATTGGCTGAGATAGCAAGCGTTGGAGGCTCTACTGACGGTGGTCTGTTAGTCATCTCAGTATTAACTCTTCCTCTCTCCAGTTGTCCAATCAGCTGGTGGACTCCTGTAAGTGAATCCCAAGGGAGGTGCATCACCAGGGCACAAGCACAGCTAAGGAACACTGTCCTTTCCCTTAACTGTTCATTGATAGCATCGGACTGCGTGGTGTGTGGGTCTGGATTTTCTGTTTTGTTACAGTTGTGTTTTCTTACTGTTTCCATATTAACGGGGTAATCAGAGCAGTTCAAAATACAGAGTTAAAAAATACCTAGATTTTTTCTTTCTTTTCCAGACTAGAGGACATACTAGGTAAGCTCACCTCAGTTTTTGTTATTGATTTTTAAATACTAAAACCAGAAGGCGGACCAAAACTGGAACCTTGCCTCTGAATCTCTCAATCTTCTGAAGCAAGAAATCTTGATTTTAATCTTTAGACAGACATTTCCTCTGCTAGTTTTGGCTCTGGATTGCATCAGCATATCTACATTTACACCGTACTCTCTTCTCTATTATAAGCTCTTGCTCTTCAGATGTTTCTTTATCAAAGCATAGGAATAAAACTGCCCTCAGAAGGTTGTGCAATATCTGTTAAGGAACATAGAAAGAACAACTGCAGAACGCCAGGACAAAAACAAGTTCTGTTTCCCTCAGTCCAGCCTGCAGAACCTCAGATGAAAAAGTAGCTACCTGCCCTGCAGGAAAGCAGGATGAATCTATTTTAAGGCTATTGTCTTAAAACACAGTTTCTATCTCACCAGACTCAAGCCTTTATTTGGCCTTAAAGATAAATCCTGAGTATTTGACACTTCTGCCTTCTCTACTTTTAAGCAAATTTTACTTTAAAAATCCTGTGTTGTGATCCTACCCAGATAATAAGTCACACCATCTTTTCAATTAAATTTGGGACACTTTCCAATAAAATTCCAGTTACTTAATAGCTTTGCATTGAAACCTGAAAGGCTAGTTTAACTTACTTCAGTGAACAAGACTTTTGAATTTGTATTAATTTAGACTCTTCAGTCTGCATGGACTGCAAAGAGAAAAATCCACTACTGGAAAATGAACCTATTGACTTTCATTCTGCACAGAAAATATATCAGAAGAATTGTTTGTAAAAAATCCTGAAGAACTCCAAAGCATCCACTGAGTAGTTAAATTGGCTGAAGATGCTGGCACTTAGCAACTCAGTATTTTGATCTAACAGAAGATTTACCCTTTTCACGTTCTATTTAACCATATGGGATATTGCCAAATTTGGTGCTTCTGTGCTTCATGTTTTTGAGGTCCCTGCCACAGTGGTAATCCTAGTCCAACTCTAAGTTTTCCAGATAGTTCAATATTAAAAATGAACACAAGAATCTACAAAACATTTTGTTCTTGTGTAACATTTAATATCTGTTGTATCTACAGAGATTACACCTCTGAAACTTCTTAATAAATAACAAACAGAAAAAAAAAAACACTTTATTTTCATTAAGGTGATTATTTTTACTCTCTTGCATTCAGACATCAAGTAGTGTAGAGCACCTTAAAATGCAGTAATATTTTAGTTTTGCAATCACTAAGGCTGTTAAGCATTACAAGGTTTAGTGTTTCACATGACAAGGCTTTGCCTTCATTTCCAAATCCTTAATTAGGTTGTCTGTATTACTCAATAGATCTCAAGGCCTTGTAGGTATGAGGAGATCATCCTTGCGGTTCACTTCAGCGACCACCAGAACGTCTCTGAAGACCTTGCAGTCACACAAACACTCAGAAAAGAAGTGAGCTAGTAGAGCTCTCTGGGTCAGTACAACGACAAATTAGGCAGAAAAAGATCCATGCCCTCTCCCGTTAAAGAAGACAGGAATTACTCAATATAATTTTTGAGGATGCCATTGCCTGCTAGTCCTGAACAATGATATTCATAGTTTTCATGATTATTCATTATTTTATCACTTTCTTCTCTGCCACTTGTCTCATCTACTATGGCAGTGTACTATTCCACACTTTTGTGTACCCAAAGATTAAAGTCTTATGTAAATGACTTGGGTCAAAATAAATGCTTTCTTCATATCTCTGCCTTTTTGTGACCTACTGTGAGGAGAGTTGCTGAATGGAGTTACCCTTCAAATGTAATATTTTCATAATCTTAATCCCAAAAGCTTTTCAAGTTGAAATAAACTTTTCCCCTCTAGTTATGCATGTGTTTGGTTCTCACAAACTCCCTTTAAAATAAATAAATAAATTTTTATATATATGCATATATACATATATACATGCATAGACACATTTCCTAATCCCTTGCTTCCTTGCCATGAAAGATAGAGTAGCAAATTACTGAAATAAGTGCTAAAATTCCATCTGAGACTTAAAAGCTATCTCACTGCTGTGTTCTTTTCTCCACCTTAAAAGATTATTATTCCCCAGGATTGTGAGACCAACAGCTTTAGGGAGTAAAGCCCTTCCTGTAACTACCAAATAGGATCTGAATTGCTCATCAGTATCATGTATATCAAAAGTATTACAAAATCTACCTCAGTTCTGCCCTTTAATTCTTGTGTGATTCCTCCTTTGACTAGTTTAGACCTGTATGACTTCTCTGCTGCCAGCCAGGTTAGCAGATGCAGCAACAATTGATGTAACACACCCACCTGTCCCTTAGAAATTAGAATGAAATGCAAACATAACTATTTCAGGTAGGCCAAAGAGCAGCTAACAGATATTCATCACCTTCAGCCTCTACAGACCTGGATCAGAAGCAATGACCTACAAGCGGAAGGTCTTCTGTTGACAAGCCCCCTCATACAAACAACACTGCAGGAAAAAGCAAACAAGAAACCTGGGTCTAATCAGTTGACTGTAATTATTCACCCAACTGAGAAACTGCGGCTGTGTGAAAAGAATGGGGAACAGAAGGGGAGAAGGAGGAGATAGGAAACCAGAAGTCTGTCTCCCAGGTCAGGGTACTCAAATATCAGCACACTAGGCTTTACCTGATGGTAGATGTACAACATCTGCAAGGAGCACAACTCCTACTAGCATGGCTGCAGGGAGCCTATCTTGTGACTGACTTACTGTCCAGACAGCAATAAGGCTTGCTGCTTCTGAGTATCTTCTAAGAGTAACTTTCAAGATATTCCCCAGCTGGTTAACCTGTAATTGGAGAAAGGACTAATCATTGTGATGGTTGCCCCGAGCTGTTAGAAACAGGTGACCTGGCTCAACAGAAAGCCCTTGCCTCTAGAGGTAATCAAGGTCAGCCTCAAGGACAGTGCTGAGAGACAGGCTGTGCAAGGAGAAATGTGGGGTGTCTAGGTGAGGTGGCCACACACGCTTGCTGCTGCCCTCTCCACCTCTGGCCATATCACCTGCACATTGCCCAGCTTCACCCTTGCTCCCCTGAGGGGAAAAAAAAATCAAGTTTCTCAATTTACAAAATGCCATTATAACAATGAGCTTTTGCTGCACCTGCTTCCTTAGCATTAAGCAAGTGGCTGCAGTACACCTTTCACAGCAAACGTCAGCCTGGTCCACGATGATTAACTCCAAGAGAACACAATGGTCAACATCTGAACCACATTTGTGCCAAGTAACATGTTTTCCTTGTTTATCTTGTACAGCAAGTTTTTAGCACCACTTTTTACAAAGGCCATGTCTACTCCAAATTCCCAGACAATGAGTCAGCCACAGTCTGTTGTGAACCTGTGGGAGCCACGTGACACAGAGTGAGGAAACTTCACCTCGTGGAGGGGTCACACAGGCTTGCCACGGGATCACTTTCTGATTTTAAAAAACAAATCTGTTTCCTATGGCCATGCTCTATTCTCACTCAGTAAGTAAACAACTTGCAGAGGCCAGCATTCAGCTCTAGCAATGTCGCTGCTGTTTTCTTCCTACCTTCGTAGCCTGAGGGCCACAGCAACAAAGCGTCTGCTTTACACAAACACTCAAGATTTTATCATTACAGAACAGTGCGGTATAGCATGATTACCTTATGTTTTATGAAGGCTGAGTAATCTATGTACATTACAGCACCGTCACATTAATTCCTAAGCCACCCAAGCTCTCAGTCTGAAGTACAGGGTGTGGATGTACTGTCTCCAACAAAACCCAACAACAAGAACAGGCCTTTGAGGTCATGAGCAGCCAGCTGGAAATTAGAGCAGCCCTGAGGCTAAGGAAATTTAGAGATGGTAGAAAGTTTCATCTAAGCAATAAAAAAGTCCAACGCTCTGCCAACTATAACCATAAGAAATTCAGAGGGTGTGCTACAAGAAGGCTCATATCCCAGAGCATTTGAAATCTCAGTGAGCAGCTTGTAAAAAGCATTAAGGTCATGGTATTTTGCACCACCTTTCTACTTTATTAGCATATAGCAATGACATAAGCAATCCATTTTTTCATGAGGTTATGGATAATATTCTGTAACGATATCACAATGTGTCATGAAATAGGGAGTGGTTATTGTGAAAAGTGAATTTACTATCACTACTAAAGAAAGCCCCAGCTGCACAGAGTAACCTTCATAAGATGCAAATTAGATCAGAAATGTAAGTGCTTGTTATTCTGCTTGTGTTGTACAGTATTTTTGGCCTATTGTTTAGCCTGTGTATGCATTATCTCCAAACAACTGCCGTGTCAAAAATATAACTGTAAGCAAAATCAAGGGATGCCATATTTCTTCAATATCAGTGTTATCTCAGACATGCTTACGTGCCATGCTCCCAACCACCTTGTGAAGTCAAGCCCAGGTCTTCTCAGCACTACTTGGCCTCCTGCCTTTCTTTCTGACATCTTGTTTTTCTTTCCAGAGCTTGACTAATGTCACAGAGCTGGCATAGGCGTGTGTATTTGTGTGTGCATGAGAGGTGTCAGTGGGTCCCAAGATGCAGTTATGCTGCTCTGCATAACTGCTCTGCAGTTATGCAGAGGGCCTGAGAAAATGCTAACAAAAAGGGATCCACCTCCTCAGGACATCTGTGCACTGGAGACTTTCACCATAGCATGACTGTCTTCCAGAAACATCCCACCTGCTCATTTCCCACATTGTCACTGCTAGATGAGATTAACTTGGAGAGAGGAAACATGAGGAGAGAAAGATCTCAGCAGCAGCAAGTCCACTTTCACCTTCTTTGAACAATTAAAAGTGACATAATACTGGACAACATTGTGCTCTTTTTATTCTTCTCTTTTTCTTTGCTTCAGCTTTGTGAAAAATAAAAATCTTATCGCGCAGCATTACTAAATAGTAATTTTCATTTCTGTGGTATTACTGGGTGTTTGTAGACTATCTAAAATCCATAAAGTGCTATTTAAGAACTGTTACTACTACTCACAAACATAATGGTGTCACCATTATTGATATGTAGAAATGAAAGACTAAATCCAAACTACTACATTGAGTGTTGAAACATTTTAAAAAATCCATTTTCTGAGCCTGGGAGTAGACTTTTCAGCATTAAGTTAGGTGGCTATGCTCCTTATAGGAGCTGAATAAGGCTGAATAAGGAGAGTTAGAGTGCATTTATATTAGAATACACCTTCAGGCCAAGCAACGAGCAGTCAGTCCTGCAAATGCACACAAAGCCAGTAGTGTAGCTGGCACTTTGAACTGCTGCTGGCTTGTGGCTTTGAACCTGCTGTGGATCACATTACCTGATACATTAATGTGGTTAATGCTACCTCTCTTACCACCTCCTCCCCTGAAACGAATCATGAACTTTGTGATGGCCTCCAGGCCAGCACCAAGGAGATCGAGGTTGAGGTAGCTCGGATTAGCACCGTATGGACCCAATCACCCCGCTGAGGAAGGACTGCCCACATATTTATTTGGGAATTGCAGGACAAGACCACCTAGGTTCATGGATCTGGCCCTGATTCAAATCCCACTGAAGTCAAGGTGATGGAAGGAGAAACGTTTTTCCCTCAACTTCCATGGAGCTTGAGATATGCTTTTAGAATGAGCTGTGAAGAGCAAGCTAATGTACCATTTAAATTCCTGTTTGTTGACTTATCCCCTCAGCCCCCTACCCTTCCCCTGTAATTCTATATTGGTTTTATTATTACTATTTATTAGAGAGCCAAATATAGTAAAAGTTTTGTCTTTAAGCTAAGTGAAATTTTGTTCGAGTCATTTACTACAAAAGCACCACTTTCCACCATATTCCCTCATAGATATGGTTAATCTGGACCCTCTTGAAAGGTGTGAGCTGCAGGCTGGGAATGCCAGTGATTTTCCACACAATGCCCACAAAGTTTCTGTGACTGATTATGTTATAGCTGATTTTTAACAAATGTCAAAATGGAAAAAAAATAAAGCCATCAGTCCACATACTGAGCCCTTCCTTGCAAAACAGAGGACCTCTATGAGGAAGCCAGAATTACAGTACAATATCATAGGTGTCCAGTGAGTTGTATGGCGGACATAGAGATTATCACAAGGTTTCCCCTAGATAAACTCATGTTGGAAATCATGATTTCCATCTCCAAGGCTTATTCATCAGAGAAGATTTTCATTTTATAAATGAACATATAGCTTAATTTGAAATCATGGTATGGAACCAAGCTTGCAGAATGGCCATTTTTAGAAAGCATTGGTAGCATATGTTGGGATAATGGAGTTTTGTTTTGGTTTTGAGAAGGAATTCTCTTTTGCTTAAAAAGTATAGCAACACAATCTGGAAGGATTAGAGCACCTTTGTCATGTCATCATTTGTTTTCTCAGGGCCAGATGCAATGATTGGGTTCAAAAAGGATGTGATGAAATTCATATGTTGAAAACAAATCATTGTTTTATATTTTTTATTGATACTTTGCATGGTATAACTTCTGCTTTTTTGTGTGTGGGGGGGGGTTGCTTTTAGCTGTCTAGTTTTTACAGATGGTCTGATCTTGCTCCTACTGACACCTTTAGGCATTTTACCACCCATGTGCAGAGGCCTGGAGCCAATATGTCTACAAATGCAATAACAGAAGCCCCAAGCCTACGACGAGCTCTGAGCAGGAGGAATTCCATCTCCATATATGAGACCTTAGTCAGCTTCAAAACATGTCAGTGTTAAGCCAGAGTTTGTGCAGACCAGCTAAATAAGAGCAAAGCTCCTTTAATTCTGAGGTACTGCTTTAATACTACAATGTCCTGCTTCTGTTTTTCAGACTGCAAAGTATGTTTAGATTTTTGGTACAGTTTGCCTTTGTGAATAGCGGTATTAAATTGTAGCTTTACTTCCTTGACTCAGAAAAATTTTTCTCTATTCTCCTCTGGATGCAATGTTAAGCATCAGCAGAGCTCTGGGCCTGGAATGGAAAGGAAGCTAATACAAAACAGATATGGTTTTATTTGTAATAAAAAGAATAACTGCATTTTTTTCTACCTGCAAATCTGATTCCAAACATGAGATGCTCCATTTTAAAGAAAGGCTAGGGACCATTTTGAAGAAAGCTAAAGAATAATGACATTCACCCCAGACAGAGCACTCATCCTAAACCTAGTGCCCCACAAAAAGCTAAAAGAATTTCTTGGTGTTAGTCCTTTATCCATCTTACCTGCTTAACTATGCCAGCAAATCCACTCGTCAGAGGATGCAGGAACAGCTTTTCAGGCTTTGGAAGAGGACATTAATTTACAGCACTCGCTGAAGGGGGTGATGCTAGATATGGAGATTCTTCATCAGAGCGTGCTGCAAGTCACTCCCTGGAGTGTGGACCGTAAAAAAACAAGAGCTGTAACTTGAGCACAGAGGAGCCATGGTAACTGCACATAGCTTCTGCTTTCTTTCGCAGGGAGAAAAAAAAAATCTATGCTCTCTATGCTCTGCTTTCACATGCCTCCTGCCTCCTGGCTTTCCCTGAGTGGTTCCCATGCAGAAGAGAAGGTTGAATTTAAAATGGAGGTTAAGAGATGCCCTGGAGCATATTTACCTTGTTATTTGTCCTTGTGAAGACCTGCTCATTGTAACATGTAAGAGGACAAGGCAGGTCACAGCTGTACATCTGCAGGTTGGTTTCTCCAGTCTGATGGACTCCTTAGCCAAATCAGCTCTACTGGACAAAATGGAAGGGGAGACAGTGTATGTTACAGATTAGCCAGTCTTTCCTTATAAAAATACGTACAAAAATTAAGAGCTTCCTATTCCACCTGAAGGTTAATATTTTTCATAAGTATGGCTTCTCACTTGTCATTTTGGCACACGATAGTTCTTTATGTTCAAGTTAGTAAGCTTTGGTATATCTTTAGTGGTATTACTTTTCATATCCAGGTTATAGTTTTATATATGTGTGTGAGTAGAAGTTATATTTAAAATTTTAGACTAAAATTCAGGGTTCCACAAACATCAATTCACATGTTCCACAGAATTTCCCCTATCTGACCTCTTTAATGATACCATTCAACATGGTGAAAATCTGTGATCAGCATATGTTATTCAGCCCTTGCTGTGGGCAAGTCTTACAGATCTCAGCTATACCTCTCTCCAGAACAAAATAATTTTAATTTATTTACAGGTTAGCTTTTTAGCTGTATAATTTCTATAATATGTTTAGTCCAACTCAGCTATTAAAAGGGACTTCTGGGAATGGCATAACAAAGGAAACAGCCTCATTCCATACTCATTTTCTCCTCAGAAGTAGATAAATATTGTGCACCCAGATTTCTTTTTACATTTCACTCTGCGTACATAAAATAGCTGGGAGCATCACCACTTGCAAGCGTAGTACAAATGCAGAGGCCTACTTCAAAGCTTGTGTAGTAATGTTAGCAATAAGGAATATGACTATATGTGAGATAAAGTTTTATAGTCAGCTTTTGAAGGCATTACATGAAAGGAGGAAGAGCTTTAAAGGGAAACCTTTGTCTGTAGTTACCATGCTGATAGCTGAATTTTTACTATTAGAGGTGGTAATTAATCTTTACCTAGGAATATATGAAGATATCAATAGCCATTGACAGAGAAGAAAGATAAAGAGAGGACAAACATATATGATGCTCTTCCTGATTACTCTCTCATCTGTATCGTCCCATTAGAGATTTACTAAGCTGTTTGGGGTGTCTTTGTAGAACCTCAGTAGGTTTCTCCTCCATGAACATGTCCATTCTTCCTGCTCTTGTAAAATTTTTGCATTCGTGAGATCCTTTGGCAAAGAGTTACACAGATCTACTCCGTTGTGTGGATCATCCTTTTTTGCTTATTTTGAACTTGATTCCTCCAAGCTTCCTTTCATGTCCCTTTCTTCTTGTACTGAGTATGTTTGTTTTATGATGTTATTAACAAGCAGAAACTAAAGAATAGAAAGAATAAGGCAAATTTTGACTTTGTGCTGTGCTTTGAAGAAAAATCCTCAGTTCAGGAGCAAAGTATATGGCCTTTAATCAGAAATAAGGACAGAGGAAACGTATCAGCCATATCCAGTGACTCAGATGACAATAATCTTATAGCTGCCCCAAAATCAACAGCTAACATTCACTCACCAGAATCTTCCAATCAGTGGCAGCTTAGCCAATGGCCATGAAAGAATAATACTATCTGACTCCAAGGACGTGCCTCTGCACTCACTGGGTTAGCTTTGGCAAGGAATGAGGAAAAGCATGGAGATGGATCTAATACCAGAGAGAGAGGTATTTGCATAATATCATTAGGAACATAATGAGGAACTGTAAAACATTCTGTAATGTGTTAACAAGTTCATTAAGTGTTCCTTAATTTAAGTGTCTGAGACACGATAAACAGATCAACGATGACTATCTATCTTTCTTGGTGCAGTCTGAGTCACAAAATATAGTTCAAACGCCCCAGCACTGGCTTCAGTATGAACCAAGGATGTACTCTACAAGACACTGTGATGGGCTATAGCTATGTTACCACCACGACCATATGATTTGAAATGTATTGAGTTCGAACAAAATAGGGGTGAAGTAGGACTGCTCAGTAGTTTGGTGCAAAAAGGAGTAGGACTGAACTATCCCAAACAAAAAGTATTCAGGTGATCATGGAAAAATGTGATGCTTAGTACCTTTCACAAGAAAAACGATCTGCATTCATATGTGATCTGCATTTTCTTTTTAATGAACAAAACATTTGGCGGAGATAGGAACTGAAATTCCACTTCATTCAGAGTAACACCCAATTTGCCTGTTGTATTACAGATCTCTCCCACATTTATGATTCAATTTAGGAGATAATGTCAATGAAATTGAACGTTGTGACTGGATAATAGATAGCTACTGAAAGATAAATGCTGAAAAGAAGAGAGATATTTTCAAAGACAGAAACTATTTTTTAATGATTAAAGTTTGGTTCCATTACTAATGTTACTATTTTATCAGCTGAGATGGTAGTATTTGCGAAAGGAAATAAATGAGTTTTTCTCATCCATGAAAAGCCAAAAGAAGACTTTTATTTTTATACTTCATTGTATTCTATTGAAAAATCTGCATTTTCCTTAGCCAAAAGATGGATCAAGTCAGCAAGGACTTAGTCTGTATTTCAGGTCCCCAGATAACTTTATAATCAATCTGTCCCATCTCTTTATTTAATTACCTAAGTGTCAGTCATATAGATCAACATCTTGAACTAGAGTCTACATTAACAAGAGGATCATTCAGAACTGCAGAAGTGTTCAGTTGAGGATCTGGCTAAGACTTTTG
Source organism: Rhea pennata (assembly GCF_028389875.1). NCBI lineage: Eukaryota > Metazoa > Chordata > Aves > Rheiformes > Rheidae > Rhea > Rhea pennata. The sequence goes on from NC_084664.1 coordinate 91,239,784, forward strand.
CTGGCTAGTTTTGAGTTTATATGGTATGCATCCTACAAAGATTAGAAGAAAGGTAAGGTTAAATATCAAGCACAAAGGTTTCAAAGTTCAGCAAACAATATATTAAAAAGGCTAAATGTACATTGGTCTGGAAAATTTAATTCAGAGCCTTTACGCACATGCTTTACTCCACAAGTCTTTGTTTTGTTTTATTTTGGTTGGTATTTCAACAACTATTTGCCTTCTCTGCTCCTTTCCTACTCTCTCACCTGTCTTCCCACTTGTTTTTTTCCCCTAGTCTAATTTATCTTTGCGTCTTTACTCCTCTTCTTTTTTCGCTCGTTATTTAGTGTTCTATGAAACAGGCACAAGGAATGATAACCTCTGGGGTCTCAGTTCTTATGTCTAGGCATTATGACAACCAACAAGTGAAATGGCAGCTTCATATTAGCTTCTGCCTCCCTCTCTCAATGCACTCAATCATCTTGTTGCTATAAAAAAATCCAGCCACCAGTTAACAATTTTAAGAGAATGCAAGATGCTAAGTGTTATGTGGAGATGAATCTGTCAGCCAGACTTTAACAAGCCTTGGGGAACTATCAACAATTTTTTTTTTTGAGGCAGAACAAAGGCAAATGGAATCATGATCATCATGTATGAATACTGAATATTTTATTTACAAATGCATACATATATGGAAATACGCTAGCTAATAGCACACACAAAGCCTATCTAGAAGACAAGCTTCCAGAGTGACTGTCCAATGGATGTCATCCACTATGATGTGAAAGTAATCCTGAAGGCAGCACCAACAAATCCTGAGCTGCCTAAACAAACCAAAAGATGATCATAAAGTTGAAGAACATGTTGGTTTTGAGGTTGTCAGGCTATATGCACTCAGCAGCAGTGGCAAAGAGTACTGAGAGCAAGGGAGGTGGTTATTCTCAAACTATTGTTCAGTTCATGGGACCAGAGGAAAGTACGAGCATATGCAGAGAAAAGTTCAAAAAGAGATTCAAAATACACAGGCTTCATATGCATAGATGGGGTAGCAGGTATTTACTGTGTATCAGCAACCCATAATCATCAGTTCTGGACCAAACATTTCTGCCCCCATTCTGGTATCAAGCATTGTGGCATGGCATGGAAGATGACTTCATCTTCCCTGCCTGTCAGTATTCCTACCAGTTTTTTAACTTTCTTTCCCTACGCTTTTGGTAACATCTTGGTTAGAATAGTGTGAGCGTTGGTTATATAGTGGGTCTGGACATCAGCCCATTTCAGACATTGGAGGGATATTATGACTGCTGGTTGGACCTTGCCAGGGTTTGCACCAAAGGTGTGCAGGATAGGTGACATCTCAGGGGCAGCCTGCCCTGCATGCCATGTAGATGTATGTGAGTGTTCTAGAGATGTCCCAAGAATCTAGTGTTGATATTGAGAAATCCCCCCAAATTGGGTCTCTACAACTAGGGCAGGTCTTGAGAGGGCCCTAAAAAGCAGTGTAGGTAAAACTTGGGGCTCAAAAATGTAACAGGCAGATGTGAGTAGAGCTGCAAGCTATTACCCCTCTGCTCCCTATCTAAGTATGGACATATGTTTTCCCACAATGTTGGGAATCAGCTGTTGTAATAGCTTTTCACTCCCACATTAACCAGCCTCCTCTGATGGATGCTGTCTCCTTCGGGCCTGTGCACTGGGTTTCATCAACAGAAACTGATGGAAATACTGTCTAAACTGGTCATCTACACACAGGTAGTCACTAAAATATTTACAGGCCTGCCACTCGGTGAATTAACTAACTGTAATATTAATGGTTTACACCGTAGGTAGTATGGGTATCCTGCAACAGCACCTGTTACTTTCAAATCCCTTATGCTGTGGGAGATTTCTTGTATTCATGTAATTCACAGGACATACTAAAGGCTTCCCTTTCTTTGGGGCCAGCATTCTCTTTGCTTTTCTGATATGCTTTTCTCCTAGAACAGGGGGTTTGGCCTTTGAGCAGGCTCTGTAGATACCATCACACTTCAAAGGCCATGTAGATGTTGAGTTGCCTTCTCAGCCAGCCAGTTAAAGCAAAGCATTGCCTGATGGCAGTTACAGGCTTGCTGAAAGGCAAAGGGAAAGACTGCAACTGCCTCCTTCCTGTCATCTGTGTTAGATGCATTGATCTCATTGGGATGGTTATTTTTAGTTTTCTGTGAATATTTCAATTAAAAGACACATGGTTGCAGAACAAATTGTTTGCTACCGTAAGACAAAATACACTTATCTGAACATAAGTAATAATAAATCATAACATAATAAAAAAAATTGTCAGTATTATGAAGATTATACCATGCCTTAGAAAATTACACTTGGGTGTTGCTCAGTATCCAGCAGGGCTTATAGACAGACCAGTATGCTTCCAGTAAAAAGTTTTAAAATAAACAAACAAATAAATCAATGAAAAGATGTATATAACTTGATATTTTCATAATTTTGCATAAGAAGTCAGCTATAATACAAGTACTTCACTTGAGGCTGTATTCAGGAGGTCTCACATGATATGTACAATAAAAATATAAAATAAATTCAGATTTTAAAAATCCACTGTTCTTCCCTCCATCTATAAGGATTACATAGGATTCATTTAGCCAATCTGTTTATATTCTTTGACCAGCTTTATTAGTCACGTAATTTCATATGGATATGAAATGTTTAAAAATCTATGAAAATATTCTGAATTTTCTGAAAAGAAATATAATAATTAGTATTACAAATAATAATTCTTTGGTATAATTTACCAAAGAACACCAAAGAGAAGCTGTAATCTTTGACAGAGTTTGAAAATTACTTGTGAAAAAAGAGAAGTATCCTTGGAGATCGCAAACACTCTTGGCAGTAAATGGGTTTGATGCTTTTGTTTTTCCCTCAGTATAGTGAAAGCAAATGATTTCTATGGGGAATACACTTAAATTCAGTGCTGCAGATTCTATTACCTAAACAAAGAGTGTTTTTTTTTTTAGTGCAATGAAGATATTCATAGGAATTAATTCTTTTATTCAGAAGTTTTTCCACAAATGGGAAATACATAATTCAGATGGTTCACAAGGAAAGGGATACAATTTATTTACTTTTAAAAGTTAAAAAGGATGTATATTGTAACATGACTTGTATAATATTCAATCAAATTCAGTGTGATTAAAAGACAGTGTGAATTAGAGACATAAGGAACAGGAAAGAAAACAAACAGAAACTATACAAAAATAACTTTCTGAGGTCTGGTATAGAAAAAGAAGAAAATTAGAGGATGTGGTTTAGAAGAAGGTTTAGTATGAAATATTTTCTGTCAATGAGAACAGTGAGCTCATTTTTTTTTGAAATGTGTAAAGTGATATTACTACTTTTCCGCTTCAATTCATCAAATTATTTCTATAATTATGAAATATTTCATAGAGAGGTGTTGTATTTCAAAACGTAAAAAAATTATATTATTCCAATTATTTTGTATTGTAGGCTGGATTGGTGGCTGAATTCATTATTGTTTCTTAATATTGTATTTTGTTAATTACCTGCTAAATAATAGAATAATTGATGCTGTAATGCAACATTGCAGGTTACCTAGTCCAACCTCACGCTTGAAGGAGAGCTATATTCAAGGCTAGAGCACATTGCTCAGGGCTTGTCCACTTGTGTTTTGAAAATCTCCAGGGATGGCGATTCCACAGCCTCTCTGACAAAACTATGATGGTGTCATATTAATACATCTAACTAATTTCTTTATTAGAAATACTTTTTTCTTCTATCTAAATTACAACTTTAAATCCCTTTTACATGTTCCTTTAACATGTAAAGTTAAAGTTATACATTTAAGTTATATACTTTCTGATTTCCTGCTTCCAGATAAGTATATTGACTTTATTTCTGATGTTTTCAACATTTTAATGATATCACAGAATCACAGAATGGTTGAGGTTGGAAGGAACCTCTGGAGATCAGCTAGTCCAACCCCCCTGCTCAAGCAGGGTCACCTACAGCATGTTAGACAGGGTTGCATCCAGGCAGGCTTTGAAGATCTCCAGAGAAGGAGACTCCACAGCCTCTCTGGGCAACCTGGTCCAGTGCTCCCTCACTCTCACACTGAAGAAATTCCCTCTCACGTGCAGGTGGACCTTCCTGTGCTTCAATTTCTGTCCATTGCCTCCTGTCCTGTCACATGGGACAACTGAAAAGAGTCTGGCCCTGTCCCCTTCACACCCCTCCTTAAGGTGTTTGTATACACTGGTAAGATACCTCTCAGTCTTCTCTTCTCCAGGCTAAACAGGCCCAGCTCTCGCAGCCGTTCCTCAGAGGGCAGGTGCTCCAGATCTCTGATCATCCTCGTAGCCCTGCACTGGACTCTCTCCAGTAGCTCCATGTCTCTCTTGTACTGGGGAGCCCAGAACTGGACACAGTAGTCGAGATGAGGCCTCACCAGGGCTGAGTAGAGAGGCAGGATCACCTCCCTCCACCTGCTGGCAACAGCCTTCCAAATGCAGCCCAGGATAACATTGGTTTTCTTGGCCACAAGGGCACATTGCTGGCTCATGGTCAACTTGTCATCCACCAGCACTCCCAGGTCCTTCTCTGCAGAGCTGCTCTCCAGCAGGTCAGCCCCCAGCTTGTACTGGTGCCTAGGGTTATTCCTCCCTACGTGCAGGACTCTGCACTTGCCCTTGTTGAACCTCATGAGGTTCCTCTCTGCCCAGCTCTCTAGCCTGGTCAGGTCTCTTTGAATGGCAGCACAGCCCTCTGGTGTATCAGCCACTCCTCCCAGCTTGGTATCATCAGCAAACTTGCTGAGGAGGCACTTCATCCCCTCATCCAGGTCACTGATAAGTTGAACAGGATGGGACCCAGTACTGAGCCCTGGGGGACACCACTAGCCACAGGCCTCCAACTGGACTCCACACCACTGATGACGACTCTCTGAGCTCTGCCTTTCAGCCAGTTCTTGATCCACTTTACTGTCCACTCATCTAGCCTGCACTTCCTGAGCTTGGCTATGAAGATGGGAGACAGTGGCTATGTGAGATGGTGTTGAAAGCTTTTCTGAAGTCAAGGTAAACATCATCCACTGCTCTTCTCTTATCTACCCAGCCACTCATTCCATCAGAGAAGGCTACCAGATTGGTTAAGCAGGATTTCCCCTTGCTGAATCCATGCTGACTACTCCTGATCACATTCTTTTCCGCCACATGCCTGGAGACATCCTGACACTCAGGATGAGCTGTTCCATCACCTTTCCAGAGACGGAGGTGAGGCTGAATGCTCTATAGTTTCCTGGGTCCTCTTTCTTGCCCTTTTTGAAGACTGGAGAGACTAATGAGCTTTCTTCCAGTCCTCAGGCACCTCTTCTGTTTGCCATGACCTTTCAAAGATGATGGAGAGTGGCCTAGTAATAAAACCCACCAGCTCCCTCAGTACTTCTGGGTAGATCACATCAGGGCCCACAAGGGATGTCAAGTTTGCCTGAAACATCTCTAATTCAGTGTGTACTGCAAGTGGCATCTGTAAGGCTGAAAAGCCTTTTTTCTGCTTAGAAGTATTTATAATTATTTCTAGCATAGCTATACCTAGTAGTACTTTCTAGGCACTAAATACATTATCCTAAATCATTTTCTTCTTATTCAAGTAGTAATTAAAGTTTAATTTCGATAAGCAATTTACCAGAAAATTTACCATTTTCATTCAAATGTTATTTTTTAAAGAAAGCAACAAAAATTATTTTTTCATCTAACTATTTAAAAAATCCATAAATGCTACATATATGGTGTGAATTCAAAGTCATTTCATTGACTAAACAATCCTTAAACTCACTTAAGTTAATTAATTTTGCCTGACTAATTTGTGCGTAGAAAAAGGAATCTAAATTATTTATTAACTTTGAGAAAGAAGGTGTGCATATCATAGACAGAGATTCAGAGGACCTATTTTGGAGGTGATTAGGGGAAAGTGAATGAAACAGTAATAAGTTTTGTAGGAAACTGATGAGAAGCTAAACCTATGGAGCAGTGTCATGAATTTTTATTTCACTGGAGGAGGAGGAGTTAGATATTGCACTATCTAGTGCTCCTTCTACTGAAAATATCAAGTGCACAAAAGGTGATGAGGCTTTTTTTAGTATCCACCCTAAATTCACTCAGCAAGATCAAAATCAATTTAAGGTTTTGCACGCAAAGTGTGTATCTTCTGCAAACAGGCATTGCGCTCTGAGTGCTTTCATCTGCTGCAGTAGGCTGAGGTTACGCTGTTCACCACTGAAGAATTTAACTTGCTGATTTTTTTTTTCTTATTCTGAAGAACCTCTGCTATTGTGAAACCCTAATGGTTTTCCTATCACATGGATAGCCAGAATATGTGATGTTATCCATTGTGACAATGTTATTAATTCACTGTAACAATAAACCATGACTATCTGTAGCAAGCATGCTGCATGCTGAAATTCGTACACTTACATTAGTTAATAATGGGGGATTTTATCTGCCTTTTTTTTTCATTTGTTTTTCAAACAGCTCTTCATGAAAATTTCAAATGTTTCCTACTCAGTAACTCCTTGTATGATGCCTCTGTCTTCTTATCATGCACAGCATAAGGAATGCTCTGCCTTCCTTCCCCTTCTACCCCTTTTTTCTTAATGACTGTAATTATTACGTGAAATCTTTATTCACCTGTTTCTGATAAAGCATATAAAATTATAAAATCTTTTAAAAGTTAAGTATTGTCCGTATTAATGAAACAGACCAATGAAACTGACACTGATCTATTTTGCTAAATATGGGTATGGGATATATATCTGTTTTCATGCATTTAGAAAAACATTGACCCAACCAAAACCCTTCAGTTTCTTGAAGCATAGTTTTGCTTCATTCTCATTTCAGTTGTTACAGAAACCCTTTCACCTGGCCTGTAAAGGGGGGGACATTTCTTTTCAATGGGGCTACAAAAATGCCACTTGAAAGAGGCGGTCTCACACTTATTCTGAATTCTCCTCCATTCATTTCAGATAGAGGTCTCAGATTTCTGTCTGGGATTTCCTGGGCAAAGATAGATCCCAAGAGCTCTACATTTTTCTGGCTTTCCTGTGACACATGTGACCCACTGAGGCTTCTGTGCCAAGAAAACAACCTGTTCAATCTCAGGAAGTACAGTACATGTCAAACATGTCAGATCTACTATGTGGAGCGTTGATTGAGTAAGATGATTTACATGCAAACATTTGCCAGCTCAACAAAGTTGCAGAGCAGTCCACTTTCACATGAAGGGAAGGCAGTAAATTGAGAATCTCCAAAGTCACTAAGGAAAGAAGGTATTTTGTACAACACATTACCAGTCTGATAACCATCCCTTTGTGAAGATGCTGCAAAGATTCCCATTGCTTTCAATTGCAGATGACTAATTGCCTTCTCCTTCCACAAAAACAATAGGCACATGGTTTCACTACCTCAGCCAGCAGTGATAAGCATTAGAAATTTAAACATGATAATTTAAACATTGCATTCCTTGCAATATCCACAGGCAAACACATCTGTCTGCATATAGGGGTCATTCTTGTTATCAAATCCTCTGTTATTCTTTTTTCCCCCTTTCTGATTAAAATATTAAGATGTTCAGCAAAGAGAATTTTATAGAGTACAATCTCCCAAAAGACTTCCATAGGGAAGGAGAAGATTTACAAGGAAATTACATGGATAACCTTCATTATTTTGCCAAGTGTCTTTACTGGCAAACAATAAATGTCCCTATGCATTCCAGCACTAGCATAATACAGTATTCATTATTGCACTTTTATGAGCAGGGGAAAACTATATGCTGAATTATATTCTGCACTGTAAATTTCAGGAAGATTTATATTCCTTTTTCTATAGTTTATCCAAAACAGCTGATCATGACTATACAGTAATAAAGGCCCAGGGACTAAAACTATTTTAACTGCAGTTTATCCTCCGGTTTAACAATTCAATAATGTCTTCAACCATCCCACATATTAATTATGCCACAGTTTCTTTTCCTTATAAGGGGGTTGAAACATAGCACAATAAGAACGCAGTCTGTCAGACTACTTCCTTCTCACTTCTTGGGTCTGGAGGGGGAGGGAAGAGGGGTGCTTAGTAAAACACACCACATCCTTGGATTTAGGTAGAGTTTGCCACCCATGTGGATCTTTCCAATTAACTTTCTAGAAGTGAGGCCCAAAAGGAGGGGTGGGGGTATATTTTCTCCACAGTGCAGTTGCTCCTGATGCTGCTTTTGGTGGAGTGTGGCCTCTTTCACTAGTCTTTTGCACTGTGAGATCTGTAGTGATTTCTGTAGAAAGCTGGGTAAAGTGCAGAGGAAGCCCAAACCTCTCAACTTTGACATAACTAGGATGTCTTATTTCTCTGGGGGAAAAAAATGCATATATAAATATATAAATTTTACTGGAGCTGGAATAAAAATGCATGGGAGGGGAGAAAGCACATTCCTTTCTCAGTATGTTCCACTGCTGGAAAGCTATTCCTTTCACTCTTTAGCGCTTACTGCAAGTGGGCATGCCGTTTATCTTCTGAAGCCTCTTTTGCTACACAGAGATTTCTTGAATTTGTTCTGCCATTCAAGCTCTCTTGACAGTTTGATTATTCGTTGATAGATCAGCTTTACTTAGATCCTAGATTTTTGGATAAATCATGAAAAGGTGCAGGACCTCTGTCTATTCACCAGCTTACCTGTGTCTGTTGTGACTGGTCGTATCCATATATCCATGCAACCATGGCACGTCGCTTTGCTTCTGTGTTTTCACTTGCTCAGCATATCGTCTCTTGATGCCTAAATTTAGATTCAGTAGCAATTCATTCTGCAAGTTGTTCTGCTGACAGGGTAGACAGTTCTGTAGTGATATTCTCTCTGATGTGCTGAATACTGCACAAGACAGAAAAGAAGTCATTAATATATTAAACTTAACAAGATGACAATTAATGGAGAACAGCTCTCTGGACGTGTTTCAAACATACATTAAAAATATGACTGTAAATTCTTTAGAAATCTGGCCCATTCTCCATCTAGGTTTCTAATTGGGGTTGGGAACTACTAACAATATTGACCTGATCTCAGGCCAGTCATGCTAGTGTTAATTTTGTAAAGAGATGATTGCACAGGGCAGAACCCAGCAAGTGCTTCTTATGCACATGCCTGACTTGAAGACACATGAATATTTCCAATTAAACAAATATAATTCCTGTGCTGTTAAGTTGAACATATACTCAACTGCTTTGCTGGAGCAGGGCAGGAGCACTTAGTATTTGGCACCTCATTCAGCAGTTCTTCATCCACAAGTTCATCATCTTTTCCCATATCTTCTTTTCTGACTTCCCAAAACATCATTGAGACCAAAGAATACCCTCTCACTCTTCTACCGCTTCTGCTTGTTTAAGTAAAGCTGTGTTTTTAAACTGCTGCAGTTGCTGCTACACTAAATGATATATTTTGGGTTATCTTAGCATTATTTAAAATTTACTTCTTTTCAGCAAGTTAGGAAGAACCTAAGGAAGCATGCTGAAAATGGTGCAAGATTTTCCAGCCAGAAATTTATCTTGGCATTATTTAAAATTTACTTCTTTTCAGCAAGTTAGGAAGAACCTAAGGAAGTATGCTGAAAACAGTGCAAGATTTTCCAGCCAGGAATTTTGCATCAGTTGAAGTTAGACACAGATATCCAAACAATCCCCTTGACTTTCCATGTTATCACGCATCACTTGAACAATGTCTGGCCTGATATGTGATAGCACAAGGAGAAAGGAATCTCAGGCCCCCAGCGTCTGCATGTTTTCTTTTAAGTATGTAGCATATGTTATATTGTGAAATTAAACCAGAATTTCTTTTACTGCAAGTTATCTTTGGTTATATTGTCTTGTGTTTGCCATGATTATAAATGGACATCTGACCATTATGATGATCAAGTCAAAATGCTTAATGTTGTCAAACCATGGTAGCTGGGTCATGAGGCTGAGCTCATGAAGAGCTTCTGAGACCAACTTACTCAAAACCAGTGCAAGTTTCTTACGTAGAAAAGTCTCAGCTTAGATTGATGAATCATGTAATCATATATCAGTAAAGTATTGTAAACAGGGTAACAGGTGGCCAAACATAACACAATCTTATCTGTAGGGAGCCTGACCTAGTGAAATCTAGTTTATCTAAGATCTAGTTTATTAGTTTATTTATTAGTTTATTTATTACTTACAAGAGTGCTAACACTGTTCTGTTCCTAGAAATATGTCAGTGGCCTTTTGCTTCCTGTGGTGAAGGAGAACGTTGCCCTTGATATTGAAAAGTAATTCAGGAAAGTTCTTTTTGACAAAAATGTATTCTTGCTTGAGAGCGCTGGAACCCTGAACCCTACCCAAAGCCACAGCACTTGAACCACAAATAAGTTGTCTCCCTCTCTAAAGCCATAATAAAAAAGCTATAATAATAAAGCTTGTCAGTAATTAACTGCTTGGTTTTCTCAGGGAATATGGAAATTTTTCCTCAGCCCATTCCATCCTCTACACAAACATGCTCCAAGGGCCTGGCAGTCACTTGGTCCCGTGGAGCAGTCCTGGTGCTCTCTGCATAGGAGGTCTGGTGTGGTCTGTGCCTACTCATGGCACAATGCAAAGGGAGTATGCAGCTGCCATACTCCCTTTGCATAGTGCTACAGCACAGAACCTGGAAAGCTTATTTAACACCTCACTATTTGTGAAGTGTTTCTTTCTGTTTCTACAGAAACACAGTGACAACATCCTCCTTTCAGAGATAATAAAGCACCAGGCTTGCAAAGCTGAAGCATGACCTTTACTTCCATACAGTCGTTTTTATTGTGGCTATATATTAATGAATAGCAAGATCCTAGAGAACAGCAGATACAGAGCTCATGTTCTCATGTTATTGCTTAATTGTTTTCTATAAATCAGATTCACTAGGCTTAGTTTCTTGCTAAGAAATGTCTTGATACATAGCTGTGTGCATATGCATACATGTGTGCATGTACTGCATGTGTGCATGCATATATGTGTTGAACAGCTTCCAGTAAAAATTGATGTTTAACAGGGTGTTTGCTTAAGCGATTGGTGTTCATACAGTTCCAAGGGAGATGAAAGATATCAATATGTTGTACTTTTTATTTCTTAAAACAGATTTACTGTGGAAAAAAAATATGCAGTACCTGATGGTGACATGTAGCTCATCTATCTCTCTCTTGGGTGTTGAAGATTTCCTCACTGTGTTTCTTTGTGGGTCTCCTGGTAAAAGATTCATCAGAATTTACTGAGTTGATGAACAGTTTCTATCTCCAGTCCTCAGTTTCTATCTCCAGTCCTCTCATCATTCCCTATTATGTTTTATGAATCATTCTTTCATTCATTGATATCCATCCAGCCTTCTAAAAATGACTTTAAATGACCAATATTAAAATTAAACAATCATTTGACAAGAAATAGCTGTCCTCTGTCCTTTAACATGTCAAATAAACATTTCAAAACCAAAGTCCTTTATTTCTACACTGCCCGACAGCTAAATACAGATGCATCCATCTGTCTATCTGCCTATCTATCTATCTATCTTTCTTTCTTCTGCTGTTTACTAAAACACTTTTGATGGATAATTTACTTTCTCAGCAGTAATTTGTAATAACTGAAACAAGGTGAAAAAAGAGTGGAATTTGCTGTTATCTAAAACTCTCTCCCAAAAAAGGCAGAATTGAAGAGATTTTGTTTTCTTTAAATGCTCTGATCCTTAGTACTTCGTATTCTCTAAAAAAAAAAGTGAGTGAAAAATGAACAAGTCATGGATTTTCAGTGCTCTAATGACTTATACTAATGTATTCCTTCGTCTAAATACAGATTTCTATTTAAAATTCAGTATGCAGGGGTATTATGAATTCCAGTTTAATAGATTCCAAATAATTGCCCTTTAGAAATGATGAATAGCTGTTTAAAGCCACTGATAAGAATATACTATTTCTCCCCTAACAATGGGTCTTCCACATTAGCTGTATCATATATGCCTGAAATTAGTTTATTAATTTTTTTTATTGATATGCAAAATACATGCTGATGGCAGATGGCAAATAACTCCTCACTCTAACACCAAATCCTCCAAAAAGCCTTATTTCTGTTACTGTTCTTGCAGGGGGGACAAAAAAGAGAGATAAGAAGATAGCTTTCATATTGAAGGCAGGCCACTGAAATGCAGATGATGCCACTGTCTCTTGTATTCAGTTTTCAGATTTTCTGGCATAAAAAGAAGATCTGAGGTTGAATTAATGACCAGATTTTGCAGAACTGCAAGATGCTTTTTTCAGTGCTGTTCATGCTATCTCTGACTGCCTCTTAAAACAACCATTCTAGGCTTGTTCTTCTGTTTAAAAGATGCACATCCAGAACTAGTGAAAATAAAAATATGTTATTCAGTTATTCAACCTAGGAAAGACGTGACAAAATTTTCACTTAACAGAGTTGATGGCTTTTTCATAACATATTGAAAGCCCCAAACGAAATAGATTAAATGTATCTACAGTTGAGTTTGCAGTTATGCATACAATTTGATATTGGAAGTTTCTGAGATTGTATGTGTTCTGTGTGCTAAACACACCTGTTCTACTTATATGCATCACTTGGGAAAATATATGCAAAAATGTGAATCTATTAGGAAACTAAGATTAATAGCTTTTTTAAAAAATGTTTTTCTGTGAAGTGTTATCTCAAGTATTTAAGGATACATACCAAAATATTGGTCACTGATAGTGTTTTTTTTGAAGTATGTGATAATGTTAAGTTATAGAAGAGTGCTCTTTGTATATGTGTTTACTCAGCAGGAAATGATTGGGTCCTACAAAGCTTTTAGATTATCAGCAAAAATATATCACTTGATGGGTGAAAAATATGTATATATAAAATTAAATTACGGTCACAATTCTTACTATTTTGTGTGTGCCACTACGCACACTGAAATGCACATACTACGTATATGCATAATGGAACATTCTTGCACTCTCTTTCTCTTCATACGTGACTGCATGTAAGTGTATTTGTGTGCATAAACTGCAACCCATCTAAATGTTTTTTGTTGGGAAAATATTTGCCAGTGTCCTTTCTGATAAAAGCCTAAGGAAAACGTCTTAATTCATTCCTGGAGGTCAGAATGTTCCTTTCCCCATTTTCATCTCGCCTACCTAAGAGCAAATTAGATTTGCTTTCAGCTTAATTTTCCTTTGGCAAACTTAGCAACTCCACAAGAGGTCCTAGCAGTGGGTTAGAGCAGTTTTATATCTTAAACATAGCTGCGTCTATAATCCTTGGCTCTGGTCCCTTTGGCCTTTTCTTTTTTTTCTATAGGAGCAGGGCAGTTACCCCCCCTCTCAGGGCCTTTTCTTTCTCCCTCTAGGGTAGGCTGCCTTTTCCACACACCACTGGTACCCAGAAAAGAATGGTTCTTCTGTTTGTCTGGCTGCCTGCATATTGCATCCATTGCGCCATTCAGCCTGTCTTTTCAGGTCTGCTAGCTGCTGTACAACTTAGCTTTTGTGCTCTACTGCCAGGGGTTTTCTGAAGCCAGACGCTTTTTGAAAAGAGGGTATATTTGCATAAACAATACCATGTGAGGAGGTCTGCTGGAAACAAAATCAAAATTCAGCCGAGCAAATCTTCCTGAACAACTCGTTTCTTGCAACCAACACCTCCTATCGTTACCATCTGTATACTGAATTATGGCTGAAAAACGTGTGCAGTCTTTCCTTTTCCCTTGCTCTTGTGTACAGATTCCTCAAATAAGCTGAAGTATATTTTGTTTTCCAATATAGGGTGAACAGAGACCCTTAAACAGAATTTGGTACGTGGAATGAGAAAAATATGGTTGTGTTAAATAAGAAACAGAAGGCCAGCCATGCATCAGCTAGCTTGCAACCCAGATTGGATTTGTACTGAAGGCTCATCAAAATGCACATCAGAAACAAGATCTGCCCATCAGCTTGCTGAGATTTCAGGTCAGTGATGGTAGGGCAGCTTTATCAGAGCAGAGCAGGGAGAGGAAGGCTTATTTACTACTGCGGTTGATAGCCGAAGGAAACATTCTGCAAATATGGATGCTTAAAACAAATCTCCAGTGGCTTTAAACACTGGATATTCTGTGTTCATGTGTATGTACATAAATACACATATAAGTAAGTCATGCCTATATATACATGAGTGAATTGATGTATATTTCTATGCTAAAGCAAACATACATATGGTGTGTGTTAAATCCTCTGTGTGCATTTACAATATCTTACCCATTGGAAAAAAAAGTAATTAGGCTAACTCTGCAAAAAGGCAGGCATACAAACCAAAAGTAGCCATATGGAAAAAAAAAGAATAGAGTTTCATAAGCCACTGCTCAAATCTCCCACTTACTTGCATTTTTTTATTCAAATATCAAGCTAGGTAATGCATCTCTCACTATTCTATTAAATTGCAATACTAATTTTGCTTTCTTGCTCAGATGCTTTGGAATTAATTAAATAACAGTACTCAAAATGTGTCTCTCCTACCACATTAGGTCTGTGCACTTAGCATCTTCTGTTTTGCACTGCCTATTACACCACACTGCTCTGTCAGAAAAATGATGCATAAGAATCCATTAAAGCATATAAAAATATGAATCAGGAGTTCTCCTTCCACCCCACAGCCTTGATCACTACATGCTTTACAAGCCCTAGTGCCACGTACAGTAGAAGGAGGAGGTAGAAGCCAGACTGCCTCCAAGTGCTATCTCCACCTGTTGGTTAAAACAACATGGGATTTTTTTTTTTTTTTTTTTTTTGGGGGGGGTGGGGTGAGGGATTCTCCTTTATAGCTCTAGCTTCTTCCCACACAAAACCCAGCACAGCAGAGCAGTTTGCACAGAAGGCCTCATATTGAGACTTGCCATCTATAGATAGGGTTCCTACCAAATGGCTTCCCAGGTACTTCCATGTTGCCTAGAGTAGCCCTTCACCACGAGTCAGACCTCATTCTTGGCATGGGGCTACATTCAGCATGTGTCTCTCCCTGGTGACATAGTGTAATGGAAAAGGAGATCTGCACATCTGCCACAGTCTTCTGGTGAGCTCCCAGACCTCCGCAAGAGGAAGGTTGTATCAGGGGACTGTCACCCATCTTCTGCCTGCATCAACATATGGGATGCAAAGAAAGGACTTCCTCTGCAGGTTTTATCTCACAGGCAAGTAATAATCAATATAGTCAAACAGTGGATAGAGAGGGGGGCTATTTTTCCCCATGCATGAACTCTAATTTCCATTGTGCTTCTAGGTTTAGGTGTGTGTCAGATATGCCCATTAGGCTTAAGCAGGGAAAACAGAAAGAAACATGTTCACTCCTTTATATAATTCTCAAGTAATCTGAAAGACCTGGAGCTCTATTATCCTTGCCTGGAATGTAAGAGGCCCCATTTCCCATAACAGTGGAAAATCGGAGTCCAAAGTACATTAAGAAATTGGGCCTAGTAACTCTTTTTTACCATACTT
This sequence comes from Rhea pennata, assembly GCF_028389875.1. Taxonomy (NCBI): domain Eukaryota; kingdom Metazoa; phylum Chordata; class Aves; order Rheiformes; family Rheidae; genus Rhea; species Rhea pennata. The sequence goes on from NC_084664.1 coordinate 91,255,304, forward strand.
CAGTTTGGGAAAAATGACCCCTTTATGATATTTGTCATGTGTTATAGGACAAAAATGCTACACAAATAACTTACTTGAAAACACATTCACTAGGGTTTAATAGCTATGCCACAAATAGGGATGCCCACTGCATAACTTCTGTAAATATGGTTTTATTACTCTACTTCATTGCCCATAATAAATCTTTTATTATTTTGAGATTAAATGCATGGCCAGTACACCTTATTAAAAACCACTTTTTATATTGTTTTATAATATAAGGGACTATATCAAGCCAGAGAGAAACCAACAAAAAAGTATAACCAGAATGTGGTGCTTGACCAATAAAATCCAAAATACTTACTAAAACAATGCCATAAAGTTGTCAGTTATGTGCCCTGAGACTTCTAGACTCGATGCCCAATACACAAGAATTGGTTTCAGTTACATCATAATACAAGATGCTACTTCCTTAGCCATCATTTTATTAATTTGCTTGCTATAATTTTATTCATCCTTAAAAAGAATAGTAAAGAAAAGCAGCCTGAAACATCTCAAAGAGAGGCAAAGTCTGACAAAGCTGCTGCTGATAAAATGTTTGCACTGAGGGGCACAGGTGCAGTAGCAGGTCTGGATGATCCGCAGCAGCAAACAGGGATTAGCTGAGAGTCAGACACTGGCCTTAAATGCTTTTATAGAGTCGGTCTGGGACACAGCAAGGCAGGCAGTTGCCTACTGCAGCGAACTCCTTAGCTTAAGCACCAGAGAGCAGGCGAGAGAGCATGGTTTTGGTCCAGCAGCAGCAGCAGCTCCTGCTTTTGCAGTGAACAAGTGGCACTTTTCCTAGCTCAGCCCTCCCTGAACGACTCCCAGCGCCCAGGCTGAGCAAGATCCTCAGTCTCAGCAAAAGCTAGATGTAACCTCGCTGCCACCTTTCCCAGCTCGCTCTGTTCCTGTCTAGTGCTCTCACACATCTTCTCCTAACTCAGTCTAAATCTGGTCTACCACGTTTAACAGCCTGCCCTCTTGTTTTTCCTTTAAGTGGAAGTGAAATATATGAAACGTGCTGTTTGCCCATTGACATCAATAGGAAAATACTCCTATTAATATCAGTATTTGAAGTTAATAAACCTCAAATCAGTGAGGTATACAGAAGGCAAACTACACTAAGCTCATTGAAGGCAATTCCATGTGTTAAAGCTGGGACATAAATAGGGGAATGCAGCAGATCACCTTTCAACATTAAACGGTGTCCTTTCACTTGTCCAAAATATGGTGTGCCCTCTGTTCATTTAAGAGGAGTTAGCGTCAGAGTGACTGCATTGCTTCTTTAAAACTAAAGAAATTCCGCAAAGGAATGCCATTTCTAAAATGAAGCTTGGGAATATGTCAGTCGGAAGGCAGAATTTGCACTTGAGCGACGAGCAATTATGCATGCTGCAGTTAATAGGCTCCACATATGTCAGCATATACATTAATCTGTATGTTAATCTCTCTGCTTTTCTGTGGATTTTCTCTATATTACCCTTCCTACCCTTACGAAGAAAAGAAGAAATCCATAGAAGAAATGATAGTGTTCATGTGAGAGAGAAATAGCCTGATTAGCATTAGCTGTCTGCTCCTTACAGTGCAACAAAAATTAGAGGGGAGGGGAGGGGAGGGGAGAGAAGTAGGAGAGGACGATGAGTGTTGCTTGCAGAATGTGTTTTTCATGGAGTCTGCAAAAAGGTTTGGAGGGGGGTTTGCATGGCTGGATTTTGTAATCCTCGTAACTTGGACATCAATAAGATAAATGGAGGAGAACTAAACAGCTAGTGGCCTCACTCTTGATGATTCTAGGATAAATCCTTTTACTAAACATGAAACTGCAGCAGAGCAGAAACTCTAAGTCCTGCTTCTGATTTAAAGATGTTTACCTCCATATCTGCTACATTTCTGGAGTTTTATTCTGCTCCCATCTTTTTAATTTTGTCTCTCTGGCTGCCCATATGGTTAATGGGTTTTTTTTGTGCTTATTCTTATTTTGTGTTTATTCATATACAATAAAGAAGTATGCGAGCGTGCGTGGGGGGTGAATGTGTAGATACACAACATATTAATATATGTGTATATTGAGGGTATAATAAAGTTCTGCTTTGCAGTGGTTCTCCAACAAGACTTAAAGAAAAATTACTGTTGTCCTACAGTCATCTCGTTCATGCTTAGAACACGCTATTGTCTGTGGGGAAAATTCACATTTGTGAAACATGCAGAGGGAGCAAAAAAGGACGTAAATGTCATTTCCAGAAAATGGTTATTCACAGATAGATTCTACTACAGCATTCCTGATGATGGTGATGACAAAAAAAAAATGTTTTTTTAAATGAAGCAAACAACATCTATTCTGCACTATGAGGACACTTTTGCTAGTTAATCCATCAGAATTGGGATTTGACAAGGCTTGGTTTGTATAATAAATGTTTGATTAATTTGTATGTTTCTCCATTATAACAAGAAGAATTTGGAAGTTCAAGATTTAATATCAAGGCTTCCCTTGATATACACAGGGGGAAAAATACATTTAGATCTCTCATTTATTTTCCAATTAACTGTTCTTTATCCATGCATTAATATTACAGATGTCTCAAAAATAATTAAAACAGATAAGCAATTTATAAAAATCTTCACATTTCATGCTAATTATCATAATGTAATGTTACATTTCTATTAGTAGCTTTTATTCCCTTCCCCCATCCTCTACTTTTAGGAACCCTGGGGCCTTAGCCAGTCAGCATGTTATAAATCTTTGTTAAAATACGACGTGAAGCTATGAAGCTTGCAACCAAGCAAATTGGACAATGATGGAGCGTTCCTTTCTTTACCTTCATTTCCCAGCAGCCAGTCTGTCGGTGAATATGAAAGCAATGATGGTTTTTCATAACTTCTCGCTCTGAAGGCTAAAAGGCTCCCAGAATAGAGCACTGTGAGTAAGGATTTTGAAGGATCACAGCCAGGCCATGGGAAAGGTAGAGAGCAATTGGATCCTAGGATCCTACTGGAGACATAAATTACAGACCTAGAAAGGATCTACAGAGTCAGTATGTCCAGTACAACCATATCATGCAATTGCATTCATAAGCAATTAAGTATCATATGAAAATTATGGGGGTTTGATTGTCCCCACCATTCCAACTAGAAGATTGTCCCAGGGCATTAAAAATAACCATTCTATGGGGAATTCATGGTAATGTTTAATAATCAAGTTATCAAGCCAGGGAACAGAAATAATGCCATGTGATATTACATGCTCCCATACCTCAGTTCTAGCTATCAATAAAACGAAACACATAGTTAAGCTGAACAGCGCAATTATGAGAAGTTTCTGAACAAGAAATAAAAACAGCTCCAAAACCCTGATCCTCTGATCTTTACATTAATAAAGAGGTTTCCTTTGCAGAAATAAAAGATTTCTTCATATTAGTAAAGTGCTGGACATGCTCAAGTGTTTAAAAGAATACGACAAACTTATCCAAAAGCTTCCGTAGATTGAGCAACATGATCAGCTCCACTTTTAACAATGCAAATGACCAGCACATTAGAGACCGTATACATACAGAGACACACACAGGTATGCACATCCCTTTTTACTCTAGTGCTGCAAGAAAAAGATGAATGTTCAGCTACTATTTACTTCTACTTGCTTCTCTCAGCTGCCTCTTCTACTGAGCCTTTGAGCAGTAATTGGTATCATAATACAGATAATGTACCTCCATATGTTTCAAAAATACTCTCATCTAAGCTTTCAGATATAATAATGTAGTTTAGGTTTCATTTTGTTTTTATTCCTGAAATAGACTTTGATATAAGCCAGTGGAAATGAGATATTAAATAAAAATCTAGCTCCAGTGCCAAGTTCTGAAATCTTTTTTTAAGGAGACGAGTACGCATATGTATCTGCTCAGCTGCTATCCCATCATTTGATTCAAAACTACAACACTTTTTTAATATTATTTAATTTATCTTTATTTATTGCAACATTGATAGCATTCAAACTGCATTAGATAACATACTAGATAAGATACCTTTTTAAAACCTCTTACTGAGATCCTATTGGGACTGGTATGTAATTGAAAACACTTAATGGAATATTTCAGGGCATATTGCCAGAGAATGAACAAGAGAATCACATTTCATTTTAAAACACCATGCAAAAATCTCTTAAAATGATCATAGCTGCAGTTTAGTGTAGAAAAGGATGGGTGTTATAATTTACATAGACATTACTTCTTTCTGAAATTATTTTTTCTCTTTGTTACATTTGACAACTTACCCACTGTCTTTTCAGAAATGCCTGACATTCCTTTTAATTAAGTAGTAAGGGGCGACAAGCAATGCTTTTTAAAAGATTGCTGACTGTGTTGGGTGTGCTTTCAGCCTCAAGACCAAAACCTCAGTTGGTTCACTCCCTCAGGAAGAAATATCAGTGCTTATAAGTTCTGTCTTGACCTATTCCATGACAGTACAAAGCCAACTGTAGCATTTTTAGTTAGGGCTTAGTTTGTACTATCCTTATTTCTGATGGGCCATAAGGTTTTAGAGGTCTGAGAACTGTTAAGCTCTGAGGTTCCTGATGACAATAAGTCCAGCCAGGACACTTTTCACCCTGGAGGTCATATTATGAATTTCCCTGTGTTCTTGCATAGCTCCAGACAAAAGCTATAAGTGTACTGAGGAACAGAAAGCTTAAGGGGCTTTCCTGTGATCACACACCAGACTACCTATAAAACTAGGAATAGTAGCCAACCTGCCTGTCCCCATCATCCTATAGATTACAGAAGATTCCCTGAAGGCAACTGATATCCATAAGCACTGATACTGCAATTGTACCATGCAAAACTCTCCCTCAAGTCATTAAGACAATTGCCCAAGGGAAAAAGCTTCTACCAGGAATGCTGTAGTCAGGAGAAGCCCTGAAAAGAATCTTAAACTGATGAAAAAAAAAAAAAAAAAAAAAAAAAAAAAAAGTGAATTCAATGATTAAAAGTAAGGCAATTCATTTCAGGCTTAAATTTTAAAAACTTGACTGTCTACATACAGAAGTAAATGTGCAGTATTTTGATGATTCAGATTTGGACAACATCATCTCAACCATGTACTAGGAGCCTTTCTTCATAAATGCTAAGAGTTACAAATGACACACACATTTTGCTGTACCAGTGCAATTTTAGGAGCCTGTATAAAACTTGAGTATTCGCATTCTTTTGACCTAATTTTGTAGTTTAATACTGCCTAACTGCTACATTTTATGATATTTTAGCTCTAATCAATGCTAGAAGTATCTATGTCACAAATATACGTGTTACCCAGATCCACTGCATTTTAATAGCAGGCAGAGAATCCACTTGGGGCAAGAGTTTGTGTTTAATTTAGCCTCTTTCCCCTTTTCAGTCTCCTTTGCAAGTCACAGTCCACAGATAAACAGCACTGGGTTGTTTTTATCCTGGCAACAAGAAACAGAAACATGTCCTTTTTTTCTGTCTGGCATTAAAAATTAATGCCAGACAGAAAATCAAAATTAAAAGCTTGAATTCAAATTCTTCTAAAAATTGTGATTTGACATCCAGTTCCAGATTAAAATGTGTTTGAGTCCTGACTGTAATGAACTATTCTCAGAGGAATCTCTTAACAATGGTCTGCCAACATCTTAAAGTGTAGAGCTCATCCCTTACCTATAATCCTGGTCCTGGACTGGGATTTACATGAATACGAGGATGTGACCACACGTTATCACCATATGTCAATGTATATTTGCCTGCAGGTTTGAGAGCCACATTAGTAAACTGGCTCTTCATAAATGTGCAGTAATGATTACAAAATATAGCAATTATTTTGAGAACTAGCTCATCCTTTCAATTTGTCACTAAATATGAGACTCTGTGCTTCTACCAGATAAATTTCCCTGTGGGCAGATTTTCAGTCCTGGGTGTTCAGAAATGATGAAGTTCACTGGGACTGTAGAACTGTATTCTGTTCTTTTCTGCTCATTTAACTACATAAGAATGATGACCTGAATTCTGGAAATTGAATGCAGCAAGGAAGCCACAATTGCCAAAACTGAGATGGCTTATCAGCTTAATTCCCATATTGCAAAGGTCAGAACCAAGCATTTGTCGATGATGAGGAATCTCATCTTACACATATAAGCTGAATAAGGAATGAGCCTGTGGTGAGCAGAAACCTCCACACAAAAATGGAGATCGGAAATCAGCACACACTGATTTCACCCTGGGGACAATATGCTGATTCTGTGAAGTGTCTGCAGTCACGGGCTTACCACTTTGATGCACAAGGGCTTTACCACCTTTTTTATCAGCACTGGCCAATTTGTTCAAAATCAAATCATACTCCTCCTGGCTAATAAGAACAAACCAAGACAAACTGCACCATTACTAATAATTAATGCTTCTTTTAGAATATGCCTAAAACTCTCAAAATAACATCATTGTCTAAATAACATCATAACTACCTTTCGCAAATCTTTTGCCTGCACAGTACATTCTCACCAAATGCTCCTGCCATTGGCTTCCTAGGCAAAGTGATTAAGACTGAACAACATACAGCGTATGCTCACATCTGGGACATCTCAAAAGCAGGTTTTGAATCAGGACGTAGTATGGACATGTCTGAAGCAGCAATGATAAATATCTTCCTTATGGCTATGATTTAATGTCCAAGTTTGCACTGTTTGATCTCATCCGTCTTGGACAAAGTCAAAGGTACCAATAACCTCCTTCTGTTTGTGGTGCCAAGCTGGAGTGGATGTTGCCTTGGAGGACACACTTCATATAGCCTCTAGTATCTGCTGTGATAAACATGGGCAGGATACAAAAATAAGTAATAAGTGTGGTGAATGTGCCATGCAATTCACATACCCATCGTGAGGGAAGGAGTTTGCAATGCTGTGCGTGCAGTGTTGCTTGCCAATAGACACAGATTGTTTAACAGTCACCTCCAGGCAGTAAAACCAGTTGCCAGTTCAAGTGCCAGGTAATTTTATACGATAATTATTAACCTTACTGAAGTTATTAGAGACAAGCTACTGGAAGACTTGTGAAGTGTGAATTATCACAATCTATCTCAACAGGAAGGATAGCTAATCCCCTCAAACATTATACACTGAGCTGAAGATTATCCCTCTTTTCAGATATTAAAAAAAAAAATTCAGAAAAGATCAAATTACATAATTACAATTTTAACAGTTATGAGAGAGTATTTACATGATTTCTCTCCTGTTTCCCCACCACCCACCCACCACCCTTCATTCACACCCTTCTCTCCAACAATATGTTAGGAAAACACAACCCTGTCTCAGCCCTCTCTGATACTGTCTTGTTCTTGCTACATCACCAGCATTGAAGTAGTGATGTGAATCTCATTATAGCCTTCATGGTAAATATTTCTGAAGATGATAACAAAGCTAACAACATGTGCTAAGGCAATCAGTGCAACTATTTCAAGGTCCTTTAGCCTGCCATCCTCCTTCCTCTCTCCCCTACTATAGTTAGTTGTGATGAAATGCAGACACATTTTCTCCTTCTTATCAAGCCCCTGTTGAACTGCTACTGCACTACAGCATAGTTACCCTCCTCTCCCTCCCACCACTTTAACCTAATCTTGTCCCTAACATTGATCTTTAAATACCTGCCCCAAAGTCAAATGCCACATTATAAGGCCGCATCCTTTGAAAGAAAGGGTGAGCAAACAAGCTGGTTTGCATTCACCAGTGCCAGACCACCTAAAGAAAGCACTCCATGTTCATAGTCCTGAGAAGAACTGGAGGATGCCAAGAGAAGAAGGACTCACTAAGAGAAAGTATAGCTCAATTTTTGGAGGGTCTCTTCAGTCTCCTTGGAAAGGAAAAAGATAGGTTTCACCACAGCATGCCCCTCTCATCCAATATTGCTCCCCCACACTATCTCAGCTCTATCCTCACACACAAGCCTCTGGATGCATATCCTCTTTTTCTAAGTGTCCAGCACTGTCAGCTGTGGCGAACATGTAGAACTTGACTGTTTCTGAGGATGTGGCCTCAGCTTCCCCAGAGACACTAACGTCTTTGCTCCAGGTCCCAGACAACATCCTCATCTGTTCAGCTCCTGCCACGTACCTGCGTCCATACATACTGATGTTAACTGTGCAGCTGGAGAGAGAGTTTCCTGATGTGAGTTATTGCCACTTGCAGTCCATGATTGGCGAATGTCTGTCACTAGGGAAAGAAATAAAATTCAGAAGTTTATTGATTTGTTACCAATCTCGTGACTGCTTCCTCTTCTCTCTTCCACAAGTCTCTTTTCAAATAGTGCATTTCTATTGGCATGCTTTGAAGGGATGTTCCCTTGATTACCTTGGCCTTTCTTCTGCCATCCCCAGAGCTTTGTAACTGTCTTTTCACTCCTGAGAGAAAAAATGTACTGCACCATCATCTTCCTTTTCAGGGCACTGTTACGTGCTACTGCACACAGGCTTGCATTCCTTATACTCTGTTTTCTGCATATCCACCTTATTTCTTGATGTCAAATCAAGAAATATCTTCTTCAAGGATGTACAAAAGAAAAAAGTTGGCTTTTTTTGCTATTGCACTAAAAGGGAGAAATCTGTGTGACAATAAGGTTGCAGAAAAGACTGCTTCTCACATTCCTATTACAGAAAAACTCTGGTTTTACATGGCCACAACTGATAGAATGACCTCAAAACTGTGAATTGTGTGGGAGCCATGGCCTTTCCACATCCATCCTCCTAGTGACTGATGGGGAATTTTTCATCTTGTTTTGGTTTTGACTTTTCTGAGTCTTTCACTTTTTTGCATTTCTTATTCTATTTCACTGTATTTAAGCGTATTCTTCTTATGTACTTTTTTTCGCTATTAATAGACACCTTAGTCATGTCAGAAACTAAGAGACAGGAACAATTGCATCAATACTTTCTTTTTTTATGGAGTATCTGGGATCTTTGCTTTATTCCTTAATTTTATCTTAAAGTTCCCAAAATACTGATTGTCTTTTTCTCTCTTTTTACTCTGTATTACACAAGAAATAAGAAAAAAAGAACCCTTTTATTACCTATTTGCCTTTTTTATAGAGACTTTGGTGGTACAGTTGGTAAACTAACAGAATTCTAGGGTAGTATCATCTAAGAGAGGGTTTTAAACTACTTTTTATATCGATCAACTTTCTTAATTTGTAGAACATCTTGAGCCTTCTATCTTCCAGATCTGGAAATTAAAATAAAAAATGAAAATATTGTTATTTTTTAGATAGAAGGGAAAATAAACTACTATAGTCTCTGTATATATAAGTGGTTAAGGAATCTCTGTATGTAATTAAAAATTCTCCTTAATCACAGTTCAGAGGAAATTGTACATACAAAGCAAAATTATTCATTTCATATGGCACTAGCTTGAGATGTAGGTATTCTTTTCCTGGGTTCCTTTTCTAGATTTTTAATTAACCTAGATCATGACTTGAGTAAATCATCTCATCCTTTTGTTTTCTTGCACCCATTTTGTCTGTCTGGTTTACTGAGGTTTTTCACTCTTTGGAGTGAAGATGTGTATGGTCATGCAATATTTCACGCACTGAGGCTATGAGCTCAGGTAAAAACCTAAAAACCTCTAATTAATTCGAAAGTGGATACCATCCAAAGGTAAAATTTGACCTATCAGGTTTTATCCCACAAACACTTCCTGGTTGGTTGCTTAAAAAAAAAAAAAAAAAAAAAAAAAAAAAAAAAAACTTGCCTTGTCTTTAATCTCAGAGGATCCAGCCATGTTTTTGCATCTGTGTGAAAAAATCAAAATGTGTATGTACTGTGCTGGCAAGGGGGGGAAGAACTAGGGAAGGCCAGTCTAGACAGGAAAATGGGTGAGAACAATTGCTGCACAGCTCTGAGCCTCAGAAGTGTTGTGCTAAGTGGCCGATGCTCCCATCGGACAGGGAGACTCTTCTACACTTAAAGGTGCCATGAACAGCAAACATATCTCTTTACAGTTAGCTGAAAATATATTACACCAAATTAAAAATGCCTGATACTCAGCTTTTATATACCTTGATGTTACAAAGGGAGGTCTCCAGGGTTATTTATTTTATTTCATTTGTATAATGTATCCCATGATTAACTTTTAGATACACTTAAAATAAATTACAATAAATATTTCAGTGATGTGTCAGCTCTGCCAACGATAGCACAAGGGCAGTAAGTCCCTCATCAAATAAATAAAGCCAATCTTCATTTCCCTTCTACCCTATCCCCTCCCCCCCAAAAAAACCCCCCATCTTCTGAAAAGGCTTCATAAGATATTTTAATAATTGTTCTCTCAAAGGTATTTGCATGTCTCCTTCCAACCAAGTAATGATGACAGCCTCATATGCTTTTATATCTTTTTCTTCACACCACTGCATTATTGAGGAGAGCAACAATAACCTGTATTTACAGAAAGAGAAGTGAAGCACAAAGAGATATTTTTAGGAACATTTAGGACAGGACAGCCACATTGTTCCTTTTACAAACTGGTTCTGTTCAACCTCAAAACCACTGGAGACAAGGAGAGTGCTGGGTCTTTTGGGACATTTTACGCCTCATAAAAATCTATTCCAGAACCCCCCCTCCTCTGAGAGCCAGCAGCCTCTTTCCAGTGTTGAAGCTACATGCACCCATGGTTACTATATACTTATTTATTAAGATGCCAATAGGGTCCATAATCATAAAACTTAATCCAGACTTTAGCTGTCTCTTTTTCTAATACATTTAAGTCAGCAGTCACATCACCCCCTCCGCCCTCATTTTGCCAGGCTAAGTAAATCATACTTTTTGGGTTAGGTTTTAGGCACCATTAGTCCTGTCCTTTCTCTAGGAGCTTTCTCACCTATTCTTTTCTAAATCTCTCCTTATTAATAAATTCTTATTAAAGGCTGCAGGACATCAAATGAGTTCTCCCAGCTCATGGTACATTAACACAGACACTCTTGGTATGGGAAATTGCTTCTGCGAATTAGTTTTAGGAAGAGATCTTTTACTGGAATAAAAACATTTCGATATGTGTTGATTTCAAGGAAATACACCATTTTTAGTTCTTTAGTGTCCTTTGTGTCTTTTCCTGAGATGTAAATCTGCTCTGGAATCTTTGCCATGGGTTTTTTCTTTTTTTCTCCTCCTTTCTAGGTTTCAGTTATTGCTGGAGTCTGGGCTCAGTTCCATCAATTTTTATTCTAGGTGACTTTAAAAAAGTCTATAAACTTTCTCCTGTTGTATGTATCTAACTATGGTAGTGTCCTTTTTCTGTCAAAAGCTTTGCCAAAAGAATGTTAATTTAACCTTGTGTCATTATATCTTGAAAATCCATGTTGTATAGAGGTTTTTACCATCTGCTTGCATCAGTAGGGATATCTCAGTGTCTAGACACTTTAGTGATAGGCTCTTTAGTGTTGCTGATAGATAGATAGGGCTTTGGAGAGCTTGCGTTTAATCCTCTTCAGATGTGGACGGATGTTTTCCTGTAGTCTGGGATGAAGTTCAGGATTGTATTTCAAAAGAATTTGTTCTGGAGTGTAAATAGGACAATTTTGGTTAACAGTAAACTCTAATAGGTCTTGAGGGATTAAACATGGGATTAAATAATATTAGAATCGAGGAGACTGAATTTTGATATCAAATATGTTTATCTTTTATTTTTTAACAGTAATTAAACTTCTTCAAGCAAAATAAAATATAAATACACGGTTTTAATAGTAAAAGGTACCTTCAAGAAAAGCTGTTGTAAAAATCATAAAAGAGTGAAAGAGAAAGGGAGTGTGTGCCTATACACTTATAAAACTTTTATCACTGGTATTTTTAAAAATATAGATTATAAAAAGTATTTTTAAATCTAAGTAGATGTTCACCATTTGTTTATTTTGGCACAATTCTCAGAAAATTAGAATAAGTTACTCCTGCCCCCTGTTGCGTTTGGGTTCTCATGCAAGAGCACAATGCACCAGTGTTTGGGTCTCAAAAAGCAGAAAGCAGTGTCTGTTCTAAAGATCTGCCTTCACGGAAACTTTCAAAACTGTTGGACATTCCTACCCTGTGAGGTGTACGTCATCTAGCAGAGCTTCTGAAGTCCCTAGCACAAGGAATACAGTCCCTCTTGTGAGATGTTAAGTGCCCTCAAAATCAAGTGGTTTCAAAGGAGCTGGAGGTACTTGCATCTCACGGGAAGAGCTCAATGTCAAGACACTGGTTCTGGGCAGACCCACACCATTCATTCGTTCTTACTCTGGCTCCCTGGATATCAGAGACTTGTAAATTAAGTTTGGTTATGTCACATAGTGTAGCTGGAAGGAGATATACATGACTGTCCTTCAGGAGAACTAGTTCTTCAAGGGTTACTTTGGGGGAAACATGTTTGGGATTGATCTTATTTAGTATCTTTATTACTCACTGATACACGAAAGTAGGAGTGTGAATTAGCAAATGAAGATCAGCTGGTAACCCAGAAAACACAATATTGAAGACGGTTAGAAGGAAGCCTTTGAAGCCCTTGCAGATTAAAGAGGTAGAAATACAAGTATTGAAATCTTGCATTTTGTGAACTAATACCAAATACACGTTATGAAACAGAATCAGCTGAAAAATGGCAGTGTATAGACAGGTGTCTAAATTAGTCACTTACAGGATGACTGGAGCCACTAGTGTAATGGGGCTATGAGAAAGATATATATGTCATCTGAGATACATGACAACTATTTCCAGCAGAGGAAAGAAAGTATTAATGCCTTTATAAGAAATGTTGTGCACCATTCTGACCACCCACATTTAAGAATGAGCAACAAAATTGGGAATAGAGGAGAACTATGCAGCTGGTCAAGAGAATTGAGGGACACAAGAAAAGATTAAAAGAGCTAGGTCTGCTTAGCCTAGCTAAATGAAAGCTTAAAGGGAATATGATTGCTCAAGGTAAATGCACACAGCTGGAGGAGAACTGCTGAAATTAACAGGCAATTTTGGCAGCAAAACAAGCAGGTAGAAGGTAGCCATGGATACACTCAAGCTAGAAAGTAGAAGGTTTCTAAATGTCAGTGCCTGAAACTGCACCTCCCAGTAAGTGGATGACTGTCTTCAAGACAGAACCTGACATGTTTCTGAAAGGGACTGTGGATCAGGGTTTCGGGGGATCGGGATGAGTGACCCTGCACCTCCTGCTTGCTCTGTGCCTAAAGCTGCACAGAGGGCTTGTGACTATCAAGGAGTACAGCAATACCAGGCAGCCCCTCTTAAAGTGAAGTGCTATTTAATTTTACATTTAAGCCATTGTAAAAACTGCACTTAGCCTGCAAAAGGTCTGTGTCTTTCCTGCCTGGAATTAAAGTATCCTCTTGCATGGCTCGCTGTAATTCCAACTTTCTCAGCATCCCAGTCTCCAGTGTGCAGGTTTGCTCTCACTCTTCTCTGCCTCTCTCAGAGATTTGTTTCACCGAGCTACGGAGCCTTTTTGTCACCCTAGTTCAACTAAGTGAGACAATTCAGCACAATTCTGGAGCGGGAATTTAAAATTCTGCCCTAGAGCAGAGCGCTCTGTGTTGGCATGTCTGTCACTGCATACTTCAGTGACCACAAAATGGAAACCCTATGTAAAGAGATAAAGGATGGTTTAATTTGCTACCTCTTCAATCATTTTCCTGTAGAGAAAGCCTGTTTTCATGTAAGGTATATTTGACGCAATGAGCTGGATTACACTCACCAATACACTCAGTGAAAGCTACTGACCAGCAGTTCTGATTTCAGAGTGCTGTGTGCCAGCCTGGTGTGTATACACCAGAGACCTTCTATTATTAGCAGACCTGTAAGCAGCCTGTAAAAGCCTTTTCCAATACAAGACGGTCCTGCAATGGTACTGCCTTTTATCCACTAAAGTAGCAAATTATCATAGGTAAGCAAAGCATGGGTTCAGGTGCAAAATTCCAGACAGAGTAGCACAAAGCAATACTTTCCCTGAATGTTTTCCCCCCCACCCCACAAGTGGTTCCTTGAATGGCTTCCTCTGAGGCAAGGCAGGGCAAACTGAGTGTTGCTCTAGCTTGTCCTGGCCGCCAGTGATGTCAAGATGCCATAACAGCATGTAAGGATACAGAGCCAAAGTATATACTGGATATGTTCTTCAGTCCCTGGATTTGTTCATCAGGGGGTACTCTCCCTTTAGGGCCCTGCAGGCTCCCTAGAGAAAGCTGATGCTAGGCTAACTGGCTCTGAGACAAGCTGAAATAACAATTTCCCTACAACTAGGATCTACAAATCAGAATAACTGGAAGGACAGGGCTACTATTGCATTTCTCAGCCAGCAAGGAGAATGCATGCTTTCTGGTCTGAAATGCTGTATAGCTATCAGCGTCTGGTTTTCATAACCTTCGCTCGCTATTGTTGCCTCACAGAGAACAGCAGGCAGGCTGGAAAAACCATGTTTATTTATTTAAGTTCATATTTGACAAGTGAAAAACTAAAAATCAGATAAACATGAGAACAATCTATGCTTAGAAAGAAATGCTTAGTTGTAACTCAGAAGAAAAACACCCAAATTAGTGGTCTGCAATATGATCAAAAATAAAGGAAAGCAAATATATAGCATGAATACAGATATCTATTGTATCTGATCTGTGAAAGAAAATCTTATTTCCCTGCTACTGCTGTGTGGGTTATAGTTCTGCTTTTAAAGCTGTGATTGCAAAGGGTGAAAGAAACTATTAAAAATGTAACTCCTCTTAACCAATAGCCATACCATAATTTCTCTGAGTGTAAGTTACCAGCTATTTAAATAGAAAGAGATAGATTGTGAGAGGCCCTGCAGATCCTATCACACTGTCAATCTTCAACAGTGTTTTCACATGATGAAGAGTTTGTGTAATTCAAAACACTGGGGTGCTGTCATTTATTGGTTAGGATTGATTATGTTTCTGATAGCACAGGTCGCTCAAGCTTTGGACTGGAGAATTTTTGAATATTATGAAATAAGCCCTCATCTACCAAGTCAGAGAATGAGGAGCCTTCGTACTGTGGAGAACACAGCTCGCCTCCTACATGGGCCTGCATAGAGGTTTATCTCTCTGAATTACTTACAGTCATGCACACAGTTCTTCCTCTTTTTACTGAATGCTTTCAAACTATTTTCTTCTAATAAAAGCTCCTAGTTATTTGTCAAAGATGACCTGCATGTTCAAATTTCTTTCTGAAATAGTACATTATAAGCATAGGTAACTAATTAACTGGTGAAAGGAGGAAGATTGCTGGATCCAGCTACTGACTGACAGATCTTGCTAAGGGTTAAATTCTGACTGGTCTTGCATGGAAGCAATATCATGAGGCAAAAAAGTATGCAGGTTTGCTTCTATATCTGATCAGTGTAGGAATCAGGGACTCGTTTTGTTTCTTTGCAGATAGGAAGCGGGGACGAGGAGAGAAGGAGCAAGCAAGCAACCAAAATCTATTGCAAATTTGAGTGTTGGAGTAAGGTCTAAGCCTTTATCTATCTTTCAGCAGTCACCAGCAGGTGAGTTAGTGATGGGCACTTCTAAAGCAGAATGTGGTCTTGTGCTTCTTGTGATCTACCCTGTCCATTCAGTTTTGGTGAGTAGAGAGCTTTGTCAAGCTCAGATGGAGTAGACAAGGAAAGAACAGAGTGCCACTGCCATAATCCCACAAATCAGGACACATCCCTTCCCAAACTGCTTGGGACTTTTGTGCCCATTTCAAATAGCTTTGACTGCCTATGGTCCCCAGATAACCACACCAAGGAGGTTGTGGCCATACTTGTTCTTGAGTTTGACTGAATTATTGGTTAAAGGCTCTGCTGCAAAACTAGCTGGTCACAGCTGTGGTGGGAAACACTGTTGGGTGGGTAACACAGGCCACATTTCTGAGATACCAGCAAGGCTGGGGTTGTTTGCCAGAGACACTCTTGAGCTATAAAAGATTTCATGGCCTCCAAATTCATTGCTCTGTAGAACTAGCTTACTTTTTTCCTTCTTTTTCATGCTTTGAATGTTTTTTTATGGACAGGTTTTTGTATTATTTTATATCATGGCATGTATGCTATTTTGCTATGTTAAATGCAGATACTTCATGACTTGCTGTTTTGGGTGGCAATTTGGACCAAACTCCAATTCTTCCAGATATAATATGGACTGTGTAGAGAAATTATTTCTTTCCTATTAAATCCTTTCCAGCAGTGTTAAGAGTTGAGGCCACCTCACTCACCACACACCATTAACTGACAGCAGAGGATGTGCAGGACTAATAAAAGCAAAATCATCCATCTTTTCTCTAACCACAGCTTCAGAGATCTTCAGTATTTGAGGATGTTTTCTTACGAATGTACTTCCTACATTATTATACAATTGGAATATAGAGTTTCTCCCCACCACTGGAAGTAGAGAAGCCCCTGCTGTTTTGGAACAGAGATCCTTTCTGAAGGCAGAATTTTCCCATCTTATTCACTAGATTTACTACAGCTAACAAAGCTGAGAGACTTTACAAACAGATTCTTCCTGTTACCTTTATTCATGAGACAGGAATTCTCATGCAATGACAGTTAAACGAGTGAGAAGTCTCACTGAATCACGCTGCAAAATTTTTCCTTGCTGGAATGAGATGGTATGTTTTAAAGAACTGTCTGAAAATGAACCAGTCTCATCTGAAATAAGCAAGCTGACAGGTTTGGTCCTGCACATTACATTTTCTGTAAAGCAGACAGATGCTTTTTGTGAAGACTTTCCATGCTCCTTTCAAAAATCTTTTTTGTCTTGCATATATGCTGTAAACAGAGACCTCTTAAGTGTAATGGTGGATTGGATTTGCAAGGAAAACTACACTTGTAAAGCAAAACAGGAAAAAAGTCTTCATACATTTTCTTTGAGGATTACATTTCAGATTATGGAGGGACAAGAAAATAAATTTCACTAAGTATTACTAGCAACACTAAAAGCTACTATCAGAATCTCAAGTACATATTAGGGACAATTTTCTAACAGTCACAAGAGCAAGCTGCAAGGCTTTAGAGTTCTCCAAAGCAGTCATTAAAGAGGCTAGCCATAAAGTACAGGCAAGGAACTGGAGAGAAATACTCAGCATCTGGCAAACCTACCTCTGTATTCCACTTTGTCATCATCCAGAACTCATGACTTGCACACTGGAAAGGGAGGATGAGGAGAGGGAAGTAAGGTAGTAAAAGGAGCGATGAACCTAAATTGCAGAGGGATATTTTGGTTAGACCTTAGGAAAATCTAACTAAGCCTCAAATTCTGTGTTGCAGAAGCCAGTTTTCTACCACTAGAGTGAAATCAGTGTTTTAATTTTCAGGCTTCAGAATTTGAAACCATTCTGCTTGTGTATTGTAGACAAAATTTATCTTTATTACTGAGGAAAAATAAAAGCTAACAATTAAAAATAAAAGCTATAACTAAAGCACTCACAATTCTGTTTTCTTCTTCAAAAATTATATAGACAGCCATATATATGTGGGATACATTTTAGTTAATACATTTTTTTGGTCTCTGTTTATTGCTAACTTGAAGCCAGATGCTGATGCCTTTACTTACGAGTCAAATCTTAGTCTTTCAGCAACTCTATCATAGACTGAAGCAGTTGTAAGAAGAATGAAGTACTACTTAAGGAATACTTAGGAGTGTCATCATCTGGCCCTGGAAACTATTTTAAATTTAAATATGTTTTGGAAATAGAATCCTATATAGAAATCATCTCTTTTTATTGTTAAATTGAGGCCTGTAAAATTGCTATGACACTAAACTGCCAGTTGGCCTGCCCGTACACAAAACAGAACTGCAAACATTTGCGTACAATGCAAAGTGGCTATGTAATAAGCTTTATTACGTGTGCATACACACATATACACAACCTGGCTTTTTAAAGGAGAACAGACTTGAATAAAACGGTCTGGGAACATTTGCTGTTGAGTCAAAACACAGGTTTGAGTAACTCGGTTCTAAACTCTGCTTGCTGTCCTTTACAAAAACAGTCCTTACTAACTGGAGGTATGGCTGTTTGACTCCTTTGCCAGTGAACAGCATTCAGCAGCACTCCTGCTAAACAGGAGTGCTCCGTCCGTGAGCAAGCTGGTGTCTACCAGTAGAGAAATCAGATAGTTAGAGTCAGTCTCTTAAAAAAAAAAAAAAAAAAAAAAAAAAAAAAAGGAGCGAGAGAGAGAGATCCCAAACCTGCAGCAAGTGAGAACATTTCCTTTTTAACCTGTGGGTGGTATTTGCCACGTACATATACACACATATACACACACTCCAGCTTTATTCACTACTTGATGGTTCTGCCTGAAATCAGTGGTGTGCACACACTCAAACACAATGATGAGAGGAAGGAAACAGCGAAGGTTCCCTCAGCTCCTCCAGATCTTCATCTCAAAGCATTAATGAGCACACAGAGTTGT
Organism: Rhea pennata; assembly: GCF_028389875.1. Taxonomy (NCBI): domain Eukaryota; kingdom Metazoa; phylum Chordata; class Aves; order Rheiformes; family Rheidae; genus Rhea; species Rhea pennata. Next base: position 91,273,743 of record NC_084664.1, read on the forward strand.
ACTCTATATCTAACAGTTGCACTTTTTTGCCTAGATCTCTTTACCAACAGAAGAGCAGGAAATGAAAGTGCTGAAGGTATCAGAAATTCAGGCAGGAAGACACATGATCTGTGTCTGAGGAAGCCCAAGACCACCAGAGACTGAGAACACCCAAGTAGACATGGGGCCTTATTCTAGGGACTGGAGCCAAATTAAATGTTTCTTTTTAAGAATATCATGAATATCATTAATATTTGTGTTTGGGGAAATTACTGTAGTGGATTGCTTTTCTAAAATGACTAATTCCCCAAAAGAAAAAAAAAGTGCTAGGAATGAAGAGCTATCACTATTCACTCTAAAATTGCCTTTTTCTGGGCTGAGCAAGGCCATGCTATTTAGGATGCTTCACCTTGTCTGTGGAAAGAACCAAGACTCTTTGTGTTATGGCTGAGCACATTTTCATTGTGAAACTGCAGGTGGAAAGAGAATAGTCTACAAGCTCACTCACTGGGGATCTGCACAACAAGAATGATCTGTCATGCCTTTTATCAGGCAAAAATATACCAAGGTATACCAAGAAAGATAGGCATTTTGCTGTTAGAGTTGCTTCTCTACTTGAACAGGTACTCAGTTATATCTCCCTTTACAGAATGAGAGCTTAAGTTGTTTTCCAGTTCACCATGACAAAAATCATTAAGCAATTTTGATCGCGACAATACTCACACCCATCCACCAGATCAAGTACACCCTCCATTTCCTAGTTTCTTAACAACAAATAACTATCATCCTGTTTTGCGGGTAGATAATGCCATAGAACCTGAGTCTTCTTTATGTTTAATGAATTATTCATTAGGATTATGTCAGGTTTTTCTATAGAATATATGACATCTCCTCTGTTTTTGTGGAATGAGAGTTTAGACAGTGATGATCACTGAGTTAACACTGAGTCACAAGAGAACTTCACTAAACTTGTCAGAAACCTTTGTTTGCTTCTTTACCTAATTTGGTTTATGTTCTAGTTTCATGGCCATGGCCAAGCATAAGACAGGAGCACAGAACAGGTCAGGCTGGAAGGGACCTCAGGAGGTCTCTAGTCTCACCTCTGCCAAAAGCAAGGTCAGCTACAGAATAAGACAATCCAGTCTGGTCTGGAAAACCTCCAAGGATAGAGAATGTGCAGTTGCTCTGGGCTCCTGCTCCACCACTCACCTGTCCTCACTGGGAAGGATTTTCTCCTTATATCCACTCTGAACTTCTCTTGTTTTAATTTATGCCCATTGCTTCTGATCCTCCCACTACTCACCACCATGAAGAAGCTAGCTCCAGCTTCTTGAGTCCTGCTGAGGAAACAGGTATACCTGTAGGTACATTCCCCAAGCTAATAGGATGGGACTTTTTACTACACACGGACAAAAACTGATGGTATGTGCTTCATGACAATGGACTTTTCTGAAGACAGTTATATATCAACATAGCCATAGCAAAATTGACCAATTCTGACAGAACATGGGAATGCAATCATTCTAGACATCAAAAAAACCCAATCTGTTGACAAGTAGTATGTAAAATTCTAACTCAAATAACAACTCTCTATATAGGTCTTCAGAGAAAAATAAGTGATAATAATTTGAGAGAGTGTTGCTGGAATTTGACTTGGAATTACTGACTCTTTCCTCTTCTTGTACATTTATACAGAAACTCTAAACATTTGACATGTACAAAAAAATCCCCACAGTCCTAGTTCCATGTTACAGATTTTTAAGTGATACTATTTCAGATACAGATTTCAGATAGAGTACATCAACATTCTCTACATTATCCCTCAAAACGGATATGAACTAGTTAGGAGTAAAGCAGATGGAAAGTCTTCATACATCTAAGAAAGAAATATTCTAATGCAGATGGCGATCTGTTGCTCTTCAAGTTGACTAAAAGGCAGCAGCACTGGTTTTGGTCCTACGAAAGATACTAGCAAAAAATTCAAGTTATAAGGACAGTGAAGGTGAACTATGTAGGGGTTCTGTGGGGTCCCCTTTAGAGACTTTTAAGAACAGATTAATATCTGTTGAAGGTGAAGGTGGTAAAGATTATACCTGGGCACACTTCCCCTGCCACAGGGCAAGGATTAGGTAAAACTCTGAAGTCTTTTCCTATTCTACATTTGCATGACCCCCTACGTTGGATTCATGATCCAACATTTCTTTATCATCTTGAAGGATTAGCTCCTGTAAATTTAATATACCACATCTGAATCTGGAGTTCAGGAGTAATGAAAACAAAGGTAAGAGAGTACTAGAGATAAAGAAAACCATGATGCATGAACAGAAAGGAAAGCAAACAAGTAGGGAAGACAAATTGCTGAGGGACAACAGAGAAATGACTGAGAGAGAGGTCAGGTTGTTCCTGGATTAACTAAGGAAAGTGACAGTATCGTGAAGTCTCCTACAGTATCGTGAAGTCTCCTAAATGCTCCCCAAAGCTTTGTTCCTATTGCCAGCAGATTCTTTACTTCACACAAGAGTTGTGGAGGGGACAGAACCCAGAAGGAACATTAACTGTATTGGCCTTAGAAATGTTTTCATGAGCAAAGACTTTGCACCCTTGTGAGACAAGTATCATTCACCAGCATTACAACTGAGACAGCACATCTTGCAGTTGATCACTTCAGAAAGAGCAAGAAATAGAACTGGGGGCTCCAGGACAAGCTTTTACCTGCTTTGAAATACAGTAGAAAAGTATTTCTTCATTAACTGTGAAGTTCTACAGTAGTTCTTAGCAAGAAGTCCACATGTTCATATCCTAATTCTGCTATAGCTCTTTCCTCACAAAACCTGATTAAGTTCAAGATGCCTTCAGGTTGGCATGACAGAATCTGATTTGCAAATTAAAACAGAATCTGGTAGAGCATCTGCATCTGTTACAGACTTATGCCTATAAATTCATATTCATATTACTTAATAGGAGGAACAACAGTTAGATTGCCTGTCTCCTGCAAAACTTCAAGAGGAACAGAAGAGTCCTTTGGGTAGCTGCAACAAACTTAAGACTATTCAGTGACTGAATGAAGAAAGAAAATAAATATATTCACCATGAAATGAGATAATCAGAATCCAGAGCACTTTTTCAACTATCTACAGCATGTTTAATTGGTATAAAATTGGAGCTTGCACAGTGTAAGTAGAACCCTTTAATTTTGCCATGGCAGTCCATAATGGGAGAAGGGGGGGGGGGGGGAATACAAATGTCCTTTAAAAAAATCAAACCTACAGGCCTGGGCCTTGGTAGGAGGGGACAATTTTATTTTAGACCAAAAGTTCAATTTGGTTTCTTTCCCATATTCCCCACATCTCCGTCCTTCCGGACTTTGGCTGGAAATGACGGTAGAATTATCAAAATATCTCATATATATTCCCATTCTTGTATTATTTCTAGACCAACCAAAACCAGAATACTTCTATTTCCCCAGCCCAACGGCTGGCTGAAATCTGTTCTTTCAGGACCATTATTTAAGAGGTGTGACTGTCAAATCCAGCCAAGCAATGTTTACTTCTGCCTCTCCTCCTTCCCACGAATTGCTGTCATTTTTCCAGGGACATGCATGCTCAGAGTAGGATAGTGCTTCATAAACCTCCCTGACTGTATGAAAGGCAGCTCTTTTACTGCACTGCTAAAGGTTTCCTCCCACTTCTTTTCTTGCAGCCACACATGTTAAACATGCCCTAATGTGGGGAAGAGCTATAGACATGGATCAAAGCTGCTAATAGAATCATGGACTAAACTAGGCTTAATAGGCTAACTACTTCAAATGTGATTAAAGTTACAAGAAACCAATCCTTCTCCTTAACCAGGCCTGGCAGTTTCAGGTTAAAAACTGATTTTGTAAGGCTAGATGCTCTTCTTCCACAATAGTCTAGTTTCTGTATTTTTCCTGTTTCCACAAGCTGCAATTTGCACATTTCCTGACAGAAGCCTGCCAAGCCCTCAAACAGACAAGCTGGCAACTTTAGGGATTGAGCAGCAGTTTTAAGTGGAAGAGAATAAACCAGCCAACTACTTAGCTCCCTTCCCCCTTGCAGCAAATCTCTGCTCTCGTTCTGTAGGTCCTGATATTTTTGTTCACCTTGTATAATCAGTAATTTATGCAGTTCCCCTCTCCCTGCTGTTTACCCCCTGCCTTGAACCTCTGCAGCCTTGTATATCCTATCAATTTAAAATACAAAAGATGTATTAAACTAAGACTGTTTCCTTGCTGCAAACACTATGTATCACATGCAATTGCTCCTTGCTTTATGCTTGTTTTTGAAGATACGCCACACATTAAAAAGATTAAACAAGTTTAATTTTTCCACACTAATCAAGGATAATTGTGACAGAGGGTGACCTGTATATAAGACAAATTGGCTACATTTGTCCATAGATCACATATATATTAATATTTGGTTTTGTCTCTGTAAAATATGCAATGTTATTGTTACATATTTGTAATTTGCCAACAATAAGCTTAGAAGACACTTGGGAAACATACAACACATTGGATTTTTAACTGTATCCATCCTTCTCTGCACGTGAGGTTACTAAGACCAGTTGCAAGATCCATATTAGCTGGTAGGGGACAGCTTCCCTAAGAGGGACAGTTAATAACAAGAAGAGACCTACAGAGCAGAGGTCTGTGTAATCAAGAATGGCATAGAGAAGGTGCACAGGGATTGAATGTTCACAGTCTGTCATAATATCAGAGCTAGGGGACATCAAATGAAATTAACAGGTGGCAGGTTTAAAACAAATAAAAGGAAGTACCTTTTTTTATCCCATTACACTATGGAAATTCATTGCCACAGGATGTTGTGGATGCCAAAAGCTTGCACAGCTTCAAAAAGTGATTAGACAAGATAATGTGAGAAAAACTAATCAAAAGCTATTGAACACAAAGGCATCACCTCTGCTTCAGGAAGTCCCAGAGCCACAGATAGTCAGAGGCAGGGAGAGCATACTAGGAAAGTATCACTATATATTTGCCTGTTCTTGTAACCTTCCTGACATGTCTATTCTTGGCTACTGTCAGAGACAGGATACTGGTCTACAAGGACCTTTGGTCTGGGCAAGGCAGCCCTTCTTACAAGCTTATATTTACTGGTAGACAACATGCCAAATCTACTCCATAAAACACTTCTGTCTGTCCTGCTGTCTTATCCCAGAAGAGCCTAGAGACAGTTATTAAAGAAGCAAACACCATCCAAATGGTTCAACTATACTTGCTTATAAGCCAGCACAGAGCAATGAGCCATGGCTGCTTCTGGAGGATGCAGCCCCTGCCAGCCAAAGCCTCTGCTCCTAGTTGCAGCAACAGCCACTGCCTGGCTTGCCAGGCCTTGTCTGCCCACCTCCATTCACTCAGCAAAGCATTAGCCAGGGCCAGCAGGAAACATCTCCAGGTGTTTGCTCAAGACAGGACAAGGACATTGGCCAGAAGAGCCTAAGCTCTCAGCCTTTTAAAGAGAGTTAGGTGTCCTGCACACAGCACTGAGGACCTATGAAGAGGTAAGGACCTCGAGCCTATGCTCAGCTACAGAGAAGGGTGGAGTATTTTCAGCCTCTCCTACCTACTGAAACATGTCATAAAATCCAAAATATAGATCTAAATCTTCATCTCTTTTCCGCTGTCTTAGACACACATCCACTGAAGGCAATAGGAGCTCTGCTGTTACCTACCAGGAGCATAGGATCAGCCAGTAAATGCAAGCCTGACATTACAGGGTTTTTCCCCCTCCCTCCTTTTTATCACTTCCCCCTGCCCCTCCTCAGAGGAAGAGTTCTACTCTCTAGGGTAGCATTACATGGCAAATACATAACATGGTGAAATAATGCATCTAAGACCCTCCACTCCAGCTCCTGCCACTAGCTACCCAATTTCCTTCAGCACAGATTGTATGAGTCTGAAGTCTTTGAATGGTAGAAGCAAGAAATACTCAGTAAAACATAAGGTATATCTGAAAACATTTGATTTTGTAAGATGGTGTTAATATTCAAGGAACTTGAGAAGCATGAGTTCATCATCAAGTAATCAAATATTCCAAAGACTGATCAATGTTCATTTATGAATGCATGTTTAATGTATCCATCTCAGGAATCAGTTCATGGTTTATGCTCCTGCAAAGAAATCTGTGGAAACTTAAACAAGAAGCTGTCATCTCATCAGTCTTGAAAAGCTGAGGCAGCAGAGAAAGGTACTTTGCTAATGGAGCTATAGTTCTATTTTTGCTTTCTACCTAATGATTTTCCTTCTGCCTTTCAGTTATTTCAGCTACTTTGCTATTTAAAAATACTAAAGCACAGTAGAATAAAATATTTTGCTTTATGTTTCCAGAGATCCTTGGAGAAAACTGAGTCAGATCTTTTCTTTCTAATCTCCCTCTAGAATATATTGCCTTTAAAAAGTGGGTTTTTTTGCTAATCTGGATTTATTGAGTCAAAAATCTTTACTTGTGCAGCAGAAGTTAAACAATTAGAAATAGCTTTACTATTCACAGCATACATTTTAGACACACATACATAAGTAACATAGCTAACATTATCTTTCCAACAAAAACTACACTATCTCTTCCAGACTGAGCTGGCTCATGAAAAAAAGACTCCATTTTTCTTGAGCAGAAATCGCCTACCTTTCTAAAGCATTAAACATGTCAGTTCTTTAAAATACACTCTGCTGTATAAATCACTGAACAATAGAGGGGCTCTTAAAGAACCAGAAATGCACCAAGATTTACTGCCATGAATGTATATTCTTTCAAGACCCCTCTAATCATGTCTTTTTTTTTCCCCTTTTCCTTTCATTTTCTCTATAGTTTCTCACCAAAAAGGTTCCTGATTTCTCTCCCTGCAGAGGGCAACAAAGAGCTTTGCTGCTGGTCAAGTGATTTGATTTGCACCCTAATGAAAAACTGTAACCGATTATACCATCCTCCCGCTACGAAACCTTTGCAAGGCCCTGACAACCAACCTGAACCACGCTAGCTACTCCGAGCCGACGGATCACTTTTCTGGATGTAGCACTAGCGCTTGGCCGCGGGTCTATCGCGCGGGCCGGCTGGCTGGGGAACCCGTCGCCACATCAAAGGGTCGATTGTTCCGACTTATTGGCCCGTGCGTCTCTCAGGGAACCATATAAACCCCTTAGAAAAAGGCATGCAGGCGGGAAAGTTAGCTCTGTAATCATTCAAAACATCATATGACGTTTTGAAGGTTTTTTCGCCTCCCTCCTCCCTGCCCTGATGCTGTTATTGAAGTATGAGGCTTTCAAAAATCTTGAATCAATAAATCAGGTTTTCTTCAAGGGATTAGAAATGTTGGCTTAGCAAAAGTGCAGGATAATACACAAAATAAAGCTACACATAGAAACCGTTTTCAGACTTTACACTTGGCTATTTTCAGGAGAAATGAGATAGTCTGAAATGTTTAAATACAGGGCAGTTAAAGTTGCACTGTTCTACATATATATTTATAATTATCTGTATCTATTCCCCCCGATCTAAATTCTACCCGCTACCACTTCATCTAAAAGTCTGAATGTATATTTGTGTGAACGTGCATAATAGAGGTGGAAAATAACATTCATTTTCCCAGCGTCTTGGTTTCCAGTGTACCATATGTATTATGGTTTGTAGCGCAGCTCCTTGCCCGCAGGCTGACAGGTTCCTGTCCTATATCTCTTCATTACCGTGAACTCATGACAGCTCAGTGAGACACTCAGACAGCAGGAGGAGCTGCATGAGTCCACAACTCAGTTGCATGAATCAGGGCTATCAGTCCTCAGGTACAGGATTATTCTGGCAACTTTGAGAGACAGCGAGGAAAATACAGCAAAGCCAAAACAGCAGGAGGGTGGGGGGAAGACGGCATCTTCCAGTCTGTATGTGAGCTGGGCTCCCTGAGCTGTGGTCAACTCTATTCAGCTGAATAAAGTGTCTAAATACACATACATGCATAGACTCCTACACATAGGCCTCCCTATGTTCCCAAAATAGGAGCAGCCCTAGAGAACATCTAGAGTTTGTTCTTCTCATAAACTGCAGGCAAGATGAGGGAGAGGATGAGCCGCTCATCCAGGACATGTAAATACGAACACCTAAGTGTTCCCCCTCCTCCATCCCCATTATGTGTTTGCATGCTTGGGTGAATTGAACAACAAAATAATGAGATAGTACAAGCCAGCCCCATACTGCAATAGCCATTTACAGAGAAACAGGCCAAACAGCCCTTGCTAAAAAAGTCCCCATCATCTCTGCCACAAAGCCTTGCACGCATCTTATAGCCAAGACGGTCAAGGATGCAAGCATAGAAAGGTATGTAGGGTGGTGCAATATCTATTAATAGACTGGTGATAAAACTGGGGAGGGGAAAAAAAAAAACAGGCAGGCTTTTGGGTACACAGGTCTTTTTCCAGGTCTAGAATAGCTCATCTCATATTAACACAGGAAGGAATGGTTTGTTTTCCCACAGGCTTAGCACATCGTGGGCACAACTGTTCCCTCAGGTGACTCAGAGACTTTCACATGTCGCAACACCTACACATATGCAAGTTCAGGGCCTAAACCATGTTTAGAAACTTAAGGGCCTGGGAAAAACACCCTGGAAACTTATACAGAAAAAAGTTAGTGTTGGAGGGGCTTTTTTCCTTGAGTCTGGTAGGGAAAAATTGAAAAAGAAGCTTTCATGTGAAATATTCTGTCTCAGACTGAACATTAAAAAAATGCTTAAAGTAATGTTTAGAAGGATACTGGAATGTTTTCCCTAAATGGCTAATTTTTCTGAACATCTCCTTCCATCCCCTCCCCCTCCATACTTTCCAAGAAAAACATTTTCTTTACTGGCTTGCAACATTTCCAAAATTTTTACATCTCTTGTAAGTTTAGGGCTGGGGATAGGGTTGGGGCAAAGATGTGGGCCAGCCAAAGAGGACAAAATAATTCAGATACAATGAAAAAATAGGGATTATAAAATAAAAACCTGAGACTAGGTTTCTGGCTGGTGCAGACATTGGACCCCTGACTAGGTTTGAAGAATTGTGTTTATTACAGGAAACCCACAGTGAGGCTGACAGTGTTTGAAAGCTTGGATAGCCTGACTTGATTTAAGCCTCAGGCTAACAGGGATCTTCATGTAACAGCGAGGGTAAGGTTGGTCTAATGGTTCCTATCATTTATAGCAAAGGGACAACGTAAGCTACTTAAAATGAAGCCAGAGTGTGCTGGAAGGGTGGTTAGAGCTGTCCTGGCATGGAAAACCAGGGTATTAAAGGTTTTACAAGGGTAAGATGAGAAATGAAGATGTAGGCCTCCAAGGGACCAAAAGGCCAAAATTATTTTTGTGGTCAAGGTAAGGCACAAGCCTAGGGACATGAGTGATGTATCCAAAGATGACATGGCTTAATTTTGTTCTGGGTTTAGCAGGGCCACTGATCTAAACCTTATAGTTAAGTCCAGGTCCAGCAGAATCCCATGAAGTGTTGTTTAGGAAGGGCTACCAGACCAGGTTTAGTTTGGGTTCCAAGAGGATCAATTTGGCTTGAAATTTCTGGAGTTAAGCTCTAGTTTCTGTCATTGCTGCAGTTTAGAACATCAGGAATCAATATTCTGGATTTATAGTGGGGTGCCTGGATTTATTGTGTCAGACTGAGGGCTGCCACTGACTTGGGTGGGGGAGAGGTATGAGATCTAGCACTGTGACTAGCATCCCTCTCCGGCCAAGGATTAGGGCTAGGGTTCAGGCCAGAAAGTGATGATGAGTTTGCTTCACTGTCAGGTTCAAGGATACCTGCAATGCTAAGTTTAGCCTTGGTGCAGGAATTGGCAGCTTTGCCAGGTTTAGGTACAAGACTGTAGGGAGTCATAAGGCTGCACTTGAAGCTATAACTACTTCTCAGGCTCCAGGGACCTTGGCTCATTATTGGTCAGGTGGGGTTTAAATGTCAGGATTTCGAGCTGGTCCCATTTCTCATCCCCTGCCAGAACTTGATTTAGGGCTGGTAGAATACACCAGTTAAAATGGGTACTGGCATGTTGCTGTTAGGTAATAGCGTTTAACTCCCAGTCTAGAGGAAGCCTCTGGATTAGGTTCTGGATTGGTGCAGCCTTGGGCCATCTGGCTGGATTTGGGAGTACTCTGGTAAAGAGCATAGACTCTGATTACAGCACAAGTTATAAAAGAGGCTGCAGGGGAAAAGAGATGATAATTAAGGTTGAGGTTTGACATAGGGTAAGTTACCTATTAGCTTTCTTGCTAGCAGAAGTGGTTGGAGTAGAGGGAGGTAACCTCCCTGGGCCTAGGCTTCCTTAAGGGCCAGCAAAGGCAGGAGTCTGAAATTAGGCTGGCAAGAGTCATATTCAGCAAAAGGACGCTCGTCTCTATCTTTGTTTCTAGATACAAGAGTTTCTTCTCCATCTGTGTTATATAGCTAGAACTCAACTTACTCTTTGGGTTCTGTTTTATTTAAGAGGTACATACACTTGAATTCTGTTTTGTATAAAAGTCAGCACTACTGTTGCTTTCTATCATCAAGATTTAACTTTTACTGCCCATTTTAGAGTTATGTCAAGAAGTAAGAAATACATTCAGGAGCACTGGTGCTCTTTCACCAGCATCACTAAGGCAACTTCAGCATTTAATATGGCCATCATTCTTCAGGAGTAAAGTATCTGTACGTAGTTATTTTGTAAATATATCAGTATTGCTTTTTTTTCTCCACTCTTAAGAAAGTAAAGTTTCATTTTCACAAACACCAAAGAGACAAATACTTTAAAATTTGCTCAAATTTCTGGGGTTTCATCTCCTGTAGAAAAAACTGACACTTCTCTTTTCCTTAAAAAGATCCATAAATGTTATAGCTTTTCTGCACAATTCCCAGAGCCTAAGATGAGCTGTGGTAGCTTTTTATATGCCCACAGCAAAGGAAAGGTAACTTGCTTTACTATAGCTCCAGTGAAACAAATCAGCTTGCACTCACCACTCTTAAAGCACACACAGAGATAATTACTGTGGCTCAGGATAAGATCCCCCTTCCCCCATTCATTTTCTTTCAGTCAGAGAACTGGATTTGTTGGGTCTGGGTCTCCCACCTAAATACTGAGATGACTAATTATGGTTCACAGCCAGGTGTGACATAGGAAAGCCTTTACTAGTATTACTCCCTCTAAAGGCCCAGCTGACTTCAAGAGTGTGGTTTTGGGAACCCAATTTGGGAACCCACTAAAGTGCATGCCTTACCTCTTTTAATAGGGAGACTAGACCTTGCAAAAACTCTATCTAAATTCCCTCTTTCTTATACTATTTCTGAATTATTTATGCACTGTAACACTGGCATTGTTTGTCAGATTAATGTAGATTGAAAGCACAATTGAAAACAGGTGAGAAAGGCTGACACAGACTAAATGTATCTAGGGTGAGATTTAACGAACAGGAGTGCTTGTTGCAGAGTCATTTGTCTGTGGTTTCCTTTGTCCAGAGGCGAGTTTAAACCCTACTTACAGTACTGCACAAGTCTCTCTTCACTTTGCACCATGTATTTCTCATGAATATTCACTTCATACACACAGGCTTATACCCCAAACTAGTTAGAAACTCTTGACAACAATTAGTGAAATTTCTGTAAGGACACATGCATCCTTAGAAATTCTCTCTGGGGAGCCACACTTTACATGGAGCTGAGTAATAGCTCAGTTACACCTTCAAGAAACTCTACGACAACACTAAGAATAACTCCTTGGTACACATCCAGTGCAGCTAACAAGTACTAACAAGTTTGTTCACTATTTGTGCAGGTACCATAACCATGGATTTGGAGTGTTCAGTCATAACACACACAAACACGTTCTCCTAACGGCCTTTTCCTTTTGGCATTCACCAGTTCTCCCCTATTCTCCATTATAGCTAAGGAAATAGCTGAGACAGAAGAATTTGTTTCAAATATTTGGTTCTAATTCAACATTAATTTCTGGGTGAATGCTTCTGCAAACCTTTCGTGATTGTTTCATGAGAGTCCTTCGGGACTCAAGTTCCCCTGATGTGAAAATCCACAGAATGAAATTCTTCCTACCTTGCTCACCCTCAGCAAATTTCAGGAAAGTTGTAAGCCAACTCTGCATATTAACAATTCAAATAAAGAATTTTATTTCTGAGTTTATAATTCACAGTTCTCAGTGGGAATAGTTACATAAATCACATCATTTTGCTTTTATTCTTGATTGCACTATATAACAGTGTGACCATACCAGAGTGAAATTTTCATGTTACACACAGATACGGATTTCAAAATTTGTTCTCTGTTGGCTTATTACTTTGGCCACCAAAAGAGAGAAGGAAAACATAATTAACAAACACAATGTACATTTTCAGCTCCAAAATTGAACCTTTAAAATTTGAATTAACAAATTATACAACAAACATACTTTTTATATAAACTGTTGTACTTGGGAGTTTTAAAATATGCACCAGAGACAAAATTTATTGATTATTCAGTATAACTGTGTCAGTAGAAGCAGGGAAATATAAATGAGGCCAGGGAAACACACATAGATCCCTCTACCTCTAAAGAGCTTGGCAGCAGCTACAGCTCTGGTTCTGACCAAATATTCTTTTGTCAAACATAGCTTATGTATTTCTATCTAATCCATAGGCTTTTTAAAGCTCCTACTAAACTAAACCAACTACACAAACATACTTCTACTTCATGTGAAATAGTTCTGAAATATTATAGGAGCCATCAAGAACGGTGTTCTGATGGGTTTTATGTAAGATTCATTTTGGCAAAAGATTTCCAGCAGCATGCTGCAGGTTTAAATTCCACTGGATATCTGCCCTGGGCTTCTTGGAGTTGTGCCTAAATAGCTAATTATATCCAGGTATAAAGAAGAGTGAATTTGCTCTCCCTAGCCCAGAAGGCTCAAGCTGGGGAGGGCAACAGTGGGCAGCCTGCCCTTCCCAGAGGAAGTTTCAGAAGCACAGGCCTCTCCAGCACTAGCCGCATCAGTCTCGGGGACTGAAATATCTTCTGGATGCGTGTTTAATTTTTCTGTTCACAGAATAGTTATAATATGCACAGCTGTTTTGTTAGCCAGACAGTCTGCTCCAGTTCCTCACACTGCCTTGCACTGTGTGCATCCATTTAAAGCACTGAAAGAGCAAGTATATCATTTGGCTTCATCCAAAAGCTATAGTTTACCTTCAATTTACATCAGTATCAATTACTAGACTGGGAAAAGCAGTGGAAGATCAGGCCTTTTGTTGAAATAGTTAGGTAGTATGTATAATGCACTTGAAGTGTTTTGAAACTGCTTCTGACTGTTGGCTTGCAGGAGGAAGTACAGGCCCACTACCTTATTCCAATATTCAGCAGTGAACTTCACATAGCATAGACCAAGATTTATGGATGGTATTTATTTTAATAACGTTAGGTGAAACCATTTCACGTTTTCTCAGAGAAAGTGAGTGCATCTGAGTGAAAAATAAAAACAATCTATTCTTCTTGGCAAAAATAAAACTTAGAAAAAGGTCAACGTAAATAAAGTAGAACCCATGTAAGAATGAGATGCTGAGAAATGTTGGAGTTGTCAGCAAAAATTGCAGCTCAGATGTCTTGGACTTGAGCACTTCCTCAGCATGGACCCTCAATCCTGACAGACTATGTTGTTATTCCTCTCAACAAGTGTTAAACTCAGAGAAAAGGGGTTGTTGCAGCTATACTCAAGCAAAATTAATCATCTAGAAAAACAAACGCAGCTTCACAGGACCATAGCACATTCTAACTTTCCCTATTAACAAATACGGTCCTGTGATAATGGCAAACCAGACCTGTGCCATGAACAGACCTGCGCCTATTTTCTGAGGGAAAACACTTTTTTTTTTTCCTTTTTCTTTCCCCTCACCTCCAACCCCCTATGTGCTCTGCTCTAATGAAAGGTCAGAGGTTAGGATTTTATTTTCCTCCACACCATGAATGCTAAATAGCGTTAGCACGAACAGTTCAATGACCCCTGTGTGTTCTGAAGTCACTGAAAAATGAAAACAAATGTGAATCTGGGTTTTGTGTTGGACTTTTTTTTGCTGATCTATACCTATGGAGCACATTAGGGCCACTTACAAAATCAGACTGAACTGTGATCTCTGACCTAGCTCCATTTTCAAATGGCCTTGCTTCATTTGGAGGAAGCCTAGAGCTGCCTCTGGCCTTGCAGTCCAGGGGCTCTCGTGTAATTCTCACGTGGTGCCTACTACCGTTCATGTGCAAGTTACATAAGCCAGAGCAATCTCTAGCACACATCAATGGCAATCGTCCAATTTAAAAGTAGATGGCTGGAGTAGGTGTTATTAGTACCCTGTGTCAAGCTGTGATTGCTCACATATGGCTACAAGCTGAATAGGACTTTTGATTCAGGGCAAAGAAAGAAAAAGTTGGTGGTAAGAAAAAAAAGAAGACGAAGCATGCTTGATCTTACAGTTTTCTAATTTGAAATAGCTGGATTAGAAATAACTATAGCTAAAAAGAAATCAAGTTGATGTCATCTGTTTACTGTGGTATATCAGCTTCTGCATTGCAAGGTGGTCATGAGTATAAATCTGAAATCCTAGTCCATGAACATTAAATACACATATTCAAAAGCAAACCAGTTGTTTGCAAAAGGCTTCTGATGAAGAATACATTCTTCTTGGTCATATGACAAAAGCAAGAGAAATATTTTCTCTGAAGTTAGCATTGAACAGCTGTAGTGGTCTTGCATTTAATCTTGTAATTCTGAGCCTGACACTTTTCATTTCTTTCTTTTTTTACCCTTCACACTGCCCTTTTCGTTTTCATTGCCTCTAATGCAAATACAGCTCAGAGATTTAAGCCTGCATTGTTGAGATCTGAGGATTACCGTTTCTCTACAAATGTCGGCTGTATGAAGACCAATACGAAATTTGCCTTTTTTTTTTTTTTTTCCTTCTGGAATAGAGCCTCCTGAGGTAAAAAGCATATATCCAGGGTTAATTACTGTTTGAACATTCTATCTCATGCCTTACTTCAGGACTGCCTAAAAAGTCTATGTTCTATATATACAATATTGTGCAAGGGAAAAAAGGAGATGAGACATGATAGACTCTATCCAACCTTATAAAGAGAAGTGAACATTTAAATATAATTCTATTTTGAAATAGTCAAGAGTTAAAACAGAAGAAGAGCCTACAAGCATCTCATTCAGGATGGACTGAACATACTCCTAAGCTTACAGGTACATAAAACCCTGATATACTAATGCATTGTAATTCCCTGCTGGTACACTTAAAAGCACTGTGCAATTTTCTCTGCTACAACAGGGCCCTTTATATGAAAAGGTTGAGAACTAGGGGTCAGAAATCACTAGACATTCTCTTTTATAATGCAGCAATTGTTCACAAATTTCCTGCATACTTTGAGTATAATTAGTTTCAACTGTTTTTGAAGAACATGATTTGGTATTTGTTTGTCTAGTGTTGTAACAATAAAATTAATATTGCTCTACTTCAGTATTTTTTTTTTCTTTCAGGTTTCAAAAATCTAAGTTGATTGATAATGTCAACATGTAACAGTTAACAATTTTATTTGGAATAACAAAAATCATGTTCTTCTTATTTTTCATGAATTTAATGTCATTTGTATGGATCTAGCTTATGATGATAGTTATTCAGAAGGTCAGGTCTTTTATACTGTGATGTATACATACATTGGCTGGTATTGCAAAGTCAGTACTTACTTACTATAGGTTCCTAAGTATTGTCTTCCTACACTTGAGAGAAAGCACTACAAGCTTCTTAAAGGTGACAACCCTAAGTGGCCTGATTAGCTATAGTTGTATATTCACCTTTAAGCTATGAAATTTGGTAAGACCAGGGAAGAAAAAAATGATGTGGGGAAGTGAAAGAAGAAAGAAATCAAGCTATAGGAGCTGTAGGTAACCAACACTGCTGGAAATAAAGCCACTTCATCTTAAGGACATAAAAATAAATGAATTTAAGCATGTCTGCTCTTGAATTTTCCTATCCTCACTCATATTTTGAAAACTATCAGCAATTATACTCTGAGAACGCCTTGTGCATACAGCTTGACTCCTGAGAACGGCTTAGCTTCACGACAGCCTGAATTCTGGGCAGGCTCACCCAGCCTTCCTGGAGCTGAACTGACCACCAGCAGGCAAAGGAGTGCACGATACACTGCTTTTGTGAAAAATCCAAAATATGGAAGGATTCATCGATTTGAGCTTAAATTGTTTTGCCTTAAGCAATGGGAAGAGCAAAGAGGATTATCTGATGAAATTTTGAAAGGAGAGCGGGGGCGTTAGGAGCTATTTTGCAAAGCTGTCCATGAGGAAACCTCTCCCACTGAGTGTTTGCCATCTAAATTCCTGGCATGCTTTAAAAACTGTTTCATTTTTACTTCAATTTAATTTTGACATCATTTTGCATGTCTCATTTTTCCTTTTTCCTTTGCTTTACTTTTGTGTATCTATAAAGGAAGAAGCCTTGCACTGATGTAACCGTGTTCATGTCTCTTTCAAGGTCATCTGAAAATTTTGAGTCTTTGAATATTTTGAGTTATACCAAATATTTGTGTAATCTGTATAAATTATTTAGATAATTTATATAATACTTATATAACTTATATAATTATATATTTATTTCTGTAATTATACATACTGATACATACAATTATAATATAAAGCAGCATTAGCAGTGCAATTTAGTATCGAATAATATAAAAATGTAGGCACTTCTAAGAAGTGGGTTCTTCTAGGAGATACTAATTACTTCAGTGGTTTTGGATGGAAGGCTAGTGAAATGGGAGCTGAATGGGAAAGAGGTCTCTCCTTCCCCATAAAATTACTTATCTTTAATTACTGTGGTGGCTCTTTTTTCCAGAAGAATAAGAGAATTATGTATTTAAAATACTGCTCTTGTATGAAATCGTTTCTTCTTTTTGATCTAGTCTGAGCTTTCAGAGTTTGATATTCTTTTCCTGGATAGGACTGTAACATTCCTTTCTTGAGCAGAGACTATGTAAACATGGCACTGGTCAGACTGTTGGTTTTCAGGGCCAAATTTTGAGTTTGAGTCTAGATGCCCTTTCCTATTAGGCATGAGGGATACTAATTGATGTTGGGACCAGACTGGATTTTGAAGGGACTCATACAAATTGCCTCTCACATATTACTCTCCCTTCACTTCCTTGTAGAAACAACATGCAGATGCAGTAAATCCTACAGAGCTGGTACCCACCAAGGCAGGAGCAAAACTCAGAAAATATAGCATTCCCACTGGAGTGAGAAGGAAGTGGTGGGAGCGAGGCCTTGTTTCTCATTGCCAAACTCCAGGTCTGTTGGCTGATTAGTATAGACTAGCTCCTTAATCTTAGTGGAGGTCCTTTCCAAAAAGTACCTGAGAAAGCTGAAACGGAGTTATAAATCCTACTTCCTTGGACCGTGTGCTAGAGCAGATGGGAGTACTGTCACAGCTAGGGACAGGATATACCTTTCACTGCCCTGAATACAAAATAAAAATGCTTCAGATGTTCTCATTTTACATCTGTCATATCATAAATACTCTGCCTTCCCTCAGAATATGATAGAAAACATAGGTCCAGATTTGGTGGGGGAGGGAGATTGGTTATGGAGAACAGCATGTTGGTTTAGCAGAAATAGAGTATCAGAAACAATTTTCAGAAATGGAAAGATGAAAAGAAATGAGGAAAGGGAAGAAAATGTGCATTATCTTCTCTATGTTTTAAAAATGCCAGTTTTCCATATTGAGCATCAATTGCCTCTTGTTAGAAAATCATTGATCCCACACCAGCACCAGCATTTTTCTTCAGAAAGATTTCAGTTTGTTGAATGACTTAAGTTGATGAAATTTATGTAAGCTATTTGGAGAAGAAGCTATCTTTTATGTATTTGTACAGTATCTAGCACAAGGTATTTGTATATGTCTAGCCAGATAAATGGAGTTACTGCTTAGTGTCACCTAAAATGCAAGTAGCAATAGCAATAACAACAATAAATCTCTCTGCAGTGAATAGGAATTTAACTCCAAATCAAAAGTGCTTTAGTTTTACTTTTTGAAAAGTTATTGTATGCACATCTAGCCATACAAATAGGATATTCTAGGTTTCATAGCTCTTTCTATTTCTACAGATTTAAAAAAGAAGTCCGCTGTATGGCTGAACACTGAGACGGTTAAAAAAAAAAAAAAGAAAAAGAAAAAAAGAAAAAAAGAAAAAAAGAAAGAAAAAAAGAAAAAAAGAATGATGAGTGTTTCATAGAACGTGAGTCAAGAAGCCAGCTACAATCATATAGCCTTCTTGTGTGATGTTGAGCCAGCCAGTTCAAATTAGACACCTAAATAACTTACTTAAACACCAGCCATAAGTATCTCTGTGGTGCCTAGGTGCCTTGGCTGTGCTTTCTTACCTCAGGAGCTCTGTGAGGACAAACACATCAAAGATTATGAAGTATTCAGAGACTATGAAGACCTCTATATGTAGACAGCTCAAGCTTGGAGCAAGCCCAACAGATTTTAAGAAGAATTCTCTTAGTGCCGGGACTGGTAGGTGCTCTCTACAGTCTAAGACACAGCTGGTCATTTCTTTGCACAACTCCAAATCAATCTAAGCAGCAAACTGCTCTCACAGCAGTAAAGAGTGATCCAACCACATCATTCTGATTGCACACACATCTTTTGCTTTTGCTTATCTCTGCACTGCCCACAAACCACTGCCATGAGTTTACCAGGCTGAAATAAAGCTCGATCAAACGTTTTTGTCCTAGAAATTACAGAACTCATGGCTAAATAAATGTAACAAAATAGTACTTGATAATGCCTTATTCAAATGCATGAAATATATATTTGTATATATAAGCGTGTTTATGCAAGCATACAAATGTGTATATGAATGTATGTGTGTGTGTGTTTATACATTCACTAAAGAACTAGAAAATATAGACGATCATATTATAGAATATATGGTAAGAAGAAATAGTAGACATTAAAAATCACTGCCACTGCAGCAGCTGAATGTTAAAAAACCAATTGTACAAATATCAGAGCAGGTATTTTAAGCAATCTTACAGATTGCCATCTCTCACTGATTAAAGTCCAGAAGGAACACCTTAAGGATCCATGTTCCTAAGGCATAATTCAATTATTACACCACCAGAGACCACCAGTTCCCTGAAGGGTTTCATAATTCATAAGGTTTCATATGCAAAAATTTTAGTTCAGATCAAGTTTATTCTTCCTCTCATCTTTTTCTGTTCTCTAGTTCATATACATAAGCTCTCTGAAAAAAAGAGAGGAAAAAAAGCCTCCCACATGTGCTTCCAACTCTGTCATCACTGTCTGACATTGCTGCAAATTCTGTTTGACACGGAGAGTCCTTGAACCTCCAGGAAATAAAATGGACTATGGAAACAATGACAGCAGCAGCTATAGATGAATGAAGACCACAGCTAGCTATAATTTTTCCACAGCCAATAGAGACACTGAGAATTCATCCACAAAACAATCAAGGCCTGCAGGCCATCTCTTCCTCATCTTATCTCCTGGTCCTCACATTAACATCGATCTCTATTGATTTAATTCCTAGAATGCCCCAACTGAGATCACTGGTAATATTACCATATTACCTATAATAAAAGATTGCTTTCATTCTGAAGACACTTCACTCTCCAGAAATGGGAAAATAGGACTGGTTTTTCAAGCTCAGTGAGGGGCAGAGCTGGATATAAAACCTAGGTTTCTCAGCTCCTACCTCTGTGGCCTAAAGTGCTTTTGTACTAGAGTTCATCTGATTCACGTATCTATCCAAACTGTAAAAATTCTGCCTTAAGTCCATCTAAAAGGAACAATGACAAATGTGCTTGCTGAATTGCTATAAATGCTGGATGCCCTCCTAAGGCGGATAGAGTTGCTGTAAGTTCAAATCATGTGCACAAAAGTCTTTGGGTGAATGATGCTCATATTTGCCTAGTTAAATGGGCAGTTACGCAAACTGACGGGATAATTTCATAACCACAGAGCTGACGAAAGGCTTCTGGGTCTGGAAAGATGGTCTCACGTTTTCCAGACTCTTATCCCAGGCAGCAAGAGTTGAGGCCAACGTTCTGAGTCTGTATTGTGCCTAAAGACCAGTGAGTTCTTCAGAAATTTCAAATTTGCCCCAAAATGCAATTGCATGGGTTTGAATGGAAAGAATGATGGAAGAAGAAACTACAGAGAACAGAGTTTGAAAAACAAACAACTAAATCCCACATGTCCATTGTTACAAGGTTCATTTCAAAAAGGTTCAAATGACATTTTTTACCTATTTTTAGTTGCGGCATTATGGTAAAGCTTCTCTGCACTGCTCCTGTCTTGGCAAATGCTCAGCAATCCTCCCTCTCATCTACTCTCCCCTTTCTGTTAATAGCATTTGGCTGCAGCATTTTCACCTCTGCAGCTGTTCACAGAGATAGGTGGAGCAGCAGTGACGCTGGGAAAAGAGACAAGACAGGAAAATATAGGCTAGGAGAAGAGGCTGCAAGGAACAGAGAAGTTATTTGCAATCATACAAAAAAGATGAGGCTTTGGGTTGGTAGCTGCTGGAGGACAGAAAGGAAAGAGATACATGCGGTGAGAAGGCTACAGATCTGGCAGAGGACACGTGAGGAAGAAAGTCATGTCCGCTGCCAAACTCCAGAAAGCTCTAGACTGACCTCATCACAAGGGCAGTCACATCACCAGCATTAATGCGTAGATGATGTGGAGAGACTCTTCTGACTGCTCCGTATCAGGTTCCAGTGGCATTTTTACACGACAAAGAACTCAATGTTGTGCACATCTGCCTCTGCGATTGTCATCTGCGGATGTGGTGGGCCAGCAAGGTAGTATGAACATCATGAGCAGTCTCTGTGCCTCCCTACAGTGTTTTCACTCTTTCTGTGAAACAACTGTTCATAATCCCTTCAAAAAAACCTGACTGCTGCCTGGGAGCAGCTATAAACTGAAACACCTGCATGCCACGCACACACAGCTTTACCATTATGTGCGTGAGTACCAATTCTTCCACAGCGCATACCAAGCATTTGACTTCAGGTAAAATTGGATTGGCAGATTAGTTCACTAGAGAACTGCAGGAATCTATGAGACTTTGTTTCCCCCTCACTGAATGATCTCTATTTATCCCTGCTCACGCTTCTCTCCCACCCTCCTTCCCCCCCCCCCCCCACCTCCTCTTAGCCTCATGCAACAGCCTGAGAGGTGAATGGTAGTGAAACAATAGTGTCAGTGAATGCTCTT
Organism: Rhea pennata; assembly: GCF_028389875.1. Taxonomy (NCBI): domain Eukaryota; kingdom Metazoa; phylum Chordata; class Aves; order Rheiformes; family Rheidae; genus Rhea; species Rhea pennata. The sequence goes on from NC_084664.1 coordinate 91,295,055, forward strand.
GCCCCTTCTCAGTCCAGGATGATCACATTTCTCCAAAGCATTCTGAGGGTTTCACAGATCACTCCTTACCTAATAAATAGCCATCACTGTTCTGGAAAGGGAAAAGCAGAAGCTAGCTACTGTTGCTCACTCATATGCCTGGGTCACTCTTGTTTTAGCAACTCACCATTTTGAGTGATTTCTAATACTTCTTTCTGAGCAGTATTTCTTTCTTCCTTCTTGATGTCTACAAGCTGCCTCTCCTGTTGTTAGCTAGCATAAATCATAAAACATACAGTATTAAAAGCCGTGCCAGTAACCTAATTGTCCATTTGTTTCTTTTTCAGAAGAAGCTCATGATATAAAAACTATTAATTCAGGACATTGTGAAAATAGATCAGACAAGCATGTAGGTTAGATGCCATCTGATGAGAGGAACTATGGATATTGGAATAAAGAGCAGGAGCAAGATGCTTTCAATATTCCTGGGTCTAGCATGGAGTTTTCCTGAGTGCTGGAAACACCAGCAAAGTGCCACACAGAGTCTCTCCCTTTTGCAGCCCTGCGTTCAGCTGCCTCACCATCCCAAGGGGGTCTTTCTGTTGCCCTAAGAGCTGAGCTGTGCCAGCCCAGTCAACCAAGGAAAACAGAGAGGAACCAGCTCCTTCACCCTTCATCCCCAGCAGTCCTCACTATGTCACTGAGAAGAGCACATGTCCCTGCCTACACTGTAAGCCCTCTTGGAGACCCCCAGTGAATAGTGTGACTTTGCATTATCTTTTGCTCAGTGGCTAAATATCACTGCTTGGCCTTATGCCTCTGTTTTGAGCTTTATTTCTCCTCAGCTGTGGTGGGATTGTTGGGGTAGCAGTGGGACGCTGACCTGGAAAGAATGAAAATGATAGAATATGCTTGCCAAGCATATTCCAAAGAAGAACTTTGGAAAATCGTGTTTTGTTTTTATGTCTATACATTAAACTAATCCCTCCAGTAAGCCAGGTTTGCTCAAGAATGTGATTCTGAAAAGGAGTGGCAATTAAAATTCCTTATGTACTTTCCACTCTTAGAGCTGAAGCCAATGCATCTTAAAAAATAAAAGCAAACCACAAACACATGTGCACACTGAGAGCATCTGATCACTTGACTTCAATCAATGAATATTTATTTATCTGAACCCTCTTTTTCAAAAGTGTTCACTGCCACCACAGGTTCTTTATGAGGACACCTATCAGACAGACAGAGGAAGGGGGAAACCCAGTCCTATCCTAATGATTACCAGGTAGGTTCTCCTTTCCAAGTCCTACATATCTGAACTAAAAGCCTCTATCAATTGTTGCCATTACTGGAAGAGGGGAGAGAGAGAGAGAGAGAGAGAGAAGAAACAAACTCTCATTGCTTTTAGTGCAATGGTTGGCAAAACAAGCACAAACGTTTTCCAAGCTCTGTGTCCTATCTATTCCCTTTATTGGTTTTCCATGACCTTGAGCTGTCTGTATTTAAAATAACACTTTGAAAAAGGTCCCCATTGACCCATGACGTTAGTCAAGAACTCAAATCAGACTTAACCTCCATTTTTTTTTAATTCCAGAGATCAAAAGATTTCCACCTGACTTAAGGTTTAAAATGTGATTTATTTATTTATTTATTTGTTAAAGGAACTGTCTGCTGAATCTCTGGGAGATTCAGCTACCTAACCCTCTTAGGCTCCCTTGGAAATCCCATCCTCAGCCACATGAAGTATGATGTTTTATCCAAGGAATGAAGTTAGCATTCACATGACTGTCTGATCCCAGTCTTTGTTATTAGAGGACAGACTTAAAGGACACAGGAACGGAACCGTAACTGCGGAACTTCTTCACTCAGTTAACCAACATGTTGTGCCCAACTACAGAGATGATAAAGTGAAGTCACAGCAGAGATGAGAAGTTAAAAGGCAGCTGCTGGGATACGAGCTATTTCTTTCTCACATTTACAATGAAAGATCTAGTCTTCTTCCTAGATCTCACCGAGGATCAGAAGTGGAATCAAAATGGTGGAAATTAGAGCCATGCAATAAAGGAAGGCACAACCTAAAACATTTTTTTCACATTTTAGAAGACACTCCAAATCTGTTTCAATAAATGTTTTAGCTCTCCTGGACAGGTTCATTCAGCACAATTTGGAGAGGGCAGCTACAAGGTGAAAAAGTAAGAAAGGGAAAAATGCAGCCATGTCTGAAAATGAACATATAGTAAATCTGCAGTCTCAGTTATAGTCTTCAGTATTATTTAGAGAATTACAAACACTAGTTTAAGGAAACTTGTTTGCGCATAGCTCCCTATGCGCAAGTATATTTATAAGTATAAATATGCTTATAAAATAAGCATAACCTTTAATCTGCCTGGAATCCTACTGAAAGCTATATATGTGTGTGTGTATATATTTATGTATGTATGCATATACATACACATGCATGTTGAGGTAGGGACAGGTAGGTTCAGACACAGTAACAGAGCTTCCTTTCCTAGTTGCAGTGAGATGGAAGGTAGCAGCTGTTTCGTAGTATTGTTTTACTAATCTGAACACCTCACAATCACAGGCATTTAGCATGCATCTAAATGGAATAATAACGAAAACTTACAGAATTAGCTGCAATTATCTTGGAAACTAGGTCCCTCAAAATATAAAAATTACCTTGGGTTGCAGATAAACACAAATAGTCAGCACCTTATTTTTCTCAGTATGAACTTCATGTTTACGTGATGGTTCGGTGGGGATCCAGAAGCATCATCTTTTCTTGAAGTATTAACGGCCTTTTATTCAGCACTTGGAGTGCTTCTGTGACTACACCTCATCAAGTACTAACTCCATCCAATTCTGCTTAAATAGTAAGGTGTAATGAGCTGATTCTTCCTTTCCTTTCCTTTCCTTTCCTTTCCTTTCCTTTCCTTTCCTTTCCTTTCCTTTCCTTTCCTTTCCTTTCCTTTCCTTTCCTTTCCTTTCCTTTCCCTTCCCTTCCCTTCCCTTCCCTTCCCTTCCCTTCCCTTCCCTTCCCTTCCCTTCCTTTCCTTTCCTTTCCTTTCCTTTCCCTTCCCTTCCCTTCCCTTCCCTTCCCTTCCCTTCCCTTCCCTTCCTTTCCCTTCCTTTCCCTTCCTTTCCCTTCCTTTCCCTTCCTTTCCCTTCCTTTCCTTTCCTTATGAGGCCTAGCAGAATAAAACAAGTTAAAGAACTTTGGCTTAGTTGAAATCTTAGATTATCAGGCCTTAGCGGCACACAACCAAATTTAGTAGTGAATAGCAACTTGGCTTACTCTGAGTCAAAACTGGGGAAAATCACTTTTTGGGGGAGAGCCTCTGAAGACTGCAGCTAAGATTAGAGGTGGTGATACTCAGAGAAATAAGACATTTTAAACCTGTTTTTCAGTACATCCAAAAGCTATGTTTTCACAGAGATTTGGTATTGTTGACTATGATTGCTACAAATCTGTTAGACTCCCAAGAAAAATATACATCTTTCCATTCAGCTGTAAACTGAAAGTTGACAACTTGGTCACAGAGATGAATATATTCTGGCTTAGAAAACTATTTAGGAAATAAATATTATATAATTTTTCCCATTAATGCTAGCTTAAGACAAATGCATGGCCAATTTTTTTCAGGTGTGTTTTGTGATATCTAGTCTGAAACTCAGAACTCAAATTTCAAGAGACATTAGTAGGCACTCTATAAAAATCGGTCTCTTTTCTCAACTCTTGTGTTAGACATCCAAGATCTAAAGGCTCTTTTGAAACTTGATTTTTTTAAAAACAACCTAAACCTACAGAAAGAGAGCACAGAAATTTACTTCTTGGTTCCCCAGACAAGTATCTGTGACCAAGTGTGAAAAGCAAAAGGGCAATCAGAGTTCAGATCCATTACCTTTGAAGGGCCAGAGCTCTGAGTCAGCAGCATGGTAGCTGAAATAACATATTTGCAGAGTTCCACTGACGAGAAACCTGGATGTGAGACGGGGAAAATTTTGATTCTCATGGGAAAAAAATTTGGTAAACATCTCTTCATGTTTCACATTGATCATGGTCCTCCCACACAGATAAATCAAGCCTGCAGCCCTCTTTGTTAGTTTTTTCCTTATTTAGTAAGAAAACATATATATAAATGCAATCTTTTTCATTTTCTTGTGGCAGAAACCTCACTTAAGGGCTTCCAAAATGACACCACTGAAGAGCAGAGCCTAACCTCAATGTTTGGTGAAAAAACACAGAAAAGGCAGCACCTCCCTTGAGGAACAGGGTAGAAGTAGTAAGCGATATTTCCAAGCAAGTAGACAAACAAAAACATACAAAGCAGCCACTACAAAGTCAGTGCATCTCTTCTTATTTCTTCTGGATATTTAAGGTGAATCAAAGCCAAGCCAGAGGCCCATGCAACTACTGGGAAATGGTCCAGGTGTTTAGGCCCTTTTCTTGTAGCATTTCACCACGCGAAGTTGCAAAGTGCAAGAGTTCTCGATCTAAGTTCTTTAGCATTTGTACATTGTTTCACATCAAATAGACACTGACAGCAAAGTCCCAAATGCTTTTGTTTTGGTATTTCTATTTTTAGATACATTAAGACTCTGAGGCTCTGCTTGGGATGAATAAGGGGTCTTCTTTGAGGACAGGTGACAGAGAGATTTTTTTTTTTTTTTTAACCAGTTTGCTTGAAGAATCTGGGGTTTATAGTGAGTATCTATCCTGGAATATGTTGTCATGCTTTTACCATACTACCTTGTGTGAAACAGCATCAAATCAGCAACGAGGCTATCAAAGGGTGACAACAAAGATACTCATCACAACTTGTTCCTATCCTAATGCTGAATAACCATTTTACAGAACCACTGGGGAATGCAGAAGAAAGAGATTCAGTGCAAACTGATAGGTACCAGAGAAATCATATCCCTTTATTAAGCCTATATTTAACTTACAATCCCCTTTTTGCTAGAAAGGTCATTTTAATTAGGGGACAGAAGGGAAAGGCTATTGTTGGTAGACATGGCCCCATATTGATGGTTCCTCTATATGTCAGTGCATGAGCATTAACATTGCTCAGATAATCTTGCTGGCGAGCAAAGAAATAGCTATCACGTTACTTGAAAGAACTGAAGCTGTATTGTATAGCAGTCATTAGTCTCCTTGAATCTGCTCATAATGATGAATGCATCATTCTGCCTGCATGCAACTTGTGTAACAAACAGCGTAGCCAAGTCTTTTCCAGTTCTGTTATTCTGTTTTAAAAAACACTGACATTTGCTTAAACAGACATAATTTACAATTTTAAGTAATACAACAGTGCCTTGGTGTGTAAGGGCCAGCAAGCAAACAAGACTCCTTTCACAAAGATTAAAAAAAAAAAAAAGAAAAGAAGTCTCATGCTCGTGCTCTCTGAGGTCACTATGGCTTAAAGCTGGGCTAAGGCGGGGAGGAGAACTAGGGCATTTCTGTGACATATCTTTGGCTTTCAAATGTGTATAATACTCCCACAACATAAACCTCAAGTGCAAGTAGAGTTAAAAGCAATACCTAATGCCCTATGAGGACAAACCGCAGCCTGTGTCCACACCATCCTATTAAAGTAGCCAAGGCAGCATTTTTGGGGTCTCTGTGTCCATGCTATTTCCATCCACAGATTATATTCCCAGGTTGTCTGAGTGCCCTCTAGCTGCAATGGGAGACCTCAGGAGTGCTCAGCTCTCACAGCACCCACCACCACACACTATGCGGCCCAGGTGCCCTGTGGGGCACCACTGCCTGGTCCTACATCTGCTAGAGCACAGCCAGAGCAGGGCTGTTCTACAGGGCAAGGGGAGCCACAGCCACAGGGACAGTGAGGAAACAGGGTTCTCCAACATGTGGACAATCCCCATGTCTTCCTGAGATGAGCTGAGCAGGGCCAGGAGCAGTCCCAGGGTGGCTGCCCTCTGGCGATCAGCAGACAGGTCTGGAGAGATGAGGCAGATCTGAGCTCAAGCCAGAAAGACAAGTCAGCAAGGCACATTCAGGATCTGCAAGGCAGGGTGCCTGGCACAGGTATGCTGGCAGCCAAGTACAGAAGAATACCTGGCTGGGAAGCCACCCCTGAGCCAAGGGGCAGAGACTTGTGGCTTCTCCCAGGTCTTCCTTGCTCAGCTCTTTCCCAGGAGCTGCTGCCTGGTTATGCACCTACAGCTGTGTCAGAGCTGGCTGTGGGGCACAGGCAGCCAAACCCTGTGCTGAGGATTGCAGAGCCCACAAATGCATTAAGGGCCTCAACAGCATGGCAGCACAAGAGCAGTGGCTGTTCTGATGTTCTGGAAGCATAAGGTTATGCAACTGATGCCAATGTCATGTGGTAGTGACAGGGCCAGCACAGCACTAGGAGGCATGCTCTGTAATTCCACTATCTTTGGGCCACATGCCTAGCCCATAAAGCACAAATTAGCATTTATGAACTGACCAATAAAATCCTGATATATGGTGAAACGTCAACTAATGACATGAATTCTCTTCTGGTGGGCACTAAATGAAAAACACTGCTGTCCTTATGGTCCTGGCACAGCCGGGCCTCTTCACTGCTGTAGCACTGCCTGGAAAGCTCAATTCCTCTCAGTCTAGCAGTTGAGGACAGATCAGCAAGCACATGACCTTGTAGACCTTCAGGACAAAATTAATAGTGGATTTGTCAATGCTGAACTGCTATGGCACAGATCTAGAGGAGATTAGGGTAACAGCTTAGAAATGGACACACTTTTCTCCCTAGGCTTGGGTATAAGATGCCAGTAAAGGGCCATGAAGGTGGCTTTTTATGCTGGAATTAGTTTCCTGCTATCTGTTTTTCCATGTCTGAAAGACAACACACTCCTATCTGTAGAATACACCACCAGGTCACCCTGTTTTCTGTAGCAGCAGTGTTTGTTGGAAGCATCAGTCTTCTGTTAGGATGGCCCATGATGAGTATCTTAGCATAGGCCCTCGTGGCAGCTCCTGAGAGTCCACTCTTCCCTTCATGCTCTCCTTTCTTTGCAGTTGCATGCTAGCCCAAGGAAATCAGCAGGGCACTGTAGGATCCAGCTGATGAGAGGAGCTGAGTGCCTATAGGATATGCATGATGAGGATAAATTAGGGCTGGGAACTTGTGCCTAGTAGGTCCATGCCAGAGGACTTGTGGGATACACATTGTAGCTGAAGCTGTCTTTTTCATGTTAACATACTTGCCTGGAGTCTCATTAAACTCTTACAGTGTGGATGTAATTTGTCTTAGTTTGCTCTGCAAGGGAGCTCTTTAGGATTAGCCTACCAGAGCTGTTAAGATACAGCCAGAGATGTCGACCAGAGCCTGATCTTCATTCAACTGAGGTGAGTGATTTACCTTCCACTAATTTCAAGACAAACTCAGATGTTTAAACTCTGATTTTTTTCCTTAAGAAGTCAGTAGGAATTTTTCACTGCAATTATCAGTGCCCTTCTACCTTGTTCTTTCCTCTTAGAGCTTTAGCATCAGAGTGATTCAAGCAGACCTACAGTTCTCAGGTTACAACAATATTATAGTTTTATATGAACACATTATTATGAATAACAACTGACTAATGCCACAGAGAAATAAACCATCCCATAAAACACACTGCCTCAGAAAAAAGATCAAGAAGAATCCTTTCCCTGAGGGTTATCAAGTCTGGGCTAATGAGGCCCAGAACCCCAAAGCCCTTAATATGCTGTGTTTCTATTCAGTCTGCATCTAGGATTGCAGTCAGCAAGAGCATCTTGTTGACTACACATCAAGTACACATCTTGTCTGCACATCAACTGCAACAGTGAAACTGTCAAATAAGTGAGCAGAATCACTCTGTGAGGGCAAATCTTCTACATGGACTCCCAGAGTAGATCAAGTGAGAAACACTACAGTAATACAGCCTGAAGGGAAAAGAGAAGCAAATTAAATATTGTCTCAAATATCTGAACTGTGTTCATGATTCAAACCTTCTGGGTCACAATTAATGCTTGCTTAAATGTTGGGGAGGTTTATTATTGACATTTAATGGACTTTGGGTCATGGAAATATTCAAAAGTCAACATAGAAAAATCCTAATATATTTACATTTTAGGTTCCAAATAAGATCACAAATGTCCTACATAGTGATAAAGGCTGCTGATGGAGCAGAAACTGGAGATATCATGAATAACATTTGAAAGCCCTACCTCAATATTTCCAGAAAATTTTGCAAATATGAGAAGTTCAAATAGTTTAGATAAGAGTTAGGTAAGAATGCAAATTTAGAGGCTTTATCTGAAACAAATTTAAGATGTGAATCTTCTCCAATTTATCTTAGGCTGACTTATACTCCCCATGTATGTTCAGCCCTTTGGTCATACATTTTGCTGAAGAAGTTGGTTTGATAATATTTTCCTTACTCTGTCTTCCACCATTCTTCTGAAACTTCAACCTAGGCCAATAAGATAATATGATCCACAAGGGGAATTGTTGTATTTTGCCATTGTCTATAGGCTAGAGGAAATTTAAAATCAAATCTGAAATTAAAAAATTGGCAGAATATGAATTGAAGTTAGTACTAACAAGAAGCTCCAGCACAAAGTATGTTTGCCTGATCAAAGGAGTATTCTATATCCTGTGGAAGCTTTTGAAGAGTATTTAGAACTAAAACAAGCGGGAAAACTCTCTCTGTGCCAAATTTTGGCTGTTTTTTAAACACACATCAAGGCAAAGCCATAAAGCAGCCAGTTGCCTGTATCTTCTGCCAAGAGCAGCATTCCCTCTCTCTCCCTCACTTTTTTCCTTCTCCTCCCTCAAAATGAATGAGATCAAGGAAATCGTATCAGGCCCCTGAAGCACTTCTTTAGTTTGCATGAATATCACACTCACACGAGCACACGCATGCACACATGCACATCTACACACACGCACACAGAGCATTAGGTGCAACAGGCTTAATTTGCTCAAGTGCCTTTTGATGCTGCCACCACCACCACCAAATTGCAAATACAGGTCTATGGAGGTAGGTAGTGGCATGGAGAGATGACCAAGGGTAGGAGAGAAGTTGGTAGCCAAATGGAAACCTTAAAAGAAGTGGGGTCGCAGAGGGAGAGGAGAGAGAGGGCAGCATTTGCTCTGGATGCCAAAAGTGTCTCCCTACAGCTGTGTGCTAATATTATGATTATTATTTTGGCAGAGGCCTTTTTGTTTTCTTTCCCAAGCTGATCCTGCTCCCCTCTTGTGCGGGTATTGAGCTTGTGTTGGGCCAAAAAATCAAAAGAAACAAGGCCGTCAGTTATAGAATTGCTGTGGTCTATCCAAGATATATAACATAAGGCAGCAGGACGAAGCAGGAGTGGGGTGAGGGAGCAAGGTCCATGTTGATGATTGCAACCTGGGTAAGGACCTTTGGAGTTTCTAACAGTTTTAGTTCAGAGTGAAAAGGATGACAAGGATGAAGAGAGAGTGTTTTAATTCCAGATTGCCTCTGATGAAAGTAAGTCCGTGTATTTGATCTCTGAAGATGTTATAACAGCTTTAGTACTAGAATATTTTACTAGAGGAAGATACGGTCCAATCCTTCTACTCTTCCCTTCCACTCTTTCTTATTTTATCAAACTATAAGACAAATATCACTAAAGACCTTTTGTAGCTGTCACTAGGTTACATCAGCTCAAGCACTCTGCATATCACATGCTGAACCAGACGCCTTCAGAACAGTGCTGTCTGTGACAGGCAGTGATGCTCAGTGGAAGCAAGGCAGTTCTAGTTTCTCAATAGCCTGAAAAAATGACTTAAATATAATTAAACTTTTGCTCTTGATGAAATCCTTAGAAAACAAAACTCTGCAACTCCAAGATGTTTCTGCAATATGATGCTTCTAGTCACAATCTCTTGATACTCCTTAGCAGGGAAAAGCATGCCAGAATATGAGGCAGTGTGGGTACAAAGAGTAGAACCTGAATCTGTAAGTATCAGTCAGGCATGTTGTGATTTATATTACAAACATAAGAGAAGGCATTCAGTTTTAAATTAACATGCCAGGAGACCTTATTTCCATTTTTATTTCCATTTTTCCTTTCCTATTTCACTGCTTTCTTTCCCTCAATGACCTTTCTCAAGCACTTTGACCATTTCATTCATTTCACCATGCTTTTTCTCTCACAACTTATTATTCTAACATATGTTTTCATACGTTTCTTCCCCCCTTGGGGCTGAAACATTTTATCAACCATCTTATTCCTTCTACTCAAAATTCCAGTATTTCACATACTTTTTCCTCTTTGCAGTGTCTCATTTCTGCCAACCTCCATTTCTTTGTATCTGAAACAGCCTCACCCATTTGTCCTCTTTAAGAGCTAGATCCTGCAATCCATCTTTAATCAGGAAACACTCAAGCACACATTTAACACTGGTATTATTTTGACCTCAGACGCAAAGTGAGCATTTACCTGAAGTTGATCAAAGTTTAACTGGTCTGCCAAGGAGGCATAGATTACATGTGTGTATGTGTACATATATATATATATGTATATATGTATGTATATGTGTGTGTGTGTGTGTGTATATATATATATATATATATATATATGTAAAATGTTTTGATTTTAAACTGAATGGCATTCCAGAAGGAGAACCACTGGCACAGGCAAAATATTTGGCAAATTGTAACCTTCTTCTCAGGTAGCTAAGATGTATATTACATTGGTCAGCATCATTCACCTCAATGCCTATCAAATAAGATCCTGCATAAAACACACTGTGTTTTTATTTGTGACCCAAGAGAGTAGTTTCTTTTCAAATGTGTTCATTACTCTGTAGCCCAGATGCAACAGCCTCAGGGGCCCCTTAGCTCTGAAGAGTGAAGTAGTCATTGCAGTAGAAGAATTCCTGAAGGAGGAGCAGCAGGACAGACAGGCGAAGCAGGACATCCTGAGGTTGCTCTGGCAGAATAGAACAGGTTGACAGGAAAAAATAACATCTGACATTTTTGAAGGGGAGCCCAACAGTGCATCTAGGGACAGGAGACAAGGTGGAAATTCCTCTGTAACCTAAAGACGCAGAGTGGTTTTTGTTCTCAAATCTTCAGCTGTAGGAGAACAAGCCAGAAATTCAGCTGGGGTGGGCTACAGCTATTGCATACAAAACACAAATGCATCAGTACAGCATTGAAAACTAATAAATGCCATTGTATATGATATAAAATCATGTTTAAATTAAGATTAGGATCCTGACTTCCTGCTGTGTCTAAAAGACGGCTACTAGCACAGGCAGCTCCTCAGGCTCTGCGGTGCAGCTGAGCCAACCTACCTCCACAGGGGCTCAATGGAGCAGCTCGGTGAGAGCCCTGCAGAGCAGTGCTGCATGGCCAGAGCCTCATGGTGCTCAGAGAGTCACCACAAAAGCTCCTTCAAATTGCAGGTGGAGCACTTTTATGACAGGAGGGAACTCAGAAGATCTTTCAAAGGCTTCCCCACCTGCTCCCCCTCATTATACTGAAATGTAGATGCATCTTCAAATATTAATTTTTCCATTAAACTCACACTGCAACCTGCCCTTCGACTATATATCAGGGCTTCGTTCCATCTTGATCCAGGCCCCTTCATTTCGAAGGCTGCAGATAGGCTAAGATACAGGAGTATTAATTTCAGGAACAGTACTGATATGGCTTTTAAATCAGAGCTGTCTCACATGCAGAAATCAAGAATGTGGGCAGAGGAACTCACATCTGCTTCTGTTGTAAGTCTCTTTCAGAAGTGGGGCTTAACCCACACATTCCCTCAGCCTTTCTTCCTGAATAAACTACTGAGCTCCATGCTCAGTTTGTTGCTTTTGCTGAACTCTATTCTTAGGCATTCTTATTTCCTCCCCACCCCACCCCCCCTGCCCCACACGCATTGTATTAGGAGCTTAGAGTGTGAATTTTCCTGGGAACAGATTACCTAAAAAGTTGGGCTTTACAAAGCCTATATCCATTTGGGGATTTAGTCATTAAATCCATTTAGATATGCCAAGGGTATCAAACATGTATTTAAGTACTTTGTTGAGAAGAGACTATATTAACATTAGTAAGAACTACTTTCACAAGAAAGTAATTGTAAAACTGGGTCCTTTTCTGTTATATTTTACTTCTAATTTCAGAGCCCACTCTCAGAGTAAGACCTTGGGTGAGGAAGTGGAAAGGCAATTACTTCCAGTGTACTGGACAAATTTGCCAGAGGAGAGAAACTGAATGTTTGATGCATTCCCCAAGGCACATGTCCTATAATTATAAAAATATACTGCCTCCCTATAACTCTGTGAAGTATAAAATGGAGCAACTTACCTACCATTAATTAGCTGTATTTTGTAGTTTTATGGACATTGAACATGGTGGGATAATTTGCATACATTAGCATGTCATTTACATGCTTACCTCAAGGTATTCAGTTTTATTGCCATTACCTTTTGTGGCCTATTTCTCTAATGACTGTAATGGAATACAAAAGAGATTTCTCATTGTGTTTACCCTGTTACCTTATACATGAGTTTCAGAATAACGTGTCATGCTGAGAAATGGGAATTTTCATGCAAAAGGTTTTGCTTTCACATCTGAGCCACTTCACGACCACCCACCCTGCTGAATTTTCTAAGGTTGCCTATATTTCCTTGGCCATCTTTCTTTTTATCATCCACATAAGAACACACAATATTTTAAAAGTCAGGTACAAGTGTAGAAATTTGCTCCACTGCTTGCACTAAAAAAGAAAGTCAGACACAAGAATTAATGGGTCCTACTCAGTCTATCAGCACCTAAAGGCACAAAGAGAGAAAAATAATCTGCAGCTGGGAAAAACTGAGCAGGGTCAAAGGGCAGTGCCTGCATCTGCATTCACTGAGAGGCAGAGAGGAAAAATAAAGGGTCTCTTTTTGTTGCAACTCAGCACTATTTTAGAAAGCGCAGATACTAACTTAATTACCACAGTTCCCTTTTGCACTAGAGCACTGCAGCAGGCTATAAATCAATACTTAAGGTCACATTGCTAAAAGCACTCAAAAAACAGTCTTTTCTCTCAGTATAGCATGTTGTTTGCTGCTTCTGCATCAATGTCACGACAGTTCAATATCAGATATGGAACAGGGCTAAAACAGTGATTACAAAAGAAATCAGAATTACAAAAATGTAAGGTGTTAAGTGAGCAAGTTCAACTCAAGGCAGCTACCAGGACTTCATCAAATCTTATGTCCTCTCTAAACTAAAGGAACTAAGAAGCATCAGCAGCTAACCAGTATTTCAAAATATGTTTCACTCTGTGCTGAATGCTTGTTTTGGGAGTAGACTTCATGGAGAAGAGCAGATTTGAAAAAATTGCAGTAATTTCTGCTGAGTATATCTTTGGCAACTTTACCGTACATCTGAAGTCAATGATACATGTGCATGCATGACATCTTATTTCGATAAATTGTTGGGAACAGGGCTCATGAGCTGCAAAAATAGATTTTTTTTCCATTTGCTTTTCTATTATACCTGCTGACCCAGATATTTCACAATCTTTGGATGAGAAAACAATTTATTTGAGATTGGGAAGATATGGAAAAAGCCACTTCCAGCTGAGATATGCTTAATAGAACGTCAAATGGCTTAGCCAAAGGGAAGCTTCTTTTTGTTTGGGTTCACACTGGCAATCTGCTGCCAATAGTATTATTAGATAGATAGCAGACTCACCTCCAGGTGCCCTGGGTACCACAAGAATGAGCCACAGCATGCTGTAAATGCCTAATTAAGATGCCAGATTGTCTGCAGCTTTGCATTTTACACAATAATTTTTGGAGCTTAAAAATTTAGAATACCAATTGATTGGGGAAATTGAAAAAGATGGAAAACTATCCAATATTAAAAAAAAAAAATCAAGGTAATTTTAACTTTCGAACTATAAAAAAGCCTTATGACTGGGAGAGTATGGGAATGTCCATGCCAAGGAGCTAAGCTAATGATTTTAGGAGTGCATTGCGTAGCCCACCAAGACTTGCCTCAATTTAGGAAAAAAGCCTTAGATAAAGCATTGGAACTCCACGCATCACATTTTCGGATGATACTTTTTGTCAACCATTTCTGAGAAGAAAAGTAAGAGCATGATACAGTTTTGTCTTGATGGGGAGCTTATTTTTTACCCTTTTTCACAAGTACAAATAGCTCCAATAACCTGTGACATGTTTGTCCTGATAGTAACCATCCCCAAAATACTAGGTCCAACTTTCTGAAACATTGTTTGACATTTTGTAGTAATAGACACCATTATCTGCTCATTTCCACTGGAACCAGAAAATGCTCCTTAGGTAGGTTGGAGAGCATAAAATGTACCATTCATGGGAACTAACCTAGATTTTGGCATGCAGAGGATGTCCACATGCATCTTCATGACTCTCATACAGCTATTGAAGATGTGCAGGCTAGGAAGAAGAAGAAATTATCAACATTTACTTTTGAAAAACTTTGGTGTTCTGATGATTGGCGTTACATAAATTCCTGAACAGTTACAGTGACAGAGCTTCATTTGAAAGCATTCTCAGTAGGTGATGCACTTTTGGATGTATTTAGGCTGCAAATTTTTGAAAGCTTCCAGATAATTCCAGAATATTGGGACAAAATTGCAATATTCAAAACTATGTCCAGAATAAATTTATTAATTCCTTATTCATTGTTCTGTTGATTAGAATCCTTAATTAAACCATATAGGTCCTCCACAATAAAACAATATCTGAATCAATTTTTTGAAGCCTTAAGTAGTACTGTAGGAGGAAGGAAACCCAAATGCATTTTAAGTGATGGCAGACTAGACAATGTCTTGATGTCTGACAGCACGATATTCAGCCAAAACACTAAAAAATAAAATAAAACACACTTTCTTTTCTAAGACAACCAGCATACCTTGAAAGTAAGACTTAAAGCAGGACTTAAGAGAAACTTAAGTGTATCCTACATGGCATATAAAATTAAACTTCCTTACGATGACTGGGCTGTTGCATGATACAAGTAACATAAAGGTAATAAGCCAGGCTGGCCTTCCATTGTTAGTGTCTCCTGAAATTTGTACCACTGCCTATACTGCAGTTCTGACACAGAGAAATTCTTTTTATGTACAAAGAGGGGTTGATCATTAATCACAGGCTTGCTCAAGCAGTGCCATCATAAATACTAAATCTGCATAAAATTGACTACTGAACCTACACTGACATGCTCCCCTCCAAAGACTATCATATGCAGACGTGATGTAGAGGAAGTCAATAACATACATGAAACAAAACCAAAAAGACCACTTCCTTGTATCAAGCAGATTTTGCTTGAGAGACGCATTAAGACAGTACAATTCATTTTGCAATTCTTGAATAGTGTAGTTTTCATCCTTACTACACAATAGTCTTCAGCCATAGTGAATGTATGGTTTCAGATTTAAAAGAAAAAAAAGCCCTGCAATTATTTTTGCATTATTTGGATACTTTTTCTAAATGTAGTCTCATAAAAGTACATTTCCTTTATGTAAATTAGATTATATTTATATCTACATATGCTATCAGGTCCCAAAACCATGCTTACAAAGGGAATGCAGATATCTGAAAATGCCCTTTATTAATAATACTGAGCATACATATATGTAACCTGTCCAATATGTAGAATACTGGCTTGATTCACTAATAGAATAAAGGAGGAGAGAATACTGTTATTTTCAAACATCTATCTCATCTATATTCCTTCCATGCCTTGATAATTGCACAGTATGAAATTAACAGTGATTCTGCCTACAGGTGTAATAGATGCATATAAATGTCTGTGTATTTTAATGACTACAACAAGCAATATAGATTCAAATAGATTTGTGTCTATTCCTGCCTCTTTTATGGATTTTCATTGTAACATGATCAAGTCAGAGAAAATCTGCTCCTTAGTAAGTCTAGCCATAAAATGGGGTAAGGTTATTTTACTACATCATAGTAATGTTATGAACACGGTTACCGCAATTAAGGCACCAAATAGTTTTACATACTTTTGCAGGAGAGTTCTTTCATGGCATACCCATTCCATAGATCAATGAATGAAAGGGTTGTTGAAACAGCACCAGATAAACTATTTACAAGGAACTGGAATCAACAGAAGATATATTGATTCTTAAAAGTCCAGAAACTATGCAACATATTCTTGAGCACCATCTACTGGTACTACAAATGGTCAAAAAAGTCCATAAAAACATCAACAAATATGTCTGTCTTTAAAAACTTGAAAGTGTACATACAAGTAGATGTTTTCTATGTTGTTGTGTTAGGCTATGTTGTTGTGTTCATTTGGTATTTAGTGATTTACTTTGTGAATTTGTGTATTTGGGGGGAGGGAGCAGGAGATAGGAGTGTACAAAATTCAGATGTCTGAAAAACTGAAATATTTTTCCCAAAATGCAAAACATAACAAGTTGGAATATGTTGCCGCAAGGCCTCCTGGCATATGTAGTATGTTCACATTGTATGCATCAGGCTCATCAACTCTTTGGCCAGCCCACATCTCCCAAGTTCTACATCTTCCTCTCCTCTTCTGTCTCACATTATGGGAGATGTACTCTAAACAAAAAGCTCTATGCTTAAAATGAACTTAGGAAGATAGATGGACAGTCAGACATATTTAATCTTTGCTGCAAAATTTAGGGTTTAGATAGAAGAGGGTGTGTGTCCAGATGCTACCCCACAATGCACTCAGACCTTGGTAGAGACATTCATGGAGACCTAAGAGCTTGGAAGCCCACACGGTTCAGACAAACATAAAGTCATACTAGGCTCTGGCAGAGCAGCATTTATAGCAGCAGATTATCCTTTAACCAGCGTAGTTTGTTTCACTCCAGTAGCGGGTTTTACTATACTGCATAAAACACAACTTTGCTGACATGGATACATCCACAGTGTGAGTATTTCAACAGTTTCACATACCTGTCAAGCATGCTTAGTGTAGACACAGCTGGAGGGGAGCGGGCGCGACAAACATTCCTTACAAACTCTAAAGTGTTTACCAGCTCACCTGAGGCAGGCAAGTTTACACTAGGTCTGGAAAGAAACTTAAGAAAGCAGAAGTGAATGGGGTGTAGCTGCAGATATACTCCTTAAGAGAAGCATTTCCTCCTCTTGAGTTGACTGACAGTGCCAATAAAAGGCAAAGGAGGCTGATTTTTGCTCAGTGATGCCTTTGTACATTCTGCTTTTACCAAGTGGCAGACACTGGCCTTTATTGACCCTCTTCTGGCAGTTTTAGGCACAGAGGTAGCACAGTTTCAGGATAAGCCCTCACAATGTTTTGGGGATATAGATTAATTTTCACCAACTCCTTCATATGAAGACCACTAGATTCTCCAGCGACAGAACTGAACTTACTCAGTAAAAAATCAGGGAGAACCAAACGTAAAAGCCAAAATAAAGTTAGCTGTAGTTCGAGTATTATGGAACTGAAGGGTTCAAAATATTCATAATATTATTATTCCTCTGGGTACCAATAATGACAGATGTCAAACAGATGTTCTACCATTCTAGGACAGTGAACCTAGTCCCTCACAGCTGAAATCACAAAAAGGCAATCTGATGGAGGTAACCAGGTAAAAATCAGAGACAGTATCAACTCAGTTAAAACATCTGCCATACTACATCCTCTTGCAGCCTTTATATCCACAGAACTGCTCCTTACAACTTTAAGAAAACCAGAATTCTACTCTCATTTTGTACACTGTATTTCTTTTAAAGACAAAAAACATCTTTATATGTTTTCCTTCCATATAAATCATGTAAAAGTCCAAGATATAAGGTACTGTATATGCTTTATAATCAATAACATATATGTTTTTCTCTAAAAGATCTCAGTCTCTGCCTGGAACAAACATTTTAAATGTTGTGAAGCCATGTAAAAATTTCCTGCAATTGTAGTAAATTTAGACTAGATTACTGCAGCAGTATTCAGGCTTGGAACAAGGCTTTTGATTCTGCTGACACAAAGTTAAAAATCTCTCCATCTAATATGTATCTCCTGTTTCTCCAGTCCA
The DNA here is from genome assembly GCF_028389875.1 of Rhea pennata. NCBI lineage: Eukaryota > Metazoa > Chordata > Aves > Rheiformes > Rheidae > Rhea > Rhea pennata. The sequence goes on from NC_084664.1 coordinate 91,313,062, forward strand.
CAGAGAACACTTTCCAAGACCAAATCTCCGTAGCAAAACCTCTGGCTTATTGGTTTAAAGGAATTTTGGCCTACGTCATTGGTTATGAGGGCTGGAGAAATTGGATGAGGTGCCAAAAGTCTGGCAGTGGATGATGATCAGATAAGCACCCAAAAGCCTTGACTCGGCAATTCCTCACACCTTGACTCTTTGCACAAAGACCAAGCTCCACTGACCCTGTGGGGAAGTGCCGGCTGCTAGAGTAAGGGCAATTGCTCAGAGACGTGATTTGCCAGAGCATAGCTGTGCTGTGTAGAAACTGATGTTTCTGTTCAGATGCCAAATTGAGGTAAGGCCTGAGGAAAGAAGAGTTTAATTCAGAGTGAATGAAAATGTGTTGCTTTGGTTTTCCTCATTAAAATACAAAAAGAAAACCAGGTTTTAGGCTTTGGGGTTTGGTAGATTTTTTCCCTTTTCCAGTTTGAATACAGAAAGAATCCTCTCCTCTGTGCTCCTGCCACGGTCTCATACTCATTCCTACTAGCAGACATGATTCATCCACTCTATGAAACTGCAACTATTCGTGGAATTAGCCTGCCTTTTTTAATTTAATGCTTTTCTTCATTTCATCATCAGGTAAAGTGATCTTTGGGGGGAGGGCATCCTGAGGATATACACCATGGCATTTTCAATAACACAGGCCTCATTACAAGATTTTGTTTCAAAAAGTGATTGTGTACATTTCTTGTACAATAAGAAAGTCTCCTAAAGTAACATACACACACAGACACACACACACACACAAAGAAAAATTTTTTCTGTGACAGCACCATTTTCAACCATTTGGATGATTGGAGAGTCCAATGCTTTTATCAAAGACAAATTTTCCTGTTTCTTCGAGCTTTATATAAATACTTGTGCTAATTGCATATAGCAGCAAAATACAGCACCAAGTGTCTCAAAACTGGCATGGGTGTGAAAGGGAATAAGCAAGCTATGGTAGATTAAACACTGTGGAGTGCTGTTTTTCTGTCACTGTCAGAATGTATAATAAAGAGTCCCATGCTATTTTACTGTTTCTGTCCTTGTAATGCATGCCGGATACCTATAATTTATGACACAGAGCCATTGCTTCATGAGTTGCACTTCCTTTTAAACTGATGCTGAACTCGTTAGTGGGGGAAATGTGACAGGTTGATAGTGGTTTCTTATCTGCAGGTTAAACATTGTCAGAATAATTCATGGTCAGGCAACTGTTAGAACTGTAATGTTTTTATAATTAGAGCTGGAGTGGGCTATCCACTAAGGATTTCAGCTCCAGCGAACAAGCCCCCCTCACCACCAGTCTGAAGTTTGTTGCCTTCCCATCCATCAGGTTTCAAGGAGGAAACATTTCTGAAACTAAATCTGCTGAGCTCGAGGGAAATGTCAAAGAGGTCCCCAGCACTGAAGCTACCAGCACTGCAAAAAGCCAAGGATGACTGTATTTCCAGCCATGGCCATCCAAAAATAATGAGTCAAGCTCCAGAAATAATGAGATTTACTTTAAAATCACAATTTTGTGGAGTGGGGAGGGTGAGGGGAAGCACAGTGTTGATGCTATCATTGTCCTTTAGACTTTAAATGAGTAGGATATATGTTTTGAAGCTTCACAACTCTGAAAGAATTTTCATTTCCATTTCTTTTAACAAAGGCTCCAATTCTTTTGGAATCGCATAACCGAAAGAGTTGGAGATTTTAAAAATTACTGTGAAAGTATTTTTTGTCCTTATAAAGGACAAAATTGCTCAGACTCACTCTACAGAGGTTACAAACCAAATGTATTCCTTCTAATAAAAGCTTAATTGCTTTATTGTGCTATATATTGAGCCATCCTTTATCAACTGAGATTCCAGCTCTCTCTAATTTCAACAGTGCATATATTCTGACTACTGTGCAAGTTACATGTACATGGGTATTTTTTTGTGTTCCTCAAAATTCAACTGGAAACAGTGATCGAAGCTCTGAAACCATGTGCTAGGGGGTAAAAGTGTACTTGAGTTTACACTATCTGCATTGCATCTCTCTATATGTTTGGTGGATTGCATTCCAGGCTGGTTTAACCCAAAACTGTTGGAACGTGCAGATTTTTCCGAGGGATTATTATATCACGGTTGAGCCTTGTAGGAAAAAGGTCTTTAACACTGGCCCTTTGTGTCTGTCCATTCATTGCCACAAACATTTCTTATTTATTTTCTTTCATTATTTTTGTACATTCCCAAGACCCACAGAAAGCTCTGGTGCCATGACTTCACAGGTGATACCTATCTTTAGCTTCTACCTCATGAGATATAGCATGAGATCTAATTAGAGCTGGTCCACAGCAAGGAATCTACTTTTTATCCTTCCTTGTAGTGGATGAGTTCAGATATTTCTTTCTAAGTTTAAAAAACACACCAACAGAAAAAGAAAAATTTCAGTGTTTTTGAGATAGATAGAAAAAAATTACTGTATTCAAATAAGCAAGCAAACAAATAAGCACACACACGTGCATTTTTAATAGTGCATGAACACTTATTTTAAGAATAATATTCATAGAAGAGCTATGATTGCTATATGTCTAAAAATCCCAAAAGGCAAAATATAATTAAAACCAGAACTGCTGAACAAATAAACCTGTTAAATACACAATATTACCAGGGAAAATGGCTATGCATTTATCATTTTGCCACTGTAATTACACTGACTGCTGCTCTTCATGCATATATTAATATCTTGCTAACATTACAGAGGCTGGGATATAAATTACAATGCACAGACCTAAAGGAAGATTTTAGCTAGGCAGAGTGCAGTGGTAGCAAGTATTTTATTTATATTTATATATCTATAAATATATTTATACATATATATATATTTATTTATATATATATAAAATCTCAACATTGAATCTGATTGCTACTGGGATAGTCATTTCTTCCAGTCCCAAGAAACCTAGTCTCCCTAAAATGGTAATTAATGAAGTGTCAGCTTGGAAAGCCTAGCTAGACTGGATTTCAGATACTGCCGGTCAAGCTACTCAGCCTGGGATTCTGAAAGTATCTGAAGTGTGAAAATCCCTGAAGATATTCAGTTTATCTTGAGAAAAGAAAGGAAAGGAAAAACAGTATGTCATTTCTGCTTTCTGCGTAAATAAAGACTACTATTTTAAGGCAGTTCAGCTTATTTCAGGAGGTGCTGCCTAATCACTGATTGGCTGGATGTGGCTTTGAGTGGGTGGCTAGCTATTAGCAGCGGAAGGGTCAGGAAATTCATTCCCATGGGCTGAACTCTTCTGAACCTGGAAATGAGACTTGGAAGTGACTTTTGACCATTCGGATGAATGATGCCAAAACTGCCCATAGTAAACTGCAATTCTTACGATGTATACAGCACTGCCCGGGTTTTGAGGATAGAAGCTGTTAAATACTGTCTTTGGACCTGAGAAATTACTGAGAATATGAAGTTTGGTTGAAAAAAAGTAGGGAAAGATTCTCACACAGCATGTTACTTTAAGGGCCCACTTACAGCAGGCTTATTAAATGTTAATAATTGACTAATAGCTGTTATAACCATATTACAGGCATGAGTAATACATGTTACAAAGAGTTATAGGCATCTCAGAAGAAAATGTCTAGACTGTTATTGTTCCAAAATATCAACTGCATTAGAAAATTCAGGCCACAAAGTCAAGCCTGAGAATAATTAACTGAGCCCACTTGTGTGTGTTTAACCACTAAGTCACATCCTATTTTCTTCATGCTTCCTGCCTCAGTCAGAGTATAGAAAAGAAAGTGCCTCCAGAATGAGAATCAATATTCCTTATATAGTGCCCTGTACACTAACCACTGAGCACAACAGAGCAGAAAAATCGTGTTCCACATACAGAGAGATCAATATCTTCATGACGCCCAGCATTTTAATATTTTGGTTGTTCACAAGTATTAATAGTTTGATCTTCCAAGAGAGGGTAGGATTTTCCCCATTTAACAGATGAAGAACTAAGGCACAGACAGGTTAAAGAGATAGGTCTTTCTTTCCTAGTTTGAAATGCCTCAGATCTAATTCTTAAGATTTCTCTGCTTGTTATAGCATTATGTGTATTGACAATTTCAAAAGATCTAAAATGCAGCTGTAAATACTCATCACTTTTGCAAAGCAGCTACTAGGTGCCTAAAATTGAGACTCCACAAGCATGGTGAACAGATAAACAGTCACCCAAATATATGTTTATTTCCATGGATATCCCTGTATTGTGCAGAAATTGTATGATACGAAGAAGCATAGAATTGTATTTTATGGCAACTATTACAATACCTTTGCCCCAAAGTATTGCAATCTCTTCCTGCAGGCTTTGGCCTCACCAACTACACACTTTCTAAATCCTGCTGTCAATGAGGCACAAATATTCTGGTTAAAAGCTTTATTCACTCATTAGTGCTGACCTGTTCTCTGAGCTGGTCTACTCTGTCCTTCTGAATGAGGCAGATGCAATGTAAGAAAACACAGGATTACATACATAAACAAAATGCATCTGTATAAGGACCTAAATTCAAATTGCATTGGTAACTTGAGCATTGATATTCTTAAATTCTGGTCTAATGGTCTTACAACCTAATATTCTTTTATTTTTGTTTAATTTTAATGTATGCCCCTATTTAAAAATAGGTACATAAAACTGCATCAGCTGGAAACATAATGGGACTGCAACCTCTGTCTCCTCTTCATTATTTTCTACTGATTAAACAGAGTAATCAACAGCAATGGGAAGCAGGAAGTTGTTACCTTCTACACCAGTTTGCCTTTAGCAGTAGGATGAGGACAAAGTTTGGCAATGAATTTTACAATTACTTGCTTCACAATTTGAAGGAATATTGCAAGAGAGGAAGCTCATTCAGCTCCACGAAAGTACAATATAGAAAGTTTTCTTCCATAGCTCTCCCTGTTCCTACCTCCCTAACATCCATTCATAGTCATCTTTACAGACTTAAGGCCAATCTCTGACACATCCTGCTCTTTTCTTTTCTCCTTGCTCCTATAGCCCTGGAGATGCAAGGGCAATTGCAGAGAAGCAAGCACCTAAGGTAGAGCAAATTCCTGCCAAACTTGTAATTCTTCAGACTGAATACTTGATCAAATTTGGATGAATCTTCACACTCCCCTGAAGCATAGAGGTGCCTCCTTTCCTTTAGATCAGATTTTTTTTTTTTTTTTTTTTTTTTTTTTTTTTTTGAGGAAGATGATCTCCTTTTGCATGCTGTTGTGTTTCTACAGTGCCATGGATGTTTTTTGTTAGGTTTGAGCAACAATTATCTACAGACCAAATGTTGTTATGCTCTGTTGCCATAGAGAATACCCTTATTTCAAGAATGTCTTTCTGAGACCACCTTGGGACCATTATCTAGGACACCTAGATAATATGGCAGTTGCACATAAATGAAGAAGACAGACTAGAATAACAATATTTTTTATAAGTTCCAAGGTGGTTTAATAGTGATGTTTGCTTTAGAAAAGTATATAAAGAGCTATTTTTTCGAAGAAACTGACTTACCGTTTCTGAAATAGATTTTCATTTTCTTACACCTCACAGTATTTTCCTCAAGGAGTGCTCTCATTGAAAGCTGCAAAGCAAAATATTTCATGAGAAACAATATTAAAATGAAATCCTTAGCTCCTATAGACCGCTCTTCAGATGTATCAGCATACCAAAGGCACTTTTTACTTTCAGAATACCCATTATTTAAAACAGATTTGTCTACAACAATTTGACAGTGATCAAGCAAAGTTTTGAATGAAGCAAGAACTTTCAATTTGATCTACATGACTGCATCAAAAAACTTATGTCCTTTCAAATTAAAATCAAGTATTAGTTTGTAGAACATCCTGAAAACTTCCTGCATTTCTGCTGAAATAATAAAATGCCTCCTTTGTAACAGAAATTAAAAAATCCATCACCTCATGTTTCAAGTAATGGAAGAGTAGATTTTTAGCTGGATAAGCCACTGACATTCTATGATCTCCAAAAATGATACACTGATTTAAACCACTGTGCTTAAGAATAGACTTATGGTATTGAGCAATAATGATTATTAGAAAATATGAAGAAAAACAATTTTATTTTAAAGGTGCTCAAAACTGAAGTTTAAGGGGAAAAATTATTCGGCAGAAATGACAGTCAGAGAATAACATGGACTACTGGAATAACAACCACGCTGTCAAAACATAGCCACAGGACCACAGTTTGAAAAGAATTAGCGTATCATTATCACTGACATGAAGAAAAAAAGATAAGGGCAGCTTAACTACTGCCTGTCATTGTACGCACCTAGTTCAGCACCCAGCTTAAATAGTACTCAAGCAGCTGCCTGTGGATATACTCAATATTACATGTTAATGTAAAAGTTAAGTCTGCCAAGATAAAACTATTTTTCTTCCATTTTTCATTCGAATAGAAATACCACAGGCTATGTTAAACTTTCTTGTATAGTATCTACAACGATCACAAAAATGAATACCAAGCTGTTCATGGTGGTTCCATGATTGGCAACTGCTCTGTGTTCTGCTGCACAGTTGAGGAGGGAATACTCCCAGTAGGATTCAGAATATGGACAGACCTTAAAGTTGTTATTAAAAAGACCCAGACCTTTCTTAAAGTTAATCTCATTCACATCTCTTCACCTCCCTGTAGCTCAGATTTCCTGCCTCTAGAATGAATAATGAGAATGTGCGTCTACTTGGGAGAGTCCTGAAAAGGTGTTTAATACTTACTTGCCCTAAGGAAAGTCTTGTTCAACAGATAGAGGAAAAGGATTAACAGATCTAGATTCTAGTCCTGATCTCACTGGATACACCCACTGGGTAAAAACAGTAAATTCCTTTTCATGATTTGATGTCTTCGCTTTTCCTCCCCATTTTGTATTGGCTGCTAAAGATTTTATAGAGGGACTCTTTCTTGTTGTGCGTTTTTACCTGTTTCTTTTCTGATACCTAGTATATATGAGTCCTTTAATGGTAACACTATTCAGAACATCTGTCACTGTAATTTGAAGAATTTTTGAATGATTTCATATAGCTACAAAATCACTGTTTTTTTAATGTGCTAAATATATCTGACTATAGCCCCCAAAATCCTAAAAAGAATGATGAAAGATAACCAGCATAAAATTTAAATAGATGTCAACTTAATAGGCTACCATGGCTCAAGAGGAATTATGATCTGTCATGCAAACAAGTTAAATAAGCAGCAGTTAAATACTGGAAAATATTTATGAAACAAACCGAAGTATTCAGAGTTTAAATAAAAAGACTGTTCTGAGGCATGACATAAAATAGCATCTGTTGAAAAATCTGAAGCACACAGTAATCTGAGATAGCATTCTTTGTTTCTCAGGTATGGCAGTCTATCATTTCCCTCAGTAGGTGGATTAAAATGATGACAGATGAAGATCCATTGCCAAGGAAAATGAAGGATCACATGTAGGTACATAATTAGGTGGTTCTAGGCCATTAAAACATACAAAATGTGGAGACTGAAAGAGACTTAAAGACCTACCCTGGTAATACTAAATTGTTATTTAACAGTTTTATCAATTGCCAGAAACTCAAAGTAGCAGCACACTTCTATTGGTAAAGATCACAATTCTGATGAGTGCTGACTCATTCCCTTAGCTTTCAGTAAATACTTTGTGTACCACACAGCTTTTGGCTATGACAGGTGCATAAAATTATCTTCTTCTTCAAGAAACACTAATTCATATGCATACAGATTTTCCAGATCGTCTGCACTATGAAATAGGTTAGTCCTATCGCACAGTGTTGAAGATCTGGCAGGAAATCCTAGCCCTACTGAAACAAATGGGATTTATGCCACAGATTTCAACAGGGCTTGGATTTCACCTCTGCATGAGAGAATAACCACCTGATGCTTCATTTGATTCCTAACCATTCCCTCAAGTCAAACAGGACAAATGTATTTCTGTGCATTCCTCAAAGTCACTGTTTTTGTTTCAATGTGACAGATGCCAGCCATACTGGAATCCTTTCAAACTGATTCTGACTGAGACATTAGTTTACTGCCTGGAGAATAAACTTTTCGTTTCTATTACCGGGTGCATTAGGGAATATTTCAGACATGTTTCGCAGGACAAACTCTTTGGTTTTGCTAATAGGGCTCATGCACACACTTCCAGTGGGAAAACATCTGTTTTTCAAATCTGTCCTCCTAGATATAGCTGGATTCAAGCTCCAAACTGTGGAACCACATCCAAACATTCCCAAAGTTCAGCAGTATTTGAATCAGGGAGCTGGGACTGATGTCATTATGGAGAAACAGGCCAGGTCTGAGATTTAAGCTTCCTAAAGTTTCAGGGACCACTTAGCTTTGGGATTTTGGTTTAGGTCCAGCCCTGCTTCTTAGATATGAGCATGGTCATTTAATGTTGCTTTGGGCAGAGACGCAACACCTATTTACAGTAACATATAAGTACCTAGCAGTCAAGGGAGCTGCTCTCAGAAGAAACTAAGGTAAGATCAAAAGTATATTCTCTAATTATCTTTAGTTCATCTGCCGAAGAAATTCACAAACTTCTACACCAGTGCACACTTCAGGCAGACAATACAAAAACATCCATAACAAAATCAAGGCTTTATGCTAAATTTTAGAAAAGAAATGTTAACTAGCATCTAAGAGTTCTCAGCTTTCATAGAATGCTGATATTGTTTTAATATTGAGCTTAATTTTAAATTTAATAATAAAGGAGGAGGTAATTTGGGGGAGAGAGGAGTATTATAGCTTTGTTCCATTTATTAATAAACTGTTATCCAATAAAAACAGACAATAAATAATTCAAGGTAACCTTGAAAAGTTGGACTGTAGAACTTCTGTGAACTTTTAAGGCAAGAGATTAAAGTCTTCTGAAACATCTGCTGTTCAATAATCTTTTATCAGGTCAGTAGTTTCAAATGCAGAATCTATTACTGGAAAACATACAACAGATGCTTGTAGTGTTGCTGTTCATTATCTGATATACATGTAATGCATGTAAGAGAGAGAAAAGGAGAAAGAGACAAAGGAACTAAATTTTTTCTGAAGCTACTCATGCTCCTCCTGAATACAATGCTCAGATTCCTATCCCAATGGAGAGTCCACATCCAATTTAAAAGCCACAGCTGCAGGTACCTAAATAATTAAACCCCCAATTTATCCAAAAAACAGCATTCAAACAAGCAAATTGATCAACAGGAATGAAACAGACTACAATACCACCCTAAAATAATGATAAAATAGCCATAACCAATTACTGTCTACTTTCATTGAGCTTCCTAATCAATAGCTTAAGAATCAAAGATTGCTCTAAATCCTCCTTGGTAAAGACACTAATTACCAATGATCAAAATAATGTAAATTATAACTGTAACCTTTTTATCTATCTGTAACACCTGGCACAAGAGAAACCACTAAAAGGGAAGCTCAAAGACCACTGAAGTCAATGAAGCCATAGTTACACAGATCTATTTCCAGCTCAAGCAGCCTCTCTCCTACTACCTCCAGCTACTGTTGCCCTTTCACTTCTTTCCCTGTGCCTGCCCATGTGTCAGCACAGCTATGTGATTGTATTGTAAACTGGAGCAGGGGATAAATTCTACTGAAGAAATAACTTTTTCTTGCCAACTTACTCTTCTCTCACAGTGAGGAAGAGGGAGATAGCCCAACCTAGATCCCTTCTTTTCTCTGGCAGCTGTAAGTGATGCTGACAATGACCATCTGATGTCTTCTACAGTTCCTTCCCTAATGTAAAAATAACATATTATTTTCTGGATGACACAGAAACCCATAAGTGGTCAAAATGTTCTGGATAATTTATATGCTATATATGTCATATAAAATGTAATAATTCTGTAAAGCTGGGGGACAGAGGCATTTTGCACTTTGCATGAAAGAACAATCAGTACAAGAGCAGCTTTTCACTGTCATGTCATTTACTTTTACAGGAGAAATGTGCTCGTGAGCAAAAGTTCAGATCCTGTTCCAGTCCTTGTCACAAAAATGCTACTATTCTAAAATACCTAGGGCATTCCTAAAATTGTGCTTAGTGCAAGTATTCTTTTCTCTGAGAAAGGCTGGAGCCAAATGCCTCAGAGACAGGCTACAGGACTAGATGGCACATGTTTTACTAGAATTCCTTTGGTCTAATGAAAAGATCAAAGGAATCTAGGTTTCTTCCAACCTCTGCAGGAGGACTTAAGTGCAATACTTTGGCATGGCTCAACTGTGGCACAACAAAGCAAGTGTGTGGAGCAGGTGGTTCGCTGCACTCATCATGATTCTACAGTAGAGGAGAATGGAGGCAGCTCTTGAGAGATCTCTTGCAGCCTGGCAGCAGTTCAACCCATTCCAGTGTTCCTTGCAAAGATCTGGCAGCATCTAAGCATTTAAAAACAAAACAACCAAAAAATTAAACAACAAAGCTTACTTCAGTGTGGACTTTGCTCCATAGCTCAAGAGGCTCTGATGACAGCTATAAGCAGGAGTGTAAGGTCACTGCTGGTAATGTTCATTCTGAGGCAGAACTGTTGGCATATGCTCTGGAAGAAAGCATGCAGCAGGCATGATTTTAAGGAACAAGCATAAGGCAGGTGTGTAGATGTTCTGCCCTGAAAAAAATATGTACATCTCTTCCCTTGAGATGACACAGGGTACAGTATATCCCTGAGAAGCCAAGGGTCACTAAAGAGTTAGCATATAGCTGCCTCCTTGCAAGTCTTTAGAGAAAACACAGAGATTTTCTGAGTATTTCTCTTTCAATCTCTTTTGGACAAAGGCCTTTAAGTACCAGACATGATGGATCTCTTTTCATCCCAGTATTTAAGTATCTCTGCACTCCACTACTGAGAGCAGATCCAAAGGACAGAACAGTAAATGATGTATGGAAGAAATGTGCACACACTCTGAAATCTAAAGGTCTTATTGGTGACCTTGGATTGGTAAGAATAAAAGCTTTCAGACCTCTGAATCTTTTGCAGTCTTAATAAAAAGGGTCAATGACCCACTCAACAGAGCATCCATATAAAGAAATGGGGCTCACTATTATCATGATTAAAACTAATCAGCATTTGTGTTGGCAACAAAGAAGCTAAGGATTTAATGGATGCAGCAAAGAGACAACCTCTTAACCTAAGGGGCTATCCCTATATTAAGCTGATTGATATTAGCCTGAGGAAAAAGGATGGAGTTTGCCCATGCAAGACTCATTTAGTACGTTACACTCAGGAATTATTATGGAAAAACATAGGAGTTCTTGATCTGTTCTTCAAATGCCAAGTATGAAAAAGACTTTTTAGTGGTGGTGAAAAGCCTTCAGCTTAGTGTTCCTTCAGCTGAGTGAAGCCTTCAGCTTCAGCCGAGTGTTGCATATTTCCCTGAGACTCAAAATAAGTCACCCTTTCCTTTGCCTTTAAAGATTCCCGAGGTAAGGAAAATTGGAAAATTATAAAAGCTCTTACACTCAAGGGAAAGCACAACATTTCCATGCTATGCTGTTCACAAGGTGTGGGCTCTCTTCAACTTGGAAGACAGTGGTGCTTTTGCAGGTTCAATGTTGAAAACCAATTTAGCAAGCCAAAAAAGCAGCACGGCTAGTATATAGAGAAAAAAATGCATCTATTTTTCATGATTTAGGATTGATTTGAAAGAGCATCAAAATTAATACAGTCTTCTATTGTAGCTGCCTGGAATTTGCTGCTGTTGAATGAAACTGATGTTCTCATGAAATTTATGGCTGAAAACTATGAAATATCTCAGTAACCATAAGGCAAGTTAGAAGACTCCCAAATATACTTAATAAAAATGGTAATCTTGATATTGGCCCAGCTTCCAGTATACTTGTTTCTCAGCCATGTCTACAAGCTATGTCTATATTAGGGTTTAGTGTAGACCGATAGAAGTGAATTAGTAGAGAGAAATGGTTAGTCCTAAGAACCTCATGTCCACAGTATGTATATTTCAATATATGCATATTCAACCCTTAAAAATAAGGGGTTTTATTTTGAATATTTCTTGTTTTGTGGATTGAATATTAGTGATGGGAGCTGGTTATGGGAGGTCATGGAGTAAATCTTTTGGCTTAGTCCAATCTGAAAAGAATCCAGTTATGCAGCCTGAGACCTCTCAGGACTGGCAAGCATAGCACGGTAAATGGCTACAATCAGGAGATTCACTTCTAGGGGATACATTTGAACCAAACAAAAATGCTAATGTAGATACCTCCAGAAAAAGATGAGGAATTATTAGGACTTGACAAGGAATTAAAAAAGAAGCAGGTTATCCTGGGTGTACAGTTACACTCAGTTGGGCAGCTCTCCCTTTTTTCTGAACCAAAATGTAAGAATGCTGTTCTCGACACAGATTATCAGAATGTCCAGAGGGACTGCAGGAGGGCCCAGAAGAGAGGGGAAAGCACACTGGAGTTGAACTTTTGCTGATTCTATCAAGTAGGTTGAAGAATGCACCTTTGTGGCACAGCTCAACTGGCCCTCTCAAAGATCCCAGACTTACCAATCTATACACCCCTGCCCTCTGTGTATTATCCAGTTCATGCTTGCAGTCTATCTGCTTAAAGAAAGGACGCTTTCTGACATTCTGTGTGAGCCACGAACATGAAGATGTTCTCCTTTCCTGCAGCATTTCAGCCCTTCCATGCTCATTCAAGTGAACTTCAGTCCTGTTCAGCTGTGCAAACTCTGTCAATGCTGTAGTCAAGGGTAGGACAGGCTTCATTGATTTACTCAGCTGAATCTAATCTTTACCAGGGAAGTTTTGTAAACCTTAAAGTAAGAGGTTATTCTCCTGTACACTCAGTTGTATGATTTGTCCCATTCATCATCGAATATGGTTACAAAAGTAAGTATGACAGGCTGGCTATGTTTTCTGAGTATCAGCTGGGAGTCCTGAGAAGCAACAAAAATCATCCTATTGATCCAGTATGGAGCAAAAATTTAAAATAAGCACATGAACAAATCCAGCTGAGGCCAAGTATGTGGGTCCAATCCAAAGCTTGCAGAAAGCAAGTCAAGATTTTTATGGACCAGGCACATTCTGCTACTCTTCTCATGCATCACTTGAGGATGAATAATGTAATTAATGATTGGTAGGGAATTTATGACTGGATTATGAATCACTTTCTGTCTGGCTTGCTCTTTTGAGTCATTTTTATTGTAAACTAAACTCTTCGTGGATCACTCATGCCTTTTCTGGCAATGCTGATCTGAGGCAGGTATCCACCCCTGGTAACTTGCTGGCTGACAAATTAGAAAAGATAGACTTTCCTTCTTTGCAGAACATAAAGAATCATAGCATCTATATTTATCAGCACCTGGACTGTTTTGTAAAAGCAGAATACTAGCATAATGTAACATAACCAGGTGACACAATCACAGTAGTAATATAAAGGTTACTAACAGCAGAGGCAGCTCCAGGCTCCTCAGCCATATAAGGAAAATTGAATTGAAAAAGAGGTCAAAATTCAGTTCTGAGGCACCATCAAATCATGTTCTTCGTTGGAGAAGGAGAGGCCTTGGAAGGTCTAGTGGGTCACATTTGGATCATAAGGAGCTGAAGAAAGAAGGAGATGGACTAGAAGGATAATTGGGATATAGAAGCCTGTATTATATTTTGGGAGAATTTCACACTCACCTTGTTCTATCCTCTTATAGGACTTCACTCAATTTGTATGCCTCAGGTAGCTGACCCAGGACATGCCAGTGACATAAGAATCCCCAGTGCACAACATCTCTCACATGATAAACTCAACATGTCTTCAATAGGCCGTCAGCTCTCATCTCTTCCAGGATTGCTTCCTCACCTTCTAACATAGTGGAAACAATGGGAGAGACAGTCAGTCAACTGGCTTCTCTGCCTTATTCTCAGTGAAGGAGGCAGAGAAGACATTTCCAAGGCAAGTCTGAACTCAGAGTGCAGGAACTCTGTGATGAGCATGCGTTTGTTGGTAAGGCAGAAGTCAAAAGGTCTTTGGGGAGTACCTCCTTTCGAAGACACTCTATGTCCTCCTGACTGCTGCCTGCATTGCTCAGTGCCTGCACTGAGTGAGGAGGGGAGGACAAGAGAATGGACTCACCCCTGGCTGGCAAGAACTGTGTCCTCTTCTCTGTCTCAAAGTTCCCTCCATCCACATGTTTTAGGTCATGGTGAAACTAAGGGAGTAAAAGAGAAAATAAGCTTTAGGGGTCAATGGTTGCACAAGCCCATAAAATTAACCCAAGCAGAAACAAGCTAATTCTGCCAATCCAAAGCTATCTGGCTTTCACAGTTTTGCAAACTTTCTTGGAAAACAGCAGGAATTCTGACTGAGTTATCTTGTTCTGAAACACAAAGTGTAGCTGCTTAGAAAAAAAAAATCAAAAGAATGTCTTTCTTTTGGGGATCACAGGGTCACCTAAAATAACATATTTTGCCTTTGAGAAAGATTTTTTTCAAAAGAAAAAATGTTTTTAATGCATCTGATAAGGTCAAAATGTTCCAATTCAACTTGTTCAGAGTGGAATGTTTCATTTTTCTCTCATAAATTTAGAATAACATTTTGATTTTAAATAAAGTTTTTTTGTGCTTAAATATGTCACGAAACCCCAAAATAATTGTTTTTAGTACTTAAATTGAAAAAAATACTGACATTTTTATTTTCATGTTATTCCAGAATAAAATAGACATCAAAAATACAACTGAAAATCCCAGCTATTGCCTAGCTTTCTTGATTCTTCCAATCAGTTCTTTGTTACGCTTTTTGCTCCCTTTGAGGTCTTTAGTAAAGATTCTTTTAAGAGAGTGCCCCACACAGTTTTTAATAATGACCACAGTTTCAATGAATTCTGTGCTTTTCCACTCTGGATACAGGTTCTCTCCCTCCTCCTGCATCTCATCACAGAGTTTGCAGTTGGACTTCTAGGATAGGCAGTGTATACAATGAATACAAACCCTGGTTCCCAAACCACTGGATCCTTAATATATGTTATAGAAATATATTTCAGATTTCCTTGATCAAAATGCAAAAGTATTTATTTTCCATTTTTCATCAATTCAGTTGGAGTCTGGATTCCATCTTCTACTCACAGATGAACTAAAAGACCAATCCTACCTTACAAGTCAGATGTGTAACATGTGGCTGCAAGAACAGACAGATGTCCTTGGACTTTCATCTTTCCACAGCCACTGTCATACATGTTGTATTTGCTGTCACACCCTAGTTTCCAGATAGGCAAGGCCTTGTGGAAATGCTACAATTTCTTCTTCACATAAGAATATGCAGAGTCCATACAAGGACAGGCAACATCTTTCCTTGCTGTGGAACCGTGACAAACATAGACAGCTTTCTAAACAAGCTGAAAGAGTAATAAGGGCATGTTCAGCATTTCCACAGGTCTGATGACCACAGAATTTCATTTAAAGGCACATAGTTGCAGGCTAGCACTGGCATTAAATTCTGCCATTCCACGATCTATCAGCAAAAATTTCAAAGATGAGAGCTATAGATATTAGAAATACTGTGTAGAACAGCAGGACTCTACATCACTAGGCTATTTAACAGGCAAGAATACACATGGCAACAGCAATGAGTGGGGAGGATAAGCCAGTGTTTATGATGCTGGCATAGGAGCTCACATCACTTGTCTGAATTACGACCACACAACTGACTTATCACCAGTTACTGCTAGTGACTGTATAGGTACCAACTCAGCTAGTTCCAACTGTAAGACAGTGTGACTTACCTTTATACATCTTTCATTAAGGTTTTAATGACCCATAGATCATGTGCCAGAATCCTAAAGTGGGTTTCATCCTTCTCTCAGCTATGATTTCCTCCATGATCTTTGACAAGCTATTTCATTTTAGCCTTAACTCAAGTTCCCCTCTACAAAAAGGAGTCAGTATATTCCTATTTTATAAAAAAAAAATTCAGTGAAAGTACATATCCAACACTGTGCAAGGCACACAGAAACCACCATACTAACACTGGACAAATCAGACAAGAAAAGTAGCTAAGCACAAGGAAGCTAAACCACTTTTTGTCGATGTATTGCTGCACAAAATCTTTTGTAAGGGTAGATGCACTCTAAAATGAAGAACAGGTGTAAGAATTTCAAAAAATATCACTTTCAAGTTTAGAGTAGGATAAACTCATGGAGAAAGAGACAGACACATACACAGACATATATTGATTTACACATGCAGGTTCAGGTGCATGTGAACAGCTTGTTTTTATTTGCAGGTATAAGGTTGAGGCTTACAACTTGGGAAATTTTACACATTTCACAGGAGTGGAAAAAGAGTTTTGATTTCATGGCAAATACTTCATGCGGCAAAGACCAGATGTTTGCCTCAGCTCCTGTTTTCACTCTGCCTTACTTTCCCAGCTGGAGTTATTAATTATACCTTTTATTCTCTTACTGCAGCTCTTAACTTTAAAAGATTAAATGGCTTGATTAGCACTGTTTAGCTTTTCCTATGTGGTTTATTGAATGTCACATTTAACATTCTGGCACCTCACAGATGAAGCTAAATTCTTGCAGCCCTGAAGAAATATGACTATTTTTTTTCCCTGGGAGCAAGAGAAGGGCATTTGTTACATATTCATGAACACATCACATTGGACATTTCTATTTATTCTTCAACACAGACTCACACAAACACAGAGCCTGTCCTAGAATGTATATTATTTATAAATGTTGGTACTTAGTTCCTTTGGAAATACCTCTTGGAAATTTTTCATAAGAACTGGGATGGTTACCAGAGATTTGTGGAAACCTTGGATTTAACAGAATATTCTCATATGCTTTTTCTAACTCTTAGTTCTCCTCAACCCTGCCAATGAGGGGGAAGGATGGGAAAAGGAGTAGATGGATTTTCCAAATTAACAACAGCTCTGCTGCTGGTGTTGGCAACAGCGTTTTAGTTTCTATAATTATGGGACCCTGTCTAAAGAGCAGACACTGACGGGGAGAGATGGGATCCACCTCACTAAGTGGATCTTTGTTCTTTGCCAACATATTGGCCAGTCTAGTAAAGAGGGCTTTAAACTAGGAAGGATGGAGGAAGGGGAGAGTTACAGAGACAAGGTAGCCAACAGAACAGCTCAAGTCAGGATGCCTCCAGTGGGTGCATGTAGCCAGGGAAGTGCATATGAGACATGGCTATGGGGGACCCTCTTGCACCCCTCCTGGGAAACCTGCACGCATGGCTACCTCTCTGAAATGCCTGTACACCAATGCACGCAACATCAGGAATAAACAGGAAGAATTAGAGATCTGTGTGTGGTCGCAGGGCCATGATCTCATTGCAATTACAGAGACATGGTGGGATAGCTCACATGACTGGAATGCTGTTGCAGATGGCTAGGTGCTTTTTAGGAAAGACAGTCCAGGAAGACAAGATGGTGAAGTTGCTCCTTATGTGAGAGAGCAACCAGAATGTATCAAGTTCTGCCTAGGAGTGGATGAAGATAAAGTCAAGAGCTTATGGATAAGGATTAAAGGACAGGCTAACACGCATGACACTGTTGTGGGTGATTACTGCAGACCACCTGATCAGGAAGAAGAAGTCGATGAGGCCTTCTGCAGACAATTGGAAGTAGCCTCACAGTTGCAGGCCCTGGTTCTCATGGGGAACTTCAACCACCCTGATGTCTGCTGGAAGGACAACACAGCTAGGCATAAACAGTCCAGGAGGCTCCTGCAGAGCATTGATGATAACTTGTTGACACAGGTAGTGGAGGAGCCAATGAGGAGAGGTGTGCTGCTGGACCTTGCAGTACCAAACAAAGAAGGATTGGTTGAAGATGTGAAGGCTGGGGACAGCCTTGGCTACAGTGACTATGAGATGGTGGAGTTCAGAATCCTGCAGGGAGGAATCAGGGTAGTAAGTAGGATCACAATCCTGGACTTTAGGAGAGCAAAATTTGGCCTCTTCAGAGATCTACTTGGAGGAATCTCATGGTTTAGGGCCCTAGAAATAGGGGTGGGGGGTGGGGGTGGGGATCTAAGAGAGCTGGTTAATATTCAAGCACTACTTCCTCCAAACTCAAGAGTGGTACATCCCTTTAAGTAAGAAGTCAAGCAAAGGGGGCAGAAGACCTGCATGGGTGAGCAAGGAGCTCCTGGCAAAACTCAAACAGAAGAAGAAAGTACACAGAACGTGGAAAAAGACATTAGCCACTCGGGAGGAATATAGGAATGCTCTCAGAGTATGCAGGGATGCAATGAGGAAAGCTAAGGCCCATTTGGAATTAGGTCTGGCAAGGGATGTCAAGGACAACAAGAAGGGCTTCTTCAACTACATCAGCAGCAAAAGGAAGACTAAGGAGAATGTGGGCCCACTAATGAATGGGGTGTGGGCCTTGGAGACAAAGGATACAGAGAAGACAGAGTTACTGAATACCGCCTTTGCTTCAGTCTTCACTGCTAAGGGCAGCCCTCAAGAATCCTGCAGCCTGCATGTGAGGGAGAAAGTCCAGAGAAGGGAAGACTTTCCTTTGGCTGAGGAGGATTGGGTTAGAGATCATTTAGGTAAACTTGGACATCCACAAATCCATGGGCCCTGATGGGATGCACCCACAAATGCTGAGGGAGCTAGCAAATGCCAGTAGATTGCTTGGCCACTTTCCATCATCTTTGAAAGGTCATGAAGAACAGGAGAGGTGCTTGAGAACTGGAAGAAAGCTCATTAGTCTCTCCAGTCTTCAGAAAGGGCAGGAAAGTGAACCCAGAAAACTATAGGCCAGTCAGCCTCACCTCCATCCCTGGAAAGATGATGGAACATCTTATTCTGGATGTCATCTCCAGACATATGGAGGAAAAGAAGGTGATCAGGAGTAGCCAGTATGGATTCACCAAGGGGAAATCCTGCTTAACCAATCTGATTGATAGCCTTCTACAATGGAATGACTGGCTGGGTAGATGAGGGAAGAGCAGTGGATGTTGTGTACCTTGCCTTCAGCAAGGCTTTCGATGCTATCTCCCATAGCATCCTCATAGGCAAGCTCAGGAAATACAGATTGGATGAGTAGAGAGTGAGGTAGATTGAGAACTGGCTGAAAGGCAGAGCTCAGAGAGTTGTCATCAGTGGTGCAGAGTCTAGCTGGAAGCTAGGTGTCCCCCAGGGCTCAGTGCTGGGTCCAGTCTTGTTCAAATGACTCATCAGTGACTTCGATGAAGGGACAGAGTGTGTCCTCAGCAAGTTTGCTGATGATGCCAAATGGGAAGGAGTGGCTGATACCCCAGAAGGCTGTGCTGCCATTCAGAGAGATCTGGACAGGCTAGAGAGATGAGCAGAGAGGAACCTCAGGAGGTTCAACAAGGGCAAGTGCAGAGTCCTGCACCTAGGGAGGAATAACCCCAGGCACCTGTACAGGCTGGGGGCTGACCTACTGGAGAGCAGCTCTGCAGAGAAGGACTTGGGAGTTTTGGTGGGCAACAAGTTGACCACGAGCCAGCAATGTGCCCTTGTGACCAAGAAGGCCAATGATATCCTGGGGTGCAGTAGGAAGACTGTTGGCAGGACAAGGGAGGTGATCCTGCCCCTCTACTCAGCCCTGGTGAGGCCTCATCTCGAGTACTGTGTCCAGTTCTGGGCTCCCAAGTGCAAGAGAGACATGGAGCTACTGGAGAGAGTCCAGTCCAGGGCTACAAGGATGATCAGAGGGCTGGAGCACCTGCCTCTGAGGAACAGCTGCGAGAGCTGGGCTTCTTCAGCCTGGGGAAAAGAAGACTGAGGGGGGATCTTATCAATGTGTATAAGTACTTGAAGGGAGGGTGTCAAAGGGATGGGGCCAGGGGGCCAGAGTCTTTTCATTGGTGCCCAGCGACAGGACAAGAGGCAATGGGAACAAACTGAACCACAGGAAGTTCCACCTGAATATCAGGAAAAACTTCTTTACTGTCAGAGTCACTGAAATAGGTTGCTCAGAGTGGCTACAGAGTCTCCTTCTCTGGAGATACTCAAAACCTGCCTAGATGCAATCCTGTTTAAAATGCTGTGGGTGACCCTGCTTGAGAAGAGGGGTTGGACTAGATGATTTCTGGAGGTCCCTTCCAACCTCAACCACTCAGTGATTCTGTGAATCTATTCAGTAGTATAAGAAAAAATTAAGAATGTAGTGATGTACACAATCCTTCAATGGAGGAGGAACACCCAGTTTTTCATTTGAGGCAGCTTCTGTGGCTGGACCTATGCTCATGAACTAGGACCAATAATTCACCATAGCAGATCTTAGACATTGCTCAATTAGTGACTAGTCAAGTCAGTCTCAAGCCAGCACCCAAAACCTAAAATTTTCTACCTCGGTTAAAGCTTGAGCCAGTTATCTGAAGACAGGCATCTCAGTGTTTGCATTGGAACAGTATCTAAAGCCAAAAGACTGCTGCAGGGCTTATCATGAAATAAAAAGTAACCATGAGCTTCATTCACATAAAAGTTACACAGATAAGTTGTTGCTGCCTTCTAGCTTCTCATAGGCTGCAAGCTAAAGTGCTCACAAACAATATTCTCTTTCCTGCCTCCTACTTTTACTGTCTAGGACTCAGTAAGCTAGTTGAAAGTGCTTTAAAAACACACTATTTCATGTCAGTTGAATCTTTTCTCCAATAATGTTCCAGATTCTAATGTTTTAAGGACTTTTTTTAAAAAATCATAGTATTTTTTTGTACATGTTTTCTACCTCCAAGAAAACACCAAGATGACTGATAAGCCACTTATTTTGGAGAAAGAGAGAAGATATTACATAGATTGTTAACAGTAAAATACAATAAAATGTAAAGTTTGAACATAAATTTGTCCCCATGCCAAGACAGAGGTCCTATGTAATCCTGCAAGGTGTCCCTGTGCAGATGCAGCCAATGGAAGTTGAGTTATACATTTTTTTTAACCATTGTATCTTAAAATTCAGACACAGAGGCATTTGGTCTTAAACCAGACCGAGCATTTCTTCCAGTTTGGATTCATATACACATAAATGCCCACAGAGGAGGGGCTATAAGCATCACAACAGAGCACAGGGGTGAGGAGACTGCTTGGAGTGTGCCGACCGGTAGACTACAAAGCTGAGAGCAGCAGGGACAAGATCTGGGTAAATTACACAGAGACCTCTCTTTCATTCTTTGCACCATATGCCAAAGCATCCTGCACCAATGGGCAGGAGGAAATAGTAATACGCCGCATTTATGTACATATACCAGGGGCTCTAGCCATTGGCACAACTGCAGAAGCAATTAATATTCAGAGAAATTGCTAAACCTGAAATGATTTTTAACTGCCAAGGACTGTCCCCTCACTTTACTCCCCCTTTGGTCTCTCACTCTGGTTGGTTTTCCTTTCTATTTAGTTCCAAGAAGAGCCCCCTCCCAAACCTCAAACAAACAAAAACAGATGTGGGACTAAAATGCTATTTCATGTCACTGCAGCAGCCCTTTCTTTTGTCTTGTTTGTTTAGCTCTTGTTTGCAAGAACTTTGGGGCAGAGGCTTTCAACTGCTCTTTGTTTATATCTCATCTGCCTCCTCCTTCTTGGTGGGCTCTTAGACTCTACCACAATAAAGATGATTATTAATAATATGACCTTCAGCTAGCTGGAATGTATTCAGTAATTTAAGGCATTGACATTGGAGAAATCCTTGTGAATGCCTGAGATCATATAACCCTTCCACTTGTTTTCAGGCCTATCTCCAAGCTGTGGTTAAGTAGCTATCATTTCTAACATTTGCATTCCTCTTACCCCACAGTGTGTGTGGGGGGATGGTACTATCATAATTATACTACATTCTTCTGGGTTCCATAACGAGCTATTATTTTGCTAATGGAATATTCAAGTAGTCTGCAGTAATTTATCAAATAGTCCCAAGTCCCATTTTCTCTGTGTGAATCTTTTTGTTCACAGGTAAATTGATGTGTGGGGGGTTATCAAGGCTTTTTTGTAATTCAAATTAACCATTCCACCCCCCTCTCTGAAATAAAGATTGTTAGACACAGAATGTTTTTTATTCTAATGATGTTTAGAATTAGAATTGTGCAGTCTTTCTGTGAGTGGCAATTTCTGCATTTTAATTCATTCTTACAGTGTTTTTGCATTTTAACATCTAATTTTGAAAATTTGCCTAAACCGAAGGGGAGCAAAATGTAATTCCACTTCTCCATACAACTATTGTCTGCTCCATTGTCAGAATAAACTACCAGCAGTGTAGAGCGCCATTGAATTGGAGATGAGAGAGAAAAAATACCACTCCCTTGGTTTATTTTGCTTACAGTAAAAAAAAAAAAAAAAAAAAGCCCAAATCCAAGATCTGTGCATACACATAGACCACACTAGACACACACAAACACACATCTCTCCAATTGTGCATTTTCTGTGTGTAAGAAGGACAAGAAAGGAGTGCGTGTGTATGTGTGCATGTGTGCGTGCATATGCGTACGTAGGATGAGAACTGGTGGCTAATAACCAGTGAGTCCAGACATTTTATGTGAAAAACAACATTTCTTGCCTTCAGGTCTGGTCTCAAAAACTACCTCTGCCACATTTTCGTACCTAACTTCTAACTACAGTTAGGCAGTTAACGGCTTATGGTGTCAGTGGAGAGTTTTGGCACAGAATCACAGAATGGCTGATATTGGCACAGACCTCAGAGATTATCTAAGTCCAACCACCCTGCTCACAAGATGGCTAACTAAAGTAAGTTGCTTAGGACCATATCCAGTCATGTGTTGAGTATCTTCAAAGATGGAGACTCCACAGTCCCCTGAGAAACCTCTGCCAATGTTTGATCACTGTTACAGGACAAAAGCTTTTCTTGTGTTTAAATGGAATTTCTTGTTTCTGCCAGTTCCCTCTTGTGCTTTCACTGGCCACCACTGAGAGGAGTCTGGTTCCATCTTCTTAGCACCCTCTCATCAAATATTTATACACATAGATGACATTCCCCCTGAGCCTCGTCTGCTCCAGGCTGAAGATCACAGTCAACTTATCTAGTCTTTACTTCATCAGTTTTCTATGAGAATGTTGGAAGAAGCAGTGTCATGTTTTATAGAGAAACATCAAAGTAAATATCATATGGAGAAATTATTGCCTTCATCCACCACCACATTAGTTCTGTTCATGTCATCTTTTTAGAACCTGGTCTTGCAATATCTTCACCACATATATAATAAGTAGAGTTACACAACTTTGCTAGGAGTCTATCTGTATGAAGTAATGAAGTATTAAATAACACATGCAGAGTTTTGTTTTTTCAGGTTCTTTGGACCATAGAGTTAAGTTTTCCTTGCATTTGAACAGCATACACAGCCGTGAGATGGCATTCTACTTAGGGCATCCGAATATAATGAGGATCTGTTTACTCCCTCTTTTATAGAAAATCTGTTCCCAGCTCCCATTCCTTTATTGTGGAGTGGAAAACAGAACCAGCTAATATACAGTTTTGAGATTCAGTCTATGAGGCATGAAACCAGAAAATTTACCAACCACAAGGATGTTCATCCTTCTTGTCTTCTTATTTTTGACAGAAATTCTATCCTGTAACCAAGCATTCCTCCCGGTGAAGGTTTGTATTAAAATTGACATATTACTGAGGAGAAGGTATGGGTAAGATGAGTCTGGGTTCAGACCAGTTAGCCTTTTCTAATGAAAAGTGTAAGACAAAGACTTCCCAACTTGCTCTAGTAGATTATGCAAGGCTCCAGAGGGAACTACCAGGTCTGATTATACTTCTGCCCACCCCCTGGGCCTACCCTACCCTGCCCATGCCCAGGCCCCCATTTCAGTGCAGCCTGAGGCCATCAGTCTCTGCTCCAGGACGCTGCAGCAATGCCATGGCCCTGCCCCTGCCCAGCCACGGACTTGGCACATCCCCATCCCCGTGAAGGTGCCAGATGTCTGGTGCTGGGGCTGCCCAGCTGCTCTGCTCCCTCATGGGGCCATGGGAGGGACCCTATGAGGCCTGGTCCTGCTGCCACTGGAAGCCCTTGCAGCTACCACTCCCCTAAGGATGGGTACTGATCCATGACATTATTTTCCTGTGACCTTAACTGGGGCAAATCCCAAGCTATGTATCATCTGAAAGCACTGACTTAGTATCTTTATCAAAGATGCTGTCAATTTCTTAAGCATTGTTTTTTTAACAAGTAAGATTCAAAGTAAAAAAGGACCTGAACTTCATCAACAATCACCTAACTAGTCTTGCTAGTCTTTAGTCCATCCATTCAAAATAAATTAGTTTCTTCCCTTACCTGCTGGATAATCACTACACATGGGCTGTACACTAGTAAGCTCCTTTAAGCCATGCATCCAGTATGTTCTGTTGCCAAGAGTCTTCCAGATTAGAAATATGCATCACATCCTGTATCTCACAGCTGTATGCATGCCATCTGCATGCCCTGTCCACGGGCAGCCTCATAGATGGGGTGTCCTATAGCACAAAATGAAGAGGTCAGATATTCATTTTTACCCAGATTACAACGTTAGTATCAACAGCACTGTTACTGGCAGAGGGAGTTGGGAGGTGGGTAGAAATTCACAAGAGAACTTGGAATTCCAACCAAAAGAAGTAAAGCCAACAAGGCAATGTGTGATGCTGAAATTTTAACCATGAAGCAACATTCTGCTATTAACAAATGAATGAATCTCTTGCAACTCACTCCATGCAACCATTCTTTTAATCTCCATCTTAGAACATATGTTAAATCTTAAGCCATTGTAACACATTTTCTTTGAACCATATCACTCCCATTTATAAATACGTCATCTGTGGTGAAATGCCAGGGGAATGTTCTATTGCCACATCATTCATTAAACATAAATACTCTGAAGCTGAGTGTCAGCAGCCACATTTTTAGTTGAAGAAAGTTGTGCAATATAAACATTTGGTTCATAAATAAATAAAACATAAATGTCTTAGAATGTTGTCTCCCGCTGATAGTAGTTTAGGTTAAATGGAAGCTAAGTTCCCTCCATTTCCTGTAAGTTCACAGTTTATGGATAAATCAGAATTCACTTGTTTGCTTGGCCCATGTTGTAGAGTGAAGGTTGGCATGTTATATATTGACCGCATGAACTACAAACCTGCATTCTTTGCTTAAGACAAAATTTGAAAAAGTAGTTTGTTGAGGGTTTTTCCCTGGGATTGTATTTGTTTATTTAGAAATGTGAGTTTTGTTATCGTTTTTGCTGCAGCAGAGGTAAAGCAATGGAACAAAACTCATGGCCAGTATTTTGAAACTGGAGATGTTCTCTGCATCACTGTAACACTTGTACGAACACAATGTTTTGCCACTGTTTAAGAAAGCTATACAAGCCATTATCTACTTTATACTCAGAAAGCTATATTTAAGATCTCTGTAGATGAAGCCAGCTCTACATCAGTTTGTCAAGGGTTTCTCCTTTTCATATTATGACCAATGTAACTGCACAGGAAAAAAGTTTATATGAAGTTACGCTATTAAAAGCCTGCTTTGGCTAGTACACTGCATATACTCCGGGGAACAGTGGGGAAGCTTGAATAAGTCTTGGCAGTACTGTGGTTTGCCTGTGTAAAAGTACTCCAAACGTGGAGGCATTTGCCAGCATAACATACTGATAAAACTATTCAGACCTAGTAAAGATTTGTTCCGAAATGGAACGAAATACCAGTGAAGCTTAGCAACACAGGAAGATATCTGATATGTACAGAAGATGTTTGGTGATTCATGAAGGCACATATATATGCCAGCTCATACTGGGGACGATCTTCGCGACGGGGAAATCTGTGCACTGAAAACAATGCAAACTCATTTTGCAGCAGGCTGATGAACAAGATGACTGAAAGCAACAGCTTCCAGCTCTACCCAGTAAAACTGAAATAGAACAACTTGCCTAGAACTGAGCATCCTGTCCGCTATTTATCTGTGGTGTAATAAGCAGAGCAAGGGCTTCGGGGAAGGGGATGAGGGAAGATAATAATTTCATCAGCAACGCAACTCTCTTTTCATTACTAATTTATGTTACTGCAATAGCAAGCAGAGTGCACTATGTGCATGCTGATGATACTATTTGTCTCTTCTTTTGTTTCAGCTGTCTAGGACCCTGACTCTGCAGTTCATTTGATCAATTCATGCTGTCCAGGGACAAATCCTATCAATTTTGCTTCAATCTTAAGTTGTAAATGGGCACATATACACACACACAGAGGAAGGATGGTCCCATGGTAAGGGCACTATCCCTTGGAGAATGAGGCTTCAGTTTCTGCTTTGTCACTGACTTCCTGATTTCACAAAAGTCATTAACTGGGTAACTGTGAACACAGGGAGAACAAAACTGTCCTACTTTATCAATGGGAGGAAAGGCAAAAGTTCTGAAAGTTGTCAACTGCTCATAAATAAAGATAGGTAAAATGTTAAAGATAGACAGATGGTTAAGAGTTTAATCATATTTCAGCTGTATGCATTTGGGGCTGGACTATACTATACTTCTAGTCTACTTCTGCCATGGCTAACACAATGGAACCTTTATCTCAGCTGTCCTGTTCTGCCATATAAAATATTATTGTTACTTTTACTATAACAGTACAGTTTCTTTGAAGCAAATACAGTGTATTTCCCAGGAGCATCTTACATATGCAATAAAATAAGTCTCACAGGAGACAGACAGAGCTGCATTTCTCTCTTTTCAGTAGAAGGTTTTGTGCAATTTCTCGTCCAAATGAAATTTTTCCAACATAACAACACTTCAACAACCCAGCTCTATGGGATGTAAAGTGCCCCTGCCTCTTTTCAGAAGATTTTTCCAGCTCAGTGTATTTGGTCAAGAATTACTGTTTCTATCTGTCTTCAGTGCTGATGTAAAATGATTTCAATAGCTATCTTGGAATGGAAGGCATAAACTATTTGCCTGCTTAAACACCTGCTTTTTGAGCATCCACTCCATCTTTTCACACAATTAGCTAAAAGAATGCAGTCAAAAAAAGACAAGCCCTTTTTCTCTGAGTACAAGAATGAATGGAGACCTAATGACTAAAAACATAGCATATTTTAGGATAATGCAAGAGCCTTCTGTGATTAACAGAGACCACACACACTGATATATTTGCTAACTTTTGCTCTGCCTCACTGCTCTTGAAAAGACCTAAAAACTACCCTTTAGCAGAAGGAGTGGAAGAAAATCTCAGTCACTTCAATGTCAGAGGCTCCACTAGCACTTCCACAAAGATACACTGTACAAGTAAACACACTCTGCTTCTGTGATGGGCACGGGTGTCACAATAGCAGAAGTACTCTTTTTTAAAGAGAAGTGTATTACTCTATTTTTTTCAGAGGTAGGATCCTGAAAAATTCAGCAATTGTTTTCACGGCCCATTTGTGCAGAAAGCAGGAGTTTTCCTGTTTCCTGTGAGAGATTATAGGCCCAGATGACAGCTTTCACTAAAACCTATCCAGTTTAAAATAACATTCTCCCCCCCCCCCCCCCGCCCTCATCTTTGCAGTTGCCATGGTCTGGCTAATACAAAACCCAATTGAAAACACAAGATTTTGAGAAGAATTTAAAAACATACACGCATGCACAGAAACCACCCTTAGTGTGGGGACCTTGCACAAGGTTACTCTCTCCTCTGCAATACTGCAGGACAGTGAAATTTATGTCTGGTCCCAGGCACAAAAGTTAACACTGACATTTTACATTTGACATCCTGGTAAGCTCAGAAAAGAAAAAAAAAAAAAAAAAAAAACTTTCAGCTCTCCCTTGGTTCTGAGAAAGAGCTCATATGAGCCCCACCACTGCAGCAGTTTCAAATGAGAAATCTCAATTTTGCTGCAAATCCTTTCCTTCAAAATCAGTATGTCTTAGTGAGTTATTTCATCAAGTACTCCTCATCCTCTGTACACAGCTTGTCTTTGAGGACAAACTTTAGATATACCTACTCTCTGCAGTAGGTACAGGCTTCTACTCAAAGGACATCTGCTGTTTTGTAATGGGGACATGCCATGCGGGCTCTTTCCTCATCCTCTTCATAAATATATATTACAATTGCTCCAGTTATTAGGAAGAAGAAAATTGTCTTTTGGTCCTTAGTGAGATATATTTGTCCCTTTTCCCCTTCATTCCCAAGCTGACCTCTCTCCTACAGACAGACATGAAGACAACCTTAAGTGACAATGAGACAAATTTCATTTTGTTGTGAACTGCCTTTTCAATTACTTTTCTCCTCTCTATTTCTCCTGGCTGACCTAGACCAGGCTGTTACTCTGACAGAGGTCCCTAACCTCCAGATTAAAATATGCAAATTGTTATCTTTCCTTCCACTTAGACCTGTGTCAGATACATTGTAATTACAAGGAAATGTTTGATTCAGGTTTATATGAGCAGAACATAGTTACTTACTTTTGCCATCTTACTTAATAAAACAAACCCTATTTGACACAATGTAACTAATGTTCAGGTGCAATATAAATCACAGAGTATTTTACATTCAGTGTAGCAGCTGCTGTTAAAAAAAAATCAGATAACAACTTTTGAGAGTCTCAAACTGCCCATCACCTTCCACCTCCCACCTTTAAATCAGTTTCAATGAAGTTATACCACAATAATGGAAAGAAAGCAGGTGTTTTTGTGTACAAAACACATCAAGTTTTGTACTTCCTCCAAATAATTGCACATTGATGTCTTTAGATTGATATTAATGATCACTGATTGAAGATTTTACAAAGCAATTCTTTCTGAAATCCATGGATTTATTCCAGTTTTCAATCACTGCAAAGCAAAAATTGCCCAACATTTTTAAATTACAGAATTACACTACACAAAGAGTGGCTCTGTGTGTATTCTCTCCCTGCTCTCTAATTCATTTTGTTATTTAACTAATTAAAAAGAAAAAAGCCCTTTCAGTAGTATCATCATTGGTAATGATGACATAACAGATGTCTCTAGGAGACAGGGATTTAAAAATACAAAGTGTTGAAGGAGAACTCTGCATGGGCAAAGCAAATTCTTTCCAGATTTTTCTAGGGCAGTTTGGAGACACGTAGTCCCTCCAAAAAGGCAAAACTACACTACTACCATAAGCATGAATCACTTTCTGTTCCAGATACTGTAATAGTGTAACATAATAGCTAAAAATCTGGAATTCTGTAAATGCAGTTCTACATAATTGATCCAATTTTACCAGCACATGACAGAGAGTACACTGCTTGAAACAAAATGCATGTTAGCGAGGAGCTCAATAACAGAAAATATAGGGTGTTACAAGTCATAGTAGTCTGCATAAGTACCTGGAGAATTCTGTATTTACAAAAATTCCCAGCTCTAGCCTCAGTTACACCTTGTCAGCACCTAGCTAATAACATAGTCTTATGAAAAATACAGGTATTTTCATAGGATTCTTAAGTATTTCATTTCACCTGCTGCTACAGCTCACAAATTGAG
Organism: Rhea pennata; assembly: GCF_028389875.1. Taxonomy (NCBI): domain Eukaryota; kingdom Metazoa; phylum Chordata; class Aves; order Rheiformes; family Rheidae; genus Rhea; species Rhea pennata. The sequence continues at coordinate 91,342,496 of NC_084664.1, forward strand.
AAGTTTTATGAAGTCTGCAGTTATTTTGGCAAGATATCATTCAATGCTTCTGATCTTGCCCCAGAGTACTTTAAAGGCCATTCCAAGAAACTGAGCTACAGTATGGAGAAATTGTTGCCTACCTCAACTATGCATTTTCAGACTCAGAATGTGCCCATGTTACCAGCTTTCTCAATTAAGCACCACTAAAATGCAGCAGAAGGTGCAATGATTTCTTAAACCAACCCGACTTAGTTGCTTGTGATTGTCTAGCAATACCAATAACATAATAACAAGAAGAGATTCACATTTGAGGCTACATATGTCCCAGTAATTATATCTTTAAGAAGGGATTCAGAAGATGCGTAATGGACTCTTTGTGCAACCTTAAGCACATCACATGGGGCTGTGTACATAAAATTTACATTAGCCAGAAAAAACACCTCAGTAGAAGCCCAGTTTGGTACTTAAGTACAAATGAGCATTTCCTGAACACTCCAGCTAAATACTTGATAGGCTGCAGGCTTTTGCATTGTAACCATTAAGGTAAATCACATACCTTTCTGAATGCCAACAGGCCATTTTGGCCAAGCTGCAAATCTTGCAACCTATCTTGTCTTCATGCTTCTTGGGGAGTTTGCTAATTAGTTTTATGCTCTGTCTTTTCATACAAAAAAAAAAAAAAAAAAAAAAAAAAAAAAAAAAAACAGAAACAAGTTTTCTGTCATTTACTTTCTGTTTGGCACTTTCTTTCCTCCCTCCACAACAGTACAGATGCAGGCTGCCTCACCAAGCTGCCAGCTTAGGCCTTGACTAATATCTGGTCCTCTCCTGAAGATGACAGGAGATGATAAAGGAGGAGGACACTTAGACCTGTGATTCTCATTTTACCAGGAGATGAATATACTTGTCAGTCATTAATTAAATAAAAAAATAGCTGTTCATACTCAAAGGGGCAAATGAACAAATTCAGTTCTTCACCATGCCTGGGTGAGCTCCCCAAGACAATATCTAAGCTTGGAAGAAAAGTGAAAACTCTTATTCTTCGTGTTTCCTTTTGGCTTAAGCAGCCTGTTCTTCATGTCAAATACTGCAAAATACATGCAAAATACTATTCACTGTACCAGGAATCTCAATATCTAGATTTCACCACTCATATTTGTGAAGAGACTACCTAACTCATTGTGTAACTAAGCCTTGTGGGCTTTTATGCCTTTGTTCATCATACATAAAACATGGAAAGTATCTCACCAGAGTATTATGGTACCAGATAACCACAAAGGCAATGGAGGCCATATAGCTACCCATATAGAAATTTTATAGAGCAGAACAATTCCAAGGAGGGAATAACCTAGTCAGCTTGCTGGTTTCTATTTCCAGGAAACAGGTAACAATTTGCAGATCAACAATGGAGCCTGGAATGAAACTGATCCTGGACCATGAGATTTCTGGTTTCAGACACCATTGGTGACCATTTTCTCTGATTACGAGAAATACATCTACACTGCTAAATGAAAGAAGATCCATGGAGCAAGTTCAGGCTCTGCAGTTCTGATTAACAGTACTCCTTAAATGCTAGCTGATTCCCTGTTTCCTTCTTTAGACCCTTCCAAATACCACTGTTAAAAGAGGAAACCCTTCCATATTTCTGTGGATAGTTTGTTCCAGAAGTCTTTCCCAAAACATGGTTTGAACTTAGCTGCACACCAGATTTGGTTCCCTTCACACCCCCCTCGCGCCCATCTTTTCTATGCAGCCTATAATCTCTCAAACACTCCTATATTTCCCCAAGTCAAAGCCATACAAGTAACACACACCCTCAGTTTTATGCTATAGAAACACTACTGCGACTGGGGGCAACAAAGTGCGCCCAGTTGTTTTAGAAACTTTGAATTGAAAATAATTACAAAAATAAGAATGATGTCTTAAGGCCACAAGGGCATCACATGGTGCCCAAAAGAGAGAAAGAGCAAAATGCTGCATAGTGTGGTCACAGTTAGTCTGCTCTACAGGGAGCTATCCCTTAACAGGGAGGGCACAACCCAGTCTATGTTACCTGGCTTTGGTATTTTACTAAAGAGCACAGATATAACCTCTGCCATTTTTTTGAGTTTTCATCCACTTCAATCCTCACTCTCTCCTTGGTGACCTTCTGGTGAAGCTAGCATTATTTCAATGAACGATTTGTTTCAGATAACACCAGCTCTTTCTGCAGCATGGCTAGCTGCCCAGATTGAACCAATCTAGGACCTACTAATTTAATGTAGCTCACCAAATAGTCAACAGCCTGCAAAAAGTGTTCATTAATACCACCATGGACTACAGTTGCAGAGGTAAGGTAAAGAAAAAAAATGTACTGTCTTGTTACCAATCCCTCAGCTAGCTGCTTCATATAAATAAAATTGTCCAGAGATTATTATTAACTGTGACACTGGTATTTAAAATCCTTCCTAGAAGTCTGGAAAACCAATTTTAGAGAAAATTCCAATTAAACTTGGTTACTATTTACTTGCTAGATTAATCATGCAGACTTTTTATTGGTATATTAATTAGGCATCATTAATAACTCCAGTATCAGTCATGAATTTCTATTGTCCCTTAAACTAAGTACACTTAACTTCACTCTTCCTCAAGAGCATAATTTTCCCCCAAATTAATAAGCACAAGTGTATAAGCTATTATAATATAAAAAGTGAGACTTAAGATACCATCAAGACTTTGGAAAACAGAAACCTACACTGTTCCTATCATTTTTGTCAGAATTTTTGCTTAGCCAAGCTGCTCCATCAGTCTCTCTCGCTATTATGGACAAACCACATCTGCATTATGTGCAGTAGAAATGCAACTTTTCAGCTAGCCAGCATAACTCTTAAGTAGCTATTAGCTAGCCAGGCACAGCTCCGTTGTGGTTCCTGCCTCTCATTCCCTGCAACAGTACTACTAAACAGGCTGAGGACTCCTGTCTGCTGTTGAAAGATTTCCATGTTCTCCACAATGTAGCACAAGTTTTGTGCATGGCTCATCTCCTGATGTCTTACAGTACAAGCACACTGTAATTACAAATGCTGTTTCATTCATAATATTAAACACTCTAGGCCCACTTCTTCATTTTTCCTGACAGGATTGCTTTACATTTAAAGAAGTTAAGCCAGCACTATTTATAGCATATTTATAGGTCAGCGAACTCTAAAATACAACATTCTCAGTGCATGAGGCTATTATGGAGGCTGGTACTCATTCAAATAAAGGTAAATCATCTGTTGCCTCTCCCATAATACAGAGTGCACTCGTTACACACAGAGATTCCTCAGGTCAGCATATTGCATTAAATCCTATGTAATCAGATTTAGAGCTAAATATTCAGGGCTGTTCTAGAGAGAGAATTGCCACAACTCTATGCATCTCAATCATTTACACTCATGTCTGCTCTCTCCACAGAGAATCACAGAATTGGTAAGGTTGGAAGGGACCTCTGGAGATCAGCTAGTCCAACCTCCTTGCTCAAGCAGGGTCACCTAGAGCATGTTAGACAGGGTTGCATCCAGGCAGGCTTTGAATATCTCAGGCAAGGAGACTCTATAGCCTCTCTGGGCAACCTGTTCCAGTGCTCTGTCACTCTCACAATGGAGAAATTCCCCCTCACATTCAGGCAGAACTTCCTGTGGTTCAATTTGTGCCCATTTCCTCTTGTCTTGTCACGATCTAACAGTCCCAATTGCTTAATCAAATAAAGGTGAACACAACAACAAAGCATTCACTACTCACCATCTACATAGGACTGACGGTGAATCAAACTTCTATCACACAAGTACTCCCAAAGGGGGAAGTCTTGGTGGGCAATTGGTGCCTGATCAGATGGGCCCCTTGTCCTCTCAGCTCCAACTCTTCTGATTGCTTTCTGCTAAAAATCTGAGATAAAAAATGGGTGACCTCAATTTTCAAGCTCCGACTTTCAGCATCAATCAACAGTAAATAATGCATAAGCCCTTGATAATATATTTCCAAACTATATCCTTTTTTTTTTCCAGCTGGTGTACCAAGTCACAAAGATGCAACTCTGCCTCCAGAGACAATAGAGGTCTTTGAAGTTTCTTTAAACTGAGTGTAAACCAGAACTTCATGCACTTAAACCATCTTCTCACTGGAAGGGACACCAGACAGTTGGTAGACAATGTCTGGGAACACTTCTGTAATTTTAGCCAATCCACAGCACCTCTTTCAAGCTCTCAAAGAATTAATTAATTCAGAATAATATATTTACCTCAGAGCTAAGAAAGGAACCAGAATATTTGTTGAGTGTGTTATGATTTCTTATTATATTTATACTGTGTGAAAAATAGTTCTGCATGGTCTTTTTCATTACACTCATTTTCTTGAGAGAAGGATTTTCTAAGACCAGTTATGTGAGAAAGAACTATCTCATCTCAAATGGACCTTCTTTAAACATAACAGTGTGCCTTGAGATATTGCAAAAGTTGTCCAGATTAGCTGAGAGGTAGCAGGCAAAAAGTAAATCTAATTTTGCAGTGGGCAACATGTAAAGCAAATGCCTTCATAAGCTAGTGTAATAAGTTAGTGTATAACTAGTGAAGTTATTTAAATATTTAAATATGGGAACCAAATGTGAGGAAAATGTTGGATAAAAGACATCTACATTTTTATAAATTAAAACCTACATTTTTATAAATTGAAACTTTTTAATTGTAGGTACTCTTCATATATTATAGCTTTACCTAGTTGCTTCCAGATGATTCACAATTTGAAAAAGAAATTATTTATTTGTCTCCAGAATCATGTCCTTCTCCTGTTGAACTCAGTAGCATAGGAGGTTGGAAGATATTTACTTTCCTTTTCTCATAATGCAGACCCTCATGACTTTAATGAGTTCAAATATTCTGAGCACCAAAAATCCATCTCTTGGGCAGCCTTCCCTCCTGGTATGAACCTTCACATTTTGAGTAGGTCGAAATATCATCATCTGTATGTCCAGATAGAATTCACTTATTTCTTACTCTAATACAGAACCTCTACAAGCTGACAACAGGGAGCTTTTTTTGAATTTGTTACACTGGGTAATCCTAGACTTGCTTCACACACCAGCACCTCAGGTTTGCTTGTATTCACAAGATGGAGGAATTTGGCCTAGTAATTTCCAATGTTGGCTCCTCATTCCTAAGCTATAAATAGATATCTCCTATTTGGCTGAGTGCCCAGTATCTTTCTTTTAGATTATTAATCCCACTTAAACAACATGTTCTTAATATATTCTTAACAAATGGTGGTTCCATACAGTATCTAAGTAACTAAATAAAGTATGGCTACCTCCAATTAATTTCTCTCCAGCATGATTTGCCAAAATGCTAAAGACCAAAAGCTATCTGACAGTGCTATTTCTGACGTTGCTACTCCTGCTTTTTCCAGTGAGTCCTTCAGTTTTGTCTTTTAGGCAGCTCATAAGAAAGTTAAATTCTGTATCACCAGTCTTTTGGTGCAATGAACTTAGATCAGCCTCAGTTATATAGCAAATGTAGCTACATTAATTCCACTGTGGCAGGTACCCTGATCTATTTATGACTCTTGAGCATCTTGGTGCCGTCCATAAATCTCACCCAGTATTCAATAAATAGGTTCTATTGTTCTGATGTACTTTATGGGCAGGGCTTATTCTCCATTTTATGAGTATAGAGACTCCTGTTGTCATGTAATAGATTGCTGTTAGTAACATTTATTCCCCCAGATATCCACATTCTCTCCACTGTGTTTCCATTAAAAATACTCCCCTATCTGATCTAGTGTAACTAAAAACACTTTTTACCAGAAAAGAATAAGTAGTACATCAGACAAAGTATGCAACCAGCAAGCAAGGATACAAAAGAAGGACTCAATTCTTTAGTGGGTAACTATATTCATTAAAGAGGTTGGACAAGACTTGATGAGAGAAGCAAAAATATCTCCATTAACAAAGAAATACAGTCATCTTGTCACCTCCTGCCAGCTTGTTGCTTCACTAATAAAATACAAAAATACATAATGGCATTTCTGATATAAAAAGAAACGCTCTTACCCATATAGTTCTTAGCCAATAAAATGTGGGCCCACGTTTCCCCCTCTATTTTAAGAATTCTTAATGTAGTTTAGACACTGAAGCTGGAGGAAAAGAAAATACATATCAAAAACCTTGATCCTTTTCCATTGTATGGCTTTTAGCCAAATTTAAAATAACAATGTCCTAAGCTGTTCATCACTAAATATTTGCATCCTTAAACAACACAGCTAATAGCTTGTAAGAATTTATCACAGTTGCAGTGGTGAATTTATATGGCTGCAGCTAGCCAATACCCCCGTTCCAAGCCAGTAGGGCCTGATTCGGGACATTACTCTTATTGAGAAAGAATAAACCTATCTTACATTCATGAATAAGCTTCATTTATTCCCACGGTTAATGGATTTTCTAAATACGCATCCTTGAATGATTTCTTTAATCAGGGCCCTGTTTTGCTTTAATGAAAGGCCCTAAAGCATTTCCATGCAAACATTTAACTCTTTTTTCTCTCAGCAGTTAATGTAAAGGGCATCTCAGTGTACTGTCCAAGTATTAATGGTGTGACCAGATACATTCCCTCCACAGGAACCAATAGGGGCAATGGATTTATATCCAAAGTCACTACACTGGAAAACTGCAGAAATGGGATGCAACCCAAACCTTTTCCATTCATCCTAGTCCAAAGAGATTGTCAGAAGCTGATTATCAAAGCTTAGACAAGTTTTTAACAAGAATGTTTCTACCAGTCATAGCACAGTATCTACTCATTCTCTTCTTTTACATATTAGTTACTGCCTATATCCTAACAAGTTGTTTTAAATAATGCAGCCATTAACCTATTTACCTGCAAAGAAATGAAGACAAACCTTCAGAGATATGATTAGCTGTAAAGATCATGTTAAAGTCGAGAGAGCATAGAGAGAAAGAGACTCTTGTCAGAATCTAGGAGAATGTGTGTATATGAAGGCTGCAAATACTTCAGTCAAGTGGATTTTTATTTTGCATTCTATCTGGTTTCACTTATATGATAATTGAAGGGAAATGGTGATAGAAAATAAAATACTCTCCCATGCTGTATCTAAAGCTTTTTTCATGATTAGATGGCATCATGTCTCAAGAGTACCAAATACACTGGTGAAGGCGATCTCAAACTTGCAAAGGAAATACACACGTGAACTGGTTGTAGCTGGACATAGTTTTGCACTACAGCAGGTCTGCCATCTCTGTAAGTTTAATTGTGAAGTATCCATGGAGATTCTGCATTAGAATCTTCAGAAGGAAACCAATGAAAGATTCTTAAACTCAGCTAAAGATTTCTTTCCTAAAAGTTTAGTCACAATATTTGACTTTATAAGTCAAGATGCCACTAGAGGTATAACCATAACTTACGCCACAAAGACAGATCCAAACTCTGCTCTCACTTGACCAAATGTAACATACATTTATAAGTAAAACTAGAGCTGACCCTTATCAGGAAAAAAAAAAAAAAAAAAAAAAAAAAAAAGAGTTCTTAGAAAAGCAAACAGTTACAGAAGGTACAAAAGAGAAAAGTGGCCCAGCCCAGAAAAAATTGTCTCACTTTTCCTCTAGCTGGTGATATCTAATCAGGGACTTTCTCCTGTTCTTACTGACTCAGCTGTGACTGAATTAAAAAGTGGTCCCCATATATTGAAACATTTCAACCCTGTCCCATAGGAATCACTCACTATTCAGTAGTCAAATATATACATCAATCTATACACCTACATCTTGTGTATGTATCTACACATCAGCATGGTCCTTCCTCATTCACCCCTAATTAAAGCAGGTACTTTTAGTTGCTTTGTTTCCAATTCATCTTACCAGTGACAATTCTATCTTCTTTTTAACTTGATTCTGGACATTTCTGATGTTTGCAACCTAGTTACTTTGCTATGCTTCCAAAACCTGGCAAACAACTGACACATTTTCCATAAAACATCAGAGTTAATTCCTTTCAAGTGATAATCTGTCAGGGGAGCACATGGCTGTTGGAAATAAAAGTGTAGTATTAAAGAAGGGTGAGAGCAAAGGTCTGATAGCTTTAAGTGTGAAATCTGGATTGAGTTAATAGTTTTGTCCTAAATCAGTTACTTGACTCGGCTTTGAGATAAATATATGTGCTTAATGCCTCAATTTCCCTGTGAACCTAGGCTCATGTCACAGGACATAACATCTGAGGAGGCAACATGCTTACTTCTGTTTCCACGAGAGATGGCAATACAGCATTTTGACTCTCAATCTACACTAGAGCCTGTAAATATATGCTAGAATATGCAAGAGTAATTAATCAATTTTATGATTTATTATTCTTTTAAAACAGTAAATCCTTACTAAAATATTAAAAAATCACTTTTAAGTTCCCATTGGCCACAACAAAGGCAAAGTCGGTTAGGGAATTAAGAGATTATTATTTTGTTATTCTATTTTACTTAGTTTAAAACTTAACCATGATACTTAGCAGAAGACTTTCTTCTGTTGGGGCATGCATTTGGCCACTCTTTTATAAATTTCTACTGTGTTTGGACTTCAGAGGAATCTATTCCCAGCAGAGATACCTCACAAGATTCCTATTATCTCATTTTCCCTTTTTTTGGCCTTTCACTTTAACCCTGGCATTCTCAAATGGACACTTGGGTTTTCACATTAAGCTTCAGCACAGACTGGTTTTCTAAACGACAAAATGCAGTAACTTGTACTCAATACTTGTCCAGAGTTAGAGAGACAGGTTTCACAAATCAAATATATACAATGGGAAAGTATAATTTAAAATATTCCAGACTAAACATTTTAAAAACAGACAAAATAAATATTTCAAAGTACTAACCTGTAAACTCTTGCTTGCTGATTCTGGAGCTTGATTTAATTACCGCTGTAGCTCCTAATTAAAAATTCATGCATTTTTAACACATTTGGACATCCTATGGAGTAATTAAAGTAGCGTATAAATTGGCTCCAAAATCATTTGCTGTCCTTCAGCATATGTCTCACAAATGCGAGGCACTACAGTAGTCCCATTTGTCCTGAGGAGTATCTGTTTTTAAGGTGATATGTGATTCTTTTCTGTAGAGCAGGTGACATGTTAAGGTTCCAGAGACATATTCTCATTATTTCTCCTGAATTCAGCAAAGCTGAAACAGAGGTGCTCAGCTTTCTTCCCAATAAAACTTCCTGACCCAGAAAGTCTTCAGGAGTACTGGGCCCTTGAAGCAACACGGCTCACAACAGGATTACCCTGGGCCTCTTGTTTACGTTCATGTTTTGCTTATTCCCTGACCCTCTGTGCACCTAAGTTAACAGTATTTTCTCTGTATGATCTACTTTCATCTAGGTTAGTTACTATTTTATAGCAAAATATTTTGAACAGTATGGACTTCTACCTATGTGCAAAAAGAAAATCATTATTACTGTTGCCATTCCACAGATAAAGCTTTTGTTTGAGACAACTGGGGATTAGCCTGGAGAGAGGTAATTTCAGACTGCAAGAATGGCATTGCTAGCACGAGGCAACCTGTGCTATCTCCCTTTAGGAAGAAATTGGGGTAGAACAAGGCAAGGAAAAGTACTACAGGGGATGAGTAGGCAGGGCATCCAAGAGGATAGCATAAGACACAGTTAAAAGTCACAGTTAGCCTATAACATTTCATTGATCATAGCTCTGGCCTGATGAAAAAAAGGATACAGAGAGCTAGCTGTAGCAAAGAGCCTATTGCAGGTAAGGTTCACTCTCTACAACAAGGCATTGCTGCTTCTCTCAGATACTTGGCTTTTCCAGACTTCTACCTCCTCTGACAGGCCCTCATCAAATATAATGATTAACAGAATATATGTGACATCTCCTGCACTCCTTAAGCTTTATCTCCAGAGGTTTGAGAGTTTTCTGGAGGGAGAGGGGAAGTTGTTCACTGCAGGATTAAATTCAGTAGGATATTCAGCTCTATAGGCCACTTAATAATTTAGTATCACTTAACCTTCAGTGTGCAGATCAGACTACGTCCTCTGCAGAAGCATTTATGATAAAAAACATGAAAGCATGCCAAGATTATTCAGGGCATGCATTCCAAGCAAATCACTGGCCTGAACATTAAACCAGTAGAGCAGATAAGGAAATATCAAAGCTGGATTTATTATTCTAACCTGAAAAAATGAGATTTCTATGTTAAAAAAAAAAAAAAAAAGAAGAAGAAAAAAAAAGACTTTTAGTACAGAAGCTAAAAGCTCTAATTAAAATATCGTGCAATTACAAGAATGTAGATATCCATTTAAGCTTCATCTCCAGATAAAAGCCTTGAATGCTGTCAAACTGGAGACATCAATTAAAAGATACCTTTTAAAAAATGTTTACTAAGCATCATTTTCTCTCTCTCTCTTTCTCTCAAAAGCTAAAAATATTATTTCCCATTCCCCTCCCTGGCTCCCTTCTGATTATCAATATAACTAGTATTTTAGAGAGTTGCCCAAGACACATTTTTTATATCTAATCTTGCCTAAATCTTCAGTTTCCAGTCCGGCTCATGTGAGAGCTAAACATCACCTGCAACACTGAAATCCAGCTACCTAGAAAGAGGGCATGCTCTGTCCTTCTCTCCCTCGCCCAATTTTCCAGCATTCCTTACTTTTCCTTTACTATGATGGGCGACTATGATGAGTTTCTAGATATAAAACAGGAATTATATGGAAAAAAAAAATTCTATAAAAAGAAATATCCAACCCTACATGAATTGCTATTACACACAATGATGGCATATCCTTGTAATGGTGGGAAGGACACGACAAAAAGATTGTGTCCTCTATTAAGATTCATTATTTACCATCTTCCATTTGTGTGTCACTTAATTCCTGTGAGTTTCTTAACCCTCAGTACCGAAGCTGATCTCACATTCCAGTGGGAAGGTTTTTAGCATGTTCTCTGTCTTACAAATAAGTTAAATGAGAGGTCACAGAAGCCATTTCTAGAGCTTTCTGAGGGATCTGAAAGAGTCAAACTTTTCTACTGAACAATGGGAATGAGATCTCTACTTTTCCAGCTTGCTTTTAAAATTGCTTTATTTATTTTATCTAGGGAGAAAACATCCTCCAAAACAAGAGAATTATTTAAAAGATGTGGTACTCGTGTCAATGAGGAACAGGGGTTGTTCACTATTACTATTAGTGTCGCACCCTTGCAAGATTAAAGATTGAGAAAAATACCTCTCAGTCAGTAAGGTGCAAGAGGTTTGATTCTTTTCTAGCTTTGGTCTTGGATTCTGTTATTAAAGGAATTACATGTAAAAGTAGCACTTACTTTTTTAAAATCAAATCTTGATAATGTCACTCACCCGTATTTCCAGAGTCAATGTGAATTTGCACTTTGGATACACTATTGCAATTAACACATTTCTAAGGAGATGTTCAGGGAGCAGAAATTCTATCTGAGCTAAAATTCAGGAAAAAATGGAGGCAAGACAGTAAGCATCGATTTGGATCAATTTAAATTACATATTGGATGCCAAGAATCCAGCACAGTTTGCAGTGGTAAACCCCAGAAGCTATGACACAGAGAAAGACACAAGTTGTCTTTTTTCATGAGACAGGATAGTAATTTTACAATATTTAATTAACTTTCAGATGCTACTGGAAATTAAGTCATTCATAAGGCAAAAAAATAGGGTGTATTACAGAATTATCTACACAAGACAACAATCACAGAACTTTTTCTATTTTAATATTAAAAAAACATCCATTAATGTCACTGTAGGGACAGGGCATTATAACTCATTTCTAGAGGCAAGTGTATGGTCTAAAATTTGTGTGTATGTGTATGCATGTGTGTGTACTTTAATTTTCTCATGGTACAAAAGCTATTCATTAAAATGACTGTATGTGACATGGTTGTTGGGAGCCACTAGAAAAAAGTGTTTATATTACTATCACATTTCCTATTTTCCGAATTGAGATCTGTATTAACAAATTATATAAACTCTCAGGCTCCATAACAAAGCAATTGATACGTGACTACATACGGCAAAGAAGGTTTTAAAAACAATATATGAAGCCCTTTTCAGCTAACAGAAGGCAGCAGTAACCTAACTGACTCACGTTACTTCTTAGGGTAACTGGAGTGCACCAGCAAGTTATTTTGTCTCCAGAGATAGTAAAATGGTGTCTTATTTTAGAGTAAGTCCCTGTATGGACTCTTTTTGTGGAATAAGAATGTCTGCACCGAGGGTTTATATAACCCTCATCTCTGCCCTCACCTCTGGAAAAAGAAAAGAAAAACCCAACATCTCTCTGCAATACTTTTCAGGGCACCTATTCTGTAGATTTCCCCATGCAGGAAAGCGCTTGCATTGGTGGTCACAGATTAATGTGATATATGCTATCACATAATGCATATATCACAGATTATGCTATAATGTTGCACCCTGTAAGAATAAGGTCTGTGAGTGCAACCAAATAAACAGTAGTATGTCATTAAACATCAGTTTTGTAGTCTAAGAGTAGGATAACAGTGAAAATAAATCCATGAATTCAATGGATACTTCAATGCTTCAATGGATACGTGCAGTTACTTCTCTTAACATCCTAATACTACTCAATAGCAAGCCTATATGTTATCCTTCTTCCTCACCATGGAAAGATTTCTGTTCACTGTGAGCAGCATTTACAGCATTTCATTTGCACATGACAAGGTATCATTTTAATTACATATTGTAAATAACTGACAAGAAGAAATACACTACATTGAACTGTCCATGGTTTTATAAGAAAATAAAAACCCCAGAATTTTCCATTGTGCTGCCACCAGCAGATTAGCAGTCTATACACCCAGTCAGCTGCTGAGTGTCTGAAAACACACCCAGCACTGTACTCTCTTTAGCTCTAAGTCACAAAATTCTCAAAGGCAAAGGTACACAGCAATTACTGTACAGCTCAGGAAGGGAAATCCATCTGCTTTACCACTAAATACACCACTGCACACCTAGACAGATGAGTTATTTGGTTTAAGCTTTCTTACAAACTAAGGACACTACAAGGTGTATGTATGCCACTGGAACAGTCAGTACCAAGTTATTTCCACTCACATTAAATCCAGAGCCAGAAGCTGTGGAGGTGCTGCTACAGAGTCACCCACCTACACTAATTATACATAGCACAGGAGTAGAACAGGCATACTCGAAAATACTGAATACTGTTCCCAGGCTCTCATTGGTGAGTCTACAACTGCTGTGCTGTGCCACACCAAATGAAAACAGTGGTCTGGGAGTCTGCTAAAGGAGAAATCTTGTCATCAGGCTTAGCGGAATAACATAGACATGCTGCAAGGCCCCTTTATACTACCGTCATGGTGAATGAACCATGCAGAGCAGTTCAGCTCAAGAGTAATGGTATTTACTCTTAAAAGAGCCCTTTTCAGCTGCCAAAGCAGAAAGCAAAAACAAGACTTATATTTTTAATGGTAATACACCACAACTTCTTACAGGAATAAAGTCATGCAGGAGCACATTAACTTCTGATAGTTCCCTCTGTAATTCTTTCACTTTACCTAAAAAATTCACAATGTTAGAGCACTAATCCACCTTTTGTACATTCTGTCTCCAGATGCTCTGGATTCCCAGTCTGAAACTTTTACTTCTTTTTCCCCAGCAAAACTGCACGTTAAGAATAATTTTCATAATTAATTATCTCAAAGAGAAATTATTTACTATCTTTGAAAATGGAAGCGTAATCTCCATATACTTTCAGATTCAGTGAGATGTAGAAACTTATCTGAAGGATTGAAAGGGCTAATACTATCATATATGCAAAATGTGCTAGTAAAATTCCATTTGCTTTAAAAAGTGCATGTGTGTCTGTTTTCCACATTCCTCTAATGAATATTTCGTATGGATTTTAATGCAATACGAGGGTAGAGCTTTGGTGTAATGGATATAGGGCAGAGCATTGCTGCTGAAAAGCCAAATAGAAATGGCCGAAGTGGAACCAATGCTCCTGTGGAACCTTAACAGCTCCAGGAAAATTAACAATTCAGCAGGCTTCAGGAGGTACTACAAAATTCTCTGCTTTGTTGTTACTGTTGAAATATACTTGCATGTTTTCTATCAGCCTTTTCACTTTGTTGACTGAATGAGATGCTTCAGACTCCTGAATAAAAAGAAAAAAAAAATCACTTCTTGTTTATGGATGCAGTTCATTCATGAAGAGTGCCAAATCACTCCATCAAAAAAGTGCACAATATACCCTATGTTATACATTGTAAAATCAAATTATTGCAGCTTTTCAATCAAGCAGCCTTCCCTTACTTTTTTACAACTAATCAAACTGGGGACATTTCCTTTGGTTTGCAGAGCATTCTCTGTATCTGCCTGTAAATCCTTTATTAAACTGAAGCAAAGGAAACATGAAGTTCAAAAATATCCACCAGTAAGTGGAAGATTCACATATTTAGCAGATGTTTGGTACATTGTATTAAGTATCAATTATCTAAAGGAAAGACATTGTCCTTTGTCATTATGGCTGGTCAGCTATGCACTTACTGTCTTTTTAGCCTTGTTCCTGTGATCAGAGACAAGAAAACAACATTGCATGCAAAAGACAAAGTATTCCAAGACTATGATGCCAGTTCGATGTGGAGGACATTTCATTTATGTCATATCTGAAGTATGACCAGCTTCCTTCCAATTACTAGGAAAAACATATCAAAATTTCAGTGAAAACTCTTAGGACTCAATCACCTATAAAGGTGATTGAAGTTTTCCACAATCTACTAGATCCTCAGTCTTCCTATACTACTTTTTTTTTAACCTGAAAAAAAACAGTTTAATTTTATGCTTTTAAGTATGCTCAAAAGTCTTCTTCATGGTACACTTAAAATCACACTAGAAAACACAAGGGCAATTCAAGGACAAATCTATATCTCATGGAGATGGAAAAGACTGTTTCCCTTAAGCCATTTGCCACACCTCACGATCTAGGCAACTATAAAGGATGAATAGTAGGGTTCCTTGAAGAAAGCACATGGAAGTGACCTCAGCTGCCCTTCTATGAATAATGAGAGCTATTACAGTGAGATGATAGCAATAGTAGCAACACAGTCTTTGCAGCTCCCACTTTTGAGAAAGGTAATGAAAGTAAAAAATAATGCCACTCTCTAGGTATTTGTTGTGCTAATATTCTTTTTTCTTCTCTTTTTTTTTTTTGTTGCTCTAACAGTTATGCTGGTGTTGCTGATGGTCCCCTAAGCATAAGATTTAAGTCATCAGTCAGGCAATTAAAAAAAAAAAGAGAGAGACAAACAGGTGCTTTCAATGGATTGCCAACCTAAAGGATTACTTATGTACAGCTTCTCTGAAGACAGTTGCTGTTAGGACATTGATGGCATGCATAAACAGACAGGTACAGCTAAGGGGTGATGGATGAAATCAGAATATTGTCCTTCATTATTCCTATTCACTCTTTTCGCTATTCATCATCTTTCAACTATGACAAGGATTTATTTAAAGGTACACTCATGTTATCATAATCAAATGATCATATTCAGGCACTGTACATATATACTACATATACAGGCACCTCTCAGGTACTATAGAGATTTCTTAAAGGGTTTCAAGAATGCAGTTTTTGATTACGGTGACATAAATGATTTGACAATAGCCACTTTAAGGCTTCCTCCTTTTCTAGATGTTTTCCTGCTCAGGACTTGTGCAGCTGATAGTCTATGAGAAATCATCAAGGTGAGAAAATGAGAGAATATTTTGCTGGGGGTTGGATTGTTTGTTGTTGTTGTTCCTCCGCAATTTTCAGTTCTAGCCAAAATTCAGACAGTAAAAGGACAAGGCTGTAACAGGGGCACAGGGTACACTGTACAGTACTTTTGCTCATTTCCCATCTCTATGTACTCAAAAGCAGTTCTCTCGCTCAGGCTAACTGTGGTAATACTGGTCTGAACTTAAAATTGAGGTTCACAGCAACGTCAGCATGAAAACTACTATACTCTAGTTCTAATTTAGCTTGGGTAAGCTGATTCTGTGGGAAAATTTACTAAGAATGCAACACAGTTGTTCTCCCTATAGTATGGTCCAGGACTGTAGTTCATGTCTGGAACCTCATAGTTTTAACATTTCAGTGCTCTAAATGCAGAAATGTTTAAGGAGTCTCCCCCCAAAGCAAGCTACTTGCCTATAAACATTTCACCATAACAACTAATAGAGGAACTAAAGAGGTCACCAGCATATCAAGCTTACTGAAGCCCTAGATTTCTCTGAAACAGGTTTGAAATGCTGTTTATGATTTCTTATTTGTTATGCTCAGTTATATCTGCTATGCTCTTGTAATCTTCATATGGTAATTTGGCAAAAAAAAATTATCCTGAATTCTTCACAAAACTATTACTGATGTTTGGAAGATGGTGAGTAATAAATAGAGGCTTTCACTTGCTAGTGGTTAAAAAAAATTATTGCCAATACAATGTCAAAAATTGAACAGTGTTAGGCACCAGGAAATTCCAAGTTCCTAGATACCTAGGTATCTAGATATTGGTTTCTAGGATATCTAAGCCTAGATATTGGTCTCCTGTTCTCACGATACCCACAAACATCACAGCTATTTTTCTAGTTACTCACATGCAATGCTCAAAATTATAAAGTCAGAATTTACCTGAAGTTAACATACACTGGTGTTTCCCAAAACCACGGTGACTATTTTAAGTAGAAGGAAAAAAAATTAATGATTGTGGTACAGAATAAGTCATGTGACGAACTGTTAAATAGTTTAAAGGAATGGTCACTATTTCTTCACTTGTCCATTGTTCCCCAGCTGTCAAAGACATCGCCAAGTGCAATACTTAATAATTACCAAACTAACCACCAGATTGAAGAACTGTCCAAATTACATATCTCCAGTATAGCAAAGTCATAGTGAAATACGGTAGAGCACATACATACAGCCAAGAGAGCTATTTGCCTATTTAAAATGTGTTCAAAGGATGGCATGTCCCATATCATTTAATCATAATTGTTTCACATTGAGGAAAAGCAGAAAAATTGCCTTCTGATTTTAACTACTTTAGTAAAAAAATCAGTGCCAATATCTTTATCTGACATATTATTCTTAATAAGATTTCCTCAGAAAGTTACAGATTCCTTATAGAAATATAGAACCCCAAACCAAGAAAGAAACCATTTGTACAGAAAAGTTAAACCAAAAGTTTCCAGCAACTACAACAGAGTTGTATGTATATGTGTGTATCTTAAAGCACGTATAATTATGTATTTTTTAAAAAATAAGAATGACAGAGGATCTATTTTAATATGATATTACAGCTTGGCTTTAACAAGTCATAACAGCAAATTAGCAAGACCAAACCCCCCTCACACACACATATAGAAGTATAATGCAAGCTAGAAAGGCAGATGATATGGCTAATAGGCACAATATGAGGAAAATGCACCAGAGGGTAAAAACTAATGATTGACAAATACTAAGCACCAAAAGGACCACACATAAAAGGGGGGGGGGCTGGGGGACTTGTTGACAAGTGCAGAGCAGTGACAGAAGATGAGCTGAACATATTTTTTTTTTAATGAGGTGTTAAGTAGATCAGCTTGAGAGGTTAGATAATGACTGTGCTGATGAACTAGCCAGGGGTGCGAAAAAAGCTGAATAACATGACATTTGGAAAACTCAGGAGATCAGTGAAACAAGAGATGGGATAGCTTCTGAAGAAAATGATGAACTACTTGGGCCACTCAGATAACTTCTAATGATGTTAGTGCTGCAAATACTGGGCATCTCATTAAAGTAACACAGGCAAAGGAATGTGCAAATTTAATGAAAAAATCCTAGCTTATACCAACTCCCTTGCTCCCAGAGAAAGCTTCTGAAAATGCAGGTGCTCTGTAACTCTTCCTATCTATAGGTCTTGGTTCAGTCAACACAGTTAAGTAGTGTAGCTGAACATAGCTACTAAGCTAACTCATACTGAAGTCAATGCCTAAGCACATTAGACAATCGTCCGCAGAGAAACAGATATTTATCTAAAAGAATCCTTGTGACAATGTCACATAGCCTAAATGCTACATAGAATTAGATTATAGTAACTATAGCAGTAAACAAAGAACAAGATCATTAATTTTTTACCTTCTATCCCTTAGCAAAACAGTAGGGTACAGGAAATTAAGTTAAGCCAGTTTTCATATCATAGTTATTTGAACACAGGAAGTATTGGATGGGCTTCCTGGAAAAAAAAAAAAAAAAAAAGATATTAATTGATGTAGTTTGTCTGGTGGATCTTCTAATGATTTCAGGTACCAGTAATAACAGTGGCCATCTCTTAGCTTTGCTTATGCATTGCCATACTATTTTATGTCCATATCCATAGTGTCTCTTGGGAGAACTAGGGGACAGATCTACTACAATCATGGCAGCACCACATTTGTATGTCACGTCAATAGAGCAGAGAGAGAAGAATGAAAAGAACAGGCTGGATTTGCTTCATCAAATATCAGAATTAAGGGGAAAATAACATGGGAACATTTTGATTGGAAATAAAGCAAGCAGGAGCATTGTCAAGTAGTGCAAAAATAAATTCTAAAAGCGTCTAAAATAGCTAGCATTTGTTTGAAGGAACTTGACAGTGACAAAGGTAGAGGAAGTTTGTGGTGGGTGTTCAAGGATGGCAAGGAACAGGATATGTTTATGTGCAAAGATTCTAAATATAAACTTCAAGGTGCAGCAGAGACGAAAGACAGCTCATCAACAGTATCTAAAGAAGGTCAGAGTACAGTTTAAAAGAGGGAAAAAACATATGCCACTATTCACACAGAAGATAAGATATGCCATTTCCCCAGTGTTTTGCTGGGCCAAAATATAAAAATAAATAAATGCTATGGTTACAAACTCAAGTTTTATATACATCAGAATCATAGACAAGACAAGCTGAAGAACTAATGATCCACAGTACAAAAGTCTTACTCAGAGCAAACAGTATTTTACAGGAGAAATGCTATTAATGTCAGTACAAGAATATATAAATCTGGCTGGTAATAAGAAGCGATGACTGGAAATATTAGAATTTGGGGCTTGTCAAATTTTTTCCTGAAATGAAAGTGAAGATATTAGGCTCTGAGTTCTGACAATGTCATCAGACACTGTCACAAAATTACAAGAAAGGACTATGTAAATACATAATGTAAAATACTTTAAAATAGAGTTTGATACACTGCTGGTATGGCAATACACATCATATCAAACTTAGCATTAAATATACAGGTTTTTTTTTCAAATAACTTTTTTAAAGTTTTGTGCCATGTAAGCTCTATCACTAAGAAAAAAGAAGTATGGTATATGGGTCTGTCTGCCACTAATGCAAAGGGATTTACACATAAATTGTTTAAAAAAAAAAAAAAAAAAAAAAAAAAAAAAGTAGGCATGAAAATTCATCAAGCAATGTAAAACTGCTAAAGAGGATCCTGTCTAGATGACTTAGTTCTTTGTGTCCTCTAACAAATTATCAGTGGGTAGGCAAGACACTGGAACCAAAATGATCATCAAGTCTTTAAACAAATAAACATCACAACATATATGCCTCCACTCATTAATTTGGTGCAGCTGGGTTTTTAATTAATCAAGCAATTCATTTGTGACTACAGTTCCTTCCAAATTTTATGAGTCTTATTTTTCATGTAAGAATCCAATGGTCCTCGTTTCAAGTGGTAATGACAATGAACTCCATACAGAAAGCTTAAATGTACACCCTTAACTACTCTTTCATCTTGTGCATCAAAGATACTTTTTAATCTTGAATGAACTGATATTAATTTAAAAGTGCATGGCTATAAAGTCTTGGAGAAGGCAATCTCAAAGGGAAAAATAGGACAGACGGGCAGGTATGTAGCAGGGTGGGAATGATGACACTGCTCAGATCTGGCTTTACGGATGTCCCAAGAATAAAGAGCTAACTGCACAGGAAGCTGAAAAACTAGCAGGATGAGCTGACAGATTTTTGTATTTCTGTTGTTATTCCCAGTTTGGTAGCTACATAGTATTAAAACTACTAAAAAAATCTCCACAATCTGTGTATGGACAAACCTCGTTTCACACTAGCTCCAGTTGTAGTCACTCTGTTTCAGGTTGTAGCTAAAAGAATCAATAATTTCAAAATAGAGGAACAGGAAAGGAGGAAGACGAGGGGATGCTGAGGAAAAGAAATAACAGATTTTGCAGGCAATCCACAAAATAAAACCAAAAATACTGAATATTGTCCCAAGAAGCACATTTTTACTAGTAGTCTGAAAAATATCCACTTTCTATTCAATTATTATGCTATGCAATCACCAGGAAGTTATGTAGGAACTTGCAGAGTAAAGCAGACAATGAGGTCCCCTGGTTTACCAGTATTGAAATGTTTTATGGGCTTTTTTTTCCCCCACTACTCTTAATCACAACAAAAAGACCAACAGAGAGGCTGCCTGTGATTAAAGATAAGTAGAAAAATTGAGCTTGCCATAGTCCTTAAAACTGTTACATACATATCTGACAGCAAATCACTCAGATCAAAGCAGAGTACGGATGGGATCAGAGAGCAACAGTGACTGGAGCAGGAAAAGAAGATCTGAAAAGAGCTACAACTAACTACAGGACAGAAAATTGGTATTGACCAAAGCTGAGAAACTATGGCACACAGTAGTACCAAAGAAATTATTTTAGTTCAGAACTACAGAAGAAATGGAAACAATACAGTGTGCCATTGAATGTAATTCTTGTTGAAATATGAAGATGTGAATCAGGAGTCTCTTGCATAACTGAAGTTGCAAATACTCAACAGGGAAGATACAGCACTTTCTGTGCTTTCAAAAGCATTTATTTCAAAAGAATATTTATTATATAAATATTTTTTAGCATAAACAAATGTGTTTTAGCACAATAAAAAAAGTGGTCCTGTCATTAGGTACGGGGACTACAAGTGGAAATAGAATACCATTTTGCTTCCCCTAAGTTTCTGTATTAAACTTCAGGGACAGAAAAATATTAAAAGCAGGCATCCTTAACCAGTTTTGTTTTTCCCCCACTCCAGGCTGATGACATCCTAGTAGACCCAAATAGAGCAATGTGCACCATTATTTGTATTCCATTCATACTCACCCCAGGCCAAAAAACCATATCTTATAGAATTCTGCCCAGAGAATGTTCTTCTGAACAGAGATCTTCTTTTTGATATTCCTTTACATTATTCCTTCCATTAGTGGTTAAGCCAAGTAAGCTGAAGGGCTCTCCCCAAACCAAGGAACCCAAGACCTAGGTCAAAACAGTGTGGATATGCCATCTCCATAACCCTCTCAAGCAGAGCTTCTCTAAGAGTTTGTCCTTATTTTCTGAACAATAGGCAAGACTCAGTCTGGGCTTTAATCCAGCCAGGGCAACCATAATTTTCATTTTCTAAACTTAATTGTTTAGCCAGTGAAGCAGAGAAAGCAACACACATGATCATATGACAATGGAAGAACATCAAAGAAAGAAGATCCCTTTCTTCTGACACTTAAAAAAAGGCTCTGTTAGGCTAACTGTGAAAAAAAAATCTGAGCAGTAACAACTTCTGATGCTATCTTTTCTTCAAAATATTAATTATCCAGCCTTCTCTTACCTTGTTTCCTCCTATCAGCTTAGAGAAACTGCTAGCACCTCTTCACCAATGTGAGAGACAGGTCATGTCACCCATCTGCCCCATCACACAGCAGAATCAACGAAACAGTTCTGAAGTGAAAAGTCTTCACTTCACTTTGAAAAAAGCTTTTTTCAACAGAGAAAAGCTCAAGCAGAGGATGTCAGGTCAAGGTTTGCTCCTTTCCTAAGACCTATCCCTCCAATGGGATGAGTTAGCTGGGTACATGTTGTAGCCATTAGAATAAGCTACTGTAAATTGTTTCTTTTCTGCCAGGTTCATTACTCTGTGCTTTATTTAAGAGCAATTTAATTACACAGAGTATAAAAATAAATGCATGTTCAGCACCTTAATTCATTTTGAAGTCCTGCCCAGCCTGCTGTGAGGCTATAGTTTCAATTATGAGATGCATTTCTTTTGAACAGATAAATTTACCAGACATTGAGCGGAAAAGATCTTTCTTTACAGCACATAACCCAGTCTGTTGAGAACCTGGCATTTGTTGACACTGGCTTCACTGAATTCAGGGACATTGATCCTAGCCCCCACTATTCTTTTAAGGCTCCAGTTTTATATTGTCTCTGAGGAAGCTGCAAAAGAAAAAAGAAGTCATAGGCTAACAGTGAAAAAGAGGTATAAAATGAAAATTATAGGGCTTTTTTAAAAAAGATGCTTGCACTGAAATTCTTCCCTCTTTATCATGACTACTAACTATGGTGCTGGGGGAGAGGAATGACATGGAAACCCCCCTCTTGTATGTGAATACAAAATGTGCAGTAAAAGTTCTCATTAACTTCACATGTGCAGCACAAAATGGCCCCTGCACACTAGAGGAATGTATAAGTATATGGGGCAGGAGCTTTGGAAACTATTATCGACTAACTGCTTTATTAGTCAACCAGTGACTAGAATTGTGTTTGGAGAGCTGGAAATGGCTTCATCTTTTAATATTTCCCCTTAGTACCAATAGAACAGCACTTCTGTGTTAAAACACCTCTCAATCTTATTCTTAGAGGTCAATGATGTATTTTGAAAGCTGCCTTGCAAAAATGACTAACATTTCAACAATAAACTAATAAAACCACTTAACAATAACCTAGTAGTGACATAAAAGTATTATTGTTTACCTGTTTTATTATTTTTAATTTAAGTGAATGTGATCAGTTGTACCCAAAAGTATCAGAATTTGGTTATTATTATTATTAGCTCAGCTTTAAAAAATCATGCTGTTGTTTTCCATGAGAAAGGACAAATGAGTTACAAAAAGGAAAAAAAAATTGGAGAGAATATAAGATTAATTGGAAAAATGTGGGCCCACACTTGTTGATTGTGGACTAAAGGAATTCATCTATTAATGTGGCAGTGTGCACATCAGCCTTTGCTGTTTTGGAAAGCTTTGGAAAGTGTGGTCACACATTCGTTTAATTCTCTGTGGGAAGTAAATAGGGAGGTGGGCCACTCACTGTTTTCCTATCCAGAGCAGAGCTGAAGGAGCTCAAGAAATAAATGCTACACATTATATCATATTTAAGCTTTGAGTTATTGTTCTTAAGACTTCTATAATCCTAGAAATGTCACTACATTCTCTATCACACAGACAAATGCTTCACAGAATATGGAAGGACACTGTCCAAAAACATGGGTTAGAAAGGTCTAACATGGGTTAGATAGGTTATACTGCTGCTGAGAGCAATACTTTTCTGTTAAGGACTGATCCAAATGAACTCTGATATAAAAGACACGACAAATTTGCTATTACTCCAGATTTACCACTGAGAGAAGTTGAAAAGGTGTAAACCTGAAATATTCCTCTATCACATAAAAGGCTGAAGTGGGATTGACTGATAAGGGGCTTGTAAAAGGCTTGAGCCTTTAGCAGGGATACCAGATACTATTGCAGAGAAGCTATTGGCAAGCTGCCCTGTGGGAGGGTTAATAGATCGGTGAAAACCGAAGACATTATTAAAGAAGGCAGAGAGGTAAGAGCCGGGGATGGAAACAAAGTTTCAGATGGATCCAAACAAGGCAGGTGAACATTGATGCAACAGAAGGAGAAAGGCTAGCGGGCAGATGCTGGCAAACACAGGAAGAGTAAAAATATAGGAAGTTTTTCTCTAAAAAAATATTAACTGCCAGGTGACCCCTCGTTATAGGCACGCATTCAAAGCCTTAATCATGCTGGCTTCTTCCTCCTGATGCCTCCTTGCACAAAAAATATCCTGGAGTTGTGGTCTAGTTCTACACAACCCTAAACATGACAAGGCATTCAAAACTGATATGCAAAAGTGGCAGAGATAGAAGAAACTGATGGAAGGACCAAGAAAGTTTATTCCATTATTCTTGCTAAATGAGAAGCAAGAAGATATTAAATGAATTACAATCTTTTTGAAATGGACCATTGTTCATATACTGGACATTTAATTTACTTCAGTTCAGTTACATTCACACAAGTACTCTAAACCTTAGGTTCTAACAAAATCTGAAATGAATCTTTGAGTGTGGAAAATTGCTCTGAAAATCCACAAAGGAAAAAATGTCTTTTGGCTCTTCTCATTTGTATGCAGAACTAAAGATATTTAAAGATTCTTTTTCTTTTGTGCTATCACTTCCTATTTGAACACAAATACGAAAAAAATATTTATTTCATGCTAGGTTTGACTGTCAGAAAATGCTAGTCTTGGGATGTGGCAGTTCATGTTTTATCTAAGCAGGGCTGTCTACTCCCGAAGAATACTCCTAAACAGAGACCAGAAGAATGAGTGTAAGAATAAAACATCGGGAAGAGTATATACACCACAGCCAGCAGTACAGAGAAGAAACTTCAAACACAATGCAGCATGCCAATCATCACTACCGCTTTACAATCAAATAATGCTGCCACATCTCCACTTTTGCCATCACTTCTCAGAAAAAAAAAGAAAGAAAGAAAAAGAAAAGGTTTCAGATACTTTGCTCTTCATTTGTATGTCTAGTAGAAGAAAGAATTCCAGCCAAACGAGGAAAGCATGAGGAAAGGTCTGCTTTCCAAGAGACGTATGAAAGCCTGAATACTTCAAAGCAGGCATGTTTTGTTCCAGCACCTGAAAGCTGACAAAGTGAAAAAGTCCCTTTTACAGTACAGTTGACCCCACTTCTGCTCAAGGGACTTTCGGTGATCAGAAGCCCAGCATGAAAGACACTCCTGTCGGCGTCTTTTAAAGATCTCAGTTGAAATTCTGACACAGGTATGAATATGTTAAGTATATTATCAAAATGTAACCAAGTGGCACGACAGAATACTCTTTTTAATAGTTCTTTAAATTAAATACATACTTATGTTACTTCCCCAAATACAATGAAGCCTTCTTAAGATAACAGTTAAGAAGTGAACTATTCTATGAGGTAGATGCACTACACATCAAGGCCATACATTTACATAACTATATAGTTTACATATCCCAGATAATAAACATGAAAGTAATCTTAACAACTCTGTTAAATGAACTAGCTATTGTCAACTGTACCCTTCTTCAGAAATCCTGTGCATTTGGGTAGTGCAGATTTTCCACAGGACAGACTAAAAACTAGATTTTGAATTAATCCAGTGTCATTATTTAGAAATACTTAATGCTTCTAAAAATGCAGCTTTTTGCTCCTATTTAATATAGTACTTGCATCACTTAAACACTCTATCTGCAATGAATAGTCTTATTTCTTTTTCTTTCTTGTATCACTAAAGAATTTTCACTATGAAACAGAATTTGTACTTACAAAAGATATTTTTTTCCTAATAGTCTTTCCTGAATAAAGTAAAGGACAGTAACCCAAGCCACACAGAGCTATTATGATAAGGTCTGATCACTTAAGTAAAAGTTTGAATATGTAGAGTTACTTAGACTCCTCAGAATTACAAGTCAGTTAGCATAATGACAAGTGTGTAGCTTTTATTTTATATGATCTTTGTATCCTATTCATTTTAATCAAAGCTGAATTGTTTTAGAAAAAAAAAAAGGCAATTCTCAGGGTAGGCATTTTTGAGCTCTTCCAATTTAGAACAAAATATCACAGACAAATTTAGAAATGGTCCTATGAAATACTTTTAAGGAACTGTTTGAAATCAAGCCATAGTTTTTCTAGAAAAAACATTAGAACTCCAGAAACAATATGAGAATATACTTCTTCCTATCATTTGGCTTTTGTATTTTAGAGCTAGCTGAAACCTAGTAAAGATTGGAGAAAAAGAATTAAAAGTTTTATTTTGACATCCTGTCTGCATTCTACCAAATTTAGATTGTCTTAGGACTTGCCATGAGCATTTTCTTGCTGCAATACTAATCCAGTCACCTTTACAAACTAACTCCTTATGGAAAACTCACCTTGACCTCACCTGAAGTTTATTACAAAGAAGTGAAAGATACAGGCCTCAGTGGGTGGGGAATAGGATGTGCGTTTGGTGGGGGGGAGGGAGTAGAAATATATATTTATATACAAAATAATTTCCCCCACTTTTCTGGAATAACATATAGTTTTACTGGAATAATCTCTGTGCCAGACAGAAAGCGATACATTTTCATAAGCACTTTCAAGCTATTAACATCATGCAACTTTGCACTTCCAGCTATTGATGCTGCAGCTAAAAAAAGTCAGAGCACATGCTGGATAAAGCTAACTTTCAGCATTCACACTCCATTAATTAATTCATCACCTAAAAGCTAAGTATTGATTTTTTAATGGCTGTACAAATCTGTTTAAGCTACTATGATGTAATTAAGAAGACGTGTGTTTACTGTAAATTATCTAGCAAGTACAATGGCTGTGCTTTCAGCAGTAACAAACATCTTAGCTCAAAGCAGACTATAGGGAAAATGACTGCTTGAAAATGTTTTCCCACTAATTCTTTACTTTAAACCTTCCATGCTATATAAAGGAAGATTATTGTCAAGCAGGATTGTTAAAAGCCTCCTATAAAACTAAAAATAAAAAGAACTGATACTCTTCCCATTGAAATCAACAGGAGAATTGATGCAAATTCTGTGGAAGGAGGTCAGCTGGTTAACCTTGAGTAGCTACGTCCAGGCTGATGATCACTTATAAATCTAAAGCCCAGGCTTACACAGAAATAACAATGGTGCACAGACTCTTTATAATCTATCCAAAATACTAGTAAAAAAGGATAAAAAAGACATAATTTACACAATTAGCTACTGATTCTCCATCACACTCAAGACGTCAACCTGCAACACACAGAACTGATGTTAACTTTCTTACCTTACAAGCATGAAGACTTAAGGTTAAATGCATAATGAAGTGCAGTGTCTTGTGTCAGTGTGAGAAAAGCCACAAATAAGTCAACCTCTGATACACAGAACATACAAACAATAACAGAGTAACAACCTACTAAAGAGTACACGCATAGTTTGTTGTAAAAGCAAGTAAATTTCTTGCCTTATATTTACACTGCAAAATAAAATGTGACAGAGTTATCTGCCTATCTGAAAAAAAAAAAAAAAAAAGTGTGAGGGGAAGATGACTGAGGAAAGAGGGGGACTTATAGATGCCAAAAGAAGAAAATTGGGATTCAAGAGTTCTTGGGAGGAGGGATCAGAAATTATATAAGATAAACTTTTTACTGATACATTAGGAAATTAGTACACAACAGTTCATGAGATTCTGACATTTGACCAACCTCTGCAACTTGAGAAGACATCCTGCTACTATCATCACCTGCAAATCCCTAGCTTTTCAATTAATATGGAAAAAAATCAGCTATGTATACATCTGAAGTTGAAATGTGGAGTGCATAGTTTATTATACATCAGCCTTCAGAGGGAGGGCTTCAACAGTTCTGCTGAGAATAGTAACTGTTATTACCCAGTTTTCAAATGACATCCAACTGTTAATGGGAGAAGGGAGTATATTTGAAGGTACTCATCATGCAGAGATAAAAAGACAGCAGAATAATCCTGCTCTCTTTTGAAAACGTTAATTAGCAGTAAGCTTAGTTAGGTTTTTAAAAATGAGAAATGCACTGAAATTTTATTCTCAGTTGCAAAAATGCAGAAACCCTTCTAAATATTTAATTTGAAGATACTTTTCTCAGTGTTATTTTTGAAGGACATCCCCAGTGTTATAGTGTTTTTTTTTCCCACAACTTTAAGGACATTTTGTATATTCAGCCTTTATCACTAACTTAATATTCCATGATTATTGATAGCAGCAAAAATATGAGTTGATTTTTTCAACCCTTGGGCTGACAGTACATCTGAGTATTTAGTCTGTTCTCTTGAAGGGCCTGGAAAGACACACTAGCTGTCTAAAAGCAGCTCTAATCTGTGACAATGGAATAGAAGAAAACATGGAGATAATTATTGTATGTGTGCACAGCCCAAAGTGGTGAATCAATAATTAAAGAGTTAATTAGTTCACCAGTTATGGATGCAGGCTGGGGTTTAATCCTTGCAAATGAGGCTCCCTGCATGTGGTGCAAGATAACCAGCTCTTCTCTAGCTGGACAGATGGGGATCCACAAAGGTGCTATGTGCTATGCTCCCACTGCGTAAAACACTTGGAAATGATCAGTGTCAGCACAGTAATGCTCTGTACTCCTGCACACCCAGCCTAAGAATGCTCTAGTAATGATAATAACATAGTGTTAAAGCGCCCTTTTGCAGAAAAACAACATTGGTACTACGAAGTGAGGCATAATGGCAGCTCAGACAATTAAGTTGCTGCTTGATCATTGTTGAGTGCTGCTTTCTTTGTGCAATGAATAGTAAACCACGGATTTAATGAAATTCTAATAGGTGATTTGGGAAATAAGTAATTTTTTAAAACCTTAGATTTCCTTTCAGAATACATTTATCTTCACATTTTCCCAGATAAACCCCAGAGCAAAAATGGCAAATACACAGAGAAAACGCATGCAAGCTATAGCTGAAATGCACATCATGAGATTGCCTGGGCATTAAAGGGCATCGAGTTTTTATCCCTTTGATCCCTTTTTTGATATCTTCATGTATACTGTATGATGAAGCTTTTATTTTCAGTCTGCTTTCCAAATGAAACAAAATGCATATCTATATCCAGCATCTCCCCTAATAGTTCTGAAATTCTTGGCCAGTCTTGATGAGACGTGGAAAGGAAGAAAGCCCCGAAGATCATGAAGGTCTCAGAATTTTCATGAAGACGATGGTTCCTTAGTGACAGGGCTGTGGAAAGCATGAACCCGCTCAGAGAAAGGCAGACAGAACCCAAACACGTATTAAGCAACATGTGACTGGACTGCCCACAGAGTGGCCATGCCCACTTCCTACCTGATAGAGCAGAAAGTTGGGTCTGATAGGGTGGAGGAGGATAATCTAGAAGAGAGAGGACACAAATTCACAAGGAAACAGAGCTCACCAGCTTTGTGGCTTACAAAACTATTTACTTATGAATAGGATATAGCTGTAGAGATTCAAGTTCTCCCTTCCAAAGCCAGAGGCCTGGGCTGCTGAGTACAGATCATACAGTGGCAGGCAAGAGCACGCAGCAGAATCTGGTTTTGGCATTATATAACCCTTGAATTAAAAAAAAAATGTTAAATACAAGCTGGTTTTGCTTTGTATGTGACATTATATGTATTACTCACTATTGCCAACCTCAAGGTTTTGAAAACCATGAGTCAAACCACAAAACATCATGAGATTAGCTGTAACATGAGTTATTGAAAAATAAATAAATACATTTGTGTGGTTTATTTCCCTTTTGATGTAGGGTGAGTTCAGGTCATGTTTTTGAAGCTTTTCTTCACAAACACCAAGGCTACAGACTCACTTTTTTTTCCAAGTGGATTTCAGCAAAGGAATCATAAGACTTGGTAACACTAACACTTTTTAAACACCATGTGCAATTATGCCTACTGTGAAGGCCTCTCGCTAGCTTCTCTGTAGTGGTGGCAAAGACCCATGTTCAGCGGCTAACTGGGACATAACTAAAGTGGAGGTCCCTCCACATACTGGGTCTACAGAAAGCCTCACTGGCAACAGGGCTGTGGAGGAGCCAAGGATTATAAGAGAACCTCATAGGTGACCAAGGAAGCCTGCCATGAAACAAATACCTGCGATCACAGTTGCAAATAACTGACCTGCCTACAGCACATCTCACTGTCCCACTAGCTGAGGGTTATACATGCAGAGAAACTGCATTAGGCCAGAATTATGGAATTTCAGCTACAATGTTTTTTCTAAAATCATTTTTCAGCAATTTATCTCTACTCCCCTCAGAGTATTTCAGCACTTAGAAAGAAAACACAAGCTTTGCCCTTAGAGATGAAATAGGACAAAGCCTAAATATGTGGAGGTAAACTGCATGCTATTGCACCCAAACCAATATGTGTGGAAAGTTCTGAATGTGTAAGCAAGAAAGACAAATCTTCCTTAACTCCTCTAGGCTCCCAACTCTATTTCTCATGGTTAATTTTAATATTAAGTGAATATATGTCACATACATAGCAAGCAACTTTTTATATAGCTGTATCATACACCCATTGTCCAGAACCCACATTTTAAGTCTGAGACATTCTAGTTAGTAAAACGCATCACATACAGCCATTCCTATTTTCTTTCTCCTGTGCTCCTTCTTGGGTGGTCCAAATTAAAAATAGTTTTAGGGGGAGGTGAAATTAAAATTAGTCCCTAGAGATAGTTGAGAAATGTCTCAGGAAATACTTGGGGGGGGGGCTTTTTTTTTTTTTTTTTTTTTTTTTTTTTTTTTTTTTGTATGTGGACAATTTCTATTCATCAGAACCAAACTTTTCTGTGGGAATGGACCACACCATGTCAGCAAGTACAGAACATTGCCCAAAGAAAGAGACCATCATACACATCTACACAGCAATCCACACACTGTTCAGGGCAGTTACCTGGAGCATCTGATTTCAAATGCCAGCTCAGCCTCACTCAGTATGGAGATTTAAAGCTAAACTAGCATGCGAGGCACTGCTCTTGCTCTAGGTACAGAAACATTTAAAATTTCAAAGTGCAACAAAAAAAAAATCTAGAGCTTGAAAAACTGCTAAATAAATTTACCTTTCCATCTTGCATAATCAGTTAATTTGCAGATTAGCAGTTTAACACATTTACAATCCCTAGGATTTATACAGGTATCAGTCACCTCTGCTTGACAAAATTTCAGCACCAACAGACAAGTTTTTAACTGAGAATAAATTTTGTTTCCAGAAGCAATATTAAGGAAGAGTATTTCTTGTGGTTTTTGAGATCCCAAATTGTATAAATTGCTCTCATTTATCTTACAGTTTCAGGCTTTACCTAGAAATCTCCAATTCCTACATCTCCCAGCACTATACTGTATGCCAGAAGTGCTAAAACTGCAGTGATGCAGACCAAATCCTGCCTGCCAAAATAATCCAACTAGCCTTTGACACACTGCCTGGCCCTTTCTCTGCCAGGAGCCCTGCATCCTCTCTACCATCCCAGAGACCAAAAGCCAGGTATTTGCTGTTGTATATATATAAAGGTGTCAGGCATATATGAGCCTGTCATATTACATAAAAGGCTTTAATCTCATTCACCTCCTGTATTTTGTTAAGATAACACATTTGGACAGCTCCTACACATGACCTCATGTGTATGAACACTCGCATCATGCAGCCAGATGTGCTTAATTTGTCATGTGGTATCCAGTAATGTGATAGGCACATGATAGATCCTCATATACTCTACCCAAGTACCCCCAAAAAAGTCTACAAAACCAAAGAGATGTCAGCCTTGCTCTATATGTTCTTCATTATTAAGAGATTAATAAAAAGTAATTATGGAAACAGGAGAAGTGAATCTAACTTTTGTTTCAGTGGAGTTCTAGCACAATGAGGCTAGAAGTTAGTGCTTTTAAAATGCACCCTGCATTTGCAGGTGAAGGAATGTGCAAGCTTCTGTTTCTGATACACTGTGATACACTCAGGGACCAGAGTTTCACAATTTCAGTTTAAAAAAATGGACAGAAATATAAATAAAAGTATTTTAAGCCACTTCAGCAGCCCAGATTAGTACAACATACCTCCCTTGTGTTATACAAACATATTCCCCCAGTATCTCCAGTACTGAACTCGTGATATCCGTCACAGAATTGCAAAACAGGGCCACCTGGTAGCAGAGGAAAATTCTGGTTAGAATGCAGCCCAGGGAGTCCTTTGCTCTGCCAGCGGTACTTCCACAAACAAAGATTTTGCGTTTTGGCATCATCTTTGTTTACAGTGTTTCAGTTGTACTTTTAATCTATAACTGAGCCTTACAGCGTTAGACTGTTGGTATATCATAGCAATACTGCAGGAAGAGATTGCCAAAGCTTTTCTTTTAAGCTGCTGCAAGCTTCTTCAAAACACTCTCTGCTAAATTCAACCCATTAAAGCACCAAATGCTTTTGTTCATTATTTGAAATTAAATTCCAGCTGATCTCAGAAATTTTATCTGCTTCCACTTTGTAAGTAAGTCCAAATCCCTGGTGCTGTGTTGTAATTCTTATAGACATCACAAATAGGTTTCTACCAAGGCCGGCTGCTGGAGACATCAGAAAGAAATGGAAAACCACTGCAGATTCGTAACAAGAATGTGTCATTGCTAACTGTAGTTGCAATAGAGAGCATACTGAAAAAATAACTGTGGTATAATTGTATTTTGAAGATCAGTGCAAAAAATAAAAGCTCAGTTTAACAAACTGGAGTTCCATTTTATTGAGGTGTTTAGCTGGATAGGAGGGGTGAGAAGGAAGGGAAAATTACCTTCAGGAAAATTTCACAAATATCAGTGATGAATTCTTCAGCAACTTCCTGAAAATTACACACATTTTTGAATGTAATGAAACAAAGTAAAATTGGAGACAACCATACAAACGCAATTTTATATTAGTAGCTGACAAGCAATATACTGCAGTAGTTTTACTCTGGACTTTCTTACTGTCCTGCACTTTTACACTCCTATGGCTGAGCTGTCATGCATCTACAAGTACACACTTCAGTTCCATTTTCTTTTAAGTTTTGCATTATCACATACAGAAGTAAAATATCAGTGTAAAATCACATGGTCCAAGAAACTATTGGAAGTTGAAGAGGGGAATAATTCTCTGGGGCTTTGCTATAGCTCTTTTCTTTGGTTCAAGTCCTTTGAGTTGCTTCAACCTGCTATGCATATGTTTTCCTACATTTTTACTTCTTTCTATGCCTCTTCAAAAAGTATTTTTAGGTCTACTGGTGATTTATAGTAACTTCTCAAAATTCATGCATTTGTTTTCCTTGTTTGCTGCTCTATTATATTGCTATTATAGACTCTCCATAATTCAGCTCCAACCAATTATTTTTTATTCTTACATTTCAGTATCAAAACACTGCTGGATAGACTTCCTATAACTGTCTAAATCTGAAAATATTTCCCTCATTTATCATAGAAGTCTGAATTTAGCTGAATTAATATGGCTTATTTAGCCTTCTCTAAAGGAAATGTATAATACTTTACAGAAATAGTGTGGCTTTTTATATAAAAATCCCACTATAAATCATAGAAAACCAACATTTGGATATCCTGCTTACCCATGAAAAACAACGAACTCAAAATAGCTTTACCCATAAGTACATACACACGTGCATGTCTTTGTCTTTTCTCCTGATTGTTTCTGTATGAAAAATGGAAAATGCTGGAATGGTAGACTTGGAAGTGCAAATCGCAGTTTTATCTACATGGTCAACAGACTTCTATAGTTGAGGTTTAGCAGAATGAACCTGATGAATGAACAGGTAGTTCTTCCTCCATGCTCTCTGCTTTGCTGGACCCCTCTTCCAACCAGTCAAAATCCATTACAAAGGTAGCTGTTTGCAGGTTTGCTATCAGAGGCAAAAACAGGCCAAATGGCCACTCTGTTCTGATAGCAGGTTTTGATTGCTCTTGACCTAGATCAGACTTTAAGGGAGGACCCAGATTTTCTCCTTTTCTCTTCTTAAGTTTTCCTACTGATATTTCCTAGTTGATAAATATCCATATTAAATCCAAGATTAAAATATATAATTATATGGTAATATGATTGAAATATAGCTTTCAAGCCCAAATTCAACTCTTCTCCTTTGTTTTAAAATCATGTTAACTCCTACTTCCATTCAGGATGAGACACCAGTGTCTATCAGCCACCTGTTTGAAGATTTAAGAACAAAAAAGTTCACCTATAAGAGAATTCCTCTCAACAACAACAGTACTTACACATTATCTGCTTTCACATCTCACCTTGAAAATATTCTTTACTATGGTGTATCTATGATCAAGAAAATTTTTTAAAAAAGAAAAGCAATCCTAGACAATTTCAAGGAAAGGAAAATAACATGCTAGAAAACTCATTATAGAAATGGTTTAAAATATATAGTGGCCATTATTTTTTATTCTTTCCAGTAAAAATGGTAAGTTGAACAGGCTTATAAAAACACAGGAAGATAAAAATTCTGGAAAGAAGAGAATAAGAACACAGAAAGTGAAGATAAAAGAGGTAAAAAAGAGTAAAATTAAAAGCTTGAAGACATTATTGAAACAGAATAATCAGTCAAAAAGCAATACTAGAATAAAAGCTAAGAACTTAATTTATTTTTCAATAAAAAGCGACATCTCAGAGCTCCAGGAGAGGAAACTTCAACAAAGTCATCAAATACCACAGACCTCATGATGCAAATGATCAGATTTGCTTAGCACAGGAGAATTAGAAAATGGTTTGTCTCATGCTGATGCCCGAGGTATTTGTTTGCCTTAGCTCACATACTTTCTAAAGCAGCCTGACCTAAATATTCCTCTTTCTTTTTTCTAGGCCTCATTGAGAAGACAGACTTCTTAGTATTATTGTGAGGTTCACTGGGAGGTTAAAAACATGAAGAATTATCTTTAAGTATAAAAAGAGCAAAGTTTATTGTGTAAACATTTACAGTGCAAGCTGACCTTCTTCTGACTTCAGCTAATAAAGAGACCAGGGGGAAATGTTACGGGGCAGCAGTCCAGGAGACTGAATGCTGTGGGAAGATAAAGAGTGGGCCATAGTTGAACAGGGTAGGGGAGAGGGAGAAATGAACAACGCTTCCATGGGTTTAGGAAAAGGATTATATGGCTTAGGAAAGGGATTGCATGACACAGTTCTCCAAGGTAAGCTGGGGACTAGAGTCAGTGACCCAGAAGTTTCTTCCTGTGCCCTTAATGAAGTCAGTTTTTCAGAAATCCAGAAAGAATGAGCAGTTCCTTGAGGGTGCAGAGATGGAGGGCATCTCAGAGGCATGAGGCAATACTCACCCTTTGAACTATGCAGCCTGCAACTGTGCCATCAGCTCTGCAATCTGTTACATACTAATATATAAAATACAGCTTGTAGCATATTAAATAAATTATGTCTCATATATTTAGAAATCTTTAACATTAACAGTGACATGCGTGGTGTGGTAGGATGTGCAGTTTGTGATGGGGATTGGCAAGGATTTATGCTGGTGGTATACTAGTGGCCTGCAATTCATGGACAACTCAAATGAGCTGCCAGCCACAAGCCACTAGATCATTCACGTTTCCCAGTCAAAACAGGACAGTAGGTTTTGTGTAGTTGTGGACATGAGAAAGGCGTGTGGACAGATATCTGTATAACTTCTCTGCTTGTAAAATAAACAACATGCTACCACTGTGTATTATGGACAGTGATGATGAAATGTGTGACATAACTTCTATTTACCCTAACTTGGAATTTTTTGTACGTACAGTAAACTCTAGTGGTATTTAACCTAGTAGCTATAAAAGACACCAGGAAGTGAAGAAACAAAACTGAGGCATTGTTGTATGTCCTGAAAGGATACTGCAATGAGTTTACATACAAAATCCCAGACATTCCTTTTCTACTTTTTTACTCTTGCTTTGAATTTACATACTGGAATACATTTTCACACATGAAATAAAAAAGCTTTTCTTTAGGCAGATGGATTCGAAGAGCTATCACACCCCTTTTAAATTGCTAAAATGCTAAAATCACTGACTCTCTCTGTGTAGGAGATATAGATAGATAGATAGATAGATAGATAGAGATAGAGATATATGTATATATATTCATACAGGATATTGTTCTTCAGTTACTGGGAAGAAACTGTGAGAATCAAAAAAAAAAAATCAGTATAGAACAGTAGGTGCAAACCTTCAGTTAAGCTTTGTTATTCATCTCTGTCAACATTTATGAAATTCAGGAGTCTGGAGTGACAGAGACAGTAGCTAGTTTGGAATTTTTTTTAAAAAAATAATATCTCCAGGTTTCTCTTCCCCCTCTACTCTGGGAAATACAGCAAAGAGAGAAAGAGACTGCACTGACAGTATCAGCAGATTCTGTGTCAGAGAGTCAAGAATTCAAGTGGAATTACAAGGGACAGGTTTTAATTGAGGGAACAAAAAAGGGGAAAAAAAACCCAACCTAGTGCTCTTTTGAACTCTGACAAGACAGATGAACGTACAGCCAAGATATTTGAGAGTGAGACTGATGTCTTTCCACAGCAGATGCTTGACTATAAGTTCAGACTGTCCATATCAGAATTTGACATGAGGTTTAAAGTACAAAACAGCTGAGTTATCTAAGAAAAAAAACTTAGTGAGTCTTGGAGCAGGAAGAGCAAATAATTACAGTACTAAGGTATCCAGTACCTTTAACAGAGTATGAATTGCCTGCAAGACTTTATGCTTTTCAGCTGTGGAGGGATTCCCCTCTTCTTTAACAATGTAGTTAAAGCATTACATACCCACAGTGAAATAAGGACTTGCACAGGCATCGAACAGTGTATAAGTCACTACATTAAGTCACTAAAGAAATGATTTCTTACAAAAATACTCCTTCCCTCTCTTTTCTAAACAAAGCTGAGAAATGTCTATGTCTCCTGCCACTACCCAGCATGTATCTAGTCTCCTTGTGTAAATTCTTTAAGACGCCCACAAAAAAGATGAGAAAATTTGCTATGAATCAGGCCCTGAATATCTGACAGCAAATCCCATGCTGAAATCCTAGATGCAGGGTGGAACAGATTTCTAGAGAATAACTGGAATTCTGCCAAGAATTTTTAAGAGCTTTAATGTCTTGGGAGAATATATAAAAACAACTTCATGTTTCAGCTAACAAATGTAGTAAAACAAGTTCCTGAAGGGGGAGAACAGCACTTTGCATGTATTTGGGTGCTCCCTTTAATTCCAGTGTTTCTTTTTCCTTCCTCTATCCTATTCCTTGTTCCTATCTATTTTGACCTAGGAAGCAGCTTTATAAGCTGCTTTTCCCTCTCACTCAGCCAACAGGGAAGGGTCATAAGTAGGGCAGCCAGTTCCCTCTTCTCTGAAAGTTGTATGGCTGTTCTTCTTTAGACACACCTCTTATTTGAGCCTCAGCACAGTATGAGCCCTATAACAAATTTATAAGCTGCAGTTCTATCCTGCACACTATCTAGACCAGACATATAACAGTCATCTTCATTATAACTCAAACATTGAAAGCATACTATCATCATCTCTTATGATTAAAACAGGGCAAAGTGTCTATAGTAATGTCTTATAAAATGATATTTAATCTCCAGCACGCAAAAGACCACTACTGCACCACTTGAAAAAGCTTGTGTATATTGTCTGTTCTGGAATAAAGATCTCTCCACTTTGAAGAAGCCTGTCTGACCTCCATGAATAATAAACTCTTTAAGAACTTCAAGAAGAATCCTCAAGGAGATCAGTCAAGTGAAACCAAAAGGAAGGACAAGAATACAAGATTAAAGAAACCTCTGATATATTCTTGACAAAGTTGATTTGAGCACCTAAAAGTTTAATAGATTTAACTGACAATAGCTAAAGCTAACTCACACTTTATGGCTTGTGTGATCCTTGTTTGAAGTGTTTTAGATATGTGTAAGCACTCTCAAGCCATCTGTACTTTTTATAGTATGTGGTATGAGGCTATAATTTAGGAAAATGTGGTGGCTATTAGAACTTTATCAGTTCTCAGAGTGAATAACATGTTTTACTTAAACAAGATATAACAAGGAAATATCACTCATTGGCTATATCTACATTAGCAAGTGACTTGACAGAATATGCACAGGTAAGAGATTGAAGTAGTCAGCGTAGACGCCCCTATGCTGTAGGTTGTTGGCAGGTTTTATTTCAGACTTGATTTAGTCTGATTCTATGAAACAAACGAGCCATATATGGTTAAACTGTGCAAAATGGAGCAGTCCTTGATTTAAGACCACATGGGGCTGTGGTGCATTTGATAAGCACTTGGATCAGAGCATTCATTTTTTTTCTTAAAAACTTTAGGTCCAATTGTATAAGATTTCAAAAGAGCCGAATGAGGACAACAAATATATTCCCCCTTTTCAGGTGATAACAACAAGAAAATAGAAATTACAGCTTCATTCTTCATTTATTAGCTTTTTGAGCATTTCAACATTTACTTCAATGCTAGCATCTTAGAGCTCTAAAATAGGAGTGTAAAAGACAATGTTGCATCATTAGGACTGGCACCTCCTTCCATTTTTAAAGCACTTCTGGTATAGAAGGTGAAAGGCTGTAGAACAGGCCAAGAATTGCTATCTGGAAATAACATATAACAAGAACAGCCTTTAGTGACTGATTACCCCTCAGAATAAAAATTGATCAAGGTTGCCACTAAATTCCTAGAAGAGGCTGCAGCTGCTACTTGCTTGCAGCTACTAGCACTGGCTGCAATGCTTGTAGTAAGATGAAGAATCTTCATATTCATCTATCACCAAAAAAAAAAAAAAAAAAAGAAAGAAAAAAAAAGCAAGTCATCCCTCTTTATGTTAGAAAAATGGTTTGCTCCCCAAAAGATACTAGTATTTCTGAGGTAATTTAGCTGAGGTACAAGAAGCAATGAAATAATCCAAACCTCTGAAGAAGTAAATTTCAACAGTCATAAATTCCGTAAGTTTCCTTACTATACCTTTCCATACCACGAGAAAATGCAGGCAAGGAGATTTAAAATAACAACATCATTTGTGCACACAGGTTAATCTTGTAAACACCACTAAGTGTATTCCTAGGCCTTGCCTTGCAAGTCTCTAGTTTATTTAAAATTTGTGTCCAGTATTTGCTCTCTGGCAAAGCCAGCACTAATGGATGGTAAAAAAAAAAAAAAAAAAAAAAAGAAAAAAAAAAAGAAAAAAAAGGAAAAAAAAAGAGTAGTAATGACTCAAAGTCCCCAGAAAATGCATTTCTGAGTGATGCTGAAATTCAGTCCCAGAAGCCAACAAATGTAAACAAGCTATTCCACCAGCCCTGTGGTGGGTTTAGCATATAATAAGGAGAAAAGTGAGGATGTAAATTCAGCAGGAAATGTGAAAACTAAGCCTCCTCACTGGAGATTTCATCTTCATAGAAGTAAGTAAGAACAGGCTATGCACCAACTCAAAGAATTTCAGGATTAGCAAAAAAAAGGATTCATAGTTATGCCATCATTCCCATCCAGAAAACATTTTGTCAAAAAGGACTGACCTTCAGTCAGTAGACGTAAACACACTTCGAACTGATCATGAATATGAGGATATTTTAACACTCAAATTTCTGCTTTGTAAATAGAATAGCTAATTTTAGCAGCATCTTTCCTCATTTGAGAAGAACAATAATAATACTGCTTCTTTTCCCTCTTACACCTGTGCAAGTAATTGAAATCAAAAGAGCTCCACTGCCACCTGCAATCATTAATACCAGCACAGAACATCATTACAAGAACATAACTTTTTAATGAACTTTGATGTGGACAAAGCTTCTAAATCTCATCATTTTATAAAAATATGGCACTCTACAGCAGTACCTAGTCCTTTAATTTCATTGTTTCATAGGCCCCTCTAAGTGTCTCAAGTTTTTCTGTTGTTAATTCAAACAGAAAAAAGGAGACCTTATGCATATTTGGAACATTCTTTCTCTCTCACTCTAATGAGGCAGAGTTGCAACTATTTTTAGCATGCCCATATTAAGGTCTTCTTAAATGAGAAGTAAAAGGCCCTTCCTTAAAGCACTCCGTACACAGAATTCCCATTGAAATCATGAGTTCCTCATGTGGCTGTCTGATGTGAGTAGGTCTTTAATTCTACTAGAAATTCTTGAAAGGATATAGAGAAACAGACTGTTCTACCATGTTGATAACGCATGTGTAACTGGAAGGAGAAGTTATTCCCTTATTCTACCGAAGTCATTATATCAATAATCAAGCAATGAAAGTCTTTGTAGTGCATCCAGTCTTTGGTGACAAGATCAATAGAGTATTAGATTATTATGGCAGGTAACAGACACTTTTTCCACAAGCACCTGTGGAAAGGCTACAGATTCTGACTTTAGTTAGACCTTTGTCACTCTTTTACTAAACCTTTCCAAGCACTTTCAGGAATACAGTCTAGAAGAAATTACTCTGAGATGAGTGCAAAGTTGGCTGAACGTTGTCCTGAGAATATGGTTATCACTGTTCACAGCCAAACTGGAAGTATTTACCAAATTTGGCTTCTGAGGGGTCTGTGCTATTATACAGTTTCATTGATGGCCTGAACAATGGAGTAAGGAACCTTTGTGAAACCAGCGTCAAACTAAGGTGGGCAGCAGGCATTTCTGAGAATAAGACTGGTGTGGAAATGATCTTTACTTGTTGGAACAATACTCTGAAATACAGAAGGGTTCAGAAAGGAGTAGTGCAAATTCCTGCACTTAAATAAGAATTAACAACTCTATAAATATAATAGGAGGAAAAGCTAGCTCATCAGAAGCTTTGCAGAAAAGGATCTGGGGGACTCCAAATTGCATATGAATCAGCAATGTCAGGCTGTTTCAAAAAATACCAAGAACCAGTTAAAGATGTTAAAATGAGCATGATAAGTCAGGTAGCCTAAGGAATCCTCTCACTTTTGCTAGCCCCCCAGCCTCAAGGTGGGCATTTTGTTCAGTTGTAGGAACACATTTCAAGAAGAATGGCAGCCGGTGAAAGATAGTCCAGAAGAGAAAAACAATCAGAGACTGATAAAGTACGAATCTTAAAGAAAGAATGGAATTCTTTAGGATCCTATGAAGAAATATGATGATTGTCTTTAAATATGGTAAAGGGTGCCACAAAAGAACCCATTTTTCTCTTTATCCACAAGCACTAGGTCAAAAATATTAGGTTTAAATAGCAATTAAGAAGATGTAGGCTAAATATTAAAAAAAATGTTTCTAATAATAGCATGTTTTCTTAAAAGAAACTGGAGAAATAAGGGTGAGAACACAGTAAGATCCTTCCTTAGGATCTGGGATAAACAAGTAAAGATCTTAAGGTCTCTTCCTGTTGTTGTTTCCTTGAGCCCATGAGAACTTAATTGTCCTCTGTGTCTTCTATTAGAAAAACTATAGAAGAGCTAATCTTAGAATGAAGCAAGGGTAAAAATGGGCAGACAGGCAGCTTCTCCTGAGTCTTTGTGTGTGTGTGTGTGTGTGTGTGTGCACTCACATATTCACATACATTTCTGTGAAAGCATGTATATACACACACATGCATATATGTGCATGTACAAGTACAAGTGTGTGGCTGCACACATACTTGTGTGAATGTGGTGCCCTTAAATATCTGAAATTTGCTTTTAAAACCAATAAACAAGGGCTCACCTTCTCTGAGACGCATTGGAGCACATAGGGTAGCTGCTATTAATGCAAGTATTCTTGCACACAATTTTCCCCCAAAGTTCCCTAGGTTTGGAGGGGTACAGAAGTGAAAGTGAAGCAACTTTTCTTGAAAGGGCAGTTGCCATGGCTTTTGTCTCATTTACATCTGTGTATATCATTGAATTCAGAAAAATGACAAAAGTGTAAAAACAGATATTTATAATATATGAAGAGCTATAGATCTGGAGGAGATTTGTTCCATGCGGGTGAGTAGGATTGCTCAGCAAGTATGCTTGATAAGACTTGCAAATAATAGCCTAATGATGGAACCAGAATATGATACAAAATAAGCATCTAAGCAATGTAGTCTATATCTAAGCCTGATGAATGAAGGAGACAATCATCCCTAGCATTAGACCAAATGGTTTTCATTTACACTTGGCAGCTTCTTTTCTCCATTTTGGAATCTCTAGGCAAAGTTTTCCTCATTATTGCCTTCCCACTCTGTAGTTTCAGTGCTCTGGGTGGCTGCCCAATGAAAAATTAATCAACTATGTGCATTTCACTTAATCATACCAATACATCACCTCTACTCATGACCACACAGTCCAAAGAGTGGCAGCACAGAAGAAATCTGAGAACATACTAAAGTTAGATGGGAGGACATGAAGGAAGTTAGCTAATTTTATTATGAGAACAAAGTTAGTTAATTAAATCCCTTTAAAGGTTTATGAGATGGCCTGAAGAAGCCAGGAAAGAAAGTTTTCCCCAAATGGAGCACAGCAGAAGCCAGTCATATTACTTGCAGGAAAGACAGAATGGGAATTTCCCCTAAAAAGATTTAGCTGCTTCCAGCAATGTAGAAAATGATACTAAAAAATCTTGAGTATACATTTTTTTAAAAGCCTCCACTCACTGCAACCATGATATACCCTATGTTGTTGCTTCAAAAAAAGATATAAGCTCTACGAGAGGGGGAGAAGAAGAAAACCTTCAGCTTATGCATGGTCATTAGAAACTTGAGCTTTTATCAGCCAAAATTTTCTGAAGATCACTTCTTCACAAAATTCCTGAGGCTTTCACAACTGGTAGTACTCACTAGGCTGCGCATGTGCCTCCCCAGGGAGTAAATTAATGTGTTCCATTCCCTCAGAGCCCTTCAGACTCACTGGACTGCACATGTACAATGTAAATGAACATGCTCCAGCCTAAGGCTGCTGCAGGTAAAGCCAGAATTTTGCTGTAATGGCTGGAACTGTGACCAAGAACCTGTCTCTCCTCCAATCTCAGTAATCCCCTGCTAGCAATATACAGCAGGAAACCATCTAATTCTCATCCAAAGGGATAAGAGTCAAAATTGAATAGTAA
This sequence comes from Rhea pennata, assembly GCF_028389875.1. Taxonomy (NCBI): domain Eukaryota; kingdom Metazoa; phylum Chordata; class Aves; order Rheiformes; family Rheidae; genus Rhea; species Rhea pennata. The sequence continues at coordinate 91,385,178 of NC_084664.1, forward strand.
AGCAAGGGGAGAGGGGCAAAAGAAAAAAGCATAAAGATATATCTAAGCAAGAATATTAAAAAACAGAGGAACTGGGAGAATGTGAGAAAGCAAAAGATGGAAAAAATGAGACTCACAAGTTAGTAGAGCTTGAGGCTGGAGATGATGCTTGGCAAGGGAATTGAGACATGATGGAAACAGTTTAGATGAGAAAGAGAAAAAAGAATCAAGCTGGAAAGGGAATGAACAGAAAAGTTCGTGCCCACTAGAGAATAAGCTCTTCTAGAGCCTGAAGTGAAGCTGAGCATCTAACATTTTTTGACCGTTACAAATGCCATTATCAAAATATCTTATGCTCATCTAGTGATCATTCACACAGGACAATTCACAACCACTGTTCCTTTAGCTCAAGGAGCAGAGAGCTGAGCAATTAATCTAAACCATCCTGATTAACCAATCTGTAGAGGACCATTGGCCTCATTTTCAAAACAGGGAAAAATTACACACGTACACAAAGAGCAAAATTCAATGAGTATTGCTAATTTGCAGAGTCATAGTACTTCTCCTTTTTAGGAAAAAGAGAATGGTTGAGGTATGGCTAACTTCTATTAGCCCCTTGTGGAGACACCTTATTTTTCTAGAGGGCCCTTGTCTCATTCAAGAATCAGGATGCATCAAATCTGAAATAATGCACTACTATTCAGTACTTTTTCTCCTGGATTTCTTGTTTCCTGTAGTTCACTCCTCTGTACTTTATTTTCTGCAGTTCACTTTCTACTTTCACAGCAAGTGCAGAGGAGGAGGTATAGAATACTATATAGAAATCCCTTTTCCCATAATAGTCTTCATTAATTCCTCTCAAAAGCATATGAGCAGCTATGCCTACACTACTGATTAAAATAGTCCAGGCACTGTTCATGCCAGAGGGCTGAGAGCAAGTGACAACACAGTCCATATTCTCATCAATAATCTCTCCTCCTCACCCTCAAAACAACATCTAAATTAGGCTGCATCTAAATTATGTATTAGGAACCAATCCTGGGCTGAGCTCTCCCCTAGACTGTGTCCAGGCTTTTACCAAGAAAATATACTTTGTCTTGAATCAAAGGCATGTAAGGGGTGGGGGAAGAATCATACTAACAGTTACATGGTGTGGGCAACCACAAGCCAATGCTCAAGCCCAGGTACTTTCTGTGTTTTATTTACTAGAATGGGGGTAGCCAATAAGACTAGAATTCTATGAGATAAGTTCCTATTAGGTAACTAAAAACTATTATTAGATGGTATAATGGTGTTTTCAAACAAATGTGCTTGACTTTGCAACTTTAGTAAAATGTTTTTAGTATCATTTCTCTGTGTGTGTGTGTGTCATTCAGAGAGGGATGCCAAACCCTGCATAACAAGCTGGTTGATACATCCAGAAAGAGAGGGAAAACATCTGAAGAAACAAAGCAAAAGAAACAACTATTGAATTGGAAATCTAAGTTCCTCTATTAGATAATTTTCAGGTTTTATACCTTAACGCTGAACAAAATGCATACATTATGCACATGTATCACTAATTCCTGAAACAGTGTGTGCAGCATGGCTTATCATGCTGCAGACAAGCAATTGGCAGGTAGTTTTTACAACAGCAAGATGGATTCACAGTATGGGGTGTGTTGATTGTTCATGTCAGTCCCTTTGAAATTTTAAAGCAGTAGTAATCAGAGCTATAAATCTCTCTTAAGTATAATTAAATTACTATTTATACCTACTGTTGTTAAAACCAGCCTGAGAAATTACTTTTAGGGCACCATTACTGAAGAAATAATCTCTTTAAAACAATAATCACTAAGTACAATTCATATATCTACTTTCTATAATAAGAATGCATAATGCAGGTGTTTAATACTATTGAGTGTCTTTTCTTATTAAAAAGTATGATAAAAGCATTTTCAGACTTCAAAGTTTTTTCATGTTATACTGTAGGTCTGGGAGCATTCTCCAAAGCTGCAATATCCTGAGATGAAGGATGATATAAAGTGTCACTTCTGCACAAGACATCCAATTGAGGGACACAAGTTTTGTATTAGACAAATGCAAGTTATGACTACTGTAGGGCTCTGAAGGGAGTATGATGATAAAGAGGAAATTATGATCAATTGAATAAAACTAGAGTTATCTCCACAGATTTTTATCTTTTAGGAACATATTAGGAATTCTAAATGATAGTAAATTTATGTAATCTTCTCCAGTAGTTCACTCTTGCTGATTTACATTTTATTTCCCACAGGAACTTTCTTGACTTCTTCTTCTTTTTTTTTTTTTTTTTTTTAACAGCAGCGAGAAAGCATAACAACATTCAGTCAGTAAAAGCATCTAGTATTATCTTCTGATTAAACAGATCTCATAGATATTTACATGAACCTACAAAAAAGACATAGCTCCTAAGGCCCCAGGTCAAAACACTGTATTTCAGGGAGATGGGGACATTTTTCTTTTTCAGAATGCTCCAGGATGTAAGTGTTCATGGCTAGCTACCTTACTGTAGCTGTAGGCACTGCAGGCTTTGGTCAGAGCCTGTTGATGCAGCTCTAAGATTACTGACACTGCAGTGAGTACCTTCATTTCACACTAGCAACTGCAGGAAGAACACAGATAACAGGAGCTACTTCCAAACCCACGGCTGGAATAATCCACACAGACAAAAGATCAAGAAGTTATAATACTGAGATACAAATTCTATTAGCATACACTATATTACAGGATCTAGAAGCAAAATAGACTGTACCTAAAAACCACAAGATGTTTAAAAAACACTTTGTTTCTCATTTTACTAGTGGAGGTCCACGATCCTGGAGGTTGCTTCCTGCAGAAGAGACTCCTGAATTCAGCAGTCCTCAGAGAGGCTTTGTCTATGACCTACTCATGTGAAGTTAGGAGCAAGATTACTCCCAAGGTCTCACAGTATTATAAAGTAAGTTCCCATATGTAATATCCTTCCTTTCCCTCAAGGAGTTACTTCATTCCTCCATTAATATTTTATTATACAAATCTCAGAAATAGAAATAACGTATGTTTTGAATGATATGTAGCAATAAGCAAGAACTCCAATTTGATGTAGCTTTCCATTGAATGGTTCAGCTCAGGCATTTTAAACACAGTTTTGGCTTCATTATCTTTATTTTTCTATTAAAATCCTAGCTTGAAGAATTTTTCTAATTGATATATTTTAACTTTAATATTAATAAGCTCAATTTAGCTCTCTAGATATTGCAAAATAGTATTAGTCAGATCTAACTTACCTTAAAAATCATAGGTTGGGCATAATTCTTCATGTAATAACATGTGCCTCCAACATAGCACAATCAATCTTTCCTGTGCTATTAGATTTTCTCTTAACTCAGCATTAACCATACAGTACCTTGAGATTTTGATTTTGTTTACTTTGCTACAACTTACTGATATTTCATGAAATCTGTCAGCTCTTCGTCAGTTTATCTTGATTACAGGTATCACTTAAACAGCTAGAACAGCTATTCACAGATATAGTTTAGGAGAAGAGGGGGTGAGACCTTCACAGCACTGGTCCTGCTCTAATAAGTAGCTAATATGATAAAACCATCTAGTTCTACTCTTACAGATAATAGTGCTGTTGACGTCAGTGCTACAGAAACAGATTTCAAGATGTGAAAGACACAACCCTATTCAACATCAATACTTAAGATTTCCTTTATGATTCCTAGCAACTTTTTTGTAGAGGCCCAAACACAGGCCCTGCTTATGAGTGGGCTCATTTAAGTTAATACCTACAAATATTGACCACAACTTGTTATCAGGTATCAGTAAGCAACTATGCCCAAAGGGAACGTGTATTCCAGCTAAAGTTTGGCTTATGTCCCAATCAGCCAGCTTTTACAGCTCTTAAAGCACAGTAAGAGAAATATATACACTGAACTTGTTGCATAGGGGCTTCAGATAGTCGGACAGCCATTTATTGCACAAGCAATCTGTTTAGTTAGAGACAGTAGAGGTGCATTAAGAGGTAAGAAGAGACTTCTAAAAATAAAATGTCTAGAAAATAAGATGAAAATAGAGAAATGTTACACTTCTCAATTTGAAACACTTATATTTTTTTCTGAAAGCGTTCCCAAGACTACAAAATGCTTCATATGTCCTCTGAGTTTTGACTACTCCAAGTACAGTAGCATATGCCTGTGCTGTTTTACCAAATTTTCCAAAGATTGGATTTGCTTCTGTTTTTTATTCCAGTGTATGCATGTGTAAAGAGGGTCTAAGGTCTGGTACAACTTTATTGAATCAATGCAATTCAACACATCGATGTTACAATTTTTCTATAGTAATCCAATTGTTTTGACAACATTTGAAAGTTTTTTCTTAACTAACATATATTTATGTGTTCTACAAGTCCAGCTTGTTGGTAATGAGGTCTTAAAGATGAATGTTTCAGCACCAATTTTTACACTAATATCAAAAAATATCATCACAAATATATACCTAATCAAGGACCTCCCAGTATTATTAAAGTCTTCGGGAAGTCCCAGTCTAGCTAAACTGGTCTAGGATTTGAAGTGATAAAATTAAGGACTGTAACTACTGTAAAGAGAAACACCCCATGAGATGGTAGAAAAGAAAGATTTAATAGAATTCAAAGATGAGATGGCCAAAAATATAAGAGTAGAGGCAGAAAAACAGAGTGGTTAGTTAAGCCACCAGGAATTGGGAAAGAGCATTTGCTCTATGTTTTTATTCTGGTATTTGAAATAAGGTGTCTTTGTATTTGGTAGTATTAGTTTGGATCTCATCAGCAACATGCTGCGTAATGCCCAGTGGCAATTTCTCATACTGGTATTTTACAATAAATTCAGAAAAGACTAAGTAAAGATGTCAGCTGATTAGATTTTCATTTTTGAAAGGGAGAGGCATTTAATCAGTGAAGACAGGTTCCTCAGTTCCTTTCTAAGAATTTTGCTATAGGTCCAGTCCTACACCATGGGGAGCCTGATCACTGCCTTCAGTGGGAAGATGGCTGGGTCTTATGAAGGTAGACAAGATAGACAAGGAGCTGGATCTCTCCCCTCTGCAGAGTGGAAGAAGTTCTCTCACTACAAGTGCAGAACAGGTAAAATACAAAAGCTACTCCTATACGGAGCCTTGCAGATATTTAAGGGTTGGGCACAGAGAACATTTCAAGATGTATTTTCCTCCTCTGTTACTGTTGCCTACGTCCTTACAACTTACCTTTATGTCGAACAGCTCATACAGGCGCCATACTGCCAAAGGTATTTGGCCATGTCAGCAACAACTCCTGATCCGTGAATCCCATGTTAGGTAATCCTCACTTTGCCCAATTTGCAACCAGCTCCCAAACCATCTACAGAGGGAGAAAAAATGCAGATTCTGAGAAAAAAGAGAGAGAAAGAAAAAAAAAAACATTAGAGACAGACTTAGTAAGAACTCACCAGATGTAGATATAGAATGCAATGTTCCTCCACATGGCACTGAAGTACACTATTAATATACCAGTACTGTACTCCTAAAAAAGCAGAAAGCTGCATTGTTAGATATAAAATTTACAACTTTGTGATTTGTTTTATACATGTGCGCGCACATATGCATATATATATATATATTCACATGTGTTTGTGTATGTGTATGTTTATTTATTTACTTTCTCCATTTATTTTTAAAATAATGAAAACATTTGCACATCATCATCTTTTTGATCTAACCTTTAGCTCCAAATATGCTAGTGGCCTTGTGGCCACCTAGCAGGATGATGTCACTGACTTTCATAGACATAAGATAAATTGTGGTGTCGGGAAACAATAATATTGGGAGATTTCAACAATGCCTATGTAGATTAAATAAAAGTCACATTAGGGCCTGGTGTTGAGACCAAATTTTTAGACATTGCAAACAACTCATTCATGGAGCTGCTAATGAGAAAATCCACAAGAGGGAACCAAGAAGAGAAAATCCTTGAGCCTCAGCAGTGCTCTAAGCACTTCTGAAACTAGCACAGATTGGACAATCCATAAGTACTGTTTGCACACAGTGGATTTGTACTAAAGGGTTAACAATTTTAAAGTAACAGATTTCACAAGTTTTAAGGTAGTAATTAATATGTATGTATTTATGAAGTGACAAATATTTCGACTGTCTGTCTTTGTACTTATCATTACTTCTAATGCACATATACTGTTGAATTGACTCCTCTATGTTATCTTTTACTTTTTATTCATAGTCTAGGAAGTGTTATTGGTTACGTTTTCTTACTTTAATTGTTCTAATTTAGTACTACACTTTTTAGTAGAAAAGCTAATTTGAAATGGCAAAGAGTTAATTATGGAATTTTCCAAGGGAATCTCCCAAGGAAAGAAACAGATATGAGCAAAAATCAATGAAATGCTAATTTTAGAATCTAATTGCTACTTTCATTTTTTTTAACAAAGTACTCTTCTATTAAATCTACGTATAGAGAAACATCTCTAAAATAAACACATCCTTTCAATGTTCTGAATGCTACAAAGAGGAGTTAAAAATGCACTTATAAAGCAAGCAAATTAGACTGTGCTTTAAACACGGACCCTAACATAAGCTTTTATTTAACTCAAAATATTTATTTGCCTGATTAAATATTAATATCTAAAACTTATACATGTCCTTTTAATTCTGAATAGATGTAATTATGCATAACAAGCTCAAATTCTTTTTTTCTTTCACAAAGTCAGACTTTTGAACTCTTCCATATGACTATGGCTATTTGTTTAATAATCTCTGTTTCTAGGACTCCAGTAGTTCAAGAAATTTTATATTAATGCTTGGAACAGACTTGCTTTAGCTGAATTAATGTCACACAAGATATCAACCAAACCTCTGTTGGTCAACAAACATAGATGCAGGCACGTGTACAGATCTCTGATGGGAAATCAGGCTTCAGCAAAAGCTTTTGCATTTGAAATCTGAAGCCAGAAGCTCTCATTTTTAGGAGATGAGAAACTCTTGTCAGCTGGTGAGATTTGTTTTGATGAAAGCTTTGAATTTAAAAAGGAGAATATTTCAGAGATGGGTCTTTGGCTTCCAAAATAACCAAAACACTATTCTTGTACTGACATGCCTGGTGAGATTTAAGTAGAAGAACCTCCCATGCCACTGACCCTTTCAGAGGTATTCACTAAAACTACAATAGCACACTACTGTAAGTAAAAAGCTTAGGAAAGTATTTCAGATAGTCTGCCTCTTCTCGCCCTAGTTTCTCCTATCTGGAAATTGCTCATTGGTTGCTATTTCAGCTGGCCTATTTTGCTTGTCCAGATTGAAAAAAGAGCAGCCCATCTCCTCAGGAGATTGTCAATGCAATATAACAATCTGCAGCATTGACATCTTATGAGATTTTCTAATTTGAGCCAGACATTATGTCTCAGTAAGAAACATTAGCTTTAAAGGGCAGTAAATCTGTATAACAGGCCAGTACTCCTGCATTTGTATTTCTAGACTCATGTACATTTGCAGATAATTAATTTGTTCAGCCATATCAAACTATACTCATACAGGCCAGTAGGCCTTGGAATACAAGAACAGGACACAAGAGAACCAGCTTCACTTTCAACTTTACCCACTCTCCGCATCAGTTTGAATGAAACAGTTTGAATAAAACAGCATCTGCTCAGTTTCCATACATGCAAAATGGAGATGATGCTACTTTCTGACAATTGTAAAGCACCCTTGGTTGCTTGAATGAAGACAGGCAGGCATTAAAACTAGATTTTAAACAACTTTCAAGTGAGTCTCAGGAAAATTTTCTGAATACCACTGCATGCCAACAGGGGTTACCCATCTAACTTCTTCAGACTTCTTTGCTGAATCAAAAAGTCACTTTTCCTGCCCCCTATGTTACCTATGTATGTACTTCTGATAACTTCTGACGCCTCTGTAGTTTGCTGTCAAGAGAATTTTTATTAAACTCTCAAACTGGCTATATACAGCCTGTTAAATTAAATATGTTCAGAAAAAGATTAAGTTTACTACTTGCAAATGGAAACAAATTTATTCTTCATATATTAAATTAAAAGAGATACCTGAGACACATAGCTACTACAAAAACCGAATCTGTATCATGCTGCAATTGCACAACAGGGCATAGGACTTGTCTCTTTATTGAAGTTGTCAGCTGTCCATCAAATTGGGACACAGATTACAAGTTATTTTACCACTTTTTATTATTTATTTTCAAGTTTAGGGGACAAAAATTCAAATTTTATCCAAACACAACTACTGATACATAGCATAAGTTTTTATGCACTGCTACCCTGCTGGTAAGGAATTCATTGGAAAACATCTATTTTCTGGAATATATATTCTTTGGTAAATCCTGCTTGTAAACATATCTTTTAACACTCATCTGTATTTTTCACTCAACTGAAAGACTATCTAACAATGCACTGTAGTTTATGTCTGGCCTCTAGATGATGCTACAATGCTTTTAACTCTCTGGCATTAAGTAATATATAACATGCAAGCAACTTTGAACTATACTCAAACCATTTGGTACAGTAGCTTAAAAGCAACAGGAAAGTGATCCTGTGTTAAAAACAAACAAACAACAACAAATAGAAGCACCAAGACCCTTTTCCCCAGAAGGCTTCTACTGGAAGTTAATTGATGTTAAGCACAGAATAAAAGATTTTATTAGAACTGGTTTGATGCATTTCATAATAAAGACCCTGTGACACCTAAAGTAGATCAAATTCCATGACAACTACTCTTACAATCTGTAGCAACAGCTCTTGAAAGCCTCATCTTGCATCCTCGATTTTCTCCACTGCCATAAAGTAGCCTTTGTTCCATTTTGATCCACCTCAAGGCATACATATGTGACTTACTGACAGACAGTCACTGGTAAAATATGATGATTACCAAAGATTTTCCCAGTCCCGGAATATACTTTCCTGATGATTCAGCCTAATTGCACAACATGTTAACTACCATGACATTGGCCAGGTGATTCAATTGGATCAGGTTCCCCTCACTTGTAGCTGGCCCTAACAACATGCCTGAGCAGACCTTGGCTGCTCTCTAATTCTTCTGCTTCCCTTTCTTTGTGACAGCTTCCTGTTCACCTGCTGCCCAGCTCCACGAAAGGATGCAGGAAGTCTACATTTATGGTTCCAAGTGTGAAAAGTTGAAAACGAGTTGCAGGCAGGTCATCAGGACTGTAAAAAAATAAATTGCCTTTTTTTTTTAAGAAAATCAGTCAGCAAACTGCTGACTGGAGTCAGCAAACTAGCATGCAGGGAAAAGGCTTAATTTTGTGAGAAGAATATGATGAAATTTTGACAGATACTAGAAACTTGATACTATTATAAAGCAATCACATGCTTTTCAAAATTTTAGCAGAAGAGGTGAAATTAGTGCCATATTCTTTGTTTTAAGCCTTAGAAAGGAAACTACATTCTTCATGTCATGCTTGCTAGTGACCACAAAGAGGTGAATCGCCAATGATAGCCACCCTGACATGCACCTGTCATGTTATACTACACTAACACATAGCGGCTCCAATAATAAATGCAGACATTATCTTTAAACCATTAACATATTAAGAAATAACAGATAACAGCACTCCTAGTAATGGATATGTACTGACTTCTTAAGGATGTGAAGCTGCAAAAGCTCCCTATTCCCAAAGGCTGAGGGAATCTCCTACTTCACATGCCTGTACCGTCCCTGATGAGTTGACTTTCTGTAGCATAGTTCTTGATTAAACTAGCTGTCAAATATACAAACTGGGACCCATATAAACTGCACAATATATTAAGATAACGAATTCATTGTGTGGCCAAATGTGACTGTTCATATGTCTGTCATACAAAAAAATGCACTTCATAGAGGGCATACTCAGAGCATACTCCAGTAGTCTGCAGCCAGATGAGTTTCTGTAAATTGAAAAGAGGAGGAAAGGAACTTTACATCCTTCTTTTTTTCCTCTTTAGTTTTTCAATCCTAGCTGCTGCCAAAGACCTCAGTCTTTGTGGCCCATAGATAAATATGTCACTGTCTATAGTCACATGGAGGATTATTCATGGGAGATGGGGGAAGGAGTTCACATTTGTTTTGCTAGTGCATGAGGTAGTCAATTCCTGTGTATACATCAGGAAGCTGTTACACGGCTTAAAAAAATAAATAAATAAAAGAGGAGATTATCTTATGTTTTCAGGGTCCATCTCAGCGCCATGCAACAGCTAATCAGAGCATGTAGATCTGCAATTACACAGTGGTGCATAGACCAGCAAGACAGCAGAGTCTTTTAAAAAGAAGGTGTGGGAAAAAAATACCAAGAGGACCAGCAGCTGAAGAACAGTCATTGCTACAGCCTCTGACAGCTCTTCAGGCTGGAGAAAGTGTTTTTCATGACAGCCCCTATAACATTAACCACTTCCATGTCTTGATTAGGCAGCACTGGCATACCAGGAGGGGGAGAATTCAAGCAGGCAGTGCTGAAACAGATGGCAGTGCCACAGCACTCCTCTTGCCAGCTGCCCAGGAAGCAGCTTTCTCTACCTTGTAATAAAAATCACAGGAGTTCAGTTGGCCTCCCATGCCCTCATCCACTGCATTAGAAGAGTGATGCAGCAGAAGAGAAGTACAGCAGGATCAGTGGATGGAGCATAGCATAGGAACAAGAAAACCTATAAAGGAGAGGCTTGTGCACATCCATATTCTAGCATGCCTGAAATCAGATGTACCTGCCAGAAACCTATAGCATTTAGGTTTATTTCCAATTGGAAGTGCAAAAGGAAAACATAGTAAATAATTCCATATATCTGAAAAATTAAAGCCTGATTTGAAATCCAAAGACAACAGGGTTTATCTGCTCTCCTTGATGTTCTTCTTAGTATTTCTTTTAAATATAAGCTTCCATTCCAGCAGATGCACTTTTGCACAGGAAACCATAACATTTGTCCATTTACAAACATCTTTGGTTTCAGCATCTGTACATTTCTTTTCCATTTCCAATACACTTATTTCATCTATCTTGTATTATAAAAAGGCACAGTATAATTCAATGCAATCTTCAGACTATAAGACATTAGTCTATAAAATAGGTGCTTGCACCTATAATACAACCCTTACCCCCTTTCTTAATTTTCAGAAGGCACAGGGACACTTTCTTTGGAAGGTGTATCTTTTGGTTTCTTTATATACTATATCTAGCAGAGTCAAGCCCCACACACTGCTTACAGGAGAGCAGACTTTACCACAATATAAAGTATTATCTTGGAAAAGACAGTACTGGACAAAATCTACCAAATGAAAAAGACTGTAGCATGTAATGGCTTTTTTCTGCAAGTAATAGGGCCAGATAATGAACAGGAAAGCAGTTTTTCTTTTACTTTCTTTTGTATGGAAAGTAGGAACTCTTCATAGAGTTCCATCACTAAAAAATGATTCTACAATAAAAGTTTCAAATAACAGCTTTCTATAATAGTATTAGCACAGCATTTTAGGCTCTTGTGAAATAATACAATTTCATTTCTAAAAATTAGTAAGTCATAATTAGCAAGTTATACACAGTAGGGGGATGATTTGTTTCATCTATCTGCAGGCAACATTCATTTCTCTACTCCAGATCTCTGACATATATATTTTTTTTTTTCTGAGAGAGAAAAAAAAATCCTGAAAGGGCTATATCAATATATGTAACCACGGCTATAATGGCTATAATGCTCAACTTCTACAGCCATACTGTGCATTCATTCAAATTTTTCTAATGCAGTTATACAGTTTGGGACAAGTGAAAAAAGGAAATAGATGTAACAATTTTAAAATTTGTGAAACTGGAAATGAGTAATTTCACTTCTGGGACTAACCTGGCTAAATGCATAACACTATGGTCTTCTACAGCTCTTGCACTGCCAATGCCATGCAAGCAGACCATGCTGCATAAGGTATTGATCCCACCAAGATGCAAAGCCATCATCTGTGAGAGCTTGGCCTCTTTAGCCTGGGGAAGAGAAGACTGAGGAGATCTTATCAATGCGTATAAGTACCTGAAGGGAGGGTGTCAAGGGGACGGGGACAAACTCTTTTCAGTTATCTCACGTGACAGGACAAGAGGCAACGGGCACAAACTGAAGCACAGGAAGTTCCGCTTGAATGTGAGGTGGAATTTCTTCACTGTGAGAGTGATGGAGCTCTGGACCAGGTTGCCCAGAGAGGTTGTGGAGTCTCCTTCTCTGAAGATCTTCAAGGCCTGCCTGGACGCAATCCTGTCTAACATGCTCTAGGTGACCCTGCTGAGCAGGGAGGTTGGACCAGATGATCTCCAGAGGTCCCTTCCAACCTTACTGATTCTATGATTCTATGATCTTACTTTGACATTCAGTATCCTTTGCTAACCCTTGGTGCTCTGACTCACAAAGCTATTCCAGCATAACCAAGCCTCACCAGGATCTTTTGGAGTGCTTCTGAGTAGCTGCTAGCTAGCTATGAATGTTCTGGTAGAGGAAGGATGAGAAACAAGGCTTGCAAAGGCTGGTGCACAGGCTATGAGAAGTAGGTGCTATCCAAAGGATGAGAGATAGGTCTGCACCTCAGAAATTTCCAGATGTTTTTTCTGCCTAGGATTCATTGCAAACAGGATGAAGCAATAGCAAAGCTGTATTTCAAATCTGCTCTGGAAAATTCTCCCTATAGGATAAAGTCTACTCACTTTTCCCTCAAAGTTCCTGTGCCTTCCCAAACTTTTATCTGTGGTGTAAGGCTGCACTTTTGGCAGTCTCAGTTTAGCCACAGAGGCTGACAATCTCAAATGAGAAAATATAAGTTGTGATTTCCCCCTGCACCTCATATACAATGTTTCCCATCATCATCTGGGCCAGTGATAGCAACGAGTACTGCAGTGCATGCATGTTTCGAGTACAAAAATTTTCTCAAGATGGAAACACAGCCCAGAGTCTGAGAACGGCCCCAACCACCCCCCTTCTGAAATACAAGAACCAAGAGAGATTCTCACTGAGTTCAAGCAGGTGATGAAGGATGGCTCCTTGCAATGGCAAGCTGTGCTGAACTGATCCTGGGAAAAGTCTAGATAGAAGAAGTGGAAAAGGGAAAAGAATCAAAGCTTGTGTCCCTTCCCTGAATAATACAACACTGATACATATCATCTTGACCAGCAAAATTGATTCTTCCTTTGAGTCAAGGGCTAGCTTATGTACGCAATGTTAATGTACATGCTGCCTAAGAATATAATGAATGCCTACTTTAAGATCAGGAGAAAAGTATGCTGATGCTGCCCTAGAAAATGTCTGGAGGAATGCTGCTTTGCTATATCAAATTAGAAGTCATTATTGTCACCGCTGACTCATTAGCTGAGTCCTGATATGCAATCACACGGGACAGTGGGTTTTGCCTATCATTACCAGAGTCACTCCTAACTGAAACCAGTCATGACTGAGTCCATGCTCTGTATGCCTGTTTGCTTTGTCAGACTTTCCACTGCATTAACCAGTGAGGTTTAATCAAACTCTGGTCAGGGCACAGGTCAAGAAGACCATAAAATCTGCCAGAATGCAGATAAACTGACAAAAAAAAATTTTTTTTGAGCAACCTTGATTCAGCAGCATAAGATTAAACTAGACCAAAGTTTTGAGTCACTGGAGTTTTAATCCAGGATGAGGCACCCTAAAACTGTGTTTCTCATCTTGTGGACTCATGGCCTTTAGGCAAGGAGATGAAGTTTGCAATAGGCTGAAGGTTGGAATACAACATGCAGTATATCAAATGATTCAGAGAATAAACAGACTCAGGAAGGGCAAATATACAGGCTCCAGAGGCAACACAATAGACTGACCTTCTCAACTTTCTTTCTTCAGCTTACCACGTCACCAGACGTAAATGCAGGCAAGGAGATAAAATAAATGAAAGATGGATCTCAGCAAGTGGTCAGGTTTTCAGCTACTGCCTGCTTAAGCTGCCTTGTGTAGTAGAGTGCAGGGATGAACAAAAAAACTAGCAGAGTGTTTCTAGTCAGCTGTTTCAGCTTTAGTACCAACCTGAAAAATAGTAACAGATGTATTTTCAAATAGTTCCCAACGTTGGGGCCAGGGCGGGAGGGGGGGAAAGGGGGGGAGGAAAGCTTTAACAAACATTGTGTTGCAGGTATATTAGATACAATTTCCTAAAGTAGACAATGGGCAATGCTTTATCTGAACGAGTTATATAATATAAACTAGTAATTAGAGATAGGGAAGGCATTTCAGCTGACTGCCAACAAAATATAAATTTGGATTACCCACACTATCACAAATACACATCAAACTCAACAAATTGTTACAGCCAAAAACATTCTTGAAAAGCCAAAATATTTCAAGATTTACAAAACAGAATATTAAGCTTTTAGTCTCAAAGGTTTTAAAAACATTTTAATTTTTATTCAACAATGAATTAAAATGAAACCAAATGTTTAACCTGGAAGAGTCCCCTACACACTTGATTAGGCCTGCAAAACAAACAAAAAAAAAAGTCAATTTTTTGCACAGCTGGGTTACTAATTAGGAAATAAAGGCAACACAATTGATGTCTGACTAGTGACTACTACATCATACTCCAATGTGGTCTTTGAATAAAAAAAAAGCGACAAAAACTAAAGCAGCTTTGAACAACTACTCTTTAGTCAAAGACTGGATCTCCCAACATAGCCCTACATTAGCTGGAGATTTATATCACTAAAATTCTATTATAAAATCTCTAGGAACACAAGAAGCTAATAACTGTCTTTCCTTTTGAAGAATAAATTCAAGCCAAGGGGACAAATATAAGAAATTTCCTTTATAGATTCGAGATCCAAAGTCAAGAGGTGCTGCCTTGAGCACCTCTTGGTGGAGGGTTTTCACTACCTTGAAAACATTCTCAAGTAATAAAAATGCATCACAGACTAAAAGGAAATAAAGCAGGAGAAAGGAGCTCCTCTGCCCTTATGCAGAGCTGATCCTGGACTGATGACAGCTTCATTTTCCACTTGGCACAGGATGATTTTGGAACTCTCCCAGCTTTATGAGAAGTGCTCCTAAAAATCCTGTGGCCCATTTGTGACCTGAGGCAGACTCCAGAAGTATGGGAGAACAAAATCAGTTAACATCTTGTCAGAATCTGAAAATAAAATAAAATAAAATAAGGAGAGGGAACAAGAAAAGGAGAAAAAGGTCATATGAAAAAGCAAACTCCCCCACTTCCTGGTTAAAAAATGTGGTCAGAGCAGGGCAGCTCACTCGTTCCATTCCAAACTGAAAACCAGACCCCATTCCCCAGCGGCTTTCCTGCAAACAGTAAGCTTTCTGTATTTTAAGCAGTATGCTCAAGTTAAAAAGTACTTGTTATTTCCAAACAAATACTAATTTCAACTGCATAACTGCACAAAACAAAGAGAGATCAATTCTTAGCCTGGCTTTGCTCAGTGACCAAAGGGGTGGGAACCAGAGGGAATGACTGTAGCTAGATCCTGAACAAGCACAGGCCAAAGACAGCTGGAGCAGCCCAGGATTTACTGCCATTTATGCAACAAGCTGGACTTTAGAGCAGTGGTGGTTTGGCTGAGCATGACTCTGCTTTGCATTCTCTCTACAGCAAAGGAATTGGTTTTGCTGTGTTCATAATCAGCAAAGGAGTTCCCTTCTGCGTGAGGCCATAATACGCTGGCTAATTATATACAGGACCAGCCCTTTATGTACCAGAGTAGTGGCAAGGAAACCTCACAGAAATAAGTCACTCAGAATTCTTCTAGAACTTAAAAGTATGAAGCCCAGATCATACTTTCAAGATACGCTGGTCAAAATGAAACAGACACTGTTCCCCAGCGTATCAGGAACATAGAACACTCAGCAGCTAGAGGCCTTGGTTACTCCTGAAAGGTAGCAAGGAGACAGCCTTCTCGTCAAAAGTGGCACACACTGAACTGCTTCTCTACAGATGCAGCCAGTAGAAGCCTTCCTTAAACTTGAAGATACAAATGTGTTACTGCCTTAAAGATTCTGAAGGTCTTAGTCATCAGTTTTAGGGCAAGATGTACACACGAGCCTTGAGACATTACAAATGATTACTGCATGAATAACACTAACATAAATTAATTCCTGAAAAGTTTGTTTCTTTTGTGACTCCAGAGGTAGATTATTGGAGTGGGTGTGTGTACGTGTGTGTGTGTGGGGGGGAGGGTTAATCTCAGCTTTTTCTTTTATTTCATTAACCTAAAGTAATTTTTTAGTCTCCTCATTAGAAATATTCCAGTTCTTGAGTGTTTCAGATCACCTAACCCAAACAAAGAAGCAGTATCTCTTTCTTTGGAAGATCATGATTTCTCTAAATGAGAAATTCACTGTGCTGAGACTTCTTTTATCCTAACCTCCAGCAGAAAGTGAGTTATGGAATGAGAAATGAATAGCATGGCAATCTTTCTGCAGATGAGGATGAATAATAGCACTCAGAAATGCCACTCACATGGTCAAATAACCATACTACAGACAACTCCTCTTTAGCTGGGTTAGCTGCCACTGCGATCCCCCTCTCACCTCCCTCCAGCTTCCACTGTTACAGCTATTAGCTCCATCTGGAGCTAATGCTTGGGTCTACACGCATGCCAGAGCTGAGGAAGAACTAATCACAGAATCACAGAATGACTGAGGTTGGAAGGGTCCTCTGGAGATCATCTAGTCCAATGCTCCTGGCTCAAGCAGGGTCACCTAGAGCACATTGTTCAGAACCACATCCAGGTGGCTTTTGGATATGTCCAAGGATGGAGACTCCGCAACCTCTCTGTGCAACATGTTCCAGTGCTCTGTTACCTCGCAGTAACGTTTTCCCTTATGTTCAGACAGAACTGCCTGTGTTTCAGTTTGTGCTCATTGCCTCTTGTCCTGTCACTGGGCATTACTGAAAAGAGTTGGCCCCATCCTCTTTACACTCTTCCTTCAGATATTTATACACTTTGATAAGATCCAAACCCCCCCCCCCCCAAGTCTCTTCTCCAGGCTGTACAGTTCCAGCTCTCTCAGCCTTTCCTTATGTGAGAGATGAATAAATAAATCCTAGTGGCCTGTGATTGATCCTGGGAAGTGATCTGTCCCTACACTATGCTGCCAAGCACCCTCAATTCCCAGACTGCAATGCAAGCTTGCACCTGATGTAATTTAGTTTAAGTTTCAGACCATACAAAATACCTTAAATTGCATCTGGACTTGAGTCAGTCCTGAAAGCAAAATCTCAGTTTTATAGTGCTGCTCCTGAGTCAATATGACCTGCTGGTTTTGAATTAGGACTACGTGTTCAGGGCAGACAAGTCGTATCCCATACAGACCAACCACTGGTAATTAAGAGCTCACTACAAGTAAGTGAATACGTAGACCTGCACCTGCACCAAACAGTGAAAACACAGTAACCAGTGACATCTGTAGCACTGTAGCACTTGCATGTACTCTCGTGGCTCCAAGTAATACCTGAAACTCTGGCTCTACTGATATCCTGCCCAGAGCTCAACATCTAGAACATCTTTTTTTGCAGACTGGTCTCATCTCTACCCTACAGAAACCTGCTCATCAAAACCTTAGAGCTTCTAATGATGGGATTCTGTTGCTTAAACACAAGCCCTTTGCATGTCACTGGATATCTAAGACATCTGTGTAGGCCTGACAGACACAGTATGGGAGACCCTACCCTCATGGCCAGACAGGCAGAGGCTGGGCAAAACATCTGAGCGCATCTAAAATGGCACTAGGCCCTACTTTCAGGCTCCTGAATTAGGCATCTACTACCTCATGGACCATTATTGCAATTAAGGCTGACCTCCTGCCTGTAGAACTTAATCCACTTCTGTGTAAGCTAAAAAGACATCCAGCTCAGATTTAAAGGTGTTTATAGTGACTGAGTTGCCACAGGCAAGGTTCTCTAGATAGTTGAATTATCTTCAAAGAAAAGATTAAATCTTTTCAATGTGCCCTAAATCTTGTCCTAAAAGAAATCTTCCTCAAATTAATTCAGTATCTCCCAAGAGATACTTCACTAAAAAATGTATTTGGTGAAATCTTGGACACAGACTGTAATTTAGTTTCTCAGTTTGTATGTGCTGCCTGAATAGCTATAAAATGTTACAGCATTCAGTGTCAATTTATTCCAAAGGATTACAGTCATGCACTGCAAGTCACAGGGATGCCACAGTAAAGCCATGTTGATGTGGGATTCAGAATATTTGGGGCTAGGGGATTTACTGGTTTAGTAACTCTTTTGTTCAGTATAAACTGCTGTCATATTCTAAGTCTTACAGAGTAATGGCTTTGCAAAGTTATGTTTCTTCATAAATTAAACTGCTTAAGCAAAAGTGCTTAGTAATGATTTTACACTTTGGCCTAAGTACAAATCTTTTTAATTTGTTGTTTTACAGCACAACTTGTTACACTCCTTGTGGAGCTATCAGTTAGTTTAATAGTGTCCTTTTCTGGCTTCCCTTTTAGTTGAGACTCTTACATAGTCCTCCAATAGATTTTACTGTGCCTCCAGAGTTCACAAAAAAAAGAGTCATTTTTCTCAGCTGCAAGAAGAAAAAAAGTTACTTTTAAAATGACCAAGGATCATCACAACAAAAGTGGTCTCTGCACAAATTTTGTCAGATCTCACCCAAAAAGGAGCTTCAAAAATACAACATAGCCAATATAAGATTTTATTATAATGCCCAAAATGGCAGTAATACTCCCCAGGGGATTTGGGAGAATAAAATCAGTAATATTTGCAAGATGCTTTCATAGGGGCATTTCTCTTTTGCCTTATTTTGTTGGTTATCTAAAAAAAGGCTTCAGTATCAAACCATAGGCTTGATGCAGTACGTATTACATAAACAAGTGATTTTACATGTTAAACTATTAAGAAACATTTTAGAGGGGTTTCAAGGCAGCTTAAAAATCCAAACTTCAAATCTGTGATTTGGTCTGCATAAATCAGATCTTTTTAAAAGAAAGAAGGAAAGAAATGTGCTTAAATTCTGAATCTACATTTGCAGAAAGCTAAATTCTCTCAAATCTTCACTATGGCAAAGTGTTCCTACTCTGGGTG
This sequence comes from Rhea pennata, assembly GCF_028389875.1. Lineage (NCBI taxonomy): Eukaryota > Metazoa > Chordata > Aves > Rheiformes > Rheidae > Rhea > Rhea pennata. Next base: position 91,404,252 of record NC_084664.1, read on the forward strand.
TACTCCTGAAAAACACAGCCTACCATGCTGGAGTTTTTCAGTGTAAGTACTATATTATTAATCTGCTGGGAATGAGTAAAATTGATGTAAGGCTGTCCTAACTCAGATTGTCCTTGTTTTTATTGGATTGCACCTGTGCTTTAACATCAACTCTATTTTTAGCATTTAATATGACATTAATAGAAATAAATCATATAAGGCTTGTTCTTAATGGATTTGCAGCATGCATACATATCACACACCATAACATATTTCCATTTCACATTAATCAAAGAAGGATAATACATTGGACAATAAAACATATTTTGACAGGTTTGTGCAAGTTTAGATTTGCTCAGCCCAGAGCTCCTTTTCCTAGAATCATTTTCTAGCTGATTTATGTTTCAACACTTTCCTAAGATATCCCTCCAGCCTGTAAGGCTGTTAAGTACACTGCTGCAGTACAACTTACTATTCCAACTGACTGCATGTCTGAATCAAATACTAAACTCCATTTTAGGGCAATTTATGTTCCCAGAAAGCCATATAAAAAATTCCATTTTCTCTTCATACTTATGCCCTAGGAGTCTCACCATTTTATGCCATTTAAATGAAACGCAAAATGCAATCTACTCATTCAAATCATGTAAGATCTGTGCATGCACACTCAAAGCAAAACCAAAAAACCCCAGCTACCTTATTGCCACTGGTGTCTTCCTGCCAGTCAACTTCTATATATCCCACAGGAACTAATTAGAGATGGACCTGATGCAGCATATTGCAATGCAAAAGCCAAACTTCCAAACACTGGGGGCATTTTTTTTTCTCTCTCTCTCTATTTGTTATCAAGCCGGTGGCCATTTGCACAGTTTGGTTATTACTACCTCTCTACAGTGTTACCTATAAAGTCTGGGTACACAGACTTGGTGAGAACTTAGAGTGCACTCCACAAAGGCTGCTGTTTTGGGCCATTCACTAAAACCAGGATATCTATTTGTGTGAATGTATAACATGAAATATGCTTGTTCTCTTTTTCAAGACATCCCTGTCTATAAAAAGTTTACTGCTGCACGTGCAACTTAGATTCTCATATGAGCCTTTTGTTCTATTTGTCTTGTATCTTCAAGCACTAAACACATCACAAATGTGGAAGTGTCACATGCTGGATGTATAAGCAACTTCCTGTGTAATTGGATAAATCTAAGTGGGTTGGTAGACACTGCATTCAGCTACAAAAAGATGGATCAGCTCCCAGCCAAGAAAAGCTTATCCTAGCACCTGCAAGATTTCCTCTTACAACAGTTCACCTGGTAGAATTGCTGCTTGTGGATGACAAGGGTCTTGGCCATCACAGTGTATATTTACCATGAAGTAGGAAATTTAACTGGATGTTTGATTATGCTCTAGCTTAACAAATAAAATGACAGTATCTTATTACTGTAATTAGGGAAATGAGCCTTCCTATGATTCCAGACCCAAAAATGCAGTCATGCTCTGATCATAGATCTGTGCATGTTAACTGGATTTTGGTGTTGACATATTTTCTTTCATATGTCAAACTAATAACCCATACTTGGAAAGTTGGGGGCTGAAAATTTAGATTGAGTTCCAAGTTGTGTGTCCTGGAATCAAGGTTTAGAATGACTATCTCTAAATGAAGCTGAAATACCAGATGTGTGGATAACTTTGAAGACAGATGACCCAACTGTCAATCCAAGTACAATTCAGATTTCACTAATGAGTAACTGTCGTGAAATCCTGGCCCTTCTGACATTGATGGCAAAACTGAAACTTTAGCTTTTGGCTTCACTTTACATGGCTAAACATGATCCACAGAGGCATGGCAGTTCAATATCTCTTCTAGATTCATAACGGTGTCAAAGACCAAATGTACAGCCTCGTGTTTAATATAGAGACACTTCTATTTTTTTGTGAATTCAGAAGTTTCTTTGTATAAATTTCTAGCCCCCAATTACTAATACAGTACTCTTGTCAGTGAAAGATCATCACTGGATTTCAAGGTATTCTGAATTAGGCATTTGGTGAACAGAATAGGAAAGACACGTTATACATCTGGTTTTGAACTATTATTTCATTAGCCTAGAAAGGAAGAAGGTGGGAGAATCCATTTGTCAATCAATGTCTTCTCTATCAGGGTTCCTAAAAATGAAGAAAGCTAGTCACAAAGATTGAATATATTTCAGTCTGAATATATATGCAGTCATATATGCCCAGACAAAAAAGTTTCACAGCTCTCTGAAATAATCAATGTTTATATAAATTAGTCTCTGATCCATATTACTCAACTGTATGATTTCATTTTACTGACCTCATTAACATGAAATAAAGACCAACATGTTCATTGTACACAGCCTCAAAGCTCTTCCAGCAGAGGGGAAAAAAAAGTAATTAGAAGAATAGCTGACTAAAAGGATTTTAAATTTTATGGAGAACCCTGACTTACACAAAGCTTGTATTAAATGCAATATGCATCTGCATGTTTCACTCATCTCATTCCTTTTTCAGACAGAAATGGAATAGTTTTAATGGTTTTTAAGCATGATTAACCCTACATTATTATCAGAAAGAAAGGCAAAAAGGAGTACAATACATTTGGCAGCAAAAGAGACTATCATAAAATACTGTGTTAGGACTATATCACACCAATCTAAGTCAAATCAGTCAACAATAAACAAGAGAGTGTGCCTTAGATATTTGATCTGTCCCCTTCTAATTAAGATGGAGGTGACCTCATTCTTAATTTCACACACACACAAAATGATTCTAATTTCAGAGTCAAGCAATGATCTCACAAGAGCCAAGAAATGATTGCTTAGGCCTGATAAATCTAGGTCAATTCATTTTAAAGCTACATGCTACATAGCTACATTATTCATTTAAAAAAATATTTTATGTTCCATTCACTGATTTCTTTTTATTATATCAGCATTGTTATTGTGAAATAATATTATCCAATAAAGACATGCAGTTTTCTGGGGCTTTCTGTGTGTGTTTTTATATATATATATATTTGTATATGTATATGTATATGTACATACACACATATACACAAAAGAAGATTTGCTAATTCTCTCCTACTGACTTGATTCTGGTATACAAGCCTCAAACACTGTGGGCCAAGTTTCACCAAATTTTTCCTTGCTCCTTATCTGTAGCAGAGCTCTGTAGATCAGTTGACCCTCCCCTTCCCGGTGGGAATTTCACAGCCAGTGAAGTTTAGTGCTTTTAGAAATCCATTCAACAGAGATAATTTCATCATGAATATTCTTAGGTTTTAATCCTTCCTAGTGAAAATATGCCTGCATAGTTCAAAATAGTGTGCAGTCTAATACTCACTAAGATCTACGTTATAGAAGTGGATTTGTCTTTCACTCTGGAAAAAGAGAAGGTTCCACACCAACCCCTAAATCGGTACCCTGGAAATACACTGTTCTTCCTTGTCTTCAATATAAGAAGCTATAAAACCATTGCAGCCATGATTCCAGTCTCCCAAGATGCATGTAGACATATTATCACTTCTATTTCACAAAAGAATAACTGAGGTAAAGTGGTTTTCCTGAAGTCAGATAGAAGCCATAACAGAGCTGGAAACAGAATCCAGATTTCCTGGGTAAGTCTTTAAACATATAAACTATCTTTTGATATTGCTCCAGGAAAGACAAGAAAACCATGTTGAAAAGTTTCCCCTTCCTAGAAACAGGGACCCTTCTGTGGATTAAGATTTATCAAGGAACACAAGGACTTGGAAGCATGGCCATTTTGGAATTACATTTGTTTCAGCAAAGAATAGGTCAGGAATACCTTGTCCCCATTACGGATAAGGGATCTGCCTCCTAGATTGCAAATGCTTGTTGACATTTGCCCCAATGGTCCCAATTTTCTCATTTCACTTTGAATCAGCATTTATACTGCCAAGCAGGCAGAATCTCATAGCTGTTATTTGCAGTAGGAGCAAAATCAGAAAATCTTGCACAATGAAGGATTTTGAAATGCTATTATCCATTGTTCCATTTAACCCATTTCAGAGCCAACAGTATCACAAAGATTTAGAGAACTGAAGAAACAGGGAGAAGTAGGTGCTGCTTTTAAAGGCTTTTTCAAACACAGTGTTCTAATTGGAATCAACAGTATAGTCCAGCAAGTCTGCCTCACTGATACAAAACATGTGTGGAAATATCCTTTTCCAGGAGGACCAGATGTCCAAGGCTGTCAAGGATCTGCAAGAAATTGCCCCCATTTGCCTCTCTATCTTGATTTGCCCAACCTATTGTGCAGTAACCATTCTCCAGCACAGCTCAAGCACCCAGAGGAGATCTGCAGCAATTTTTAGTAATGCTTCTTAAAGGCTGATGTGGACTCTGCAAGGAACTTCTTTCTTTTCTGTTCCTTTTTTAGCCTCTTCCTTCCTCTCCCCTCCCCCCCATGACTGGTCTTACACAACTTCTTCCCTAAGGGTTCTTAGAGGCAGTTTCTTTTACTATACATTGGGCCACCACACAATTAGTCTTATCCACAAACACGAATTTTGAGACATGGTTAATTGATGGAGAGGACTACAAGCCACTCTTCTACAATTTGGTCACAGTTGTTTAAAATGCAAGTACTCTCTGATTACTGACACCATCCCTGTTCTGACAAGTGCCATCCACTTAGCTAACCTGTGTGAATGAGCCTTGTCATCCATTGCAGAGCAACATACTGCACCTCAGCTCAAACAGCTTCGTCAGCTTTTTTTTTAATAGTTGAATTTTAATAAATGTTTCAGATAACATTTGCCACTCATTCCAGTATCCTATCACTCCTCCTTTTTACTTGGAGCTGTAGGTGGTGGCCTAACCCATGGATGGGACCTTTTCAGTTTGAAAATGAGATAGTCATATATGTCAGAGGCGATCAAATGAGGCTTTCCAATATACTGCCCCAGAGGTACTAAATTTTCAGAGTGGCTCTCTTTTTCTCAAAGGATTGAAATAATCTGCCCAGAAAACATGAGCCTGGCAGTCAGCTCCAACTGTTTTAATGGAAGTCTGGGGGAGATCCTGGTGTTATTTAATAATTGTAGCTTCTGGCAAGGGTTTAATATGCACATTTAAGTGCTGTATTTAGCTCCATTTGTCCGCAAGCTGGATTGGATCTGTGGGGCAGTGAAGTACAGCATAAACAAATGTGGCTATGTTTCCTCTGAGAAATTCTTACTCCCTCTGGGCCTAGCCTTAACGAAGAATCATTATTGTTCACCTGAGGCAGGTTCTCTTTTGCAAGCCTAACAATTTTATAGTTGTAAATAAAGAAACAGAAATAATCAGTGGCCAAGTAAAACAAGAGCAGTAGACCCTTTAACTACCAAAATGTCATAAGATGGCTGCTGTGTTTTCCACTTGCAGCTCCACAGGGCTATAATTTACTTCAGAAATTTGGTTAGAACAGACGAGAGAGAGTGGAGTTTTCTCAAATCAAGCCAACTGAATCATTTTCAAATAGCAATCCTAATATTCTATAGACCATAGATGGCAAAGAGAATGCTAACATGAAAAATGAAAAATCCAGTAACAAAAGAATTGCCTCTATGAAGTAACTTGTCTCTACACTTTGAAGACTTTAGGTGTGATGTCTGTTATCCCATGGAGTTCATTAAAGTGTAATGTCATGTAAGAATTCTATAACGCATCTAGTCTTGTGGTAAGCTCACCCATTTCTTCACTGCAAGTCTTGCAACAACAACAAAAAAAACCTATTACCTTAATATGCCCCCAAGAGAATTTTGTATCATGCCTACAACTTGGTTAAGAAATGTAGAACGATATGTTTTCAGCATAAAATAGTATATTGCAACTTTAGCAGCAAGAATAAATCTGGTGCAGATGGTAAGCAGAATTTTCAGGAAATACCGCATTTTTCCACAAATGGGCAGATGACGACTAAAGTCATCTTTTCCTCCTACGTCTCCTTCTCTACAAACACAGAAAAAGTGCTCATGAGAGCTGCTTCAGGCAGATATAATAAACCAGCAAGGCCCACAAGATTACACCAGTCCGTACAGCACCACATGCAATATGGAAGTGTTGATTCAGGAGTCTCATGGACAAATCATGCTGTGCACAGAAACAACAATGCAGAACATATTTCTATATTAGTTAGTTGCTATACTCTATCATATATGGTTTATAACTTAAAATACTCAGCCTCACATATTTATTTAAGATAAGGTAGATTCACAAAATTGTTTTGCTCTTTAGCAATCAGTGTTCATAGTCACCTCACGACAGAGAGGACATAAGTAGATTTGCACTTAGAATGCTTCTAAGAGCAATATACCGGCAACACATCTGTTACACACAATACACAGCATGGGTCCTCTCAATCCTCACTCCAGCCTGTATTCAAGAAATGGGCTGACTATGTGGAGTCAAATGAAGCACCTCTGCAATGCATTCTTTAGCATCCCCATGCATACAAGGCCACTGCAGGCTGACAGAGGCTCTTTGACCCTCTTGCCTCTCTGTAGGCAACTAGAGAAGACCAAATACTAATTTTGAGGCCTCCAATAAAGAAAAATATTCACTTAGAATGAACAAATAAAGTTTCAACCACGTTCAACACTCAGCTTTGTCTGTTTGGATAGTAATGCTAATGAAGAACATTAGAAAAAAGAAATGGGCTGGCTAACCTAAAGAAGTGTTACAGTAGGTTGATCAATAAATCACAGAATCATTTTGTTAGCAAGAAATCTGGAGAAATGCCCGGGGGATTAATATAAAGGAAAGAAGATGCTGATCTTTTACGTCTCTTGTCTGTGTGTGTTTTTTAATAGCCTGCACACCTGAAAGTGACATAAAAACAAATACTGAAAAAAATGTATGTTTATACTACCCAGTCACTGGCATATTTACAGATATTGCTAAGGTTCAGTCCATCATCTTCAAAATTTTTTAAAGCCTTTATAAAAATCATGTAGATTTTCTTTTAGAGAAAATTATTCTTAGTTATGTATAGTTAGTTGCAAATGTGATAGAGAATATTTGTTCTTTTTTGCATGAACTGAAGACATCTGGATTATTTTATCCCCGTATCATTGTCTGCCTGAGATATTGTTGAATACATGAGTGTGGAGAGTGCCAGATATTAATTTAATTCTAGAAGTTGTAAGTATAGTAATAACTTTTTAAAAAGGGACATAAATCATGATTCCCTTCCCTCTCTCCAACTCTTACTTTTAAGAAGTGTCAGATGACTTCTTCCTAATTTATTAGAGATGTTTTAAGCTTTTCTTGTTAGAAGCATTCCACTATGGCTTTGTGCTTTTTTTTGTTCCTTGAGACTGGCTGAGAAAAGATGTGTTTAAAAAGGGTTAATTTGTGGAACTCACTAAAAAAGGCAGCACTAAAAGCTGCAACAATGTTCAAAAGCAGACTTGCACTTAGAAGGGGATAAAAAAATAAACAAACTGCTATAAAGAAGAAACACAAGCTTAGAGAGGCAATAGGACCTTGAAAGAACTGACCTCTCTCACTTCTTGAATATTAGTACCCTGTTCTAATTAAATTATGCTTTTACTTTATTATTCCTAACTCTGGTTAGTTGTTTTCATCCCAAACCACTGTTTTCTTGATTGATTAGCATTGATCACAATTCTTTTTCTGCTTCCAATTGCAGTTTACATTTAATGTGCAGTGATGTCTCTTCCACATATATTTATTCTTCAGCTAATCCCAAACTGACTTTTAAATGTTATCCTACAAGACTCACCCACAGCCATATCATTAGTTAGAATGTTTAAACTGTAAACAAAGAGAAACTAAATAAAGGTGGGGGGGGGGTTAAGCTTATAAACAGAGATAATTCAATAGTTGCTGGACAATTTTCTTGGCAATAATGTTATAATAAACCAAGGCACAAATCTGCTCAAGGTCAGGTTTATCATTTACAGCGTCCAGGTTAGCTACAACTGTAGTGATTCTGTAGTGCTAGTGAGGTACAAGGTAGCTAGAGTTACCTGTGAAGCAGACTCCTAATGCAGACTTTCTGACTTTTATACCAGAGTGCGTAGATTCTCGTGGGCAAGACTGTTCAAAAAATAAGCAGCAAGAAAGTGACAGTTTCCAGGTTTGTGAAAATGCATGATAATCTGTGAATAGGCCTCCAATTTTCACCCGTTCTTATGGAGAATGTACAAGCTAGGAATGGACTTTGAAAAACTGCAGCATTTCTGTGTATTCATGTGCCAGGGCAAATCAGGAACACTTAAATATTAGGAACAGAGTAATATTTTGGCCCTATATTCAGTGCTCTGATTTAATGAAGAAATGATTGAATGGATATAATAGAGAAGTTTGCTCACCAGAGACACCAGTTTATAATGGCCAGAGAAACTAACCTGTCATGTGCAGTCAGTGCTCCCATTCAGTAGTCCTTGACTTTCCCCCTTGATGACAGGAATTGCCAACGTTCTTCACTAACAGGCATCTCCATCTTTTCAATAAAAGTCAGTATAATGACTGGCTTCAGCCTCCATAAGTGTTTTCCAGGTCCAACACAACCTGTCTATCTGATGTTTTCCACTTGGCGCTTCCCACAATTCCTAGTATAATCTTACTAGGAAGATTATACCTGCCATTGCTCCCTCCCCACAGCGGCAATTGTTATACCCCCATTAAGTGATCTAATTTCCCTTAGATCTCTATCTGACCCAGAAAAGAGCAGAGGTAAGACTATTCTCCTTCTCAACAGGTCTTGGAATACATGATTCGAGAGGAAAATTACTAAAAGGTGGAAGCTGAAACTTAGAAACAAGGCATTTGAGCATGTGAATTTTATTTTAATTAAAATGAGCATCTTTCAGAGGTGCTTATTCACTTTATAATAACCATCTACCTCATTCCTGGTTTACTAAACACAAGCTTGGTTTAGTTAATTGTGTAAGTCATGCTAATGCAGTAAGATTGACACATCCTAATCAGCACCAAAGAGCCAAAAAGTAAAATTCCAAGTGACTCAGCTGAGCCTAGGCAGATATTGTATGCAATTCATTGCAAGTTAGAAACATAAGAAACTTAGGAACAAAACAGTAGGCAAGGAAATAATATTCTGAAGACCAAAAGCTAAGTCTTAACAATTTGAAAGGAAATAAAATAAAATCAGTCAGAAAACAAAAATCTTCGGCTGGATGATTAAAATTCAAGAATTTGTAAACACAACAGAAATTATTTTCAAGATCTATTCTAGGCAGGGAGAAATGAAAAGTTAGAGAATGAAAAAAAGAGAGTGAAGAGTATGATATAACTCTGTTAGGATCAAAAGGAGCCTTAGCATCACTGAGTAACCAAATACTTCCTTGAAAACATTTTCAACCAAAAACCAAAACCAGATCTTTTAAGTTCTTTACTTTTAGATGTGTCTTATTCATAAACCAGACTTGAAGAGAATCCAGAAAAATATTTTTGTTTATCAGCAGAAAGCAACATTAATGCTTACAGATTAGGGTAGCAGTCTGGACTTTGGATTTGCAGAGAAAGTAGTCTGTCCCAATAAGCTTCTGAAAGAATAAGAAAGGGAAAGGAGTCTCATATATTCTTATTTATCGCATATCCTCAACTCTAATATTTTTGTCTAATTAGCGTAAGGATCTCCAGAGCTGAAGTCATTTGCTATGAATTGCTAGGAATGGGCAATCAAATTCAGTTTATATAAAGGTAATCTGAAAGCTACCTCAATGTTTGTCAAGCAGCTTTAAACTTCAGAAGATGCAGCTAGTTTGTGTCTGGTAGGAATTTAATTTGTTTATTCAATCTTTTCACTTGTTTATTTCAAACATTTCTCTGAGACTTAAAACAAACATCCCAAAATTCTGCAAAAATGCCTATTTTACTTATATTTCTGATTCATCCAGAACCAAGAATTTCTAAAGATCTTATAAAAAAGAATTTTGCTGCCATTATACTCAACACAATTTTTTTCAACCACCTGTATGGAAAACATCCAATAGATTAGACAATGGCCTGGAAATACACAATTACAAATGTACATCATTTTTCCTTTTTACACCTTAGATTTTCTTGTTTAAATACAACAACTAAGCAAAACCAAACCAAAAATATCCTTGCAAAAAATTATCCTTGCAAAGAGTCAAGCAAGGTAGAAGGTTTTTGCAATTGTCCTACAGTTCAGTTCCCCATTAAAAAAAAAAAAAAAAAAAAAAAAAATCTGCACTTCATGAAAGGTTTGCTCTGGGCATCAACAAAGATTACAGGGAGTTACAGGCATCTCACCCTGCATCTCTATTGCTCATGAAGTACCAGCTGTTCATAGCGCCTCATTAGTTACAAATCCTCCATAAGTAAAAGTCACAGATAAAAGCCACAAGTAAACAGATACAAATTAAAAACTAGATAACTACATATTAAGGGGTGTTTTGCTGGGTAGAAACATAATCTCTACATGTAAACAGACATAAGCTCAGGAAAAGTTAGCATTATGTACATAGACCCAAGTTTTGAAAGTCGATGCCTAGTTTAAGCAAAACAGGCCTCATTTGTACATCAAAAATACACATTTTTGTACCATCCTGGACTGGCGCCATAACAGTGTGAGTGACTTACCTGAGCTTGGTAATTAGATGCCTCTTTACTTAATGGTGACTTATGTCAGTTCTTCACACACAGATCAACTACGGATCCTTGTCAATACAGGTCTTTGGTTCTGATCTTGATTTTAGGTAAACCTGAAATGAATCTTGGAGCTATGTGCCCTTCAGTTTTGATTTTAACTTTTAATCAGAAGCTGAAGTATGACTGGCTCTAGGATTTGAATCCAATCCACATGATTGCAGTGTGTCCTGACTGAATATTCCAGTTTTGGGCCTATTTTCCTCCTTCTTGTGCCAAAATTTTGACACATTGACAAATATCAGGGACACACTGAGGCGCCGCATATGGATGAAAACCAGGGACAGATGCGAACAAGAGTTCCAGTACAAATTGCTGAACAAGAAGTATATTTAATAATATATAATGCATTTATCTAGGATACATTGTATTTAGTTTTTGTGTAAAATTTTCATCTCAAACAAATATGCATCACAAAATGTATTTCTGAATTTTATCTTCATTTATAGTTTTTTTCCTTTATATTGGTTAGCAAAATTAAAAGGTAACATTGTTATTTTTTAAAAAGACAGCCTTATTTTTGATCTGAGTCACTGATACATGCATCCATAGGTTATAAAACCATAGTAGCTGAATAAAATATATGAAGACTGTGCCTATATTGCAAACCATTTATATAAACATGTGTATGCTTATTTTGTATAAGGAACAACAAATATCAAGATCTCCCCCTTTCAGACTGCCCAGTTATTTAAGAAGCCCTATTATCAAGCAGCAACTCCAAAGCATGGAAAGAGAGTACAAGAAAAGCCAACTGTGCTTTTCAGATGTCTTTCTAGATTTTTCCGTTATTGGTAAGTGAACTAAGCTCAGCACGCAAAATTGCATTTCCTAACTTTCAGGGGCAGATAGTTGATATTATCAAAAATAACTATGAATATCTACCCCACATGGAACTATATCTCTCTTGCTATTTCCTTCCATGTACAGAATTGCATAATTCATTATTTTCATGTTCTAGCCATCTCTTTAATGTCATATCCAACCAAAGGTCATAACAATCACCTTCTTTACTCCTTCTCAGTTTATAGGAGGCACAGCTTAACTCATTTATGGCATACTTACTTTTGTTTGCATGAAAGACTGCATAGCAAGACTGCTCTGTAGAATTTATGGAGAGAAAACTGAAAGAAAGAGAATGGATTTGTATGAGAGAGAGCGGAGAAGTGGCTCACTTAAATTCCAGAAATCAAGTATTGTGACAGCTGCTGCTGTAACAGTATTGCAAACCCTGGATCGCTATGGGGTTACTGAATGCATCTGCACTGAATTTCCTGGGTTACTGTAACATATTACAAGGCTGTGCTTTGATGTGTCCCACATAAACGTCCTCACCACCACACCCTCTTCCTTTCCCTCCACTCTCCATCCACTACCGGCCTTAGGACCCCACAGCCCAGAGCAATGTCATGCTGCATGCCTTCCTGCTCACACGAGCAGCAGTTGTCAGAGAAATGAATCCAAAAGAAATGGTCAATAAAAACAGAAACAGCTGTAACAATTTTACATGGCATGGTTCTGATTTCTGGGCCTATCATCCACACACACTTTCTTTTTCTCTTTTCTTCTATCTTTCCCAAGTATTAGGATTTCATATTATATTGTGGAGAAACAGTTATTTAAAATGGGACAGTTCTGCTCATAGATTTTGTGGTTTTTAAATTGGTGCTACTTAAAAAGATTTTTTTAACCAAGTGGTAAGAAATGAAGTGAACGGGAAAAGAGATGAAAAATGATTAGCGGCCAGAATAAAAGGGGACTACAGGTTCTACAGGCAGGTGCAGATTTTTTACAGCAAGAGGGCTGACAACATTTTAAAAGCTGCTGTCTCTACATTCTCCAGTCTTCCCCACTTACATCCTTCAAAAGAATAACAAATGGTAGTTCTTAGCACTTGTTATTCTTCCACATTTTTTTGTGGAAGAGGCATCCAAACAGAATTTTTATGAGAGACTGTGTATCAATGCTGTGTTTTTAAAGCAACACAAGAAACCTCAGAGTCACTCTGGTACGTTTTAAATACTGAACTATGGCACCTAAGGTAGAAGCCATTCTCTGCTATCACTCTTAGATAAGCCAAATCACTCCCTTGAGATACTTCTCTCCAATGAATATAGGAACAGCACAGAGTAGCTGGGCTCTTAACATGGTACCTTAGTTAAAGCTACAGAACAGAGAGAAATGAGGTTGTTCCAGATAGAGAGTTTAATAAATGTAGGTAGTAAACAAAACACTCCCTGAAAAGGAATTAAGCTAGTTGGTTAGAAAGACATCAGTGAAATACTTTGCAGATCTCGTGATAACCTGAGCTTTTCAAGCTAGGAAGATGTGCCCATATCATAGTGGAAGCGGTGATTTCTAGATTGGTTATGAAGGGCAGGACAGACTACTGTTGGCAGTAGATTTCAGTTCACAGAAGCTATCTCAGAAAGTACTCAGGACACTTCCTTCACCTCTCTGATTGCACCGCACTGTAGTATAAAGTATAATATAGTATAATAGTATAAAACCTTACAACTGTCTTCAGTATTTATTCCACATCAGACTGCACAGGGAACTCAGATGAATTTATATAAGATCAGCTTCAAAAGAACATCTCCTTTATTCTGCCCAGAAACCCATTTTCCTAATGTAGGAAGGCAAAATATGATGTAAAAGATACATCTAAAACATCCATAATATATTTCTAGTCTTCTAAGCAAAACAAAACAAAAAGCAGAAAAGCAAAAAGACCACTTGAGATTGAAGCTGGCTAGTTAACTTGCTTACAGATTCCAACTGTTTAAAAAATAAAAATGAAATGAATGAAATAATTTTTTAGTGAATACATAGTATGAAGACATATATCTATTTTTCTTAACGGTTACTCTCCTGAGAAACAAGAGATCCAAATTCAATTACTCACTGTAAGTCCTAAAGCCATCATCCCCAGTAGACTACTTTACAGTCATGGGCATTCTGAGAGGACTATTTCAAATATCCATTAAAATACTGACCAGCAAAGGTACCATACCTTCCAGTTGAGCATCTACATCATAGTTGTTCTCCAAATTACTTTTTAAGTGGCAATATAGCAATATCTTTTAGCTTGGCATCAAGGTACCCTTATAAGAGGTAAAGGTCCCTACTTCAAACTCACACTCCTCAACCTGTCAACCAGTGGGAAAAGGGATCTGAACCCAGATCTCCATGATATAATTTGATATCTTAACCCTTGCACCTCAGAGGAGAAGAAATGAATGAAAATATCACCTCTTCTTTGACCAGGAAGCCTTTTACTGTTATTAAAAATGTTCGGAACCAGAATTAAATATGTTAAAAAAAAAAAAAAAAAAAAAAAAAAAGTTGAATCAAGTATTTTGTTGACTCATGGAAAAATAGCTATGTTCAAATCAAATTGCTTTCTAACAATCCTAACATTTCTAACATTTGGAAGTGAGTGTAGCTGAGTCTTCTTTTTCTCTCTTCTTTTTTTTCAAGGACAAGATAAAATGCTAACTTAGTATTAATTTCAAAAGATACACCAAAGTTTAGTGTTAAAGTATAAGTTTAACATGGTAAGAGCTGGGTAAAAAGCAAGGCTGTCATGCCCAAGGATAGACTAGTTCATCATGATGATTTCTTATCAGCTTTAAAGATCTCTGGAAGGCCAAGCTGCACACAACACTTTTTGAGTTTGAGTAAGTACTCCAAAAACTTGGTTTAAACTTTTGTGGTCTGGAGGTGTCACAGAACAGATTTTCTTTCAGGCCACATTACAGCCTTTCAACTTCCTTTTCCCAGTTAGAATGTAGAGTGCTAAAGAGTACAAAAGATGAATGTCACAGAATCGGTAAGGTTGGAAGGGACCTCTGGAGATCATCTAGTTCAACACCCCTGCTCAAGCAGGGTCACCTAGAGCATGGTAGACAGGGCTGCATCCAGGTGGGCCTTGAATATCTCCAGAGAAGGAGACTCCACAATCTCCCTGGGCAAACCTGTAACAAGCCCCCCTACACACTTGCTGAAGCCCAGGCTTGAACCAAGGACCTTTAGATCTTTAGTCTAACGTTCTCCCAGCTGAGCTACATCCTTACTACAAGAGGACAAAACAACTCTTTTCAAATTTTTCCATTAGTTTCAATATAAGCTTTAGACAAATATAGTGAATCTCAGTTTAACTGAATTTCCAGCAGTATAATTGAGAATTGTGCCATAGTCTGAAAAAAATAAGAAAAATAAATCTAGAGGGCTAGATTCTGCCTTTAGATAATTAAGACACATCTGTTTGAATGAAAACAGAATTTGTATCGATATTTCCAAAACCTGCATTTCACATTAAGAAGTTTATAACTAAAAGTGTCCCTGTTGTTTTTCTTATTTCCAAGGTTTTTTACTGCGGCCAAATATGATGTCTCTCAATAAATCAGTTATATTTCAGACTCTTATAACGGCATTACATTACTTCATCTTTCCTTAAAAATAATACTAATATGGGCTATTTTCTGTTCAAACCATTTGCATTTAATTAATGAGTTCAATATGTCTGCACTTTGCTGCTATACTAAAGGAATTTAACAATACAATGTTTGGGTACCATGAACACCTGATGTGTCAAAACTGACATCCTTTCTAGGGGTCCCCTGTGGCCAACCAGCTGCCTGCTATAGATCCTGTGTCACTTACAGAAAGAGTTGAAGATAATGTTGGCGTTTGGGCCAAATATTTCCTTTCTCAGTACAATGTATTCTAGTGGACCAGGCTAGGTGAAGGCTTTGGCCAAGCACTAAATGATGCTGTGCTGGCCTGTGTCCATTGTTGCTTAATTTTAATAATACTATTTATGTATTTTATATATATATATTATTTATTAATTTATTCAACAGTTAAGTAAGAATATTTACTGGAATTGAAGAATTTTAGGATAAATAGTACAAATTACCTAAAATTAACCTGGAATATGTTTCCATAACTCAAATATTGTGTTAATGTAACCTTTGGGCATGACCTTCTAACACACAAATTTCAAAACAGAGAAATGACAGCAAGGTTCCTGGAGTACCCTCCAACTCCTGTATCATATTCAATGCTAACAACAGAACTCTCTGCATCTCCACTAGGAGCTCACTTCTACCAGGTGCCAAAGCAGAACTTGCCACTTGTGCTCTGATTCAAAATGACCTCAGTGCTATGCAATATAAACACAGCCCAAGGACAGCGAGAAGAGTTGGGCTGCAGGTTGCTGGGGCAGTGTACGAGCAATAGAGATGTGAAGAGAGGTACCTGTCTGGGTGAAGAACCTTAGGCTGGGCTATAGTATCGTGGATTTCTAGGCAAAACAAAGGGCTTCACAAGGTGGTCATAGAATTCCCTTATTTTTTCAGGACAGTTTCATGAGTTTGACAGCATGACCAAAGGGACAAATAGTTAAAACAGAAACTCTCGCAGATCCTCTACTGCCTAAGATGGAAGCACTTTTCAGTGTGCACTCTTCACACAATAGTACAGCTTCACTGGCAGATCCTCTGTGGGGGTGCATCTCTGTGGCCAATATTAAACTCTTACATTCTGTGTTGGGGGAATAAGTGAATGGCAGCCCACAAGGGGTCAGTTCCCAGAACATATATCACTCTAACTGAGTTCCCAGCATATGCTGATAGATATTGTCGTATTGCCTAAGCTGTTCCTTAGAAGGTATAAAATATCTGGATCAGTTGGCACTAGAGATTGAAGTTGGAAACCTGAGGACTGGGGAAACATTTCAGTTCTGGTAATCCAGTAATAAGAAGATTGCTTTGTTTGGTATCTACTAAAATGGTGTGGTATTGCTCTACACTGTACACAGGTTAGAGCCCAAGAGTCACAATGAAGTCACAGGTACATAAAATGAGCTCAATACAATGAATAAGGATGACAGTCAATGGAATTTCTTGCATGCCAAGTCTTGGCAGGTGTCATCATACTGTCTGTGTTCTCTGTCTGGGCCTGATTTCATTTCTTCTAATGTTAACTGACTCAGAAATGATCATCCAGTTCAAATTAGTAATCTAAGATACATCTGTATCAGAGGGAAGGCAACAACAAAGGACACAGGACAACTCCTGTGGATTCCACAGGACAACTTAAGCCATCCTAAAAGAGAAGTCTGAGAAAAGTAGGAAATACTGTCTCCTGGATGTGCTTCATCATCATTGCAGGAGATAGCTAATACTTCCATAAGTATATTTCCATTTCAAATCCAATGCTGAAAGCATGAATCAGATATGCCTAAACAGCAAAACGAAGCTGTGATTGTAACACAGAAAAGAGTAAGTCTGTGCAAGAATTAAACTAGCAGGCACAGATAACAATAGCATTGCATGCGTCGTAGCATGACCATTGCCATGAACTAGTAATGAGAGCCTACGCTTAGGTTCCAGGGCAGCTGGTGCCCTGGTATGTTGCCCATTTTGAAGCCTGTCTCTACTGCCCTAGGAGCAAGTCCATGCTTGTCACCCACCTCGTCTGCAATCAACACTTTCATTTTGTAGGCGTATGGTCAGGGATGCCAGGAGAACTGTTTAGTCACAATGCTGCTTTCACAGCTTGCTCAAGCTTTAGGTTAAACCATAGGCAAGTGAATATTTTCAAAAAAATTGCTGAAACCCACAATTGTTGACAACTGGGTGGAGTTTTGAGCACGTTCAATTTTTTTAGACTAATTGAAGATAAATATTTCACTGAAAAACACATACATTTTGGTAAAATCACTATCTTCAAATGGCTTCCTGAGGTCATCAAATAACAGGGATGGAAAAACAGCCTGATGGCTCATGCATGTTTGGACAAAGCCACTCTTTTCACATAAGAGTCTAATAAAATGTGAAAGGCAGCTCTGTGTATATTCCCACAAAAGTAACAGTGGCAGGAGGAAAGGGAGACTCTCATTTCTCTCAGAGAGTGCCCTGGATCTTTAGACTGCTTTTGACCTTCAGTGAAACCTGAGCAGACGAGATCATCATTGCTACTCTACTGCAAATGGAAATCAGCTCAGCCTTGGATGACTATGGCTTACAGGGCTGTCAAGTAGTGGTTATTTGGAAGGACAGTTCAAAGGACTTGAATAATATTTTAAATGTCTCATTGAACTACCTTGAGAAATACTGACTAGAGAGGGAGACTTTTAGAAAAGGTCCAGAGGCTGCTGTGAGAAATTCTCCTTCCAGCAATGTGAGACTTGGCAGGTCTGAGCTCAGCTGCACTCCTATATCTTTTGCTGCCAAAGATAATAAACAAATAGTGTTCATTCTGCCTAAAATGGTAGAGAAATATACTATTCAAACAAGAAGATTCCCTATAAAAACCAAAGAAAGGTACATAGGGCAAGTAGTCTGGAGCTATATCTCAACTCAGGCTCATGCACTTCAAGATCACTGGATCTTCTCCCTCTGACATCATGGCCATTGAGAATGTCTAAAGTACTTTTGCTAACTCTCCCAACATTATCTATAGCTGTGCCCTGCCTCCTTAAAGCATTCCCTCCATTAAGCATCTAGAAAGCCCAGACTTGTTTACCTTCAGGGCAAGGTGTAAGGTTCATCTATTCATTCAGGTTTATGCTAGTGGAATGAATGCAAGGCCTTGACTATGGGTTTGCTTATACAAGGAAGGTAGGGTGTGAATTTACAAGCTACAGTGTGAATTTACACTGTGCTGGCTGCTCCCTGCATGCGTACTTTAACATGCATTTGAGGAAGCCACTTCATACAAAGGCACTCTTAGTATGCACTCTCAGTGTCCATACAGGGATTTAGTGTGGAGCAGCTAATGCAACATCAATCCACACCTTTTCTGCCTGGTAATTTACCTATATAGACAAGTCTTAGCATTGTGAATTTGCCTCAATTCCAGAAACCAATGGCCAAAAACTGAAATAGTCATGTCTCTGTAAAACTTCCACAAGAATATATGTTACCCAGAAGAAAGTATTACTTCCTTACTTACAATATTGTTATAGTTAGATGTCTATCTAGCCAGCCATTGTTAAAACTAAGGTTAACTTGCTGTCTAAACAAGTTAATTTAAGAGCCAACAACTGATCTGGTTTGCTTGCTTTAGGTGTTATAGAAAATATCTATAATTTCTCACTTGTTGAGCAGTATTTCTCTATTGAAGGAAAGCGTGCATTCCAAGAACGAGCAAGGTTGACACGCAAGACCTCAAGTTCTTATTCAGCCCTCTGTGAGCTCAGAACAATTTGCTTGTTGCCATATCTTAAAACATGCAGGTGCCTGTGTACCTCTGCAGTCAGATGCCAACCTGGTGTAATTACACATAGTTGCATCTGCTTCAACAATTTAGATCAAGTTAAGAGTATGGCCTCATTAATTTTCCAGAGGGAATGATAAGGTAAAACACTCATGCTTCTTCTGACAGTATTTCCTTGCAAGAGCCCAGATAACAAGTCTGTTCTTTAAAACAGCCTGTGCATTAGTAAGAAAGCATCTCCCACTCCCAGTTAATTCATGCTAAATTCTTAGTAGGTCAACATCCACTTCAGGGTCTTCAAAGTGCATCTTGTCTCGTCTATGTTTGTCTCCTAAATTGTAAACTCCTCAGGGCATGCTCTGTGTCTGTGTCTTGTTCAGTGATGATCACATTATCAGAGAATAGCAAAGAATTCTTACTATTAACAATAATAAATAATATGTAGCAAGATATTCTCACACTTGCTTTTTGCCTGCAAAGCATGGCACAAGAGAACATGGCTTGGAAAGAGCTGGCAAGAAACAGACTTCTCAGGATGTTGAAAGGTCAGGTCCCCAACGAAAGGACACTTCAACACCCAATCGACACACTGCAGGCAAGCAGTTCTCATGTAAGCTGTTCAGTTTGGAAGAGTGATACTCTTTCCCTTCCCTGGACATGTCTATATACTCAGTTTTCTCCTCTCCTCTCTGTAAGTAGAAAATCAGATGGGGTAACTAACGTGCAGTAAAGTAGTAAAATAAACAGATCAGCAAAGTGCTGAATCCAGTCATTTTCCCCAGGAGAATCTGAGCAGCTCTGAGGCTTTACTGGGGACTGCAATTAACACCTGACTGAAGCATATATATGAACAAAGTTTGGGAGGGAGAGAGATGTTTCAGCCTTGAACTGAAGGGTTTTGAATTGGCTCAACTTTCTATGGGCTATTTTGGCAGTGGCCATGACTGAGCACAATCCTGAATTGAAAAGGAGTTTGGGGCTTCTTGCCACCTCCTCCACCCATCCTGATCTAGCTGCTAGCACAAAGCATATGTTTCCATTTAATACTGGATAAGAGTCAATTCGCAACCGGATTCTAATTCAAATGTTTATTCTGCTGTGGAATTAGTAGTGTTACTTCTTAGATAGGTGTAGCTTACTTCTACCTCAGATCAGCAAATTCAGTTCTTCATTTTTGTGATCACACTAGTGCCTCAGACTTTTAAGAAATGCTCTGTTTTCTAAGTTCTGGCTGCACCCTATTGCTAATTCCCTCTCTATGTTTACAGACCAAATCTTTCAAGTTATTCCAAAAATTCCATACAAAAAAAAAAAAGAGAGAGAGAAAGAAAAGAGAGAAAAGAGAAAAGAGAAAAGAGAAAAGAGAAAAGAGAAAAGAGAAAAGAGAAAAGAGAAGAGAAGAGAAGAGAAGAGAAGAGAAGAGAAGAGAAGAGAAGAGAAGAGAAGAGAAGAGAAGAGAAGAGAAGAGAAGAGAAGAGAAAGAAAAAGAAACCTCCCACTGGCATTAGCAGTGAGTTCAATAACAAAAAATGAGACTGAATCCTTCAGTGAGTTCCATCATTTTCACATCAGAATGGCTCCATTAGCACACCATTGCATTCTCTCCATCCTTCAGAGAGAGTTTATGTTTGTGTTTTCCTCTTCGCTTTTGATTGAACATTACTCAGTTATATAAATTTAGTCTATGCATAGAAGAATATATCGGGATTTTCTGGAAAAAAACATCTGGATAAGAATGGAATTTGGATTTTTGCTTCAAGGCTCAATCAAGATGAAGCCCAAGTTTAAGCTTCACAGCATGGATATTTTATAAGCATTTCTATAATTCTTAAAATCACAGAAATCTGTTATGATCAAACTGATTTCTGCCATCCTGGGTAACTTGCAAAATATATCTGCTCCCTTCCACTATCAGGTTCATAAGAAGTTCCACCTATGCAATTCAGTCTGAGCTCCCTTGAAATTCCAGTTTAAGTCTAAGCAAATGCTCTGTGCATTGCCTGTTCAAGTACAGCACATAAGAAATACATATCAAACACTGCTGTCAATACTTATGAGAGCGTTAACTCCTATGAGACTAAAATCCTGACTTCAGCCTTGCAGTACACAGGGTTGATGGTTCTTTCTGTATATAACCAGGAAAAACAAAAAAACAAAAACTTTGGAAGAAACAGGATACACCACTCAAGCAACACCTGGAGCCTATCTGCTTAATGCTGATAGTTTGTCCTAAGCATACTATGTAGTTCCGGTAGCATCCTGTTTGTTCCACAATGCATTGTTTTATGTTCCTTTCCTGAAGCTCCTTTAGGTAAGTGGTTTGTGTGTTAGATATAATTTTTTCATCTACTCTCCATAGTTTTATTACAGTCTTGTGTTCTTACTAAAGATGAATTATTTTCCAAAGAAAACAAGCTAAAGGACAGTAAAAATACACAAATTCTCTGCCCTTCTGCTTAGGGATTTTTAATCCTAGTTTATATGCCACAGTCAAATGAGTCATTATGTCAAATGAATCAAAATTCCTATCTCATCTTCCTACAGCAGAGTCAGAGAAACGGTAAAGCACGATCTAAATGTAAAGCACTAATAAAAGCTAAAACAATAAGAAGTCCTAATAATTTGATCAAATGACCATTTTTCTTGGCATTTCTCCAAGTCACTAAGATTTCCAGGCATTTGGTCAAATGACTGACAGTATAATCAGGATGATGGTAAGCAGACTGCCTACTTTATAAACATATCTTTGGGCAATCAGTCAAACTACAGAGTAATGCATTCTCTTTCAAAAAACTAAGATGAAATGTTTGTGGCATTTATATGTGCACTAGCCACAACACAGCCTGAGTTAGGGAACCATTTTCCTTAAGTCTGGTTAAAGGCTACTGATCTATTTGTTATAAGCAATGAGAGTTTGCATCTGAGAAGCTTGGTATTGTAAATCTGGCAAAAGTATATTAGACAAGTCTACTATTACAGCCACACCCTATCACTCAACTATGTAGTCTCTTCTCTCTAGATGTGTTTCTTTCACTGACATTGCTGAGGCCAACACATAATAAGAGATCAGATTTTTAGAAGTCTAGTAGTATTTGTGCATGTTTTAAAGGATAATTTGCCATGAGGAGCAAATCCAGATGAATCTCTCTTGCTCCTCCCTAGGCTTTGGACGTCCCTGTGGGTTTACTTTTGGCACTGGACTGTATCAGAGGCAGACAGGGTCATGATTCATGTGAAAGGTACAGGGCTAGAGATCCACAGCTGTGTGGGTCTTCCCATCACACCACCCACTCAAACATCCATGAGAAGGCTGAATATGATACTTGCACTACTACTTTAGGTAATAGTCTAATGACCAACAAGCATCTGGAACCATTCCCCAGGCCTGCAGGGGAGAATGTCTTCCCCATTTCCCACCACACAGCTTCTCAGTACTCAGTCCAGCTTTCCAGCCTTCACTGCCAACATATTTAACCCTGCAATTCAGCCATTAAAATCCCAGTTAGAATCCAATTTAAAAGCAGTCCACATGCAGGTTTTGTGTGTGTGTGCATACATGTATGTATGTAAAATCTCTCAGGCTTCATTGACAAGCTGCCAGCAAGAAGACCACATCCTTGGTGTTTTGCTTGGGTTTTTGCAGCCTTTTTAGGGTTTTTTGATTGAATTTCCTCTTTAGTATTCCTAGGAGCTGGAAAGTTTTGTGAACAAATCCACCAGTCTTCCTTTGCAGTTCTCCATAAACAAAACTAAAGCCACACATTAAACTTTACTTCAGTGCTATTACTTGCACAGATGACCATTCCTAGGAGGGATGAGAAATACCTAGAAAAAGGATGCTTGTTCAAAAACTGTTTCCTAAATATGTGAACCTTTTGATCCTTTCGCGTGCTCTTGTTATGATGTCCTCTAATCATCCTAGCTTTGCTTGATTGTCTAGAACCTAAGCACAGAGACCCTCAGAACTCTTAAGGCAAACATGACACTTCTCAGTGATGAGTTGGCACTTCACAGATGAAGACTTCATAACCTGCCTGCGAGTGACTCTCAGTTCTCCTTCTCTTTCTTGGCCAGAGTGACTCAAGCTTACTATGAGAGCTGTGGATTTACGGACACAATGAGCACCTTTATTAGGAAATTTGGCTGTGTGGACTGAAATCTGCTTTCACCAACATAGCTTTTTAGAATCTTCAAAAGGGCTCTCCTGTTTATGAAAGCTACAGCATAAAAGAGGAAAATTGAGAAGCACTGGACAAAGTTACCATTTTCTGATTTAGAGTTCATAGCTGGCACATAGCTTGTCCCAAGGCTCACTGAAAGTGGCACACAAAACAAGTAACTAACAGATAATAATGAGCTATTGAGTGTGGCTTAAGCCCTAGTTCTGCAAAGACTTGTATATGTGCTTCATTTTACATCTAACTTTCTCATTGAAGTTCCTTCACCTACGTTAAATCAAAGCAGCTATTTGTGGACTTAAATTTAAGCACTTGACTATTTACAGGATCAAAGTATTATACAACACTCATATTAGTCTACTACTGCCACTTTACCTTTCCAACTTCTTCTTTTCTCAGTGCAGAGCTATGTTGTTACCCTCTATGGAATTTGGAGTGGACCTCCTTTGATGGTGGACCAGAGCCTTTTTTTGTATATGGGATGGTAGGTACCTAGACAACACCAATAGTGAAAATGCCATCAAGTAACTGCAGAGCTGTTGAGATGTATTTTCAATTAAATTAGTATTTTTAACTAAGCAGGGTGAAGAAAATAGAGCTAATACCTGCTAAACTTTGGGGGTCAAATCCAGTGGGCTCACTCTGGATTTATGAAATGAAAAAAGGGAAATGAAAGTTACATTTGCCAATCTCCCTCCCTTACATTCTTTTTCCTTCCTCCTCCCCCCCCCCCTTTTTTTTTATGGCTCACTTCATCAGTAGGAAATTACTGGAAAGGCAGAGGAAGAGGCGAGTGTAGAGTTCTCACTACTTCATACATCACGAAGGGGAATCAACCAGGCAGGCAGGAAGCAGACAGCTGCATTTCACTGCCAGGGCTCCTGCTCGCCAGCCTGAGTCACTGCAGAGCATCCTCAAGTCCTTTACTTCTTCCTTACGGCTCAGTAGGAATATCAACCTTCATCTGCTTATTCCTGTAATTAGCACTAGGCGAGAGAAAAGAGAGGAGGTACAGCCCCCCTGCTGGTGCTTTACCAGCCCCTGTCAACCGCAGTCATGAAGTGGACCTGTATATACCCTGCCTGGGTACTTCTGCTTCATTTAAAAATGAAAACACATGCCACAGCAAACAATGGTATTGCTTCCCCAGCATCCATACACAGTTTGAAATTATTAAAGCTACTCTAGCTTCCTCATCTACTCCATTCTCGGAACAGAAATAAATGATCATGGCTGTCTAGAAAGTTGCCAAATGCTTGGAGACTACAGTGCTCAAGAGTATTAAGATATTGCATAGAGAGGAGAGGTTCTTTCTCAAGGTCTGTACTGCCTCTATCCTTTTACCTTGCCTTAAATCCAGTGAGGGTGGAAGAACTCTGCATCTCCTACAATGCACTCAGTATATGTCAGGATGATGCCAACAGACCACAAGCATCTAAACCACATGTGGGTTTACAGATCAAAATTAATGTTTTATACCCTGAAGCAAATCTGTAACCCAGGGCAGGCTTTGGAAAATAAGAATAATATGCTCCCTGTGACTAGCTTCTCTAAATAAAAAAACAGCTGCATTTGTACAACAGGCTCTAAGATTTTAAGTTTCTGCAAGCAGACACCATTTTCTGACATCTGTGAGGGAAATCTGAATTCCAAGCTTGCCACATATAGGGTCCCAATCAGATTTAAGATTTAACAGAGCAATACTTGATTTGAGTCCAATTTATTTTGGGATTGGGGTTTATTATTTTGAAAAGGATACAACAGAGTATCAGAGAGTGGTACTGTAAGATGAATAGAAAAGTATATGTAGATGAGAGTTGGAAGGAAAGCAGTTTTCCTATGAGACTTTGTGGGGGAAAAAAAAAAAAAAAAAAAAAAAAAAAAAAAAAAAGCTATGCAATGTATATTTACAAAAGGAAAAATGGGAGAGAAGAATGGTATCTTTTGGCTAATTGCACCATACATCTGGGAAATGGAAAAGAACTAAAAGATGTTCAATGCCTAAAAGAAACAAAGCAGTATGTTTCCCAGGTTACTAGCCTATAAAACAAAAAAGCAGGCACAATAATGAACTCAGACGCAACATTACTCTGCTATTATGGTCTGCACTGGGTTGAAACTGCTGAGTGGAACTTTAAAGTGATAGAGGATGTAAAAATATAGGAGAAGAGAAGGCAAGTGTTCCATAACAAAAGACTTTGCAGTAGCTCCTGCACACACACTTCCCTCACAGTGACCAAGAGCTGCTTTCAGCTGACCCAGGCATGGTCTTTATTCTATTCTGTCATGGATCTGAGCCTTTTTGGCCACTGTCAAAAACACTTGGCATGTGTTAAT
This sequence comes from Rhea pennata, assembly GCF_028389875.1. Classification (NCBI taxonomy): domain Eukaryota; kingdom Metazoa; phylum Chordata; class Aves; order Rheiformes; family Rheidae; genus Rhea; species Rhea pennata. The sequence continues at coordinate 91,429,654 of NC_084664.1, forward strand.
CAATGTTTTATTTTTACTCAATTGAAACAAACTTGAATCCACCCAAGAGGCATCCTGCCCTAACTACACTTCTGCTCTGATGTACACTTCACTCCAATCCTGCTGGAGACAATAAAAGGGCTGAGGGTGGAAAGATACCCTGTTTTTTTAATTAAAGCCATTTGTATCATGTAAATGACTCATGACAGAAGCAAGAGGAGTTTATGAATATCGGCTGAAATCAACCTCACAGAGCAAGGGCCAATATTTACATTTCTATTGCTTAGCACTGTTTGGGTTGGGAATTATAGCAGTCTTCTGATTAACTACCTGCAGGCATGTACCAGCTTGACCTTTCCATGCTAAATTGCATGCACTAAATTAAATCTTCCTCTCTCTTTTACAGAGATAAACAAGGCCAGTTACATGACTCAGACTGCCCTTTTCTTCCTGCCATTCCATATGCAAAGTCAATACCAGCCAGCTAATCCTCTAATTTAAGAGCAGACTTCTGAACTTTTGGAAGTGATTAGAAGGATTTTGTTTCTTTTAAGCAGTTGTGAGTCTATAATTTGTATTCAGTTTGGAAATAAGCGCAAATAACATCATAATATAGTGAGTTTCCTGGTAAGAAGTTTATGTGAGCACTGCAGAGGTAAATGAATGGGCAATGTTCATATCTCTTTATAAATGTGATGAAACAGTACAATCAACTACAATGGCTACTTAACATGCTTTTCTAGAAAACACAGGAGAAAGGAAAAAGGAAAAAAATGTGTTCAGCAGATGATCAGTTGCATTTCATACAGAAAATAAATTAGAAAGTCTTAGATCAACTCCAGCTATTCAGTTTTCAAATGGTAGTAACTAACATGAGAAAAATTTAAAGCACATCATTACTTAGACATTTTCACTATATCATCAGTTGAATTTATGCAAATCAGGAACAAATTTGTTGAAATCAGATGAAATTGTTCTTTGAACCCAACCATATAGATTTAGTGGTACTTGTTTCCCAGCAAATTATGAGTGAATGTAATCAATTTACCGAAGATTGCTGAATTTACATAGATGAAGATTATAGGGAAAGTAACAGGTGAGGCCATGTGAAAGAAAACAAGATTCGTCCTTGTTCTCAGTAGGAACTAGAGAAGACCTGTATCATTGTAAGATGCATTACAGTTTATTCCATGGTTAAGTAAGAAAATGTGGTTGCTACACTAGGGATTACATACCCTCAGAGACAGAATATTCCTTGCTTGTACAAAGGCAATTTCAAAGTTTGGCTTCTCTGAATGACTAGAATAGGGAACAGATCATCAAGATTTCCTGAAAGATGTACCAGGTTTCCCACACAAAAGTTTACCATTGCTGCTTGTTGTGTGATGAAAGCTGACGTTCCGTTGCCATACCATGACTCATATGAAACACCAAGCCCTAGTTCAGTCCAGCTATGGCCAATTTAGCAGCAGTCGGTCACTGCTAGAGCTGCCAAGATGGGCAGTGGGTAAGGCTCAGGTAACTGCAATGTTGCTTCATCCATTGCCCAAACCTTGTAGTCAGAAGAACAAAACTTTTTAAGTAAAAGCACTCTAATACAGATTCCACGTTACCCAAATTGATCAGCTTAGAATCTTACAAAACTTTTAACATAATAGATTATTCTGGAAAAAATGGTTTGTATACATCACTCTGTCACTCTGACAAACTCTCGCTGTTGCAAACACACTTCTCTCCTTTATAACAACACACATGTAACACCAGTACATTTTTGGTTTACAGCTGCCGTTTTCACAGAAAAGTGACAGTGGGAAAGCATTGTGTGGTTTTTGATCCTTGGTGAGTTAAACGTTCTATCTTTTTTTCAACGGACTGGAAAGATCTAATTTTACCATGCACTTCTTGCACCCTTTCCACATCTTCTGGTTCTCTCAGTAAGAAACAGAACAAGAACCACTGCGATGGGGCTGAATCTTTCGAAACTCTTAGGTCTGCTTATCTGATGTAAACTGAAGCAGATGACAAATCATATGTTTACCATGACCGCATTAAGATTTATAGGACATAGCTATTTGCTTTCACCAATCACTATGAAGTTTTACTGGCTTTTTTATAGGTATTTATCTGTGGGGTAAAAAGATTTCTGAGTTGATCAAAAGAAACCAATTATCATGCAGGAGGATGTTTTTCACTGAGAGTAGTTTTCAAGAATTACATGGACCCTGTGCCATTTATTCAAGACCACAATGGCATATATGATCAGTTCCTTGCTGAGTCAAGAGGAACTTGAGTCTTCATGCATCAAAGGAACACCGTCCCTTAAATACTATCTATACAAAGATACATTTTTTTCTCTGTATAGTTTTCCAAAGACCATCCAAATATACCTGCTACAAGAAAAGAAACTAATTTTCTTAATTTGGCAAATTTGAGTACAGAGGCAAATCAAAGGGCCAGATTCCAAGCTCAGCTGTCTTGAACAGAATTTTTACTTGCTCATCCTAAAAAACTGTTTGGCAAAGAATTTCTTTGTTACTATGGCCAAGCTAGATGTTGTAGGAATCAGATATTTCTCTATCTAACAGAACTTACCCCCCTCAATAGAGAAGAGAGGATGCTTTGATTTGCATGTGATTGCCTCACCAGAGCACCTTACCTGTTCATAAATATTCCTTTTTATTCACCTGTGTACATTGAAAGCCATCCCTCATCTATTATATGTAAAGATATATGAAATTGCATCAGCCAAAAGTAGCCATAGATACTATGATGCACAAAGAACAACAGAACCAAAACCCACACACTGTTTACTGTACTAAAAAAATGGCAGAGCAATCTTCCAGGAAATATCAGTGGTGGAAATAAAAGAGAAGTTGCATTTCTCAAGGTCATGCACAGTCAGCTCAAGTTCATAGATTCCGCTAAACATCTCCTGCTAGGTCATATAAGAGCTAGGTAAGGGGATCAGATGGGAAAGGACTAGCTGAGCTTCAATGAAAATCATTTTAAAGGGCAAATAATTCAGTCAAACTGATGGTAATCAGCATAGCTGTAGGAAAGTGATAAGATTCACTTGGGAAATTTTTCTAGATACCCATCATAATTTGTTTAGTCCACAGTTCACTCTTCATAGAATTTCGTATCCTTTTCCTTCTCTATTATACCAAGAGACACTGAAATCTGCATCTTCTAACTCATCATTTTCAATTTTGTAAGTTTACTAAGTGAACTTTACGAAGTTCATGTTTCAGGATTTTACTGAGAAAAGCTCTTTGATATGTTTCATGTATTTGTACATATGCATATAGATGCACAAATCAAAGCCATATGCAGTTTTATAACCTGTATTATATCTACTGTGTACGTGCATATAGTGTATTTAACTTACTGTCAGCTGTTTCCAAACTTGTAAGCACAGAAGGAATATTTGTTTGTACAAAGCAAGGTAATTATATAGATAGTACAGAAATATTTTCCCCTAATTTTATGGCTGCATTACTCCTGTAACATATTATAGCAACTTGGGCTTTTTTTCTGTCTGTAGTGTAGGTTTAAACCACATCTAGATCTCAAGAAGAGCCCTGTCAGGAACAGAGGGTAGATGGGTGTCTCAAGAACAATCCAAGAGTAGTCTCTGAAGGGAATAACAGAAATACATAACTCAGTGTTGAGACAGGATGCACACATCTTTTTCACTCCTGACCTCTCCTCCCACCATTTTCCACATATGCTTGTCGATCTCATCTGACCCTCCAGCAACATGTTTGGAATTTGTACTGTATACCACAATGTGACTTTGTTCCCCAACCAAGAAATTGTCTGGTTCATCTCTTTAAGTTTTTGTTTGTTTGTTTGTTTGTTTGTTTTTTGCTTTTTAGTGGTCCATCCTTTTACAATGGAAATAAATATTACAAGTCTTTTTGAGCAAGGTAACTTTGTTATTAAGCAAAATGTGAACAAAACTGGATCAAATGATTAGCAGCCTAGATAAAATTAACTTCCGCTGTCCTTATGATAAGGACTAGCCATTCTTAACAGAGGAAGGGAGGATCATAGGACCACTTGCCTGTAGTGTGGTCTCCAAGATGAGTGTCTAGTTTGCCTCTTTCTAAAAATAGCATATTTGAGACACAAGTAAAGTAAAGAACTGGGAGAAGACATCCTCAGATTTATTTCTACCTTCACTAAAGCCTTGTCATCTAACTCCTAATGATTAGCTATCCTTCCTTTTTCTCAGCTTCTCTTTGAAAAGAATAGGGATAATCTTGCCCGCTTCATAGGAATATTAGGAGTGTGACCCTGAACAAGAACAGCATCTCAGTGAACTAAGCACCACACCAACATACAATGACTGTGATCCTCAATATTCTGTAGTTTTGATTAGGAAAATAAAGGATGACACAGCAGAACAATAATCTCAATTACTCTGCAGACAGAACTGTAGCACAAACTTGTTAAGTAATCTGCCTAAGAACATGCAGGAGTTTGTGGAATAGTTAGGAATTTAACTCAGATCTCCTGAAAATCAGTTCAGTTCTTTCACCACGAAGCATCTTACTATGGAGAAATAACTTCTATTTCTATCACAGACTTTTGGCATAAGATGTAACAAGCAGCAAAACTCTCGTTTGTTCTGAGAAAGAAGGACAGAACACGTAATACTTTCTTTTGAGAGCTGTAAACTGCCAAGTGAAGAGCAAAAATGCTGAATTACCATGTGAATTAATACTATCACTGTGCTAACAACAAATTCAGCACCATTTAAAGCTTTCTTTCACAGGCGCTGTTCTGTTTCTTACATATGGATCTTGGCAATTAGAAACTGAGCTAGTAAGTTTCAAATCAGTGAAATTCCTACTGTGCAGAGCAAGGTATATGAGGTGACACAGCAGTTAATAAGCCAAAGGACAAGTTAACATTGCAAAATGTGACCTTTGACAGGAAGTTCAGAAGTCATGGGGCAAATCTGGAAACAGACTGGCTCTTTAAGCCTTGTAGCCTGGGCTATAGCAGCAATCTCTACCTAGTTTATTCTTCTTTATCTGGAGACAACAAAACCCTCCAGTTTTGCTTAAGATGCAATGACTACTTGAGCTCTTACAACAGAAAGCTGTTAGCCTTTGCAGCAGGCTATGACAAGAAATCACTCTTTAGACTTCAAGATTGACCACGTTGAAGGAGAATGAATACTCACGCTGCCTGAAAAGAAGTGTCCATGTGTCCCAGTACAGCTGCTCAGTTACAGGTAGCTTGAGCAGCAAAACACCCTGCGTTGAGGTGTCTTGTCTTCTGTGTCTCATCTTGTCTCCTAAAGCATTGGTCCTGCCACCATGTTTGTGATAATAAGTCCTTCCTTTCTGCACGAACAACACATTTATGTTTAAAGTAGGCACTAGATTCAAAAGAAATAGCTGTTCTGTTTTCCCAGTTACAGACCTGAGACTTTCACACATTTATCCACATTTTTACACCAGTGTTTTTCTCAACTGTATTTAGAGATCAGTATCCTTCACTTTCTTTAAACACCTTAGTGAAAGATCATGAAGAAAATAAGATCAAATGCTTGATGATTAAATATCTGCCTCACCAACCAGGGAACAGTCTGTCTCATGTGCCTCCCACAGCTACTCAGGACATTACCTTCAGTTGAGTATAAGTATCTTCAAGGAACTGACTGCAAAATAACTCAGAATAAGAACATTCTCTCAAGAAACTGACAACTAATTTTGAAATAATGTATTTAAAAGCAACACAAGTTTCAGTTGCAAACTTATGAAGAGAAAAATAAGCAACGTGTTGAATAAATTGTTTACTCCAAATGATTCATCTAGACCTGTTAACTATCCATCTCTACAAATATTTTCATAAGGCACAATCAACTGACATAAAACACTAGAAGAAATGTGCTGCAGAAAAACAGTGTCACTACTGCCCTTGCGGAACAGAACACCAGGTTTTAAAATTCTCTGGAAACCTCCCTCCCCCCTCCTCCGCTGGAGACGCCATGTTAGGCCCTGCCCGACAAGAATCGAGTTTAAATCGTGTTTTGCCGGCACGCCTCGTGGACTAGACCCACACAGCTAAACCGCCTTCTGAGGGCAGCACGAAGCATTTATTCTTCCTTCCCTCTCCTCCCATAAAAGCGCAAACGGCTCGCACTCCCGAGGCGGAGAAGTGCCGGGCAGGGCGCAAGGCCTGCGATCCCAGAGAGGAGCTGACCGCGGGCCATGCCGTGCGCTAAGGGGCACGATGGTGGGGCCGGAGGCGCCTTGGGAAAGCAGGACGCCAGCACCGAGGCGCTGGGCCGGACCCCTGGCAGAAGGAGACAGCGAGGAGCTGGGCGCCCTCCTCTCGTTTTCCCCCCTTCTCTTTTGAAACTGAGAACACACGCAGGAGACGCTTTGAAGTGAGAGTTGCAGGGGCTGCCTGAATGTGGTATTATTGATTTCCATAACATATTCTGTCTCCCCAACGCGGATGCGCGTTCTTCAAACACGTTAGGCAAGTCTTTGATCTGATGTGCTCCGCAAGAAAAATGTATAGGCTAAAAGCAACTGCTATATATGGACTTGGCTGGTGGGAGAGATGATTGGCCTGTCTCAAAAGAGCCCCGAACCATCACGTCTCCAAGTGCTTTTCAGGCTTCCTCAGCCTAAACATTTTATGAAGCAGGGTCAAAGGTCACCAACTGTCAAAACACAACAAAAGTTACACAGTGCTCCTGTGAGGAAACTGAGCAGACAGTAAAAGCAGAGTTCACCAGTGGGGCTGCTTAATGCATGCAGCAAACGGCAAAACCGCTGTTAAAAAGTAACAGGCATTTTCTCCTAAATCTTTCTGATTTTTACAAGTTGAGCTCAAAGTTAAGAGGGCGTGAGTTTTCAAAGATCAATGCACATGTGGAATTAAACTATTCTAAATGCCTTTTTTCCTTTTCTTTTCTTTTAATGGAGGGAAATAACCACCAAACTTTGAACTGCCAAATTTAACCAGCAGCAAACTCCAAAGCACCAGGTGGTTTCATAAACCCAAAGGTTCATAAATCTTCCTTTAAAGTTTCCAATTTCAAAAAAGAGATTGTTTTCTTTGTGGTTATTTTTTGATTTTTCTCTCCCCTTCTTTTTTGCCTGTGGGTGTATGACCTGCAGCCCCCTAGTAGCCTTTTAAGCTGGTGATACAAGCTTCTGCTCACTCTGCTGGAAAGAGGCTGCCCCGTCGCCGGCAGGCTCTGGGCATGACTTCATCCTCCAGGAGGAATCGCTCTGGAAGGGGCTGCATGGACGAACTGCGACTTCTGGTTTTAAACACTGCCTGCTGCATTGCTCAGAAGAGTAGGAAGAGTTCAAACTTTCAAGGCCTCAGTGTATCTATTCTTCCCACTGCCCAGGCCTTTTGAAAAAATAAAAATAAAACATAATAATACTAAAGGCAGAATAATGATTCATTATTTTGATGAGGTCTCCTCAATCAGATCCACTGGCCACATAAATTCCACCAGCGCAATTCATCTGTCCTGTGGGACAACCTGGGAGCCTACCAGGAACAGAGAGAAGGTTTGGGGGTGAGATGAATATTCAGTGGCATTGGTTTGAGAAAGGCAGCTGTCAGGAGGAACATGAGCTCTTCTTGCAGCAGGAACCTGCTAGCAACCATTTTGTTTGCAGAAGCATATACTGCAGGTTTACCTGTGCATATGCACTGTGCTCCACATGCACAGTATCTTCTGGGAAGCACAAAACTTTCCACAGTCCCTGTGATATAAGAAGTATTATTGCATGCAATCCTCCTCTAATGCTAAAAGAAGCCATGCAAAGGTCATATACTGCTCATTTAGATACTTCTCTGCAATCAAGGCACATTCATACACACTGTCCCCTGATTTTCTGAAACTGCCAGAAAATAAAGCAGCAAGGGTGGAAGAAATGGTTATAGACTTCTGTCTTCTTTGTTTCCTAATTAGGCCTGTAAAAACAGCTTGTTTTCACACATGTCTCAGCTTGTAGAACCATTCAGGCTGGAAGAGGCCTTGGATGACCCAGAGTCAAATCCCCTGCTCAAAGCGGTCTGCTTTCTCTGCTCCACACATCCTTCTGCAAAAAGGTAGCATGGAGAGAGAGGGTCACTGAAACAGCTGTGGAAACATTAACTAACTTGCTTTACATAAATTAGACAGACGGGAATTTTTAGCCCATTGCCACCTTTCTGCTTTAGAAACAGAGTCCAGAACAGGGCCCCATAAATGGATCACTAGCAACTAATCACAGACAATGGGTCAAATATATCATAGCTCTGGGTGAGGGTAGGTTTCTAAATCTCAGCAGCCTGATGAACAAGCGTGTGGTCTAGTCAGATTTAGGACAGAAATTGCATTGCATCTCCTTAAATGTTACCTAGTTAATATCATCATAACATTCCTGTGAAGCCCACAGGTAAGTATCACCAACTTTTACTGAAGTTAACAAGACAAGAATGCTGTGGACTGTGACCAAAGCTATGCAGGAAGCCTAGAGCAGTGTCAAAGCTGGGATTACAGAATGCAGGCTTGGATTAAGTGCTCTCATCCCTTCTGTGGTTCAAATCATCAAACTGCCCTTTTTCATGGATTGAGTCCCACTAGCTGATGAGGAATGGCACTGGCTCAGACACATGAAGTTGGATGAAGAGGCGGTTGAGACATCAGAGAGAACTACCTGAGCATGTGTTGCCAATCCTTCAACCAGGCAATAGTCTTTCCTCTAGAATAAGTGTTTCTTATTTTTTCCTTTATCTTCCAATATCCCATCTCTTTCTTTACCCACCTTACATATACAAACATACATACACTTTGCCTAAAGCTCACCTAAAATGATCATTAACAAAAAAAAAAAAAAAAAAAAAAAAAAAGTGTTTTGCTGTTGTAACTCCATTTGGCATGGGCAAATGTCAAACTCCCATGGGCAGCCCCTCCAATAACAATAAATAATTCTCCTTTTCTTTTCTTTTGTAGGCTATTTAGGAGCTATTTGGAACTATAAGTGTAGTTATCCTAGCAGCTCCCACTGCATACATGTGATAATATTTACTAAACCTCTTGATTCACTAAATATATTTCCAGATACTAAGAGGTTTATTATTATTGCACTGTGGCATCTTCATATTGATTATAATTTCAAAATTCTCTGCTTGAAATCAATGAGTAGCCACTAAATTAGCTGACAGTTGATGGGCATAGAATTGAAATACAGCAACTATTTCTTATCCACAGCCATCAAAGTAATAAAGAGATTCCCTCTCCTCACTTATTCTCTAGGGCTAGCTATGATTCTCTGTTGAACTGCAAGAAAAGAAACAGAGAATCAGACAATTCACAGATAACAGGTCCAGTTAGCAACAGCAAATGCAGCATCTGAAATCTGCCAGGTCAGCATGACAAAAAGGCTATTCTTTTCTACCATAGCTCCTGCAAAACTGAGATCCACTCTGCTTTTAACTCGGGAGCATCAGCGTTTTGCTCTCTTGACCCTGTGTCTCTGAGAATTATGGACCTTGTTGAGAAATAGCTGTCTCAGGCTAAACAGGAGAGGTGGATCTGGGGCTAATAGGCAGAAGGCAACACTTGTCATGCCAGTGTTCAACCAGCTGAAACCATAGACTCCTCTGTAATGGAATCTGTGCTCCAGCTCTTGAAGTGGTGCATGACTACCACATTGCACTGGACTCACTATTACTCACAGTTCAAAGCAATTGTCAGATACACTTTTTTTCCTTCTTTCTTTGACCGGCCAAGATCAACAGTGACTGCTAGATCTGGATTTGGTAGTGGGGACCCATGGTTGTGCTACTGAATTAAATTCCACTATCACAGTTTGTCCTTAAGGGTATCTGGAAAAATATGCTTGGGATTCAAATGCAGCATAGCAATTCCAAAGTTAGAAGCCTGCTGGATGGACCTTCACACCAATATTCTTTATTAGCTATTTCTTTTAAGTGGATGAAAATTTCTAGTCCTTATCTTTTCAGCCAGACTCATCTAGTCCTATTTATATGAAGAATCACTTCTCATTCACCACATGCTGTGATAAAACAGCTGAGCATGAACTCAGGCCTGATGGTTCATGCTGGATCTTGGTGAGATTACGTTTGGCTGTGGGACTCATTGTGGTCCAGAGCTGTCCAACTCAGCTAAAGAGCTGACACCTTGAGGGACTGATACAAGTCTCTTCTTTTTTGATGATGCCGATTCCAAGAATCCAGAATAGCTTGTAGCAAACAGTTTCAAGGGAACCTAATTCTTATCCTGCCAACAAAGCATACACACTATGAATAATAAAAATTTGTTTGACTGGTAGTATTTTTTGGAGTTACTAATAGTCAGATAGTCAGCTATTCTCAGCTTTGCTAGTCCCCATGTTGATTTTGCCAAGATTAAAAGAACAAAATAAAGCAACATAATACTTTCCATATTTAAAAATTTGAGCTAAATTCAGAAATTAAAATGAGCTAAGAAGGCTTTGCCAGGGAAACACATATATTTGTCTTAGGTTCTTAAAAAGTGGATTGAAGGGATAGGCAGATGATTCCCTACTACCTGCCACGTTCATGCAGGCAACATTCATTAGCATCTCACTGAGATTATAAATGCAGCAGTCATAAAAATATTTATCTCCTAATAACTCTCTTTATCATTCAGTACTGCTCCGAACAGTAGGTTTTATTACCATTTCAAAACAAGGGTCTGAAAGTTGCTTTTTTCCTAACATCTACAGGAATGTACCTCAGAGCAGTACCTGTACCCAAGTTGCATTCTACAGAGTCCACTAATATAATATCATATCTAGATTCTAGAAAAGATCATGGCATTGTTTGAACACTGACTTTAGGATCATGCATCCTTACTCTGTCATTACCTACTGAACAAAGTGGTCTCAATGCTAACAAAGCCCTATGATTAGCTGGTCTTCATTAGCTATTTGCACAAAGAATACTATGAAAGCAACAAGAGTGCAACCAACAGGGATAAAGAGCAGGTCATTTAATTGTATTTATATAGAAGAATCTTACTCTGCCAAAAGCACTATGAATCAACATGGTTGACCTACTAATCAATCTACTACTTCTTTCTGTACCTTTAACTGAAACTGACAGCCATTTCATGGGGTAAGACTCTGAACTCGGTTTGCATGCAGATGCGCTTGCATGGGATGTTTATATATGTTTTTATATATACAGATATATTTATATATATGCCTGTGCAATAAATTTGTGAACTGGTCTAGACCATGTAACCAGAAGCAAATGAGGGATCTGTGGAACCTACATGGAAGTATGTGCAGTTATTACATCTAGACACACAAACGCAGGTGGCAGTCTAATGGATTTGGGGCAGCTAAATGATGTCAGTCTTATAACAGAAAGTCATACGCTTCTCATGTGGTATCACAGCAGGTGTAGACCAGAAGGTATCTGAATTTGAAAAAGCAAAACCCTTTATGATCTGCAGATGATTTGGTAGGATTTAAAAGACAGATGTAGAAGTAAGCATATGTTTTACATGCAGAGTTTATTTATGCACGTGACCTATGCCTTTGGATACAGGAAAGTCATATTCCATTAAGGCTACAGAAATATTTCAATTTACAAAGGTTTTAAAGCTAAAATGTTAAAACTATTCCTGCAGAAATAGCAACATATACGCTATTGGTAATATCACAAACCTCTAAAACTAGTTCCACAATCCCTTAGCTTTATCACAAAACATAAACATTGGGACTATCTCCCTACAAATACAACAGATAAAAGCACTGGCAGTATGTATTTCAGAAGCGACTTCTACCAACTATGGACTTTTTTTTTTCCATAGTCATTTTAAGGTATGAATGTGTCACGTGGTATTAGACAACATGAGGGTAATTTTATCTGCTCTTATTCAGAGGCTAGCAGGCCTTTCTGACCTAAAGTTCTTAGGTCTAATCAAACACAGGCCTCCGCAAAATCTACAGTAGAGAACACCGAACATTGTCATGGACCTGTCAGATAAAAATTAATTGTATCTCTTCCTGATTGATCCTTTTACTCTTCTTTTTAAAATTTGAAGATCTCACTTCATAAGGTGAAGGGCAACTTGGAATTCTCTCCAGATGTCAGGAGCTTTGTTGTCTTTTCTCCCTCTCAGATTCATGTTCTGAATAGAGGAAATAGAGACAAAAATAAGAGAAAGAGAGGGAGAGGGAGAGGGAGAGGAGGAGAGAGAGGGAGAGAAATAAAATAAAAACCTTTAAAAGACATGAGAGATCTAAACTTAAAACCTTTCTGAAGTGAAAAGTGGCTTGAGGGAAGGCACAAAAATAGTATTGCTGGCATGTTTATAGGCTTTGAAGGTTCTTCACATCTAGCTCAGTGAGAATGGTTAACAGAGCCACCTGTTAACCCCTGACACAAGGTTTTATGGGATTAATGAAGTCTTTATTAAACCAAATACCTGCATTTTCCATTATTGTCCACACAGCTATGAAACCTCTGTACATTTCCATACATGGTAGAAATTAAAATTGAAGCACAGCAGAAATGGCTGCCACTTTGTCTTTCCATTCTTCCTGTGATCATCAATATTTCTACTAAGGAAATGGCTTTATTTCTACTGACATTGTATAAAATTACTCCACTTTTTCTTTCTTTTTTTTTCTTTTTTCTTTTTTTTTTTTTTTTTTAAGTCATATTTCTGGCATGTATCCAACCTACCATGTAGGAAAGTACATTTTGTGGCGAATAAACTGAGTACTACTGGAAGCATTTTGGAGCATATATTACCTGATTTACCTTTGATTTATCAACAGAAGTCTAGTGTAAACTGAAAAAAAAAATCCACTAACTGGTCATCTTGATTCAATCACGGGGAATCCTTGCCTCTCTGTCACCTCCAAATAATGGATCTAGCAGCAGGATCAGATTCTAAGCATGAACTCAAGAGCCATAATGGCAGAAAATACTGCAATCTGAGGCCACTGCTTCTCCCCAGGAAATTCTGCAAGCCACCATGCAATATCTTTTTGTTCCAGTGTTATAAGTACAAGAAAAGAACATTAAAAAATAGATACCTTGTGTTCTACAATCACCTTAAACCTGGTTCTTTTTTCTCCCATGGGAATTAGACAAATATTACCCATTAGAAATCTTTAACATTATGATTGCATCCCTCACAACAAATGACAAGATAACAATACGTTACATTTTATAGTGTCCTGTGTCCTGCATCACAGTCTGGCTTTTTCAAGATTTAGCTCACTCATAAGTATTAGGATATTGACAGGACACCCACTCAGAAAATGAGACTTAGTTAGAAAGTCAGAAAATTGATGGCAGTTTTTCTTTGGTGATGTCATGATCTGAATAAAACTTCACTCCTTTAATAAGAATTACTTCTAACTTAATTTAATGCTTAAAATTTTTCAGTGAGCTCTTTTTCAAAGTATATAAATTAGCTGATTTTATTCAAGTGGGCAATCTTTTCCAGCTTCTACAGGGCAGGGCAGTATTGGTAAGTTTCACAAGCAGCAGGCCAAATACATTTGAAATGTGCTTTACGTGAAATATTATCCCCCAGCCTTGAAACCAGAATCAAAGAATAAATGCTACAAGTAGAAAGTGATGTAAAGACTGTATTTCACTCGATTCCCTCCTATTTCTCCCTCCCATCCCAGTGAACACTGTAACAATACCAAAGCCTTCACCCCGTTGTAAGAGTTGCATTTAAAGTAATCCAAATAATAATTTTATGATCACACTTCAAAAACCTAAAGTCAAATACATAGAACAGAATGAACAAACATAAAGACATGAGAGATGGTTAAATTTAAGCTGCCCAGCACTACAGCTTCTCTCATGTCTTTGTGTTTAACGAACACACTGCACTAGAAGGCACTAGTGAAAGCAACAAAACAGGCTACTGTTGCTTTAGCTCTTCCTATGACAAAATCTGCTACTAACATAACAAGTGTATTCAGTGTTCTTGCTCTCGCTCAGCCATGAAGCTATGCTATGTCAACCATTTGTAATGACTATGCACTTTTGATAATGGCAATGTCATGAGGTTTCCATGATGACTTCAGCCTTAGCTTTGCAAATCCTACGTGCTCTGGTTACAGATTGAGGACTTAGGAAATGAGTAAGAAGAAAAGCTGTGATCATATGCAAATATATTCATTAGAGAAGAGACTGAACAGAAAGACACCTTCCTTTTTTTCATGAATTTTTAAACACATAAATGGGCTACAGGTGTGCAACTTGATGCATTTGACCTTTTAAGAAGTGGTTAGCAATGTGTTTATATGCTCACTAATAAGAAGTTTTCTTGAATATCATTTCTTCTTTAGCTCTTTTAGAAATGTTTACTTTGAAATCTGAATTTATATTAATTTTTATAATAATCATTTATTTCTTCCTTGCTTGTATTATCAACCATCCATTATAGCCATTATTTCTGAGTATTGAAGGTATATGAGAATGGCTAGAAATACACATTCTTTCCCTTTTCCTTCAGTTCTTCATAATAGTCAGTGTTTAGCTGAAAATCTGTTATTCTTTCAAACTGGATGTTCAAGCTAAAAGTTCTAGGGGTAGGATATGAGTGAGTTCTATGAAAACATGTAAATCAATTATATCCTTTATCCAGGGTCCAGATCCTACAAAAAAGAAAAACACTGGAATCTCTGTGCTTAGCACCTGATCCAGCAAACATCTGAAGTGTACCTGCTCAGTTGACTGATGCCACATAAAACCCACTGCCATTATGTACAAGTACAATTCTAAATGGCCAGTACAGTGGTGCTCTAGGGCATTTGGCCAGTTTATGAACAAGACAAAGGCACTGAAAGGATATGATCCGTTTTTCTCTCTTTTCATGAATACTGTCTTGAAATACTATTGGTCTATTTTCTAAAAACTGAATGGCATTTGAAAATCTTTATTGGTATTCTCATCCTTGATGTTCTTTCTCCTGTTTTCATCCTACCAGATACCCTGGGAGAGCTGACATCCTCTGCATAGAAGATACCATATACCTACAGCCTAAACGGAAGAGGTTATGTTATATATACTTGTATTCTACACTTCCACACATACTTCACCTTGTAACATACATTACTTTTTAAATAGTATACATAATGTACATAATATATAGTCACAGAATAACTCCGTTCACTTTTTTCCCCAAAGAAAACATTTTAGCATAAGCAAGGAGGAGAATGTCTTCTGCTAAACCAATTTCAATGTTTTTCAAAAAAAAAAAAAAAAAAAAAAAGGTTCTTATTAACAAATGTTAATTAACAACTATTAACAAACACTAGCTGAGTGCAATAAATATGACAGCATCAATTAAAATATCTACAAAAAATGACAGACTGAAAAATAGTTATAATGACATATTAAACAAGATTTGAAATTCCAAGTTTCCTACAGGTCAGGATATGCCTGATATTTACATACCTCATCCATTCTATTTGTTTTTACTTGATTATTTTTATTTATTTATTAGGTTTAGAGACACTAAAAAGAAAGCAAACAGGAAAAAATATATTAGGTTTTGGAATCAGTAAGAGTACTAAGTAAAAGTCACATTGTTTCAGCATCACTTCTATCCTATTACGAAATGGAGACTTTCGAGCAGCAGTATGCATTGCTCCCTCTGATACATGCACAAGAGAGAGGTCCTCCCAAAAAAGCAAGAATGTCAGTACTAATCTCTACCTGTTACTTTGCTTTCAGCTAATATCACTCCCCCAAATATTTTTCTACTCACCTTCTCCTCTCCATTCAGTCCTTGTGTACATATCAGGAATTACCTGACCAAAGAGTATGCCATATAGGAAAAACAGCACGTCTTCAGTAAGATACACTCTTTCCTAAAACATAGGACAAAATCTCCATTTGCCATTTCTGGCTATAATCCATTAGCAAAATCAACTGTTTGCTAACACAAAACCATATTTGACACCACACCTGGAAATACCTAGCTATTGAAACCTGCTCAAAATCTCTGTGAACACTTCAGTTCTCTTTCCAATGTATTTGTAATTAAAAAAGAAAAATCCTCTTACTTTTATATACCCTCGTTCCACAAAGCACTTAAGGAAATATTTTTTCAGTGATACATTTATCCATAGGATTAAAAATATGCAAACATTTAAATGGAGTTCTGATTTCTCTTATTTTCTACTTGTTAGCAGTAAAACAGCAGCCTTCTAATGATAATTTTGCTGTTTATTTAACCTTTTATTCACAGAGTTTTGCACAAATAGAATACTTAATACCAATCATTACCTAGCCCACCAATAAAATTCCATTTAGTATGCCTAGCCTAGGTGAATTCTTGAAACTCATTCTACTTTATAGTGAAAAATGATCAGCTGAAATTAGAATTTTATCGAGGATAACTTACTGATTGTAGCAGAATGTGGCCATGGAAAATAAAGTAAGAGATAAAAGAAAATGTACAAGAAAATAAGCAAATCATATAAACTGTTTAAATCATTAGGTCTTCAGCTCTTGGAGTTATTACATTCAACATGCCATAGAATCAAGTGTACTTTTTCCTGTAGCTAAGACAGATAGTTTCAGTGATGTTTTTATAGCAGTAACTGTTGTATCCTCAGTAAGGGCCAAAGTGTGCAAACACTTACATGCCCGTGTTACTACTCCATTTCCAGACTGTATCAGAACCTCAGAAAGAAGTAGTTACAACTGCTCAGATCCTCAACTGTACAGTGATACTCACAGGAATCGATTCAAAAGTTTGAGGGGGACATTCTGCTTGTTTTTAATTTTAAGATCATTACTTTTCTAGGTCTGGAAGAGGGAAGTAAGGTTTAAGGTACCAAGTATAACGTAAAAAATATTGCAGCCACATGACATCAAATGCTGAACTAGCACAGACTCCCTCTGTTACTTCACTTTTATACAAGAAGTTTTGTATGGTATCTTTGTCTTACCAGATGTCAGATCATTATCATCTGTTCTCCACCAATCAAATAAATACAGAATCAAGTATCAAGCCAGCATAAGCACCATAATGTGGTCTCTAGCTAATTGAGCCAAAGCGTGCTAATGCAGTTATGTGTGATCCAGATCACATTTATCCTGCCAGGTTATTGGATAATATGTAGATAAGGCAGTAGTGAACACAGAGCCTCAAGCTTCAAACATGAAGTATCAGGACCAATATGCACCAACTAGCTATTGCTTTGCTCTTTGTGAATTCCACTGTTTTCTCAGCTATTGTTAGCTGGACTCCTGCTTGGGATTCACACTTAATATTTCATGGTGCACTTGGGTGTGTGTCATCATAGTGGGAATGTTGATAAGTGATTTTTGAAACATGTTCTGCCATATTATTTTTATGTCTACTTCTAAAAGTAGACTAGTACTTAAACTTAAATTAAAAGTCAACTGAAAATCTCCCAAAGATTTCCACCTTTTTTTTTTCTCCATATGGAACCATTTTCCCATATGTTCTTATCTATTTGTTACCAGACTTCATGCAGAGACCACACTAAGAAAGTATTCAGTCCCCATTTAGCTGTTTCCACTGAGGCAAACATTTGGAGAGAATATATCTTAAAGTCTTCCATTCCTTACATGAAAAAGACGGGGAGGAAGAGCCTTAGTTTTACAGAATACTAGTAAAATCACTTAGATTTTGTATGAAAGATTCAAATCTTGAAGATTACAGAGAATAATCAGAAAAGACAAAATATTTGTCATTGAAAGCATCTAGATTCAAAAAATATTCTGTTTGTACTCCTCCTCTAAATGTATTTTCCACATGTTAGAAATGTTAAAGTGCTGCAAGGATGTTTTTTGATCCAGATCAAATAGTTTTATATCTTTCCAATGCCAACCACTAAATGAAGTTGACTGAGTAACTTTATAAACTATTCTATAGAAGGAAGACAAGAACAACCATATTTTTGGTATTTTCAGCATATTACTTCAACATACATATGCAAATTAGGAATACAAAAACCTTTTGTTTTGTTCTGTTTTAGAAGAGACACACATTCAGATCATATATAAGAACTTTATTTGTCCCTTCACTTTTGCATGCTCAACTGTCTGTGTATATAATTTGGGAATCTTCTTTTAAAAACGTAGCCAAAACTTTGGGGGAGTTTCAAATTTCCGCATTAACATTCTGTCCTTACATAAAGGTACTTACAGCTCAATGAATGACAAAAGCAAGTGATATTAACCAGTCTTAAATTCACCTACTTAAATATTGGTATTCTGCAAATAAATCTAGTCTTTTGAAACAGATTTTTCATTTCTGTGTGATAGCTAACTATCAGATACAACATCTTGTACATCTCAAAAACTTCAAATGAGATAAAAAATGAGACTAGGAATATTCAATCTTTCAGCATTGATCAATAATTCCTAATCAAAATTTAACAGTAACTCATGACCTGCAACCAGATATGAGCTGGAAAGATAAGATCATTAAGAAATGAGTACTATATACAAAGTCTCTTATCTGTAATATTGATGTCATTTGTAATGCCTATGAAGCACTGGGAATGAGCTAAAAGATATATAAAGTCTGCATACTCTAAGATCTTCTTTTGGCATATTGTTTACATTGTGCGTAACAATCTAATAATTTTGTTAGTGTCAGAAAAGCCCTTGAAGATAAAAGGAATATGATAATTTAGAAAATATGAATTGAATTACATTCCTAAGGCAAAAGCAAAAAACCTAAAGGGAGAGGGAAACATATTGATAATTACAGAGTTCTTTAATAAGTTGTGTGTAGGAATTTTCCCTTCAGTACTGATGCCTGCCGAACTATTTACAATGCTGTCCTGAAGTTCTGCCAGAATTAGGAAGCTAACTAGTGGCTAGATCAACTCCTTTTACCAAGCTTCAAGGAACAGTCAGAGGAGATCCTATGCTAAGTCCCAGATTTCTCCTTTGTAGAATATAAATTTAGGCCTCTTGTAAAAGGCAGAAGGGAGATTCTAGGGTATATATGCATGTTACACATATCTACCTTAAGCAAAAATTGTTTTTTCTGCATTATAAATAATGTTTTGTTCTAAACCCTATTTACTACCCTTTTTATTCCAGTAAGCATTTTCAGCTACTCTAAATTTTAACTTTTAAATAGAACAAAATTCTTAACTTTTAAAAGAAAATTCATATTTAGACCAATGTATTTCTTGTATATTTGTATACAAGAAATTGTATATTGTATATTTCTTGTATACTTTTCCCTCTCCTTTCTCTTCTCTCATCTTTGTTTTCTTTTTGGTTCTACTAAGGAATGATAGTCTTTACTTAAAACACTGGTCTAGGAATTGGGAGTTTTTCCTCCAAAGACTTCCTGTGCAACCATGAATAAACATCTTGACTTCTACATCAGTTAGATGTTAAAATCAAAATTAAAGCTTTAATGCTTTAATTAAATCATCATGCAATGGTTTCATATAAATCACTCTTCTGTGACCTACACTTAAGGAACCTGTCTCCCCTTATAAAGCGAGAGTGTGGCTTTTCTAGATAGCAATTTATATGAAGATCCTGACTTCAGGTGCTTCTGTTGGGCCTGAGAGGAGTCTCTTTCTCTTTCCAATATGGTGGAAGAAGCCTAGGCAGATCAGCTACTGCCTTCGTGAATAATTTCCTTTGTTATTTACTCCCCAATATTAACCCTATACCTTATTTTAGTATCACTACCATCTTCTCAAAATGCCAAGTAAAGCAGACTGGTAAATGAAAAGGTGATTGCTGGGTTTGGAGCCATAAATTAGCACTTTCTGCTCTTGGGGTTGTGATCACAGGCTGTGAAATTTTCGTCCCCTTTATGCACAGGTCTCTCTTAATACTCTTAGATACCAGGATATTTCAAATGCACCTGTAATATTGGGTAAGTTTTGCAAAGGTTTCTAAATTAAATAAAGAGCATAAAACATATGGCTGTAGTTTAGAAGATAGGTCTTCTTCCAGCATCCACTGCAGCGTTTTGAACATAGCCCTATTCTAATTTTATTCCCTTCATCAGATTGCTGCTTTTCTCTGCTGCAGGCAACTGCTTCATTTACCCAGTAAGGCCTCAAACCAGATCCAGCCTTGTTTTTGGACCCTTGTAAGTTTATACATATGCAACACACCATTCTAGCAAAAATCCTAGACCTTTGCAGAAATAGACTACTTGCTACCTGCCCTGGTCTATGGTTCACACATCTCCCTTTGTTACTTCCCAATGGATACCTTCCATGGTTTACCCTCTAAAGGGTAAAATACTCTACTTTTCTTCTCCCTGGTTTAAAACTCCTTCCAGAATCATGTTGATAGTTATGAGATAAAGAAGGATACATGGTAACATACATACCTGTTATACAAGTATGGAACAAGGTGTCTAAAGGCAAGAAAAATCATTAACGTTGTATAGTTTATTCATTATAATCATCTAATTTGGAAGGTTTTTCCATGGGTAAATGGATCTGAGAAACAGATGAGAGATCATACATTTGCTAACATATTCATACAGATGAGCCTCAAATAACGAAGAAACAGGGCCAACCTGCTGAGATTAGTTTGTAGATTACCAAAAACACATCAGATCTGGAAATAAATTCCACTAATTATGTATTTTGAGTATTTAAATCTTTTACGTAAAGAGTTTTTAAGCATAGAAATTGACCTTGCGTTCTTGTAGGATTTTTTATAATACTAATTTAATCAGTAAACATTTGTGATTAAACAATAAATATTTAACTTCCTCATCTTCGATTGTCGCAAAATATTTATTAATATAAAAACTGCTTCCTTTTCTCTAAAAAGCTTTCAGATTGAAGACCAGTTATTTAATGATATGAGCTGCGTAATCTTTTTTTTTTAACCGTTATATATCCAGAATGCCATAGCTTTATAGTGAACGATCTTTCCAGGAGTCTCCATTTCCATTTCTCTGGATAAATTTCAGTACGCTTTATGCTATTTCTCTCTATGGGTGTTGTAAAATATGCTCTCTTCCCCTCAAAATAGCCAGAATTTTAACATAAATAAGCTTGGATGACTGAGGAGACCAGGAAGAATGAAAAGACAGCTGTGGGGAGAGGAATCAGCAGGCTAAAAACATTAAGCCTATCTGTCTCAGAATTGGTAATTAGAGCATTCTAGAATCAATGGCATTTGCACTGAATTCAGGAAAAAATTGATTTTTCTTCATCCAGTCATACTTAGGATCCCACAACTGAACTGGCTAATGAAATTCCCTCTCACAGTTAAAAATAAAAAAACAAAAAATATTGAATATGAATGTGAAAGAACGGCAATTTGATGTTTGTAATTATCGAGGTAAACTTCATGACCTGCTGAATGTATGCAATATGGACCCTGGATGGCATATATAAATCTGGCATGTTCAGAAAACAAGAGGTGGTATTTAGACTTCCTTTTGGTAGAGCAAGTCACCATACAGGGTCTCTACCATGGGCAACAAGGGGGCTTCAGTGAAAGGTAAGACTTTTGTGATTCTCTTGCTGTTAACTTTTATGCTTCTTTAAATTTAGATTGAATTAAGAAGCAACTGAAAGGTTTTAACTGTAGAAACTCAGGTCTTCCAGCCACCAGTAGTCAAAGAAGCTTTCAGTACTGGTGAAAGCTGCCTCCACCTCAAATGTTTAGTGTTCAAACTTTCAAATTAGAAGGCAGCTTGATCCCTTTTTCACACAGTCTTTGGTCTCCTAAGACTATCCTTGTGCTGATGAGTGTCACAAATAATTGGCTTGACAGAAGTGGCACCTGCACCCTAAGGGCTGGATCCAGACTGCTTTGCTACTGCCAGACACCACTGTGTAGCTGTCAGAAGACAACAACTGAGTCATTAGCCACAAAGTCCAGAAGTAGTTTAGTAACTTATAACTGAATGTTTTCAAAACCATTCTCAACTTCCTAAGCCAACAGGTCTCAGGTTTTCTTATTCATAGAATTATTCCCCAGAATACACTTTTAACTAAAGGACACTGAATGTACATTGTTTATGGGGAAGGAGAAGGGCTTCTTTTAATATGGTGTAAATAGGTGTACTTTTCTTAAAATGACAGCTATAAAGAAACCTATCACATGGTAACAGTAGGGAGGGCTCTGCTGATTTATGGAGTACATTTTAATTAAGCACTGATAATAAGTCTGCTCAATCAAAGCATATAGCAGGCCAATTTCCAGCACTGAAAACTCTAAGAATAGTATTCTTCAAATGAGTATGCTCATTTACCCAATATTGCTTTTAAAGGGTTGGGTTTTGTACATATTTTGTATTGGTGAATAGAAAACTTAACTATTAAGTTAATTTTAAATATGTGAGTTTTTGTCTTTTATAAGTCCCGTGTATCAGTTTCAGAAACTGAGGGAAAAAGTCAAATGTCCTCTCCTTTTTCTTAGCAATATGCAATGTAGGGTTAAACGCTAAAAAGTAAAGCAGCACAGCTGCTGGAAATCTTCTGAAGGAACTCCCAAGACAATCAAAACCTTAGGAGAGTGACCTAACCACCCTCCCACAAAATTAATTTAAACTCCAAATGTTTGCAAAGAAGAAAAGGGCCCATGGGAGGAGGAGGAGAAGGAAAAAAAGAAGAAGAAGAAGAAGAGGAGGAGAGAACAATCTACTTTCCAAACTTATATATCTGTGCAAATATAATTGTGTATCTATATTTACACAGTGAAGAAGTTTGATTTTTTTCATCCATTTATCACTATGTAATAAAGTCGAGCACAACAGTAAGAGATTGTTCTGAATATAGTATACTGTAACACAGGTAACTTTCTCCCCTCAACCTGCAATAGCCTCAGCTACATAACTAGGAGGAAGGAAGGAAGGGATAATAGAGTTATAGTGCTTTCCTCCTCCATCTATTTTCAGCAGCCAGTGCAAGGGGTACTCTGAGCCATGTCAGTGAGCACAGGAAACATCTTCCCACATTCTGATCAGTTACTTCTGGCCTTGCTAATTACTTCTAAATGCAGTATGTGTCAATGTGCTTCTGTTTTGGTATATGTTAAACCTGAATAGGTTTGTTGCTGGTGGTCCTTCTGGTGTCCAACATGTTCCTGACCAAGAAAGGAGTGATGTCCTTGCCAATCTGCCCCAATGGATCTGTCAGTTGCCAAGTCTCCCTTGGGGAACTTTTTGATCGGGCAGTTAAACTTTCACATTACATCCACTTCCTCTCTTCAGAAATATTCAATGAATTTGTAAGTACTCTGCCTTTTTTTAAGCACAAACATATGTTAACATATGAAATCCTTCAGTAATTTAACAAATATGACTGCTTTACAGAAGGCAATAGTCCCAATAGTGACCACATCTACTTATCATTTTGACCATTAAGATCCTCAACACTTCTATTACAAATATACCATTTTCCCATCATTCTTTATCTATGGGACAAGTTTTCCTTTGCTAGGTGCCATTTTCAATCTAAATGCTCGCTTGAATACTGAACACAGTAGTAGGCTCTCCCTACTCGGAATAAGAAAGGAAATGGTAGATGTAAAGGAAGAAAAAGGAGCCAATACTTTTGACCTTTATAGCATAAAAGCAATGATAAAAGCAACGGAACAACAATTACCTAATATACTATCTGAACTGCAGCTCTTCTTACTTACATTTCAATAATGCCTGTTCTTGCTGATCTGCAGGACGAACGCTATGCTCAGGGCCGGGGTTTTATTACAAAAGCTGTTAATGGCTGCCACACTTCCTCCCTAACCACTCCTGAAGACAAGGAGCAAGCTCAGCAGATTCACGTAAGTCCCGTTTCTAATGCATTCAGTGTGAGATAGAGGAGAAGGAAAAAGCAATAAAGAGGCAGCAAACAGAGAGAGGGAAATAGTTCATTCAAAATAAAAAAGCCAGGAAGAGGAAAGCACCAAAAACCAAGAAATGTTAACAACTGCTGATATTAAGTTACAAACTATAAAGATGTACATAAGTTCATCTTACGCTACAGACTCAGCACACTACAACATTTGAACTTTATTTTAAAACATCTAAGAAAATTATTAATAAACAAAAAAATAGATTGTCTTTATAGTGAATACTGTATATAGGTAGATGTCTTCCCAGTAACTGAAGGCACTAACATTACAAATAGATACTGAACAGATATTCTTGCGGTTACTAGTAGCTGAAAGTGGTCAAATCATCACCCAGGTACAGAGATTTTACTGTGGAATATCACAAACTACTTGTAAAGAGAAACATGCTACCTATGTCAATATAATAATGGTAAATAAATGAGGATAGTCTTGCTCAGTCTCTGCTCACAGACTGAAAATATTCTGGATGAAAAAGAAGTAAGCACATGTATGAATGGGAAAGTGCCAGAAATACTTTTTTTTTTTTTTTTTTTTTTTTTTTTTAAATCAGTTTCAAGGCAAAAATAGTCTTGCAACCCTGTTGCATCATCTTCTCAGTTTGTAGTTCAGAAATCCTCTTGGGTGTACTGGAATTCACAGTCCTGGGATCAGAACATAAGTCTGATAGAGTTAAGATCCATCCAGTGCATCTAGCAAAGAGGAAATGGTCAAAAAGTTCCATAGCTGTAAGCTTTTTGAATTTTTATTTGCCCACAAGAAAGAAACTTTTTAAAATGTTTCCAGAGAACTATCATTGGAGATGAGTTATATAGCAGTAATAAAAGCTACTAAGTAGTTTATAATAAGCATCTTCCATTTTTAAAAAGTATCATAGGACTTTAGAATGTTCATTAAAAAAATCAGATGAGCTTTTTTACAGAGATGAAACACAGTTGTATCCACTAGCTTGTAATGCGCAAAACCTTCAGTGATATTTTCCATTATATTATAGCTATCTGTGCTATTACAGTAAAACAGTTTGGTAAGAATGACCAATTTCAAAAATGCAATTGTGCAGAGGTATCCAAGACAGAAAAGTCATTTGAAAGAGGGTACAGTTAGTGGAAGGTCATGGAATAATTCCCCTGACACTACAGACACTGCTGTAAACCCCTCCTTGCACCTATAGCACATAGCCTTCCTGTTTTAACTGCCTCTTCTTAATGTGGATGAGCAGCATGAAGACCTGCTGAATTTAGTAGTGGGTGTACTGCGCTCCTGGAATGATCCTCTGATTCATCTGGCATCTGAAGTACAAAGAATCAAAGCAGCTCCAGACACCATCCTCTGGAAGGCTGTAGAGATTGAGGAACAAAATAAGCGACTTCTAGAAGGAATGGAGAAAATAGTTGGACGGGTAAGTACTAGGTCCTTAACAGTCTTCCAGCCTACTGCTGTAAGAAAGCCACATACAGTAGTAGGCTCTCCCTACTTGGAATAAGAAAGGAAATGGTAGATGTAAAAGAAGAAAAAGGAGCCAATTACAGACAACTGAATCTGAGAACATGTCAGCTGTAACTTTTTTTGGCATCTTATGATTTGTAAAGAGACCATGTGATGTGACTGGCATAGAATAATACAGCATAGTCCAGTCCTACTTTAATGGCAAGTATAGTTTGTATAGATGTATTTATACATGTCTGCATACACACAGGTATTGTGTATAGTTTTAAGAAATTGATAGAATGTTTAAAACTGTTCTTGAAGTCTGCCTATTGCAAAGATGTGGCATACAGCTAAGTAATCAAGGCAACTTTCACTTCTCTTTTCTCATGCTGGTTCCTCAGAACTCTGGCTCCGACTTGGTTCCCCACACTTTTGTAAGGTTAGACCACAGGGCTAACCTGATAAAACCCATACTCAAATACCCTTTGTTATCAGTAATTGATTGAAAGCTTTCCTGAATAAAAGCAGCTCTAGCTTGTTTATTTTTCAAGGGGCCTCTGGTAGACACTATATATCATTCTGTCAGTAAGCTAGATGTTAATAAGAGTTTCTGACTTTACTGGCTTTTGCTTAGGCTGTGAATAGTTGAACAGCATTATGAGTGCCACCATCACTCCATCTTCTACCTTCCACTGGCTCACATACGGTCTCTCTCTTTCTGGCATCTGTCTATTTACTCAGCAACTTTATCCCATCCAGGCCACAAAGGCATTTATCAGTGTAATCAAATACATCTCTACTCCATATCCAATTATAAAATCTTGCAGAAGGGGATCCAAGATAACAGTCAAGTGCTGGTACATACCTTGTCGCCACCTTCTCATTCAAATTATTTACAGAAGGGGTTTGGAGACAAGACTGGGAAATTCATTAATGTCAAACCATGGTTTTGAGTGACAGCAGGTCCATTGGTTCTTTTTCCAGTTGCTTAAAATGAGTGAGAGAGACTCCACAGATACTCTCCCATGTGTTTTCACAAAGTATAACTGGTGGGAAATAGGAAAGATTCACAAGTAGAAATTGGCACAGTTTTTCCTCATGCTATGAAAGGTAGATTTCTACAATTTGAGAAAATGAATGATTGCCTCTTTCAAATGAAAAGACCTAAAACCAACATTCATCTCAGATTCTACCCAATTACATGAGTTCCTACATGTAGCTTTTTAGCATTAGAGGTGACTGTGTTTTTTTTCTTTTTTTTTTTTTTTTTTATGAAATACAACATGAAGATGTACTGTTTGAAGATGTCTGGTGACATGTTCTTGAAGCTGCCCATACCAGAGATATTATCTAAGAGATAGGCTGAAGATACACACAAATTTCTGAGAAAAAAAGTGCTTACAAAGATTCTAAGGTGGAAGGAACCAAAAAGAAATGTCACTAATAAGTCAATACATGATGGAAGGTTTGATTTCTCTGCAAAGTCAGATTCCACTAAATATTAACAAAAAGATTGGATCTATTAAAACACTACTGGTGTTGTTAAGCACCTTGCATATTATAGGGAAGTAAACTGGAAAATCTCATAGAGGTCCACTCAAAATCATTATGAGGGTATACAACATTGTACTGGAAAGCTGTAACAGACAATAACTGACAAGCTATAGGCTACTAATTAACATTCCTCAAGGATGGCATTTCTTAATATTCCATTTTACCTCCAGTCAGTTTCATTAGTACAATGTCATTTTGTGTCTTTAGGTTCATCCTGGTGACATAGGCAATGAAATCTACTCTCAGTGGGCAGGCCTTCCATCCCTGCAGCTTGCTGATGAGGACTCCCGACTCTTTGCCTTTTACAATCTGCTGCATTGCCTCCGCAGAGATTCCCACAAAATTGACAACTATCTGAAGCTTCTGAAGTGCCGCCTAATCCATGACAGCAATTGCTAAGCACTCACAGGCCTAATCACCTACTGAAATCATTCAACACAGCCCTCTAGTTCCTTTGTCACTTTTCAATGGAAACTTTACAAAAAGTCACACTATCCTGTATCAGAATTATCAGTAACTTTCAAGCATGTTTGTGCAAATTCTGCTGCAACCATTAGCAACCATTCACCTTGGTGTTTTAAAATGTTATAAATTACTTGTATCACAAGGATACACTTTTCTATCTAATCACTTCGCCTAGTAGCTTTACAGTGATAACCAGATCATGCAGATGCAAATAAAAATATTACTAAATCCAAAATGCATAAATCTGAGTGATATCAGTGCATAAAATAGCTAGTATGGCTTCTATCTTTAGCAGCAGCTTCTCCTTTTAAATCTCAAGCTTCAGTTACTGATATATGACAGAATTTCAGGCTTCCATTGCTCCCTCTCCAAAAAAGCACACTAAAAAAGGAGGGGCATCAAAAAGCAGATTAAGCATCTATTACACTAAATTATCCTAAACTAAAAGTATGGTTTGAAATCCAATCTACCTTGCTTAGATGCTTTATTCAGGTAAAAAAATTTTCTGAGTAGGGTAGGGAAAGGTAAGAAATTCAGTCTAACATAGCTACTGATTACCCATACAGTCTATGAAGAGAAAAGACACATCTGGAACTTTAAGGACACTTGCTGCGGTACTTCCATTTCTTTATTGACTGGAAAAGTCAGTAGAAAAAGTTGGGAAACTTAGGCAGTTCCAAGGAAAATTCAGTACCCTTCAGGCAACTATCTCAGAGTAAAACAATCAATAGTTTCCAGTAGGACACAATAGTAAGTACAGGTCATCCACTCAGGATAATATCCACTACACTTGACATTCCCCACAAATCATGTCATGGTTGCAGTTACTCACACAACAAATAAGCAGTCACATGGAAGCTGGAGCCACTGGCCGTGTCTACATACTATCTTTGTAAGTCATACACAAACAAGGCCCAGGGTTCATCTCATAGTTTCAGTAAAGAGGAGCTTAAATTAGATCAGCTCCTCAGGGATTTGGCTTCTCACTAGACAAGCCAGCTGGGTCACTCCAGAGCTGAGCCAACTTGGTGGAAGACTGAAAAACCATGAGTACAGCTTTAAGGACTTAAGATCCAAACTACCATGATGGAATAAGCACATCTGTAACAGGTATTCACTTAAGCGATGAGACACTACCAATTGCCAGGAAGGTCTCTTTTCAATCATTCTATGTGAGATGTAATGATTTGCATTTCTCATTATATATACTATGGTCTGTGACTCCTCAGCTATTGATTACCTCAGATTTCATTTGGATAAGTATAAACTGAACCCATTTTCAACGTATATAAAATCACCTGTACAGCAAACAAATTCCTTGTTAGACAGTTAGATAGTTGTCAGCTTTCACGAACCTGGCAATTTTCATGAACTCTGAAATACACAAAATTTGATGCATATGCAACAGCAGTTTAACAACACACAGCTGTATGGCAGCATAATTAAGGAAGCAAATGGGTAAAATTTACTAAGCAATATGCAAGTGCCCAGACTAGAATTTAATCTGATCATAATATCCCTTTTAAAAATGCTGGGGGGGGGGGGGCATTTTAAAGGGCAGAAAAAAGGAGCAAAATATCTCCATAATTATCACAAGTGTTCAGAATTTCAATGTGAGATCTTAGTCGAAAGAAAATACGGTCTGTTTTGTACTGAGCTGGAAAAAAGGTTATATCTGAGTTAATGCCCATGTCAGAATCCTCCCTTCAATATGATGAGCACACTCCTCATTAATTAATCATACCAAAATTGAAAGCTATATCACTATTGACCCACATAGATGTGGAATTCAAAAGCAACCTGATTAACAGGGCAGACATTTACAATCTTACAATGACACAACTAGATCTAAAGCAACAACTTTTATTAACTGCTTAAAAATTGCCATACCTAAACAATTGCTTAAAAGCATGCACTGGCTTCACTGTAGTTTGGTTTAGCACATCTATTAGTTTTTAATCTCTTAAGGAAGGAGAGAAGAGAGTGACAAAAGATTTTAAACAACTGAAAAGCTATCTGTTTTGCAGCTGTTTAGTTAAAGGGATATTTAAAACTGGTTAATATTCTGAGTCATCACAGCTGTCATAGAAACAGAAAGATACAGAATACCATGAGCAAATTCAAATGTGTACCTGTGCTGTCAAGTGTCCTGGCATGAACAGTACATTCAAGATGCAGTTGCTATCCTGAACGTTCACGTCACAATATAGATGCTTGCTCTTTTTTTTCTATTACTAAAAATAAGAACAATACATCCTTATGTCACTAGTATTTTGTTAATTATTACATGTTCAGAAGCAACTGAGCAACTATTGTCTTTTAACCAAGAAAAACAGTTATGCAGCTAATCTCTTATCTTTTCACAATCCTGAATTAAAAACAGGTATGTTCTTTCAAAATGAAAGCAGCAAGGATCAGTTAAAAAGGTTCAGCAACTTTCAGCTCCAGATTTTCAGCACTCAAAATGGCTATTTTTCTGATTGTATATGCAATATCCAAATTGGCTGTATTTAAATGTCTGCCAGTTTATCTGTTTCTGTTTGTTTCGGATGCCTTAGTGAAAGAAGCAATGGAAAGGAAAGGTCCACATTGCTGAAATACAGGCCCAATTCTTCCTTTAAAAATGATATTTAAGCTTCTAGATGTGGCACTACATTTAGGATAAGACCTTGTGACACCAAATCTAAATGGCATCAAGGTCAACCCAATTCATTCTTGGGAAAATTTATTAGTGAACAAAACAAAGCAATAGCGGTACCCAGAAGAAAACTCTAGCTTCCTATTTGTGACTTGCATTTAAAATCTAGGACTCTATCCAACCTTAAGAGGAAGTAGAAAGAATTTTGAAGGTAATTTTAAAATCAAGAAGGGAAGCTGTTCCTGACAACACGTCATTTGTAATCAACTGCTTAACTAGTAATGTGATAATCTCTCTGCCATCCTTTTTTTTTCTTTTGTAGTCCTGCAAAAAGCCTCCAACAACTGTTGCACTCTTTCTACAGAAAAGAAACAAAGAAAAAAAAAGACCATGACTTGGCAGCTGGCACCTCATCCAATGCACTTTGCCATTATAATATTGTTTCAAAGGCAATCCGCAATTCTAGTAACAAGGGATACAATGTGGAAATCACACACAATGTATAAGCTTAATTTCTGAACAACAGGGATGACCCCAAGGGCAACATTTTTTAAATACAAAACATTTTGTTATAAATTTTTTAAAAAGCATTATCACAAGCAACAAATGTATGTCAGAGATGTAACCACAGTAATCATGCTTACCTATGTATCTGTACATGATAGAAACCAAATACTAGCAACATGCAAGGGAAGAATTTTACAGATTTGCACATTCCCATAGAAATTATTGGGTTTACTGATCTGTAAAGCTGTTCACACTTACGAATTTCTGTGATCAAACTCATAACTATCTGTGATTGTAAATTACTTGGGTAAATCCTGAAGATTAAAGCTGACTCTCAATGTTCAATTCAATTGAAATTGAGGCCTGACTATCTATAAACTTCTATTAGCACTAAAAAGAGGTATTCAAATAGTTTTAAGTCGTAACAACAACTTTCTCAAATATTTTATGCTGATATCCATCTTCAGAAATAAGGCTAAGTTCAAGTAAATATTAGTTCTTGAAATCTTTAGGAATTTCAGCCTTGCTTTTTCAACTTTCTTTTCTGAAGAATTCAATGAAAGTGGTATAACCAAATCACAAATAATAGTGAGTATATGCACCTGTGCAGATCAGGAAAATCCTTGTTCCTACTCACTCCACTTCAAAGCTATTCTTACTTACAAGTTACAATGACTATCAGATATTTCAATAATATCTATAATCATTGGGATTTTAAGGCTATGTTTTGAGACATTCCCCATAACTGAACATATATGTGTGTGTGTGTGTGTGTGTGTGTGTGTGTGTGTGTGTACGTATAAATATATAAGCATATTTTCTGGTAGTGATTTTTCATTCCTTTTCATTTATTCAACTAAAAGGAGGAAATGAAAACAGTGCCTGATGTACTCTGAACTACATCTTTTTTCTTGCAGGTACAAGCAGTTTCAAGTACAAGTTTCATCTTTGATGAAAAGGGTCCGTAGACTTCACCTATTTTCTCTGGGTTCCCCCCCTCTAAAATTCCCAGAGACATATTTTATGAAGCACATAGGAAATACGCTGACATTTCAAGGAGTAATACGTAAGTCACCTAATCAAACTATAATTTTATTATGAGTTTTTCTTATATCCCAGATTATCTTCTGGAGCTGGGGGTAACTGTTGGTTATTACATCACTAAGTCTCTCTTGTACTACTTTTGTCCTCTTTGGTCATCCAAGAAGCACTAGAATTTCATGATCATACTCTGTTGTTGTGGGGAGAATAAGTTGTGATGGCATCCTACTTTCTAACTCATGTCTTCTGAAAGAGAATTACCGGGTGCTATCACTCTCCTCCCCCATCCCTTTCCTTCTGGAGTAGTTCTGAAGTTTTCTTGTTGAATAGTAATATTTTATACCAGTACTGGCCAATCAGCATCTTCCTATTTTCCTCCTTTAGTATACAGTGTGATGCTAACAAAGTAAGCAAAAAGAGGTTACAGAAATACTGCCAGTGTCACAGAAGCACTTGGCCCTGGCTGAAGAACCAATGTACAGGTAGATTAATGTTCATTTCTATAGTTACTTTTGACACTGACTCCCACTAAAAATCCCATTTCTCCTGTTCTTTGGATAGGACCTTTTACTGGAAATTCTTGTATTTCACAACCATCCAAGCAACAATGACATAGACAGCAGTCAAAATCTGTTAAAGAATAACACTTTTTACAAGTGCTTTTTTTACATTTCATCCAGTCTGCAGAAGGCATTTTACCAAGCATAAAAATGTATTGTATTTACTGACACTATCTAATAGTAGTAGTACCTCAAAAATTCACTTTACCTGTCAAACATTGCCACACTAATTATGGGAACACTTTTCCTTTTTTTTTAATAAATGATAGGGTTCATTACACTGAAGAGTTCAGATCACTTATTAAATCACACGAATGACAATGTGAGTCATCAAAAATGTTAAGATCACTCACTCTAGCATATCAAAGCAGCTATAAAACTCAAATCAATGTACCATACACCACACGCTGTAACAAGGGAGTTCACAGAATACAAAATAGCTAACATGCATGTATACTCAGTGAATGGTAATTAGTGTGCTAAATGAGTCATTGATTCTAAAAATATTCCCTTTTACTGATACAACTTTTCACTATCAACTTCTGAGTATCCCCCTGCAGATTTCAGTATCAAATGAATAAAAGGTTAATACAGAACACTATGATTTATTACAATATTATCAGAATGCCTAGACCCATACTCATCAACCAGGTCACTATTATATTGTACACTAGCACACAAAAAAAGAAACAGTGAGGCCCCTGTTCTGCTTACTTGCAATTTGAGTAAGTAGGAATAAGAGGTTTACTAAGTGTGGTAGCTAGCATAGCTTATCTCTCTGTCATTCTTTTCACTGTGTTACTGAGGTAGAAATAATTCCTGAAATATATATTTAGATATTACTGTTCTTGCCATCACTGACTTCATGTTTGTAAGCACTGTGCATGGCTTGCAGGATTAGGCCAATAATCAGACATAACAATAGACTCCTTTAGCCAAAAGATTGAAATAATGATAATCTTCCCCAGGAGCCACTCTTGGGAGATTTCCAGCCTGATTTCACAGACAAAAATAGTTCATATAGCTCAAATAAGTCTCTGAGCCTTTTGATGATTATCCAAGCTTAACTGAAACCTCAGAACCTTTGGGATGTTCCAACATCCTGGACCTATAGTAAGTGTACTATAACTTAACATGACAAAGGCTACTTAAATTAATTTGATTTGTATGGTATCTTCATGGGAAATAGGCAATAGAGACCATGGTTCCTCATGTCAAAGCTATTCCAATAAGCAATTCAGCAATTCCTTAAAGTGACTTTGTACTATTTGCAAGGAATCTGCTCTTGTGTGTCCCTCTTGCATCAAAGTGAAAAAGTAAAAAAAAAAAAAAAAAAAAAAAAAAAAAAAAAAGTAGGATTCTGTTCTTTACCATGCTGTAGTAGAAAATGCTTTATCGTATTAGAAAATTCTCTCATGCTCTCTCAAAGGCCATGTGAAGGAAGAAAGTGCAACGCACAGACTGAGTTTATTGAGAGATTAGCTTTTGATAGATGGGGCTATGAAAAATGTACAG
Organism: Rhea pennata; assembly: GCF_028389875.1. Lineage (NCBI taxonomy): Eukaryota > Metazoa > Chordata > Aves > Rheiformes > Rheidae > Rhea > Rhea pennata. The sequence goes on from NC_084664.1 coordinate 91,463,188, forward strand.
CAAAAGCATCAGAAATGGTTTGCAAGAAGGTTAGGCTATCTATTTATTTTTATTTTCACTAGAGATTCCATCTAAGTTAAAGTAGGATTTAGCTGAATGTAAGATATAAAGAGACTCACATACAAAAACAAATCCTGAAGCTTTCTATATAGCGGTAGATCGTGCCATTATTCTGGGAAAGATGTTTTCTATCCCCTAAACATCTCTGCTTGTGCCCATCATCACTTACAAAAAAAGGTTCACTACTACTCCTGGGGGGAAAACTTACTGGTATAGTTATTTATATTACGCATGTCATCTTGGAATCGAGTATTACATACCTGCTATAGCGTCTTTATCAAAGGCATTATGAATTCTGTCTTCACCTAAATTAAGGATAATGTCATGGCTTAATTCTGACTGGAGATGAAAGCAGAGCTGTAAAAGGATAACGCTACAGTCTTGGACATACAAAATACATATTTCAGAGAGATGGTCAAGAAATGGCCCCGGTATTCTCCCTCAAAGCACACAGTGAAAGATGGTTTTGATGGAGTTCTAACCATAAAACAAACCAGCAAGATGCTTTTTTAACTGCTGTCTTATAAGTTCAGCTCATTTTAAAATCTGAGGGACTGGATTCATAGCCTCATGCTAAGCATCCTTGATTAATTGTAACATCCTATAGCTGGCACCCTCTAATAAAATGCAAAGAGGCAAAGAGGGGTTTGTCAGTGTCTGAATGCATGCTGTGCGCTCCTCCTGTCTGTTTTAAAGCTGCTATGGCTTCTTCTCAATGACACAATCTCCAGAAAGGTAGTTATTTGCTTGAAATATGTTTGGCATAAACATAACTCTGTTTCAGTTACCTTCATGTTTAGAAGTTACCTTCATGGATGTATTACTTAAAATCAAGCTTGCAGTGTTTGCTCTATCCTCTGGTTACTAATGTGACCCCTCCCCTAGCAGCTGCAGTTGAACTGTGCAATAACATATGCACATCTTTTTCCAGTGAAGCATACTTGTGTCTTTTTTTTTCCTGTGAGATAAGGAGAAAGTCCATCATTTTTGCTTTCTTACAGCACTGTGTTTTAGTTTACAGCAATAATATAAATCAATTTTTTTTAATTACTTGGAAGTTCAACACATTCAAACCACAGCACTGCAATTGCCACAACACCGCAAAGCTTAAGCCTATAGCACAATATGGAACCAATGTTAAAACTAGATGCCGATCAAGGCTACAAGACAAAATATTTAACTGTATCCAGGACAAACTTTATATAAATTAAGCCTTATTAAAGATTTATATTATGGAAAAGGGAGGCTTTCAAAAGGTTGTATAAAAAGAGTTCCTGCTTTTAAAACTTAATCTGTATTAATGTAACCAGTAAGCTGAGAATATTTTTAAAAACAAAGAACAATATCACATTCCTTCTGTATATACTGAAGGCATAAAAAAAGTGTAATAGATTTATACACCTTTCCTAGAACTACTCACAAACAGATAGATATTCTGAAAACAATCTTTCTGTTATGAACGTCTTAAGAAACGGTTTTTGACATTTCCCATCTCTTTTCAATTAAAAAAAACAAGACTGCAGCATCTCACTTCAAAAAAACAGGAGAGAAAGGTATCTGTAAAAATATGTTCTATTTGATTTTTTTTTTCATATGCAATGAACAGGTAGTAGAAAAGTTGTCATTTAACCAAAAAAAAAATCATTTTGCATTAACATTCCCCTCCCTCAAAATATGGTGACATTCTAAGTCAATCAAATGAACAGATTCATTTTTCCCGAAATACTGATTGAAACCAAGTCTGAGTAAACAATTTTCAAAAAGAAAGACAAAGATTTTAGTGAAATTGCCATTTTACCAGTTAAGAAACTGTGTTTTTTCACCAAACTTTCTCTCATGAGAGAATTCACCTTGTGCAGGGATCTACATAAACTCATAATTTTAATAATGGTTCAAGAAACATTCTTCAGTGAAAAAAAAAGGGACTAAAAACCAATCTGAATGCCTCGGAGAAGAAATAGCCCACAGGGGTGCCAATATCACCATGTGTTATGCAAAAGATTTTGAGGCAAGTACCACGTATATTAATCTGTAATTAAAGACAAAAATATAAATAACAACTGAACAAATAGCTTGTTGAACAAAGCAGGGCTCCTTGTGCCAAATTTTTTGGAAGAATGATCTCTTTCTCAGTGCCCAGAGATAGCCACAAGCCCATTAAGTAACACAGAATTTTAAGTAGCATCTAACACAGACACCTGATCCAGTAACACCATGGGTAAAAACTGTCCCAAATCAGGTTGCCTGTGGCCAACACCTAGGGAGCAGAAATGCAGAAGGAGAACGCCAAAAGAACTTGGCCTATTTTTCTCTCTATGCGAACTTATTCCGTTTAGAAATTAGCAAATGCCTCCTTATTCACAGTCAGCGGTCAGTGGCTGCAAGTTGTCAAAATTTTTCCAGGGAGGCCCCATCAGAAGGGTTTTCTTTCAAGGAAAATCCAAATTCAATCCCATATGAAACAGACCCATGTGCCCCCTTTGACTATTTTAAAGGGTTTTCGCCTGCAGTATAATCAAAGACATGGCCTTTGAAATCCCAGTGAGACTGAACCCAAATTCTGAATTTCTTCTTTAAGCAGTCATCACAGGAAAGCAGGGTGCTGCTCCCAAAACCATTAAGAATTAGGTCAGGTTTTACAACGTTTCTGCAGCCGGAGGAAAAGGCAGCTTTCAAGCCGCATGTCAGCACTGGCCATTGTTCCCCGAAGAGCACAACCTCCACGGTATCTAGCCTGGCATGTAAAATACGGTTAGTCAGGACACGCAAGCCTAATCCTAGCGGTGCTTATCGCTCTGCAGACATGCAGCAGTCACCCTTTATACTGGTATTTTGGGGGCCACCGTGGAGCAGGCCTCGGCAACCTAACAACATGGGACCAAGGAGAGAGATGGAGAAAGAAAAAAAAAGGAAAAAACGGTTTTAAAAAGCCTGGGGAAAGCTTAACCCCGGCAGCAGCGAGGCGGTTCCTCGGCGAGAGCCCGGACAGCTGCGGCCGCGCCCCCGCTACCTGCTGGGCGTTGCTAGGCAACGCGGCCTAGCGCGGCCTGCCCGCCGCCCTGGCCTTTCGGGGCGGCCGGGAGCGGGGGGAGGGGGCAAGACGCGAACATCCGTTACTGCAAATAACGAGGGGGAAGCACCCCGTACCCCAGTGTCACTCTGCTTTCCAGTACAAAACATCCAGGGGATGATGCGTTTTTTTCTTTTTTCTTTTTTTTTTAACCATATCTGACAAAATCTGACAACAACGAGCGGTTTAAAAAGTGACATTTTGACTCTAAGGGAGGAATTATTTGCAATTTGTTTTGAGCAGAAGCTTAGTTCATGTCAGATGTGAACCTCCAGACAATCATTAGTTTAAACTGCCTGCTATGTGTTTAAAAATTTCAGTCAATTTAGAGCTGATTTGAATTGCAAATGTGATGGTAATAAGCCATTAGGGAACAACATATCTCTTTTTCACACTTGCAACCCTCTGCTTTAAGGGGCCTTAACTCCACTGAAATATGAAAATACCATTTTAATCATGCGCGTTGTCGACAAACATGGAAATGTAAGAGATCCAGAAATGGAAAGCGGCATTCAAAGGAGAAGACTGGAAACCGCGACAAGAGCGAAGAAACATAGGTAGCCTTTACTTTGAACAACACACAGTACTGAGTTTTCCAAAGAATAAGTAGTCCGATTTGCTGGTGGTGTAATAATAACAAAAGGCCTGGCATACGACTAGAATTTGGCTACTTTGATTTCCAAATCCAGAGTCAGAGGCATTTCTCCGTGAAAACATTTTTCAGAATGAGTGTAGGATTTGAGTCACCTAAGGTTTTCTGCATAAATTTACCGTTGTTTCCTCAAAATCAGCTGTTTGGTCTCCCTCTATGCTCAAATGAGCAAAAAGATATTTCATATATACTGCAAGAGACTCATCCCATCTAGCTAAAGACAGGGTTATGCAGTAGGTAGCCTTCAAATGTGCCTATCCACTGACTGGAAAAACCTCTACACAGCTGAAATGGAATCAATATCTTTCAGGTGGTAACATTAAGTATCATGGATCCTATCCCAAGTATCTTTTCCCACTGAAGATCATTCTACATCGTCTACTGATTTATCATGTTTCATATGCGGAAAAATTTCCTGCAGCCCCATGGTCACTCTTGAGTAGTTATCACTGTATTTTTATGCTGCGTCACAGACTTAATATACCTTATAAAACTCATTTAATTCATGTTTTCTCAAGTCTGCAGTTGAGGCTAACTCCATGACTTACCACACCAGCAGATAAGCAATGCACTTTCTGAATTCAATCAGACTCCTATGCAGCTTTGAAGAAGGGAAAAATGCAGATTTCTGACCTGCACAGCTGAAGGCTGGTACTGCCCCCTGGCAGGTGAGACCTGGGGGCCTCAGCACCCACCAGCCTAGTAGGTGTTCCTGCACCATCGGGTGTGCTTGCAAGCTTCAAGGTGAGCTGTTTCCAAGTGGATCTCTGGGATTTCTTCTCCCAAAGCCAAATTTAGAAATATGGTTCCTGGAGGTTTCTTTGGAGATCATCTCTTTGCGGGGGGCTAGCCTGAAGAAGCCTACAGCAGAGTGCGCAGCCATTCTGCAGTCTTACCCAGGTGAGGTCCAGCTGACCACAGTGCTGCTGTGTTATCGCACATCCTGAGCTGGATTTCTGCAGAACATCCTTTGGATCATAGAAAAATCCGCATTGAGGTGGATATTTTATTCTTTCATGGCACGTCCACTCAATCCTCTCTCCTTTTCAGAGATACTGCCATAAAATTGCGGACTACAGGTGAATTGGGGTATTACACCACATCACAGCTTTCCTAGAAGGTTCACGTTGGCTTCTCTCTAGCTAACAACTGTGCTAGGAAGAGGATTTGTTGCACAGCATCGTTACTGTACTGCTGTAGAATGGGGAAGAAAGGAAAGGGGCAAGGTCAAAGCTAGAGCGCTGAGCCAGGGGCTCATCTTGCAGAAGCAGGGAGGAATTCTGCACGGAAGGTGCAATTTGGGTAAACCTAGGATCAAATGAGAAGTACGAGTACTTGAGTGAGCTGTTTTTTTATCCAGGACTGGAGGTGGAGAGGGGGAGGAGGGACCCTCAATTTGAGCCTCTCTGCCTCACATCAAGTCTCAAATTGTACCTGCTAGCCCACATCTAAACGAACTCAGCCTAAGCTAATTCTATAGACCCAGGCTTTCACCAAGCCCTAAAGCTTGGTGTGTATGTGTGTATATATGTATAGAGAGAGACATAAACATACAAAAAAGATTCTAACACTTTCACGCACTAGAATTTCTTGTATGTTAAAGACAAAGTGATGACGTATTTTCAGTATTCAGAATTTCGTATAAAAAGACTGTAGCAATACAAATAAGCTTCAAACAGGAAAAACCTGAGCTTTTGTTTTGAATTGCTTCTTTAAGGATATGCATACTTAAAACTACTTGAAGATGCAAACTTCACGCATAATTCTACAGCAGCACAACTAAAGAATTCCAAAATCCCTGTTTCCTGGAAGCAGAGCACTCTATTCATCTCCCCCAAAGCAGCATGAAGTAAATTAATCCTTTCCAATTATCCCTGCTAAGCACACTTGGGGTCACAATTCCATACTTTCATAAGTACATTTGTGGAGCTTCCACTCATTTTAGTGAGATAAAAGAAGTATTTCCAATTTGGATCTTTGAAAAGGTCTGATATTTGGTATTTATTAGTATAACAAAGATTAAGAACAGTCCTACCGAATGCTAATATTTAAAGACATATTTCTTCCAAAAGTGAAACTACAGCATAGGACAATTAACATACTCCCAGAAGTATATAAAGCCAAAAATATTTCCTGTGATAACAACAGAATTATAGATGATGTTACACATTAATATAGATGGAAGTAGAGTAGTTGGATACTTTCAAATCTAAACTCCAGCTACTTACAATTTCCCCAGCAACTGTAGAGTAATAAAAAAGAATTGAAGTTTTTCTATTATCACATAGAGATTAAGTAAGACAACACATAAGATCATCAGAATCTAAAAAAAAATTAAACAGAAGTAGTAGTGTAAAAATCCTTTGGCATTCTTCTCTCCTTAGATCAGATATTCAATATTCGTTCTCCAAGAAAGTCTGTACAAGCCACAGTGCATGCCCTAAACATACTGTATTTTCCACCCACAAATTATAAATCACCATAAATGGATTTTAAGATGTGCAAGTTGCCCCTTGCAGATATACTGCACAATCTGGCCGCTTAAAGATATGTATTATATAGGGAAAGTGTTGAGGTTTAAATAGCCACTCCATTTCTATTTAAAAACTGACTTCTGTGTAAAGGGTTCTTATCCTTATTTGACATGTGGCACAGGCCAAAGATCTGCAATCATATTTACTGAAAGGAAACCAACACAAACAATGAAAGGGAAAGATATAAGCAACTTGAGAGATGTGATTTTTTGGACTTTTAAGCATGTGTGTGTGATAGTCTTATGCTTTTTGTGTCAGATCTTTGGCTATCTAAATATTCACATGACATAGTCCTGAGAGCATGTAGTATAAATTATCATATATCAGTTATGAAAAAATAGTCATGTGAATGGAATCTGAAAGACTAACAATCATCTCTCAGCTTCAATTGAACATAATCCAAACACAGAGTAATATTTTGGTTTGGTTAAAGAAAAATGCTACAGGAATCAAAGGCTCAGCCCTACATTCCTTCCTTGTGTGGATATTCCTATTGACTTCAATGGAATTGCTAATGTAATATTGTACAAACATTCAGTTTTACTCAACTATATTTTAATCCCCCAAGAATACCATCATAGGTACACGATAATAATGTGTATAAAGAAATGCCGATGAAAATATTACTAACAATAATACTGATCTTACTTGTAAATAGAAATAAGGAAAGATTGTTCTTGGTATCCCTCATTGCCTTACATCAGCTACCTGAATCACAGCTTTTAGCATAAAGCAGAGAGCAGACCATCACCTGTTATGCAAAAATTGGCATAATAGGGAGCAGCTGATTCATCAGAGGAAAGCCATATATATACTTTGTCAGCAGAGCATGAGTAAAGTGGGGGAACAAAATTCTTCTCTCAGATTAATATTCCATTTTCCAGTGCACTCTACAGATAATTGAAGGATTGTCTGCCTGTGCTGAAGGTTTATGGCAAATCCACAGAGAAGCCTGATGTGTGTGTTTCCCTAGGGCTGGATGAATTACCTCTAATAGGTCCTGCACTGAGGTTGTCCTCCATCTTCATTCTCAAACTAAATGGTAACTTAGGATTATACTCTTCCATCTTGTGTGACTTCTTTTGGCTAGTAGGCAATGAAGAGTAATTTATAAAATTGCCAGGAGGTACGGAACTATATCTTCTAATATATAAGCAAGTAAAAATAGGTTCAAGTGATATGCAGATTAAGTCCTGAGGTCACAGTCTTTGAGGGTAGATCCCTGCAGGGATCTGTTATACTGAAATAAATTTCAATCAATATACACTTAAAAGTTCAAAGTGAGAGTATTCAACTTTTGACTTTAAGTCTATTTATATCATTGTTGATAGGTATTTCAGAAGTTTCCTAACTAGTAAATCAAATAGTAAATATATCTGTTGTAGGAATGTCTTTGTGGTGACCATGCTGATTTACATTCATATGTTCATTTCATTTGAAGGTTTCATGCCCTTTTACAAGTAGAGAGCATATATACAGAAGTACTACACACTGAGATTCCTCCAAATTTTTCCAGAGGATAGAGAGTTCTCACCATAGCACCCCCAATGGGAAGACATAGAAATTTTGGAACTGAAGACCCATCTCTTAACAGTTTTTAGAGCACTTAACTGCAGTCTTTCCAAACTGTGGCTTGTTGCTGAATCCTTGCTATGCCAGCTATGATAGATAGAACCTGCTGTCACTCCCTTACAGTTGGACTCATCTTTACAGAAGAACTTCATTCATAAGCTACTAGTGCTTTGTACCTTATTAATGCAAAGAGATCTGACACGCATAGGCACAACACATACTCACCTTAAAACATCCTAGAAATCATCTTGTCTACACTCCTCTTCTTCCCTGGGGCCTTGGTCCAGGAAAGCAGTTAAATATGTGCTTAACTTTAGCATAAGCCATCCAATGGAGTAAACATACACATGTATGTAACTTTTTCTTGGAGCTGAATGTGATGTTCCAAACAAAATGTGATGTGTAAACACATGCTTGCACAAAGGCCTATATGGTTTCCACAAAAGAAAGATGGAAACATCAAGGCAGCTGCTTCACATGACCACCACCTGCATGCAGGAAAGGGGAAATCAGCATGCAGAGTGCCTCCTCCATGTGTATCTACAGAATTCGATCCAGCACTTCATTTCCCATTTTCTGAACACAGTTTTTATTCATTCAGGGAACGAGATATGACAGAACGTGTGTGGATATGAGATAACATGTACCTCAGGGCTAGTAACAGAAAGGAGCTGAAGACAACAACCCCAGATGCAAAGGTGAAGACAATGATGCAAAATGCAGTTTATCTCACAATGACATAAGCCTGGAAGTTATTGAGAGAAAAAGAAATCCTGGGGAAAAAAAAAGAAAAAAAGTCATTCTCCTGATGATTTTGTATAAAGTGTTCTATCCTCACTAATCATGGGGAGAAGTGGGCAGAAATAACCACAAAAAAATTGCTTTTAAAGCTGAGTAGATCATGCCATGGTAATGTACAGAAAGGAACTGTTATGTTCCTAGATCATACAGTTATCAAATGACTGCTCAGAGACAGAATGCAGTGTGAAGCCGTAACACCTTGTTGTATGTCATTGCAGTCACAACTGTCCTCTCTGCTTCATTCACTTTGCTGAACTGGTGTGTGGGTAGGACTTGCTTTCAGATGACATTTATTTTTATTCTATTTCATTAATACGTAACGTTAGTCTGCTTTCTTGTTAATATGTCCAAGCCTCCAAACTCTCAGTCATGTATGCATAGGTTTTCCTCCCTCAGTGCTACATTATTAAAGCAAGATGGGATTGCACACACAAATAAGGATTTATCAAAGTAAAATCATGCCTCACATCTTGAAATATGTTTACGAGGGTATTTCACAGTGAAACTTCAAGTTATATGGGTAATAGCTGGTACTGTACTGGGTTTTAATGCTCTGCCAAGTAACAGCCCGATCAGTCCTAACATGTTAGTATTTACAAGAATAGCTGATTCTTTTTTCATAACGTATAGTTTTTCAAAATATGGGAACAAAAATGAAACAATCATAATCAATTTTTATATCCTACTATATGACTCTTCAAAGTTTTTAGTAGCAACATCATAAAATTAACCAGCTTTGTTCATGAAGAACTTTTACATAAGAATAAATGTATCTTCTTATTCAGAGACTGATACATCTCTTCCATTTCTTTCCCTCTCCTTCCAAGAATGCAACCTTCTAGAAAGGAAGAGAAAATCGCTTATGATAAGAGAAGAGCTTTTCTTTGTTTCTGATACTGGAAGGTAGTGTAGCAGGAGATGAGAGTGCTGATTTTTTTTATCACTTAAACAAAATACAAATTTTCACAAATAGTGAAAAAGCATTTTCATACAGCTTGAGTAGGCTACAGGATAGCTGACTGCTTGAGAACTGATTATTCCATAGCTAGGTTACGTCAGACAAATAGAATATATCTAGGAAATGGTGAATTATTTCAAGGAGAGTTTCAAAGGTAATAGCTCTAAGAACAAGATATCAGCTGGAGAGAAAATCTGTCTGTTCATTTGTGTGCCTTACATGACTCCAGAAAATACTAATCCCAGATATTAGGGCTTGCCTCATCTATAATATACTCATTTGGAAAAGGTTACAATTCATCCACAGCAACGCAGTACAAAAGATGACAAATCTTCAGGATTCCAGGAGGTCGATGGTGGGATCACAAAGCTGACAGTTGGCCCCATTGCCTGCAGTAGCTGAAGAGGGCCAGTGTGAGGGGTACCAAGAAGGATGGGCGTCAGCAGGGTGGTGAGCAGACAGAGGCAACAGCATACTGGATCACCTCCTGTTGAAAAAGACTGAGAAATAGGTCAGGAATGGTTATACAGCATGCACTACTAGAAGAAAAGATGGTTGTGGGAGCAGACATGTACTCTAAGGGTTAACCTTAAACACAGCTGTGCACTCTGCTGGCACATATAAGCCTAACATACTTAATCAGGTGATTTATGCAATGTAGAGAACAGAAGCATAAATGTCTATCTTCTGGTACTAAGTCTGTTAACATTAGAATTAGATATGTCATCTACACCCAGTATGCATTATTTTACTCATGATTACGTATTTATTCCTTTATCTGATTTTTGTTTAAATGAGCTTCACTGAACACAAAAGACCTGAATAATTTCATATACAATAAATGTGTCTTAGTAGCCTTATTATTTCCTTAAATAGAGAAAAAATATGGTTAGATTAGCTTAAATGACAATTCACTGTCTTATATGAGGTTCACTAGGTTAGAGAGAGAAACATTCATGCACTTCCAAATGAAAGGGTTGAAAAAAAATGACAGAAGGTACAGTTAATTAGTTGACTGGATTATTCAATCCTTGCATAAAGGCATGAGCTCTGCTTTACTGAAGAAGCAAGCATTGACAGAAGTTAATGCCTTGGAGAGTCTTCTTTAAACATTTTAGATTCTTGTCAAATTTGTAATTGCATTTATATGCGATTTGCTGTATTTGCTATAAGGGGGGGTGATCTTTTTTCACCTGATACTAGTTTATCAGCTAGCAAAGGGAACTGAATAAACTGAATAGTGAAAATGAATAAAACACAAGTATATGACATGAATCAGGATCAATTATGTTATTTGCAAAAGCAATGTTACCCATGTCAAAGGGACTGATAGTATAAAAATGGGACAAAAAATGACAAACAGAAAAAGACAGATGGAATAGTACAAGGAAGCACTGACACAAATGGTCAGTGTGACAGGCCATGTTCTCAGCACACTCCTAGTCTGACAGCTGTCAAAATTTCTGTAAACATCACAACAAAAGGGACTTTTAAGGAAGCAGCTAAGGAAAATATCTTTTTTAAAACAGTGAGGTGAGACAAGATAAAAATACCAAATCTATCTCGTTAGGGGAAAAAAAAGAATTATACAAAAAAAAAAAAAAAAAAAAAGGAAAATTATTTGTTTTTCTGATGTCTGGATTCCTAGATCCATAGCCCAGTATGATACACTTTCTTGTTACTCATTGATTGTCTGAATTCTCTTAATGCAATTGAAGAAAGCTTTATTTTTTACCTCTAATTCCCCAGCCTCTTAAAAAATTGACATGCAATCCCTGTAAGAAGAAAGCTCCTTTTGCACTGAACACATGTTTACCATCTCCAGTCACGCCAGACATTTGCAGGGTGTCAGCTGTGAAGGAAACATGAATATGTTCACATGATCAACAGCTGCACTGTGAAAATGCCTGTGGGGAAGGGGAAATTTTCTAGACCCCTACCCATATTCAACTCCGCATGTTGTGAAGTGATTAAAGGAACAAGCCTAAGAGTTACCAGGAAACCAAGAGATACTTAGGGAAGAAGAAGAGAATTGATTTTCTATGGCATTCAGAAGTGATGAGACTGTATTACTTCACGACTCTTGTACAACTACTATTCCTATCAGTATCCTTTTTCAAAATCAATATAAGCAGCAAAAATCAAATGTGAACTTTGAAACAGCGGTGTTACGACCCAGTCTTGTCCAAAACACTATCAGCAATCCTTCTATCTATATACAGAACTATAAACAGCTTTTCTAAAGCTTATGAAGACTTCATCAGATATTGCTTCATTTGCAAAGCCAGAATTAAATTCAACAGACTTTTCAAAACGAGACAGCATCATTTAGCTCTCCTCTTTATCTTCAGAACTCATTAGAACAATACTTTTAGCCAAATCACAATTACATAAAATATATTTAAATAGTATGTCATTGGATCTGCAAAGAAAGCTTGAATATAAAGAATAGGTATTCATGCAAAACAATGTTTCATTTAATAATAAATACTGAAATTAGCATTGCTATTTGGTTCTTTTTTGTGTCTACACCCTCACAACTGTTCTGCATGTAAAACTGGATGAAGAACAAATAAACAAACATCTTGAGAAGTCTGCTATTGATCTAAAACACTAATAGGATGCCCTATAGAATACAATAAACACGGGGAGAGGAAGACAGGAAATAAATTAACTGAAGTGGAATTATTCATAATGGAAGCTAGTCTTGTCTCTCTAGGATTCAGCATCTTAGGTTTGTGTGTGGTTCCTCTCACTGGTCTGCCTCATTTCTATTGTTTTGTTTTCACTGTTACCATCAGGTTCTTGCAAAAGGATGCAGTTTGCACCAGCTTTTAAAAAATACCATATTAGTGACAGCATATTATTTCATGTAATCCATGTCCAAATTCTGCAAATGACTTTAGTCAAGAAAAGAAGTCATTTAAATAGTCTTGGATAAGTGCTACTGCATGGACGTATTTGGTCTTAATGAGCATCATTTCCCTTTGCATGACAACAGAATTTGTAGCTGTTACTCCAAGGATCTCTAAGAGAAAAATTAGCTCACCACATTTGATGATGCTCCTCAGTTGCAAAACAGTGGCAGTTTGGCATGTTACAAGTTGCTGTGCTACAGTGAGCAAAGACAAATGTTCTTCCTTTCAAGGTAACGCTGGCACCTCGTCAGCAATTCCTGACCCTGTGTTACTCTGCATTATACTGGCAAGGTAGCTGCTTAAGCACACAGCTGGCTGAGGCATTCTCCACAACTCTTATGGTTAAGAATCAGATGTCGCCCGTGTGCTGGAGACTGCAGAGTTTGCTCAAAGTTTACTGTTTTCCTGCATAGCTGCCCTCCTCTGTACATATGATTTCAAATTTCTAATGTATTGTTTGCCAAGTGGTCGTTCTTCTCCGCCTAGAGCCAAAGCTAGTCTTGCACACCAAGTTTCAATAACTATGACGAAAACATTCTTAGGTCACCTCATTGCAAAGTTTTTGCTTGCTGATGTCACGCTGATGAGTTCAAAAGATTTCAGTCACTCTGCAATATTACCTGCCAGTCCCTCAGATAGCATCCATGATTGGCCATACTGACCATATATATGCTAAGAACTCTGCAAACATTTACTAACACTTAGATAAAAGACCTCTAGATCTGCTTATTAAAAATATTCCATCTAATCAAAGGTTCATCATTTTTATTCTCCAATGGTAAAACATTCTCTTGCAAATGGAATACATTAAAAAAGAATTATCTGTGCTGCAGTTATGAAAGATGGTTCTTTTCTCCTTGTTCTTGAGACACTGTCCTGCAGCTATCAATCTAAACATATGTTAAAGGCAACAACTCCTGCAAAGCAGAGTTTCAGAATTAAAGCTCTTAAAGCTCCATCTTCTATTAATATTAACAAATCTGCAGAAAGTACTTCCCATTGAAGAATTCTCCCATTGAAGAATTAGACATTACATTTGGAAAAGTCAACTGCATAAGAAAGGAATCTCAGACTCTAGCAAAACAGCCTTCCATTTCAGTCTGCAATGAGGGAAGTCAGAAGTCCCTATGAATATATTTGTCATAGGCAATCATAGAAATTAATTGTAAACAAAGAAGGCTGTATGTGAGAATGCATCCTGTTTCTCACTTACACAAGGAAAGAACTGATCTCTTCCTTGTATTTAGTGTTGTGATTATTTATACCCTCTGCTTTACATGCAGTGCAGTCACTAAAAGAAAGACATTACCTCTGCCCTACAGAATTTTCAATCTAAACTGGACACTAGTAATGCAGCTCACATACGTATTAAAGCAAACAAAAGCCTAACCTTGAAGAGACAAAGAATGTTTTACACAAAAACTGCAGTACTGGTTCACCCTCAAGAACCATCTGGTCCACTGACACGTTTCTAACAATGGCCAGTAGGAGAAGTTCAGGAAAAGACCACTAGAGATGAGCAGTTTTCTTTTCCCAGGTCATCTGTTGGCAGGAGCTGACTGGCTTTCCGGAGAGAAACTGAAATGTAGCTATCACATTTAATAGTCGCTGTGTACCTGTTCTGCACAAACATGAATAATATTACTTTAAGAGCACATAAATTTGTTTTCCAAAACCTTCAGTTATAGTGAGTTCCATAATTTGTGGTGTGATAACGACTTCTTCTTGCGTGTGTTTTAGCCAGTCTTGGCTGGAAAGGTTGCAAAAATTTTTGCTTAACAGGGAGTTAAGTTGTGTCCATAAGAACGTGAAAGTTGAAAAAGACAAGGAAGACTGTCTGCATGACAGCAATCAGGTATGAGGAATGAGATGCAAAAGCAGCAAAAATGATGCAAGAGGACAGTCAGAAAGGAATTTGTCTCGGAGTATTACAAACTGTACAAATTCTCCTGTAGGATTCTAATAATACCAGTAATATCTTTGCCACAAAAATACCAACTTTCCTTCACTATGTGTTTAAGACCATACTTCATTATCACATTTTATTACTGACAGGAAGCTTCAAAAAGTGAGTGTATTTATTTGACAAAAAACAGCTCACCTCATTTCTATTTTAAATCTAGTAATATTAGAAAAGCTAAGTCTTATCTACGAAAGCAAAGGTGACCATGGAGTTTTGAAATAAGTTGTTATTGTGCATTTCTGCTGACAGGCACATTTTCTGTGACAGCTGTTTTGCCGTGAAGAAAATCTGCCTCATAGCATGTTCTTCTCTGAGGGCAATCTTCACCTTTTCTCCCACAGAAAACAGAATTTTGGCTGAAGAACCATCCTCTAATTTCACCCAAACAGGTCCAAGTGATGAACTGCTGCAAAAATTTACTTGAAACTCTTGATAGAACTTACTTGCTTTTAGAAAGTGGCCTGACTCTGTGAAAAACAGAGGAGGACTCCAAAGGTGATACAATGCAAGGGCCTCAGACCCTGCAAAGGAAGGGCTTTGTATATGGAGTCTTTTGGACAGAAGAAATGGGTGTTGTTGCTGAACAGTGAGGCTCTATCAGTCTAATCTTGTCCTATGAACGGAGATGGGTAAAGGGAAATGAAATCACTTGGATCAGGAGAGAATATTCAATGTATATTTTTATACAAGAAGTACAGGGGTAAGTTTAGAAAAGTAGCTTTTATATCTTTTATAAATTAAAGCAAATTAAGCTCAGGTACAAAAGGTCAGCCTCAGTCTCTAAGAAAAAATTGCACAGTTCTGTGGGTTCTGCTGGCAGTACCATTTCTTTTTCTGATCTTGTTTTTTTTCTTTTTTTCTCTTTTTTTTTTTTTTCTCCATGAGAGGGGCAGCTAAATGATTGACTGCACTTGGAGTTTGACCTAAGGTCAAATAGTGAACCCTGAAATCCTCAGTCCTTTTGTACTTACTTTTTTTTAAAAAACTGATGTTTTAGTGGTTTATTTTCATTGCTCCAGCACAGTAGCTTTTAATCAGATTTGAGTTATTGAATGTTCTCTTTCTCACACAGTCTCTACCACCACCTCAGTTAGCTATGTATCATGAATTATATTAAGGTAACCACGAATATCTGATCAAGCTTTCCACATACCTAGGATCCAGCTTTTCAAAATTCCCTCTGCTATTTATATTGGATAAGTAGAAAAATGCATTCTCTGAATGTTCAGCTGGATTCTTTTTTGGAGCTGTTGGCATTTTCCGTAGTTCTTCATATTTCCCGCTGGATCTCTCACTTTATCCCTGTGGATGTTACCTCTGCAAGCAGTTTTTCATCCCGTGTCACTTGCAATGCATTATGATGCATTATGTTCTGGATTTTATAGCCTTGCTGATACCCAAATGGATGCAGCTCTTCTACCTCCACATCTCACATGGAAACTGAATTCTTTTGCGACCCCTGAAGTGTTGATGCTGCCTTAACTGTGCTGTTTAACATTTGTGGCCATGCAGTGCCTCACTAAACTCAGGGGAGCTCTCTCTAGCAGACAGATTTGTTCAGGTCTAAACTTCTACCCCAACATCTAGCAAATGCAGAGAAAGACAGAAATGCATACACATGCATATACACACATATGTAAGCCTTTTCAGTTAATTTATTAACTGTAGTAATGTCTCTTACAGGGAATATTCTGGTTCAGGGTTTCATATAATTTGCATTTGTACTTTTCAAACCTCTCTTTTACTGAGCACAGACGATTGAGAACATTCTTTTCAACTTCTGAACTTTCATGTAATGTCCAGATGAT
Organism: Rhea pennata; assembly: GCF_028389875.1. Taxonomy (NCBI): domain Eukaryota; kingdom Metazoa; phylum Chordata; class Aves; order Rheiformes; family Rheidae; genus Rhea; species Rhea pennata. Next base: position 91,479,524 of record NC_084664.1, read on the forward strand.
TAACTGGCCCTAGTGGTTTTGAAGCAAACTGCTTACACAAGTCTGCCTAATTAATATGCCCTGACATACAGCCTCCAGAGCGTATGGGGAATGGGTAGTGGTCCATCTCAAAAACAGGATTGAAGGATCATTAAGATTAACAGCTATCCATAGAGAACTGGAAAGGAGCAATCAAAGAGGATATGAATTATTATCTATATCAGTTTGAGGTTTAGAAAAAAAGAGAGACCTCCCATAAACTCAGTTTAGAAGGGTGAAAGGGAAAAGGAATCCCTTTGTTTAGCACTATAGCTGAAATAAAAATAAATAGCATCTCTGGTACAAACACAGCCCCTCTTAGAAACATGCAGGAAACAAAAGAGATCCTCAAGAGGAAGTAGTGCAAGGTTTTTATGACTGATGGGTTATTTTCTTAACAGCTTTTTTTTATTTTTGTTATACTCTTAAACCTCACTGAAAACCTTACTTGTGATAAAAGGGAGAGCTGCTGAAGCAAGGTTTGTGCTTTGGGGATACCTGGAGGTGATGGCTGTTTCCCCATTTGGAGTCATTGCTCTTCCAGTGCTAGGTTTTTCATTGACCCACTCAGCAGCGTGAGGGGGTGCAAGCAGGTACTTGATTAATCAAGACAAAAAAAAAAAAAAAAAAAAAAAAAAAAAAAAAAAAAAGCGGCCTTTATAAACAAGCATTATATGTTAAGGTCCTCTGAGGAGAGTTAGTCATTGAAACCAGGAAAAGAAAAAAAAAAATTCTCAAGGCCTCCAAATATAGTGGTGAAAACAAATCACTTTTAACTCAAATATTTAACATACTAAAAAATTTGAAATTTCCTTAAACAAAACTGATTATCCTTACAACCAGAAGCTAATTTACCCAACTATTTGAGCCACTGATGCTCAGCTACTGTCTGAGCTGTTTTCCACTTGGGAATCTAGGGCAGCTGACAGTCAACAGATCTACTTTGCTGAGAGGATTTGCTGTTAATTTTGTCCAGCTTCTGTTTTCCATTGCCAGTCAGTGTTTTCAAAGTAAACTTATCCCTGAATTTACCTCAAGACCTGACTTAAAGCCCTTAGGCACTGATAGATCTACTTTTAGTGCTTTCATGCAGTCCTAATTCAGCCAAAAGGTGAACATTTTTGATGTAATATAATTTATGTATTGTTAAATTAATGCAAGTATTAATGCAACCTCCAAATGTTGAGGCATTACCTTCTGAATGTCTTTAGCTTAAATGATCAAAAACTGACACCAGTGGTGTTATTTGTTAGAAGTATATAAATTCTGACCAGCGCACATCCAATTGAAATCAAACAAAAATACTTTGATAAGCATCAACGTCTATATACAACTACAGGATAAAGATTAGAAATGCCACAATGTCATATTCTATCCGTCATTGTCTTAGTGAAAATGTAAGGCCTAAATCAATGCATTTCTTTGAAAAGACATCTGGGGGGGGAGGGATAGAAGGGAAGAAAGGAAAGAGAAAAGACAGGAAGGAAAGCAATTTAATCCCTGAGCCACCACAACTTTTCCGGTGTACAAGTAACTTTAGGAATCTGAATAGCTCATTGAAGTAACACGTGCATTGAAGTGTTTGCTGGCTAAAGCCTGAATCCTCAGGCAGTCGTCAGTCTTAGGCCCCACTATTAATGCAACATACTATTATTATGTGGGCCACAAATACCTTGTGCCTGGAGGCTGTCATCACAATGGACACCTTTTCTGCAAAATAAGCTTGAGATCTAATTATTAGTATCATCCAGCAACAAACAGTAAGTGGGTCAAAATACATGATGTCAGTTAACTAGGGATGGCTCAGAATACGGTCCTTTTGTCAAAAGACAGACCAGGTAGTATCTCTGTAACCTCGTAACTGGCTCTTGTCCTGTCATATTAGTTGTTCCTGGAAATAGTCTCAGTTAAGTTAAGCCATTGTAAAATCCATAATTTCTCTGTTTCTCTCATCCTTTCCTCTTACTGATATGCCCTGTTTAGTCAGAGCTTGAAAAGCAACCGGTATTTGAACTCTCTCAAGCCATATGTCAATAAAGCTCAGCAGTTCTGACTGTTAGGGATCTGCTTGCTGTCATATAATCTGCCTGTGGATAGTCTCACTTAGGTAAATGTGAAGCATTTGAATGTCTCAACTATGACTACTAAGATAATGTCTATTATTGCAAGATTCAGGTCACTGTTGTAAAGCTGAGTCATATTGCTAGTCATACGAGCAAGGTCACTCTTTGGACAAAAGCAGCTGCAATTTCTCCTCTAAGTGAGTTTTAAAGACTGCAGGGAGAAAAGGATGATATAAACACGTTGCACCCTTCCATAATACATCTGCCTAGCAAGGTGTATAGTTTGTTATGGAAGTCATTTAGTCCTTTAAGTACAGCACTGACAGGAGCAAATTACCTACTAATTTCACAATAGATTCTCAGCGTAAATAATTATGCATGGGTTAGACTTTAAGCAAGAGCTATCTTACACTCATTGGACTGGAAGGAGGTTTCTTCATTTTAACTAAATTAGGCACCTATCCATTTATAGCAAATGATTTTGCTAGTGCTACAGTTTAGAAAGTGGAGGTGACCCAGTCAATAATTAATTTGATGCAGTGACTAGGATACAGTTCTACATAGATTATAAAATTTTCATCCTCCGAGGCACAGGTCATAGCTCAGATTTCCAAAATGAGACCTAAAGTTCTCCCCACCCCCCCCCAAAGCAACAAAGCAAAAGAAACAGATGTCCTGGGGTTTTTTTGTCCCCCCATTAAAATCACATCTGTAATATTATCTCCAACTCTGAGACACCCATGTCACTCTCGGGTTATTTTTCTTGGTTTTCCCCATTTATACTAGGATAAGAGCATACCTTTTTTCTGTGAAAAGAATATACTTCTGAAATAACAAGCACAGACAAAGGAAACACCGTGCTTGTCATGGATAATACAATGAAATATCATGCCGAAACAGAACAATTATCCCACTGTGCATACATCGAAATACCTCAAAATTCCATTATGTTCTGTGTCCAGGAGGCTTATTTAAAACAGCTTGTGATTAAGAAATTAAGAGAAGTTGAGAGAGATTTGACCTGAATTTTCCAGGAAAAGCCTAAATAAGGATACTGCTATGAATTACAGTATATTTTAATGCTTTACTAGGTATTTTCTTGCATTTTCAAGGGCCAGATTTGGAACTGATCTTTTACAAGTACCAAACTAAGTTGTACCTAGTACAACTCACCAAGCGTACATGTGCTCACAGTTATGGCCAACTAGATAACTGAATCCATAATTTAACTAGATATTTCAACATCTAAATGACCTAATTTATTAACACAGGTATTAAATCATTCAAATCCAGAAGCAGTAAGCTGAAATCCAAGCTTTTCTTTATCATAGCCCATGCCACTATACAATTCCACACACAACGCCTGACAGATTGCATTAATAGTGAAAAGACAATCCAAAGACTCATGGATAAGATTCCTTTAAAGGGAACTCTTTGTCAACAGAAGTTAAAGTAACATTTAGATGTTTAGGAAAGCTATTCAGTAATTTATGAAGATTTTTCCTGAAAGCTTGATACAGATAGTTAATGCATTACTAAACACCTGCAACAAACTACTTCCAACTAGGTGGACAATGTTAGGAGGATTCTTTCAGTAATATCTTTACCCACAATACACTTCATTCTTCAATAATAATAATAATAAAAAATCTTATAAGGTTAATAAAACCAAAAATGCACAACCCACTGAGCAATGACCTCCAAGTGCATGTGCTCTTGCAACAGGATTTTGGCCAAAGTGAGAAACCGGCCATTTTTTCCTCGATCACACATTTTTTGTTCCTTATTTCGTATCATGAAAATACAAGGATTAATTTTTATCATCATTTCCACATATGTTTTACCTTTGCCAAAGCCACGCTGAGTATGTGTTCTGAGTAATTTTAACTTTGGTGTTGAGGGAAATGAAAATAGAGCAGGCACTGCAAAGCAGTCCACACCAGTGAGTTGAATTCAGTTTTGGTGTAACCTTGCTGAGTAAGTTTCAGCAGGGAAGTGTGAGTGCAAAGGGAGCAGGGATGGAGGAGGCACATACGTGAAAGAGCATACAGAAGATTGCTACAGCAGTTTACTCAAGGATCTCAGCAGCAACAGCTTCAAGAAATGACAAATAAGAGTGTCAAATGTAAACGTGCAGGTGTTTGCCTCAAGCAGGAGAACTGAACCTGAACAATTAATGTGCTGCGTGTGTACATGAATTTACCTGGAAAAAACATTACTCACTCTTAATCCTCTTTTAATCTTCAGAATCACAGAATTTTTCAGGACAGCACTGCACAAAATGATTGGCAATGGAAAAGGATGCTTCAGTAAGGCAGGAAAAAAAAAGGAAATGCACAACCCCCCAAAACTTATTCTGCTGAACAAGACATACTCGCTACAGTAAAAATTGACACTGAGTACAAGCAGCAGAGAAATTTGCTGGAATCACTTTTCTTTCCTTTAGTTTAATATATGCTTTAAGACCCCCTTACTAAACAGGGGAGCTAAAGTATCTCCAACACAGTTGGAGTTGGCTCGCCAACACAAAACAAAAAATTTAATGACATAACACAGAGAAGAGCTGGATCCTCAGCCAGTGTTAGTCACCAGTACCAGTGAACTGGTGACTATGTGTCACCATGTGCCAGCTGAAGACTTGACATACTGTGACCACAAAAATTCAGGCAAATGACTGCTTTCCAGGCAATTTTATCTGAATTGTCCTTCTGAACTCTGGCTACAGATTTTTCTTCATCTTAAACTTGAAATCCTGAAACATTAAAGAACAGTGTGCACCAACTTAATTGGAAACAGTTTTGCCTCAACACATCCTGCACTTGTTCAAGGACTTACAGAGAGGAAAAGCCCATGCTTTGAAGCACTCTGACAACTTAAGATAAATCTCAGCATTACTTTTCTAACAGAATATAATTAAAAACAGTTCAACACAGACTGCAATCTAACTCTGGGTAGAGATGGGTTTAACTCATAACTCTGGATCTCAGCTTTCCTAAGTCTTGAAGGAATTCTGACTCTGGCCCAAATATAGCAAATTGTCTTCTCTTTCTAGAAAGAACAAAAACAGCTTTAACACTACTGGGCTGAGTTCACCACTAATTCAAAACCATTACTTTTACCATCAGTTATGTGTTCTTTTCATCACATTAATGAGTAAAGTCCTGATTCCTCCTAGTTCCTCTCAAAGATTAGAGTCACATACCCGTATGTTGTAGGGAAGAGTCCCTCCCCACAAAGTCTCTACATCTAAATAGACAAACTGGCAGAGACTAAGATAAAGGACACATTGTTATGCCCATTTTCAGCAGAGAAACCAGGCCTTAGTCTGACTAAGAGTCAGAATCTCAAGGGAGGTCAAGGATCAGCTTCTCAAATGCTCAATAGCCAGCACCAGAGCCAGGCTTTCAGGAGAAAAGGCAAAGAAAAAAGGCTCCAAGCTCTGTAGTTTCTACTGAGACTTTTACACCAGATTTTCGAAAGACCTCTTCGCTAGTCTTGAAGATCTGACCATTTAGGCACCCATTTTAGTGCCGAAAGGGGAAATTATCTCTCTAAGAAATTTCACTCCCCATCTGGGTGTGACTGCCGTTTTGAAGTGTGGGGTGGTATGTGATTCGCCCAAGGTCACAGAGGAAGTCTCTTGCAGAGCCAGAAATTTGAACCCGCATCTCCTGTGCCCTAACCACAAGTCTATCCTTCCTCTCAGTATCAACACAGTGTACTTCTTTGTTAAGTTTCTTTCTAGTTAGATACCACATAATGGGGCTTTTTCTTTATTCATACGTAATGGTAATATGACATTATGAGATTGGCACTTGTCATTCACAGGGAATGCTCTTTTTCCGCTTGGCCCCAAAACACAAACGCACTTAGCAGATTGTCATCTGTGGATGACACTAGAACCTCTGTATTTTAGAGGATCCCAGCTACAGAGAATTATCCCCCCCATCCCATGTGGATGATGCAAAACTTTTCTGGAAATACAAAGACAGGGGAAAAAAAGGTCAGTCAGGATAACCAAAGTAACAGCAGGTGTTTGTATCATATCCCTTAGCAGCTGCTGCAGCTGCTAAGTGAAGGCCTAAATACTACAGTAATAGACCAGCAACCATGAGATACCGTCCTGTGTATCAATTACAGTAATGGTCCCTGCAACACATGTACAGTAGAAGAGCATCGAACAGAAAACCAAAGCACTATACCTTGTTTTCTGATGCCACACTTTCCATTTCATCAGAGGGACACTTGGCATTTCAAGCTCTGGAGACCACTAGGGGATGTCACTCTATGAACCAAGTAAATTAACGATAACCATGGTATCTGTGCAAACAAAAGAATGCATGTGAGAAATGCCTGATGTACAGAACTCCATTCATCTTTGAGTTACTATTTCTGTATCTTTTTTTAAAAAAAATCAGTTTTTTCAAACCCTGCCCTCTTCTAAATGACCTTTTTGATCAATACAGTCCTTTGTTGTGCTGGTTAGGCCTCAGCAGAAAAGGACAAAATGACTGCAACTAACCCTTAGCTAATGTTTACCTTTAAACTCTTCAGTTGCTGGTGCAGGTTTAGGTTATTTTCTTTACTTTTTCCAACTCTAAGTGATGTGCAGTACTCAAGAATCTGGTCTCCTTGAAAGAGTCCATAGTTCTGAGCTGACATTCCCCTTTACGCCTGTATTCACCCTCACTTCTAGCTCAGACAGTACTTGCATTTTCTACTTTGTCATCTCAGAAATAAGTGGATTATCTCAGCTCTTCTCAGACATCTTTTGGCAAGTCAATGAAATTCAGGTTGCCAACTATTTTCACCTGGAAAACAAACCTCTGCCTATCTTCTCAAGCAAAGATGATGCTTTTGTGGGGAGGGGACTGGAAAAGTCGCTTTATCATATTTTGCAGTTACCTGTCATTAAAAAAAAACAGCTCCAACTACTTTTTGTCACTATATTACCTTCTCACACCACTTTCACTGACAAAATTTTATGGCTGGTTTTCAAATGACAAATAAATATGAAACTTGCTGTTCTTCCTGCTCTAAAGAAAGCTTGTTACCCAAAATTAAAATCTTTTTTTTTTCAAAACATTGCTTCCCAAAGTAGCTCCCAGAACAAAAATATTAGAGACGCAGGAGAACCCTTCACAGCACCTTTAACTCACAAAGTATTTCACTTAAGCAAATAGTCAAGAGCGTGACGCATTCTCCAGTGAGAGACAACTATCTGAAAACATGAAAATTGCTATACCTGCCTGCACAGTTGCTTTTTTAGATGTAGTGCAGATGGTCCACACAGCAGCAGGAGCTCGCCTGCTCTATAAAGCCATTTCTGCCAGCTGCCAGAGCCTCTGCAGGAGGCTCAGCTGGTGCAATAACGCAAGGGCAGCTTAGGCTACAAATGGATACGGGCCCTCGTAATTAGGTATATACATGCTTTGAGGATCACTGAAAAGGGGAAATGCTTAGGCTAGGCATTTCTGTTACCAGCTAGATCTGTCCCTTTATAAATTGTAACCTAGAATTTTCTCTGGAGTAAATTTGCATTTCATTTGAAGGTCTGCTTGGTGTACTTCAGAGCTGTGAAATTAAGCTGCAAAAAAGTATTTGTTTTTTTTTTTCCTTTTAATTAGCACATATACACTTGAAAAGCCTTCATGCAAAATTAGAGCTGGTGATTAAAGTGACCTCTAAATTTACTGTGAAATAGTTTTGAATCTTAAGGAAAAAATCATGTACTCAGTCTTGCAATTTTCCCCCTCTCTAACAACAATTGCTGAAAAGGTGCAAGTTACCAACTACTGAAATGCTACGTAAATGAAGGATTTATATCCAAGTAGATACAATCAAGTGAAATTCACTTTCGGCTTCACAATGTGCAATAATGCATTGGTAAATGAGTGAAATACATTTATGAAAAGAAAAAAAATATATGAGAAAAGGCCTTTTCACAGTTCATTAGAAAGTTCTAATATTTGAGAAATGAATAAGAAGTCATGTAATGGCTTTGCAGCTTTTGAACTTTCACATGTTTCAGATTTTTCTAATGCTTGTGTGGATTAAAGAGATTCACATCTAAATGGCTGGGGCACCTCACATTTTTTGTGGATCAGGCTTAATGCTTTCCACACTGTAGAAATTTCACTTTGTATGAACACACCCTGAATTTAAGGAATTTTTCATACTTAGGTGTGTTTTGCAGTATGTTGCTTTTTATGTTAACCCTGTCAAAGGGCACAGTGTCTGGATCATAAGAATGATCAACTCCTTCAATTTCACACATCAATACCCTTGGCCTTTTTGGCATGCTTTTCTTTCCAGCCCCCAAAAATAAATTAAAGGGGGAGGGGGTCAGGAGACAATGCATAAAATGGAAGACATCCATATTTTTTCACCTCTGTGTAGTATCTCAACGAGGACCCCAGAATAAAAGGAGAACCATTTATTTCAATAATGTGCAAAGGTCATGGTTTTAAAGCTACAGCTACACCCTTTTCATCTGCTTGAAAAGATATTTCAAAGCAAGGTTGTGGGACCCAAAGAAAGAGGAAAAGGGTCTCTGATGTCCATCCATGTCACACAGAAAAATGCTTCGTCTTCTACCCTTCGACAAAATAGTAAGGAGTGACAAAGAGCCACTTCATCCTTTATAGAAAATGCGTGCATTTGTGCTCGGACCCGATATGCATTCTAATGGCTATCAGGAAGGGGCGGGTTCTGTCTAGCATCCAGAAATAATCACAGGCCTCGTAAAAGCCAACACATATGTCAAGTCTTTAAGGCTCAGTGGCATGGGTAATGAAATGTTTAAAACACTTGCACACAATAAGAGCGACAACCCAAGACATAAACTGCTTGGGGTCTGTGCAGAACAAAATCTAAATGAATAGAAGGATCCTTTTCCAGTTGCAGCCCAAGAAGATAATTTCAGAAAAAAAAGCAAGCAAAGGGTGTGTGTGAGAGCAAAGAGGAAAGTGATGTAGGGAAGTAATAGAAAAATGGGAGCTTTTGAACAACACTTGTGGGTATGCTCATGTGGCATATTTCTGGCCAAAAAATGCTCTCTCATGATTTTTGCATATGTTCAGGGAAGCAAAACTGTATGCATGCTTTGTAAATAAAGCATATTGCTTCAAAACTACCCCAAAATACATTTCAGGTCTTCCACCAGTTTCTCATTCATATTACTTTACCCAGTTTTGAGTTCTGACCATCTAACTTTGGCCTAATTTCTTAAAATACAGGTATTTTTCAGGAGACATCATATGGTCAGTGTTCTGATTACTCAGATCCACTTTTCAGTCTACCATATAAAGCTCAGGACATACAGTAAACATATTCAATTTAAAACATTAAAATAAACAGTAAGTATATGGCAAGTTTTTATTGCATACATAAACATGTGACATAAACATTATATGCATAAACATTCAAACATGCATACATGGGAGCTCCAGCTAACTCATCCAGACTGAAACAAACCCTATAAAATTATAAAAGAGATTTTTCTGCTTGAAAAAAAGTGGTCTTTATTTCTATCTTGTTCTCCATCTGATGTGATTTGCAGTCTTGCATCATCATATGCCTAGAGTATAACTGAATTTATTGGTTTCCATCATTATGCAGCACTGAAGTACTACAAAAACTTCACTGCCTTGGACGTCTTGCTTTCTCGGTAGCATAAATGACCAACTCATCCAAAAATCTTAAACTACAGAACACTGTTGTTCCAAACTCTTGGCCTTATTCTGATTGTTTTTGCATGCTCCAAACTCCTATTAAAGTCAACACTAACATGAGGCAGCCAGGACTGCCTAAGGCTATCAAAAAGACAAGGTTTATGGAAGAAAGATGGTTTAAATAAAGGGTATTACCTCTCCTTACACACACCACCTAACTAAAACCAGCATCAGTTTGGCTAAGCAAAGAAGGCAACCAATTGTTGAGAGCCCTTGAAACTCCGCAGAGTCCCTTTTGAGAGCAGGACAAGCATGTGCCATGCCCCAGCCCGCACAGCTCTCCAGAAGGGCTCCACCAGCACAATGCTTTCGCTCAGTACTATAGTTCTCATTTCAGATGATTTATTCTGTCTGAAAACACACCAACAAGTTGAACTGCACAGCATTAGTTCCTTGTCTGGCTTCTTGGGAATGTATCATAACATGAATATCTTGTTTATGAAATCAAACATCACCAGTCTGCTTGGGTAGAAGCCTACCATTTGTTTGCTTCTTCTAAAAGAATGCGATTACTCTCATAAAACAGTGAAAAATATTTTGGAAGGCTCTGCTTCATCTTCATGTCTTCTATTCATCTGCATGTCTTCTTTCTGAACGGAAGACATGAAGATGTTCAGCTAACCTATTATCAAATGTGACTGATACTACAAATACACGCACAAGAGGATACTATTTTTTACATTTGCAAATGTCTCCTCAGCACCACAAAAATATTGGGAAGAGTGAGTATTAAGGCAAGAAACCTGTATAGACAATCGTGGTACTGCCTGTTCTGCTAACAGAGAACACTTAAGGAAAACAACATCAACTGACTGTGACAGAGCAAATAGGACATTGAGGTACACTGAAGTTTCTGCTCCTTTATAGAAAGGATGCATCTATAAAACTCAAGAGGAATTGCGGTCATCAGAACGTAGGGGGAAAGAGACACAACTGCACCCACCAGCCGGGCAGGCAGAAGAACGGAGCTCATGGTCTCCTCTGTAAGCTGTAAAGAACCACAGGTTTGAGTTTCAAAAGAGCACTATGAAGAGCATAGCAATGTCAGAGATCACTTCATTATCAATTTTAGCTCAACTAAAATGGTGTATATGTGTGCCTGTGCATAGATGCAGAAATCAGAGATGAGGGCTACAGTACATCATTAGAGGTCATGAACTGGAGATTTAAACTAAAATTCATCAGCCATTTCTTTAAACCATAACCAAACCAAGCATACAGCACAAGCAGTGCAAAGCTGTCATCTAGCCTGCATGTGTCTTTTGAATGATACAGACATAGTACAAAATCTCCCATCAGCTTCCTCTGCTAACTGCCATTATTTCTAATGCCTCCACTTTGGCGTATCCAGGTCACTTTGACCTCAGAAAGGCTCAGATACTGTGTCTGTAAGACCTATACAAAGAAAAACATGAAAAATCTAGACACAGCTATAGTATACCTTACTCCATCTGAATAACTTCACTGAATATGGGTGTGAGTGCTGCTTATACAACACCAAAGTGTCAAAAAAAAGGGAGGGGGGAAAGATAAAAAGAAATCCACCACTAACTTCTATGAGGATAACATAGTGCAAGCTACTAGACAGCTAGAAAGCATTTCTTTTTAAACTTAGCTCTTCACTTAGCTCTCTTCACATGTCGAGGAGCTTTGTGGCTTGAGACAGAAGTCATCTGATTACCTGAATTTCTGCAGCCTGTTAAAAAATGAATTCTCCCTGCAGTCTTTGCTTTTTCATTTTTTTCACCAAAAATAGGACATTCTATGATGAAAGCATAAATGTATGTAAAAACATAACTATGGAGACTTACCTGCTCAGTAGTGAAGTGATATTTCCCCACATTTGCTCATAGTCAAGAATAATTTTATGGATATTGCTCATGAATTTTAGTTTTACAAAGAATTTTCAGAGGAACACAGAAGAAAGTTTACGTAGAAATAGAAACAACGCACAGTGAGGGCACAGTAAAAGATAGGTTCAGGGGAGAAAATGCCAGAGATGAAAGCCTGGCCCCACTGAATTCCAGGATAAAACATCCATTGGTTTCAGCAGGGTCATGATCTCTGTCAAGATCTAAGTCTGGATTCACTTTTGAAGTAGGTGTGGCCTAAGAGCACCTATTACTGCTAATTTAAAAGATGTCTCTCCATCTTAAACAGACCATCAGACATTTCATTTTACATTGCTATTGACTAGCGAAGGAAAGTACATGAGTGGTCATGAAAACCATCTATCTAGTTTTTCCTACCCTACTTTTCACCATGCTAGTCTTTCTTTACTTTGGACTACATACTGTCGTGTTTTTATTGTTGGTGAATGGGATGGCAGCATTAGCATGCTGATTTTGCTATGTGTCAGAATTACACGTATTTTATGACAAGTTGTTTTTACCATAAACAATCTGACATCGTACATCTAGAGGCACAGTTCTGGTATTTTCCTGATGCAACTGTGATTATATACTATGTTGCATGCTTCCTGTGCTGTATTTGTGAAAAATTTGCTTGTGTCTTTATACACACGCGCATGTATATACATTGTGCAGTATTTCTGTGCGTATAGGCCATGGATGTAGGGAAAGCATGAACGCGAGGACAAAAATAATGCTGCTCCTGGCTGAAGGTAATACGTTACAGAATTTGTTTCCATGTTAATGGCTTACAGAAAAAAAAATCTCATAAGGATTATTTCAATTCGTGAAACACTTGTATTCCCTACTGTACTGCAATAAAAGGAATGTGCCAACTGCCACTTTTTAAGAAATATAATACAATTCCTTGTACTTTTGGTTGAAATCAGAACCAAAACACATTTGCTGCAGGAGAACTGATCCTTATGGTCCTGGCAGGAGGTGAAGGCTAGGAATCGGCTCACTCTTTGCAGCTGTAATCCCTTCATGGAGATCTGGATTTGCCATTCTGTATCCTCTGTCCTCTGACCATTTGCAGAAAATCAGGAAGTTACAATGACACCACAGAACGTACAACAATCCACAACCATCCAAGACTCCGAGGTTGGGGATACACCAAGCACCGCAGCCATTTCACAGCTGCAAATGGAGACATCCATCTGCATCTTTTACTGGAAAGAAATTGCTGTCTGCCTATACTACTAGTAAATCAGCAGTCACTTAGCCATCTCAGAAAGCAAGAAACTTAGCATAACATTACAAGAGAGGTCATGGTACAAGAATGTTAAACAATAGAACACAATTTTCTGTTGTAGGTAAGCAACTCCCACTTAGGAGGTGCAAGTTGCAACAACAGAAACCTCAGAGGAGGTCATCAGAAAATGATTAACACATTTTTCAAAGGCATGTGCTCAATTTACAGGGTTTCAAGACAGATATATATTTCAAAATCCTCTAGCGTCCTGTTTCTTACGCTTTATACATATACACACACACACACAAATAGAGCTCATATTTGTTTTTGTTTCATTAACTCTGCATTTCTGTTACTTACAATTATCCAAAGTACAAGAAAATGGAACAGATCAGATTATTCACGTATTCATTTATTTAGAATAATTACCACTAAAGAGACTTTCCAAAAGTAGCCTAATATTGAATACAATTTATGGCACACTGCACTTTTAGTATTTAATATGTCACTCGATGTTTTGCTAAACCATCTGACTTGATGTTTGCGATTAAATGTTAACTGCATTCAACTCCCAAACATACATCAAGGATATAATTCTTTTCCACAGAATATGGCTTTATGTTGTTCATTGCCTTTCTTTGGAATCTCTCTTTCTTAGCAGAAATGTGCTAGAATAAAACAGTACTTGATTGTTTTTCTTGAAAAGAGGTTTCTGCTGAAATGAATACGTTATGGTACAGTAATTTTGATTTGCTAAAGTCCAAGTTAGCTAATTTCCAGGTGAACTGGATGAAACCACAACTGGTTAGGACCAGCGAGGAGGAGAAGCCCAACAGCCTGAATTACACACAAAGGCTGGCTGTTGCCTAGTACGCAGAGAGCAGGGCAAATTTGGCTTCACCTCCTTCAGGAACTAACCACAACGCCAGTGGTTCATTTTTCCTAGCAAAGAGGCTTCCCACCTGAGTGCAAACCACAGAAAGGGCCCTGGAGGGGCTGAATCTGGCTGCCACCTGATCCTTTCCTCTGACCTCTGCAACTGGCTCATCACAGAGGGAATCCCTGGGGAGCGGAGGAGAAATGCAGTAGAAAACACAACGTAAAGTTGCAAGGCTCAGAGAAGGTGAAAACAGTGGGCCAGGTGAGAAGCCCCAGCCACTGGCATCGTCCCAAAGAAAAGCAAATCAAGAGGTCAGGCTTGGATCAAGAGAACAGAGCTGAGAGATGTGGGACCAAAAACGCAAGTTCACATTCTGGAGTTTTATCTGGAGGCAGTCGGGGGAACACACTGAAAGAGAGGATAAACATCCGGCATCAAATAGTGCTGCTCTTCACTTCTGTTTTTCTTAAAATAAATAAATAAAAATCCAGAGCCAATCCATGAGAGCAAAGGGAAGAAACAGAAAAGGAAGAGTTGTATGTTTCAGCAATGAATCAAGCACAAGAAAGAGATAGAGGAAATTCCCATCTGCATGAAGAGAGTCCTTTAACTCAGCCACAAAATGCATTCAAATGTATGTCTCAGTTTTCATCTGCTTCGTCTTCATCCCTTTCTGAGGAGCTCCAGGGGCCAAGGTAGGGAAGTTCTGCATCCAGGAAGGCTTCTGGCCGTCTAGACAGATGTGAACGCTGTTTGCGCCACTCTAAAAGGTTTCTCATTCATCCAAGTGCTCTCAGCGAAACCGTTCCAGACACAAATGAGCTCACCACTTTTCATCGTGGAGTCACATTTTTATTTTGCAAATACAGAGACTTTTGAGGCCCTCTCCCCCATTCCAGCCCCTTCTTCTCCCTGGAGGAGTCACAGTTCTTTGCGTGGGACATCATAAGGCGTTACTGTGAAAATCAGTTTAAAATTGCAAGCGCTAAACTTAACATTTTTGCATGGTAAAGGATCACACAGAGGGGAATTGTGGCTTAAACAAAGATCTTCTACAATCAGTAACAATAACAAAGGAAATATTCACAATTACATCAAGGAATTCTTCACTGGGGATTGGTTTTATTTGCTTCCTGTAAGAGCACAGCGTTCTCTAAAAGACAATGCTATTTTTTAAGCATGTGGACGTAAATAAAGAGCTATTGAGAGAATCCAACTTCAAGCTGAATCCTGAAAAACCATTGGAAATGCAGGGGATGTTATCTAATCAAACCGATTACAGGCCAGTCATCAGCTCTCTGCTACACATGCACAGCAGGTATGTCTGTAGCATGTAAACATCTTTTCGGACAACCATGACACCCAGCACACTGTAGTATCTCCTGGGTGTCTGTCTCTGCAAATAGGAGACCAACTCCAGGGATTCATTTCATCCACCAACCTAAGACTAATTTCTGTGAAGCACAGATAGCTAAAAATAGCCAAGAGTAACATTATGCAATAAAATCTGGTATATGCTTCCCCTTTGCAGAATGGGGAAGCCTGCATAGCTTCAAATTAAAAAAAAAAAAAAAAAAAAAAAAAAAAAGCAGCAGTCTGACCAAAACACAAAATATATTCCTTTCATTCTCTTCCAGAGAGGATGGCATTTGAATCTCCACTACATTAAAGATGCATGCCTGAATATACCCACTATCATATCATTTCAGCGATTTAAATAGTAAATGATCATCAAAAATTCACAACTCTTCCACCCTCCCTTGGAAAAAAAAATAGGTCAAAAAAAATAAATGGCATCAAACTGTCTTCTGCTCCTTTTTATGCATTTCAGGGAGGAAGACCGAGGGAGATAAATCTGCATAATACTGAACCGAATCTCTTTAATTCCAGTCAGCTTTTATCATTCAATCACCGAGTCTGTATGTGGAAAAATTCATGCTAATTCCCCCTAGCAACAGCCTCAGCCTATCAGGGCGACCCATGCACCATGCAGCTGCCAGCCAGCGAGAATAACGCTAAGTAGGTCAGGCCTGCATTGCTAAAAATGCCACGGTCTAGTAACCCCGCTGTCCCGTCTGCCTGCCCTGCCCCGTAATAACCTCCGCTGCTCGGTGACACGATGACATACTGCCCCGGCAGAGCGCAAGCAAATCGCGCCGCGTTAACGCCGCTGCGAGCGGCGCTGCCGGCGCGGGGAGCCTTCGAGGGGCAGCGTCAATCAGGCAGCCATCCGCGGGCCCCCAGCGCTTCGCCCTGGCGATGGGGCCCGCGTTAATGACCAGCTGTTTGAACTAACACAAACAAAACGATGGCTTCTCCCGCCGCCGCCGCCGCCGCCGGGCGCCTGGAGTACGCTGTGCTAATCAGGCAGGTTCTGCTCGCCGCCGAAGCCCGGGATGTAAATTAAACAGCCCCAGACAATGCCAGCTTTTGTACCCTTCTATTAATTAAAGTAAGCATATTCAAATTATCCTACACGCAATTCAAAGAGCTATTGGTTTAATATACAGAGTCATCTCCTCCTACAAATTTGTGTTCACAGACAAAAAAAGGCGGGGGGGGGGGAACAACCCACTGTTTGCCTAATGCAATCTACCTATCCGGGTACATTAAAGAGCTGCATAAACAGAGCTGAACTGCGACTGACTTCTGCGGCGAGCAGGGAAACA
The DNA here is from genome assembly GCF_028389875.1 of Rhea pennata. Classification (NCBI taxonomy): domain Eukaryota; kingdom Metazoa; phylum Chordata; class Aves; order Rheiformes; family Rheidae; genus Rhea; species Rhea pennata. The sequence continues at coordinate 91,495,992 of NC_084664.1, forward strand.
CGCCAGGCTTCTAGCAATTGTGCAGCGCGAACGCAAACAGAAACGTAAACTGAATATTGTGGAGGGGTTTTGATACAAGCCGTGTAAACGTTTTCTAGCAGCAGCAACGCAGGGAAAGGTCAGTCAGGGCAGATTAAGCCCTCCCCCCCTGCAATCTCACCACTCAAATGCTGCTGAGCTGCCAGGGCAGACCTGAAAACCACTCATAGCGGTCAGAAAGCTCCTTGCGTGGTCTGGGCATGGCCCTTTAAGAACATACAGCCTCCCACTGCAGTATTCCCAAAGCAACACTGGGCACTTCTGTTTGGCTTGGAGATGTTGCACCAAGCCTCCACCCCCACACACACACCCCGTAAACAGAGAAGCCTTAATATAAACCACACCAGACCACAGCGAGTCTTCTCTGGGGTGGGGTTTCAGTATCAAATCTGTAATGCCCAAGCAGAATTGCAGCCTGCTTTGTCCGTGCTTAGCTACACCCTTCCCTTCCAGCACCTCCGCGGCGCTGGCCATCCCTGACCTTCGGAGCACGCCCCAGCGTCGGTCACGCAGCCGCCGCTCCAGGAAAGCCATTTTCTAGGATAAATAGCCCGTCTGCATTCTCCTGCAGGATTCACACTTCACCTCGGTGAATACAAGCCCTCCGACAAACTGGTAACGCAGCCTCCGCTTCTGCAGAACGCGGCCAGCCTTACGCGTGCAATCCATCCCCATCTGATTTATGAAGACAGCAGGTTCATTAATCCATTTTGCTCTCGCTTGCTTTGAACCAGGCTGCGTAACCAGGTTATGGCTATCTTCCTTTATTTTGTGGCACACATCACATAGCTATTCTTGGAGAGATACAGTCACTGACGTAACCACGGACTCCTAATTACAAACTGCTGACATTTTGCTTGTCTCTGCAGCTTTGAAGCTATGAGCTAAGAGTCTCTCTTCCTCCTTGTTCGTTTGAACGTGCCCGAGTTAGAAGTACGGCAGTTTCGGAAAGGTACGGGAGCGGTACAGACTCCCTTGCGGCGCTCCGTGCATTGCCAAGGTTGTTTCTCTTCAAATAAACTAGAAAGCTACAAGTTTGGGAGTAATCAGACTCCTTTGCCCCCAGCACAAGAATGTCATCCAACAGCTGGCTAAATATAATCCAGCACACAGGGCTGCCTTTGTAGAAGGGGTAACAAACAGCGGAAGGGCCAGACAGGCGTCTTGCAGGGCAGCTCACCACCACGACCGGGCAATCCCCTCATACACATTTTAGGATGACATTATGGTCTACGGATTTGTGCAGAAGGAAAAAAGGAGAAAAGAAAGCTGGCTCTCAATAAGGCAGCTGCTGAAAGCCATGGCAAGCCCCGCTAGCTGAGCTCAGCGCTCGTTTCCCCTAGCTTCATTTTGTACGCTGTTTGGATATGGGCAACCTGAGCTACCTACCATGCTAAATATGCCTGTATTTTGACAAGTCCACCTGTTCTAAAAAAATACAGTCTTCTCAGTGCCTGTCCAGAAATAAAAAGATACCCATATACATTTCAGAGAAATCCACTGCCAAAAGCAAGTGTTACTTCTTTTCAATAGACCAAGAAGCCTTTTTAATTACAAGATGATTTTGAATTTCTGGGGGGAGGAAAAAAGGTAAATATAACACTGAATATAAACGCTCAGTTGAGCATTTAGCCATCTGACGACTGTGGTAGCCAGCTGGTCTAGAAGTCATCTGGGATACATTTATTTTGATTAGATCGATCACATTTCTATTTACAGTATAGAATTTTTCACCATACTGAATACAGCTGTGTTTATAAAGATTTTAAGATGGAGAAAACGAAACCCTTACAGTTTCTTTCAGCACACTGCAGAAGATTCAGTGCTTCAAGGTGTTAAACGGAAAGGATATGCTTTCACATTTCTTAAAAGAATTATGCCTACATCTGTTTTCACAAAGTGCCGCCTTAGTCAGGAAATGGGTGTAGAGCTATAGCTGAAAATATAAGATGCAATCAAGTCTGATCCAGCAAAGTGACAAACTTCCTCTGTAAATTGGTCAGAAATGTCTTTTTCTTCATGTCTATACATGCTCACACATATACAAACACACACACACACACACACACATATACAGACTGCATGGCTGCTGTTTTCCCTGGGGATACCGGTGCAGTCACCTAGCTCATCAGTTCCCTCCTTGACAGCGACAGCATCAGGAGCGTTCAAGCTACAACGTACAGTCCCTCCGTCCATACATTGTTTTGTAAATTATGCCATCCTCTCTACAACGGGGAACACACAGAATCAGACAAACAGCATATAGCGTTTCTTCTTCCTCCTCATTTGCGCTCGCTCGCTCTCTCCCTCTCTTCCTCCCATGCCTTTGCCTTAACAGGCAGACACAACCGATACCTTATTTATCCATCTTCAGCACAACGCTGAGGTGAAACCCGACTGCAGCACTGTGGCTTTCCCCATGTTAATCCTTTGGAACAGCAGAGGCTGGATTCTTGCTGCTGATACCCTTGTTGAGCACTGGATTATTTTCAATAATATTTCTTTAAGCTTTCACCCATCCCATGCCAGATTAACCTCCCTCTCCCCCATTCCCCCCAAAAAACCCTCCAAACCACCACATCTCACAACCCTTTGCTTCCAGAACCAACAGAAAAAAACGCGGCTCCATCACTCCTCTTCCTTAGCAATGTGCAGACGAGTGAGCCTCGAGTCAGAGAAGCCAGGGTGAAGCGCAGGCAGCGAGACTGCAGCAGCCCCAGCAGCAGCAGAAACAGCAGCAGCCACCCAGGTAAATGGGGGGAAAAGCAGGCTATGTCGAGAGCGGTGCAGCGTCGTAGCTGTAAGGAAAGACAATCTCACTCCTTCCGAACAGTGCAGCGTTACGCCTGCAGGAACGGAGAAAAGGGAAGACCCAGAATTAAAAATAAAAGCCAAAGCAGTTCAGAAGAAATAATAACTGTAATAAATGAATGAAACTTTATTTTTCTGGGTTCATGTGGGTTTTTTGGGGGGGGGGGTGTCTTTTCCCCCCCCCCGCCCAAAGTCTCCTGTGTTGCAGAATGTTACTGTCCAAGAGTGCGGAGTCACAAAGGCTCACTCTCCAAAGCGCAGCGAGACCAGCATCACATGAGAAACCACATGACGCACCCAAATCGGATGCTGATGTGGTCCACTATTTCACTCGGGGGAGGAAAAAATATCTCGACCAAAATACGCCCCCCTCTAGCGATTAGAAAAAAAAAATTTCTCTCTCTCTCTCTCAAAAAAAAAAAAAAAAAAAAAAAAAAAAAAAGCCAAAAAAAGATATCTCCCTTTCTATCTGTCTTCAACACCAACACTTCAGGAGAAGGGAGAATGCTGTTCCACAGACATTAGCTGGATGGCAGCAATATTACTTCCAGGCTACATTATTCAAAGCTGATTCCACTTAAGTGAATTCCTGAAAAGCATACTCCATGTCTTCATAACGTGAACAAGCTCAGAAAACCAATTCCATTATTGTTCCCTGCAATTCATATCCAAACCTGTGTTCTGAATAATTTATTTGAGACTAATAAGCTGACTACTCCTTCTCCCATACTCAAGACTGACTAAAGTGAGGAAGCACGGCACAAAAACAGAGGGACATTCATCATTTTCATAACTGGTAATTTCACTAAACACACAGTCCCACAAAATAATTGGGAAAATACGAGCAAAAGGTTTTTTCCTCATTTCCTGTATGTGACAGGGCTCTGTCTGGTTTGCAACCAGGCATATTGTGTTTGCGGATGGTGGCAGTGTTTTTCCTAACATTGCCACCTTAAAAAACCTTTCAATCCAAGTCAAGAAGCAAACACTCTTGCCTGCCAATTCCTGCAGAGGTGTTGTGCCACACTGTTTAACGTACTAACATCTGGACACCCTCCGCAGCCTCCGGGTAAGAGCATGCAACTCCACAATGCTCTTCACGGTCAGGGCACCAAGCAGTTAACGTCCTTGCCTGTTTTACCATCTTGCCTGTAGGAGCATGGAACCGAGGGACTGGTTAGCTTGAGAAACAAAAACAAAAAACAAAAAAGCTGACCTTGACGATCGATGGAAATGCTGCTGCATAAAGTTATCATCCAACAAAGACTGTTAGCAGTCTGTAGCTTGTTTTACTCCTAACATTTGTTCAAGTGACAGAGCAGGTGGCACAGAGTCCTCCATCCCCTTTGTTTGCAAAAGCCGGGCACCACCTCGCAACGCTGTGCTCCCTGGCTCTTTATACCGAAACTGTACAGTGTCGAGAAAACGTAAAAAGATAGCTGCTGTGAATCTGCACAGCTGTTTTCCACAGGATCCCACTGCAAGCTTCGGAGTTTACATGATGGATATCACGCACAGAATTCCCCAGAAGAAAGATATGCCTAGCATTCACGCGGGAAAGCGCAATAGGAGCAAAAACAGAGTGCTCTTTTGTGTCGATTTCAACCTTCCCAACTGTTCATGCAATAGCAGATTGCAAAAATTTGCACAAGGCAGTTCAAGCTTGTTCTCATTGGCTCCTACCAAAAAGGGGTTTTTCAATGGGCTGCACCTAGGAGTTGTTAAATTCCACATAAAATCCAGTTGTAGCATTCATTCTTAGTGTGAAGCTAGCGTTCAGGAGAGCCTCAGGACAATATGCTCGTACACAGATATCACAAGACCACTGAAGTCATCCAGGGACATTTTCACATGTGATGTAACAATTTCACCATTGTCAAGACTTTCTTGGAAAATCATATCAGTAACACCCACGCTCAAACAGGAGCTAATGGATACAGTACTGTATTTTCAGACAGAGGATCAGCTAATCTGGAGAGTAAAGGCTGCAGATGGCTTTTTCTCAGCCCAAAAGATGAGCGTTACTGAAGCAGAGATTCTGCACAGCAAAATAAGCATTTCCCACTTGCAACCGCTAGATCATTTGTTTGTCCTTACTTAGAAACATAGATATGTTGGTTGGAGGGGACCTCTGGAGGTCACCTAGCCCAAATTCCCCCTTGAAGCAGGGCTCTGAGCAACATTGCGTCAAGTCAGCTGTGCCTTTTTCTGTCTCAGCCCTGAAAGCCCCAATGACTGAGATTCCAGAAAGACTCTGGATAACCTTCCAGTGCTGCACCACCCTCCTTGGGGGGATAAATGTCTAGGTATTTCTTCTTTCGCTGTTTCTTATACACATAGCCTTTATAGCACTACTAGCAGGAAAGATTGAATTGCATTCTTTTGTAGATCCAACACTGACATAATGGAGGGGAGGTGAAGGAGTTAGGGAATGTGGAGACTTTTCATTTCCTGCTCATTTAAACGCATCCAGCTCAAATCAGTAGCATCTCCAAATTGACACCATTTGATGACTGTTTGGACATCCAAGTGACCTGTTGCTTTCAGCTCAGCTATTAGCCAAACTATCAACAAACTCTTTGATAACACTTTTTGTCACATGTGTTAGTCACATCAGGAGAAAAAATATGGACCAGATGCATGCAAAACCTGAACAACTCTCATTAGAGAGTCTCTGTGAGCCAGGCTTAAGGCTGAAGCAACCTGGTATCAGAGGATGCTGATTCATTAAGAATACATGATACAGGACACATTTCTCAGGCAAACCTGAAAAGTGTGCCTTACGATATTTATACATGCATCCACATGCTGTGAAAAACTTCATATTTGGATACATGATATAAATTAAGTATGACCCAGCGACACAGAGACACACTCACAATAGATGCTAGTGAAGTTTTAAGGGGAGGAGGAAATAAGTAAAGAATTACGAACAGAAAGCCCAGCCATCATTTCTTCAGAAATGCAAAAGACTTTGATGAAGAAACTCTCCTTGTAGGAGACAGCCCTAGTCATCTGCAGCTGAAAAATCTACTTCCTATACTGAGGTTCCTTCTGACAACCTCCCCATTAAGTATTTTGATAACAGCATGGGCAACTAGCCCTCCTTCCCTCCCCAAATCTCTTAACATAGATACTTTGCTGTTTTAGGAACTGCGGACTAATACATAACCAGATTCTAAAGTTACCTGTCTAAAATGACTACCTTAGAGCCTGCGACTGACTTGCACAGTACAATTTGTCCCCCTCCATACTGTGAACAGAGCAGGAGGTTGTCCGCACAGAAAAGCTGAGGATACAAGTAGGAATTTCTGGGTAACATCATGACTGTCTGACTTTAAATGAAAGCTTTTCAACTGGAAGATATTGAAAGAAGTTGGCTTATTTTGGATGCTGCCTTCACATAGGTTGCAGAGATTTCCCCATCGCTAATTTGGCGCCAGAATTTGAAGATCTATCCTCAAACATTTGATCATAAATCCTGCTCTGTATTAGAGCAGTGTTGTGCTTATTTGGTAACACACCAGCTACCTCAGAGCTGATGCAACTGCTCACAAGAGGAAAAGCTTTGGAGCAATGATCAGTAGATTAACATCAAGAATTAAACCAACATACAGATGGTCCAAAACGAGCACTGTTCAGCAGCTGCTTAAAGGTAACTGAAGTGTATGGAATGCTTTCCAATTGGGCTCCATATACTTCTTTGTATGGCTAATTATCCACTTGGTACAGTGTGCCAGTAAAACACAGGCCCCTGTGAGTCTACCATACATTGAACATCACTGAAAATGAATCTTGAGATCCCAGGTCGGGGAGAGGTTGCACTGTTACACAGAACAAGACCTATGTTCCTTTTAATATCAGACAAGTGATAGGCCTTAAAAGAAGAAAACTACTTGAATGCTTCTATGACACTGGCTTTTCCTTTTGGCACTTCCTTCCTGAACTCAAAGGAAGGGGAACTTCACATTCGTTAAGCCTAGCATTAGCACTACGTAGGCTGAGGAGAGATAACAGGGCTTAAAACAAGAACCTGGACGATAGTTTAATATAAATCTAACCTGCTTATTGCAGTCAAAGACTGCTACCACTGTGTAGCACTAAGCAGTGACACCCAGAAAGCAGGAACTGGAAAATAAACAATACCACTCTCAGCTAAATCAGGATATTACTAATAAACACATGCATATCGGTAAAAATTTGAAGTTGCTAATTTTGACAGAAACATACAACTGCTAAATTCTGCAAGGAACGTTCCGTTTGAATGCTTGATATTTCTCAGCAAATATCAAGGTTTGGGGGTTGTTTTTCAGTGACCTTTCTTTCCAATTCTGCAGATAGAGAAAGCATTATCATTAGGCTTGAGGTTTCAACCCAAAAACCAGGCAGAACTTAACGTTTCGCTGAACCTGAAACCTCAAAGTGAACCTCAGGCGTGAAAAGCCTTATGGACTGAAACCAAAACAAACATACGACTGCCCCATGCGAACAAAAACCGCAGAGCTGCACATGAGTCTGAGTACTGAGCCACATTGGCTATTGGCCAAGGCATGAAGTACCCTACTCTTTGCACAAAATACCAGTGGATGCTCAGTGACTGCAAGGTACATCTAGATACAAAGGGCAATAGTTTAGAGATGCTCATGTCAGCTTTAACTGAGAGCTCAAGTCCCCAGAGCAGTGTCTCTACAGTATACAGAGCTCTTCAGTAGGGTAAAAAAAATGGAGTGGAGTTTTGTGTGACCACAGCTAGACTACTTTAGTATTCACAGGCTTCCTCACAGCTAGCTCCTGATATCTCTGTGCTGTCTTAGTTAAAAGATTTGGTTGTCCGTTCAGCTAGAAAATAGTCAATTGTACCTTTTGGTAATTCACAATTTGCAATAGAGTGTTCTAGATTCTGACTAGCTGATCTTAGCAAATGGATGCAAAACAATAGGCAAATACAACTTCTGCATTGTCCATAGAGAGCTTCATTGCAAGAAATGAGAAGCAGACAGTGCATCTTGTCTCTTGTAATCATCAATAAACAGATGAATTTATTTGAATTCTCTGATTATTAAAATAATATTTTTTGAAAAAATTCCCACACTAATTCTAGAATCCAAAGATATGTGGTGGATAATTTATTGCAGTTATCCAATATTCAAAGTTCTGGCTGTTCAAAACAATAGGGCTGACCACACACATTTGTGTTTGCCAACGGTTTAATAATAATATTTAAAATTTTATTTGAAGTACTATTTCAAAACTGAAATTCACTTACTGTAAATATTGCGTAGCTTGCCTAAACCTCATGACTCCACCAGCATCTCCATCAGTGAACCTATCTGGAATATACGCAGAAAGCAAAACACCAAAATAGTACCAGATAAAGAAAAATGCTATGTTTAAAAATACAAATGTACAAATACAAAATATTTTTTCCCAGTATTCACCCATTTTTAATTATTGCATACTGAAAAACATATCAGTAGGAACATGAATTTCTCCTATGTGTAAGCACTTTAAAGAAGTGAGTCTGCTTATCTTAAGCATTGTGCTGTTGAATCCCTGCAAACTGTGTGCAAGAAAGACAACTGAAACTATGCCATAGTACAGCAGAAATATCGGAATTCAACAGAGCAGAATGTAATGCGCTGATGTAAATTTGGCATTTGGTGATCTGATAATCACCATTGAGGAAAATAATTGGGCTTTGGGGGCATTTTTTTGAAAGCTTCTTAAGTTTAGGATTTCCATTATTATTATGACTTACTACAGTTTGTTTCCTCCAGCTAAATTAGCCTTGGGGCCAAATTCTCCTCACAGTTCAAAGGCAGCTGCCGTGGTGCATATGCCTGGGTAAAAGGGGTCAGGCCATAAACTAATGTATGGTACTGTAATTATTATAATGATGTAAAAAGAAAAAGAAATTTATATAGAAATTTGGAGGAGTGTATTAAAATCCATATAACAAACAGACAGCTTCCAGGAAAATAAAACCACTTTATTAGCCTGCTCTTTATTCAGTTTCCACTCTTGCTATTGTTCCTGTTCCCTCCTTCCTGAAAGTACAAATAACACTCTTTTGACATAAGTACGGAATATTTAGTTGCTACAAAACGTATCACTTAACCTACACCGCCAAAAACATGGCCATGGTATCAGGTCCCATATCTTCTATTCAGTTTGCATTCCATTAGCTTTTTATGTATGACAACTTTGATTTTGACTCCAAAACCCAAGTGTTACTTTGTTTAATTGCTTTTAGTCTAATTTCTTTTCTTTGAGAATCTAGCCTGAAAACACAAAGGTCTAACGTAAATATCCTCCTCTACTTAAAAAGTCTCATGGCTGTTAGCATTACGTTCATGAACATGGAACAACATGAAGGGTAATGCAAATGCCAAAAAAAAAAGATGTTTTGTGAGCTATCAATTCTTCATACAAACGAATCTACATATTCTAATGTCTTTTTCAAACCTGAGAGAAACTGTTATGCCAGTGAGGCCACATGGAGATTGCAGAGCTGCATATGCAATAGTTAGAAGTCCATGAAGGGCCTCAGGTTACTCAGTGAAATTATCATCACACCTGTATAAAAATTAAAAAACAATGGAGTTTTGTTTTTAAGATTATAAATTATATGCTACATAGGGAAAAACATACAGAAACGTACTATAACCAACTCCTTAGCAAAACTGCTGACAAAGTAGTTAATATTTGGTCTTGAGCAAAGGACTGGTTTCCTTCTGTTGGCTGCCCAGCCTTAAATGGGTATTTTACATGAAACACATTACAAGTTCAAAGTGGAAGAACTATGTTTTTTCACCTGTGAGTGGTTTCAACTTAGACTTCAGCATTACTGTCAGGAAGTCAGTTTTTCCATGCTTGTTAGTATAAACAAAGATTGTATGGCAAGTCTCCAAAAGTGATAGAAGGTCAAGGACCAAACTGGAAGAGTGACAAACTGCTTCCAGAAACTGAAGGGACAACATTTAAGTGAGAATCACCGCTTATTCAAGCTCTTCTGGTGTTCTCATTACTTAGTTGTTTAGACAGCAAAATGAACACATGCAAACACACCCTGACATACTTATGTGTGTGTATATATCAGAGTAGCTGAAATGACAAGCAGGTAGGGAGAAAAGGCAGTACCATCACTTATTGTCACCATTGTCTGACGTGCTCAGATTTTTTTTTAATCAGTTGCTTATATCTCTATCAAATCTCAATCTAAACTCTGCTCATCTTGTAAACATTCAGCAAAATAACAGACATCAGAAAGTGTTCGTCCCCGAAAAATAACAATTCCATTGACATTCTCTTTGTAGAACACTAGCACTTCCATGTGCTGTAGCCAGAAATTTAAATTTGACAAGCATACCTCTTGTACATTATGGGGTTACTTTTTGCTGCTCCTCAGATATTAATCCAAATTTGCCATTGTTAAAACTTTGGGGTTTTTAACTCTCGAGCACCTCTAGAAAGCTATTATTCTAGTGAAAAAAGCTCGATTACTTATGCCAGATCGGTAACGTCACCAAACTATACACATTCCTGATTCTACATTTTCCTTTCCAAGTCCCCTGAGATTCCCAAGACTGCTCTGAGGAAATGCTGAGCATTCACAACTACAACTGAAGGCAGTGGAAGCTGTGCCATACAGTGCTATGCTGTAGTACTACACAGTGCATCCCAGCTTGAGTACCTGAAACTGGTAGAGCTCTGTATCTGTGAAACATGGATAATATCAGCCTTCCATGTCATGAGGAGGTTGCAAACATTAATCAGATTGTGGATCAGTGAGGTAATGCGCAGATTAGCTGATGACAAGATCTCTCTGTACCTCAGAGGACTATAAATAAAGAGACTAAAACCAAACGAGCAAGCGTATATTAATTTACTATATCCAACCTGCTCATGGAAAGAAATGGGAACTTTTAAGAAAAGAAAACATATGTGATTAGGCATGCAAAGAGTGAATTGCAATGTACAAATACACACGCTACTGAGGGATAATTCTAATACTGGTGTTTTCTCATGTTTGTGTTACCTGCATCTGAAAGGTTATAGGTGTTCTTCTAACTTGTCTGTATTTAATATTATAAATGGTATACTTTAAGTCATTACTCAGGCCATGGGAAGTTACAGTGTGCATATTTTTGTTGAACTGTAAATCTTAATCTTTCAATTACTTTACAAATGCTTCCTAGTGGCAGTCCACCTGATCTGCTACAGTACTAACCAGGCATTATTTATCACAAATATACAGCTTCTGAAAAAAAGAGATTGAAAGCAGAGGTTTAACATTAGGGTTTAAGGAGAAGGAAGACTGAATACTATCAAAAATGAAAACAAAGTCCAAAGAACAAAATGAAGAAGAAAAGCAACATCTCAAATTTATTCAGAAGCCCTAGAAACTAGATACATTTAAGTTCATGTACTAAGTGCTTGCTTATATTCTACTGTCTTCAGTATGACAAACATATACTCAACTGTTGGTACAGACAGTTTTCTGAATCAGAACTACAGTATCCAGAGTACAGGTATTATACTAGTTGAGCAAAATAAAAGCATCAGATGTATGCTATTAACTCGTGAAGTACAGATACGTTTAATGGTAAACAAATTGTGAGAAACTTTGAGGAGCTCTTAAAATAATTATGGTCAACAGGATGAATGTTTCCTAGTCTTCTTTCTAATATCAAGAAGGCATCTTCAAATGCCTTCTGCTCTCCATTGCCACCTACAAGCTGATTCAATTCTTCCAACTCTGATATCTATCACTAGATTTGGTTTTGGAATACTTGTGTTCTCTCATCATTAGCCTCCCGTCCCCACTTTTTAAGCATTTTAAAACATCATAAAACAAAACCTTCCAAATTACTGGTGACGTATTCCAAATTATGGTAACATAACCCACCACTCTAAATCAGAGCAGAAAACTTGCTATTCATCAGATTTAAGCACAACAAACAGGCTCTGCTCCACTAGTGTTCTTAAATACTTCCATGCTAAACATTGTAAGCCATTGCTAAAAGACATTTTAACTAAACTAACCTCTGCTGTAAGTTTAATGTAAATGAATCTGATACTCACCCATACTATCAGTTTGCAAAGCTCGTATTCCTAATGAAGGCAGACCTTCCAGATTTAGTACATAGGAACTCCTTCCTTAAAAACAAACTCTCTTTGTCTCTGTATATGACAAAATAACCTTCACCTGTTAGCTTATATTAGTAATAATGAAGTCTGTGACATCTGATAACAAATCTTTTCTTGATAAGCTCTGAACAAGCCTCATAGAATGATATAATACCTGTATAAACAACGATGCAGCTGAGGAAGCCTTCAACATCCTCACACTACTTGCAAAAACCTGGCCTCACTGAGCAGCAGCAGCTTCTGCTCCATACTGTCCGTCCCCAACAGCCTAGGTACCCAAACCCGATCTTCCTCAACAACCTTGATTGAAACCAATCATATAAGGTAAATTCCTGTAAGAATGGCAGTATATAAAAAGGGGAAGAATATAATGAGAACAATATAGGACACCTGAGGTGTCTTTTGTTTTGTTTTGTACATTACCAGTGGCAATAATTATCTAATTGATACAGATCCCAAATTATATCATTTTACTCCAAAACTACAGAAATTCTGTTATGGAAGACGATCTTCCCTGAAAGTAGGATTCCCCCCCCCCCCCCCCCGACTAACCATTCTGAATCCAGTCATCTCCACCACATTACCTAAATTAAAAAAAAAGCAATCTTATTCATGGATGCACTTTTCCGAAGTATGCTTAAATTACCTACTACCTTTTCTCCCATTAGTCCAATTAAAAACTCCTTCTGGATCACAACTTCACGTATGGTATCAGTACATCAAAACATGTAACACTAGTGTCTTTTTATCTAAGGTTAGAAGCAAGTGTCACGCTGCTGTTGTACTGCATCCAACCTTGGTTTCTTTTAATAGAAGAATAGTACGCTGTTTCCCAACTTCTAATATAGTAAAGTGACATTTGCCTGGGACATGTAAATATTTTCCAAACATTGGATTCTTGTCAGAGGTACCAGCCTGAAAGGAGATGGGGTTATCTCAAAATTAGTAACAAGGATACATTCCTTTCTTTCCTAGAAACTAGTTTTTTAAAAGAAAGTCTCACAGCTCTTTTACAAAAAAAAAGTTTTTTGTTTTTTTTTCCCCCATAAACGAGGAGTACAGGACACACACTCACTGTGTCTACAACAGGCTGCCCTGCAGCTCTACTCTCAGCTGGAGGACAGCCTTTTCTACAGCAATTCCTTTTGTTAGGATAACCAATTTAAAACGATAGAAAAAATGTCAACAGAAACATGCAATACTGCTGCCTTAATATCACATGCCTATAATCAAATTAACTGCAGAAACATCATGACCAATCCTTTCATGCAGTATTTCTTGAAGCCTAATAAGTAGATTCCTGATTTCATAGAATAAAATGACTTTCCCCAGGATTACAGCTGCATCTTGAAAGGCAAAACAGCCCCAAAATAAAAGAGTGCCATATGCATCATCTTTACTAAAATGCAGTTCAGCAATACCTTACAGCAAGGTCAGTGAGGCTGGTAAGAAAAACTCAGATAATAAAAAAACCCTCTAGATAGCAGGGGCACTGGGTTGGATAAACACAGAGAGATAGCTGAATATATTTCCAATATTGAACGTTTTCACAGAAGAGCTAATATTAAGTACAACTCTTTAAAGACGGACAGCCTGGTGCAAAATGCTAGACTCAGAAGCTAATGGCTTTCATTCCTGATCCTGAAAAAGACACAGTGTAACTCTGACCAAATCACTTACAGGAGAAATTTCAAAAGAGTCAAAATCACAATGGAAATCTTCTTCTACAAAAACATCTAAAATGTAAAACTAAATCGTCTTAACACCTCTTTGAAAGAAGTAAAAAAAAAAAAAAACTAATCTAATGCATCTTTATCTGCAGTTCGACAATTTTGGTCTCCAATCACACAGCTGAGATTTAATTTAGTTGAGTTGAGATCTAATTTAACATCATTCACTTTTAAGAATTTAGAAAAGGGCACCTGAAAACACGAGAATAACTCGATGAATAAAAGTTTGCACAACTGCAAAAGAAAGAGGCAACCAAAGCAAGATAACAAGAAGTGATTATGTTAAAAATGACTCTTCCAGGAAAACATAAAGAACAAACATTCTCTGCTTGGAAAATAGAGCCAGAAGGACACTACACAGAGATAAAATTACCACATTGTATATGTGAGACCGTGAAATCTTTCTACATTGCATACTTTTACAGTTTGCATGTCTATGGTGCTCTCAATTTCTGGGAAATAGGTATATCTTAATGAATAAACAAATAAATATGAAAGTGGGTAAGTATAGTTCTTCAGCTAACACATGATTCTTTTTTTCTTTTTTGAGGTCTGGCTAAAATTCAAAAATACTGAAACATCCTAGACAGTTTTGTACATACTGGGTCTGATGGAAGTAAAGCCCACTCTGCTTTCTTTAGTTACACCATGCCTATTCATGCAGGGACAGAATTTGATCCACTGTCTACAGCATGTGTAGAAAATTTGCAAGCTACTTATATCCTAAAAATTGACATCTGACATCAACACACACCCATTTACATATATGGTATTTATAATATTTGGTAAAGATATCAGATACCTCTCTATTTTTGTTTCCTGGTTTTAGAGTGTATTCATTTTAAAGAACTCTTTTTCAAGATTGAAAATCAATTGCTACTATACATGGAAGAGGAGAGACAAAAATGCTTGAATTAATCCCACCTAAGAAAAGGTTTTAGAAAAAGATACATGGATTCCTGCAACATGAGAGGCAGTACCACATTCAGCTGTAATTTGAACCTATATTATATTTAATAAAACCACAGTATGTTCTCTTGTCCTATTAAAACTGCATTCTACCATACTGGGTCTGAATAATTTGTATAAAATTGATTGCTGCAGTTCTTAGTAAAAGCTCTAATTGCATTCCTAGTATAACTTAAAATGATAACCTTATCTTAATTAGTAGCATGCTTCAGAAATGCTTTTGAAAGGCACGGAGGATTAACCTGCGTTTTTATACAGAGGCCTTTGGGCTCTCTCCCCCCTTTTTTTTTTAATTTCATCTAGAACATATGAGCTAGTGCTAATTTATCAAAAACAACAAACAATCAAACTGGGACAAAATAAACAACCCTGCTGCCACCACCTCTGGTCAGTGCAAGCGTCCGTGCGTAGGTTGAGAACAGCTACGCGCGTGCACTTGCATACAGGGTACAAGCAATGCTCCTTGCCGGATTCCTCCGCTGGGAGCACAAAGGACCTGCTCAAACAAAACGTATGTTTCTGATAACTCCCCAGCATGTGGCACATTTGTCTCAACTCACAAAGAACTGGGAGTATGAGCCGCATATAGGATGTGAGTGGGGAGAGCAAGCAGAAAGACTGCAGTAAAGGAAGTTCTGTGCCCTTAGAAGGCTGTGGGAGAACTTGTCAATGGAGGTATAGCCCAACTCCAGCAAAAGCAGTAGAAGAAAAGTTCTGCTGAATTAGAGTACTAAAAAAAAACAACAAAAAAAAAAACCCTTAAAACTTCCCCAAAGCCAAAATAAACCCGAAACAGTGAGGTAGGCAATGGGCTCCAGACACCGCATCAACAAGATCTTTGATGACAGATCCAGAAGTAACTCCAAACCTGCTAATACAGCTGCCCGCAGAGTTCTTTGACAAGCCAGATGCTGTCTAGTTGATGTGACTTCTGGAAGCATATATTTCACAGCATGGCAAATGAATACATCCTTTTTGTCAGAATTAGAAAAATGAATCCTAGTCAAATTTGGTTAGCAAGCGACTAAAAGCCCTTTTTGCAAATCCTGCTTTGCCTTGGGTTTCTGGTTGCCCTTTTGGCTGACTGGTTGGTTTTCTTGCTCTGTAGGTGTTTAAGCGCATCTTTATTGTTGTTCTGTGACAAGGTGATACAGCTTTCCGGTTTAATGAATAAACCTTAGTCAGGTTTATTCAGCTAATAACTGTTCCAGCAACTGTTGTGTAAAAAGTCTACTCACAGAAGCCAGTACTGGAACCAGCAATTTGCAGTAGTATCCAAATACTCCCAACTTTTGTGACATCTTTTACTATCAGCTAGGTTACAGTTCTATTCAGAATTCATTTTATGAGTCCCATCTTACTCCCACTGAAAAACACAGTAGCAATTTCCTTGGACTTCACTGCTGCATACTATACACCACAAGCATACAATTATAGCAAGCTACCAAGCAGTGAAGGCCAGCATTTGGTTGCCAATGAATCACTTTTTGCAAGCGTTTCTTTTCCAAATTAACTTTTTTTTTTCCTCACCTCTTCACACTAAGCATCATACTGTAGGAACAGACCCTTCTTTTTAACCAGGTTCACTAGTTAGACAGCAGGCTCCGTAGGGCACAGACCACTCCGAAGACACCTGTGTGTGCCTGCATATATGCACACAGTATATGCGATTCTCCGTGCTCTGCTGGAGCTCCTTGATGCCATTTATGAATATGGAAATAATAAAGCGGTGCTTCAGAATTGATAGAGAAAACCTTCTTAAAAACTTACACACGTAAGCTGGTGTGCTTCCATATTTAGCCTGTGTGCGTGGGTGTCCCTACGCTGCGGGCCCATGAAATTCCATTTTCACATACATGTAAATGATTGAACACTCCCAGGAATAGTGAGACTCCTCCCTCAGCTGCAGCATTTTCCTCTTGGTAGCAAGTCACTTCAGTGTGGACATGCATTCGTCAGCCATTTGTTACGCTCGCAAAGCGAATGCCCGCAAAGCAAGCGTTTGCGTTGCTTTTGGTATAGCACAGCTCACAAACACCTACTGAAGATTTCTCGCGTCTTGCCAAACAGTTAGCCTTTCGCTAGGAGACTTTGATTTTCAGCATTTGCTTTAACTCTCACTTGCAGTAAGGAGTGGAAAGAGAAGGACTGAATGAAAATCATCCGTTATCCAAGACCGCCTGCTTAATGCCTCCGCTTACTGCTCCGCACGAGCAGAACAATCGACGTTGCCTCTGGTGCGATCCCAGCCAGTCTGTTGCTAGTCCTTATAAATCCATCCATCACCCCTATGAAAGTCACTGCCTTCTTTTTACCAAAGATAATGTATGTTATGGGGACTATACCACTGCATGCGGAGTCATTAAAGAAAGATAGACCGCAATTTATGACCCAGTCTGCGGACAGCGAGGCATTATTTTAGCCATAAAATCACAATCTGCAAGGAGAGTGGCCAAACCAGAGGAGCCATTAAAGACTTATAATTAGCATCAATCAGTGTGACACTACTGTTGACATCTTTATTACTTTAAATACACTAATCAAATACTTCTGCATTCAGATAGAAAGATTGATAGGCAGACAGACATAGAGAACAGAGAGCATTTTAAATTACCTATTCAAAAGGTAACAAAAAAAAGCACACCAGCATAATTGCATGGAAATGCAGTGCACTGACTGAAACTGTCTCCTGCGAGGGTGCTGGATTTGGGATGGTCATACAGCTGGTTTGCTTAAAAGAGACACACCAAATTGGCCCTGAAAAAATCCTTGCATGCCTCAGCCATGCTGTCTATTGACTCTCCTGGACTGAATGAACAAACATCCCACAAATGAACTTTCCTTTAGGGTATTTTCTGTTAGAAAAATAAATGATTCAGTAATTCTTTACAGCACCGTTCCATTTTCTGTCTCTGCTTCTCCGTATATACAGGAAGTTAGATGGAAGAATAGCACAGTATTATTTACATAATTACAATTGTGACTGTCAATATTATCTAATTGCATCAACATTCAATTTCATACCATGCAGACACTAAAATATGCTGTTGCTATTGCTGTTCATATAAACGGTTCAGAATTAATGAACAAGAAGCTGTTTCACATCTCTGCCACCTCTCAGGCCCATATGGTATTGTACCTTAATGAAAACACTCTTGAGAAGCAGCTTTCTCTGTAGTACATCAGCTTTCGCATTCATGAAAGAGAGATTCTTGAACCAGCACTGGGAATCAGATAAATAGATGCAAATTCTTTTCAGCATACATACTTTGAAAGGAATTCAAATGATGGTGTCACCCATGTTAGAAGAGGTTATGAGAATCCCTGCTTATTTGCCTTTTTAGTTATGGACAATAATAGTTTTAATAAAACTCTTATACAGCAAAGAAACTTCATATTTATTTTATTCCTATTTAGTCATGCTTGATAGTTTACTGGAATAAAGAAGTTGATTTCAAAAGGACACGTGCTGTTTCCTGTCACCCTACATCAGAAATACGCGTTGCTTATGCTTTAAGATGCAGCCCCCTACACAGTACCTGAGGCTTTACACTGTGCTTATCTTGGCGAGCGCCTTCTTCCAGAGAGGTCGGTGGCCGCCTGCCAAGCGTTTCACCCACGCAGCGAGCATGAGGACTAGGAAACCTGGGGAAGGGCGCTGAAAACCAGCGACAGCCCTCCGGGAGCAGTTAGGGCAGCCCGGAGGCCTGGGGCTGCAGAGCCTCCTCGAGCTGGGAGCCCCGCGCACTCGCGGAGGCAGCTGCGGGCGCGGGAGCAGCTCCGGTAAGTGATTTCACTTACCCCTCTCTGCTCAGTTACGGGCGACTATACTCTCCATGATGATGTGAAAGCCTTGCAGAACACTAAGTAATGAGAAAAATACAGTAATTTGTCTATTGAAAATCCAATTAGTTTAAGCCAATATTTATCAGATCACTCTCCTTAAAACATTTTACTTCAATTTTAAGTGAGTTACACTAATTTGGATTGGACTACCCTTCTCTAATGAAACCATCAAACCTTTCAGACACTTTAATTCATTTCTAAATACAGCGGAGCCCTATAAAGCAAGCAGAAACAGACTATTAAATATACGTGGGGTTCCGCTGCATTAAAACAAACTAATGCATCAAGTGACGAAACTGCATGAGAGCTCTTAGGGGAGGGAAAAAAAACGCAGATGGAGACCTGAGCGGACACAGCCAAAGCCGGGCAGCAAGCCATCTGTCTGCCAGGATCTCCTCTGCATTGGGCTGAAAAAGCCACTTCTGCATCAGAGGCCTGACGAGCTCCCTTTGGTCCACTGGAGATTTTCCCAGCTGTCATCAATTTTTGTCTTTTACTGACTCAGGGGGAACGCACACAAGTCCCAGAATCTGGGCAGAGGATTGTGAAACATCCTATGAGTTGTTTTTTCTTTTGCTTTTCTTTTTCTTTTTCTTTTGGAGACTGACCTTATCGTTCGTGAGGAACAGCACAGGCAAACAGAGTGCCGCGGAAAGCTCACGAGATGTGAGTCAGCGACAGGCCCCGTCATATCAGAGCCCGTTATGTGTCTGCAACAAACCAGCTGGCAGTAAACCCGGGTCGCGCGCGGGGGAAATGACACACGTTGGGGTGCAGTCACTTCCCAGCCGAAGCGTTCGGCCTTTGCCAAAACAAAAACAATACTGAAATCTGTGCAAACATCCTCAGTGACAAAGGGGAAGGGCACAATTCGTAACGCACGTTATGCTCACAAATATCAGGGCTCGCTCGCCAGCCCGGACCAAAACAGCTGACGTGGTGTTTTCCACAGACGGATAAATTTACATAACAAACAATGCAAACGCCGTCCGTTGTGTGCTTGCTCGCCGACATACCCCAGCCCGCGCACCAGCGCCCAGCCGGGTTCTCCAAACCCCTTCTCGGAGGTGCCGGGCTCCTCCTGCCTGCGCAGCCCCGCGCGCACTGCGGCTCTGCAAACGCTGCGGCCGACGTTTGAGAGGGGGACTCTGGGTGACCACGCAAAGAGGGGCCAGCAGAGAAGGAAAGGGAACTTCAGAAGACATGAGCGAATCATACAGTGAAAGAGAAAAAGAGCAAAGGCAAAGCAACTACGCAGAGAGAGGAGGCGAAGAGAGGAGAAACAAGAGACGGCCAGAAGAGTTCGAGAAAAAAGAATAAGGAATATCAGGCATCCCATATTACCTTCAAGAATTTCTCTTTCGTTTCTTGCTCGTTATTAAAAACCTGAGCTTACGTCAGCAGCTTTGCTGACCTACCTTTCTCCTTGCCACAACGCACGCCTGCCACCACCCCTCGAAGCTGCTGCGAGACCCTATGCAGCCAGCCCCGCTGCACGCTTTCCCTAGCAAAGGTACAGTTTCCAGCAGAAACCTGGATGAAATTCTGCACCCAGTCCATTTGCCCTTTTTACTTGAAGACACCTAATGGACTTTATCCATTAATGCTAGATTTCCGATCACCTCACTTGACTGCATGAGGCTTCTGGATGCTTGTAAGTAAGAGGCGCCAGGGAAATGCCAGGCATTCATGCGACATGCTTTCTAGTTAAACCCTCCTGATCGTTGATCTGACACACGGGGAATACATGCAGAAGGAAAAAAAAAAAAAAGTGTTTTGTGCATGACCCTGGCTTTCATTCCCTCCCTCCCATGGCTCCATTCGCCCCTCCGCATTGTGCTGCCCATCACTGCTGCCGGAGCTGGGCAGAAATGTAGGCAGCCACAGCACCGGACTTTTACAATTGTCTGAGCCGACGGTATTAATCATCAACTGGGATTTGAAAATCATAACCAGGAGACAGCAGTCGCGACAGCTCTGCATCATAATGACAAAATATGCAGAGCAACGTGGAAAGAAAGAGCGCTCTCGCTGTCTTTTCATCTCTGTGCAATTGAGAAGCATGTTAATAAGCATGTTCCTTTCAATGGCCTTTATTGTAACAATAATTTTCTTGCTCTACTGGATTTTTTTATTATATTCCTTAGAGTAATAATATTAATCAAGGCACTGCTACATGGCACTGTCAAAGAAATTGCACATCCTGAATGAGCCTGACAATAATGGAACCGCTGGTGAATGCTTCCAGATTTAACGTGGGCCATGAGATCACATATATACCTACAAATGCATGTGCATATGCACACTTACTTTTACATTAATATCCAGATTATGCAGACATATTGGAGAATAGTAGCTACTCTTTTACTTAAAAGTTTATATCAGCATTTAATTCAATAAATTGAATAATACTATTCTGAACAAGATAAGTGTTCTTTGAATAATACATGGACCAGAAATATTTTATCAACTGAAAATGTATGCGCTCAGTTTTTATCACTTTGAGTGATTCTAGCAAAGGTAAATTTTCAGGTGGGCTTCTTTTGAGCCTCTGTGTGTGTGCAGCAAGTGTGTAAACTTGCATTTCAAATGCAGGTATAAAATCTTGCAGAAACAATATAGAAATCAGTAAATATTCTGTAGGCTTGCATTGGCTGCAGAGTCTGTACATGCAAACATTTATGCACATGCTTGAAATTTCCAAAGTCCAGGTGACAAGCATGCCTAAGAGAAGCTGGCCTTCGAAAATGCAAGCCCCAGCTCACAGTGCGCAAGTGTGAAAGATCACTGCTATCTTGAGCCATGAGCCCAAAGGACTGGACTCAGCAAAGACATAAACGTTCACCCTGGGCATGTGCACGCAGAACCAAAGACTCGAAGAAATTCTAAAATGTGCCTGCAAAAGCTGTTTTCCAGACAGAAATCTTTAGTGAATGCTTTGTCATGGAAATTCATACAGAGCAGCTGAGCGAAGCTGCTTCCCGAAGCGCCTGGCGGCCTTCTGGGTGCTCAGCTCCGACGTTGCCCTTGCCTCAGCCTGAACAAGCGCTGGAGTGACCCGGGAGAGTTCAGCAGTGAGAACTGCTCTGGCAGCCTCCCACTGTCCTCGCTTTACCCCTCGGGTTTGCCAGCGATGATGACAGCTTTGCTAGCTTTGAACTGTCTGACAGAGTACAAGGACTGATTTCAGCTGGCTCCTGCACAAGACAGAGCCGTTCCTGCACCACAAAAATCTCTGGGAGTTTAGCTGTTGACTTCAAGGGCTGCAGGATCAAGTCCCTTAGAGTGACTCCTTGTATAACCAACTTAAGAAACACTTTGTGGTTTCCTTAAAGAGCCATTAGAGAGCTTTACATAGTTTCATGTCTAGAACTTAAAATACTAATATCTAAGACAAACCCAAAGCTTAATCACTGAATGTATTTGATATTTGCCCCCAGTTAAAATTTGCTAAATTAAACTTTCTCAACAAATATGCCAAATATTATGCGGCACAATATGACCCAGCTAAGACAGCTCATATGCCTTCAAGCAGAGCAAAACATACAACTTACACATGAATAGCCTCCCAAGAGATGAAAATACCTTAATTCCACATTGTTTTCCAGACAGCTGTTTCAATATGGGGCTTTTTATGGGTTACCTCATACTTACAGAGAACACAGTACTCCTTACTGATTAGAAGTGGGGAGTCATTTTTTAAAATTTCTACTCCTTTCCAGCTCTGCATATTCCAGCACAGTGCACTTGGCACTGGGAGCTGTGTCAACAGTTCCTCATATGAACTGCAGCAGCAGTTCTTTTCTCCATATCATACTATTATAACTACCTTGAAAGAAAGAAAATACATCTTATCAACTGAATGCCACTAGTTCCAAGGCCTTTGCTGCTAGATGAAAATGAGAAAAATACCCAAAACACTAGATGTCTTCATTTTAGCATCTGGAAAACATGTGCATTAGGAAGTTTTGACATATTCCAAAAATGATAGTCAAACACAGCCAAGTTCTTTCACTAGCTTACAGTAAAAGTCAGCAAAGTCAAAAGCCCTACTTATTATTGCAACCATTATTATATAACCCAGGGTTGACTATTTAATTACAAGTAAAAGTATATCTCTAGATCTATACATTTGCACAGTAATCAATTCCAGTAACTATCACCAATAAAATATCTATTATTTGTCAAAAAATATATAACATGTTAGTTACAAATATAATAGCTTGAAACCTAAAGCTGAACCCCCCTGTGATGTATATAAAATGGAGGACTAAATGTGCTCCAAAATAACAAGGTGGTTTGCTAAACTCTCCCTGCCATTCTAGCCATTTCCATTTGGAAAGAGGCTAATGGGGAAATGAGGGCCTGAGCTCTGCCTAGAGAAAAGAGCCAGTGATATTTTACAAGAGAATGATAAGCTTGATTAGGATTTATTTTTCTCTTTCTAAATTACTATTTTGAAGCTTGATTTATTTTTTCTTCTTCTAAGACCAGCTTCTTTCAACTGTTTCTTTTTTTCCTGCCCAAAACAATAAAATTGCAATTGCTCGAAATTCTTCTTGAGCAACTGCAACAGCTAACTAGAAAAGCATCTTTTTGTTTTTACTGTTGTGTTCAAGGTACATTCAAGGTGCAGGAAGAACTTGTGTTGCATGCTGCTAAATCTAGTTAGGTGAAACGGCTAGCAAGAGCTGGAGCATCCAAGTTTA
Source organism: Rhea pennata (assembly GCF_028389875.1). NCBI lineage: Eukaryota > Metazoa > Chordata > Aves > Rheiformes > Rheidae > Rhea > Rhea pennata. Next base: position 91,519,246 of record NC_084664.1, read on the forward strand.
AGTACTGGCAGTGGTGGTGGCAGTGGTGTTGCTGACAAAGTTGTGGGTGCAAGCTGCTGGCAGCTTTCTTTGCATTCAGCTACACAAACTGTTTCTATACCTATCTTCATTTTTTTTAATTATTATTATTACAGGCACATCTCTGTGATATTTAAATGCTGCACAAAAAAAAAAAGGGAGCACAGCAAGATGCCTGTCAGTTAGGGGCCAGACTTCTTCCTCCTTGATCCCTTGCTAGCACTGATCTAGCACGTCAGCTTGGGGACCATCACATTCTCTTTAGAGAGTCTCATATAGATACTAGGGAGAAGGAAATAATATTGTAGGCTCCCCATGAAGACTCCATAGTATGATACAGATGCAGCCCCATGCTGCAAAGCACAGGCCTGCGTGCTGCTGAGGTGGCCCATCCCTGCAGCAGCTCCACTGAGGACTTCAGATTTGCCCCATTTTCCTCTGCAGAATCAGCTTTGCTTCCAACGTTGTCTTCAGAACAGAATGTGAGCAAAACTTCCATTTTGCTGGTTTCTCAAGTGCTTCGTGTATCTCGTGTCAACAAAGATATGCTAGTTACACAGAGGAAATGCATGCCCCGAGATCTTTAGGCATGCTGCTGTGTCACAGCCATGTTAGATTTAAAGCAGAACAAAATACTTTCCCAGAGGAATTAAGTATTGGAACAAATCATACTATGTATAAATGTCACCTCTACACTGACTGGGTAAATCAGGTCAGGCCCGGCAGCCCCTGCACCAGCTCTACTCCAAAGCACGCCAAGTAAGCCTTGGCATGGCCCCAGCTTCGCAACTCTGCGTTTCTTGGCTGCCTCAACTTCAACGCACGCTTGTAACAGAGAGGATATAAAAAGCAGTTATCTTCAGCAATATCTTGCTTTGGAAGCAGCAAATAACTCCGAAGTGAGAGTAGGAACAAGGGTCAGGAATATCGCTAGAGAAGGGACAGACAGTTCAGTGAGGAATAACGGCTGCAGTGCTCGGATACGTAACCGGAAACATGTTTACTCAGTCCCAAGTAGCAGTACAAAAATTTCTAAGCACTCATGGGAACATGCAGACAAGGCCCACTCGCAGTGGCTGCCATGCTATGTCATTTACACATTGTAATAATTTTCTGCTGACTTTTCCGTTACTCTTACCAGTAGGTACTGGATGGTCGCAGTGCTAAGTGGTCACAAAGGCATCTCTTTCGGTAAGTGGCTGCAAGTAGAAATTTTGTATGATCCGCTTCAGAAAAGTATGTTAAATTCAGCATTCAGAGAAATTAGCAGATTAGGAAAGCAGATGTCCTTTTTTTTTCATCAGTAACTATAGCTCCCAGCTAGGGAAAAAAAAAAAGAGAGAGAGAGAGACTTGCAAAACTTATGTCACTAGAAAGCAACTTAAAACCCCACAAGAGCTACAGTATAACTCTGGCAGATGTTGGCTTCTAAACAGTTTTCTGTCCTGACCCTAAAAATTTGCTTTACAAACTCATACCTTCATCAAAAATGTCGTGCTTCACTCAGCAGATACCTTTTGCAGTTATTCACAGACAGTTTTTATAGCAGCATTTGTAGCACCGAACTTGGCCTGAAAAAAAAAATATAGACCATACCCATCCAAGCAAGCTATAAACCGTGCTAACCAACTTTACATCATTTAAAACTTATTAGACTCCCTTACACCTCTATAGGGAATTTTTTCCTATGAATATACTTATACAATGCATAGAAGATAGGAGTTTGTCTTGGGGAGGAGCATTTGGCACTTCAAGTCACCTTGCAAGTTCCCTACATGTCAGTTCAGTAATGTGACATCCAAAGAAGAGTAAATACAAATCACGCTGCTTTGGCAATTATTTATTCAGGAATTATACTGGCTTTTAACTGATCAATATATTGTTCTTGCAGTCCTCTCAATCAGTAACATGTGAAGTACACAATAATTTGACATGTTCACAGAGATTCCCTAGATGCAATTAATATTCTGCTGGCTAGAGAGATTATATAGATAGAGGTAAGATTTCTGCTGGATTTAACATCATGAGCGCTGCTTTCTAATCATATACACACAGAAAAAAACCCTCCTTGAAATTCTAAAATACAAGTAAGGTCCAAAGCTCCACAGGCATGTGCAATAAATGTGCTTAACAAAAAAAAAAAAAAAAAAATCTGCTGGAGGCCCTTTGAGAGAGAAAGCTAAATTGCCTCGATTTGATTGTTGGATTTTTCTCCATGAAAAAAGTCTTATGGTGTCTCGCTAAAAATGGTAGAACTAAGCTTAATAAATTACCCTCATTTATTTTTTTTTTTTTTTTGCAAGAGCTAATAACTTCAGACCTAACCAAATAACCCCATTCTCCTCTGAATGCAGCACTTCCAATATGGTTTTATGCACTTTAATAACTACAAGTCCTGGTTTAATTATGCCCACTTGGCTCTTATTTGCATTTAACATTTGACAACTAACCCTTTTCTGACTGAAGTAGTCTAACAGATTTTGACTAGCAGATGATCCTTTTGCTGTTTTGTAAATGTTCTGGATCATTAAGTAAATGTAAATTACACAGCCATAAGTAGCAGAAAGGAACAGAAAGTCAGTAACATGATAAACATATACCAGAGCAGAAGTTAAATCTAACTAGTTCTATATACTTCAAACATAGATAGGCAGTGATGGGATTATTCAGAGCGCTGCAAGTGTAAGCTTTCTGTCACTGGAATCATGCTACAGTTGTCACTAATAGTTACAAGAATTGTATTGCATATAATGCAATTCATATGCACAGACATATATTTATCATTTCTTGATGAAACTCCAAAAGAAGGCAAAAGAGAAAATATCAGGGTTGTAACACAGGAACAAATCAAAGTGAAAATGATATAATAAATCCACATGCCAATTAAAGACTAGTAAATTTGCTAGTGCTAAGCAGAGTTTGGAAAGAATATCCTAAGCACCTTTCAGGGCTTTCTAATATTTACAGAGAGAGTTGCTAGAGAGAACTGAGGCAGGGTTCCAGGGTTACTTGAGGCACATATTTTTTACCAACAAGTTCTATCAGGTATACGCAACCCCTTTGGTATCACTAACCAGCTTGGAAAGTTAACCCAGGAAAAGGTAATATGGAGCAGAGTTGTCTTGTTTCCTGTACCGAGGAAGCTGCAAACAGTCAGGGAAAAAAAAAAAAAAAAAAAAAAAAAGTGTGTTGGTCTGCTTGTTGCATCTTTCAAATTGCTGGGACTTCTTGTAGAGTTCATCACAAGTTTACCCTGAATTATTGCTTCTTTTGTCATAATAGGCTTAACGCTTACCACTTAGTGGCTCAGAACATTAAAGTTTGCTTATAAATGCAAAGAATTATATTTATATGCATATTTTTATTTATTTCTACATAAAACAAGTGATTTTCTATTTTCTTTCTTTGATCATGAAGTGTATTTGCTGCAGTTTACCAAATGATTTTATTAGGATGTTAGAGATTCGGTGCAGTGGTTAATGGACCACTCTGATGGAAGTGTGTTGTTTCAATAGATGACATGTTGACAGAACATCACTCCATGCAAGGAATGAGAGAATTCCACACTGAAACAAAAATTCTGGGCTGCCAAACAAACCCTTAGCACAATGGCAAGAATAATGGCAATAGGTTACTATACCACAGCCCGTTATTCTCTACGCAGGGAGGAGGAGAGCAAGAAACTTTGCTAAACACATTGAAAGTGCAAATAAAGCACAAGTTCTTATCATAATATGTTACTAACAAATTACTGGAAAAGCCTATCTGCAGCTTCCAGATCACTTTAGCTTTTAAATCATGAACTGATGCTTCAAGCAAAAGCTGTGGGATTTACTGCAGAAATTATTTAGTTAAAGTCTAGGCTGTATAGAGAAATCAGCGTTTTCAGAGATACATTTCTCAGCTTAAAAAACAGGTGTAAGACAACATGCAAAATTTCTTTCAACTGTATCTTTGATCAAAAGATGAAGTAGTGGGCCTCCTGATCAGGTGGTATGCCTTTAAATCTTTGGTACAGGAAAAAAAAGTATGTGTTCACTGGTCTGATGTTTTTAATAATTGTCAGCACAGTGTCATTGCACTTATATACATCTTTATGAAAAATTTCTAAAACAGGAACTCTGCTGCTCCTTCTTAATCTGCTGTACTCGCATCAAAGCCAGACCCTATATAAACAGGAAACTGGAATCAGTCCGATAATGTATCACCCACAGGATGGAGAACTTAAAGTCGGGATATACAAACAGAACTACAGCACTTTTCCCTTTTCACTTTTCAAGCATAACCACTGCCCAGCAGATCGTCTTACTTGAAGCCATGAATTGCAAATTTCTTCAGGATAACCTGATAAAGTTAAATATCTCTACATACAACCAATTCTCAGTCACCCGAAACTATACTGACTCCTTGCAGTTTTCAGACTTGTTGAAAGATTAAAGATGAAATTCTCAAAAGCACTTAAGTCCCATTTCAGAATGACTTAGTTGCATCAACTCTGATACCTCCCATCATACACTGTGTGAGTGCTTTTGAAAATTTAATCTCTGGCCTTCTAGCTGTACAATAAAGTCATTCTAAAACTGACTCCCTGCAAATGAGTAGCAAGTGTGAGCAAGGAAACACTTCTGCCTCACTTTTTAGATTTTCCTAATGTGAACAGCTACAAATTGTTTTTAGAAACAACAAACACTTCACTTGCGGGTTGGAAAAAAGTCTATGGGAAAATACTGTTCAAGACAAAGAACACAATGCCCTGAATTTCCAAGTTACATGTTAGCGGGGCTATTGGACTGCCAACAGAGTATAACGTGTACCGTCCACTAATAATTAAAGTAATCTTACAGAGCACCGAAGGAATTCACTTGAAGGTGCCAGTTCAGATACTGAGGTTTTATTGCTATAATAAATAGGCTAGATACTGCAAAGGACAGCAAATTCTGAAAACCTCATGCTTCACACTTTTTAGAAGGAGGAACAAAATGGGACAGAGGTGGAACAGGAACAGTTTTTGCAGAGTGCGGATGCTATTTTAAGTAGACAATTATCACATTGTTAGGTTGAGATCTCTCCCCCCTCCCTTTAATATTATAAATTGTCCAAAGAAGTAACAGTTAAACTGTAACTAGAATAAGACTCTCACACTGACTTGCTGAGCGATCTCCATCCCCTTACACGTGGCTGGAGTGGACTGCAGGGCTACGAAACACTCAGTGACGGAGACCGCAACAAAAAACGAGGGGCAGATTTCAAGCCCGCCTGGTCTGCCTTCCAGACCACGGCGCCTTAACTTCTAAAGACACCAGGACAGAAAGGCAGAAAGACCGTAAACCGTTTCTATACACAATAAAGAGCTTAAAGCATAAATAACATTACGTAGCCCTGTTAATAATAATAGGGTTCTGCGGTTATCAGTGTGTGAATTTTTAAAGATTGCAGAGAGCATGCTGTTGTGACTGAGATTAACTAAGCACACAATCAGGCGGCAATATCTTTCACCAACTGTCGCAATGTTGGAGCAAGAAAACCAAACCATGCAGATGACCTTTGGGGTGTACAAACCTTTCTTTAAGTATCAAGCACTGAACTCTATGAATAGGGAGTGTAGGTTAAGAAGTGAGATTTTTCTTTGCTTTACATCACAGCGAGATTTTCAGTTGCTTTGCAACTGTATCTCTCCATTTCAGGTCATTAATCTGCAGTTTAAAAATACAGAACAGTGAAGAGTAAAGCAAGATCTTTAACTGTAACTGTTGAGATGAAATAAGTTGGTTACATATTTAACTTACAGTTAGTAGGTACCTACATACAAGTACAACATTCAGGTTAAGATTACTTCAAAGTTAGGATTGTTTTTCTATTCTGCACTTACAACAGTGCATTTTCAACTACTTGTGAAATGTGTATTTTTCAAGCAACTTCAAAAATTGCTCATTTTATTTGCTCAGTGAATTCATATATGTATAGAATTACAAATTACACATTACAGACTCCATTCAACTATGCACCTTGACACATGCTTCAACTTCAGCATGCGTTAAAATCCATCTGTGTTTAGGAAGCATTCACAGCTTCACAGAATGGCTGAGGCTGGCAGGGACCTCTGGAGATCGTCCAGTCTAACCCCCTGCTCACAGCAGGGTCACCTACAGCAGGTTGCCCAGGACCATGTTCAGCTGGGTTTTGAAGATCAACAAGGATGGAGACTCCACAACCTCTCTGGCCAACTGGCTTCACTGTTTGACCACCTTTACAGTATTAAAAAAAAAAAAAAAAAAAGAAAAAAAAAAAGGAAAGAAAAAATCTTCTGTTTAAGTGGACCTTCCTGTGCTTCAATGTGTGCCCATTGCCTCTCGTCCTGTCACTGAGCACTAGTGACAGCCACTGGCTTCATCTTCGTTACATCCCTCCGTCCCCCCATTTATGCACATAGATAAGATACTCCCTGAGCCTCCTCTTCTCCGGGATGAATGATATTACTTGCATTTTTGTTTTAATTACCCTACGCTTTCACAAAATGTGTAAAAACTTACTAGAAATTTATTGCTTAATCCTGCCAATAAAATAATAAAAATAAATAAATAAATAAAACCATGGTCCTGGTTATAGATAGAGTAGAACAGGAAAGAACAGACCATTTGATGCAATGCTTACATGAAGGTTTAAGAATATTATACAGATTTGCCACATTACATTTTCACTGACACTTTACCTATGTTACACATTGGCTTTCTCAAAGCACTGACCAGCCACTTAAAACTGTATTGTTATTATCTATTATTTAAAAGGGCTCTGCTCAAATTACTGGATCTTCTCTAGGGTCAGGATGGTATCTCAGACATATGAGTAACCATATGGCTTATCACTGACTCATATATCCTTTGGTTTTGCTCCTCTAAGATTTTAAATAATTGTTCTGTAGAAAACACCAAAGTGCTACCACTTCACTATTTCTGTAATATCTTCCAGTCACAGCAGACTACAAATAAGTCTTCTACTTATTTGCTGTCTATTGCATATTTATATCTATTTCTTTTCTCTCCTAATATTAACTGATTAGCTCAGCATAATGGAAAAAGCCAAAGGCAACTAACTGACTAAAATTTCTTAACAATCCAGTTCAACAGATTATTTGTGTTTAAAAGAGTATTTCCTTCAGAGCTGGAAATCAGAACTGTCTGACGAGTCCCTTACCAAAACTAGTTTCTTCCTCTAGAACCAGAGCAAGATGTGATGTTCACTGTTAGTAAAAGTCATGTAAATAATGTTCTATGAGCAGCAAGTGTATTCACCAGTATGGATAACAGGCAGAAATTTTTGTTCAGTTGCTGTTGCTCTTGTTTGATTGGTTATTACTGCTATTCAAAAATACTGCCTTTTCGCTGGTATTGATCAAAATGTCCCCATTTTCAGATCTTAACATATGTTGCAGTTTGATCTGTAAAGGCCATCAGCATTACATACACTTTTGTAGGCAGGATTCTTTCTTCTTAGTATATCAAATATTATAAATCAACAACAGCTACAAAAATCCCCTCAGGGCTTAAGGTATTTTACTGCCAAGATCCAGCGCTCAGATGCATAATTAGCCCTTGCTATGAACCAGTGTCATCTTCTGCTTGATTTTTTTTTAATGTCTGTTTTGTGTCACCACATAATTATACAGTCCTTTAAGTACCATTCAAAGGAAGGGGGGGGGAGGAGGAAATACCTCTGTAAAAAATGAACCTTAGTCTTAAGTATTAGCACTTATATATCCATGTAAAATTGCCACAAAATAATGAACAATACATAACTATCAAATATATTCAAGAACACAAAATCTGTGTGTAATACACATAGTGGTATGCTGTTTCACAGTAAATATAACTGACCCGCTATGCACGTGTAATTAAAGAACCCGGACCACACATTATGAATAATACAGTTACCAAGACACCATAAGCTCAGAGCCATTTTCCAGGAAAATTTTTTAACGGTACCTTTCTGCAGGTGGACACAATCGTTTTCTCATTTAAGCCTAGGTCAGGACAGTTACATCTCAAATACATGCATGAACTAGAATAATGCCATTTACTCTGTTAAACTGTGGTGTGAGGCACAAAAAACATCAACTCTCCGCAGCTTTACAACTGGTATAACCACTTATGTCTGTGCCAAGTGACTATGAATCCTTTGGTTTTAAACTTGTTTTCTACACATGAAAATGAGTTAGAGAATAAGCCCACGTGACTTCTTACAAGCTGCACCTTCTTCTGAGCCAAGGGACCTTCAGCCACGGCGGCTAAGGCTACTGACACCAGACGCAGCTTCACTACTTTCCGCTTGCCAGCACTGCAGAACCGACGACACAGGCCCTAAAGAACAGGCTCAGTTCATCTTCTATCTCACACAGCATGAACAAAATTATTCATTAGACTGGGAATCAGTAGGAAGGCAGGCTGATCCGCCAGTATCATCAGGCTGAGCATGCAAGGATGGGAGTTAAAGGTCCTTCTTCATCTGTACAAAGTATACGCGAAGTGCAGCCACAGGCTTTGCCTACTGACATTTTGGAGGACACTGTTACCGTGCCTCAGCTAGCACACACGAGAGGTCTCATGTGGATAATGCAGTGTATTCTTTTACACATCTTAAACTGATCAAAATTTTAGCATGGTGAGAAAAGTATTCTAACCCAGTTTAGCATGCAAGAAAATCTGTACTGGATGGTGCAAATCAGACTGCTAAAATATATTAGTCAGAACTTGTTAGTTGAAGCTTTCTGTTTACACCCTGAAGTCAGCGGCTAGAAAAGGCTGTGAAGGAGAAAATATCTCAAGTTAAAACAACCAATGCTTATGCAGATGACCAATTAGAATCCCCTAATTTCTTTATACCGAAGTAAAAGCAATTGGGGATCATCCCATACTTTGTTAACCTGAGCTACAACATTGCTATAACCTCCAGAGTAACCCTATTAAGAAAGAAGCATAGGAAAAAACCTTTCAGTCCTGATATATTTGATGTCACAGAATGCTACACCAAGGAAACCAACAGTCTTTGCCTTTCCAGTTTCCTAATTATTTTAAACATTAATATTCCATGTAATTTTGATTTCAAGAGAAGCTTTGAATTTTCAGGGTCTTTATTTGTTCTGTGTAGTAAGAATTAAGTTCTCTGGCCCAGAAGAATGAACCCTGTTCTATGCAAGTCAAAGGAATGATTTAAAATGCTAAAATGTAACATACTAACTCTATTTCTCTTTCCTTTATTAAAATCACAGCAATTAGTTTATCTACGTAATAATGACCTGTTCTCTATAAATCTATCAAAAATCTATCTAATAATGGTTCAAGAATTAGTACTGCTTCCATGACAGTTAAGCAGTAATGAGCAAAATAATGTGGTGTACACATAAGAATGCAGGGTTAAATCAGAATACAATATAAAATTGACATAAAAATTTTTTGACAAATGGCTTTATGTTGATAACTATTGTTTCCTGTGACAATTAGCATGCAGTTTTCCAATCAAAAAAACCATTCAGTTGTTCTGTAATACACACGTCTCTGTGTGTGTTTGCACACACACGTATGTATGTATATGTGTATACATCTCAAATCATTGGCTTTAAAAACAAGAAAACTTAGCAGCAGCCAGTTCAACATGTCTTCAAATTGCTGTTGGATTTTCACCCCATTTATTTATGCAGCTGTGTTTATTTACTTAGGGCCTACAAGTCTATTAAATAAGCTATCAATTGTATTTCTAGTATATATCCATGAAGTTAGACGTTTATTTATAGTGACTCAGGCAGTAGTGGGCCGATTAAAAAGTGGAAGAGTTCTATCAAGAAAAGAGCTTTTTAGGGGCAAAGAAACACTAACATACTTCAGTTTTGACAGAGCAAAAAAGCAAGCACAAATAAATCTTCATGTCTGGCAGTGGAAAAAAAAAAAAGAAGAAAAATGTAGTAAACAAATAACATAATGCCATGCTCTGGGTTGTAGGGCACATTTATTATTTCAGTATGGGATTTCTTCTGGTTGAGGAGTACCTACGTAAAGGAGAAAATCAAGCCTCTAGCATGCATTCAGTCTGACTGCTCTGGATTTCATTCTGAGCAAGGAGACAAAGATGAGAGAGACAAAGACAAAACCTGTTTTTTTTTTTTTGTTTGTTTGTTTGTTTTTAATTACAATATCCTGTCATTCAAGTTGCACTCACTGAAGTTAAGTCTCTAACTAGAGGATGTCATCCCCTAGATTAGGATGAGAAGATAAGTAGCAAGTCAGCTCCCCTTCTGTAAAAAACTTTTACTCATTCATCTTTTATTCATTTATTTTATCGCATGACCTGAAGTCAATGCAAGTTTACTGGCAGGATGTGTTAAAGAAAAGCAAAATAAACTGTTTCCTATCCACTGCCTACAACTTTACCTTTTCACTATAAAGAACGAGATAGTAGAAATTTGTAAGGTTTATGAGATTCCCCTTGCAAATTCCAACAAGTTAAAAGCTGTATTTCTCACTGGCTTATACGTAAGTATAATTTTTTTGCTAAGGCTATGGTCAACAAATATTATGCTTCTTCCAGAGGAACACCAATAAAATCTGTCTCCTTGAGAGCTACTGTTGTGCTCCTTGGAAGACTCACAACATGGGTAGAAAAATGTCAAGGGGGAAACTTTGCCCAAACTTAAACCAGACAGTAAAGTTCCCTAGGGAAAAATCATATTTATTAAGTTAGTACTCCTGTTCAGTAAAGGTTAGCAAGCATTTCAACAAATTTCCTCTTGGGTCAAATAAAGCAGAAAGGGGAGTGGATGTGATACCACCTGACAGGCCTTGATTTTAAGCTGGAAGCTATAGTACTATCTTGGACTGTTTCAGGTTATGGATCTTGGTTTACAATAATAAACTAAACTCTCAATTCTTATTTTCTTAACGAAACCAAGAAAAATTATTTTATTTTCACAACACTGCTGAAGTTTTTTGGCTGATGCTGCATCATCACACATGAAACTAGCAGGGGCTAGCAGTAACAACTGTTAAACGTGATGGCCACAGCTAAACTGTAGTGCAGAAAATTGTTTCTACCCAAACTTTAAAAGACCTAAAACCTCTACTTATTTTCTTTTGGCCTTATAAAATTGCATTCCTATAAGAAGTCTGTTGTGTTGCACTTAAGGAAACTAAATCCACTTTATTTACTGAGAGCTGCATTCTGCAAGTGAGCTAATAACTAATTAAGATGATTTTAACCCATAGTGTTCTGGTGCACAAGCTCTCACAAACAGTATTTTCAGTATTCTCCTCTTCAATCTCATTAGAATCCTCAGCTGGGTAATCTGAAAAGACACTATGGTAATATAAATAAATAGATCAGCTTCTCACGTTCTTAAATAGCTATTTAGAGGCATTTTTCTGCAAACAGAAACCTAAAAAACAAAAAATGTTTAGATAGCCTGGGGAAAAAAAAAAAAAAAAAAAAGCAGATGAGTATAAAACTCTTTACCCACAGCTAGTTTCCTCAAGTGAAGCTCTGACTGATAGCAAGTGACAGTCACTGCCATCTGACAGCTGTCTGGCAGGTTCTGCGGCAGGAAACACCCCTTGCTAGCAGAGAGCGGCACAGATTTGCACCTTCGCTGGCTGCGGGGCCAAGGCTAGGACGGCTGCAGCACGGCAGCCCTCGCCGCACCCGGAGAGCGGCTATCTCCCGGTCAGGGCGGAGGTAATTTATATGAGGGCTATTCTTAGGATGTATTAGCTGACTTTTGGTAAAACTGTAACAAAGACAAGGGACTTTGTAAATACTTTGCCAAGAAACCAGGAGCCAGGTCACCCTGACAGCTCATATTACAACTCCAGCTTACCTCATGTTAGTTACTGCACACCAGCTATGATGTAGGGGAAAAGCTGCAGTAATTATCTAGTGAAGACAGCGCAGTGGAGAAGTAATGAGAAGACAAACTGGCTGCGACACTGGCCATGTTTAATTGATTTTATGGAGAACCAACCTAATATCTCAAGAAACATCAAACTAACGTTAATGATGAATTTCTTACCAATCTGTAAAAATGCAACCTCTTAACAGTTGGCATTTCAGAAAAAAACACGAGGCTTGATATTGTTTTAATATCTTGCTTTCTAACACACACAAAATTTTAAAGGGAGAGCTGTTATTTCCAAAGATACTTCTTTTGTCCATCTTGTATGCAATGAACTGTTCGCCGCCTTCTGCAGAAATGATGTCAATAACCAGCATTTTTGTATTGATACTCCTTTGAAAATATTCCTTGCAGTACTCTCCTGTTGTATCAGAGAATACAGAGGATGGTCTTAGCAGTCACTACTGTACATATACAGTCATCCACTGAATGAGTCTCATGTTTCAGAAGATATTTTTTGTATCTCATTCTTGGTACTCAGGGAAACTTTCAGGGAGGCTGGGAAGGACCAGTAGAAAAAGTAAAAGAAGAACACGCAGAAGCATAATTAGCAATAAAATATTGAACCGCCAGTTGAGGACTGTAGAGCTGGTTGCCAAAAATTCTACAGAAATTTCTATATAAAATTGCCAAACATGAAAATAAAAACAAGTACCAGGCATTGCTGGGATCACTGACATTTTCTAAGTTCAGGTTCTGATACGTGGTCCAAAAACAAAAAATTAACTGTTTTGAATTCCTTGGTCTCTACCTGTTGTAAATAGTTGCAAAATACAAACCATTTTCTTTACACCTATAACTTCTACTGAGTTCAGTAGTTCAAAAAGTCTTATTATTGCAGCAGATAAGACAGAAGTGCAACTCCGGGTTTGACACAGTGGAGTGCCTCATTACACACTGTCACAGACATCACAGGATGCACCAGAGATTTCTTCATCAAGGAGAAATAATGGGCTGTCCTGGGTCCACAGGGTCTTTTATAGCCTCCCAGATGTGTGCCTTCATTTATTTATTTTTTTATGCTTAAAAAAAAAAAAAAAGAAGAAGAAGAAGAAGAAGAAGAAGAAGAAATTCCGTATCAAGTAATGAAAAATAAAATAAAATAAAACAGCATAAACCTGATCAAGATCAAAATGCCAGGACTGCTGACAGGGCACAGTAATGGAAATAATCTGTTTATTCAGCATTCTGTTTTGATAATACGGGATGCACTTGGAGTCTCTCTTCCACAATTCCCTCCTCATTAACATCCTGTCCAGCTTGCTGCAGGCCATGACGTAGTCGCTGATAATAGTTTTGGCATATGTTTCCTAAGGAAAGGCCTGGCCACCCTTCTGGTGAGCGGATGTCGATCGCGTTAACGCTGAAGATGCACACGCACCGCCTCTGCTGGGTCGCTGCCTTAACAGTCACGTGACCTGTCACTATCACTTAATGCCAACGGCCCCAAAATCTTGCGCAGATACTACAGGCCTTCCCTACAAATGGGCAGTGCAGACATCAGGCACGCACTCAGGGCGCGCTGCAGAAACGCGCTGTATCGTATGGTGAAAACTCACCATCATCCCTGAAATCTTTAAGGCAGGGCAAGGAATAGCTCGAGGGAACGGCAAGTCCATTCACTTCCACCATCACAGCACCTCAGCCACAGCGGCCTGTGTTACGTGATTGCTTAAGGCCTCTTCTCCCATTTTTCACGAGATACGCCAAAGTAACTTGGGTATCATGTTAATGCAAAGCCGTAATAAAGTCTTTGGCAGTGCTAAGACAAAATGAGAACCCGGCTGCATGAAACGCATCGATTGGACGTGCTGATCCTCGACGAACATGATAACTGAGCACACACAACCAGGCAGCCCTCCCTGGCCCCTTCTATATCAGTAAATTGAACTGCCAGGAAACAATCCCAGGCAGTAAAATGTAATTGTCTCTACAGTTAGAGTATTACAATAGTTTTTGGCGTAGGCTAGCCAGCACTCTCCTTAGTGCCACAGGGGAAAACCACAGGCTGGGGGATCAGTCCCATAAGGTAGTGTAGATGTAGCCACCTTCTGGAGTGTGGAAACGGGCCCTTCTGTGGCCTCACTGCCAAAGAACAAACACAGCCACGTCTAATTCCCTCATATAGACACAACCTTTCTGTCAAACCAGACCTCCTTCTGATGTAATCTTAAGCATGGAATAGCACTATAATTACTGTTATTTCTGTACAGCAAACTATGTCTCAGGTTCATCGTATCACTGCCAGGAACATCCTACTGGACAGTATGTAGAAAACCAGATATCCCACCGTATCCAGTGCATTGCCTTGTCCAGAATTCTCACGAGATGAAGTATTAACAGTTATAATGGCCTTGGAAAAAGCAGGTAGAGAAATAGAAAGAAGTCCAAAGCACAATATCAAGCCTTTATACTTCTCATTTAAGAATAACTATGAATAGATTTGCAAATACCTATACACACAAATTAAATGCCTTAACACTTACAACATTGTAGAAACTTCTGAGTTGTTGTTCATGTTTATGCAGAAACAGAAAATCAGCTTCTGCAGGGCCTGAAGTCTCATTTGTGGAGGGAGGGCGGGAGTGTGTGTGCGTGTGTGTTAAAAAAAAAAAAAAAAAAAAAAAAAAAAGTCCTAAAGCAGTGTTCAAAGGACAGTGTACAGACACGCATATATATTGAGAGTCACAGTGCACGTCAGGAGAAACGACAGTTTTAGTGAGCTGTTATTTCTTCCTGTGCTCTACTTAACCACAGAATGCAGCAAGTCAGAAATCTAAATTCCAAAACGTCAAAGGGGACGTCTAGATTTTGGGTTGCACTGTTAAGCTAAAGATGTGATGAATAGGCAGTGAAGTATGTATCAAGACTTCATGTTTTTACAAGTGGAAAAAACAGCACAATTTCTCACAAAAATCCAACTCTAACTGCTCGGTGCCTGTGTACCTTCAAAATCTGCAAACTTGACTGCTGATCTCCAGTACAGACACAGGTATCTGCTCGGATAGGCAAAAAAAGAGTCGACGTGACCTTCTCCTTCTCAGGTGCTTTCAAAAGAGTTGCCTGTCTTCACATCCTCACACTGAAGTAGTTAACTGATTCAACAGGGTGACAGCTAGTAGTAAAAATGCTGATATTGATGGTGCCTGTCCATCTGCAATCCTAACCCATGTTTACAGTGAGCAGTATCAATACTAAATGCAGCCTATGTACAAATTCTCCCTCTGTTGTCCCTTAATGTGTTTGTCTTCCTTTTGTCACCTTGCCCTTTGAATGAAGGGTGAATTTGTATTGCAAACCCTATTTTAACAGAGGCAGGGCAAGAGTTGATCTCTAGAGCAGAATCTCCTGAGAAAAACATGCAGAAGGGACACTTCCTCCTAGCACTATCCACCTCAAGATTGCAGGATGTTGAGGATTTAATTTTGCTTTGTTTTTCTAAAGCCACACTTCATGCAATCTGATTTTTGGCAACATCCTTGTGAACTTCTGACCTTGTTTTAAATGGCCATTGATTATCCCCAAAGCGAGCCCATTTTCAATGAAAATGGTTGTCCCCTCACATCTACAATTTAGAGGGGAAATAAGAGAACACAGACAGGAAGGAAACCTAGGGGAGATACAGAAGCAAAAATGCAGAAAATGTATGTAGTAAGTCTAGGTATAAATTCTAGACCAAAGCAAAACTGTTTATTTCAAAATGTGCCCCTTTAATTACTCTCAAAATTATATATATTGTAAGGAAAATATTCACCTGCTCTCTACAATAATAGACTGTAAAGTATTATAAATGGGAAATGTATTTTAGATACAATATAATGCATGCTGAGATGCAAACACAGTAAAATATTAGAGCTAGAAGTGAGCTGCAAATCGTGCTAAGGCTCTCCAGTTTTTTCTGGCTCTTTACTTCTTCATCCATGTAGCAACTTGTACAAGTTGCAGCATCTGCAAGGTGGTACAGAAAGCCCAACGCTGGGCATGAGAAGTGTCACCCCTCTGTGTCTGCTTTGGTTACACTTCCCATCTCCAAGCAGACAGGAAGCGTTCTCAGGCTCACAAAGCAGCAAACAGAAGCCAGAGCTAAAAGTAGATTCTTTTTCTGCATGCTATTACTCTGAAAGAACGGAAGCCATATGGGGACCGGGTTATTATTCAGCTAGTTACTGCCTTCAGGTGGCTCCAAATTAAAAAGAAAAATAGTCAGCAGATGTACCCATCTACTCTGCCTCTTCAGTATATGGCACGGTACAACATTATTACATTTATGCCTACAAGCATGCTATGGCCAAAGGTATGGCAACATTTCACTACCCATTCACTCACTTTTTTTTTTTTTTTTTTAATTCCCTTTAAGAACTCACAGGTCAATAATTTGATTAAAATAAATTACTCTGGGCTTAATCACGACCTTTTTTTTTTTTTTCTTTTTAAAAAAAGACTGACCCAAAGGAGTTTCAGATTATTATTTTTTAAGCTGTTGTATCTGGAACATAGCAACTGTGGCATAGATATCTCCTTTAGAGCTTTCTTATGCAGCACATCACCCATCTGTGCTTTAACTGCTGCAGTACCATGCCTGCCTTTTCTTGTCCCAGGATCATCAAATGCATTTTCACTTCTGTGTATTGTAGCATCCCACTATTTTAAAGGAATTTTTACAGGAAGCAGAGACTAAAATGAACAATTCGTTCAGATTTTAAAGTTTAATTTCACCTAATGTAGTATCTTCTTTTCCGTACTTAAGACTAAGTGGAACTACTGTTCATGGAATAGGTTGTCACCAGCAGAAAATTGGTGTCATGAACAAATGGGTGCAGGGTAAACATACTGAACTGCAAAAAAAAAAAAAAAAAAAAAAAAGAAAAAAATTAGACATCTAAAATTAACACATTCACACTTTCTTTTTCATTTGTAGATAGATGGACAACAAGAGAAAGCGCTGTTATTTGTGAAGTATATTTTAAAATCAGAAATGTATACAGAGGACCACTACAGACATTTTAAAATAAGAACATAAATCTATGTAATATTCAAGATATCTTAAAAACCCAGAATAATTGATAATGCAAACTGTTGTTGATGCTACCTGTTGTAGCACTCATTGATAACGCAATTCACACCCATTCTACCAGTCAGGAAAAACTATATAGAGAGAAGTATTGATATAATATTTCAATTTATGAACTCAGTGGCATACTTCAGTATTCATAATCCTGTGAACTGATTTGCAAATACTCTGTGATTTGCAAGAGCAGTAAATGGAAAAATACATCCACAATGCCAGCTTCTGGACCTCTAAGTGTAAGCATACCTCTATTCACTCATACAAACATGTAGAGATTCAACATGAATTCAGCTGAAAACTAGGAACACAACTGAAATTTAAAATTAATTTTTCCTTGAGTGTACCTTTGAATTTTCTGAGGTTTTTCTCAAGCAACACAGATCATGACAAATTGTTTTCTACAGAATTATCTTCTATTTTTTCCTAAATCTATCTTAGCAGAAAAAAATCTCCCTTTGCCTCGAACTCCTTAGCATATCAGAATATTTTTTTCCTTCTGAAGTAACAAAGAAATCCCTTTCTTTGTGAACAAAATAAAGTAGTCAATATCGTGTCAGATATTGTTCCTTAAACAATACATTCAGAACTTCGCTACTGGGAAGTGGAGCTTAAGGTTAAAAGTGGGAATAGTAATGTAGTAGAACTTTTCAGCTGAGAATATTGAAGTGTCTTCCTTTTGATTACTGTTCTTCTCTTAGTTTTGCAGCTACTTGTGAGCTTTCCACAATGTGCTGCTGAATACAAACTAGAAAAGATTTCAGAAGTCCTAAGATACTACTTTTAACTATAAGAACAACTTAAATAAAGCATTCATGCCAGTATTATTTGCAAGATGGACTGGTTGTTCTTATCCGTTCAAATTAATTTTGAAACATTCGCTGCTAGGCTCTACTACCAGTTCCAGCTACTGAAGTATCCTTAAAATCATTCAGTGCAATTTAACAAGGGCTGCATTTTGCAAAAGCAGTGCAAGTGCGCTTATTCTAATAAGGGCTCTAAATCGATTCTGAATGCGCTAAGTCAACATGCACTTTACAGCAATGCAGGCTTAGTTTCACGGTAGTGTTACATGAAATTAGACCAGGGCCCAGCAATATGCATTTGCCCTCAGGTTTCCTTCCCCACATGTGTGAATGCATTCAGAGACCTCTATTCTGAAGTCCTCTCAGAGAATTTTAACAATTCATTCAATTGTTTTGTTGAATTTTCTGTTTTTCAATACAATTCAATCTCCCTAGTGTTTATAATCAACCCTCACATCCAAAGTGACTGTATACCTGCCTGTAGCATTGCTAAGTCCCACGTGCAAACTGCAAGTTTTTTACCCTAACATGCAACAGAAAAGAACAGCCAACCAGATTTTGTGTCTGGGTTGGAAATTTTTGAAAAAAATCAAAAATATTATAATCTTAACAAGATATTGAAACAGATACCTATATATGTCTATATCTTAATATTGCAGTTCTATTTTGTAGGAATATGCTTCTAATATTCTATTTTAAACCCATAAAAATACGTTCACGTTACTATATGCCTTGTCCATCTTCAGACAGCATGGTCTTTCTAAACTCTCATTGCCCTTAACACTAAATTGTACCGCAACTTGTCTGCGTACAGTCATTTTAGGGATACCAGGACATCCTTTTATTTGTACATACACTTACATAGCACGCACTTAAAATCAGATGGAAAAAGGCGATATACTTCAATTCACTCTATGTCATTATTTACCAATTAATAAAATGCTCCCTCTGAATGCAAATATAGTTTTTTTCCTATGACCTGATGTAGACATTTTCCAGTTTAACTAACACTACTACAGAACAAACCAAGCACTTCTACACAGAGATAAAGACCATCTGGGTTCTGTGCCACGATGTGAAATGCAATTATTAATAACATCTTTATTTTGGCGGACCAGCTGTCTTGGCTTTTGGCAAGGTGCACTATAGTATCTTGAATCTCTTGTTAAAAGCATTCAGGGCCTGCACTAGCGAATGAATGATTGGACCTTAGAAGAGGCATCGGGTACAAGTGCAGCAGCAGAAAGCGGGGTCCTTCTTTTGCATTTCGGGACCTACACAAGTCTGTAGTGCAAATAATGATGTTAGAGAGATTATTTTTTTCTGTTCCTAAAGGATACCTTCACTGTGATGCTGACAACCGTAGGTATTACAGAGCCTCTCCAGGCTGTCTTGCCCCCTTTGCTAATGCCAGTGCCCCCTGTTTTAATAGCCTTGAGTGGGCCCTTGGATAGCCCTAGGATGCCGCAAAAAAGGCAGCTATTAGAGGAGCTCCTTAAATTCCCTGTCTCCCCCCAGGGGTGGGGAAAAGGTTTGGGAGAGCTCAGCCCTTGGACCTCTCAGAGGAAAGGTGTGTGAAGTGGGCAGCAAAGTTCACAGCTCAGTCGATTGTTTCCTCTGGCCAACAACATGCAATATTTCTATAAATCTGAAAGGCCAATCCAAATGCTTCAAAGGTCTTCTGGAGGACAAGACTGTCACCGAATGACCTAAAATCCCAAGCACAGGCAAGGCTGAGCTATCAAGGTAACATCACAGGCACATTTCCCACAGAAAGCAAGCAGCCAGAAATCGGATGATAAGTAACAACAATGTGCTTACATAAAAACAGAGGACCAAGAAGCATACATCTTGGGTATGACATCTCCCTACTTCTACAAAATTGAACTATAATCTCAGCTGACAAACTACTGATGTTTAAAGTATTATTTTAGCACGAAGAATAATCTTACTGCCAGCACTGCTTCTCTGCTGCATCTGCTTGGCTTTTCTGTTGCCCTGGCTGGTGGTTTAGAGAAGCTTGGAGAGATCATGTTGAAGAAGGGCTAGAACTGGAGAGGTTCCTGCGGGCAAAAACTGTGCAAACTGCAGGTCAGTGTTCATCCTCCCCTGTGAAACTAACAGAATTAATTATTGAGCTGCTCGTGGCCTTTGAACCTCAAGGGTTATGATCTGAACAAGATTACACTCTGTCACTGAAGTTCACTGAAGTGCAGATGCTGAAACTATAAGGATAATTCCCTTCCTTAAAGGGAATCAAAGCACCCTGATGGCACCTGGTGAACATTAAAGCCAGCTTTGGTTTCAAAGTCAGAAACCCTTGGGAAAAGCAGAGGTCACATTTGTCAGGTCACTCTTTGCTCTCCAAACGTTGCTTTCCTTCTTTCTTTCTTTATATTTTTGTTAACACTATCAAGCCAGACAAATATTTTTCTTCTTTTTTTCTTTTTTTTCCCCTCCCCCCTCTTCAGTTCTCCTGCCATCTGTACCAGCCTGTTCCACCTTCACTGTGTGAAAAATTGCTTAGGAGAGAGAGCTCATTCGTATGTTAAAGCAGCAAAGCAAATCTGGTAAAGCCAACATGCTACAACCCCTTTGTGATCACTGCACTGTTATTCTCCTGTGCTTCAGCCTGCAGATCAGCATCTGTGCAATGTTGTGCAAGTGCATGGAAACTTGCACAGAAAGCAATTTTTGCACCTTGTAGCCTGGCCAGCACCACCCATATAGGAGTGAAACATGCTGAGATCAATTTTTATAGGAAACACAAAAAACAGAGTTCTGGACCATCTGGTTAAAGAGATGCTTGTTTTCAGGAGATGCTATTAGTAGACACACCTCAAAAAAAGAAAAAGGAGGAGGGAGGGAAGGAGAAGACAATGCTTCTCTCCGTGTGGGAAGTTTCTCCTCAACTATTCAATTGGTGGTGAGTTTATATCCTAAAGCATACAATTTATAGTCCTTCCACAAAACTTGCGCAAATAGAAAGTTATGTAATATAATTGGAGATGCCCTCATTATCTGTGTAAACTAACACTTCAATTATATGCTTGCTAAGTAATTGCCTTCAATTACAAAAAAAACTTTAATGTTCATTTTAAAACAAAATGGATGCTCTGCTCTACTATTTCCGAAACATAAATACTATTTAATAATCCCCATCTAATAATGTGTTAAAAAAAAAAAAAAAAAAAAAAGTGTTTCAAAGCTGGAAATATCTTGTAGGTGTCAGAACTGCTCTGCAGTATCTGTGTACAGCAGAGCTGAAGCCATCTCATTTCCTGGGTCTAGGCACCTATCACTTATCCGTAGGTAAAATGGAGCAGCATGGAGACTGTTGGCATGGCAATATAGGGGGAATTGTTCCCAATAGGCTCTTATCCTGTAATTTTTACATATCTGAATACACCAATTCAATAAGGCTTATATATTCTAATTGATGAGAAAATTTTTTTTCTTTAAGGATTTCTGTAATGATATATACCATGCTATTTTACAAGTTTGCTTTCTCTAGCTTATGTGTGAAAATGAAATAATCAGATAACCCATTTCATTGAAAAAAAATAAGTTTTCTGAATTTCTTTGCATATGTCTTTTGCTTCCACCTCGCAAAGGTCAGACATTACCAACAGCAAGCCACCAAAACTACAGTGATACAAATCTCCTAGTCACAACAGGGAAGGTTTTGATTGTGATTGGAAAGATGGTACAGATGCATCCCACCCCAGAGTGACAGCTTGCTGTAGCAGACTGGAAGTTACCCTTAACTCTATTTTCAGAGATACAAAATTTCTGTGTCTATGGAAATAATGGAGACACCAAGCAGATTGGAAGTTACCCTTAACTCTATCTTTGGAGATACAAAACTTCCATGTCTATGCAAATGGTGGAGACTCTGACAACCAAGAGCTCACCCAACACTGGAGCACTCCTTGGACTCTCCTCCTCTCTGCCCACTCACATGTTGCTCCAAGGACAATTTGTGTAAATTGTAAAATCTGATATACACCATGCACTTGGCAATATAAATATTTTATACAAGTGTATCCCAGTCAAAGTACTGGAAACTGAGACCAAATTCTTTTCTCACATATACTGATATAAACCCAGGCCCACTCTAGCGAAGTCCCAGTGGTGACTTAAGTCATGCTTACACTGGCGCAGAGGAACAGAGTTTGTCTCTTAGTCTGTAGCAGAGCTGGTCCAAGCAGACAGAATGTGGAAAAAGCTAATGGCTGCACTTGGGGAAGCACAAACTGTTTTCACTCATAAAGTTAATTTATTTACAGCTTGGCATTATACATTACAAATTCCAAGAGACACAAAAGAGAGGAGGTTCAGTAGGGGGAGCGTGTGTTTATTCTGAGTTATCTTTCACAGAAAGAAGATATTGTCAGTATCGGCCCTTAAAAAAACAAGACTAAATGCACACTAAAGCAGTAGCAGCACTCAGTCCATATTAACATAAAATCAATGTGAAACTTATGCCTCGCAAACTGTGGGTGCCCACAGCACCTGAAGAATTAAATTCAAAAACCTCCAAGAAGCAGAGCTCATTTTCTGCCATCACTGATACGACGTGCTTTTTAAGAACTTTAAGAACTGTATCATTTCTGTGCTTCTAGGACTCTCTGATAGTTAGTTCATGACTGATCTAGCCAGCTCTCCTTTTTGCTGGATAAGGCATTGGTTTTTCCCTTCTCTTTCTGCAAGATTTGGCAACTGACAGATGATTCAAAGATGACAGCATTAGGCAGGGATTTTTGTATGGTGATTCTACTACATCTTACTGCAAAAAGGAATGGTGCTTGCTCTTTCTTACTCTTTGCTCTACATCAGAGCATCAGAAAGAGGAAACAACGGGTATCGGTGGTTTGAGTGTTTGAGTTATATGTTTTGCATCAAAGATGATTGTTACAGTAGGTAGACCTGTTGCACATAGATAACATAACAGACACCAGTGGTTGCCCCCAGCAATACGACAGTCGCACAATGACGCCATGAATTCACGCACCTGCTCCAACGGCGCCGAGACCTGAGGGTTTTCCCCGACTGATGTGTTTAACTGCTTCACAGAGCTGCGTGGGCGAAGGATGTGGGTTGGCCTCTGTAGCGCTCGGCTCCAAACTTCCACCTGACATTACATAAGGAGAAGACAGACAGACATTCATACATGGCCACCCACACAGACAAACAGGCAGATATAAAAATACATGACCTTAAAAACCAGGAAATGAGCAGAGAAGGAAACATCTCTCATTTTTTCTTCCCTCTCTCACCAGCACCTCAAATAAAGCATACAGGAAAACACCATCACCAGCATAATAACAGCAAAGGGCTGGTTTTACCTCGGTGAAGCTCTGCTGACTCAAATGAAGTTGCACACAAACTAGGTTGGCCCACTGTCTTTACCATGTTTGTGACTGTGCTCATTTCCATGCTCCTAGGAATTCACTCTGACTCTCCACTTGACTATTTAACCCCCCCCCCCAAAAAAAAAAAAAAAAAAAAAAAAAAAAAAAGACAAGACTGCAATTCTGTATGTATGAAAAGTTTGGGTTAAGAAAGCATCTGGAAAGTACAGAAGGACAAACTTCTCAAGTCTACAAAAACAACCACTTCTACCACATACGCTCAACTATCTCCTGAGAGGAAATTCACTGCTCAGAAACCTGATATTCTGTATGCTCTAATTAAGGAAAAAGGAAATAGCTTTCACAGTCTCTTGTGCAAGGGCCAATGACCATAAGTCAAACGCTCACCTAAAACTATGAACACACTTTCAAAAGAAGCAAAACAAACATTCTGCTAATTTCCCAGATGTATATAAAGGGCAGTGGGGATGAAAGAGGAAAGGAGAATTTAGTGATATAGGAGGGAGAGGTACCATTTTTTATTCAGCCTGGACCCATTTTAGGCATGTGTGACTGAGGGATTCATCCTGAGCTACTGCAGCAGTACTACCACGGTGACACAAAGTGGAGTGTGCCACATTTCAGAAAGCTACCTTACAATGAGCATCATGGTTCTCTGGTCGCAATTATTTCCATAGCACCTTTTAAATGATTAGGTGATGGTAATGGGAGTCATGTTGCTACATGGCTTCATCTGTCTCCAGAAGATTCAGAAAGAAAGCATTCCTCTTTCAAGTGTTTAGAAAACTTGAAGATGTCTTTCACCTTGAAAACATTTTCTGTTCTCAATGTAACATGTTGTTCCACCCACTTCTAACCAGTTTGGTGACGGTGATTATTCATTACATTTACACAAAAGAAAAAAAAAAAAGGTTCTAGCCAAAACCAATATCCTGCTTTCACTCAGCTTCGTATTTATTTGCCCAAGTCTGGTTGCTTTGAGATCAGCTATGGCATTGAAAGAAAGTATGTGAGCCCAGCAACTGGTTGTGAGCCAGTCAAGAGCTGTTCACTAAACAACTGACCATTTTTTTTCACAAAGCTAAAGACTCCTAATAGCAGGATTACGTTTGTATTTAGGTTTTTTTTTAAAAAAAAAAATGGCCAGAAAAAACTGCAAAGGAGACAGCTGAAGGCAAGAGAAAGAGGTACATTACTGATCTAAAGATAGACCTGAACAAGACAACTCCTGATCCAAAGACACACAAAAACAGACCCAAAGCCAAGCCCACACATTCTTATGCACCTTCTGCATAAGAAACAGCTACAAAAACATCAATTTAAATGCAATGGTAAGAACAAAAAAATGCAACTCTTTTCATCTTTTTTCTTTTACTGACTTCAGTAAAGTGCAAGATGCACTGATCTTTAGATGTGGATGCAATACAAGATCTAGCCCCTTCGTCCTATTTTGCAATGCATGAAAGAATTTCAAAATAGTAAATGCTAGTTTTATTTTGAAATCATGTTTTTTAGTTGTTGATCATTTTCTGGGAAAGTGCTACAGAGTTCCTGCTAAAATACACCGATCTCTAAGGACTTTACATTACAAAATATGTTAAATGCCGGAACACAGCAAAGAACTCTATGTACTGCCTCCAAGTGATACCTTCAAAGTTATTATAATAGAGGTCTCTATATCTCTTAAACTGCCCACAGGAAAAAAACTCTAGTTTTTACGTCAGATAAAGCTACTTGAGAATGAATTAATAGTCTTATCATTAGCAATGATAAAATTCAATCCTTATATAGTACCTTTACTCCCCAGATCTCAAAGTGCTTTAGTTTTTGTCCTCATTTCACAAATATAAGATCTCAGAAATTCTGAAATACAGTTAATTATCCAAGGTCATACAATATGCCACTGACATATCCTAGAATGCAGCTTGACCTCTGGACTCCTACCAGATGATGAGCCACAAAACTAGATATGTTTTTTTTTCTCCTTTAATCACTACCTATCTCCCAAGTGGCAGAATATGTCAGAGAGGCTAAAAAAAATACCAATTGGATAAAGCTACAAATTCAGGTGGAAAAAACGTCTACTGTAATCACTGGTGATAGATGATATCAGTAGAAATGTCAGAGTCATGTTAATCGTCCCCATTTCCATTTCATCTTGATTATCTGGCACCACCAGAACGCTGCTTAACACAGTGGAGATTCTCCTAACCAGCCTCAGATGTTGAAGATTCAAGCCAATCTGCTCAACACAGCTGGAGAGATTATAATAAGGTTGTAACTGAATCAAGCACCTTTACTACCAGCTCCACTTCTATTCTCTCCAGAGGAGCATCTGGACAAGGAGGATGTTGTATCTCTCTGTACTAGTCCAGCCTCCTGCAATCCAGCTGAAATAAGTGTGAGGAAGCATCCCCCGCTTAGACCAAAAATTTATAATCTGCAGCACAATATCCATAAGAATGTTACCCAGCCAGAGAGACAGCTACAATAACAAAATGTACCATAACATCTTTTGGTTGTCCTTTTCAAAGTTTCGTATACAGATACCAATGCCCAAATTTGGAGGGCTCCAATGGCTTGGCACTATCTATTGGAAGGGTGGGAAAGGTGATCAACGTGGATGTTGCAACTACCCCCTCCCCCACCAGCACAGCACACCTACTCATACACAACTTTTTAAAGCTCCTCTGCCTATATGTTTGTGAAACTTCCATTTTTGAGGTGAAATGAGAAGCCACTATCTTGGTTTATCTATTGGAAACAAAAACAAAAAGCACTCACAAATTTACTTAAAACTTGAAATGCGTGATCCAAGATAAAACTTCTGGGCAGTCTGAATACCCTAGAAGTTTTGAGTTATAACTCTAAAGTTTCTGTTTTATATGTACGTTTTTTGACAATTAACACACTGGCTTATTCAGACTCAGAAACAGCAATCAATTATTCAGACACTGAACTACAATTACTAGTGCCATGACAATACATACCCTAATCTTGTCTTGCTAAGCAAAAGTCAAACTGAACAGATGAAAAAATTACCTTAAATGAGCACCTAATCAGATTACAGTTCACCTTTCTGTCCAAGTTTCCGATCATTTTTAACACAGAAGAAATCTCATCTCTGCAGTACCAGGCAAAGACACATGGAGCAACTAGTCAAGCAGAAACTCCATGGAACAGACAGATTAAAAAAATGATGATGGGATCATAATTTTGAAGTGTTTGCTTTCCAACTAGATTACAACTAGATTAAGTTTAACTCACCTAAAAAAAATCTAAGCAGAGAATATCTCTAAATCACACAAGGAAATTTGCTCAGTCAAATCTATGGTACTCTTTCACAGTCTGTTTCTAGTTTGACTTAGAGCAATTTATTAGTTAAACTTAAAGCAATTACAGAAACTTGGTAAGAGCAAATACACTGGTATTGAAAGGAGTAGTGGGACACTACTCATGAACAGGTTATTTGGAAAATACGTACACGTCTTGAAGAAAAAGAACCTTTTCTGTCTTTGGCTGAAGGTAATATTATGAAAAGTTAAAGTTACAAACTAACTCGTTTCTGCAAAGACAAGACCTTGTAATTAACCTCTAGACAAATCATCATCCTCCATGTTTATCATTTTTCTGCCCCCAAGACATTTATTGCAAAAATAAGCCCTGTGAGGCCCCATGATACAGGAAAACCCAGGTACGGGTATGTATATGAATAATAACAAGGACAGTTATTTGTCTCTTCTTTTAACATTTCCACCCTGTGGCTGCTTATCTAGACCTCGCTCTCCTTTTATATTAATCTCTGCTTATTCTTCTGTTTAGAAGCGAGAAAGGGAAGAACACTTGTACGTTCGTGTTTACAGTCCTCTGGACCACTCCTAATAGCTGTGCCTTGACTCAACAAATTTCAGGAAAGCCAGTGCTGAGAAGAAATGTGCAACTTCCCAGGCATAGTGCTTTGGAAGGAAATGAGCTGTGCTCTTTAGGGAAAGGGAAATCGCTTTGGAAGTCTAGACCGAACCCTTCCTTTTCCATCCCTCCTCCTGTTTCCCGCTTGAATATATTTAAGGCAGAAAACAAAAGGAAGGTGGAGAATGGAAAGGAACCACTGGGCAGCGTTGCCAACTCTGTGTAATGAAAACAAAACTGGATGTGGATTTAAACAGGACTTTAACAGCCCACACACTGGCGAAACACCAGCGAAAGGAAAGGGAGGAGAGAGACAGAACTATAGCAGTGCATAAGAGACAAGGATGTTGGCAGCATCTGCTGTAATAAAATGTGAATTGGGAATGAGATGAAAGACAACATATTGTAGGCAGCCAGTCTGATCATCCTATCGGATCGGATTTGTCTTTAAAATATTAGAAATAATGCCGCTCTGGATCTAACTGTCTAGAATTGTGCCAGTCAGAGGGAAACTCTGCAAGGTATTTTATATATTTACTCTGTTTGGAAGAGAACATTAGTGATTACTCAAAAACCGAAGACACAGTATGAAGAGCAGCTGTGAGATAGGATCAGAACAGCAGGGAGACATGAAACAATCAATCAAATGAACTCAGATGAATTTTAAAAGCAGCCCACAGAGACTCTATAAATTAAGACGGAGGAGAGACAGAGGTCATAGACAGATTCACCAGAATTATTCCAAAATTGGCAGGGAAGCCCAGAAAAAGAATAATACCCCCCACTCCATTTCCCCACCCCCCCAAAAAAAAGGAAAGTCAAGAAATCCCCAGGTAGGTGGATGGCACTACTAGGTGCAACTGGGGACCAGAAAATACAACAGCATGCTGAGAGAGTATTCCAATCCAAGAAGCAAAGGAGGGACCAAGGAAATGAATGAAGAAGTTGGTAGGTGGTAAAGAAGAATGGCCAAGGGAAAAATCACATTATAAATTTAGAGCTGTTAGAGATGATGTCAAAGGAATCTATAAATCATATCAGGAAGAGGAGCACAAAGAGAAGCACTCCTAAGAGGGAGAAAGCAAGAAAATACGTGCATGTGCGTGCATTTAAACTCAACTGCAACCTAGACAGCACGGAGCCACCTAAAAATCTTGCTTTATTTTCTGAATAGTAAAGGATATATTTTGGGCTTTTCTTGTTTGATTTTTTTTTGGGGGGGGGGAGGTGAAAAGGAGCTATGAAGGGGAAAGGAACATGAAACTGATCTATCATGAACTAATTCCCTGTGCCCACCTTGAGAAATTTTCACATTCTGAATAGTCTTAATTCCTGCTACAGAAAAAGAGAGCTTGCAGCTGATATCACCTTTTTTCTTTTTCTTTCTTTTTTTTTTTTTTTTTTTTTAATATAGGGAAAAAATACAGTTACATCAAGAGAGCTTGTAAGCCCTCTTGAGGCTTACAGGCCCTCTCTTGAGGGCTGTAAGATCCTAACTTTCTAGTTCAGGGAGATTTTAAACCAGTGCTCTTGGTCTAGGAAATATTTTTATATTTTTTTATATATATATATATATATACATATAAAATGTATATACATATAGTACACATGGCAGGTGTCTCTCTGTTCTCTCCTACTTCCTAATAAAAAATAGGAAGAACCACTCTGCAGGCCCCGCTTCCAGCTGCGGGCTTATGTCTCCATATGGAGCAGAGGGAGAAAAGGGGAGGAGCGATCCGGCAACATATCCGTAAAGAGCTCCCAGGGAGGACTGCTGCAAAGGCCGGCTAATGTAGCACTTCTCTTCTCCTGAGGTTATCCTGGGCACTACAGTGCGTGCCAGGGCTTAATGTTAGGTTTATTAGGTTCAGATCTCTTACTTTCCAGTCAAAAAAAAAAAAAGAAGGGAAAAGGTGGGGCAGAAGAGTTGTTTGGTTTTGACCAAGTGTGGGAATTAAGTTTCATTCCTTAAGGAAAATTCTCAGGAGTGGGAACGAATGTGAAGATTGTATGTCTGAATCACCCTGTTAACTCCCTGAATCCCACATTCCCACATCATGTGGGGTTCACAAAATGCTTTTGTCTACGAGACCCTTTTATTTTTTTTTAAAGTGGTCTAGAGCTCCTCCCTTTCTAAATCACAGTTGGACCCAGAAAGACCAGTTTTGTTTTTAAATAAAATGAGCAAGTTGCCCTTAAGCTGGTCAGTTCCAGTAATCAGCATCAGAGTAATGACAGTCACTCAGTCAGCTTTCCCTTTGCCAGACCAAAAATAACCGTTCAGCTAAATTCTTCTCAAGAAATGTTTATTTCAGCAAAAGTAAGTGCAGTTAGGTTGCAGACATCTTTCTTAAAGTTGGAAAATGTACACCTATACACATAACATTGCTTAAACAGTCCCATCTCTCTACATTCACAGACACCTCTAAGCACATATAGGTTTTATGAAAATGCATCTTCAAGGTAACTAAAAGCATATCCTACCCTTCCTGTTGAACACAGTGGAAAGATAACGATTTTTATCAGATGCTACCCATCAAATACAGTCTTCGTACTGTTTATAGCATGTGTGTGATGTACTACAGGAAAAATACTGATTTCTCTAACAATCATGGAAAATTCTGCTAAACATAGGGCCTAATAAATCGATATACAAGTACCTGTCATGCTTGTTTTATCCCGATACAAAGTTTCATTCAACTAAAAGGTATCAAATCATATCAAAACCACTACTATAAATTTTACGGATGCTCCTAAGTCAAAACATTCCTGGTTAACAAGCTTGGAAATGCCAGATAGCACAGCGTACTTACAGAGCAGAAAATCCAAAATGCAGGTGCAGTATGAGGTTTGTTCTGTCCAGTCCCTTGAAGACAGCCGTCACCAGGATGCTAGATATGTTGCTGAGACCAAGGACCATACAGCAATATTTGCCTTGACAGCTGGCAAAGTGATCTGCCTGCATCTTGTAGCAAAATAAAGAGACTACCTGTAAGAAAGTAGAGCAATAATCATTTAGCCTGGCTAACAATGACACATTTTGCAACTATAGCCCCACATGTCCCTTCCCAGTCCTGCAGGTGTTGGTCAACAGGAGAACCACAAACAGTTCAATTCCATTCTAACAGCATAAAATAGCATTTTTGTCAAGAGACTGAAGAGGACTCTTATGCCAAAGTTGGGGACAGAGGGGTAACATGAACTTCACAGCTATAAAATAACTCTTTCAAAGCTGATGAAATAATTTATCTGACAGAGTCTATAGAACAAGAACCTTAAAAGGAGCAGAGGAAAACAGTTTTTCTGTCCCATGGCCACTCAGCATGAGATAGGAAGAAGGAAATGACAGTGAGTCATCTCAATGTGGAACGGCGCAAAATCTGAAGGACTACCGGATACAAAACCCAAGGGATGAAGCTGAGGTAAACTACTGATGAATCCTGATGATATCATAACCAACGAGTATGCATTTTTAATCCTCCTGACTCAAAAATATAATACAGCTCCTGAATTACACATTTTCATATTAGCTGTAAAAAGGCAGTAAGAAGCTAAACATTTTCATTTGTATCATTCACAGTCCAAAAATAGAAAACCAAGACATGCAATGATAATACAAATTAGCAAATATTGCTGTTGCTACACGTATGTAACTGCATCTAGGTAGGTATGTATATGTGTGTACAAATATAGTATAAACCAATTCATTGTATTTACACACAAATTCTGTAATGTTTGTTTCAGACAAAAAAAAGGGTGGGGGGCTTGTGCCCCCAAAGGATGTATATTTTATCCACTATATTAGTTCATCTAATAAAAGACATTTCCTCTCTAGTCTTGGAGTGCTACAGCAATACTAGGAATATCTACATATGTACAATACACACACACACTAATTCTTTCTCCACTCACCTTTTCTCTTTTTTTGACCTATATTTATATATAATTATTCTCTCACTTATATATATATATATATATAAAAACAACCATCACCAACTCAAACAGATAAATGTACCCACACTTAAAAACATAAAAATAAAATAAATTGAAGTGTTCAAAGCCTTCTGCTTCTTAATTGTATTTTTTTATTTATATTTATTCTAAAAACAAAAAGGGTACTATTTATGTTTTGTACATAAGCAAAGGATAAAACCTTCACACTGCAAGCTTTTACAGCCTCATAATTTACACTCTGGTGTCATAAAACAGCAATAAAATACTTTAGAGATAGCCATAAAACCATGATCCAAGTTCAATCTTTTCAAAAGCTCTGTTTCAGTGCAGCTGTAAGGGTCTGAGTAGGATTATTTATATTTGATGAGTGGCAGAGTTCACATGTGGTCCAAATTTTTCCAAAGTTCGCCGACGCAGCCTCCCAGCTTAGGCTCACCCATATTTGGGAAGTGCTGGATATTTTGCTGAAAACGCCTTGATCAAAAAAGGCTTGCATCATTGAACCCAAAATGCTTCATCTGAAATATCTGGACATTTGGGGCAAATCAAAGAAAGGCAGGGTTTTCACCAAACTTGGTGCGCATCTTCGGCCAGCTGTGGAAAGTGTGGATTTCGCCACTTCCAAAATCTTCGCTTCTCAGGCTTTCAAGCATTATGCTAACTCGAACTGAAATTTCCCCAGGAAATCCGAAGTGAGGGAACCTGCAAAGCTGCAGAGCCTTACCCCTGCACAGATCTGGGGAACCAGGGAGTGGAAACTGGAGACGAACCGCGAGATCTCCAGCTCCGGGCGCATCCTGGCCGGTCTGCGGGGAGGTGCTGTGCCTGCGCTGCAGCCCGTCACCCTCAGCCCAAAGCCAGGCAGTTTTAGGCAGCTTCTACACACAGGAAGGATCACTTTTTTCAGTTATAACATGCTTCTCCAGTCCTCCAATGTTGTTTGGGCTGTCTGGTTTTACATTTTAGTTCCGAATGAATTAAAATACCTCTTCAGCCCAATCCCAACTTAAACCAAATTTGACATTAAATGAATAAATACGGCGTCTCTCACAACAGAAAACTTATTTCCACTTGCTCTCTCTCTTTCATATAACAGACTAAATAAATAAATAACGGGATGAACAAAACAGTCCACATTCACAGAATGCTTTGTCAATTAATCACTTTCAAGAAATTCTGTTTAAAAATGATTTGAGGCCTGAGCCTACACTCATGGCAATCAGCACTGTCTTCAGCGGGAATAAGAGAAGATCAGAGTCTATCATTACAGAAGATGAAGTAATGAGCTACGACAATTTAATACACTATTACAGAAAATGTCATGTTTAGAACTTATAGTAAGATGTTTAGACCCACTCCACAAGTAACATAGTGGTTGTGTGTGTAAATTACCCACAAACAATGAGAAAGTAGCTTTGATTCTGCTTTTAACTTGCTGAATTGGAGCAAAAGCATTTTTATAACACTTTAATAATTTATCAGTAGCATATTACAATAACTGGGTGTTATACATTAGGAAATAAGTGTGGAGAAAATGGCACACATTAAATAAAACACTGAAGTAAAAACTTGGCTGTTAGTGCTCCTAACATCCATTTCTTTATTTAGTCAAAGGAAGGAGACCACAAAATACCACCTTCTGCTCTGAAGAAGGTTATAATCAGGAGGTGAATAGCAATTCAATTATTCTTCTTTCTTCTGCTTCTCCATCTCCAAAAAGTGAATTAATTTGTATTGAATATTTGATTCCTTTCAACTTGGTTTCCTAAAAAATAGGCTTACGCAATCTGTATTTTTTTTTCCAGTTACCAAAACATAAACAGTCTGCTAGAATTTCTTTGACTAGACTAGCATCAGTGATGACAGGAAAATGGATTTTAGAAGACCTTCCAGGATACTTCATGGTAAAATGGCTTGATTTTGTTTTTATAATTCTAGGTTATACTTAATTTGGGAAGTTGCAAAGTCAGTTTTTCAGGATATTCAAGATTCCTGGAAACCTCTGAGAACCATAACATGTTAGGCCCTGATTTAGGAATGCACTTGCCTGTTTAACCTCAAGCAAAAGACCTCACATCTTTCTTAAACAAAACTGTTAACGAGTACTTAGTTTTGAAGATGTATTGAAGTGCTTTGCTGATTCAGGATCTTGAAGGTTCTGGACCCCTTTAAAGAGCAAAATTGGTAATTAACTGCAAAAATGTTATTTCCTGAAACAAGGTTCAAATAAGCCATGCCTGCTAGCAAGCAGCCTCCTCGCACACAGCACACAGCTGCTCTTCTGTGGCACAGTGCATAGGATGGTACACTACTCATGGGGTACAAAAACCCTACAAATACTCTAACACAGGTTGGTGCTTGCTTTGAATGTACTGTTTTATGCAAATCCCTGACTATAGTCAAATTAAATTAAAAAAATAAAACCAAAGCCTCTTCATTTTTAGAGTCATCTATTAAATAATACTAAAGTGATTTATTTAAGTGGTAAGTTTATGGTAGAAGAATATACAAGGCAATAAAATGTTCTTTACAGCTGGTTGAACACTGAAACAAAGCTGAGGCATTTGATAACTCTGATAGGGCTCGCTCATGAAGATAGTCTAACACTGAGAACATTAGTAGAAGATTAAAAAAAAAAAAAAAAAAAAGAAAGAAAAGAAAAAAGATACAGACATCCTGATTGTTTTCCTTAGTGGTGTTTCATGTTTTGGAGTTGGATGGAATTGCAACCATCGTTTCCCTCACATTTTCTGCAGAAGTTGATATAGCAGATTTGTTGCTTCAGTACTAACTGAACAAAGAAAAGTTTTAAACATATAGCCTTGTCTGAGGAAAAGTAAGTGAATAACTGATCAAAGCTACATCCTTAGTGGAAAAAGAGTGATATAATTAGGAAATAAATTTCCGTAACAGTCACCTTAGTATCTTCAGCATCATAACTTTGAAAAGCTAAGAGATCACATTCAGCCATGATGCAGGCATGTGCAAATCATTTGACATCAAAGTAGTCATACCCACTACAGCAGCTCTGAATTGGTCCTAAGTATTCAATTACACATTTTGTGCATATAAATATTACACTGTGCAACAATGCAGACATTATACTGAGAAACTCAAGTGTCCGTTCACAAAAACAATGCTTCACTGTGTCAATAAAGAGTTCAGTGTTGTTTGTCAAGAGAACATTTGATATTTCTAGGCTGCGATTGAGTGAAAATCTTCTCTTGTCACAGGCCACTGGATTATAGTGCCTTAGATAAAGTGAAAGAATCTAGAAATACTGCAACTCCTCTGGGTTACTTCAGCTTAAAATCAAGTTTCCCACGTCCCCCTCCTGGAAAGGAAAGCAAAATCATAACGATTTAAGCAAACCTCCACATGGTTTTTATAGTAGCAAAATCAATTTAATGTAATTATCCTTATTTCCTCCTCCTCAAACTCTTCATATGACTTTCTCAGGTCAGATATCTTTCTACATATACTCAGTGCTCTCTTCTTACGTTGCACTGTGTTTAAATACAATATCAAATAACGTGAGCCCTCACTTTCAGCTAGGATTTTTGTATAGCTTTGTCATACAAATGAAAGAAAATGTTTTAGGAGACTGAGCTGTTTGTTGTTTTCTCTGCTCCAGCTAAGCCATCCAAAAAAAGGATAAATATAACTGATCTGATCTATAGTCTCTGGTTACAAATTCTTTCAAGTGTTAGGTAAAATGCAACATATAGTTTAACAAAATTTGGACATGCACTCTGTGAAACTACTTTTTCAAACTGTTTTGGAAACCTTGGGTCAAATTCCAGACTCAGTATCACTAACAATTTTTAACGTGCTTCTGCTGTACAAGGTTAGCTTCAACCCTTTCAGCTGTAGATTAGTTAGACTTTAGTACAAACTGTACAATTTTGATATGCTTTGTGTTTTCCTTAATTGTGGCATCTTAAATGATAAGGCTAATACTGTCTAGAACAACTTAATCTATGAAAAATACTTGAAGGAATTCACAACAATCAGGATGCATATATATTTAACATTATTTTCATTTATCCTTTTTGAGGACGGCATCATTATCTGGTACATGGTCAGAACCTTGCAGATAATCTCCATCATGTTGGAGCAACCTTAAGTAACAAGCATTTAGGTGTCACATCCTTTCTTAGTATTACCTTATTCAGACCTAAAACATGTTGCCTGTTCTCCTTGATGTTTTTTATACAGAAATGATTTTAAACTACAGAACATAAGTGTGGCTTTCTGATTCTTCAACCATTTTACAATGTCCTGTAATGACATTTTGAGAATGCAAAGAGTGTCCGCTGTTCGATCACCACAATATTTGGATTTCTACGTGCACATTCAAATAAATTTTGTGAGGCTGAATTTAAACAGAGTCTGAGTACCTGTGGTTTTCTTAGCCCACAACCAACTTCCCAGACTTTTAGTTTACCAAGTCACTGGAACATTAATAACAATCCTTCTCCCTTGAATCACAAATACTCCTTTCCTATTTACTTGGCTTCCTGTAAACACAATTTTGCTTCAACACAAAGCAGTTGCATCCTACACACCTAATCAGCATGACCACAGTACTTTAAACCAACATTTAATAAAAACTATAATGTCCAAATTATTCCTATAAAACTACTGTAAGTGTTTCACCACAGGAGCTTCTTTGCCTTTTTATGTTGCAGCAGGGAGGTCTTCGTTTTTCACACATCCCTTTTTACATAGTAGTAACTTACCTCTATAAATTTAACCTTCAAAGATACTAAAAACATAGTAACGATGGAAACAGATGAGGCATGATGAAAGTAGCTCATTCTGGCAAGACAGTGTTTACATCATGTTCCTGCTTAAATATGACCTCAAGAGTTAGTTAGCATGCTCCTCTTCATCCTCTACCCAAAAGATGATCCCAATTGAAATCGAGGTTTACACATGTCTGATTCTAGTATGTTTAAAAGTATCTGCTTGGCTCTCTCTCTTTTTTTTTTTTTTTTTATTCCAAGGAGGTGGTATACTCAGACCAGCCCTCTCTTCCTTTACTCACTTCATCTGGTTTCTTGCAGATTGGGATTTTCCTCCAGTGGGCTTTGTGCAGACGCGTGCTTATTTAGATGCAAAAGTGTGTGTGTGGATATGGGTGTATAGTGTCACACACACATTATTGCAAAGTCTTTTTTTTTTTTTTTTTTTTTTTTTTTTTTGGTGTACCTTGCAAAACAAGCATTCCCTTCCTCCCTTATGCAGTCTGTTACTGTACTATTCTCTCTCTCAAAGTCATTACTGCAAGTCTCCTGGCTTGAAGATGCAGTTCTCAAAGAGAAATGCTTGAGAGAAAATGTCGTGATGAGTCCACCATGAACACTATCATTATTTGTATTAGGCTGAATTATTTCTGCCCACCATGGGTCACATCGTTACACACAGGTATGACCTAAGGATAAGGGGAAGGACTGGCAAACAGCTTTTTCTTTTTTTTTTTTTTTTTTTTTTTTTTTTTAAGAAGCAAGCCAAATTTCGCTGACTCATTTTACAAACAAAACTATGGTAGTTTTTATACACCACAAGTATTTTATCCTAAAAGGCATCTACATATTTTTTTCTAAACTTCAGTGCATAACTTAGTTCCCTGACTTACATTTTCAGAAGAAAAAGGCTGGATAACAACAACAACATGGAAATGGAGATTTGTCTCTGCTTTTTCCATAGCTTCTTACACCCCTGTGGTCATTTCTCTTGGCAGTGATATTTTACGAGTTGCAAGGAAAAAGCAGAAAATATAATAGAGTGGGCTTTGAGAAGATCAAATTTTTCAAAAATCCAAGTGTTTTCAGCCACGTTTAGAGAGCGAGCACACAAATCTTTATGGGTCTGTTTCTCTTTTCTAGCCCCAACCCACGAAAGCAAGGTTATAATTCAGCTCCGAGCCCCTCGCTCCTGCAAGACGTCGGGTGAGGTCACACGGACGTGACATTACGGCACCGCGAGCGGCGTCGCGGAGTAACCGCGGTCGGCTTCGGCACGCGCGAGCGGGGACCTCGCAGCGCATCTCCCAGCTGAGGCGCACCGCCAGCGCGCAGGCGCGGCGCGCCCCGCGCCAGGGCTCGTGTCCTCCACGCGCCCCGGCCGGGGGACGCCCGCGGGTCCGTCAGCGGCGCTACGTCTCCTCGGCCGTCGGAGGCCTCCACCCTGAGGCCTCCACTCCTCCTCCTCACCGACCTTCCCCTCTGCCGAGCTTTAAGTAACACCTTGATCGGGATCAGCCTCTCCCAGGGGCCAAACCTAATTTTGTTACCGCCTGTGCTGTCGAGGGGCGTCAGCGAGCAAGAGCTGCTCTCCTTAAGGAGAGCGGTGGCAAAAAAAAGGGGGGGGGAGGGGGGAAAGAAAAAGAAAAAGAAAAAAAAAGGAAGAAAAAGGAAGAACTGCGCGCACACTGAAGGCAGCCTGCCCACACAGCACGCCTGAAAATTAATGCTCTCGGAGAGCGAAATGCCCCGCTGCTATGGAGCTGCCTAAGGGCCACCTGCAGGTCTAATAAATTAGGGACTTGGGGAGAGACGGAAGAAGTCACTTATGCCAAAGGAAAGGAAAAACGTGTTTTTCTTTTTCCTGTGCTTGGGGGGGAATCTCTCTCCTCCCACCCCATTTTCCTCTTCCCTCCTGTTCTGCTGTAACGAAAAAGCCTCGCACAAGGGAACCCTGCTATATAACATCCCTGAGAGAAAGGGCAGGACAAAAACCAGGACAATCCCATTTACAGCAAATGCTGGGTTTGGTTTTGCTCTATTTGCTTTATTTCTTTTTCCTCCCTCTATAACTTTAGATTTCCCCCCCCTTCTTTTCAGGAAAAGCTATGGAAACTATGTCCAGGTTGACTCCGACGCCAAGGAGCTGGAGCCGAGCGCCGGCTCCCACGGCCCCGCCAAGGCCCACGACAAGGCAACCAGCTCCCACTGCTATGGAGGCAAGCGCTCGCTTCCGCGCTTATTCTGAGAGCACGACCACGACGTTAATAAACTACAGCAAAATGGTGCATTTCTGCTCGTTTCCTTTCCCACTCCGGTGGCTGCCTTCCCTCCCCGGGCAGCCTGATTCCTCCTCCTTTCCTCTGCAGCCGACTGTCTTCTCGCTCCCTCCACCGTCCAAGTGCTCATGAGGGAGCAGAGGGCAGCACAGGGCAAACGCCAGCGCGCAACCTCTATCTGCACTGTGCCGGGCGCCCTGCGTGATTAAGGCTTGTTGCCTGCCGGTTTCCATGGAAATGCGACCACACGGTAAATGGAAGCCTCACACAGGGGTTTGGTTGGTTGGTTGGTTTTTGCAGAGGTGCACAAAACAGCAGAGCTAAGCTTAGGACACGTAGCCAGGCTTACGGGTTACCACTGGCGCATAGCTGCAGAGCGCCAACATGTTCCTCGACCGTCTCCTTCCTTCAGCAGCCCGCCCCTTCCGAGCGAGCACCAATTCCAAAAGCTCGCCCACGCGCGCGCCGACAGGACACCGACGTGCGCACGTGCAGGCAGGAGAGGCCGTGCAACCTGCATCCGCTCGAATGGCATTCCTGGTGACCCCTCTTTACCTTCTTAAGGCTGAGGGAATTTCTTAAGGGCTTTCCTCAGAACCACAAAGCCGGAGCTTTAATTCCTGACCTATTTCCAAAGCTCAGTGAAAGCCAGCACAGATGTATGCTCACCGCAGAAACATCCTATGATTTTGTAAAGCAATCAAAAAAAATTCTTTTTTCTAACTTGCAAATCTAAGCATTGTGAAAGCTCTTAGATAAAAAAGAGTCATTAGGAAAAAACTCAATTATAGAGTGGGGTTTTTTGGTTTTTCTTTTATCCTTTTTTTTTTTTTTTTTTTTTTAGGAAAGTTACTTTCATTAGATGAAATTGCTTAATGATTTGAACAAAAATATCTGTGTTTCCGACTTGCAACACAGGTGTAACATCTGATAGCCAACTATTTCTTAAGTGCATGATTAGACAACCCCCTTTCCACAGGATGTCCTTCTGTTCAGCCATTTTCCCGAGTCACTCGCTCTACAATCTAACAGAAATCCTCAAATGGGCAGGAAGGCACAACCGCCCTCAAAAGGATTTGAGACCTCCCTTGGAGATGAGAACAAGTAAGAATTTTGAAATTCTGAGCACGCAATATTTTGTGCAAAAGTGTGATACTCTGCAAGCTGCACTGCAGGTTACCATTCTGCAAGTCTACTTAAAATGGGCAATTGCAGGCTCCTCCAGCGCTGATACAACATTGTCTTGATACATGAGAAAATTTACCTGTCTTGCCAGAAACCGCTGACACGGGACTGTAGAGAGTCTTTGCCAGAGCACAATACTTTATTTTACCCCACAACTAACAAACATAGTGTACTACAGATCTCTGAGAAATATAAATTGTGTACGATAAATGCCAGGCATCAAAGACTAAAGTGTTGCCTAACGAACCATAATTGACCCAATGACAATCAAGTATCCCATATGATTGGATAATCTTTTTTTAAGCAATGTGACTACTAATGTTACTAATGAGTAAAATACAAACATAAAAAATACAATAACAAGTAAGTTTTAACACCCAGGGTGAGAAAATGGACACAAACCTTTGGAAAGTTTGCAAAAACCTTTCACTCATCTTTGCACATACTGTGGAGAAGAACATGCCAAACCCCAAAGAAACATTCCCGCTTTGGTGGTGTGGGGGGGAAATAACAATAATAAACCACATGCTTTCCATAAATAGCTCTCTCCTCCCTTAAATAAACCACGTGCATTCAGCCACTGAATATGTTACAGCTGAAGTATTTGCTAACCTTGTGCTGCATTCTCAGGAAAGCAAAAAGCAACACTGAAAGACAGACATGGGCTCCCAAAGCAAGATGAACGTGGGTGTGCTTGGAAGGGGGCTTTTGGCTGATGAGCATAACGAGGTGCCCTCGCTAGCAATGCAGCCCGGTTCACCTGGGCTCATCATGAAGGGCTTGGCTCCACAAGCCTGGTGTTTGTCCAGAGCCAGGAAACTGTCTGGCTATGCTGCATTTATAACGAGGCTGGCTGACCCCCACACAGGCGAAGGAAAGATAACAGCATCAAAAGAAACAGTCTGACTGTGTTTTCAAATGAGAAATCATCTGAGCAAACCACTATCTGAGGAAAAAGAGGAGGTTCCTTCAGACAGATTATACCCTTTAATTAATTAGGGCACATACCAGAAGCCGTTTGAGTGCAAAGACATGATTCCCCTAAACTTACAGCCTGCTCTAGGGATTGTCATTTTGCCATATCTGAAAAACTGGGCGTCATGAAAGGCCACAATTAATCTGCTGCAGAGGAAAGCAAACCTCCCCCTCCATTAAATTCCACGTTGCCTCATGACACGATACACCCCAGCACAGATCAAAGACCTATGGAAGGCAAGACGAAATCAATTCGGCGATATTTCAATTAGCGCAACGCGGCGGGGAGGACGAGCCGGCGACCGGCCGTCCATCTCCCGCTGCCCCGAAGTGGCAGGGCGCAAAGCCGCACCGCGGGCTGGGGTGCAGTGACCCCGGCGGCGGGCAACTGCCGGGGCGTGACAGTCCCACCACGCTGCGGCCGAGGGAGGAAGTGCCGCTCCCCGCGGCTGCCTGCGTGGGCAGGTAGATGCAAATTGTCCGTCTCATTTTCAGCCCTCTTCTGCCCCCGCAACGGTATGTGACTTAGGCATTCGTGAGGGAGGATGCCTTATAAGCACAAGCCAGCTGAGAGCGTGACATGTGCTGAACGAGAAAGAGAAGAGTAAGGGCCAAAACACCTCGGAAGAAACAAGGGGATGGAAATCCAGCAATAAAATAATCAACAGCTCTCTTCTAGCTCCTGCCTACAAAAAGTAAATCCACGCTCTGCCCTTAATGGATAGGTCACGTCGGAGCCCCCAGAGTATGTCCACTTTGCCCCGTGACATTTCTAAATGCTCTTTCAATCAGCTGAAAGGCATGCAACGCAGCAGCCTTGCTTTTAAAACTTGGTCAAGGAGAGATTAAAAATAAGAGGGGAACTATGCTGAGCTTTCCCATTCGGTGTATGAGTTCTGGGTTGTACATAGTAGACTGCAGGCACCACAGAGTGAAAATGCAGAACTAGAGATATTCAGATGAACAGCCAAAAGCCAGAAGAACTGCCCTCAGAATGGACAAATCAAAATACTGAAAATTGTCATCTTCCAAAAGTGTCAGTATCAGATCAAATTCGCTTAGCAATCGTGCAGTTTAAAACAACTCTCTCTTAACTCTTATTTGCTTTGGAGAAGGGCTCAACCATACCGTACACGCGTATCATACTTCTGATTTTTTTCCCCAGGAAAAAAAGACAACTAGAAGTTAGCACCAAAAAAACAAAAGCTAAGAGTCATAGGTGGTCATATTATAACAGAAAGGTAGCTTGAAATAAAAACACACAAGCAAACCTCCCTGCAAATACCACTGGGAAAATATCATTTAAAAGTTGCCATCCTGGTGTAACTTGGGGGAGGTGGAAAATATCCATTAGAATGAGAAAATGGTCTGATTTAAACATGTTAGATGGAGGTTGTTGGAAAGACAGGCAGAGGCAGCATTCCTTTCAATCACAGATGTGCTGTGCCACCCAGAGAATGGGCAGGTCCTTCTGAAAACTGCTTTCACATGACACTTTTGATGTCAAATGTGCCTTTGGACACTGGTAAGTGCAGAAAAAGACCTTTATTATAGACATATCTACACATGCACACAACTATTACAAGAACTATATTGACTTAAGAGTGGTAGAAAGGAGTGATCAAAGCACAGTGGTAGCTAATTTAGACTATTTAGACAGAAATAAAACAGCAGTGAACACACTCAGTGAACTGACATCCTCCCAGACTACCTCAAACATCCCAAATCTGACAGCTTGCCTGGGCTCCAACCAAATTTGGCTTCACAGGTTACACAGAACAACAAGTTTTCACTTTCCTCTAATAACATTTCAAGAAACGGCACTCCCCTGTACTGTCTTTACTAATGCTCCCCAAATAAAAGGGAAAAAGGAAATTTAAAACATCACCTAATAAAGTAGTTATTCAGAGACTAGGAATGTGTTGACTTTGCTAAAGCAGGCTGTGATCTGAGCTCATTCTTTGCACTTCCAGCCAGCGCTCTACCCTGGTCCCTTCCACAGCAGCACCAATCTTGCCAGAAGGAAAAGGCATTTCTGGATCCTTCATTCAAAAGCTCCAACTGCTCCTTGTGAAATGACCCAAGTCTCTCTTTAAAATCAATCTCTCAGTGTGCTCTTGATGCATGCTGCTAAGATAGACCCAACAATAAACCCAGAAGGGCACACTGCAAGTCAAATTCTTCATACATTTTAATTACAGCTTACACAAAATGAAAGTCAGGTTAATAAGCTCAGTTCATAAAAAATTAATAAGAAATGCCATTTTTGTAGTGAAGATCAGGGGACATAGCCTTCAGAGAGCTGATCAGAAAAACATATTGCATTCAAAAGTCACCCATAGTCCTCAGCTGAGGAAAAGAAGAGAGGAAAAAGGCAGGGGATAGAGAAAGGAACAAGACGTTTTCTTTAATAATAATAGTGTTTCTCATTAAGCTGATCCCTCTATAACGGAACTGTAGATTTGAAAGGTTTTATCCCATGTTGTTTCAAGACCATTAACTAAATGCATGCAACCTAGCAGAAACGAGACGTAGAAGAAAACTCTTTCAAACAGCAAAGCTGGGAAGGCAGACAATAGCTGCCACCTCCGGAGAGTGAGAAAACGCGCTTTCCCGAGGGATCTGTGGCCACCCATACGTAACGCAGACAAGTGAGAACATGCTCTGCTCTGGCCAAGGAGAGCCCCGGTCCTGCAGCTGCTCCCGCAGAAGCGCTGGGTGGCCCTTCATTTCAGCCACCCTGAACGCTTTTAAATGGGAAACGTGACTGCGGAGATCGGGGTGGTGATCTGAAAGGAGCCAGGAGACTGAAAAGGAGGGGGAGGCAGGGCTGCCCTCTGCCAAGCCCCGAGTCGCAGCCCGGTGCCAGGGAATCCCGTGCTGAGCTCGCGCCAGCCTCCCGAGAGCGCCTCGCGCCCCGGCGCCGAGCCGGGCAGCACCGCGTATCCGCGTGGATGAGCGAGCCGCGGAAACACCACCCTAAAGCCACCCGCGCGTATCGCGTGCTGGGGCCGAGCGCGGCGAAACGCACGGCGCTGCGCGTTGGCTTGCTCACGGCGCTCTGTCTCGCTCCGTCTCCACGTCCTGGTTGCCCCTCGCGGTTCTCCGCCTGGCACTCGGAGGCGGTGGTGCCTCTAATTCTTTGCATTAAATTTACTTCTGAATGTGGTGTGGGGGAGAGGGAGATACTAACACGTGACTCGGTTTATGATTAAAAGGGGATTTTTTTTTCTCCCCCTATGTGGGGTGAAGAGGAAATTATAAAGTTACTTCCAGAACAATATCATCTGCAAGTTAGAACCCTTCAGTTAAAAAAAAAAATCTACAAGGTTCTAATTTATTAATGAATAGCTGCTGTCTTTGTAATTTTGCCATACTTATTCCATTAGTCTGACACTTCCTATTGTCACTGCTTGAATTTTTAAACACTTCCGCATGACTAGTGCTAATCTCCACATTTCATGGAGGGCGGGTAATAAAAGGAGAGAGATGCATGGGTGTATAAGAATGATTATAGCTAAGCATGTGCTCTAAAGCCCACTCAGTTTCTAACATTTCTCCCTCCTAATTCCTTGCCTCTGAAAGGAAAACAAAAAATTCAAAGAAAAGTATTTTTTTTCTTTATTTTGGACTTGAGATGGATTTATTCCCAAGAAAGATGGTTCTTTCTCTAAGCACAAGGACTCCAAGCACAGCATGCAAAGATGCCGGGTTCTTGCGTGAAATAGAAATATTGGCAGCAAACAGAAAGCTTCATATCTTGATTCTTTCAGAAAATCTTGTAGAACTGGTACAGCAAGCTATAGCAAACAGCTGCTTTGAGGATGTAACCTCACAATAAACAATTTCTGACTTGACAACAGGGGCTACATATATCTATGCAGTCCTGTATTTATTTACTCCCAAGTATTTCAACACCTCTTTTACCCTCATTCTCCGTGACACAGATTTTCAACAGACGAGTGCAAGCACTTATGCTTTTGTTAAGTACTGTTTAGGGACTTTTTTAATTCACATTTTCTTAAAAATCTTAACAGCCTGCACCTTGAAAGAATAGCCAAAGAGTACTACATAGCACTAATGTTTCACTGACAAAAACATACTAATCGCACATGCAAGCATCATCTGTCTGCTCCACAGCAGAAAGCTCTACCACACTTCTTCCACACAGAACAGGTGTCCTTGTAGCCTTTTTCGAGGGCACACGTGGATATGCGTCCCACACACTGCTCGCTTACTGATTTCAAGTTCAGCTTA
Source organism: Rhea pennata (assembly GCF_028389875.1). Lineage (NCBI taxonomy): Eukaryota > Metazoa > Chordata > Aves > Rheiformes > Rheidae > Rhea > Rhea pennata. The sequence goes on from NC_084664.1 coordinate 91,563,749, forward strand.
ATTTGTTTGCTGTGGCTAGTTCTATGAATTTGTGGCTGGATGCTATACCAAGCTGCACTGGATTGCTGTTGGGAGCAAGGCTAGCCCTGAATAATTTTGCAGAAGACAGACTTGGGTTCATGTCTCAGCCACCATTTCCAAAAGTGGGGTGCACTGTCATGGCTGAAAATGGTCAGTTGTGACAGCCTATCACTAGGCATTGCAAACTCAGTCCAGGATATTTGTTTGCAAAATTTCAGGGTTTCTGTTGAGATCTTGTCTCTTGCTTTAACACAGGATGCAGTCCTTTACTAGGACTCCCATGTCTGCACCGGGATGTACAGCAGCTTGACTGTGCCAGTCAAGCCATCAGTACCAACATCTGCCTTGGTACTTGATATGAAACTTTTGCTCCCATACCTCCAGTTGCCTAGATGCAATGTCCCAGCTCTCCCCATTTTCACAGGGAACAGAGCATTCTTGCAGACAGAACCTGCATTTTTATCTGAATTTGTCACTTCTTCTCTTCAGCCAAATTTCAGCCAAACTTCAATAGAATCAACGCAGCTTATTACAGTGGGCTCCAGTAAACAGAGTGGGGATGCAGCCAGCTCAGCCAGGCTCACAGCTGAGTAACCACATTATACAAGATGGCTGAGGTCAGTCACTTGTAGCTTACAGTGATCAAACAAAGTTGAAATTTCTATCTCATCAGCCATGGCTGCTCACCCGAGGTTCTTTAATATCCAAAAATATTAATTTGAGAAGCCCTCGATTTCTTTAAGCATTTGCAAGTAGCCCTTACACTTGTCTTTTGGAGCGGGGAAACATCCTACTTCATTGTGGTCCTCCGTATTCAGATAAACTGGGGTCGGGTCACTGCTGCAGTTAAGGTTGCATTTCTCTGTCTTAGGAGATATCCCAAAGAGAATCTGCATTATAATAGTTCTGCTTTAAACATAATTAAAGCAATCAGGAGCAAGCCTCCTTCCCAGTAAGTCAAAGGCACACAGGTAGAGCTCACTGATGTTGGAAAGTGCTGACAGGCTTGCATGGCACACCTACTTCAAAGAGCATGGCTAATGCAGCTGGCTAAAACATAGCATAGCTGTTTGCATGAGAACCCTGCATTTTAAGAACAATCCCAAGTAAAAACAGTTCGTAAAAAAATAAAGATATGTTCTATATATTGCTTCCATAGCTTCCAAAAAATAAAAATCTAAAGTATATTAGTCCATCCACATGGCTTCTAGGCCTTTTAGCTGCAAAGATTAAGTAGCATTTCTAAGTGTTACTCATACCACTGAAAAGAGTGCTGCACATAACCCAGTGCTGTCCAATTTTACCGCACCTGGAGTGCTGGAGTGTATACTGGCAATCTAACAGGAGCCCTAAAGCTACGTCTAGTTTGCGTACACATACCTATTTACATGAATTGTTATAAAAAGAAATTCAAACCACCATGAGAGACGATTGTTCTTGTGATTTTCCTACAACATTAATGAAAAGCCTGCGAGCAATGTTCTCTTCACCTTGAAATGACAAGGAAAGTGAAAATGCAAGCCAGGTTTTGAGGACTATACATACCTTTCAAGCAATCTGGACGTCCTAAAGCAAAGCTTTCTGAACCCTGATCTCTTCTAAAGTGTACTTGCAAACACAGGACAAGGTCTAAAACCAACTACTCCTCTCACTACAAAAAGAGAAATACACCTAATCATCCAGGCAGTGCTTTGAAAATGTATCCCTTCATATCTCTGTATTTAAGTAATGACATTTTTCAAAAACTTAAAACGATTGCGTTTGCCTGAGGTAACTAGATCACACTACCTATGATATTTTATGATATTTTTACTGTTCCTTAGGAATTCCCTAGGTAAGCTGTTAGGAAGGACAGAAAACCCTGCGAATAGTCAGGCAGCATTCTCTATCTCTGCAGGACAGGACAGAAATGGAAGGTCTTTTGCACAGCTCCAATGACCAATGTGCACCAGTTTTCTGAATGTAGGGATTGATCCTAAAACTTTGTTTATTTGCAGTGGTACAAATTTGGAGAGTGATTTACAATATAAAGTGCTTGCTTTTTAAAACCTCCTTTTATTCCTGTCCTCTTCTCCAGGAAACAGCTTCAGGTAAAATTCTTCCAGAAAAGGTATCTTATTACCTGCTGTGGCCTCAGATCAAGCATATATTTGCACGCTTTAATTTACAGTTGCAAAGTTACTTTTGGGTACAAAATAAGAGTTAGACCAAAGTCAGCTTAACCAGTTTTTGACAGACAAGTATACCAACCAACCCTATTATCTGCTTTACATTTGAAATTTTTTGTTGATTCCTGATTTTGAAGAAATGAAATAAAATGGTGCATTCATGACAGAATTCTATCTTTCTCAGATTAAACATATAATTTGAAACATATCTGCTCATTCACATCATGCAATATAATATACTATCTGCAATGGTAAGAGCATGCGCACAAGATAGAACAGTGTGGGAATTTCCAAGCCATCGGGTACTCCTGGGTATTGCCCAGATATGCACTTCTGGCACACAGCAGCTTGCTGGCTGATAAACTACCTCCCACCGCTTCACATTAACCACAGGTCAAACATATGCAACTGAGGCTGTAACCAGTGCAATGAATTTACAAGAACTCAGCCCACAGTAATTGGTCTGTAGACCTACAGGCAAGGTTACAGGTTCCTTTTGTGTTGCGTTAATACTCACGTCCTTCCACCTCTTCGTATTTGTCCAACGGAATGGAAACGTTTTGCACAGCCATAAGAAAACTTAGCCATGTTTGCCTTTTAAAATTTTGACACTGCTTTGATATAGAATAATAATGCATACCAAATACAACTCTTGCGCTATCTACACAGATTTGCTAGCCTCCTTATCCTCGTGCGCAGATATTAAGAGCGACGGTAAAAGTGTACTACCCCTACTTTACAATGTTGTTCTCTAAAATTTAAGCCAACAATAAACCCATAATACTGACAACTGGGATCGCTATACAAACTTTGTAAAGAGTGGCATTTAAACACAAGTTCGTGCCAACAACTTTGAGGATCTGTGATTTTTAAGCTTGAAGCACTCACCTGAGCTCAAAGACTAATACCTATTCTATTCCGATCTTCCTTTGATTCAATTTTTGGAAATATCAGAGTTTATAATATTTGATATTAGTCTATGTGTGAGTACCAGAAAAATTCTATTATTAGAACTAAAGATAGAGAGGTTCTGCAGCCAACAGTATATTTTATTTTGCCACAACTTTTAAATCTGTTTTTTTTTCTTCCTTTCATTCCTTCATACATCCTTTGCATAATTCCTTTTTACTTATTACTTTGCCTTCACTTTTTTTTTTCAGCAGCTTGTGCTCTGTTCCTCTCATCTACATCTGTATTTAAGTGTGTCCCTTAACAGTCCTGAAGCAGTCGATGGAATTAAGATTTAGAGCTGACTTTGTCCAAATAGATTTCAGATGAGGAAAAACATTTTTTCTATCACTAAGAACACCACTGACTAGACTACACATACAATTTGGGAATTCTGACAGTAAAGTAAATAAATAAATAAAGCTTGTTTCCTCTGTGTAAAAGCCCTGCTTGCACTAGATTATACTTTTATAAGTGATTACTGAGATGTTAAATGTACTAAAATTTTAAGGAGGCTTCATCTAAAACTAGCTGTTTTGTTCATGTGTGTCATTTTGTTTACCCATGCGATAGTTAAAACTTTTCCTCCTTGCTTTACTTCACTGAACAAGGTATGGTATTACATCACCTTAAACCTGTTTGCACTTGTATGTAATTTAAGATGCAAATTTATATTTCATTTTTTGGTCTGATGCCAGCAACATTACTTCCTTGGGATGCTAAACCAAGATGACAGATTTCCAGGGAGTTCCATGTGAAATACCATTATTTAGAAAAATAATTAATTCTTTTGGCAAATGAAGAACATGGAGCAAGCATGGATCTAAAACTAAAAGCTATATTTATCAAAAGTATGACCTACTGCACAAATAGCAAACTAAACTGGTTAATAACCATTTCTGGATTCTCATTTTCCTATACGTTAGAAATATACAGAAATGTAAACACATCCACTTCATCTGCAAATTTGAACACTGGAATATTTTAATTAGGTGCTTAAATATAAAGCAAGATGTTTGTTGTCAGGCAAACTCTTTTGAGTTTTTTGGGGAGTTTGACACTATCATAATTCTTCTAGGTGAGATTCAAGAGAAAATTATGATAAAAAGACCATGGTCATGTAGATCCAGTATTACAGAATGCCAAATGTGGTTTTAGAGCCCTGAGGAACCTTCCAGTAAGATGGGTTTCCTGTTGTCATAATGTGCTATTATTGGACTAAACAGTTTCACCAGAAGAATACAGACCTAAGGTAGATCTTAGATGTAAATCTGGACCATATACACACAGTTTTGTTATCTATCTGAAAGTATGTAATGGTTTGAGTTGAAAGACCCAAGACTATTTTTACAAAGAGAGTGAAATCAAATAAAAATTTGCTCTAAAAATAGTTGGACTGTGAAAATAAAGCTTCATTTGGAATTGTTCTTTGGATTTAATTTAAAAGAGAATAAAATGCTCTCAGCAAAACTTCACTGAAATGCATCTGTCTACTTCCAATGAAATTCCCTAAAATCTCTCTTACACACAAAGCTTATATAATTCCCTTTTCTCAAAACAGAAGTTCAACATTAACCATCAAACACTGTACTGCTCTTAGATGTGAGAACAGGGTAAAAAGAAGATTTCAGTTGGAAAAAGATAAAAATCAGAAAAAATTTAAAGACATAATCATCAGCAAATAAAATTTGCTTCAGGAGAAGAGAGGCTTTTTACACTTATATAAATAGCAATCTATTCCATGTATACATGTGTATATATATATACACACACACACACACACGCAGATGATTGTCTTTTAGTATTCTGCAGCTTCTTTCTGAGAGATTCATTACTAAGTATTTACACCACTTATTTTGGGTCTATTTTAATATCAGATAAACTTATGACATCAGTCTTTACACTGACTTAAGCTTTTAACTTTGGACTTCTGAATGATGGCTACACGTCTAAAGTTGTCGATATGTACATCTCCTCACTGTGTTTGGTGTTCAAGAAACCCCCAGAAAACAGTCAGAGGAACAGTATCTATGTAGAAATACTTACCACATACTTCAAAGAACTGTTTTGCAGGGGCAAAAGTTTATTCACGATATTTACTGTTGAGTAACAAGCAAAAGAGGATTAAAGCGTAGCACGCTACTAAGTTTCCAGAAGAAAAACACCTAAAACAGGAGTACCTCCAAGGAAAATTCTGCTGTCCAAGATAGGTATTGTTGACTCCTGCTACCGTGTTATTTCTGAATGTTCCTCTTCCAAAGCTAACATAGGTATATTAAAGACAGTGGTGGGCAGAGATTTGAAATCAACTGTTCTTTCATCACCTTTTCTCTTACCTAGTGTTCACTCAAAGTCAAATTTTCCCTCAGACGAATTGGTTCTGGCCTAGAAAGCATACCGCATAAAGCCGCTTCCAAAAAAAGATGCATCAGTCCATAAGCATGAGCCAAATCAGAAGGCAAAAAGGAAGAAAAAAAAAAAAAAAAAAAAGCATTTCAATCCCAAATCATGTTAGCATTCCTGAACTAATGCCAGGGTTATGACATATTTGAGAAAACATACATAAAATTCTTTTGATTTTTTTTTTAAAAAGTGTCAAATGTGCTGAAAGCAACAGTTATTTTATTTTTCTCACGTTACTACTTGTCTACATAGTTGTCACTTCATTATGTCATTTTGATACATGAGAAGTGCAGTAAGTTTAAATAAAGAGTTTAGTTTCTTGCAGACAAGGCAATGACTTTCTTAGAAGGAATTTATTCCAGGAAAGATGCTTTGATGTTGACTTCAGTTCTGCAGTTTCCAATCTGTCCCTTCCATTCTGCCTCACTTGGAGGGAGGGAAGGAGGGAGCGGGCTGTGGAGAAAGGGGCAGGGGGAAAGGTCGTCCCTGAAGAACTAGATGAGTGTGTGGACAAAACTACCAAGAAAAATAAATAAATCTGAAATAAAATAGACGCAAAGAAATTTTAAAAATTATTACTGAAAGCAAGTAGCAGGAAACTAAGAACTCAGCATCTGAAGCTAACTGTCAATTAATACTGGAGTTATGGTTACTATGGAAACCACAGCTCTCCTAACTTGTTCTTTTAATAAATTTAGTTTTGCACTGAATATTCTTTTATGCTTAGCAGCTTGAAAACTTAAGCATCTCTGTAAGTACAGACAGAGCACCCAGGAGCACAGACGGGTTCTTTGAAAATACTGTATGTTCAACACGGACACACATTAGTTATCAGATTCTCATTACATACATTTTTTAACCTTCTCATGGCTTTACGATGTTAAAGTGTTTTAAAAGCTAGCACTCCAGATCTTTTCTTAAGCATTCACTACATACTTCCAGCTACTTCAAAGTCCCTTGTAATTTGCTCTCTCTAAAAATTGCCCCATTTTTAGACCCACATGGCTCACAGGAGGTACATACTTCCACCTATCTGCAAGGTTATCATTGAAATCCATGAGCAATACAAAGCTTTCTCCACATGGAGGTTAAGCAAACCACTCAGGTTTGTTCAGACCAAGCCTGGAACAGAAACCAGGTCTTTGGAATGACTGCACCACGCATTACTGAAAGGTTATTATGCTGGCCTTTCATTCTCCTTCAGAAAACATTACTGATAATATTTATTTTGAGTCATATTTTTGGTTTGGGTTTTGCCTTTGGTCTGTTGTTTATTTAAATGGTTTTTAGGTATCATGCTCCCGAATTCATCAGTGCTCGTTTGCATTGTCGAGTAAGGAGTTATTGTACTACGTCCTGGTGGAGATACAAATGTTAGAGCTATCTTAGCCTGAAAAATTAATTGAATAGACAAGTAGAGCAACCGCTGTGCTCCTTGAATGATTTACAAAATAACCTGCAGAAGTCCAGAAAGATGTTACAGCTTGAATCAGTGAAACTAGTTAATTTGCGTGTGTGCGTGTGCGCACGTGTGATTGTTTCTTTCATTAGGGTTTTCCAAGAGCAGCTTGGGGGATCTACACTTTAGGGAGCTGAAGCAGGCACATGCTGATGAGGAATGCTTGAATGGAATGAAGTTATGCTAATCATAAGGCTATGAAATATGTACTGCACTGCTGGAAGCAGCGATCAGAGCACTGCTGGTACTGATTTGAGTGCAGACACAAAAAAATTAGGCATGATTCTGAAAATTCCTTGAACGTTTCACATTGTGCAGTCTCATGAAGAACTGATATTTGCTACAGCTGTTGTAGTTTCAAAAGTTCCTCATTTAAATAAATTACCCAAATAGTATCCTAGGGCTCTGCTGCTAATTACAGAAACCTTTCGGAAGTTTTCAAAGGCCATTTTGAAGGATTTTAGATTTGTTTCTATTGTTGCACCTCTGCAGCATCGTCTATAGCTAGGGTTATGACCTACGTATCACTGCAAGTTTGATTCAAACAAATCTGAACCAAACGTTTTGTCCATAAGAACACAATAATTAAAAGAAACTTTTTAAAAAAAGACAAGACAGCTTTTTTCAGCATTGCAAGCACATCAGTGTTTTCCAAGAGCTGCACTGTGTCTAGCTGAGTATCTACCTGCTACAGTCATAAACATATGACCTTAAAAGTTTATGCTACGGATGTAACTTCTTTATATTAGCTAACATTAAGGAGAGATTCCCGAGTTGGAACTAATCTAGCTTTAAAAAGTTGCAATGCTGCACCGGAAGCTGTTTGGATTCTTACACCAGTGGGATGCTAGATGAGTTCTAATCTTGCCATCAATTATGAAATATTCTTATAACAACTTTGATTTTACAAAATTGGGTTATCTTCCAGCCTGTGGACATTTTCCTGTTGCATTCTGGGTTAATCCACGTGCATGGCTCACTTCTGTCAGAATGATAAAAGATAATTGATTTCGTTTCATGGTGTATTCTTATCAATGCTCTCCTCTGCTCTTAGTCGGTCTTTGACTGATAGGGTGTTAGAGGAAAGGTCCATTAATTGATTTGTAAATAATTACAGCTAAGTCTTCACTTTTGACTACCTATCAATAAAGGCCTATCCTTTTTTCACTGGTGAATGCTTTCAAATCAGCTTCAGTGTCCAACTCTCAGCCACAAAATTCATTAAAATCATTACATACTTTTTAGAATAGCACCCACTGGTGATGGCAAAGGTAAGTCTGTCAGCATTTCTGTTATAGCACTTATGAGGATGGATTAGAGAGAGGAGAAGAAAGAAGAAAAAAGGCAACCCATGCTTGGAAAGAACTCAAATTAATCATTTCTTAAAGTAGGATTTAATTTTCAGACCTTGTGAAATTTCATCAGGAGTGCAGAAAAAAGATTACATGCATTACTCAGTGTACTGTTCCTAAAGGTACAAAGTCTATGTGATTACCATGTGCGTGCACATGTGTGTCTGGATGTGCACAGGCATCTATCTGCCTATACGCCTACCTGCTCTGAGTAATTTTTCAACCTGTTGGCTAATTTCAAACAAGTTTGACAGAAGACTACGGGTCTCAAAAATAATACATTATTATAGATTTTGTGAAAATATGCAGCTAGGTAGGAAGACCTATCTAGTACCCAGATGGAGCAGAAGGCTTCAGAATGAACTGACACATTATTAGATACTGAAGAATTGCATATGCAGAGAGAGGGAGACTGAAAGGAACAGACAAGCAGATTGGTAATGCAGACCCACACACACACTCTTCATTTTGGAGGTCCTGCAACTGAAGGGGGTTCCTGCAAGCAGAACCCATGTGTCAGTTGGCAATCACTCTCCAAAACCCAGGCCCTATCAGTTTTGGATTTAATGTTCCCATCTTCTCTTTAGCACTCTGCACAAAATGCAAAACCTACACACAAATTTGAGCCTTCAAGAGGAAAATTACAAACTCAAGTCTGAAAAGCAGCTATAATGACTAGACAACCATTTCATACACTTTTAATGGAAGTAAAACTATAATGGAAACATATGGCAGTTGTCACACACTCAGAGCACGTATACCATTAATCCAAGCAACTATGCTGTATTTTGAGAATGCATTTTAAATAGCCAGCACAATGCAAGACAAGTTATTTTTAAATTCTTGTACATAATGTCAACAAAAAATGTATGGAATGGCATCAGGGAACTGCCTGTTCAGCATTATAAAACAATTGACCAGAAAGCTGCTTTATTGCCGCTTCCCAGTGAGAACCACTTGTTTCACCTTCACATAAGCTCTCCATCTACCTCCAACAGTGGAAGAGAGATGTACTCCTACACGAACGGTGCAACAGTTTATGACCCAAGTACTATTTCTATATAATTAATATCTGTGCCATTTGTCAATTCATGCTTTGCACCTGACAAATATCCATAAGCCAATCACTTCCACCTGCCCTCAATACCAACTATCTGGAAAGCACTCAAGCTGCAAGACATCTGACTTTAAAAGATATTCAGCAGCACAACAGCAGATCTGCCCACAAAGCACAGAAATAGCAAAGGGCTGGGGGCTACGCTCTCTCTCTGGTGACAGTTCCCACAAAATGTCCAGCCAGTGCACATTAAGCACCAACATGCTGAGCCATTTCAGTTGTATTGCCTTCTGCTTATGAAGCAGATGAACCCCATATGTAAAGGATATTTTGACCTCCACTCAATCACAACATGATTCTTGAATATTCCTAAGGACTTAATAGGGATACGACTTCAATAAACGTGTTGCAAGGAAATGAAAGTTGGCAATACATTTCAATTAAAACATCTCTAACCTTAAAACCTTCTTTAAGCCACTCAAAGAAGCCTTTAAAATCTGATAATCGCTTAATAATATTTCACACTTACTGCTCAATGTGAACTTCATCTATAGCTTTCATGAACTGTGGAGCCATTCTTGTTCCAGATGGCACACAAAATAATTTATAAGTGACAAAGTTCAGCAAGTTTATAGCAGCTGCTCAATTCCTGCACTATGGCCACCCACTTCAGCATAACTGAGAGCTTTCAATCAACTCCTGCCTCTCACAGGGCCTTCAAACAGTACCAGAACATGTGTTCAATATGTTCTCAGAAAGTAGCCAGCCAAATAGGGAGGATTAGTAATCCAAAAAATCCTGCAATGCATCTGCAGTTTGCCTTTTTTTTAAAAAAAAAAAAATACATGAATTTAGGTGAAAATGAGCAGAAAGATATTTGGTATTTCAGAGTTTGAAAACAAGTTTGTTAAAAATACACTTCCTACAAAAGAATTGAAGTTTCAGCTCAAATGTTCAATATAATTTTCCCAGCAAGAGTATATTCCAATGCAAACATAACATCTCTCAAGGTCAGAAAGGCTCTTTTTGTACCTCAATGAATATTAAGTATTAGAAGAAACAGAGCATGCCAAAAAAGACACAACTCTGTACCTGATAGATTCCCACTGTTCTTTCTCTTGTCTTCCTAGGGCTTACTTTAACTCTACGTTTTTTGTCAGAGTTTTCCCATCCTGTCTTGGTCTTTGAGGCCCAGGGAGAAAAAGAAGAGGTATTGCTGCGCGGTCTCTTTAAAGGCTGTGCAGTTTAACTGGACACAGAGAAAAGTCACTTTAAACTCCTCCAATTATGAGCATGTCCACAAAGAATTCTGGAAAATGCATGACCACATTAAGGTGGCTTTAAGCCTGATAAAATATACCCTGCCTGTCAACACAGCTGATTAGCCTGGGCTCAGTGCCTCGTGAGTCACAGACACACGGTTTCCAGGAGGCTCAGTATGCAAAGCCGTATGGAGACAAGCCCTAAGAAGTATGTATGTCTGGAGTCTGCAAAGGGTGTCAAGACATCGACACATTCATCCAGTTCAGGGCAGCAGCTCTTGATACACACCTTGTTGTTTTGGCTGGTAAGAATGAGACAACTTACCTCCTAAGGAGCCCCATCCTCACTTGATAAGCTTTTTACAAATTAGGATAGACTTGAGCTTGTTTGCAGGTCTTCGCTGTTCAGGTGTTGCAAGCTGCATTCAGAGTTAGCATACATTTGCCCCCCTTCATCAAACACTCGTCCGCTGAGCCTGATTACAACCAAGGCACAGCTCTCAAAAACAAGGCACTTAACAGTGGAGGAAGCCACCCCTAGGCAAGCATGTAACTGAAGAAAAAGTTCCTTTAAAAACATTCTGCTCCTCTAATTTCCCGGAGCAACAGATGAATCCAAATTGACCTCAAGGTTTCCATACAGTCTTAATAACCAATGGTCAGTTAACCTTGAATTCTCTAAGACATCCACATCCTCCCACAAAACTGTGTCGTGCACAATAAATATAAATTTGCTGAAACAAGCAAACAAACAAAATGCATAGAAGAGTTTCGTCTTATGCTATTGTGTAAGTATAATTTGCATTGAGCTCTTGTAGAAACATTGGTTTAGAACTAATTTGGGGCTTTTAATGAATTTATGTCCTGCTCAGAATTGCCAGGAAGTACGGGTGTACTGAGGGAAAAAGGATTGCCTTAGTTTTTTATGCAAAACTCATTCTTTAAAATGAGAAGAAAACAGCAGAAAACTGCATCTATCCCTGCTTGGTTAGGAGAGATGATTATAATTGACAACCAGAGGGAAGAGAGAAGGAAAGAATTTTCTAAGCTACAAATTAAACTCCAAATTAAAATTAATGCATTCTTCTCTGTTTATAATGGCAATCTACTCTGACTGCAGAAAATATTTTCTAGGCATTACTGCTGCTCTGAAGAGGATTTGGAGACAGGAAGCAGATAAATGTAGAAATGAATCAAAATTTCCACAAATTTCAGAAAAGCTTATACTGAAAACCCATATCTACTTTCTTAAACTAAAGAATTCTTCCAAGAATTCCAAGAATTTATGGTATTTTCAAGAAGATTTCCACTACAAGAAGTGTCTAATGACCATTTCTGCAGCACCCAGGAGCCACAATATAATGCAGGCAGAAAGTTCTCCAAGCAAAATGGATCTGAATGGTCCACTAGAATATGTAAGTGCTTTGGTATCTTAAGGGCAATACAAAATCTCAATCCATAGAGAATCCCATCCTTCAAAAGCAACTCTCACAGCACACAAAAATTTTCCAGAGGTCTCTGCGACCCTTGCTTTTCCTGTTCTAAGCTCACAAGGAGAGGAAGCAGTCAAGACATTCCTGCTAGACTACGTCAATACCTGACTGCAGGTTTGGACAACAGGGGCAGCCAAACCTAAGAGGCCAGGCATACTGTGGTGGCTTGACAAGTTGCACATAATGGCCTCAGGATCCAGGCAGCAGCAACAAAAAGCACACAAAACAAACCAAAAAAAAAAAAAGGGGGGGGAGGACGGGGGGCAGAGGGAAGGAAGAGCAGAAGGACTGATTACGCAAACAAATATAACTCTCCAGAGTTCACCGAGCTCTGGAAAGGCTTCTTATTAGGATGGTGAGGGCAATGGAATATATTGTGGTGAGGCACTCAGGGATTTTCCTTCTATTGCTGTTTGATAGGCATAACATTATGTTCCTTTTGTCAGGTGCAAACTGTTTTCACGCTTCCCCCTGGAAAGTTGCATCCCTTTCTATTCAGCATGTAATTAAACCACAGTACGCAAATTTATCCATAAAACAAAAAGCTGCCAGGTGTAAAAAAGTGTATCTAGTAAGTGGCCAATGAACAAGCAATCTAGTTGTTGGCTCAGCCTCTCACATACTAAGATTAAAACCAGCCAAAAAATCTGGCATTAGCTAGATAGCAGTGAGAGTTAAAGCCACATTCATGGGACAATAACTGTCAGGATTTTAAAGCAAAATTGCCACTGTAATTATAGGCCTAACCTTATGCTAGAAAACAACCGCTGACCACTAGATTTTCTGCCTGACATCTAAAATTATGCTGAATGCAATTTTGTTGTGGTGGGTTTTTTGTTTGTTTTTTGTTTTTTTTCCTTTTTGCCTAAACTAAGATAGGCTGAATTCAGCCTTTGTTATGCGCTACTGTTTGGGAGGCGGTAGGATTTTTTGAAGGGAGGGAAAAGAAAGGGATGGCAGAGAAGAATTACAGAGTAAATACCCTCAGTCCTGTAGCTGCTTCTGCTATCTCCTCCTCATCCCTTCTGGGAGATACAAAACAACAGCAATCCTGGCCCTGCGGTGCGGAGCATTAACAAATACTACATACAGTCACAGCATTTGCTTTAGTGGAACAGATAGGCTGGACCAAGCTCTAGTTGGCCAGTATCCTCTACAGTGGCATTGTATGGGTGCAACATCTCACATGCCATGGATTAAATCACTTCTTAATCTTTTGTAAACAAAAAAGCATGAAAAGGAAGAGCAGGATGACTTGGGTACGACATACGGCAGACAGCTTGCAAAGCTTGCAACCACAAAAGCAGCTCAGGTATCCAGTAAATCAATACTTTTATGTGTTATTATTCTCACATGCATTATATTTGCTGCTCCAACAATTGTTCCTGCAGAAACAAGATCAGAAGGGCCACTGGTAGCCAGCAGCTAAGCACATCCTGCTCCCCTGTGGAAGGATGTTCTTGACTGAGAGTCAAAGTATGGACATCTTACCTTCAACAGGTAGTCAGCCCTCTACAACTTTTTATTATTATTATTAATAACAGGCAATACTGTTACAACAAAAAAAACATAATAAAAGAGGAGACACTTTTCCCCACTACCTCTCCTCCTCAGCAAAGTATTAGCTCTCTCTTTCCCTAGCATGCAGCAGTAGCATCCTAATATATGGTCTGAACAACGGTTCCCCTCTCTTACAGTACAGCAAGGAAGGGGAAAGGGAAGGCAAGGGAAAGAGAGCTAACTAATGGTATTTCCTGACAGCATGCAAACAAGTAGCTCAGTTCTGCTCTACCTCAGAGCAGCAAAAACAGATATCATTTTAGCACTTCCTTCAGTGCCTTGTGCTGCATGCAATTCAGCTAAAATTGGGGATATCAGAGACAGGCTACATCCTGTGTATGTATGTGGAAAGAGCTGGTCAATGTCACCATGAGGCCATTCTCTATTGTCCTTGAAAAGTTATGGAGATCAGGATAGACTCCTTAGACCTGAAGACAGACAAATACTGAGCACATCTTTGGAAAAAGCCAAAAAGGTTATCCAGAGAACTGGAGACTGGTCAGCCTCACGTCACTCCTAGGAAAATCCATGGAGAAAGTCCTCTTGGAACACATTTCTGGGCACGTGAAGGAGAGTGTGATTGGGAACAGCCAGTACCGGTAAATGACCAAGGGTAAATCATGGTTGACCAACATGACAAGTTGCCATTGCACTGGATACCCATTCTTGCAGTGAGAATTTGGCACTGAACTGGTTCCCTTCCACCACAATACCCCTTTGAAAGCATCTGTGTTAGAGACAGCCATGTCTCGCATATGTGCGAGGATTAACATTTAAATAACCATAATATAACAAAGGCAAAATAACAAGGAGGATGTTAACACTAGCTTGACTCCAGCTACACAGGTAGCAGCTACAGAAAAGACTTGGCAGAATAGGCTCCCTTGCAGACTAAGGACAAGTTTCTGGAAAGCCTGTGCATACAGGTTACCAGCACCACCAAAGCCACGCTGATCTGTCTTTATTACTATGAGAACCCATTACTAGAAAGAAAACAATGTAGAAGCACATAGTTCATCCACACTCATGACTCTACAGTCTAAAAAAACATTCAAGCTTCACACACTCAAAATGTGCACAACATAAAATCAACAGTGATTCAAAGTAATCCATTCGGAGTCCAGTCCATTAGAAAAGTTAACATTAGGATCATTAGATTAGATCTTGCTTGGGAATTTTCTGTGGAATGCATATGCAGATGGCCAATCTCTAGAGGACTTTGTCAGCTTTACAGACAATTCCTCATCTAGGCCCAAACATACCAGCCTTCTTTCTCTTATCTCACCCAGCAAATGGATGCTATTAAAGACACAAATTTCTTTCAGTAGGCTACACAAATAGAAATACAAGAAGTTAATTAATACCTTAGTAATTTCTTTGATCTTCCAGTGAAAACAAAATTTAAAAGTCATACTATTTTAGACCAGAAGCTTAGAGTTAAAAAGCTTAGGAACTCATCCGGGACTTTGAATTCTAAAATCGTTCCGCTGATGTCATTAAAAGAGTTGAATTAGACTTGTAATTATTCCCTTATGAGTTCTGCTGTCTATCTGAGAAAGAAGGGAATTCATTTTTGTCCTCAAAATTGATTTTGGTGGATAAAATAACAGCATAAACTTAGTTTTACTGTGCATTCGATAGAAGAGAAGAAAATAAGTTTCAATAATGAAAGAAAATAAGTTTCAATAATGAATAACATCTCTGTCAGTTAACAGGAGTTGTACCTTCTATTTGCCTGCTATCCGCTATTTAACATGGTAACACTCTATTAACATGCAAATGCTTTACAGTTATTTGGTTTAAGTACATCTGCATATTTATAAACAACCACTGTAAACCACATTCCCATTAAAGGGAAATGTTTAATGATACTGAATAAAAACACTAACTCGCATCAACTGAAAAATATGTTGCATCTGGGTTCACTCTGCTTTTATTTTTGTGTTAATTCTTAAAATACTGTTTACACAGGTAGATCAAAAAATGTCTCTCATTTTTTAAAAATCTGTTCTTTGGAGACAACTTTTTTTAGCTGTTTATGACTGAAAAAGCAAGAACACCACAAAAATGGGCCATGCTTTTGATACCAAGAAAAGGCAAACTTATGGCAATGAAAAACAAACATTAAGTTATGTATAAGCAGAAACAAATTTCAATTTCAGTTAATAAACAGAGTCTCAGCATTTTCAGTGCAAAGTCTTGAGAAGCACTGGAAGACAATGCATAGGACTAAAAGTTGCCCCCAAATCTACAGATCTCATTTTTCTTTGCTAACAGTTCTAGTTCTGCAATGCCCAAAGTTCATTTCTGTTAATTCTTTCATGTGACATCTTAGAAAGTACATACCAAAAACATCATAGCATCTTCTAGTAACTTTTAGTAACACATCCTAACCAAAGCATCCATGTGGAATTTATAGCATAGAATATCAAGATTTGGCCATGAATTTGAATCTCAACAAAATTCATGTAAAACAGAGATATAAATTAAATTAAAAAAATCAGGAAATATATTTTTAATGGACATAAAAATGCCAAAACCAGTTGTTTGGTTTGTCAAACAGTTGTTAGTGAATAAAGAGCTTAATATTTTTATTTTGAATGTGCCCTGCTGCTGCTGGAAGGCCAGCATTCCGAGCAAATTAATGTGGAAAAGGATGGGAGCAGCTGAATCAAGTTAAGGGGCAGTTAAGAGGATTGGACTTAATCATCCTAGATAAGCAGAGTCATTTCTGATTCCCAGGAAGTTGCATATCCTTCCTCATCTTCCACTTACAATATACTAACTTCTTTTGGGGGAAGGGAGGAGGGAAAGATATCAGTTACCAATTCATCTAGCAAATTAGCAATTTTCTTTCAAATTATGGCACTTTGCTCAGCTGAAAAGTGATTTATAAATCATACGCATTAACACACACACAGGAAAAATATAATATATATTATCTCAAAGTAGGTATCAGTCTTAAAGAGCTTAATCAGTAATCTCCAAAATAGTATGATTTAGCTTTCTACTTCTGCAATTTTTTCCACTGATAACATATTTTGGAGAAAAAGCCTTCTACATTTGCCCACAACTGAGTTTAAATTACTTTGCGCTAACTCATCAGTAAAATACAGTGACCAAGGAAGAACAGTGTTTTCATCTCAAAATTCCCCAGTGTACATGAGTTCTGAGCACAATAAGAGTTCTTCCAAGAGGTCTTGCTTCAGCCCCAGAGCAAAGCTGCCTCCACAGACCCCCCGATAAATTCCTCCATAGAGTTCCTCCTATAGAGTACGTGCCCCAAAAAGTTCACCTGTCATCCAGCACGCAGAGTCCCTGTTCTTCCTAACAGAAACTCCGACCTTAACTGTGCTGAAAACGGAACTCTTCAACGTGGTTCCACCTTGCTGTGAGGTTTCTTCACAAGTCTGCGTTCAGTAAAGCATTTACTTTGTCCTCATGTGCAAAAGTGCCAACACTTTCACCCGCAGGCCTCTTCACCTACTTCTATCAATCCGAGTACCGATCTCGCACAGAAGCTGCAGGTACTCAACCACGATGCATCAGGAGACCTACAGAGACAGCTGGCACACACAAATGATAAAACCTGACTTCAGATAAATTCAGTAGAGTAAATCGAATATTACATTACAGATGAAAGATGAGCTGCACTCATACATTTAAAAAAAAGTATAGGGCTGAAAGCCAAAAACTTTTCTATTTAGTCCTAATCCAGAAAGATTCCTTCTAGGTGGATTAAATATAAAGGTTCAATGTGTCTCCTACTTACTGGCTACTACCTACAGAAACCATCTTAGGGATAGCAGTGATGAGGAAAAACTGATATATCTGAAATGTTAGCATAACGTCCCAAAGTGTTATGTAAATACCACAGCAAAATACAGAAGCACCATTGCTGCCAGTTTCATTTCGGTCATACTTGACCTTATATACCGTTGTATGAGTGTCAAGTATGTTCTTGCCTCTCTTTTGACTTCTATAAGACACATCAAAGGAGTGAGTAGCAGAAGTCCTTGAACAGAGAAAATAAGTCATAACAGCTGTAATGCTGTTGTAAGAAATTACCTTACTAGGACAAAAACACAACCATTTGAGAAACTGCAGCTTAGAATTTATGATGTTCTTTAGGTTAAAAATGGGCAATAAAACCAAAAATGGCAGATAATTAAAATTCCAGTGAGTACTTATTAAAACCTAAATATTCTATGTACATGAGCTAAGTTTGCCAGGATATTTCCCTTTCCAAGTGTAGAAACTACTGAGGTAAAAATAACTACTAGCACCCTGCAGATACCCACGTTTTCAGCTACACATGTGATGCTGAAACCATTACTGCATGATAATTCAGTATATAATTTACATTACATACTATGATAATTCTCAAAGATAAAAGGAAAAATAAGAGACTCTTTTATGTAACGATTTCTACATTGTTTTTGTGCATTTAATACAAGCTTCATGCTCTCCCCAGGCTTATGATTCATGTTTCCTAGCCTCCAACTAAACTAAATGTACTAATTTACGTAGCTCAGAACTACATTCCTTTGATCTCATTGCCTAAAATTTGGCCCCATTACAGCACATAAAGATCGAAGGCAACATTTTCAAAATCCTCAAGACATTTCAGCTTTTAAGACCCTCCTTCAGAACCAAGTTAAATGTTCAGAAACATGTCTCATGAAAGTCAGTGAGGCAGAGTCTTCTCTGTTTAAATGCTCTATTAAAAAAAAAAAAAGTCCTTAAATTCCTTAATTTGGCATTTTTGAAAATTTTACCCCAAACCTACGAGGTTTTTCTTCTGGCTTACTCTCCTACAAAAACAACCAAAAGGATTGCTTTGTTGGAATGAACACATTGAATATACAACAGAAAATACGTGTGTTTATTTTTCTCTTTTTATATTAATCAGCTTGATTGTATTTTTGTAAATAAACAGATTTCACGTGTATGGCTGAAGTTGCCTTGTGTAGCACTTTGGCACCAGTTTTAGGCGTTGTTTCTGGTGACGGTATGGCTGATCACTGCAGACCCTCTTGCAGGTAACAGACCAATGTCAACTCATCATCAGGACAGTTCAATCTTGTAACAATTTGCTTCTGAGAGAGAGAAAGAGAGTAGATTCTTGCCGAGCTCCTCCACAACGCTTATCTTTCCACCTCAGCTGTTCAGTGAGTGAAATGTTGCCTATAGGAGATTTAGTGGCACCACAAGAAATCACAACTTCACAGGAACAATTAATTTCATGTATCAAAATGAAATCAGCAAAACAGGTTGGCAGGTACAGTATCACACCACTGAGAACTAGTGTTTCTTCTCCTCTATCTTTGCTTGTCCTTACACTGAATTCTCTCTACTCCATTATATTCTTTAAGTTACCAAAGAGATTGCAAAAAACGCTCTCCTTGCACATGAAACCTCCTGCCGCCTCTCAGTCTTGTAACTAAATGTGGCTAGCCTGGGAGAAAAGAAAGAAGCACGAGCAAGTGGATTTTCTGAAGTGCGCTATGGTTAAGACAACTTTCATTAAAAGAGTATCAGGTGAAAAGATACTTGTAGGTAGCCTTTTGCTGCAGAGGCAGAGACATACCTGCTCTTTTAAAACTTAATCAACATGCTTAGGGTAAATACCAAGGCTTGCTGTTGCAAGCAAGAGAGAGAGAAAGAGACCATGAAAGCTGAAAAATGTGCTGCTGCATTTTTGCTTTTGATCAAGTTCAGAGCCTTTGCAATGCGGTCTGAAAAGTCTACAAATCCCTATTGGCAAGGCGAGCTTTGAAGACTGCTGAGTAAACAATTTCATTTAAAAAAATGCATTCTCATACTGCTATAGAATAATTTTTATTTGGTCTCTACTACAACATGCCCCCCCCCAAAAAAATAAATAAAAAAAGATCATTGTGGTTATATAAAACACAACTTGAATTACAAATGGCAACCAGAACTAAACCAGAACTAAGAATCATTCTGCCATGATGGAGAACTCAGTACCTGGCACAGCCAAAACCAGGTCTCACAGCACAACTTCATTTCCTTCTCCTGTCTCCTCCTGTCATTACTGATGGCTGTAGCCAGCATGCTCTTATCACATCAACATAAGTGCAGATTATCTTCCACTACATGAACAAAATTTTGAACAATATGCCAACAACATGCCATTTTGAAGAACATGGAAGTTTAATACAATTTTTCAGCCTTGTACAAAACTGATGTGCTTGAGTAAGCTAAACAGCATCTTCAATTGCTAAATTTGCCAGATACTTTTGGTTATGAAGCCCCAGTTTACAGCCGTAGCTCATGCAAAATTTAAAATTTACCTGTTTGGGCTCAAATTCTCCTTTCATACAAGCAAACATTAGTTTTCACAAAAAACAATTGTACTAGAAAATACACACTATAAAGTTCTGGTGACTTTTCCTTTGGGAAGCTTTAGGTAGCTTAATGCTTTGGAGCATGAACCTGAAGTGTGTCAAAGAAAGAGCCTTCTGTTGTGAATGTGGCCATTTTATTTACTCAGAATTTTCCCAGATCTATTTAGCTGGTGAAAAATAAAAATCTGCACACTCTTTATAAAAACATCTTACATTTGAACACCTAAGCTCTCCAAATTTATGCTGACCAGGGCTTCTCTCACCATCGCCATGAAGAAGCTGCTGTTAGGTTATACAAGGTCTCTGCTTCTGAATTTTTAGCATTATTAGGGAAGTATCACAGAGTTCCAGGAAAAAAAATAATTATTTTGTCTTCATATCATGTTCGGAACAGCATGCAGTAAGTGAAACTTGCCCACATACTGAATAAAGAGAAAACAAAGCACAAATAGCTTGTCAATTTAGAGAGTGCTTCCTGTCTAAGGGGAGGGAGAAGGGATATTTATGTAAATGAGATGGATAAACTACAGAGGAAAAAAAAGATGCAAGCATATAATTTAAATCTGTATCATAACACACACGTACAAGGTACCAACTGAGATTACAGGGACAACACTGATTCTAGCATCTTCTAACTTCTCAGTGTTACATTTTACGGTTTAAAAATATTCTTTTAACATGTGCTTTTCATGTGCAATCTGTACTATTGCACGATGGGCCCAAGATGATTTCCAAAGATAGACCTTAAAAAAAAAAAAAAAAAAAAAAAAAAGGTGGAATATGTTCTCTAAACTCTGATCTCAGTTGTATAGCATGATCCAAGTAGATGACCGTCTCAACACACAGTTTCCTACAAGCCTGCACAGCACCAGAAGCCCTTCTACATGTTGTACAGTATATCATGCTATGTGTCAGCTATATACACAGGTGTTAAAGCTTGAGACTCCCATTTAAGGTTTGAACTTCTTTAATCTCGTAATTTGAAGGTAAGAAAGTATTTACTTCTGCATTCATAGAGCATGCTAAAATAAGGGAAATGGTTCTCAGCTGGGGAAAGTTAACTCTTCCCTGAGCATTTTTGCTTGTGTTGTTTTACTGATAAAATCTGGAGTTCTGACCTGGTAAGAAAGATGTTTCTTCAGAAAAAGGAGAAGCTGTATCTTAATTAAATCAAAACAGACTCAGACACTTGTCTTTCTCTAAAACAAGCATTTAGCAAGACAGCTTTTTTTTAGCAAGACAGCTTTTTTTTCTTTTTTTTTTTTTTAAAAAAAAAAAGGTTCTGGATGTCTCATGTGTCAGACAGGCATGTGCATTATGCACATCCAGCAGGGTCAGAAACTTAAAGAAGCTGTTTGTGATTTTGGATGGGATGTGGCACACAGATGAAAGAGCAAACATTATTCTCCTTGGTTTAATGCTAGCACTAGATTCCTAAATTAAGCCCAGCAGGAAACAAACACCCACCACAGATTTCAAAAGATACCTCACATCTCTGTATTAAAATGTGTTATTTTAAAAGTCCCAAATGCCACGTCTGACTTTTATCAAGTCCAGAGCTAGTATAGAAAGTGCTATTTGATTTATTTTAAAAGCATGCAGCAAATATTAGTGAACAATTGGATGTAAATTGCAGGAAGCCAAAAGAAAATTGAGGAGCAGGAGATAATGGGCCTGACGCTATTACCTGTAAGAATACTAAGGCCGCAAGACTTCGAAAAATTACTTTGATGACCTTGAGTGCTAGCTCAGACTAGAGAATTCAGGTTAGTGGAGTTTCCTGGGAGGGTGAAAGTAGGACAGTTGGTGTTTTTTCTTTTCCAGGAGGACTGGGGAGAGGTTTCTGACATGCACTTCTGATTACTTTCTACAACAAATAGCTACACATTGTATTCCTGTGGATAGTAAAATTAGACAGACAGCATCCTGCACGTTGCTCACACATTTCATGTGTGATTCTTGGTAGAAAGAACAAAAATTCTAAAGCCAGATACAAATGCAGTTAAAGTGCCCAACCCTGAGAATATTCCCCCCCCCCCAACACTCCATCTTTCTTTACACCAAAAATTAAAACTACTTTTTGCCCAGCTCAGTCATGTTACACAGCTTTTATTTTGGAAGTTGCAGATTTTTTTCTTCTTTCCCACTGACTTTGATGATGTTTTGGGATTAAAACAAGAAGCAGGCAGTTCCCATGAGATGAAAGACATAACTGCAAAGGACACTTAGAAGATTTAAAACAAAAATCTCTTGGAGTTTGAGATGCTGCTATATATTTATTTAAATAAACACTCCCTTGAAAGGGGTTAGACTTCAATATTGTAAATAAATATCTGCTTTTATCAACTGTGGTCAGAAATAAAATATGCTTTTTTAATCACTGATCTGATGAAAATTATAACAGTACATTTCAAAGTTGGCTAAACATATTATTACAGACAAAGAATAGGAACAAGTTGTTCTGTAAGCAATAACAGTAATAAAACCTAAGTTCGCTTCTAATTTATGGCCAACGATAGTTCCTGGCCATCCTCATCCCACTGTCTTCCCAGTGACACCACCTCCAAAATGTTTCCCAGATCCCTCCCCTGTTAGCTAGCTCCCAGCTGGGCAAAGAGGTAACCCTTCTTTGAGCTACGCTGACTTGTAAACTGCACTTGAGATGTCCAAGCTGTCAGGCCAAACAGAGGAGAGAGCTGGTAAGCTCACATCTCTCTCAGAAATGCCTAACTTCTTGTATCCTTTCTCTAGCCATTTACTTTTTTTTTTTTCTTTTTTTTTTTTTTTTTTCCAGTACTTCCACTTCCAACACTTACCAATCCTCCTATAATTGGCCACAACATTGAAATGCTATTGGGTAGAAAGATGAGGAGCAGGAAAAGGCACAAGTCTTGTTTTCTTTGGAAAGTAGGCTAAAGACATAGCTCAGGAGAACTTTTAACAGCAGGCACAGTTCTGCTGATGTGAATAAGCTTTCTTACACTCTTGGGTCAGCAGAGCAAGATGGGAAAGGAGACCTTTGGTTTCTGCTCCTGACACTACTTTTGCAGGCTATATAAGCCAAGCTGATTTATGTTTCTATTCATGCAGGCCTAAAATAAGCACATAGTAGCTTACATATATCTTTCAGATTGCTGCCAAGATTAATTCATTGGTTGTAAATATGCTTTGAGATCCTTCGGTAAAAATACAAAGAACTAAGACCCTTCAGTTTCTAATTCAGACCCTAATTTACATCACAAGAGAACAGTGCGTGCGCTACTTTGGAGTTTTTCAATCCACTATGTTCTCGCTCTCAATTTTGGATCTCCTAGGTTGTTTCCAACGCCCTCAAACCTTTTGCTCCAACTTTGTAATCTACCCTTTGTTGTGAAACTGGTAAAATATTGACTCCACTATGAACTGAGGTTTTAAAAAAACATAGGGTCCTAGGAAAATGCTGAGAAAGTAGCAGAAGCACATTACTTTTAAGTAATATCTAACACCCACCTCTTACAAAAGGCTGCTAAAACTACAATTAAAACTCCCCAAAAGAATCAACCTTATGATGTAACAGTTCAGTCCATCTTTTGCGAAGATAGGTTCATATCATTTTTCAAGTTTCTATTTGAACAGAAAGAATTACCTACTCTGATAAAAAAAAAAACTTAAAAAGTACACTTAGTGGCCTTTCACAGTTTGAAATTTAGGAAAGAAAGTCATCTTCCCTCATTAAAATTCTCAGTTTGTTACTGTACTTAACAGTTATATTTCTTCACACACCTAAAATGCAGATTTATTCTTTTCTATTGAATCCTGTATTTGCTTCCAATCACTCAGCTATTTTGCAGGGCTTTTCACCAAAAATTTGCCCTCCTATTCTTAAGTATTAGCAGTCTGTTGAATTTCTCCAGAAGAGCCAAACACAGAATTGTCTGCTTTTAAAACATGGCCTAATTTGGTTTTTAAACACTGGTGCACCATGACTGCTATTTTTCATACGTACTAGTGGTGTCCTATCACCACGAGCTGTGCGTGTCTGTCCCTTGGACGTATTTGTCATGAGTGCTCTTGCACTTAGACTGTGAGGGTCAAGAGGTAGGAGGGGGGAAATGGTGTGTGTAGAGGGAACATAATTGCAGAATCAGTCTGGTTTTGTATATTTGGTGAAATCTTCAACACCAGTGAATCCTGATGCATGAATTTAATACAAATGCTCAACATTCTTAAAGTTTATCTATGGCTTAGCATATGGTCATTCCAAATCATGCTAAATAAGCCTGCAGCTTACATTAACACTTATCTAAATAGAAAATAGAATTCTAAGAAAGAAATAAATAGAGTATACACAGAAACTTCAGCAGGAATGCCAATAATTTCATAGAGGAAGCAGTCTTGAGGAAAAGCTATAAAGCTCAGTCTTCCCTCAGGGTTGATTATTATACATGGTTGGACTTAAGGTATAGTTTTTCAGAAATGCTGAAGACACTTCTTCCCAATTATGGAATAATCCCTAAATGCCTTGATAGTAGTCATGATCTCTAGATGGCCAGCTTTCTGAAAGCACCCAGAGGATGTCAGCGACCACTGAATCACATGACACTCTCAGTTGTGAACTATAAATTCTATGTGCAAAAATTACTCCAAAAATAGGTTAAAAGGTTTAGAAAGTGGCCAATGGAAATCAGGAAAATTGTACGCTGGTGTATCTTTAGTGCTGCACGATCAGTAGATTTGGTCAGTTTGTCACTACAAGCAATGAAATGCAAGAACTCTGGTAAAATTACCACAGTGTATTCAGTATTTTAAATTGATTGAGTTACATGAATTGATTTCTGAAGATTCAGCTTAGAAAAGCAGGGAGAGGGATATCTAGGAAAAAAACCAGCAGTCCCATCTGCAGAGTGGAATTGATTACATATTATGGATGGCTTATGCTCTAGGACTATAAAAAATTGCAGGAGACTTTGATTACCACAAGAACTATCAGTCAGCCTGATTTATTGACATTTTTCTGTAGTGTAGCCTCAAATATCTTTCTCAGTTTTCTTTTTCATTCTCAGAATCTAAACACTGAGAGCTATCATCCAAAGGAGGGTCACAAGGGTGAACACAGGAACAAGCTACTCCAGGACCTGAGATTCTATGAAGAACAAATTCCACCCTCATCTCTTGCAGTTGGTACTCTGCTGAAAGAAGTTTGACTCTCCCCTTCCATTTAGCTTCTCTTAAAATCATTTCATATCAAGAGATAAAAACCATTCTACAGACTATATCCAAAGACCATTCTGCAGTGATCAGAAAGGGTGTTACATCCTTCTTTTGGTGCTTAAGCACTAGCTAACCTAGGACATTCACTAAGTGACAGAGAACTCTATTAAAATAGAATTAAAAAATTAGGATTTCCAAATACTACCACAACATCGTAAAAGGATACCTACAGATTAAAATTATGCAATTTAGAAAGCCTAATACACTTCACCTTTATTCCAAAATACATAACATCATTAATACTGAAGGTAGCTTCAAGAAGAAACAGCCACTTTATGTTTACTATACTTCCCAGTCACACACACTAATATAAAATCCCTTACAACACGAGCACGCGCTTTCTACAAGATCCTCAGCTCTTTCAATACTCTGAATGGACAATGATAATTGAACATGTGATTATTAATTATTTTGCCATACTCCTACTGTTCAGTGTGAAGTCCCACGTCTTATTTACTGTGCACTATTCAGATCCTGGTTGGAACAACGAATTATTCATTTACTTGTGGGTCTTCCTACAGAGCTCATCACAACATCTGAATGTGTTACAAACATTAAGCGATTCATTTTCACCACATCTTTGTGAGATGAAATGAATGTTATCATTGTATGCACATTACAGAAGGGGAGCCATGACAGATGTATTAAAGTGTCCACTATTATTCTGAGTGCGCAAATGGAGACTTGTCAGGCCAAGTTTCTTCAAAATAATTACATTTGCCACATCATTCAAGTCAACTTCAGCAGCACAAGTGAGTCATACCCCAGAGTCTCAAAAGCCGGCACCTAGAAATAAGGAACATGATCATGATCTCCTGAACACCTGAAAAAATTTTGGTTTCAAGCTATATCCCGCATATGTGATGAGTCAATGATGTTGACAGCAGAAGGAAAGAAACAAATTTTCAGACAGAGCAATCAGTTAAACAGCAGAAGGGGAAAAGGAGGTAAGTAGCAAAAAAATCAAGTACAGAAACAAAAACACTAAAGCACAATAAAGATTTATACCACACCAATTTCAGAGAATCCCACATTTGAACTCTTCCCCATTAAGGCAAAGTTATTATTTCTTCGTTTATGTTTCTCTCAGTCTTCCCAGGCTTGACAAATTGGTGTGGTGATGGGAGGAAGAAATATCACCACCTACTTGTTTGGGACTTCAATCCAAGCAGGAGCATTCCTGGAAGTCCGGAAGGGCAGAATGCAAAGAGACAGTGAATGACTGAAGGAGAACGCACTCAAGGGACCTGCCTTACCGCAGGGCCCCTAGTATACTGAAATTGTATACCAAAGACCAAAAATACCTTGGGATTGCTACGTGCTTTTAAGCAATGGGGACTAACTTTAAGGTTTCCTTGGTAGATTTTATTCACTCAATTACTTCTGACTACATTTAAACAAATAATAATAATACATGCTGAATGTTTATACGTATGACTTCTTCCACAGTTTGATCCCTTCACCAGTCTGTCATTTTACTGAGTCTTCCAGTAAGTGGTTATCTAAGAAAAGATTTACCTTCCTTGACTACAAATGACAGCAGTTCCAAATCGCATTAAACTTTCCTAAGGAGCTGGCAGGGAGACAGAGCAGCTCTGGTGGAAAAGCTGTTTCAGAACTACTGCATTACCAAAGGAGGAAAAAAAAGGGGGGGGGAGGGGAAGGATCTGAATGTGTGCAGGTCAGCATACATTTTGTGCTGAGCAGCTGCAATAGAGAAGGCTTCATTTTATAGTCCAACATTGAACCGATTTTCAGAAGTGACCCAAAGTCTGTTTGCTGTTCTGCAAAAGGCTTCTTAGGGAATGTGAATGTGTGCACGTATTTCTGGAAGATGTTTTTCTCAATGCCTTCAAAAATCCGACTCAGTCACTACAACCTGATTTGAATTTGAGGACGATTGGGTCAGTCCTGTACATGGTCTCACAGTCCCCTCCTCGACACCAGCTTCCCCTCACTCTCCCCTAGGCACTTGGGAAAAGCCCCCTCTGCGCTCACTGCGCCCACTTGCATACCCGGAGGTTCCTCTGGCCCTCGCAGGGTTATCCACACTCGTCTCTCTAGAAAACACAGTTGCTCACTCACAGCGGGAGGACAGGGAAAGCTCAGTCTTCCCTTCTCATCGCAGTCCCTCATTTGCAAGGTGCTACTACGCGAGGCAACAGACTGCTGCCATTTATACATCTCGCTGCTCAGTTCCTTGCAACTTCTTCTCCCAGGCATTTTGACCACCCTTTGGGGGAAACACCCCCTTCAGACCTCAGTTCAGGCTTTCCCACCTTTACCGTTAGCTGGATAACAAAAGTGCTCCAGACTGCTTCACGACCGTTCCTCAGATAGCCTCAGGAACGGCCCCTTGACCTTCATTTGCTTTACTTGGAGGCCTTATCTCCCGACAGGCAGTGGTTTAAAGAGGCTGGGCTTGAAATGTTGACCACTGTTGAGTTTCTAAGGCCAGCAGTTAAACTATACCGATTGGGGACCTGCTGGAGAACAGACTGTGTGGGAAAAATGCTCGCGTGCTCCTTTCTGCATGAGACTTTGGCTAATGCCTGTGTCTTAATAATTCATATCACTCATAGTAGATAGGCTTTCATGTGTAATTTTCTATCCTGTCACTCCTCTTATATATTACATGAAAAAGACATTTTGGCTTCGCTTGCTATATATCAAAAAAGAAAAATTTACCTGAGGAAATAAACGCATCTCAAAAACTGAAATCAGCCTGATTTTAACGTAAAGCATGAATCTGACCACTTCACCAGCTTTTGGCTTGTAACAGGCTACAAGGATGTGTCAAAGGCTCCTTACACGTTACATTCATTCAGTTCAGAAGCAGAGTAAAACCCACACAGTTTCTGTGAACAACGCATGGGGAGAAAGCCAAAACTGAGGCCCCCCTTCCCCTAGGGCAATAGGAAAACTCATACAGAAAAAATGAGACATGGATTTATGATGAGACTAAAATGCCAAAGATTGAGGCCTATTATGCTCTTCCTTGAGAAAGAAGAAGATGAAGAAGTTGTAGATTCAGGGTGCAAGCTGCTTGCCAACAGGTAGTTTTAACTAATACAAATCAGAGATAGATAAAAAAAAGTGTATTAGCAAATACCACTGCAGCTGTGTATGAAGCAGTGACCGATACAGTACATTCAGCCATAAAATTTGCAGCACAGGCATTGGATGGCTATCAGTCAGGAAACAATCTGAAATATTTGTGTTAAAATCTCCATTTTATGCTCTTATTTTATGCCTACTACATTGGGACCATTGCACATAAAAGACAACTGCTTAAAAGAAGTCAAATGTCTGGTATGCTGTGATAATTTGCAATTTTGTAAATACTGAAGATCATTGTTCTACTATGCAGTGGTATTCAGCATTAAAAAAAATAATTTCCTAACACATTCTTACCCTACAACAGTGTTTTTAACCCATTAAAAACATACATATATATTCCCTTCAATGTGAGTTTTGTAGGGATGTTTTTTAACCTATAGTTTGTTTTATGCCATGACATACTGAAATTCAACACGTGTTCAGTGGGATAATTAGCAAATATAGGAAGAAAAAAAAATCTTTTCTTTGTATCCACTCCAACTAAATGCATATTTGGAAAAAAAAAAATATTTCTTTGCTACTTGTTTAACATTTAGACTAATCTATTGCAGGGTAAAAAAATCTATGATGAGCTATTAACAGAAAAAGGGTTATAGACAGTTAAAAATACTCTAAATTATGTTTCATTATTTTTAATAATCTGTTTGAAAAACTTATGTAGAACAACATATATGCATGTACATATATTACTTTTTTTAAAAAAAAATAAGTTTGAGAAGATAATTCTTAAACTCCATTTTCACATGGGATATAAGCTCAGGTCCCATGGCTACTAGAGATTTAGAGCTAAGGCAGCTTTACTCTTCCCTTTCCCCTTTTCAGCTGTTAGAGCACTTTAACAGCTCCCTCCAGCTGGGTTCAGGAGCAACAATCAACACACTGCAGAAAAGGCTGCAAAATCTGATACCCTCTTTTGTAGCCTGTTTCCCTGAGGCCAAACTGTAGAGTTTTCACATGAATTAGGGTGGGAGGAAGAGAGAAAAGAAGGGAATAAAATGGAGATTTTTAGGACTAGGTCCTCCTTGCACACAAGGAATAAAGTTGGTTGCCATCGCCCCGCAGCAGCACAGTGCCTCCCTGTCCAGCCCAGGCTCAGCAGGGCCACGAAGTAGGGCTGCCACTGCTCTGAAAAGCTTGTTTTTCTGTTTTTTTTTTTTGTTGTTGTTGTTTTTGTTTAAAAAAGTATCTGTTTTCTTCTTTTTTTTTTTCTATCTAATCGTCTGATCCTGAAGCTTCCCAGTGAAATTCAATCACATTGTCAACCTTTTTCCTAAAACTAGCAGTGCTCAAAAGAAACTTTACTTTTGCTGAAAAGGAACAGTGAGATTTTACCTAGTTGTTGTTCTCCAGGAGTAAGTATCACAGGGAGTTACTGTGTTCAGTACCCAACCTCAAGACACTCCAGTCCGAGACTGAAACTGTATTAAGGGCTTCTGCAAAATCATCACTTCATATCTTAATAATAAAAAAGCGAACAGCTAGCTAGTGATCAATGAGAAACAAGTGGGAAACGTGCCAGATATTGTTCAAAATGCCTTAAAACAAATGGCGCTATTGTCTATATTTGGAAACTATTAAAAACCATAAACCATATACACAGAAAATTCACATTTAGACTTCACTGTTTTCAAAGGAAATAAGTACAGATAAGCTACAAGGATAACATATGGTTTGGATATGAATGTGGTTTACATCTGTTACTGGTTAATTAGTTCAAACTTTACCCACACTGGAGTTTTGAAGATGCAGAGATACAAGTTAAATAAATGAGCCACATTTTACAGTACTGAACAGAGCCACAGACCTAAAATTATAAAATCCAACTGAGTGGTCTTGCAGCCTTTCAGAAGTGTCTTTTTTTAAAAAAAAAAAAATGAGTACTTTTCAGTGAATTGGGCATGAACACTCGCAGACAAACTGGGTCTTAACCCCAAGAATTTGCCATTATCTAAAGTAAATCAGCCAGACGCACCAAGTCTCAGTTCTATCACTACTGCAACCCAGTTGATGGCATATAGTTGCTTAACCAGTCATTAAATAGCACATAAGATGGTAAATCAGAATTTTTTAAACTAGCCAACATTTAACTTCACCAGAGTTTCATTAACACACCTTTCCAGATTAGTAAACATAATTTTTCTGAGGTATATTCTCCACACTTCTGAAAATGTAATGTGAAATAGTTTGGGGTGCCCTCCCTCCAAAAAGAATGCACCTATTTATCATCACTAGGAAAGTAAAAACATTAGATTTCTTTTAAAGAACACTTTCAAAATGACTCCTTGTCCTTACTTTGGCTACTTATCTTTATTCTAGCTAAAGAGTTAAAACATTAATGCATGCTCAGTAAAGGAGGTGGTACCTTGTTACAGAATTAGCTTGTGTTAATGATTGTTTCTAGGGCATAACTTTGCATCTGCAGGCCCTGTTCCTCCATTTTCTGTATACATAAAAATAATAAACATAAAATAGCAGTAAAACAGATTTCAAAATAAGGTACCACACTGATCATATGTGATGAAGACATCCCTTTCAATCTCTCCTTCACACAAGCCTCTCTAAAAATAAATAAACAAACAAACAAATAAATGAAAGATAATTATAGAAAGATACTTCAAAGTAAAATCTACTTATTTTTAAGTAGCCTTGGCTTTTGGGGGCTGGCGGGGCTGCTTTGAAGCATATTGTATAACCCTTAGAAAATCTTCTGTCAGCTAAGTCAGGTCAACCATTTCTGTGGATTGCTGCTGCAAAAACAAATTGGAAAAATATGACTTCCCAACACTTCTAATTCAATTGTGGAGAGCTGACTAATACAACATTACATTTTAATCATCTTCCTTTTTAATAGTACCACATATACCTTTTAAAAAGTAAATCACTGAGTAATGGCAGAGACTTTCAGCAAAAAACACAAAATAAAAAAATGATTTGAGTGAGGCAAGAATGATTTGCTTCCCATTTTTTCTGCAACCTCAGTATGTGGATTTTGGAAACATATTTAAGCTCCCTTTCTTATTGTATCTATTCCACATCACTCTTATTCAGTTAACTAATATTAGTTTAGGTCTTTCTTTTTTTAAAATACTCACTGTTTTATATTAACATTAAACGATTACTATAATCCTCCTCAACACAGATTGTTGTTTCAGATTAGAAACAATTCATATTGACAGCATCATTCTCTACCTTTTAGGAAGAAGCTGCTTTCCTTCCACAATGTTCCTTCATGAACTCCCTCAGTTGAGTTATGAAAATCTTTTACAGCAGTTAGTCGTTTAAATAAGATACAAATGAGAAAAGCTCAGTTTCTCTCCTGTACAAGCGTCCTCTCTTTTTTTCCTTTTGAGTGTAAGAATCAACAATAGCAAGTTCTGAATATTTACACTGCAACCCAATCCTCCTGATCCACTAACAGTGGTAACTGATACCTCTTTGTTAAATATTGCCAAACCTCTCATGGACCCATCATATGTTGACAGTTTTACAGGATTACTAGCGCGGTTTTGCAGCAATAGGACACTGCTATAAAACTGTGCCTTTTAGTCTTACAGTCATCAGTGCCAGTAGACGTGTACTCATCTGTGTACTATACTTGAGCAATACCCTGAGCCTTCAGAATTGCCTCATGAATCCAGGCAATTCTGCATGCTCATATCTGCTAGAGACCTCTAGGTGTACCCCAGGTCACCCGTGGAAGGAAAAGATTTGACTGCAAGTGAAAACAGCCATTTAGCTAACTTGGTCATAAGGATGCCATGTTGCATCTCAGCCAACCAGAAGCTTTACCTACCTACCTCTAACTTCCGAAATAATATTCGGTAAATGAGCACATCACAGACCTCACTTTGTTATGTCCATAGATTATGATGGCTCAACAGCTTCAGCAGCAGAGAGTCACAGAAAAGGAGACAAATTAATTAGAAAAAACAATCTTACATTTTCTTACATGATCGAACAGGTACGATGAGGCACAATGTCACAGATATATCTAGTACAATATAATACTCCAATAGCATTCCCTTCACAGCCTTATATCCCAATCTCCAGGCATTGCCACATGAGCTAAACCACTTCAGCCCAATGAACAGAAGTCTTTGTGCCAGCCGTTCCCTGAGTTTTAGATCTCCTCCTCTGCACACACTGCTTGTGGCATCATTCTCACATACTGCACTGTCAGATTTGCAGACTGAAGAGCAAGAAAAGGGAAGGAAGAGCTCCACAAATTGAGTTAGTAGTCACGAAAGCCAGAGAGGTTGTACCTATAAACCTCTTAATGTTCCTAACTTGTCTTTGCTACTGCCTTAGTCAAAAGCAAGGAAGATAGCTGTCTAATAGAATTCTAAGTCTGCTCTGGTCTTAACAGAGCTAATCTAATACATCATTTGCACCACAGCGTTATTTCCTCTCTCTCTCCTTGCTCCTTCCTTTCCTCAAAGCAAATGAAACTGTAGAGCCCTTATAATACTTATCCTATCTCACTGCAATGACACAGACACTTTTATGGACTGAATGCTTATTCAACATCTCGGCAGTAAAATTCAAAGAAAAGTGATAAAGAAGGTTCTAGAAATTGAACATGTTCCCCCCCCCATGAACATTTTTTTTCGAAGAGAACGTTGTTCATAACAAAACACCTCTTGAAAGTCCAGGTATCAGAAGTTCCTTCTTGTTCTTATTTGCAGCTACAGCACCTACAGCAGGGCTACGTAGGAATAGTGAGCAAGTTCTGCTGTTCTTGCACTCACACATGTTTTACTGCCTCAGGAAAAAAAGGTGATGTAGTAACAAAATAGTTTCCTTAGCAACCAGAAAGCAATAAGACACACCAGATATTCAAGAGCATTTCATAAGTATACTAATGATGAAATGAATAAAATAATAATGCTGATCACTAGGTACTGGAGATTCCATCCTCATACTAAAGCACTACATTTCTGTCAAAACTGTCTGAATCTGGGTAAATTGCTATAGTACCATTAAGATACTTCCAAACAGTAGTTTAGGAAATGAATCCTGTCTAGTCTGCATGAAAGTCTTTAAAATATGCACATATTTATGAGTCTCGTCCTACATGCATAAATCTACCTTTACAATTTCTGGAAAACACTGATGAACACTACTTAGAAGACAAGAAATGTACAAAGAAAGAAAAGGAATGAATTTACATGGGAATTTACTGTGTCTGCAGGTCATATAAAAGAACCCAATTTTTTCCCACAATTAAATCTATAGTGTTATCACGACAATCAGTTTATTTTAAGACTGTCAACCCAATATATAAATTTCCTTTTGTGCTTGAAATGCCTCTATCAGATAAGATAGCTTTTGTTTAAACTGCTTTTTTGAGCCTTTGCTTTGGGGGTTTTGAATATACACAGTGAAGTAACTGGAGATTTCCTACCCTGTTTTAAAATGTGTTTCTTCTGTCTGTTTGTATTTTGTAATTTCCTGTCAAATAACCTCACCATAATTAACTTTCCTTGCTCCAACCTACTTTTTTTTTTCTTCTTGTTCTTCTTCAAGCCATTCCCACTTCCTGAGGATGGTAATAAAATGCTGATTACATTCGGCTGTTATCTGCCTTTTCTTGCCCCTCTCTCTCACTCCCTTTGTCAAAGGCAGCACTCAGGTTTCAGGTCTTCATGGACTGAGAAAAGCCCGTAACAGGGAGAGGAAGAAAATTAGACTTCAGGAACCCAGATTCATTAGAGTTTATTGGGTCAATCAGCAGCTGGACCAGAGCCAGACAATTAGGTAGTGCTGCCCCTGAAGCCTGAACGTGTCGTGCTCTTTCCAAAGCCAAGTGAACTCGGTAGCAGTCACTGTAACCAGCACACGTCGTCGGCATGATGCGCTGCTCTCTGTTGCGGCCGTGGGGGTAGAAAGAGGAAAAGGGAAGCAGTAGTGTGCTGCTGCTTCAAATCAGTTTAAACTAACTGAAGAACAAGTTGACTTAGCTGATTTATTTTCATTAAGCAAGAAGCTGCCCAGTTTTGCAAAGGATTTTCTTTCTCCTGTCTCTGCTAATTCCTACGGAGAGAGTTGTATTTCTACGGAGAAAGCAATGCATCATGATACAACATCTATAAACCTTCTACCTTTCTTCTCTTCATCTATAATCCATTAATCTCTTCCATTTATCTTCAGCCATGCATTTCTTTCTCAGCTAAGCTCAGTCCTCATTTACCTCTGTATCTTCCAACGCTGCCTCCCTTCGACTGTCCAGAAGACCACTATCCTACCTATTGAGAGTTACTGTATTTTCCTCCTTTCCCTTATCTATAAAGCCATGGCAAGCATAGCTTGAAGCCAATGAACTCACTTCCTCTCTTCCAACTGTATCTTGGATTACTTCCAGTCCAGCTTCCGTTGTTTCCATCTGAATGAAACTGTTCTCACTAGGGTCTTTCATGATCTCTTTCTGGCCAAATCTCAAGGATCTTCCTCTCTCCTCCTCCTGCTTGGCCTTTCTGGTTCTTTTGATAATGCTGATCATCATCTCTGCCCTGACACCTCATCTTCACTGAGCTTTCAAATTACATCATTATTTTTCCTGCCCATGATTGTTCTTTCACTATGTCCCCTGAATGGCCTGCCCGATCAATAGTGCTTTTGAAAGTCCTGTCCTTGACACATTCTTCTCAGTTCAACACCTTTGGGTGATCTCATCAGTTCACAGACTTTAGCACTCATCTCTGTGTTGATGGCTCAGATGCAGTTTCATGATTGTGAAATCCATCTAAGATGAGCTGACAGGAAGGTGATGGTGGAAAGGGACAGGAGGGGCTATGACTACTCCTGCCAGGGGCAGCACAGCCTTACATCAGCCCAAGAAGTTCATGAAACCACATCCTCAGATATCGCTTGCCTTTCTAAACTATCTCCTTCGCATCCATTTTCATACCTCATTTTACTCCCAATCTTTCCGCTTTAACCCTTCATCACCAACATAAACTAAACTTGCCTAACAGTGAACTCCTTTCCCTCTAAAACGTCTTCCTCTCCTTACCACTGATGCCAATAGTGACTTCAACACTTAAAACAGCAAATTTGAATTACTTATGACATTCCCCTCTCATTCTAACACATCCATCTGCTTCCTTTCAAGCCCTTTCATTTAATCTCACTAGCTAAAATCTGAGTACTTTATCATAACCAGTCTGACAACAGCAGTATCCTCTCAAGTCTCCCCAAAATACCACAGCCTTAAGTCAGTGTATAAAAGCTGAACTCATCTTCCCTTCACTGTTCAATCAGAAAACCCGAAATATATTTCCTCAAATAATTCCTAATAGGACAACAGAAAAACACTAAAAATGAAGGACAACTTTTTATAAGTCTGATATACTTGAAACTTCTCTGACCTGAGCGATGATCCTCAAGAACCCACAGCATTAACTAGTGTAACAATGCAAAACTACAAAACAGTCCCATTCTAGAGAACTTAGGCAGTTAAATATAAAGCAGAGAGGCCCAGCACAGAGAACAAGTGTTGGTGTTTCTGCTAAAAATACTTGCAGTCATACCTTTAGATTTCAAGCAAGTATTCTCTGATAAAAAGGTTAGCTATTTCGAAGCTGTTTAGGAGTATTGTCAATTTAGGTTTTGCGTCCACCACATTCAGATTTTTCTGCCATGCTGTTCCCCTTGCCACGGCCACAGTAGATCAGGTTTAATCCCTGAACCAGCAGTTCCATTATGCAGCAGCCTTCCTGTTGCTCAAAATTTACTTATATGGCTAGATATCCGTTTTTTTCTCAGTATCTAACCATTATTGGCAAGCTTGAATTCAGTCTGAATTCTCAAAAATCTAGCTTTCACCTTTCCTCATAACTTTTTCTCCTTCCTTGGGACACAAAATACAGCCTGCGTGAATAACTCTGACTTGCAAAAAAAAAAAAAAAAAAAAAAAAAAAACCCAAATTTCTGCACCATTCAGGTCCCTGAACTCTTTGGTGAAGCTGATTTCCTTAGGTAGCAGCTTGACAAATTCAGGTTTACTGTCTTTCAGTGAGAACTTTAATTAAGGACATACTTTTAATCTTCCATTTATTTTAATTAAATCAATTCCCCCTCACTCGACATGAAGTTACATCCTGTAGCTAGCTCTTGTATGATCTCATCATTAGTTGCTGAAACCAGAACAGATACTCTTTCATCCAGGATATCCTTTCCTGATTTTTTTTTAATGATACTTTATATTGTCAATGCTCAAGGACAACCTACCATCTTCTATTTTTGTTTTTCCTGAACATAACAGCTCATTCAGTACCACTTTTCCAGCATGATTATTCTGCTGTGTCCTGAATTCCCAGTTTACACTAATATTTCAAATTCCCCCATGCTATTAAAGTACAAATTTTCCCCTTACTTTTTACTGACCACAACCCACTCCATTGTCAGGTCAGACACAGACCTTTTACTAACTGTCCTGTTGATCTGATTAATGTCCCTATCACTTTTATCACTTCCTTTTTTTCCTGCTGTCCTTCCTTTATCCATTATTGTATCTTCTTCTACCTTTTCTACTTCCTGCATACTAAAACCAGGCATGAATATTGTATGAGTATCTTCAGATCTCTTCCTCTTATTTCTTAATGCATTCAACAGCTATAACAGACTTAATATCAAAGACTACCACCTCGCGTAGTGACATGAAGACTCATTCCTTAAGAAAAATTCTCATTTCTTGAATGTTTCTGAGTAGAAATCCTACTGCTTTCCTCACATTTTTTCCTTTTTTGCCCATCTACATGCCTTCTCTATTGAGTGCATGAATTCTGACCACCTGAGTCCAAATTTTCCCTACAGAAATCATGGTAAAAATAGAATTAGGAAGAAATCTGCATATGCTAATAACTCTCTCCTCCTAAAAAGAGCAAAAGCACAAAAATACAGAACTGTTGCTCAAAAACATAGCAAATAAGTAAAGGGGGTGGTCACTGCAGGCAGATCAGAAAGAAATAGAAGTCTAAAAACT
The DNA here is from genome assembly GCF_028389875.1 of Rhea pennata. Taxonomy (NCBI): domain Eukaryota; kingdom Metazoa; phylum Chordata; class Aves; order Rheiformes; family Rheidae; genus Rhea; species Rhea pennata. Next base: position 91,601,196 of record NC_084664.1, read on the forward strand.
TAATAAATTAACGGTCTACCTACATGCTGTCTGTAAAGTGCTTTTAAAGTAGAGTTGATTTGTGTTTAAGGTGAATGGAAAGTGAATAGTGAGAAGAGAGGATAAAATTAAAGATGATATGATCGTAAGATTTTTAATAGGAACAATCTAAAGGAATATTAACAGGACAAGAAAGCATATTGCAAAGCCAAGAAAATTAATATAGCAAAGATAGAGGCATAAAGTGATATGAGACTGCACAAGAATTTTAGCTGCACATGCAGACAAGAAATGCCTTTTCTTCAAAGGTCTGCAAAAATCAGGTAACTTCAAATACCTTTTTTGAGAGAATTTAGAAAGAAAAAATAACAAACTGAAGGTGATACATAAGTCGCAGACTAGAATTCTGTCAAGTAAGTCTAGAAAAAAATGGTAAGATCAGCAGCAGGAAATATCAGAGATTTTGCTTGGGCAGAAGAGGACTAGAATACAAAATATCTGAGACATCAGAATATAAAGTTTCAATACCACCTAATAAAATTACCTAGTAATAAGATACGGAGAGTAAAGGTGAATCTGCAGAATTATTCCTACTCTGAAAGATGAATGTAAAATATTTTTCCAAAGATACAGTGAGCGAAGGAAACAAAACAAAACAGTCTGTCACAAAAATATAGGAAGAACTGTTGACGCTCGCTATAGCAAAAAACCCACCCTTTTATGGCATGCTTTAAGACACTGTTCAGGACACTAAACTTTAGCAACTTTTAGTTGCTAAATATTTCTTATATTTATCATTGAAAATAGTTTGTGTAATAGCAGTTGGAATGATGTTTACCTACAGAATAAACACACAGAAGGATTCAGCACTTGTACCTGAAAAGATGCATGATGCATCACTGCAGAGACATCAGTTTTGTGCCTAGCTCTACTTGAAGGATTACATAATTTTACCTTATTTCTAACAGGGGAAATCTTTAGAATATTTTCCATCACGGTAAGCCTATGAAGTCTAAATAAGCTTCAAATAGAAGTTTCAAATTATTTCAAATTACCAGCTGTCACTCAACAGCTTGGATAAGACTGGAATCCATGGTCTCCTGGCTTCCAAGCACACTTTCTTGCAGGCTTAGGAGTACTGTTTTCTCTTATTTGCCTACACTCATTATGATTTCCTTTCTTGTTGCTTCAAGAAAAAATATATATATACTTTTACTGCTCATCTGTAGGAGATGACAAGAAGGATTAATACTACCAAAGACTTTGCATATGACCTCTTCTTTTACTGGGTGCTGCGTGTCACAGGGGTCCATTAGAGTTGTGTTTCCTAAACTCACTTCAGTCAAGGAATGAACTTTTAAGATGGATAAGCACTCACCATAGCTGCTTTAAACAAAACCACCCCAGTTTGTAAATAAGAAGTGATTAGAGAAACTTGCTAAAGAAATCAGTCACATTAATCAGCTGGTTACAGCAGACTGATGTGTAGCCACTAGAGCTATCTAAACAATTTTGTTAACCTTTAACAGAAATGTGAAGGAATATGCTGCAAAATAGTTCAGCTTTAAATAGCTAGGACATACTCCTTTTGGAGAGGAATTGAGTTCCAAGTTTATTATTTTATTCAGATTTTGCCAGAAAAACTAACCCACAAAAGAGCAATTTATAGTTACAGCACTTCTTTCCACAAGTCTGTCTCAGGCTGCGAAGACGGCCCATGGCAGGACACTGTTTATTCAAAGGGAGATAGCATCAGCCTTTCCTGACGAATCCCAGGTTACTAAGTCAATGTACAAAGTGCAATGAGTCACTAAAAGGCCTTCCAAAGGGTTTCCTCCAGTGCTCCTCCCCCTCCTGTAATAGCACTGATTTTTTTTTTCAGCCAAAAGCCACCACAGAATTGCAGAATGGTTGATGCCATGAAGCAACAGCCAGCTTGTTTCTGCGTTTTCTGCTCGCTCCCTCGGGAAGGCACCCAGGGCACTGGGCCTCTTGCACCCCCGTCCCTGCAGACCCACCTGGCACCTGCTGCTCTATGACACCCCCAAGAAGAGCTCACTGGAGAATTTAGCTCAAGAGGCAACAGCGTAGCAAAAGACTGCGCTGTTAAATCGGCCAGGTTTGATGTCTGTACTCTCAGCTTAGTTCCTAAGGCACCGATTCCACCTGTGTCAGGCACAAAATCAATGCTGTCAGCAGCCCAGAGAGGGATGGGACACCACCTGTATCAGCAACCAAGTTTTAGTACTGCCAGTTGCAAATGCTTAGAAGTAATGAATCTGGACCTAAACCCCCCAAGCAATAACCTCACAAGACTGACTAAAACAACACTTAAAACTAGATTTTTTATTTTACTATTTTTTTGAGTTAAGAGTTTGATTCTTGTTTCTAGATTTTCTTTCACAATCAGCAGAAACAGAAAGCTGGCTTAAAAGAAGGGGAGAAGAATGAGAGCGCAACCTCACAAGAAATATTTGTTGGTTGTTCTCATCCAAAAAGCTGCAGCTCTCAGAGGAGTACCAGCCCCAAAGTAGACTCTGATAATACCATGCTTATTTCAATCATAAAACATATCTTAATGCCTACAAGCATCAAAATCAAAAATCTTAAGAAGAAAACCTTATAAAAATGATCTTGGGCTATCTTTAACTTCACTTAATCCACACCAAGGACAAATTCACCTATTTTTCTTCAATAAAATTCTATTGTTTTCGATGCAGGATCTTAAAAGCTGGCACAAGACCTTCTAAAGCAGGGCACACACATTATCAGATACAGGAAATTTGGACAAATTTGAAGGACTGCATTTTATTTTTCTTTGCGTACATTTGCCTCTTATTTAACCATCAATCCTTGTTTGCTCAGGTAGGGCAAATTTCAGTTTGGAATCAACTCTTACTGAAGTCGAATTCGAATTTAATAGAATTATAAGCCAGAAGGTGTGTGATAAACTCCAGTCTGTTACAATAGCATATCTCAGTTAACTCAGCAGGGACATTTGTTTAAGTGACAAAAGAATTTGGTGTCAATTCCTCTCCCTGGGTAAGCTGCACTTGTTCTTTACAGCCAATGAATAATAAATCAATGCAAATTACATTGCTTTATCACTAACAACCATTTTCTGGTCAGCTATACCACAGACTAACTTCTCCCCCACAGGAGACAAATAACCCCCAATGACTTAATAGGAGTTATTTATAGCCTGCAGGGGAACAATTGGGCTCTAACGTATAATTTGCACTACTATATGTTTGCAGTGAATTTGGCCCTCGCTATCTTTGGCTACAATCAAGGCATAAGCTGCTTTCATCATTAATGCATGATTCCGTGAAGTATTCAAATATCAATTAAAATAATTAGCTATTAGGCAGCTCCCAGTGCCCCACAAGAACTGCCTGACACTTGAGAACTGGGTCACTCATACTCTGTTTCTTAACCACCTGCAGTTTTCATGGTTAACATGAAACTTTTCAGACAGACATCACCATTATCTTAAGCCACAAACAACCAAAGCTAAAGCTGAGCTCCATGGTGGGACAGTAGACACCTTGGGAGGAGAAGAGTTATAACCATCTCTTCCTATTAGCACAGTATAAAGCCATTCTTGTTTTGAAAGGTGCATGAGTTTAACACACTCGGAGCTGTCAGGCAGTTGCACGGATCTGGAGAAACAAGGTTTGATTAAATACTACTGATGGTCAAGTTAGTAGGACCTCCTGTGGTTCACATGAACAAAAGAATGGGATGCTCCTTGAATAGCATGATTTCTGCGAACTCTCAAATGATATACCCTGACAGGCAGCTTAGGATTTACTTTTAAAGCACTAAAGGAAAATATTGCATGCATGCAAATCAAAGCTAAATCTGCATATTCAAAGGATTTACAAGAGCACAGAATAACATATTAAACTGTCATAATGTGATGCAAATCTTCCAGAGTTTGCTTACCAGCAAAGGTTCAGCACTGACATGCAAATTTTAATCTGAAATAAAACTCTCTCCTCATGCAAACATTAAGAGACAGCTCTGATGACATGACTGATCATTAATGACAGTAGTTCTCAAATGAACATAGGGATCAATTGTCCAAATAGGAACATACACCACATAAAGCTTTTGTCCCCATTCAATAAGCAAACCTTGCACAGACCTATGAAGTCCTACGAAGATTTGAGTACTAACAATGACAAAAACCAGCAGTGCCCACGCTAAGGACTCTGTTCCATGACAGCGCGCCCAATATGTCTGGGACAGTTGGAGGAGAGAATAGGGCAAAGAGAAAGAAAGGGTGACACTCCACCAGGCAGCTCTCTACCAGCTATTTCCTACCATGTTACCATCCTCCTGGTACTCCTGCTGTTTTTAGCAGAGTAGCACCCAGGACACTCTGGAAAATCCTCCATCTCTGCAGAGCCAGAACGTTCCTGGCAGGAGCGTTACCCCAACATAGTGCAGCAGGTATGGCAGCAGCTGTGAGACCTTCCCGCCTCCTCTCGCCTGCTGCTCCACAGGAGCAGGCTTCATCTGCTGTGAGGTGGGACGTTATCATTGCACAGATCTCTGTAAATAAAGAAATATGAACTGCTGGTGTCTGGTTAGGCCTGTCTCTCTTTGTGACTAAGAAGTTGCTTTTAGGGCCTGCCTGGCTTGCCCGAAGGCTTCCCAGGGTGGTGTGTAATAAAGATGATTGAAATGCAGCAGACTATGTCAACAGACACTTCCTTTGAGAGAGGTAAACAGGAGGACAATACCTCACTCATCAAAAACAATCAGACATACCTATAGGGTATGCAAAGCCAGCCAAGATCCTTCCGGGTTTTCGCTTGTCTTTCAAAAAGAAAACTTTCTTTTTCCCCTCCATATTTCACATAGAAAGACGAATATGCTGGCAACAGCCAAGATGACATCATATCAGCTGCTCATTTCAGGTCAAATACAGTGCGACAGGAAGCAGAGGGCTTAATGTAAATGTGACTCCCTGAGCTTGGTGCCATTCTCCTCCTCCTTCCCAAACATGCAGTGGTAAAAGACGTCCAACAGAAAAAGCACATTTGGACCCTCGATTTAATGACCAGCCTTCTCAAGAAAAACATTTCTTACAGAAGGAAAAAAGTAGTTACACACCAGACTGCCTCTCTTGATAGCTCCTATATGATAAAGTCCTCCAGTCCCAGAATGGACATGGAATTATCATTCTCCCTTAGTCTACAGGCAGTGGTGAAAACAAAGTAGAAAATAGCAAGCGAGTATTTAGCATCTAGCCATCTAGTTCATAAAGACAAGAATAATACTGTACCCCAGCACAGCACCTTAGTGGCAATCAAGACACCCGAGGCAAATGACCATAGTGAATTAGAAGGTACAAATTGGGACCCATTCAGAAAAATCTTTCATTTTCTAGGGTCCTATTTCTAGTTCTAATTGTAAGAGAAACAGTAGCATTCTCTGATGCCTTTACTGAAAGGTACACTTCTTAACATTACCATCGTTGTTATCAGAGTTCCAGTTCTTCCCATCACATCAGACGGATCAGAAACAACACACTGGGTGACATGGAGCAGCAAGGATGCTAAGAGTCCTGTCAACCACCTTTCCCTCTCCCAACCTACGGTGGAAAGAAGAATGTGATTCGCATCTATTACAAGACAGACCTTGGATCCTCCACTATCTAGTGTTAATCACATTTCCACTCAGGTTGTTTAGTAATTTTCCCTGTACAAAGTGCCATAACTAACATCTTAACAAAACTTAGAGATTAGGGTTGGGCTGCTGTAGCCAAATATGCAACAGACCTTGTTTGTGCTATTTGGCTTTTCCTTGACTCTGACTCTACTCCATGCCTCTGCACCACCATGAGGAAGTTATAACATGACTGAAGTTTACAGCAGCTACAACAAACTGATGCTAAGTATAAAGTTTAATTAGAGCATTTGCCTCTGGTGCAATGCAATAATAATGAAAAAAATGGGTGTTTCTGCTTTCTTCTAAAGCTATCTGTATACAGGCAGGTATAGACAGACCTGAGCTTGCTCTGCCTGTGCTCCGAGCTGGCTCCTGGTTGGAAGCTGTATATAGCTTTGCACTGTAGGCACAGTATGCTATGGACAAGCAAATATGGTCTGCCACTCAGCACACCTAAGCTCCCTGGATGACTGCAAACAGAAATGAGAACAGTGTCCTTGTAGCAAGAAAAAAAAGGTTTTTTTTAAACATCCAACACTTGTTCACACTTGTTCTAAGAAAAACAAGATTGCCGGTAGTACCCTTGTCTTCTCACATGGGTATGGTTTTAGAGTTTTTCTAGCTTGCTGTTCATTATATTTAGGTCATTTGCAAGTATTAAGCTATCATCTGCACAAAGATGATAGCAAGTATAACAGAAGAGTAATAGTCAGAGAGGATAAACCACAGTGGGTAGTGGATTATAATAAAGAACCAGCAAAGCCTGGCTGACCCTTTTATCAGAGTGAGCCAGCTCTTGCTAACACCTCTAAATTAGAGTTTGCTGCCATTTGTTTTACTCTGACTGCCTATTTCAAAAGAGAATCACAGCAAAATAATGAAACACGAACAGGACATAATAAAGGGTGCAAAACTGACAGAAGTGTCTGTTCTTTTCATTAGGAGGTTTACCAAGTGCTTAACAAGGCTTAACTGAGAAAATACAATAAAGTTAAAGGAGCTTTTTGAAGACCTTGGAAAAATTAGGGTTGAGTGTTTTAATATACTTCTGTCCTCTGCCATAAAAAAAAAGAAAAAAAGAAAAAAGAAAGAAAGAAAAAAAAGTCAAATGCTGTTATTGAAGTAGAAAATAAAAGTGGCAGTTTTGGTTCAGACAAAAGGAAGGAGTAACACGGTTCTCCAGAGCAGAGGCAAGCATGGGAGAGCTGACTCGTTTCTAACGCCCTAGAACCACTTGAAGGCACCCACCTTTGGGCACAGTAACAGACCTTTCTCCTTGCTGTTATTTCAATAACTGGGCAGAAGCCAGGTGACTTCCTGCTTTAACCCTTGGGGCAAGTAGCCTTCCTTGCCCTACCAGAGCCTTTATACCGTGCCAGGATGGCTCTTCCTCCCAGCAGGGAGCTGCCCAGTGGGGACTACCAGCTCAAATCCCACATGGGACACGGTGAGCCATCACTGTCTTCTGCAGAGCCATAGGAGCACTTTCCTTAGCAGACTGGTCCCAGGGGCAGCTCCAGTTGCCAGCTCTCTCACATCATCCATATGGCTATTTTAGTGAGTTGCAGAACTCTTAGATTTCTTTGCTTTAATGCCAAGTTTCCAGAGCCTGTCTATTCTGAAGGACACCAAGGAGCTACCTCCGTGCTCTCTTCACTTTCCTGCTTTCGGGTCCAGATTTAGCAAATAGCAGCCCCACAACAAATGGCATCAACTCACCCTTCAGTGCCATCATTTCACTACTTTGCAAGCTGCTAGGCTGCTATTCAAAAACAAAACAGAATATAAATGTAACCCAATTTCAGATGGTTCTGGGAAAGCCTGAATGCTGAAGTTTGTATGTCAGCTTTGCAGCTACTAAGAGCTCAGAAACAAGGGCTGCTCGGAGTACTGACCTAGATTAGCAAGTCACCTGAAAGTTTACAGTAGGAAAATCATATGGGCATATTCCTGTAGCTACATGCGTGTAGTAATTATGGCATAGGTAAGCAATAACACGTGCCCGAGGCATCATACTTGGCAGATATGCATGAGGCTTACGTGCATATCTGAGATTATGGCTTCAGTCTTCAAAGTACCTTATTGCTCAGACAAAATTGGTAGTCTATTTCCTTATAAAAAACACACAAGGATCTACTGCTAAAAAGTGTGCACAGACGCTTATATAACATGAGATTTGAAGTATGGGTACCAGAACTGGGCTGGGGAGGGAAGGGCTCCTACTTAAAACATTTTGCTATTTTGTTTTAAAGTTAGCTTGCTTCAAAGTAGCAGATAAAATTAAGTATTAGTTAAATTCTAAAACTGCTACAGTTGGCCCTGATGCTGAAGGTCTGGTTATTTGGCAGAGACCACTTGAAACTCTTGAAACCTTGAAGAAACAGGGTTCATTTTAATACATCACTCCCTCAGATGCTTTCAGTCCTTCAACTGAATCAAGAAAATCCATTGCAACCATGTGATTGGTGCCTGTGGGCAAAGATTCACTCATGGTAATTCATGACAAAATCAATAATAAATATTTCCAGTTTATATGATTTTTTTTTCAAAATAGGTCTGCATTTTACAAAGATACATTTTTCTGAAGATTGGTTTCTAGCTGAAAGCAACAGCTTCAAAGTAAATGCTTCTGTGAGAGTTGTTATAACATTCGAGTTCTTACGTGATCTTCAAGGCTGCAGTGTGACCTAGGAGGCAGCCATAACGAGACACAGACAGTGAATAAAGCACTGATTTAATTATGATGTTTGATATCTTATGACCTCATCCACTAGTGTTTATACTAATGTAGTGCTTGAGGTGCTTTATCAATTTATGGGAAGGTATGGTCTCCAGCCTGAAGAGCTTACAGTCTCAAAGACAAAAAGCAGATGAAGGGTGCTCTCTTCCTGTAGTGTATCATAGGTTTTGAAGCTTTGCTCTTTTGCATCAAGTCTTCAATATGCATCAAGTGTTGGAGAGTGGGTTGCTGAGTGATTATTCTATAACCTTGCCAGATTAAATATCTGTTGCACTGCTATCTTCAATTACAGAAGACTATTCCCAATAAGGCAAGTTCCCACACAGAATTAACAAGAAGCAGCAGCAAACACTGTGCAGGGCGGAGGGGAAGAAACACTTAGAATATCTCCATTAAATTCCTTCAGTTTTGGAGATACTTCATGCCACAGCTTGAGCTTTTACCCACTTTCTATCTGCTGCTAGAGAATGAGAAGAATGGGATACAGAGATGATACAAACCATTAGTGCCTCTGAGACTTCCACAAATACAACCGTGCTTCATCTGATTTCCTCAGGATATTAACAGTTGAAGCTCAGAGTTTGGCTAAATATCATTTTTGTCTTATTATGCACTTGTGATTAAGAGTCCCTGAAAAATATATGGTAAAGTAACTCTTTATGGTGTTAACACCATAAAAAGTCCACGAGGAAACAAATAGTTCTTGTATTCAGGGCATCATCTGCCAAAAATGCAGTAAATAAGGCCATACAATAAATGGTGAGAAACAAAACATCAACAACCTACCCCACTCATTAAGCATTAACCATGCTGTGCACTGAATGATATGCAGGTCTTGTAGGAAAAAAATGGCATGCAATCCTCTAATTAAAGGCAATCAAAATGAATATTTACAAGGAGGGTGAAAGAGGAGCTTCAATTCGAGAATTTTCTAGCCTCCAAAACTTGATTTTGCAACCTTGAAGTTCAGCATCGTTTAGTAATCTGGTGGCATAACTTAAGACAGTAGCTTACTTTACTTCTGTACAGGAAATCCACAAAACATATGCATATCTAATTGACCCGCTTTTACCCACACTAGGTATGTTCACACGTATAAGACAATTGCTTTTGCTGAAGCCTACCATAACAACCAGATGCAAAGACAGGTTAAAGAAAAGATCCCCCAGCTCTGTTTAGTTTTAAGATAGTTTTGGAATAGAAACACAGCTTCAGTACATGCTGCTTCTTAATGCAAGTTTTTCCCAGCTACACTGGAGTTTAAAACCTCTACTTAAAAAAAAACAAAACACTAAAAATAAATGAACAAAAAACCCAACAAAAGCCGCCCTGCAAACAATGATAAAAGATCAAAGTATAGAGTATAAATTAAATATATTATTAATGGAGAAAATGTATTCTCTCTCTCTCTCTCTCTATATATATATATATGTATACACACACACACAGAACTGTATGTGTTTGCGCACATGTGTGGGCACACGTGTGCGCACACTTTTGGAAACCTTTACAATGGCTACCAACCAAAGCTAACCATTGAGAAAGCATTTGCCTAGCAGAGCTGAAAAATAGCTGAGACACACCAACAGTAACATGTTTTCATTTTCTTTTCAAACTCTGGTACAAATTCAGCTAATATCACTTTGAATGATCTCATGCTGGGATAGGAGCCAAAAGTTTCACTTGAAATCTTTTTGGTTATCAGATCTGGAAAGCTTTTCAATCACTTAAGTTTGAGAAGCGTTGAAAAAAAATAAAAAAAAAATAGACAAGAGATAAAAGGCCAGGGGCTTGAAACATTTATCACTTCATCATACTCTTCCATTTGATGCTAGGTCAGCATCTTTACAGATACAGGGGAATGCCTGCAGTACCTAAAATTTAAGAGGTTAGGAAAAAAAACAATTAACACATGTACAGGGTTAGAAACAGACGCCGAACAAGAAGGCCGCACAATCCATATGGAGTACAAGCTCCTAAACTAGCAAGTCCAGGAGCGGAAACACTCCTAGCCATGCGAGGGGATTTCCAGCCTTGGCTGCCAGCTGTGGAAGGTCCCAAAGGCTGGAGCTCGTGAGCACGTAGGCTTTGCGCGGGCCCCGCGAGCATCAAATCGGCCATACGTGTGCAGTCGCGTGACAGTAACTGCGCAGCACGTGCAGAAAAAGCCCGACTTTTCCCCAAAGCAGCAGGACCTAAAAGCTGATCTAGCTCTAACCCCAGCCCTGCCCAGCATCCCAGGCTTGACTGTAGCACAGCCCAGCCAACAGCGTCTACCTCTTAGTGCTCCCAGGGACCATGCAAGGACAGATCAGTGTTTTCTGGCATGTACTAGCGTCGTCAACTCCAGTCTCCTTCTGGTAAAACCAATATACCCCACTCTTCATAAACACAGTTAAAGCCAGGAAAAAACAGGCACAAGGTAAAAGCTGTCACTGAATACAACCTGCCACCAAACACATCCACAAGCACAAAGTGCTCTGCACCTTGCCAAGCCGATCATCGTTTTGAAAGACTCGGCCAATTTATGAGATACTAGGGCAGCCTTGGACCTGCTCTGGTTTCAGACAGGAGCCACAGGAACAATCAAGCAACAGCCCGCCTACCCATTACAGGACCAAGGCTGCTCACGCAAAGCCTGAATCTGTAAAGCATTTACAGCCATTTAAACCTTTCCCTCAGCAATGAGCACACAGGCTACCATATGACTTGACTTGCTTATGACAAACTTTAAAAATAAATTTTAAAAACATTATTGCAAGTCTTACCCTAAACCAGCCAGCATATGAAACACAGGAAAAACAGCATATTTTTAGAAAGCATCACAAGAAACTCAGGTGTGGGTTTGTAGGCTCACAGTTACTCAGTTGTATGACTACTGGCATTCCCCCTTAATCAAAACATAGAAAATACAGAAAGTACTATCAAAATGTTTCTACTGCTTTCCCACACACACATTAAATAATTCTCATTGTGCATGCAAATAAATCCAGCGTGCTTTTTCATTTCCTTACCGAGGAAACTTGATTTTTCCCCTCTCTAACAGTAGTTGTCTTTCATAGTATAATGGTGGACAAAAATGAGAAACCTAGTAACTGAATCTTACTGCTTTCTGTCTTTCCTGACGCAGATCCCTTCTTTCTCATTACCTTCCAAAATTCCACTTCAAAAAGCCTGGTCTTTTATTATTGCCTGCACATTTCTCACTCCTTTGTTCTTTTCTTCCAATTCAGAGAAGTCTTACTATGGCTCCTCAATCTTATTGTCACCTTTTCTCTCCCACCCACTGCAGGGGAGATCTTTTCATACTTACGTACAAATACAACCCACCAAGAAACATCTATGGTGGAAAAATGTTTGGCATACGCAGTTAAACAGAACTATTCCCATCCGCTTCATGGCATCTTTTCACCCTTTCTTCTATTTCCATGCTTCCTTCCATCCTCCACTGAACCCTAGATGCTCTGAGACACCGCTGACCCTCACTTTGTGTAGGTGCCAGTCCCTCTCCACCCTCCAAGCACCAAGACACTTTCCTACCTCACTGCAGCCCACTCCATCTCTCTGTACGCTACCGCTTTCTCTCCAACATACTTCAACCTTTTTCACACTATTGCTTCAGGCAAATGCCTCAGACTTCCTCCCAACCACCTTCCACAAAGCGATGTCATTGTCATAACCATTTTCTTCTTCCTACATGTTTCCTTTGGGCTTAAGGATCATGGCAACATCTCAGCTCTGTCCCCCTGAACTAGACAAAAGTCATGACCAAATCTGTCTTTATTTTGGTATTGCCTGCCCTCATGGGTGTAGTGGGAAGACTCACTTAGGAGGTCACCCTAAGCCTACACTGGATGGCTTCAGGCCTGCAGAACAACTTATAGAGACGAAATGAATCTAAGCTGTAAGAAGCTTTAAATTAATTCAAAGATACTGCTGCTACACTGTTTACTCTTAGAGCTCATTTTTACTAGTTCTTAACTATTTATTGTTGTGTCACAGCTTGATGCAACAGCTGTCCAGTCAGTGATATCTGTAATAAAAGCTCATCTTGTTATGCATTGCTGAGCATCAGTAGCTACTCAGGATCACATAACATGCTCCTCATCTGCCTTTATAGATGGAGAAGTTAGAATCCTCTGTGAAAAGCTGAGCATCCTTCACCTTACACTTTTACAACAGAAATAAGGTCTACTTGCTTTGAATATGTTTTACTGAAAAATACTGATTTATTCACTGATCAGAACCAGGAAAAGGTTACTCAGAAAGATGGAAGAGGTAAGAGTCAATATTAATTCCACAAAATCACATGCCCTTTTCTAATAATAGCCCCACATATCTACAGTCAGAGCCAAGTAAAAAACCTGACACGAACTTCCATCTTTACCTTTTTGGGGTCTTGTTTCCAGTTCTCTCTTCGCCTCTGAGGGAAGGGAAGGAACAAGGGAGCAAGGGAAAGGGAAATTCAAGTGCAGCTTCCAATTGCTGGAAATAATTATTATATTACCTCCCTTCCAATATGCTTTACAAGTCGCCCAGATGCAGTATGGATGGATCTGGGGCCTATGACGATATTTTTGTTTCACTAACAAATACAGCAGAAACCTGATAAAACTCCACATCAAACTCTTCTCCAGCTGGGGTTTTTCAGTTCAGAATTGCTTCGAGAAAGGCTAAATTCATTTCGCCAGTTCAGACTTTTTTGACTTTGGGCAAAAAGCAACTAAAATATAAAAAGTTCTATACTGAAGAGAGTTTTGGAAGGCTGGGAGGGGGAAAAAAAACAGCATGTGATTTATAGAAACCTCATGTCACTCTTTATGGAAACCCTCCTGTTACTAAACAGGAACAGAAAACTTTGAAGTCTGGTGTTTGTAATTAAAGGGTGTGTCTGCAGTATCTGAATTTTCTTCTATTCTTACTTGCAGCCATCTGAACTGTATCTTCCTGTTTTGACTAAAAACTTTCTGAAGTAAGGCCTAAGTTAATTACAAATTATCCCACAGTTCACTCACCTATCCTTCCTGGAGCAGGAAGGAACCAGGTTCAGAATTCTCCATGTAAGTCCTTCAATCACATTCACATTCGTATTTCAAAAATGGAAATCCTTCCTCTGCTATGTGAATCCAGCCTGAAAGAGAAAGAACAGGACAGAAGTATTCAGTAACTTTATGCAATGTACTGATAAGAAACTATAATAATGCACGCTTTAAAACAATTAGACACTTTATACTGTATTATGTCTAGTAGACAAATCCTACACACTGCTCTAAATCAAGGTTAAATATCTATAATAAAAAGACAAACAATACAATGTTTTTATAAAACTGTATAATCCTTTATTTCAGGATTTTTCACGTTCAGTTACAATAAATCCCAGTTAGGCATTGCAATCTCCAAATCCAAAGTTTCTGTCAGGATGCTTTCCTTACAAAAAGCTTTCTTTGAAAAGTGAAAACATAACCTGTAATGTTCTCTTAAAACAGATTCATAAGAAATAAAATTTATTAATCTTTCACTCTATAAAAGGAAGTCAAATTGTCAGTGGAACACAAACCTACCCTCAGCATTATACTTTCCCATTCTCTGCAGCTTCTATGGTTAAAGCTTTCAGTGGCTTGCATTTATTTGTTTTAAGGAACCAGCCCTAAAACTAGGGTAAATGTGCTATGTAGAGGTAGTGGAGGATCTCACCCTGTAATGTTTGCAGAACACCCCAGACAATCTCAGCAGCACAGCCCTAACATTGCCCTCCCCCCTTGCACAAAGGGCACGCAACAACACCTGCCCATTGAGACACAGTCTAGAGTGGCAGATACACTGGGTTGGCAATTGCAGTTTTAACAAGCAGAATACAAGAGTAAGACTTCAGCCTTAGTAGGAAAATACTAATAGAAGATCCAACTTAATAAATAAAATTAAGTACAGAAAATTCAGTACCTGTGCATTTCCCACGCAAATTTTATCTCATAAGGATATGTTTTCATATCATTTATATGTCTTATTCCTATTTTTAAAGTAAATTTTTATATAGAATCATAGAATCAGTAAGGTTGGAAGGGACCTCTGGAGATCATCTGGTCCAACCTTCCTGCTCAAGCAGGGTCATCTAGAGCAGGTTAGACAGGGTTGCGTCCAGACAGGCTTGAAGATCTCCAGAGAAGGAGACTCCACAACCTCTCTGGGCAACCTGGTCCAGGGCTCCGTCACTCTCACAGGGAAGAAATTCCCCCTCACGGTCAGGCAGAACTTCCTGTGCTTCAATTTCTGCCCATTGCCTCTTGTCCTGTCACACGGGACAACTGAAAAGAGTTTTTCCCTGTCCCCTTGACACCTTCCCTTCAGGTACTTATACACACAGATCAGATCCCCCTCAGTCTTCTCTTCTCCAGGCTAAACAGGCTCAGCTCTCGCAGCCGTTCCTCATAGGGCAGGTGCTCCAGCCCTCTGATCATCCTCGTAGCCCTACACTGGACTCTCTCCAGTAGCTCCATGTCTCTCCTGCACTGGGGAGCCCAGAACTGGAGACAGTACTCGAGGTGAGGCCTCCCCAGGGCTGAGAAGAGGGGCAGGATCACCTCCCTCAACCTGCTCCCAACACTCTTCCTAATGCACCCCAGGATACCATTGGCCTTCCTGGCCACAAGGGCACATTGCTGGCTCATGGTCAACCTGTCATCCACCAGCACTCCCAGGTCCTTCTCTGCACAGCTGCTCTCCAGAAGGTCAGCCCCCAGCCTGTACTGGTGCCTAGGGTTATTTTTCCCTAGGTGCAGGACTCTGCACTTGCCCTTGTTGAACCTCATGAGGTTCCTCTCCACCCAGCTCTCCAGCCTGGCCAGGTCTCTCTGAATGGCAGCACAGCCCTCTGGTGTATCAGCCACTCCTCCTCCCAGCTTGGTATCATCAGCAGACTTGCAGAGAAGGCACTCTGTGACATCCAGGTCACTGATAAGTTGAACAGGATGGGAGCCAGTACTGAGCCCTGGGGGATGCCACTAGCCACAGGCCTCCAGCTGGACTCCATGCCACAGATGACGACTCTCGGAGCTCTGCCTTTCGGCCAGTTCTCGGTCCGCCTCACTGCCCACTCTTCTAACCCACACTTCCTGAGTCTATCTAGGAGGATGTTATGGGAGACAATGTCAAAAGCCTTGCTGAAGTCAAGGTACACAATATAGTCCACTGCTCTCCCCTCATCAACCCAGCCAGCCATGCCATCAGAGAAGGCTATCAGATTGGTTAAGCAGGATTTCCCCTTGCTGAATCCATGCTGGCTACTCCTGATCACTTTCCTTTCCTCCATATGTCTGGAGATGCCATCCAGAATGAGCTGTTCCATATAGTATTATTGTAAGTACCTATTTTCTCAAGCTCTGTGCGAGCATACATGCACACCCATGCACTTCTACAGCTTTAACTCCAAATAAACACACAATCTGACATGGAAGAATACCAGTGCAAATAGCCATTCCAGCCTCAAATCATAAAGTTTTAAAGTATATGTCTTTGAACCTTATAGAGTGAACTACAGACACTAAGGCCTATCAGATGTGAAGCATCCAAAGATTCAACCCCATGAATAGCCTTACAGACTCTTCCAATGCACATAAAGTTGAATAAGAGGTCATTTTTGCAAAAATTCCTTATTTTGTCAGCAATAAGCATTTGTTCCCTCTGTTTAGGAATATTAAGTTCCCCCTTTGCCTTTCTCTCTCTCTCTTCTTTACGTTTTTTTTTTTTTAGAAAAAAAATAGTATGAATAAATCACTTGCAGTTGATCAAAATCAGGAAGTATCCAAGTCCTAGCCATCTAGACAGTAGGGTTGTTGTCCAAAAGTAAAAATTGAGAGTTAAAAGAAAGTAAATCATCATCAACATGGAAAAAAAAAAAAAAAAAAAAAAAAAAAGGTGTGGGTGTGTGTGTGGGGGGAGGCAATATCAGATTGCAGCCTCCTAGTCAAAACTACCAGTTGTGTCCAACTCTAAGTATTGGGAAGGGTTCTGCAGCAGGTACTAAGAAACACTCCCAAAGCTATACACACACACACACACACACTGCTATAAGGGTTACAGCTGAGGTCACTGGCATGACAGTCTAGCAGTTTGTGGTTTATGCAAATAGCTGGTCTGGGAACTTGCAATCAGGCTTTATATAATTATGATACACATAGTGCAGTGTTCTCCTGACATGCTGGAAACACATCCAGAATGACTGCACAGGACTTGGGAGTGCTTTGCTTTCACAGACTTCCAATATTTCAGTTTGCACCTGAAGTAGGCACAGCGTCTGCAGGTACGAATTTCTTCCTATTATTTACTTATTTGATTATATGCAGCTGAACATTAAATGCTACACTCAGTTACCTTGCTGAGGAATGCACTGCGCATTAAGCTAGTAATGGATAAAAGATCACTGAACTTCAATTCGGAAAGCCCCACCTTCAAGCCTGTTTTCTAACTTCAGCAGCTAAAACTGCAAAAATTAAAGAGGCCCATAGAAACCCAGGGGTTTTGGGGAGGAGAGAGGAAACCACATGAGTTTGGACACCTTTGGTCACCACAAAAAAAGATGAAACTTAAACAGTGTGTAGAAACCATCAGAATTAACCTTATAATCCTAAAAGCGTTGCTTGGATCCTTGGTTTTCATCATTGGATCTCTCTTTGGGGACCAAGAGAAGGTTCCATGACTTTCCAGGATCTAATAGAAGGAGTCATTATTAGACAACTTGGTCACTTGAAGTAAGTATGGTCTGAAAATGTTCATAATGACTCTCTCTTGGTGCACTCTGTGCTGCCTGCCAAGAACATTTCAAAGCCCAGCTGTCACTGATATCTATGATGCTTCTTCAAATATGCAGAGACACACACCTTAAAATCTGCCAGCAGCTGGTGTGAAGAAGAAAAGCCAGAAGTCTCAGCTAGTGCTAGGAAAAAAAAAATCACTTGAAATATATGCTTTGTTGCTTAAGAGTTAAAAAAACAAAAACGGATGGGCAGAACTGAGGTAGGTTGTTCAGAAGGCAAACCTCAAGGTTCATATTCAGTCTTGAACCCACAGAAATCAAAATGAATCTGGATTCTTGGAACTGGCCCTAAATTCCAAAGGCAAACTATGGACTATTCTCTTCATTTGTGTGCAAGCAAAACTCTACATACAGATCAACAGTGTAACTTTTCTTTTATATAAGATAGAGGAACATAGAAGTTCATGAAAATACATTAGGTAAATAAAATATATTGTGATTAAAAAATTAGGATCTGAAAGTCTTCTTGGTTTCAGGTGTCTAATTCTGAATGCTCTGATGCAAGGTTTATCATAATCTCTGCAAACAGGGAAAGAAATTTCTCTTTTTTTAAACACATTCAAAACAATACCATCTTTATTTAAGATTCAAGATGGCCAGATAGACTATTTCATTTTATTTTTTATGAGACTATGTGCTTACATTTCATGAAGCAGCTGACTAAACTGCATAATTAAACCAAGATGCATGGCTGAGATACTGACACGTAAATCTCCTTCTCTGCATAAGCTGTACCATGCAGGCAACCAACAGTCAGTATCTTTTAATGCTTTTATCTAAAAGACAAAAAATAGAAACCTGGTCAGAAGCCTAGACTTTTTCTTTTCTTTTTTTTTTCTTCCTTCCCTAGAAGTCTGCCAAAGTCACCTGAACACGTTTGTCGGCCACACACACACATGCTAAAAGAGATGCAGCGTCTTACTGGCTCTTGGGCGAGAAGGAGGGAAGAAAAGCAGCGCAGGTTAGCGCTGCGCGGAGTGGCTCTGGCCGTGCCCACGCACGCAGATCGGGGCTGCGCGCCGCAGCTTCACGTGCCAGGACGCGTAAAATCAATTCTAATGCACACAAGAGGTAACTTCAGCGGCAGAAGGTCACTAAATGCCAGTTACTCTGTAACACGGTGCCTTGAAGGAGGACCCGCGTGTACGTCTGCACACACAGGGAGGGAGGTACGTAGAGCAGTCCGTAATTCCAAAATAAGGTAAGGGAAGTCAAACATCAAGTGGGTGTGAAATTTTCACAGGAATGCAAATATATTTCTGGAAATCTGTCAAAAGGTCTTTCCCTACCCTCAAAAGATGAGAAAAAATGGCATGCTTCCCCCCACAACCGGGAGGCCTCCTACAAGAGTACTTTCACAGCCATGGCTGCCGCTCGTTTGGGGGTTTTATTTGCTTGTTTTTTAAGCAAGAGCGTATCGCTTTGTGAGCACAATGCTGACGTGACCTAGGGCTTAGCTACGCTAGGTTCAAAGGATGATATTATCAAAGAAGTGGCAAATTCAGCCATGCTGTGATCTCAGTTGTCCTCAGAAAAAGGGAAAGAAAGAAAACCAGCTGCAGGAACCAAATGCTTCTCACTTTACTCTATGCATTTTTGAAAGCTACTCAGATACTGTGGTGATAATGAAATACGATGGAGTAGATCAGAACCATAAAATAAAAAATCATGTTTGCTTATATCTGTTTAAAATCCTATCCAATACAGCCACAATCTGCTCCTTTTGGAGGTGGGGAGGGAGGCTTGGGTACTTGCTTCATTAGGAAAGACCATATGTAATGTGCGAGCCACAGGCACCTCGGGATAGAAGATGATCTGGATCTCTCCCCTTGCTTCCCCATCAAGAAACACAGCAGGGGAGAGGCAAACCATACAAATCTGGGTCACGTCAATCCAAAGCCCATATACACTGTGACAATCACCCCCACTGCCCTATTTCACGCTGTGATCTCTCGCCCCCACTGGAATGGAAAAGGAGGAGGAACAGCGGCAGCACAAATCCCTCGTCCCCCTCGATAGGGAAAAAGTAGTGCCAAGATTACCCCCTTGATCCAATCACTCCCTGGAGCAAAGAGGGAGAGCTATGCTACTATTTATCCCCCTAGCTCCAATCTCAACATAAAATTAGGGTTAGGGTTGAGAAAAAGCAAAAGCACAGGGTTCCCTGCTGGAGTGTGGTCGCAAAGAGGCTACACAAGGCAGACGTGGGCTGCCCCAGAGAACAGGGCTGTGATAAAACGGGGGGCATGTTTGGAGGTCTTGTCTAGGGCTCTGGGTAAAGTAAAGTTGATATCTAAAGCCCAGAGGGGACCCTATGGAGCGGGGCTGCCCTCTGCCTAGGCGGGCAAGCCTAGCCAGAGCCAGAGCTTTTCTGCCGCTAAACGCATCTCCTGCATGCAGATGAGATGAAAGCTGTAATTTGCCCCTCCAAGCTGCTGTTTCAGGTTGCAAATACCTTTAGGCAGACATCCTAAACTTCATTACACACGACTTGCTTCAGGTTTTCAGCACAGCTTTCCAAAACATTTCCTCTCCCCCCAACAAACCCATTTCTTTCCAAAGGCGGTGGGGGGGGGGGAGAGGGGGGGGAAACAGCCCTGCAGAACTTCAGGAAGTGTGTTCCTAGGTCTGCACTGCACCTCAACCTAGCCCAAAGCCTATAACGACCACGATTGCTAAAGAAATTGAGGCAGACACCCAGAGGTCTTTACGTAAAATCCAGCACTTGCACATTACAACCCAGCAGTTCTCTCTGCAGAGACAACTCCGGAGCAGCCTAGACTTCCCTGCACTGCTGCAGTCTGCTTTATTCAACTCCACTCCTCCAGAAAGTTTTGTTTCTCTGGACTTCTCTGCAGTATTGTTTAAGAATAGAGAAAAAAAATGTATGTCTGTCCAATATGTTGGAGAAACAGTTTCTTAGAAGTTCATTATTTTTAGTTGGCCTATTGTGCAGATACGAGTAAGTGCCTATCTTGGGTTATCTGCCACTTAATTGCTGGTCACAGCCCTGAATTGCAGATTCAACCTCTTAAGACACAAAAAAAACTTTATATTAATTAGCTTTGCATTAGAATTGACTCAAAATGGAAAAGGTGACCTATTTTCTTCTTGCTTGTTTTCTTCTTGATATGAAAAATCTCATTTCTTTACTATAGCCACAGTGCACATGAAATACGTATGTTTTCTGAAAGTTAACTGTAAAACCAGTTCACTAAAACAAGCCTTTCAGATGAAATTTCATTTAAATTGTCAAAAGAAACTACAAAAACTGATTTTACTAAACCTTTGCATCAAAGCTCATCAAGTGCCGGTCATTAAAGGTGCAGGATAGAAGTCTAGAAGTAGAACTTGGAAGTTTGTTCCTTTGAAATTAAAACTAGAATGAACCTGTGCGGGAGAGGAGAAGAGCTGCAGTTTTCACAACTTGCCAGTTAAAGTCAATTTTAAAAAAGAAAGTTATAAAGTGTTCTAAGTATAATCTGTATCATGACTACCAACAGACAAGGCACAGGACAAAAGAAATAGCACTGGAAATGAGAAAGTAATATCAAAACACATCCAAGAATGCCCACACTCTTAAACCCTTCTACTGACCACTAAATGTAAAAATGGCTTCAAGACTGATACTACTTTGATTTTGCCATTATCTGTCAGAATTGGAACTGAATCATGACTCAGAGTAAGGCTAGTAGAGCACCCTGCCCCAAACTGCCAGTGCAAAACTGGTGTTGCTTATAGTCCTCCTGAATTATTCTTTTCTGTGAGTTAGCACTCTATAAATAGAGGAAACTAAAGCAAAAATATATTATGAAAATAATCTATCACATTTTTGCAGTTTGCATTCTTAAAAAAAGAAATGGCGGGGGGAGGGAGGGAGGAAGAGAGTACATGCACCAAGAAAAGTAATGACTGCATGGGCAAATCCATGGCACATTAGCTTCCAGCTTTCCAGACTTCACTGGTAGTTTCTAGTGGTCAGATTTCAAAAGGAAAATAGCTTCCAATGATTCCACCGCTTCCTTTTAATTATGTAGTTTCCTTATTCGTGTAATTAATGTGGGCAACAAATGAGGGGAGAGAGAGAGAGAGAGAAAGATTTATGCATATAGTTGAAGCAAGTCTTTTCTTCACAAAACTGAAAGCAGTATGTTTTACATATAGCCTTCCACAAAAAAAAGTAATTGTAATCATCTGGGGAAAAAGAATAAGAAATTTCATTTGTGTTCAACTACCATTTTTTGAGATATGAAGTATAAATCATTAAAATAGTTATCTCACAAAGACACCATCAGCTTGAGAACAAACCAATTTTGGACATAACTTTTCACCATAGCCAAACCGGTATTATGTGGGACAGAAGTTGCCCTATACTAATCAAACTTCTTATCTGATGTTTATTAGCTCAATTATGTATACCCATACAAAATATTCAGTAAAAGCCTAGGATACTAGGACTCCAGCTTCACCCATTATAGACTTAAAAGTAGGTAAGTAAACTTAAAATTATTTTTCCTTTGAAAACAATGGTAACGAAAACCAATTCACCACGGTGCCTCTTGCGTAAGCTCACTAACATCAAGTTCTATTTAAGTTCTACCTGCAAGACGTCACTCTGATCCTCCTCCTCTGCTGTGAGTTCCGTAACTAGAGTACAAGTTGCCAAACAGAAGATTGAAGCCTTTAACTGAGGAGAGCCTCCAAACTTCTGAGACTGGACCAGCCACTTTATCATTACAAAAACGGTCTCAGCAGAGGAGGAGTTAAAAATATGAAATATTAAATAGCAAGCATTTCTGTCTTAGAATCCAGTACAACAGAGATGAAAGGGGCAGTTTACACTGCTTTGACCCACAGCAATAAATAATAATAATTAAAAAAAAAAAAAGATGATGACGACGACTTGCATTCAGATCATGTTTGGAAATTTTCTCTGGAATTACTATAATAATATATCTCTATTTAACTCCTTTTATGAGTCTGACTAGTATTTTCTGAAAAGAATCTCTTTCAACCAAAGAGGGGAAAAAAAGTCATAATCAGCTGAAACCAAAATGTTTTATGAAAACATAATGGCTCTAAGTAGCTGGTGAGGAAACACAGATCCCAACACTGTGGTTCCTACCAGTTTGTCTTGCAAGCAGAGTCCAGCCTTCCTGCTCCAAAAGCTTGCCTCTACTCTTGGGACTGCAGCAGGAAGCACAGCAAGAATGCAAGAGTAGGGTCCCAGGAGAATGTGACTGTCAGGTCAAGGGGATTTGGAGCCAGTCACCCCTAGGTGGTGAGGTGCGACCTGCTGGAGATATGAAATGTGTGCTAAGCAGCTTATCTTAGCACAAACAGCACAGGCAGGAGCAGAACCATAGGCAAGCTGGTTCATGGCATGCCAAAACCACAGCCACCCACAAACAGCAAGGTAGGGAAGCCACTCGGTCACAGCTCCCCATGGTACAGGTTAGAGGTAAATATCAAATG
This sequence comes from Rhea pennata, assembly GCF_028389875.1. Lineage (NCBI taxonomy): Eukaryota > Metazoa > Chordata > Aves > Rheiformes > Rheidae > Rhea > Rhea pennata. The sequence continues at coordinate 91,623,881 of NC_084664.1, forward strand.
TGACTTGGTTTTTAAATAGGAGGGAAATGAATTAGCTCCAGGATTGGTAACAGTCATGTCAACTTTGCACTGCCTCCGAGCTTTGGTACAGTCCTGCTTTGGGGACCCAAGACAGCATTTCTACCTCACACTACATAAATGCCCCAGCTTACTCTGAGCTAGCCCAAAAACTTCTGGAACAGCAAAGTGCTGAGGAGATGGGTCTTAAGTTATTCTGGAAACCTGGCTTTAGCACCTCTTTGTTGTACTGCCATACTGCTAGATACATATCTATGGTTCAGGAGTGCTTCACAGTCCAGGTAGACACCCCGTCCCACAGCCCGATGCTGCCAGAGATAGACGTGAGCACATTCTGCCTTTCCATCCCTGCTGGGCTCACCCAAAAGAAACCCATGGGAATGAATCAAGTGGGAGCTGTGGTGCGCTCGCACCAGGCACTGGCATCAGAGGAGCCAGAGAGACAACAGGCCCCAAGGGCCGTTCCCAGAGGTCAGTGCAGACAGAGCTTACGGTACATTACAGCAAGAAAAGCTATTTGAACGCCCAAGATAGGAAATAGCTGCTTAAGTTTTTGCTTAGGGGGCAAAAGGAAGAGAGATGCTAGGAAGGAGAAAGAAAGGTTTTTAGCACGGTCAGCGTTAGCTCCTGCAGAGTTAATGTTTTGAAGAAAAGCTTGCCAAACATAACACTATTTTACTAACATGATCAATATTTTTGAAGGAGTTCATTTTTGAAAGGGTTTAATCACAGACCTTAAAAGCATGTGTAAATTCAGAATCAGCGCTAACTCTTGATATTAAATCCTTATCTCTCTTCCCCCCTTCCCAACCCTCCACTAAATACAATCAAGTCCCATTTTACTTCTAGTGCTGTAGGCTTTCTTGGCAAAGACCAGACCACAAAACCTGTCAGAAAACAGAGAATGGAGGAAGGAAGGATGAAACACAGCAGGAGAGCTGTGCCCAAGGCCAATGATTTGAGCACAATTTAGCTTACAGTTAACTCACAGCAGGACTTTTGTAATGTCCTTTATCACCTATGAAGCCATTTCCTCATTACTCATTATCATTACACATAACAAGACAAGGAAAGATGAGTTTGTACAAAATTGAAAACAGTTAACATAGGATCACAAATCAGCATAAGTGCAGTGAATCTGAGAAAAGAAGCAGCTTCTTGTTTATGTTCACCAGACAAGAAAAGAAAAAGCAATCTGCAGCAACAACCCTGAAGATACTGTGCAAAACCTCTACTGGACCCCACAGAGCTCCCCTTAGAGGGCAACCAAGGAGCCCTGTTCAGGTTACATCCACCAGTTCTCACTCTTTCATTTCACATGTAGAATACAAATTTTTATTGTTCCGAGCTTGTCTTGTTACATTTAAATAGAGCAGAAGTCACCTACAAAGAATAACAGATCAGTGCAATATGCATTTCAACTCTTCTCCTACTTGGAACCCACTGCTAAAATATTTGAACTACAAAGGATACAAGAAACATTTAGCTTACTGCCTTTTTTTAAACCACAGCAGGAAGATTCTTTGTCAGCATTATATGGATTTGACTGGACCCCTTCAATAAGGGTCTTACATGGCATTCATTTGTAATAACACATGATAGAAAATAGGCTTCACTATCACAGATAAGAAATCTGCTACTGCAGATAAAGACAATTCACTAATCAAGCTGAGAGTCAGAAATATTTCAGAGACAACCACAGGTCAACATGACATTTCCTCTATCTCATCTCGGACTCTGTAGATGGTAAATGAAAAGTAAGCAGATAACATTTGTGGTGTCTTACTACTGGAAACTGGGTTCATATGCACCTGCAAAAGAGCAAAAAGTATTTGCAGATTGCAAACCATTAGCTATCTTTCTCAACTGAAGAAATTTTCTTCTTCAATGAATGCAAATCTAAAAAGACTATGTGTATGAAGAGTTGCAGAACCTCACCAAATCAGAACTATGTGGAAAAGACAAAAAAAACCACACACACACACACTTCGTATTTCTACAAAAATACACTTCGAGCTTTGGAAACAAGACTAAACTTCTGAATGTTGACACCAAAGTAGACAGAATTTACCTATGAATAAGTAAAAATCTCACTGCAAAACCTGGCCATTAAGCTTCTTCCCTTCCCTTGAAATTCTCTGTATTATTCACTTCTTTCAACTGACCGTTTCTTCTCATTTGACCTGTTTAACCTCGCAGCTTAAGCTTTCCACTGGCAGACCACTTCTGCTGCTCTCTCAGCTCATAGACAGGCTTCCATTAGAGCTATTCTCAGCCTCGAGGAATGTTAATTGTTGTAGAATTTGCACTGTAAAAATCAATGCCATAAAAAAGAGCTGAGCAACAGAAATTCAACCACTAGTCCAACACATTCGGTTCAGTTCCCATCACTGAGAAAATATGAAAAACAATAAAACAGAGGTTTTGTTTTGAGGTAGAAGGAAAAATGTAGCACATGTCTTAAAAAGTAAAATAGGGCAAAAAAGAAAAAAAAAAAATCTCTGAGGAGATGAGACGGCACAACACAAGAATATAAAACCACAAACGGAAAACTTGGCACAGTAAACTCCAGAACACACAGATATGATTGTTTCAAAAATATATAACCCATCTTAACACAAAACATTTATTTTTCAATAAGCTTTCCCAATTATCTCAATTGTGCAATTGGGCAGTTGCCCCAGGTCCTTCTTATGCACACACAGTACAGAACGGCTTGATGGTTGGAGGAAAAATATAATAATTTTTTTTTAAATCCCTTCTCTATCCAGACATGACTCAATAATTAAAACTTGTTTCTATCTATCTAAAATCAAGTACATTTTTAATATAGCTCTGGTAACTTCATTCAATAGGCCTTCATGAACTTAAGTTACAAACACATACAAGTGGCCAAGAACGCTGTTCCAGTCATATCCTCGCTGCACGGGTTGTTCCCGGTGCCGCCTGTCCTCACAAGTCCCCGAGATGACGGAGACAAGGCAGTGATGCCAAGAGGCCTGGCAGAGGCAGTGGAAGAGAGGCTCACCAAGGTTTCCAAACTGGAAAAAAAAACCACAAAAACCAACCAAACAAAAAAGCACCAACTAGCACTAACGTGGTTTGTCTTCTGGGAGACCCAGTACTTAGAGGCAAACCTTTTTTAAGCTTCGTGGAAAAGACAAGTGCACGCAAGGCACCAGTAAATTACAGAAGCCACCACCATCCCGACCTGCCATGGTGCGGTGTCGAGGCCTCTTCACCAGGCTGGATTGCTGCCCCCTGCCATCACCCCCTCTGACCTCTAAATCCTCCGCTAAACGCAGGCCGAGCTCGTTGGACCAGCACAGTCCAACTGGAAGCAGATTTGCTCCCCAGGCAGAGGTAGTACATGAGATTTTCAGATTGCCTTCAAGTCTGACCAGGAACTAGGAAAAAGCAGGGGCTGCAAAAATATACCACTGGAATATAACCTTTCTTATTATCACGTAATGATACCCCCGACAGAAATGAACATCCATCAGCTGAGACACACCTTCACTGTGTATCTTAGAAAAGGCTTTGTTTTAATATTTTCTTTAAATTGCTCAATGGACAAAAAGAATGTAGGTGCTATACTTTAATGTTCTAAGTTTCTCTCGGTTACAACGGCATCACCTTGCATGGGACAAATTATATACTCTATTTATAGTAACCAACCAACATTGGTTGTCTTGTGATTTTTGACAGAGTAGATATTTTCCCTTTCATTTTCTTCCTTTGAAATCTTTTTAAAAAATGTCAAATTTGCACCTGAAATAAGCAGAACCCGTACAGATAACATAGCTTTACTCCAGCCACTGCTTTTCTGGCAAGCCCAGCACCGGGCATACAAGAGATTTTCCTGCCAAACCCATGCTGAGGGACCAGCAGTAGCTCCCCAAAGCAACTCGCTCTTCATCAGTGAATCAGTCTTGTTAAGACCCAAAGCACCGTTTTGCCTCTGGTGATTCACCGACAACCGGACACACTCAAAAGACTAGATTTTTGCCTTGTTTCATCAGTCGCAGAGTGAGTCAACACGTGTGGATGCAAAGGGGAGCAGGGAAGGGTTACATGCTCCCCCCCTCCCCATTTCTGCTTTATTAGTGCTGTGGAGTCAGAGTCAGCCCAGCTGGTTCTCCCATCACTTGCACACCATCGTTTTTGCCTGATAACAAGCTGCCGTAATGTCTCCTCTCAGGAGGAGGCTGGTTTGCTTTGTTGCTCCTCTGCCCTTTTCTGAAACTGTCCAGTGTAAGGCTGAAGGGGGGAGAGGGGGGATAAGGTGATTTGCATCTCTGTCGGGAGGTTGCCTTCAAATGGAAGATAAAGAGGTGGAAGCAGGCTGGGAATCCACTCGCTGCGGCTTGGAAACACCAAGCGAGGTATCTCAAATCTCCAAACCCAAGTAACTGCTCGTTAGAAGCACTTTAAGACTTGAAAGTAGTGCCTCCATTAAGCTACCTCCCCTGAAAAAAAACGTTACTTCGATCAAAGCAAGATGCTATGGAAACCTCTTTGAAATACCACTGTCTGTAATCTCACCAAGTCCCAGGCACGATTCCCAAAGGCTTCAATAACACCTTTGTCTGGGATAAGGAGTGCCAGATTTGGCCCAGTTTAATACATTAAGTCTGTGGTAGGTGAAAAACCGAAGCACAGAACGTCTGTGAAATGAGCTTCGTAACCAGTGAGGGGGAAACCGGGATAAGGGGAAAACGGCACTCTTGTTTTCATTCAGCGTGCAGGAACATACAGGGGGCTGCAGTGGGAAAATTAAAGCAGAGGAACAGGGAGCAGGAGTTTTAGGGGGAAAAAAAAAAAAAAAGGTATTTAATATCCTCCCGGCGTGGGTTGGGAAGGATCATGGTACGCTTGTTAGAGAAGCTGGCTGAAGTGGAAGGCTCAGAAAGCTTTCAAGGACTTGTGTGTGTGTTAAAGGCTAGGCCTATGCAAGTTCAAAGTTTAGTAAATTCTTCTGCCAACTCTTCCAAGCTTGAGGCAAACACAGATAACCTCAGCTTAACCCAACTCCAAGCAAACCTTCCCTTCTCACCCCCGCCCTCAATTAGTGAGCTTAAATCCAGGGCATCTAAAAATAAACTATGAAATCACTTCAGTTACAGCTCTGGTAATGCACTTTTTCTTTTTTTTTTAAAAAAAGAAAAAAAATCTCCATATCACCCAAATGCTCTGAGACTCGTTTGTTAAAGCCCTGATTTGTCAAAAAACAAATAAATGCATGAAAAGAGTGATGAGGCTTAGCTTCCAGCAGGTCTTTTCATGCATCACAGTATTTCTACCCGCAAAATAAGCTAGGTATTCTTGTCTGCATTACTGTTATCTGCTTCTGCTTTTAAGATAAGAAAAGCTAAAATAGCTTGTTGGGAAACTTTCAAATACAGATAGGTTTCTTGCACTGCTAAACTAAGGGCTAATGCACTTATTTCAGAATATTAGGATCTCTTTCTCTTCTTGTCCCCCTAGCTGTGAGCATCCAATCTCATGGCAATCTCTGACATCAAGACCACCCAGATTTATCTTCATCTCTCAACCATCTGCCTCCGTTGGGCTGAGATAAAAATCTAGACAGAACCTTTATTATTATTTTATCCATAACTTGTCTAAACCTCCACCTACAAAACACTGACTCACTCCATCTTTAAGCACCTGAAGAACGTAAAGAGAGAAAATAACTCATGAGTATGGAAGCCCAACAGGCAACAGCACAGACTTGCAAGTCAAACAAAAATCAGAACAACAATAGAAACAAACTTATTAAAGCTGCTGAAAATTCAAATCCTAAAAATAAGAGCCAGAAGGAACTTGATTGATCCTATTCCTTTTTATCATACTACTAGCTTGTTACCAGAGGATATCTAACAGTGTTTTGCCTTATTAGTGCCTCATCAACCCTAAATTAAGAGTTTTGAAAAACTGAATAATCATCTACTTTACATCCAGAAACTTTTAGTACCGCTCCTTGGCCTGCAGCAAGGAAAGAAGAAATACACAGCCACCAAAAAGCAGTTTTAGGCAAAAGCCTCTTAAGCAAACAACGTATCAGCAAATCAACAACTCCTCCTGCTCCATGACCTCGGGTCTTAGTAGAAAAGAAAGTTGATGTAAGCTAGAACATTGCAAAACCTTCCAAATCTTGATAAAAAGCTGATGGATCACTGAAAGTCATCACTTCAAACTTATCAAATGAACCTTCATGCTATAGCATACTTTTTCCTCCCTTGGGACTTTTGCACCAACCTACATTGTTAAAACTAACTCAGTGACAATGTTGGACATACCTCCTCTGGCTACAGCTACATGGTCTGGGTCACAAGAGCTTCTAGTGAGCATTAAGAAACATGAAGCAAACACCACTGGCTTTCATTTTGACCCTCGGTATTCTGCATATAGAAGAGCCTTCTGCCTGAGCCTATTGGTAGGTCACACTATAATGCTTGCAGTCTTGCTCAGTGGAGTAAGTTAAGAGTCGTTAATACCAGCAATGTAAAAAAAAAATTAAAAAAAAAAAAAAGAGCTATAAAGGAAGCCGACAGTGCTCTGCCTCTGAAAGGCTGTCAGATATATATATATACATATACAAAGTATCTCTTAAGAAAACACAAAAATCAAACCTTCAGATTACAGGATAACCTTTACCCATCAATTTGACACAGGCTCCAGATAAGCTTATCATACCAGAGTGAGCGTGTTTCATTAGCACACTGAAAACAGATAGCCAAACAATTTTCTGCTAGACTTCTAATTTCATTGAAATTTAACCACCAAAAATAATTATCATGTTTTGAATGCTGAATAAGTAAAAACGTTTAAGCTTTCCTCATCACAAATTATAATGTAATACCAAGCAGCTAGCTGAAGTATCTTGACCATGCGAAATGTTTCTATAAGGTCACTTTCCAAACCATTTTTTGCTCAATTTTCTTCAAACAGAAAATTTAACCCTCCTCCCTGCCCCCAACACATGGATAAGAGGAAACGTGGCTGTACAGTCCATCACAGGACCACGACCCCAAGTATATTCAATCAGGGTCAAGTCAGGAACTCCCTAGCTTTGTCGCCAGTGAAAGAAACATAATTTGTTTTTTGTTGTTTAGAATATAACAAGGGGGTATTAGGTAAAAATACACTGCAAAAATCCAAGTAAATGTAAGGCTTACAGGGCAGTAAGACAAAGCCTACACTACAGTCCACGGTAGACTGTGTTTTCACAATCCTGAGAGAACTTGAGGTCCCTGAAGTTTTTGGAGCGATGGGGGATTCCCAGCCTCCCAGTCTTTGCCTGAACAGAGAGAAGGCGCGTCCAGATGGCATCTAGATTTCATAGTTCATAGGCCCTAACTAGGCCCCAAACCGGAAAAAAAACAGGAGGTCTGCTATGCACAGATTCCAGCCCGGGGCTACGCGCCGCCGTAGCTGCGCTTCACATAGTCAAGGTGATCAAAGACTTGTTACCGCACATAGACAAACACACACATCTATCACTAAAACTATCCTTGTGGGGGAAAAACTTCTTTACAAAATAAATGAGCAATTTGAGAAAGTTGGGGGGCGGGGGGAAGGGAAGAACAGAGAAAGCCAACACACTGTAATTATAAAATCTTACAGTGGAAAGTAATATTTTCACAAACCATTTCAGTAAGTGAAAATACAGGTTTGCAGGAATTCAAATCTTTCACCTGAAGTGCTAAGAGCATAAACAAAAGAGCACTGTTCTGCAGGGGCAGGAAAAAAAAAGCCATAAAGCAAAACCAGTTGAATTTCTTAATCCAGGCTGCCTGACAGGGTAAGAGTAAGCCAACAGGTAAAATGATTAACTTCATAACTTGAACATATTTCCTTTTAATAAACCAAAGGAATTTCAGCAAAGATTTTTAATACTGAATATATATATATGTCAAGGTTTAAAGCTAAATCACTTTAAGTGTCCTGCACAAATCAAGAATCAACTTTAGTAGAAATGTTCCATCAAAGACATCATCTTTATTACATGTTTTTCCAGAACTTATCATAATTGCAACACAGTAAAAAAAGCCTTCTGTAATACACAATTTCTATTCCATTTCTTACTTGTCATGAACAACATGGGAAAACTGACTATTCTGATTTTAATTCTGTCTATTGGGTCTACATTTTATGCAGTTCACCAAAAACACTGCAAAGAAAGGTCTTTTGTTGCATGGGTTTAATAGCTAATTTCATATAGTGGAAATAGAAACAGTAGCATGGAAAATCCATGAGACACAATAGCTTCCCTCCCAGTCTACAAAAGATGAAAACAAACAGGAAACAGAGATTAAAATAGGATGGATGGAAAAATACTTTTGACCATTATTTAAAAAAGAAAAATGAGCTTCTTTGTAAGCAGTGCTTTTCACAAAGCATATCTTGGCTTTCTATTAAAGTTTTCAGCTTTTCTTTAAAATACCATAGAACCTAGCATTTCAATCAGAACCCAAAATATTTTGATTCAGAAAGCATGCCTTTGTCCTTCTTGAAATTTACAGAAACTTGTTTTTCACAGCCCGCTTCCACTGCTTGATTCCCTACCCATCCTTTTTCCCTTATCACAGGGAAGGAAATGCAACACTTCAGGGAAGGTACAGTCTGGGCAGCTTCTTAATTCACAGAGAGTGAGCTACACTGCCATGAGGCATAGCTGTAGCACTACAAGATACAAATCTGAGTTTGTAACCATATTATAAAACTTGGACAAAAACATAATACAAGCAATGTCAGGTTAGAGACATTCAAACACTCAGTCCCCAAAGCAACTTCTTGCAGGTCAACATAAACGCCCTCTGCCAAGGAGGGAACACGTAGCTGCCATTCAACCTCTTCTTCTGTTCACCATTTCCCTTCAGCCCTGTTTGGCTCTGTTCTCTGCCCACCTCCACACATCCAGAACTGGCTCACAATCTTGCCAACTTCAGTATCTTAAGCATCCTACCTTCCTTTTCTACCCATAAAAGTGAAACATTCATCTGGGCCCTCGTTACTGTTGCTGAGATGCAAGATAATCTCTTTCCTTCTGGCTGTGACAGAAGCAATCTTGCCCTCTGAAATCCATTCAAAATGCAAATGCAAAAATCACCTCCCTGGATTACTGCTTCAAGACCATTCCCCCCTGTTCATTCCTGCCAGTTCCTCCTACTGGTTCCCCCTTTTTTCTACTACATTAAGCACAAATTGCTTGTCTTCATTTTTAGAGTTGTTCTTGGATGGTAACAACTGATCCAAATGCCCTACGCATCTGCTTAAAACCCAGGTAATGAAGCCTAATAACTACATAAGAAATTTCTTATGTAATGACTAGATAGAAATTGATGCTGTGCACTTTAATAATCAATTCAGTGAGTATACCTGCTCACAACAAAAACTGTGGCACATGGCTGAAATACTCTATGCATGCTTCTTTAGAGTGGAATTCAGTGCAGGGTTTTAAAACATCTTCCCTTTTGAAATGTTTTACAACAGGCTATTGGGTTTCTGACTAAACCAATCTTTTAAGTATCTGTTATGTGAAAAGCATTATGGGATCTTTTTCTTGGTAAGAAAAGAATACTCAAAAGCCAAAAGCATTTACACAACACCTCGTGAAAGCCTAAGTTTGGCATTTAAAGTCCTTTCTTCCCTCCAAGGGAGGGAAACTCCTGGAAAAACTTCTATCTCCGTGACATACTGCCTCTGCTTATCAAGCTGGTGTAATTCCAAAGATCTAATTCAGACTCCAGAGAGAAATGGTAACATGTTGCACTTTGCTATATAACAGCAGTGTCATTTTCAATCCATAATAAACAATGAGGTCCAGAGCCCCTATTTATAAAAGCATTTTAGCACCATCTCCTAGTTCCCTAATGCCCAGAAAAACAAGAGGAACAAGAGTAGAACAGATGCAGAACCCGTAATTACAGGTTACATCTAAGCTAGTGAACCAACAACAATTTGAGCATCAGGAGCTGCATGCCCATCACAGCTGCAGTCCAACCTTCCATCTAGCTAAGTCTTAAGCACACATCAGCTCCATAACCTTAAGAGCCGATCTGGACTGGCTTGCATGGAAAAGAAATCCAACATGTACAAACCAAAACAGAGTTAGAGCATGTTCTAACCTGTTTTCCACTGATTAGTTTAGGAGGCACCACGTTCTCTTTGGAAAAGTCCAACAAACATGTAAGTTAACTCTCACCTTTATTAAAGGGGTTTGAGAAACCTCCAAGCAAACAGTGATCCTTTATTATGCAAATGAAGGAAAGCTGAAAGACAAATAGCAAAGCAAAAGAAATCCCTGGGTGAACATAAGAGCACATGTATATCCAAAAAGAGCCTGTCCTCAGAAAACATTTTAGGATACAGCATCATGCATCTCCCCAATGGACTATAAATTGAACATGAGCAGAGATTCAGGGGTGTCCCAGGCCAGAAACATGTAACAAACATTCAGAGCCATACCGTAGTGCCGTGGAAAGAAGCTTTCACACCACATCAGAAAAATCTCTCTTGATAAGGGTAGTTAGGCATTGGAATAGATTGCCCAAAGTGACTGCTAAACTACTGTTAGAAGAGATTATTATTATTATTAAAAGAACAGGATAGAGGAACATCTGTCAGGAATAGCACAGGGACAGCCGATCCTACTCAGGCACAGTGATGGACGTCTCACCCTATTTCCCATGATCCGATGCTGCCAACATCGTGCTGCCCTTCAGCACGTGCACTAAAAGCAAATAAGTCTTTAGTCTCCCCCTGCGAAAAACAAGACAACAAAAATAGTGAGTCTCACTAGATCAGCGCGGCATCCGCATCTGCCCAACCTAGCAGCATCCTGCAAAATGTACTGGGCATCTCGCAGGGGTTCCTGTCATCTCTTGCTTGTTAACTACTTAAGGAGATCCCCTACGTTACATCTCTCTGAGGTGTATGGTATGTGCCTTGTAGCTCTCTGCCCTATCACGATTTTGGTTTACTCACAAGGTCAGGAAAACTGCTTGCCTTGCCTGAAACATATGATGAATTTAAGGACTCTGTGCATTTCCTACCCCTTGGAAAAGCATCCTACCCCTAGCTGCTGCTTCTTCCGGCCAACGTATGTCATGAAATGCAAGTAAGAGTCCTGTCTTTTCTCTGTCCAAGTCCTGTGTATATTGAACTCCCCAATCCAATATAAACCACAGATCACATTCTGATTTTCCTCCAGATATGTCACCTTGAAGACCAGTGTTTTAATATATATTTAAGGAAAGAAAAGGGAACTGAAATTTTAACTTGTACCAACAGTTACAAGTTAACCCTACACCACTTTCTTCTTTCCTCAAGACCTTTTCAGATGACCTTGCTCCTAATTTGCCCTTTGCCAGTTTATTGTATCCTGTACGCTTGTGTCTGTCCATGTATCTCAGGTGCTGTCCGGAAGCTTTCAGGATTCTTTTGTCCACCAATATCTCTGGGAAAGTATCAGCTTACTGTATCTAATTCTTTTTCATATTCTACTTATCACTGGGGCTAGGAAGCCAAAGGCCGCCTGGAGTTGAAACTGATAAGGGAGGTAAAGGAAACAAGAACAGCTTCTACAAATCCATCTGAAGCAAAAGGCAAACAAGGGAAAATACATGCCCACTGCTGAGTGGGGCAGGGGCCTGGTGACAAAGTACACTGAAAAGGCCAAGATACTTTTCTGGTAAAATCTGCCTTCAGAAATCCCGGGCCTCTGAGACTTCCGGAAAAGTCTGGAGCAAAGATGACCTACCTCGGTGGAAGAAGATCAGGTTAGGGAACACTTAAACAAACTGAACATACACAAGTGCATAGTGGCTGTGAGGATACATCCGTTGAGTCCTGAAAGAGCTGGCCGACATCATTGCAGGACAACTCTTAACTATCTTTAAAAAGTCACTGTGATCACAGAAAGTTACTGAGGACTGGAAGAAAGCAAACTGTGCTCTTATCTTCTAGGAGGGCAAGAAGGAACATCCAGGAAACTACAGGCTAGTCAGCCTCACCTCAATCCCAGGGAAGGTGATGGAGCAAGTAAACCTTGAAACTATTTCCAGTCACAGAACAAGGCAGCAATGGAGAGTAGTCAGCACAAATTTATGAAGGGGAAATTGTGCATGACCAATCTGATAGCCTTTTTTGATAAAATGACTAGCTTGAGCAGTGAGGGGGAGAGTAGTGGATGTTGTCTGTCTTAGTGTTAAGTAAGGCTTTTGACAAAGTTTCCTGTAACTTCCTCATCAACAAACTGATGAAGTATGGACTAGAAAGTACACAGTAAGGTGGACTGAAGACTAGCTGAACTGCTAGGCTCAAAGGCATACAGTCAGAAGCACAAGCTAGAGGCCAATCACTAGTGGTATACCCAAGCAGTTGATACTGGGGCCATTTCTGTTTAATACCTTCATTAGCAACAGGGATGATGGGATACCCTCATAGCAAATCTACAGATGATACAAAATTGGGAGGAGTGGCTGAAACACCAGAGCGGGTGCTGTCATTCAGAGGAACCTCAACAGGCTGGAGAAAGGGTTTGACAGAAACCTCATGCAGTTCAAAGGGAGATGCAAAGTTCTGTGACTGGGGTGGAAAAAAACCCTGCACTAGGACTAGCTGGGGCTGGCTGACTGTCAGAAAAGGCCCTGAGGGTCCTAGCTGACTGTGAACCAACAACGTGCCCTCCCTGGCCAACAGGCTCCTAGGCTGCATTAGGTAGAGTATTGCCAGCACAGGGAGGGGGGTGATCCTTACCCCTGGTGAAACACACTGGAAGTACTGGGTCCAGTGCTGGGCTCCTCAGATCTACTAGAGTGGCTTCAGTGAAGGGCCACAAAGACGACACAGGGATTGGAGCATCTGCAATACAAGGAGAGGCTGAGAGAGCTGGGACTGCTCAGCCTGGGAAAGAGAAGGCTAATCTCACCTTTTATGTGATTTTTCAAGACAATTACATTACTCTTGCTTAATTGTGTTTCATATTGGCCTTGCTTAAAATAGTCTTGTGTAAGTAACTCCCTTAGCTCACCACTTCTACAGAACTAATTTCATGGAATACCAACCATCAGTACAAAAAGGATTGGAAAGATGGAGGAGGGATACTGTTTTATACCAATTTAACATAAGGTTACACATTTAATGTAACGTAAAGACAGAAAGGAAAGGAGTCAGTTCACAAAGAATAAAACCAAACTAACTTTTTTCTGACTTACTCTGTGGTCACATGAGAGGCAATTCCCACACAGGAACCCAGGGGTGAAGCCCAGGGCAGTTATCTCAGCCAGTGGAAAAGAACAGTGTATCCTATACACAAGGTGGAGATACATAACTCATTGACAGTATAAGCAAGAGAAATTTTTACATAGATAAACTTCTCTCACCGATTAGAGCAAATGCTTTGATAAATCCAGGTGCTTATTCTAACAGCAGGGAGTGACAATCATAACATTCCCTCCTCACTCTTGAGTATAACAAATTTAAAACATTCCTGTGCTCCACTACAGAATAAGTTTGGGAGCATTGTCTTTACATATACAAGTGAGGATTACTCTTAACTCACTTAAAGAGATCAGTGAATTTATGCTGCTATTCTTCCAGGTCCAGCAGCGCATTTGGTAAATCAAGGATCACTCTTTATGCTGTTTCGTGGTGATCAATGCCAAACAATGTGTTTTGTTGCCAAAACCAATACAGAAAGAACTCCTAGTTTTCCTGGGAGATTCCTCCATTCTCATCTAGAATCTCTCCTAGGAGATTCTCTCCATCTTCCTGATATCTGCATTTACATACCTTGAAAGATATTAACAACAACTAAACCTCCAGTCAGCATTTGGGTAAAAATGTTAGAGTCACCATTAATATATCAGTAAACAAATTAATGAATAATGTCTCCTGAAAAACCTAGGCAGAAAAAGAAACATTTGGCATTATAAGTTTTATTTTGTTACTTTCTTAGGCCTCAATTCATCACTGCTTACGGAAAACAAATAGTATAGCTTATAAGAATTTGTAAATACTGGTTATTATTGGTGCAAAAGCTGACAGCACTCCTGCTCTCAAACTGTGTGGTCTCTGATTTGGAGGAAAAAAAAAATGTGCTGCAGCTTATTTCACATCTCATGAATTTGGTTGAAAGAGGCAGCTGTTTTTGTAGGAGTTACAAATCCTCCCGCTCTTTTCAATCTCCTCCACCACCACCATTGTTTAAAATGGTGCTACAAACAATAGCTTCACAGAAGTTGTAAATTTATTTGTGCAAAGCAAAGGTCAAAATGAGAGTTGGCGTGATCAAAATATACTGGAAAGAAAATATCCGTATCACACATCTCTCTGAATGACCTCATTTGTATGCATCAGTGAAAGTCCCTGGAGTGCATAAGAGGCCTTCATTAAAGTCTGAGATGGAACCATAAAGCACATGATTGGAGACATTTTGGGTTTAATTCATTTATTAAGTTTTTTTAATATCCAGAACATAGGCTGAGATTATTATTTTTAAACCCCAGATATCTAGGGAGGTTTCTTTTCCAAGCTGTAAGCCAAGGAAACAAGCCAAGGAAAATGGAAATTCCTGAAGATTCTGAACTTGTTGGGTGGTATTTAAATATTTAGATGTTGCTTTCCTCCTTCATAGCCATGATTTCTTTTTTCCATCATTTCACAGGATTTAATTTTTTTTCCTACAGTGATTTATGAAAAACAACAGCTAGCCAGCAGCAGAAGCAGCAACAGCATGAGATCCAGGTGTTAGGAAAAACAACACTACATAATTAATTTTCTCTTTGATGTAAGATCACATCCCTCAAAATACTGTGATCAAAGATCTGTTGCATCCCAGCAGAGTTTTATTCCATGCGCAACATTCTCCTTTGTCTTGGATGAGAACCTTCCAGGAAATACAGAAATAAGGAGTCAAGAACGGCAACTATTCCGTGGCAACTATAAATATATCAAGTAGTGATTCAAGAATGACAACAGTTTGTTGATGTTGTTTTAAGGCAGGATCTAGCAACACAGATGGTATTGGATTTCGAACTCCTTCAGCAACTCCATTCACCAAATGAACTGAACACTGATTTTCACTTGCTTTTGACCTCTGAGAAGTTTCTAAAATTCAAATCTAAACTCAATTTTAAATCACATTCTAGTCCCTTTAGTACTACTGAAGGCTTAAAAGCATTTATATAACATATAGCACACGATTCTGCAAGTTGACTCACAGTGACTAAACAGCCTTTGAAATTGGGATGTTATTTCTTAGCAAAACCTTATGTTGCAATCTAAAATAGTTGGAATAGGTTTATATTTGTACACAGTGATGCAGATTTCTCCAAAACAGCTATTCTGGAATGACTTACCTACAGTTTACAATCTGAAAAAAAGGTGTCTCTTCCAGAAATATTGAAGCTCTTTAAATAAGATGACCAGCTACCAAAAATTGACTGGGGCAGGGAATTTTCATCTTACTGTGAATATGAACCCAGGAAAGAAAAGAATACAGTGAAATTTAAACAAACAGGATGAGGTACCTGAGGATAACCTGGCATTGCGGTAAACGATGAGCTAGAAACAGTGATGCCAAGAGATCCCTGGAGCACCAGAACTCCTGCTCTAGCCTCAGAAATTCCATGCACATCATTTTGTTTTCCCCTTATTTTCCCATGATTTTTTAGTGACTTTCGGGTTCCCCCCCCCCTTTCTCTCCAGGCAGAAGCTTCTGGAAATTTATCAATGTCATCAACATGTAACATTTTTAGCTATTTGGCCCTGCCATTTTTGAGCAATGTAAGGTAAAGTTGAAAGAGCATCCCTGTTTAAAAAAACAAAACAAAATCCCCACACCCGAACACATCACCATGGGACAATGGAGACTGATAGGGCAGAATTCCCGTATTCATAATTTGGCGCTGAGTGCATTTATGGGAACATTGGATAAGTTACATAATTTCACCCTTGTCACTGGAAAAAGTGTTTCCAAGAATGAGCAGAACATTCTGCTTTAAGAATGTAGAAAAGAGGGAGAGAGGGAAAAAAAAACCACACCTTCTTCCTTTAATCTAGCCTCACTTTGGAAAGCCCACAGATATTTAATTTGCAGTTTGCTCTTGAAGAATGATCAAGTTGGAGAGAACTTGCTGGTGGCAGCTCTGAAAGACTGAAGAACATCAACAAACAGAGTATCTTCCTTTTTAATCCTAACATTTTCAAATTGAGAGGAATTATGACTCCATTAATCCCATCTGAATCTGGGCAAGGATGCTTTGAAGCACGAAGAAGAAATAAGAGCGCTAGTTTAATATATGCAAAATGCTTAGAGGATAAGACACTGCTTTCAGGCCTCTTGACAGAAAAATCCCTGAAGGATGGTAGCTGGAATAATAAGGTAACATTGTCCAACAGTAGTTTTACAGTTAAGATTCAAGGTATGTAACACAGTCTGAAGCTTCTTCAAAAGAAGAAAATACAATACTTCACTGTTAACCAGATAGATTAATTGATATCTTAAGTCTTTCCTATCCATCCAGGCCTGGCAGGTTTCCACCCTCCCTTCACGAGCGCAGGCTCTGACCATCCCCAGGTGCTCAGGGCAGCAGCGCTGCCAATCCCACAGCGCAGCCAGGCCAGAGAGGCTGGTGCTGCCCAACACGTGGTGCCACGTGGGGCTTTCCATCTCCTATGGAGAAGATGCATTGCCTTATCTCAGGACCATCTTTCTTCTCTCTCAACCCATTTTTATTTTCCTCCTGAATTTCAGAGCCAAGAGGTTCAGAAAGAAAAACCCCAGAGGTAGTTGCAGTCATCAACAATTTTCTACCTAACCTAAGTCACTGGACCTCCTGACAAATAACCCCAGTTGGCACAGCTGAGTTCCCCTTACTGGGTACTGATCCCTAGCTCCTTTTATACACACTTGCTCTGCTGCAAAGCAGCCCATGCATCCTTCAGGAAGGAATGGAGCATTTGCTCACTGCATTGGGCTCACATTTTAGGAAGCAGAGTAAACATTATCCTTGCTGAGGGACTAGTTTAAATGCTTCCATTAAATTTTACATAATTCCCAAGACTACCAGCAATAGCTCTATTGAGGGGGACAATCTTCCTCTTTAAAGAAAGATCCTAGGATACACTTTTTAGTTTTACTCTTCGGATGTTCCTCAGCTCATGAGGAATGAAAAATGGCAAGCACAGCTGCATCCTCGTCCTCCCCAATAATGCATACAGTTAGGGATAGCACTGTATTATGGAGCTTTTTTTTTTTAAAAAAAAAAAAAAAAAAAAAAAAGCAGAACTACTTATGGAGTTTGGAAAAGGAAAAAGATGTTTTTGGATTAAAAAATAAACAACCAACAAAAGCGTCTCCTTCCCCTGCCATAGAGAAATTCACACTCATTCTTCCTAGGCTGATGTACCCACTGCATATGGCCTGCTGTGCAGACAGTCACATGCTGAAAATCTGAGTCTGCAATTTTTCACTGTAGAAGAAAAGTCCAGGAGGGGGAGGAGGGAGAAGGGGGGGGGGGGAAGAAAGAAAGAAAAACTCAGAGAAAGTTGGGCAGGGGAAATCAAATGCTGTTTTAGCATTGCAGCCCCAAGCATGACTTCATTCAAAGGCAAACCGGGCTGCAGAGTGTATTTTTAGTTCATAAGTGGGTGCTCATATGCCATATGTAGCTTTTTACCACAAAGTGCTGTCTCCTAAATATAGGCCAGTGCTGGTGTTCACAGTGTAATTGTGGATTCGGTGCTCCAGTCCCAAGCCACAAGGGAAGCAGCAGATCTTCACAGCTGACTGAGGTCGGGAATTCTCCCCTCCGAGCCCCATCCAGCTCTCTCCAAAGTCATACTTGGTTAGAACTTTCAGGATTTTATGGATCTTTTATTCAGTGCCCAGACTCACTTTGATCACAGCTCATCTGCTTCCCTTGACAACACTTCCTAAATTATCTCTGTCAGAAGTCTCTTCTCCTAAAATAATCTTGAGAAGGCTGTGCCCTGGGTTTTTAAGGGAGGGTGAAGGAGACATGGCAATTCAACAGTTCATAGAACCATAATGGCATCATAACAAAAACAGCATCTCAGAGGTGAAGAAAGTAGCTTGCAAGGCCAGGACAGGGCATGAATGGATCACTTGGACTGGAATGAGGTAGCGGGGTCTGGCAAACCCTATCTTAAGCCATCTTAAGTGCTGTATTTGGAGCAGAGAAGCAGCCAGATGTAACATCCTGCTTTTGACATATATATATTTTTTTAATAAGCAGGCTTAATCACAAAAGCATAGAGAGAGGAAGTAAATAAGAACTGGCTTCAGGTACACCACCAACATCAATGAAAAGATGTCTACTTTTCCACAATTTCATTTGCCTACGGTTTTTGAATGAAAAGTAAAAACTACTCTTTTGAAGTGCTTGGTTTCAATGCAATATTTATTTCTGCATCCAGAGCTGCTATATGAAAGCCTTGTAAAAAAAATATAGAGGGGAGGAAAAAAAAATAAAAAGGGAGAAAATAGCAGAGAGAAGTATGGAAGCTACAGATGTAAAACATTATGGAACATTGCTCCTCCTACTCAGGCCATCTGCAAAAGCCAGGGTTTGCCTGGCTTCGCAGCCAGAACGACCTTGAGGGCCTGTACAGTTCCTCAAACTGCACCTGCGTGGGATTAAGCAGCCTGATAGTGAGTGATAGCCTTTCTTGTTCAGTCTGAAAAGCTTTCACAAGATCAAACAGCAGGAGGTGGCGCAGCAGAGGGATGCCTTCGCTCGTGGATGGAATACGCAATACTACTGATTTAGGTTGCTAACCTTCTCCAAGTCACCACCTGCAAAAATCTGCCTGTGAACTTCTTATACATGTTTAGATCAGTTTGCGTTTGAGCTCACACCTACTTACAGCCTGTCAGAGGGCGGATCTAACCTGGAATTCAGAAATATCTCCTATGAGCCCACTGCATTTCGCAATTATGATTTTTTTTCTTCCTTTTGAATCAGCAAATTTATGGACTACTGGCCAATTAAAATTTGGAAGTATCTGGACAGAGGTGGTCTAACACTAAACAAAATGCTTCTAAAGTAGTCAGTTTACTTAATTTTGCTAATCCTAAACAGTATTTTGTAAAATTATAGTATTCATAATATCCCTGAATAGTCAAGTGAATTGTGACAGTAGTGATTTTTCAGGTGTTTGGAAATACAGCTCCAACAAATATACAAAAAGGTCTGCCAAATCAGCTTGAGTCACTTCCAGTCAAGTGACAGAGATGGATTACAGAAAATGAGGTTTTATTCTAAAGAAAGTGAAGAGAAATGTTACAATAAAACTTTTCCAATATGTTTCTATTTATACAGGCAAATTCATATTGCTTAAAAGAAAGACTCTGTTTAAAAAATGTTTCCCAACTTTCAGTAAAATACAACCTTACTGCTAGATATGTGCAAAACCCTTGGAAGGTAAAGTAATCCAACTTATCCTCAAATTCAAGAGGTCCATCTCCCCCTTCCTTCCTTTATTTTTAGAAGACAATCACTTCCTCAAGTATTTCCACTTAAGAGTACTAGAAATACTGAGTTACTTCATAAACGTACCATGCAATATTAGACAACCTTGCAACCCATTCATAATCTTAAAATACACCAGCACTAGGTGGAAAAAAAACCTGCAGAACTCATACTTTGCCCTTGATTTAAGGGGGGGGGTAAATTGCTTGGAACATGATTATTTCTACAAAACTACCATTTTTTTTCCTTTCTACTCATCCTTATCTATCCTACCAAATGCACACTCCTGTTCTCTAAATTTGCAATATGCCATGTGAGGCTTAAATGCTAGCTTGGGTCTCCCACCTATTTCAGTACCATTTAATTCAGAGAAATGTCAACTTGCTCACATACAAGTGTTTAAAAAAAGAAAAAAAGAGAGAGAAAGAGGAAAGCATACCCACGTACATGTTTATGCATGGTGACACATAACATTGCCAGACTTGGGCCAAGGCCTAAATGTCCTCCGCCACCTGAGAAGTGTCACAATGCCCCCAAAACGTGCTGTTATGAACTGGAATTTAAGCACACGGACAAGGAAAGCTGATCTGCTCCTTTACTGGGTAGAGTGACATCAGCATGACATCAGCAGCAGCCAATCAGCGTGCTCCACAGGCGTCTGGTGTTCTTACACTATTCCATATTTATGGATAAACACCAGGAGGGTGTTAGCTCTAAGCTGTGTTTTTCTTCCCCACTACCATCTAAATAAAGCAACAGCTTCCATTCAGCCCCAGACCTGACCAAAAAAAAAAAAAGAGAAGAAAAAAAAAAAAAAGGAAGAAGAAGAAAACAAGCAACCTCATCTCAGCATGTTCTCTGTGTTCTCTGACAAATCCTGAAACAATAAGTGGAAAGGGGGGAGGATGGCTGGAACTACGTGGCCCTGTTTCCTGAAAGCCTGTAGGCAGCGCAGAGCTTCAGTGCAGCTCTTCCTTGGCTGTAAGATGCAGAAACAAGAGAAAGGAAAGCATGTAGGGTCAAACACTGGGTCAAGGCTTTTGTTGTTCCTGAACAAATGAAGGCAATTGTTATTTCCACCTAGGTATTTTAAACTGTCTGAATAAATGAAGTACTATACTGCTTCCTCCAACATCTCCTCCGATGTCTTGGAGGGCTGTTGGGGGTTTTTTAAAAAGAAAGAAAAAATAAGACAAAGCAAGGGAGCCTGTGGCTCACTGACATGACACCTAATCCTAGGCAGGTGCAGTGTGAGCAGTTCAGGCCCATCACAGAAGGTCGTGGCTCCCCACTCGAACAGCCAGGCTTTCACAGCTGGCCCGAGGTGCAGAGCAAAGGGCAAGCAACTTTCACATCTGTAATTGTCAGAGCCCACATGCAGCTGAACCTGCTGTCACTGCAGGCTGGTCCTTCAGCAATTTGCTGCTCTGGCAAAACAACCCATGTGACAAGGGCAATGTAGAGGTTTTCTCCCAGGTTAGCAATAGCATTCTTTCCAAAATAAAAACTGTGAAGCCTCTTGTGGTCAAGGGACAAAAAACCCTGCCACAATCCTTTTCCATAAATGCATCCCAGCCCCCCAAGACTCAGCACCCTATGGCACATGCAAATACAAACACATGTGCATAGACACACACAGATGCATCTCCCCAGGTATACAAAGCCTAGTTACAGTCTCTTTTTCCAACCTTCTAGCCTTTACCATAAGAGCAGGGTTTCTGAAGCTGCATCACAAAACAAGCTTGGCAATATGTTGCAGACAGACTTGGCTGGAAACAAGCATGAGCTGAGCTCAACGTGCTGGCTTGGAGCTAAACTGACACCTCGCAATGCGATGTTCTGTTCTCACTAACAGACTGAGCCCAGTTTGAAGGAAAAAAAGTACAAGTGGCCAAAGCTAACTTCAAAATATTTCCTCCAAGCACTTTGAGAGGTACCATTTCTCTCCTTGTGCGAAACCTATGTATGAGCATTTTGATTACATTGTGCACCACCTTGTAATTAACACGGCTCAAAGGAGTAGAGGCTGCAATATAAATATAAAACTAACAAGCAGACTTAAAAGGCAGGCCATGTAATGTGAAAACAAAGTTTTCATTGACCACTACTGTACCCCATTGCCATTTAATCAAAACCAGCTGATTTTACTTGCACTCTATGACTCAGAGCTAAAGCCTGGCAAGTTAGCTCTGCTACTTACTACTTTTTATTCAGATATGTCTATTGTCCAGCAATGATAATATATGTATTATTCTAGAGTACAGTTGTCTAAAACCATGACAAGTAAATTGCATCATATGATAACTAAAAACATGTATAGTTTATGCAAACTTCCACTTGCTTTGTTTTCTCCAAGACATTCTCTGCTACTTCAGTGGCCTGCATTACAGCTCACCAAGATAGCTTACTGCTGCAGGAAAGGAAATTCCAACTTCTTTCAAAATTTTCTCTATGTATTCCTTGTGGGAACTATTCATGGATAAAAGATACAGAAAAATCACCTGCCTGCAAATCTGATGGCCACTCTGCACTCTGCACTGACTCCTTATAGAATAGTTAGGAACACTTTTACAAATGAAGCTGTAGGAAGAAAAAATGCATGTCAGGTCAGAGCCCTACAGTTGTAGTCTAAATCCCATTATAGGGAGATTTCAGGTATCTGATATGGCATAAAAGTTTGCCCAAAGAGGAGAAACTGTTTCTAAAGTCACAATGAAATACACTATAAGCCTGCTTTCCATGAAGGGCTGTACTTCCAAAGAGCTCAGCTACCCCCTAACTAGGTACTAGCTCATCTCAGGGGGATGCTTTAACAACAAGGTCTACTCTTACAAGGAGGAGCTAAAGTTAAAAGATCAAGACTGTTTGGGAGATCAGAGAACATTATCCAGAGATACTGTTCTCACCACGCTCAATACACTACGCTCTATCTTTTCTTGTTCTCAGTGTCTAAAAAAATGTAGAACCAAATCACAAAACAACTGCAAGAACTATTTTGTGCACTGCCACCCACTATTAGTCAATAAACATCCAGCTTTTCTGTTTGTTCAAAAAAGAAAAAAAAAAAATCTGTGATCCAAACTGTGTTCATTATGCCCTTAGAAATAAAAACAGCTTAAAGCCCAAGAGCAATGGCTTTTATCTCTCAGTTTTGTAATTATTTTTATTTTATACTAACTTACAGATGATGGTGCATTAAATTTCACAATATCCCTCACACAGAAACTACCATTATGTCTGGACCCAGAATTTTCTTATGATTGAATGATCTGCATACACCATTATCTGAAAGGTGAATAGCAAGAAAACTATAGCCCTAATCCTTATAGGTGACCTTCAGAAGACAAGACCTTCAGAAGAAAAAGAAATATACTTTTCATTCTCTGTCTTACTAATTAGAGGAGCTTCCTCCACAACTGTTAAAAGCATTTACAAATCACCAATATACTTAGTAAATTAAGACTAGAAGATCTGGACTACCATTATCTAAAAATGAAACAAACTTAGTTAATAGCTAGCTGGAACACATGACTTTAGCTAATATAGTCATTATAGCCATGAGACAAGACATCCTCCAATAGAAAGGGTATGGTCTCCCTGACTTTGGGAGGACTTGGGGTATTCTTTGAGAGTGAGCAAACTCTGAAGTTCTCAGAAATGTCTGAAACACAAACAATGATCTCCCTTATACATGCAGCCTTCTCCGTAAAATCTTCCAGTTTCCACATTTTACTTTTACTTCAACAGAAAAACATTAGTCAATATTTGGTGGAGCAGAGGAAGGAACAGAAAGGATCTTCAGTCTTTAGGAGACAAGAAAAACCTTTTGTAATATGCTAAGTATGGCTACTACAGACCAGTGACCTGGGCAGAATAATTAGAAGACTGAAATCTCAGGAAGGGACCAAATTTAAGTAAGGAAATATGTAACAGCTGTACTTCAGCTGCACAATAACAAACTTTTTCAATGACAAAGACCCTTTTTGTGCATTTTGCCATTTCCTGAACAACCTCTCAGAAGAGACAGGAAGCCTGGCCATAAGGCTGGGTAGTTCCTCCAACGCTGGAAAGAATGAAGAATCATGCTCGTTATTATTGCTAGTTACACACTCCTAGGGCAGAGTTTCAGCTCTTGTTTCCGCTGTTCTGAAGCGGCTTCTGTAAACTTCTACTGAAAATGCCTCTAAGATAATCCGATTTGGATCACTTGGTAAAATAAGATTCTATCACCAAGCCGAGCTCTCTCCCTCTCTCATACACACCCTTAAGATACCAGCACAGCAAAGGGAAAGTGGTCATAACTTCACTAGCACTCTGCCAGAGGAGAAAGGGCAAGACTGTACGAGAGCAGAAGAAATGGAAAACATTAGTAAAAGTGACTTTATTCCCATCTTTACAAAAAGATGTTTGAAGGTCATTTAAAAGCATTAATAA
Source organism: Rhea pennata (assembly GCF_028389875.1). Lineage (NCBI taxonomy): Eukaryota > Metazoa > Chordata > Aves > Rheiformes > Rheidae > Rhea > Rhea pennata. The sequence continues at coordinate 91,647,838 of NC_084664.1, forward strand.
ATCTTTTCATCCTTTTACCCAATCATTTCCTAATATTAGCTATACCAATTTGAGGGCATATGATACAGTATCAGAATTGAGGGGGGGAGCACAATTTATCCAGCTGTTTATTCATAACTGCTCCCTGACTGACAGCTACTGCTTGTGAGCTGGCAAATCCTCAGGGAAGTGTGCCAGCAGCCTGAGGCTCTCCATGACAATCCCAGTTCAGGAGTACGAACACGCTCTGGCACTACTTTCCTAGAAATTGGTAACACGCATTCCTCACCAAGCTTTTGATCGCGCTAACTACGAGCGAGCCAGACGAGGCCCCTAGAAGAAGAGGTGTCGTTGCGTGGACGCTGCAGACAAGGAAACCCTGTCGGCCGGTCCCTCATTCCGGCCAGGCCTCGTGGCTCAGACCGATGCCGACAGATGGCTCAAACCCTCCCGTTGTTCTCCACACGACTGCTGCCTCCCTCCGTGACTCACCCGGCTGCCCAAAGCTCTGCTGCGCTGGAACAAGTGACTTGGTGGCTGGCCCTGCTAGTGTGGCACGGCCATCGTTCGCACAGCTGGCTTCTGGCAAAATAAGCACTAGCTTTTCTTGCTACAAACCCGTCTCCACTATCACCCTCCACACCATGACAAGCCGTGGGCCAATGTCCTGCTCATTTGTCTCACCCTCATAAGTCAGTCCCCTTCAATAGACTTGGGCACACAGATTCGCTGTTCAGCCTAACCTCCAATAAAAAAAAAAAAAAAAAAAAAAAAAAAGAGTATCAGTTACTAGAATTTGGTCCTATATTAGGAAACACTGGCAATTTTTCTAGTCAATTTATTGCCTGGATCCCATCCAAATCAATGTTTTGTTATTGTAATCAACAGATACATATGCTGAGTCTCAAATTTTTGACCCTTTTCATTTCCTGTATTAGTCAATATATAGTGGATCTTTAAAGGTAAGTTACCATGACAGATCAAGACATCTGCTTTTGTCACTAAGTGCTTTTTCTTTTTAATCTCTTTTCCTTCCAACACCTTTTCTGTCTGCCTTTTTTTACTTAACGTATGAAACCCAAACTGGCAAGATATGCAAGATTAGCAACACAAGTCTTGGTTTACTTGAGAACAGTTACAAGATTAACTTCCAGATACTGCCATAACCTAAATGCTGCCATTTGATTTTAATGAAAGGAACTGGCTGTCTTTCCATTAAGGCTTCTCTACAAGGGCTGACAACAAAAAAAGTGCCAATTAATAATCAAGCACTCTGATAGTTGGCTCTGTGGATAGATACTTGCCCACTGGCAATTAGACAGGAGAAATTTGCCCCACACTGGGTGGTTGCTGGGTGACCTAAATTACCTCATTAAAAACAGGATATTACTTGCCTGAGCTTCATCTACCTAGAAGCGAAGATTCTCACCAGTGAAGACAGATGAGCACCTCCACTGGGCAACATAGCCCATCTACTGCGGGTCACCACCTGCAAATACTTCTTCCAGGGATCACAGAAAGAGCTGAGGTGCCCACAACTTACCTTCTTAGTGGCCCCCCACATGGGGAGAAGTCCCATCCTGCTCAGCTCAGCTGAACTATTTTTGGACCAGTGTCCTGCACTCAAGAGCCTGGAATAGTCTCCTTTGCTCTGTTATTTTTCTTAAAACGCAATGATCTACATTCAATTGGCTTAATGCATGAACATTTTCTAGGCATTTATCTCACAGCAATAAAGCTGCATGATAAATGGCCTGCTGAAATCCAGTCTAAGAGTACTGTGAAGGCATTATCAAGGGGGTGTTTCGCTTCCCTCCTCCCCCTCCCCCAATAGCCCATTCAAGCTCCTTTTATAGAACACTTAAAGCTGTTAGTCCACACTGTAGACAAAAATGCAAAATAAAGTAGGGTTATTTTCTAATTGTAATAATACTGCCCTCCTTAATCACTGGACTAAATGTTTTCATTGCATTCTTGAAAATTATTTTAAAGAGAGGAGAAAAAAGTTTGCTCCAGACTTAATCTTTATATGCCAAGTTTCAGTCTGCAGTGAATTTTAATGGCAGAGTTATAAACCCTTGAAAGCAAGAATTTATAATGGAAATGCTGACACAATAACAATATAGCTAGCAGCACAGGTGACACTCATCTAATATATTGATTCTCCTCTGTTAACCTATTCCTAGGAGCTTAAGACTGCATTTAGAAATCTTATGTAAAAGGCATTTCTGTAATTGTATTCACTCAACTTCAAAGTCTTTATATAAGCACATCTATTCTAAACTTGTCAAGAACCTGGAGTACCTGACCAGTAGGATGCCCCAGATACTACTTCATTTATTTAAAGAGGACAGGCCACAAAGAGTGAAGAACCAGACCCATAAAAACCTTTAACTGATGTTCATTGTTTTGCTGTTGCTATTATTATTATTATTTTTAAATGTATCCTCCTTCATACATTTTGTTGTGCTGTGTTTCTCTGGCAAAAATCCAATAGTTCTGTCAATGCCAGGACAGAAGTGACAAAAAATTTTGCATCTTCAGCTGAAATCAAGCAGTTGCTTATTGTTAGGCAAGGCCTAAAATTAATATAGGACTATTTTAATCTGTCTCAGTGACAGGTAAACAACACTTGTATTTTAGACTCTGCTTTATTAAATACCATCACCATCTAAACTGAGCTTTTAAGGTGATATGCTGTGGTGTTAAAAAAAAAAAAAAAAAAAGAGAGAGAGAGAGAGAGAGAGAGAGAGAGAGAGATTTTCTGAATACAGGAAATACTGCATATGAAACTGAAGTCCCAGATGCTTGCAGGTAAGCATAACATTTTAAGTGTAAGAAGTGTGTGTGTTTTTTTTTTTATTATTTTTGTTCTTAACAAATAGTTTACAAAGGAACAATCCATACTCTGGAATCATGACAAAATAAGATAACATGGCTTAAGTGGTCTGAAAATGATCAGTGATCTGGGTATGTGGCTGCAAACTCTAGCAGCAGGCCTGCTCCAGCTGCAGGGTTATGAGGCTTTGAAAGCTTCAAGCAGCCAAAATGGGATATGGAGATTCTCCAGGACTCTCCGCATTCCTTGCTATTTTTATATATCTGCCGGAACTGTGGAAGCCCCACACTTCAAGCCTAAGCCTCTTCTCTTCCCATAAATTAAGTTTATGAAGCATTGTCTTGAAAAGCAAAAAAAGAAAAAAAAAGAAAAAGAAAAGAAAAACACACACACACATTCTCTTTAAGGGTATGTTGTTCCAAGGTTAATAGCTCTGACATGCCGCCAGGCCAAGCAGCAGTAGTTCTTAAACAGCTCCAAAGCTCAACCTTAAATGCCACTGGAGTCCTGCACACTGAGCTTTCCCTCCCTGTCATGCTTACTCCCTGCTTTCCTCACCAGCACTCTTCTGAAGCAAAGTGCTGCAGAGCAGAGGGTCATGCAGTAAGAATGCCAAGCCTGAACTAAGTTTTCATACAATACTTCTGAACAGCCATTCTATTAAAAAAAAAATGGTGAATTTTGACTGTGCTGGGCATAAATATTAGATGGCAAGAAAGTGATCTTATTTAATCTCTGGAAAAATAAATGGCATGCAGGTTTGTGCTGGCGTGCTACTGTAACATTTGGCACCACCTCTTTGGAAGGATTGTGTCATGCTGACGGATTAATGAACTCTAAGAGAAATGGACAGATAAATCTGTAATAAGCAAGCGACCTGCACTGACAAATCTGCTGCAAGTAAAGGCTGCATGTCTCGCCTGTATTTGCCAATGCAGAGCAGACTGAACATATGAGAAATTCTAAATGGAACAAAGCCAGAATTTTAAAGGCAAGAGTTTTTTTTTTTGTTTGTTTTGTTTTTTTTTTAGTACACTTCATCCTGCTAATTAAAGAGGTTTCACACAGCTAGGAAATTATTTGCAAAATACAGATATAAGAAAAGAAATATCTAATGAATCTTACAAAAGATAGACAAATACTCTACTTCTTCTCCCCTTTCATTTGCCAAGAGCTTAAGTTAACGACAGCTTTAGACCCTAACAAATTACTACAACTTAAGTTCTGCCACCTTTTACAAGAAACTTAAAAGGTTGTTTCTTCTTCTTATGCAAGATTGACTACTTAATTATTTTCTACCATTTCACTTATGCAAGTCAAGAGCACTACAATAAGCAGTAAGTAGTAAATGCTGGTTTTAATAGGCTGTTTTGTTTTTGTGATTTATGCACTTTGTTATTAGAAATAACATTCTAAAAGATAACAAGAAATTTCAAAGTTTACCAAGGGCCTTTAAAACACTTAACAAAAAAGTTAGCTGTCGAAAGTTCTTCTGATTGTCCAGACTAGGAAACTTGAAAGAACAGCTGTCAAGCTCAAGACTTTCTCAAGAATCAAAAGAAAAAAAGATAACATTCAAGTATCTGAGAAAGAATGAGGAAGACAATTTTGAGTCTTCTCTCTCCTAACCCCCCCCCCCAAAGACAACAAAACCCCCAAACCACGAATCTTCTCATATTCGGTTCAAAGAATGTCAAAGCATGGATCAGTTCTTACTTCACTCAAGCTTGATTGCCCATCCCTCAGTGACTGTGACTGTTTGCAAAAACTACTGCAAATACAGAAGTGACATGCAAAAAACTATATTCTGTTCATACAGCGTTGGCATTTTCAAGGTGTGTAGAGCAGCTATGGTTTGTTTGTTTGTATTTTTTCCTTTCAAGACACCTAACAAGTTTCAAAACTTCCCATCCTTGCAATGCGATGCTGAAGGCAGTCCCTGTTGCGCTCATACTGGCAGCTGCAGCGGTGACTCCCCCACGCAGGGTTCACCCCATGCCCTGTGGCTGCTCACCCTGCAGAGTGGGTTGTCTGCTCCTGAACACAAAACGACTGGCTGGGGTTCACTTTTCTATGCTGGGCTGTAAACTACTGTGATGAAGGTGAAGCATCACAGGGAGGTTTTTTGCCACTGAAAAGGAAGTCTCTCCAGCGGACAGGAAGGGCTAACACCAGGAGTAGTTAACCCTTCCAGCCATCTAGGTTCAGCTCTGCTGTGATCACGAGTCAGCAACGCGAGGCGCACTGCATTGGCACAGCTCAACATTGCAACAGCGTGCGGAAGGGAACAGAGACGACAAGAATTGCGCTAACTGCGTCTTAATGAATTGTTTGATCCCGCAAGATTAACACGGATTAACACAACCGCCACTGTGCATCCCTCTGCACCATCCCATCAGCATCTCCCTGTGCCTTCCGGGGAAATCAGATCCTGAATCAGAGCTCCCACACCTCTTGCAACCCTCATCTCAATCCCTTCTAGCTAGTGACAGCAGTACGTGAAGCTAGAGACTGCAACCATCAGCCTTGTATTTGACAACAGTAAATACAGGAGATGTGGGACAAGTTCAAAGACCGAGCTTAAGCATAGGGACAGCAAAACAGTTGTGAGGGCCAACGGATGCCGCCTTTCACCTCTGCCAAGGTGCAGACAAGAATTTCCAAAATAGCATACTAAATTAGCAAAACCACAACACCACCATAGCCACAAAAGGCCCAAGATAGCAGTCTTTTCACATACATTATAGTGACTAGATATTGGTTCTTTCTTGTATTACACAGAATATTTCAGATTTCTTTCTGTTTATATTCTTTACCTCAGAAAAATCATTAACACAAACAAGCTCCACTCAGCTTAGGTAGCTGCACCAACTTCTGTTTCACTAACAAAATCCTAGTAAATGAAAATAAGAATTTAAGCAAAAATGTTCCAGTATTTCTAGAATGATCAGGAACTATTTTCACACATGCTTATACAACAGTATTAATACCATAATAATAGGTTTTGTTTTTTAAATATATAGAAAAGTCTACATAAATAGATAATTTACAATCACAGTAAGATTATTTGATCCTTTACTAAAAGCCCCCACATTCAGTGTGTCTGTAGAGCAAGTGACAATGCAATAGTAGTAGTAGTAGGTAAATTAAGGTGAGGAAAGAAAAAAAACAACAGAATGAGAAGAGGACCTTTGAGTTTATTATTAATTTATGTTCAAATACTGCAGCAGATTCCTTACATCCTTACATCATACTTTCTCAGCAATGACAGATGAACCTTTCAAAGAAGTGGAGGGGGTCAACTGGGGGATTTTATTTTACTGTGGGGAGGGGAAGGAGGAGGAGGAAGAGATGGCTAAGACTTCAGTAATGATCTTAAATTAGAAGGATGCAGCAAATTCATACCATGGACTATTAAAGAAAAAGGTTTTTAGCAAGTCCACCAGCAATCTGCTCTATTTGGCAGCCAAAATTGTAGGCTCCCATGGCCACCATCTGTGGTTTTGCTTCATACATAATAAGCAGCAAAAAGAGATCCTGATCTTCTATTTACACATCTACAGACCACTGCAATTAAAACACCACCATTTCTGTGTAGAGATTTTTTTTTCCTTAATAGACTACTTGCCTATTAAAACACATTTAAACACACCCTACTTGTTCAGAAGTAGTCACATCTCAGGCCATCCTATATTCCTCTGCTTCAAAACCCACGCAAAGGGACTGGGAAGCACAAGCACACGTGAGTAGTGGAGTGCAGCTTCAGTACCTGATCATACAGAGGTCGAGAACAAGAGTAATGCTCCTTTGCTGGAAAATTGTGCATTAGATTTAGATACAAAAAGACAAAAGAGACCAAAGGAGTAGCCCATGAGGTGTATCATTACTTCAGGTTACAATTAACATGAGTGTAAGGAGGGGGCAACACAGACTCTGTCCTGCAGCCCTCCAGACACCACCACAGACATGCAGGCTCTGGGCAATGCAAGTGAAAGTGCAGCTTTTGCCGAAGTAGCATGTCCAGCCCTCATCAAGGGCCTTGCAGCAGGCCACAGAGAACAATCTATGGCTTTTATGAGAAAAGAGGAGGTTCCTTAAAATTTGCAGCTGTGTGAATGAATAAATAAAAATGCACCAACCAATCCAAAGACAGTAATTTCAAACACTTCCAATATTATCCTGGAAGGAGCAGATACTAGGTGAGAAGAGGAACAGGAGAAAGAGGCAAACATTTGGAAAAGTCTGAGGAATTTTTGCACAGAAAATACAAAGTACCCATGTCACACGGCAGCAACATGCAACTCTGAGGCCACATGTACTGATGCATGCCATCAAGATGCTAGAGCCACAACCAAAACCCAGTCCTGGACCACTGAGGGAAGCTGATCATTCCCAACAGGATTCCCATAGCAGCTGCTTGTGCAAGGAACAAGCATAAATTCCCTGTCTAGGCCAGACACTGGTGTTTGGTCCCACTTTGCATTTCACCAGCGATACACTCTGTATATTAGACAGTCTCTTCACATTTGGAGAGGGCGCAAAGCGGGTACAAGCTGTGCTGGTTTAGATCCCAATACCTCTGACAAACAGATTCCTTGGTATATCTTATTACTTTAAACTCCACAGTCTCTTCCCTTTTTGCAGGGTGCTGGCTGCACAGTGCAGCTATTTACTGACAGTCTGCAGCCATGGATTCGAATGTCATCCAATGAGGGTATCACAACTGGTCAGCCACTGCAAGGACACTCCTTAACTTCAACATCATGCAGACTCAGCCAGCTGGAAAATATCTGCTTTTTGCAGCAGTGTATTTTATTCAAGATTCAAATATTTGCAAAATCACAAGGCCAACTCTACCATTGCTTGCTTTCTCTAATGAAAACAATGCAAAGAAATAAGGATTTGGTGTCACCTTTCCTGAAAGATAACACATCAATCTTCTCAAGGTCCAAGTGAGGACAAAATTCAGAGCCTTCCGCAGAATCCCAGTAACCTGCCCAGCTCTGCAGCTATAGGCTTTAGGAGTAGGTTTTGTATTTCACCTGTGCCATACAGCCTTTGAATTTGTATGTTTCTCTGGCCAGAGAGCAGAGGGAGCATATGAGCGCGCAGGTGGAAAGGAAATGCAGTAGCTGGAGGCACAGAGTGGTACATAGGGAACATAGGGAACTGAGAACTTACCCATGCACAGGGACTCCTGGACCCAGCCCATCGGGTATCTGCAGCCACCACAGCATGCAGGAGTCAGGGCACAGCAGACAAGGAGGGGGCAGTGTAAGCATTTGAAGGGCTCTGGACCTTTTTCCTTGTTCCACTGTTGTTTTTGTTTCATGGTCTTTGTTCATTTCTGAGTCTTCTCTAGTTTTGTTCGTTCATTTGTTTTTCTTTTTCTAGTTTCTTACAAACACCCACTTTTGCCCCAGTTTGGAACAAACTGGGTTTAAGATGAACCAGGTATAATCTTCCCAAAGCTGTGCCTTGCAGAGGGACCTGTCTGAGGATGTAGTAGTATTATAGTGGCTTTGAGTATTTTGGAGGCTGAACTAAGGCAATATATTAAGGATGTAGGCATTAGAAGAGGCAGGCAGCTGTTGCTTTCTGCCTTCCATTGCATAGTTATATCATCTAGTTTTAGGTCAAAGATACATGGTTTTAACAGCCATCAGAAAGTTACTCTGACTCATTTTTCTATCATTGTTCCTCTGCATTTCCCAAATAGCTACTTTCAAAGCAGTACAAACTTCAAGGTCTCTAAATCTCCATCAGTTAGTAAAAGTAAATCTAAATATAGAACAAAAATTTAAGTGTGCATCCAACATTTCATGTGGTCGGTTTCACAATTAAAGAAATTCTGGAAACAAAACAACAAAAACCACAAACATCATTAGGCTACATTGCTGTAGCTTCGTCCGATATCTCAACTGTACTTGTTTCTCATACTTTTTTGTGGTATTGTGTGTAGTCCGTAAGTGTCCTCCAAAAACAAGAGGCAGGACAGTCAGCAAAAATCACAGCAGCTTTTCACTTTTCCACAGCACTTTTTTCTTTGCCTGAAAAAGTGACAGTAAATGTCTCCCTTGTGGGGCATGAAACGAAGACAACAAAACAACAGCCATTTTTTCTGAAACTATGACAGGCAGTATCTATCGGTAACAGCTATATTTTTAACAATATTTTTTGAAGATAGAACAGAGCAGCAACTGCCTTGCACGGTGATACTACCTGCAGCTATTAAAACACCAAGAAGGTGTAAATTGAACTCAAAATTCACACTTATTGCTTCATTCCTATGCTAAAAACATACATCATGGGACAATTGATGCGTCAAGATACAGCACCACCAAATACTTGAGATTTTAGCAGAAGTATCATGATATCTGGTGGGCTTTTCTGTTTTAAAGACCAAACACTTAGCTGTCACATGAGGTAACCACACACAAATCTCAGCATTTCTGAATCTCATGTTTGTGGAGAAAAGTCACAAAAAATGTAACTAAAGAACTGGAAAAAAAATGAACTAAAAAACACAATGATTTTGGAGGTAAGTCTGGAAAAAGAAAAAGACCAGAGTAGAGCACGCAGCTTCTGACAGGTTTTCTTCACCACATCATTGATTGAGCAAGGTTTTGCTGGAGGTCTTCAAAAAGTAATGCTCCTAAAACATATGCACAAAATGGACCAAGCTCTCCTCAGAGACTGAATCTCCAAAACACTGGTGTGGCCACTTCTCTGACAAACCCAGCACTATGCTAAAAACATACAGCCTCTGATCCTGCTCACAGCAAGGGGAGACCCCGTTTGCAAAGTGCAGATTATCCCCCTGTGCAGGAGAAAATACAGTGAAGTGGAAGAGAGCTCGTGGAGTGTGTCATTGCACATCAGTACGCCACATTTCTTGTATTAAGCTATCTTAAAATAAGACTGAAAAAGCTTTACAATGTCCATTTGACAACACTCCCTAGCTCAATTTATTATTACCTTCTGCTTCCAGGTTTGGAGTTTTTCTTAGTTTTCTTTTTGCTTGTTTTCAATTTCAGTCAGTGTGCCAACTCCCATAGAGCAGTCAATTAAAATTACTTTTAAAATAAGATTTCACAAGACAGTATTTTATATATATATATAAACACACACACACACACACATATTATCCCCCCCCCAAAAAAAAAAGAAAAGAAAAAAAAAAAAAAAACAAGCAACATTATATGAACTGCATTTTCCTCAGCTCCTGATAACATAGTTTTGACAAAAAAGGCCTTCCAATTTTTCTGGCCTGATTTCTGTCCCTGCACAATAAACTATTTATCACTCATGATTCTGTTATCTGAGTACATATTTTTTTATTGTCCTATGTATTGGTGTATGTGTTTACATGAGGACCAAAATTGAAGCTCACTGTGCAATAATTACTGGTTCTCCTCCTCTGCCCTTTTTTTTTTTTTTTTTTTTTTTTTTTTTTTTTTTTTTTTTTTTTTTTTGGTGGAGGAGGGGGTCCACACAGATTAGCTTCTATTTGCTTCTCTTGCCCAGCAATTTATTTCACAACTCATCCAATATAGTGGCTGTTAGTGGTAGAAATTCATTTAGATAATCTTCCAAAAATCCTTCATATCTAGATCATTCGAACCTCCTGATTTATACCATGACTTTAATTTTTCAAATGGCACTGGAAATCCTTTTCCTGAGCAGACAGATTTGAAAGCCTGCCAATGCCTGCCTTCCCTGGACCTTGCCTTCAGATTTGGTAGCAGTTTGAGTGCAGTCTGTGGTGATACAAGTGACCATTCCACCTATCAGGCAGTTAGTAAGTGAATGAATATTTAAAAAAAATATATATATATATGCACACACACACATATATATATATGCACACACATATACACATACACAGAGAGAGAGAGAGGGAGAGAGTTCACAAGGTCATTTTCTTATTTGGAAAAGGTTAATTAAAGAAAAAGCTGAATTAGCTCAAGCATTTTATTTTTCTCATTTATAAGAAATCTATACTAGAACACTTTGAAAAATACTATATATTCAAGTCCCACTGAGTACATTTCAGGAAAAAGATCATCAAAAAGCTTTCTTAATGACTTTTTTACATATCTAAAATAAGAACAGTTTATTGTATAACAATGAACTCCATTTAAAAATAATTAAATGATCCACCATGAACTGTATATATTGAACCGTCATGCAATTCTAGAGAGTATGACCTGTCAAAGACCAATAAACTGAGATCACAATGGAAGAAGTTTTCAACCATCCTACTCAAACTATCATTCCTACTGGAAAGACATTCCAGTCAGCAGATTAAGCATGAATTAAAAACTTGTACTAAAAACCAATATCCTGCATTTTAAATCCTAAATTAAACCAGATGCAATTAAAGCCTTTGAAAGTAATTTTGGCTGCTGCTTCATTTGTATCTACAACTGAAGCAGACATTTTTCTCAAGCATTTTTGCCAGATTTGTCTAATTCTTCTGGCTCCATTTTAATTGCTTTCATGTTTCAGTTAATGGCTATCCATTACACACTTGAACAGCCAACACTAGGAAAGAAGGACTTTTTCTAAGCCTAGTGGTGTTTCAAATCATTTGGGTGACACTAGCAAAGCTCTAGAGCTTGCAGTTGCTTCCAGTATATACTAATATATACCACCACAGATATTCTGCATACAAACACCCCTTTGACTCACATCTGACCCTGGCTGCAGCAGAGCAGAGCACACTCGGATCAACTTTACTCACTTGCGAGAAGCCACACTGCATCGCGTTCAAGTCAATTTAACACTTAAATATCACTGCACTTCTTCCCTTGGTACAGCATCTATGTTGAAGTCAACTGTAAGACACATTTTCTTCCCCAAAAGATTTCTTTTCTTTTTTAATTTATCATTTTAGATTCTCTGTGCCCCAAATGACCCTGGCAGGAGCTCGGCTCTTGCAGAACAGCCCAGCACCAGCCCAGCACCAGAGCCCCCCAGAATCACAGCCCCCTAACTCCTGGTGCAGATTTCAGGCACCTGATAACAGCTATTCTTTGGTTCAAGGATCCATGCCAGAGAGTGAGGTTTGGAGATCACTCCTCCTGCTGCAAGCTTGGAGTTTCCAGTCTACTGTAGAACTAAACAGGGGAATTTCAAGTGCAGAAAAATGTAAACTGCTCTTACTTTGCTTGGCTTAACTGATGACTTACCTTCCTATGCAGCCAGATACAATACAGATGTTAGAGGAACTGGAGTTTTAGAGAACTGTATTTGGTGAGATCTTCCTGCAAAAACAGCCTTTTCTCCTGCTTGGTTTTGTAGATCAAACCACATGATGGAGTAATTTCTAAATGTATGCATCACATTCTGTAGGTATATGTGTAGGCACACATGTCTATGGTTAACACTGAAGAAAAAAGTGAGCAAGTTCCCCTTGAATTAAACCAACAATGTCTAGACCAACTGTTTCAGTCAGTCTAATTGTCAAGAAAAGGGGAACAGCTGCAGGGGAAGGAAAGCAAATCACAGCTGCCTTAAAACTTAAAGTAAATTACATGGGAGGATTTGCAGTTGAAAATGAAGCGTACTTAAAATAGTACTTCTTGTATATTGAAAGTATGAGATATTTTAAATAAGCGTACATTGTATTTAGTCTGTTTTTCTTCTGTATGCTTTTTGTATAACTGTCAGAGACTCCTTTCAGTTGTAAAAGCAAAAATTCAAGTCCATTGCAGAGAAAACAGCAGAATCATTCACATTCACAGAGGTGCAACAAGAAGTAGTACTAAAGAATAAGGTTTTTGGCCAGAAGGAAAACATGCCTTTGCATATTAACCAGCAAAAATAAAACAGACAAGGAAAGGGATATCATTCACACACATCCTGTCATTATTTACATGGAAATTATCACAATTAGAATAAGATTTAAAATAACTGTATGGAATAACGAATTATCTTATCACCATTCTAACATACAGAACTTAAAGGAACTATGCTAGCCTGGTTTCTCTGCTATGGATAAATAGAGGATTAATGTGTCATCGCACCCAGTACCTATTACAGCTTTGCTTATGGACAATCTCTACAAAAAAAGCAGTTTATTTTGATTTTTCAGTACAAACTGACAAAATACTGAGAACCAACAGGGTTGGCTGGAACATAAAAGTTAATCAAAACATGAGTCTCAAGTTATCAGACATTTCCCTAACCAGACAAGCAAGTCGCACAAAAGCTCTGCCATGTGAAGGTTTTATCATGAGTGCTTGCCTCTTGGCTGCAGAAATCCAGACCCATCTAGACCTAATTCTTCATTTGAAAACAATAATGAACTCCCACCCCCTTCTGCTACGACAGCGCTGTGCAAAGGACCCATACCCACCATCCAAGAACAGGTTTCATTATTCAGGACTCAGTTTGGACTTTTTTCTTCACAGTGGCAAAACTTGGTAGACTATATCCATATTGAAATTCTGTTTTTACCACTGCAAAGAAAAAAAAAAGAAAAAGAAAAAGAAGAATCAAGCTGAGCAGTGCTCAGGTCCAAACAAAAGCATCTTTTTGTGCTACCTTTTGTACTCTTTTCCAAAGTTTTGGCCAAATCCTTGCATGCCAAAGCATCACAGACCTTGCTTTCTAGAAGCCAGTGCTTTTGGAGGTTTATGGACTCTTTCTCAAAAGAGTAGCATGTCAGTCAAAAGCTCTCCACATTGCCAAAACCACTATTTTTAATACATCTTGGGACAATTAGTACTGAGCTTTTCCTTATGACAAAGGCGCCTTATCTTAAACCTATGCAAGTTGCTTCAAGATACCAAAAGTCTTGAATTTGCTTCTTGACTTGCAAGGGACTTCAGTGTTTGAAGTGGGAGACAAAGCGAATGGTACTACACATCCCTGGGCGGGGGGGAAGCAGGAGGGAGCCTCTAAACAAAACAATCTCCCTATTCAAGAAACACTGGGCACAGAACTTAGAACACTGCCTTCAAAGAAAAAAGAAAAAAGTTTTGAATCAGTGTGCTAATGCTAGGGAAGCTTCCAGAAGTCAGCACTCTGCCTGTGATGCCTTATTCCTATTTTTATGGAATTCACTCACCTACTGTTGCCATGGTTTTTTTGTTGTTGTTGTTTTCATTTTTTTTAAATCAGCTTATCAGTGCATGCCCTTGACCATGGTTAAAAAAAAGAAAGCAAGCCCCATGCATTCACCGGCACTCTGCAGGTGAAAGACTATTCTATACTGTATAAATTATACACATTAGAAACTCAGCATTTCTTCCACACTGCAAAGCTATTCAAGCATTCCTGCATCTGTAGGCTAAGTGGTTTGCTCCAGCCAGGGGGGCCAACAAAAGCTGATATTTCAAGAAACCTAATCTCTTAACGATTGGGATCAGAGGAAAGGTACAGCTGTGAAAGAGGCTGCTCGAAACGGGCCTGATCTCGGGCATATCTGAACCTACAGACGGCAGAGACTCGGCCGAGCACTGGAGGTGCTTCCTCCAGTGAGGCCGCCTTGCATGCCAAAGTCTCCTACCCCAACACTTCCACCCTGGGAAAGCGCCGCATCCTGCGCTCCTCCCCTCAGTGGGCACGAGGCCGGTACAGCGCGAGCAGCTACGCGTCCCTCGGGCAGTGGCCACGCACGCTTAGAGACGGGACAATGCTCCAGCAGAATCTCCAGTTTTTCCTCCTCCCAAAGCACAGATTTCCCTAGGTCTGCCCTCGCGCTAGCTCGTGGGTGCCCGAAAAGCCCCAGGACGGGAGAGGCCTGGCTCTGCCTCTTCCTGGTTAGGGCAGTGGATGGGCTGCTGCTTTCCAACAGAGGCACCAGACATTTTCCAGTTTGCTCCTTGGATCAGCCAAACGCAATGCTTATCAGTGCCGAGGCACGTGGTGGAGGCTCCGCTTCTCCTATCCGCCCATCCAAAGCAGCGACACGTAAGGTCACGCGCCCCCCGCCCCTGGGCAATAGCCATGTTGATCTTACCCAAAGAAACAAGTCATCATCCTCTTTGCTTCCTTACCAAACACAGGTATTTCCACAGCGGCTTAGTCTCTCCCCGCAGAAGAGCCTACGTGCTACTTGTGGCCATGAGACGACTTCGAGCTTTCAGTTGCGAGCATCCTGAAACGGCAAGTTTAAACTTCCGAGACTAATTTTCAGTTGACATATAAACTAAAGCAATGAGTCACCCACACATGCTCAGCGTCCAAAAACAATAGCACGTAACCTCCCATGAGTCTCCTCTATGCCGATCCCCCAAAATCAGGGGAGAGGCCACCCGGTTGTATGGCATGGCAACGGGGTAATGCTAAGCCGTTCCCGAGCGCGTTTGGCAAAGATTACGGCTCGGCAGCTGATCCGAGGCGGGTCTGCCTGGGACAGGGCCGGCGGCGCCGGCACCACACGCTTCTGTGGGATGGGACGCCTTCCAAGCGGGAAGCTCGTGTGTTTTTGTCCTCATGAAGGAAACCGAAGCCAGGAGGATTACTGCAACTTCAGAAAAGTCTGAGCAGGAAGGGGCGGGAGGTCAGGCACTCAGGGCAGAACTGCAGAATTATCTGGGCACAAGCAAAAAAAAACAACCACCACCACAAATAAAAAATTTAAAGTTTGTGTCATTTTGATTCCTCCCGAGTTCGACAGCAGCCGCTTTCAGTTCAGTTCACGGCATGGAGTTGCGGCGGTGCAGGGGGGCTGGCAGACTAAGCAAGGGGGCTTCGCAGATTGGCAGTTCAGGAGTTAACCCTGAGCTTCTCTGAGGTGCTCACCACGGAAGAGTGTTTGATAATGAAACAAGCAGAAAACTCTAGCAAGAAGTGAGTTAGGACTATGAATCCCCACTTAAGCTTAAGCTAACAGGTTAAAGGATGACCAGGCTGTTCTCAAATATTCCAAGACAACAGAGACACTTTTCTTCATTGAAATCTCCGACACCAGAGCCCGCTCTGGATAGCGGAATACTCATGCCTATAGTTAGAAGTAAAGATTACAAAGGAAAGGCCAATGAAGAAATCACTGAAAACTAACATAAGATTAGCTTCACGTTCCCTATTAATAATCCATCCAAATTATTTTACAGCTGACAAAATGAACCAAAGTCTAACTGTAGCACCGCAAGAGTGGATTCATCCAAGTGCAGACTTCAGACACATTGGGCCACAAACAGCCAAGTGAGATTTCTAGATACTCTTAAAAAAACACCTCTGTGCCTTCATTTAAATATCTCTGATAGAAATAGCTCACCTTCCACAAACTTTTCATAAATTAATCTGAGAGTCTGAGCCCAAAGAGAGTATTGAAGAGAACAAATCTAAAATCCAATGGCTTCTGCAGCAGACTAAAATAAATGGCAATCATCATAAAAAGAGTTTGCCCTCTTTGAAGAAATTCTGAATGCTTATTTTTACCTAAAACTTCATGTGCACTGATTCTCATGTTCCCACAACATCCGCAACAGCAGATAACACCAGCTGCCATTGCCAAACTTCACATTGCTTGATTGCATTAGGATGAGCAAGGCTGGCTTTAAAACTAGATTGCATTTTGATTTCTGCATCTGAACTTTTAGGTCTGTATGAGGTGATT
This sequence comes from Rhea pennata, assembly GCF_028389875.1. Classification (NCBI taxonomy): domain Eukaryota; kingdom Metazoa; phylum Chordata; class Aves; order Rheiformes; family Rheidae; genus Rhea; species Rhea pennata. The sequence goes on from NC_084664.1 coordinate 91,664,229, forward strand.
CCATTTTAGCAATTTGCCGTGTCTCAGGGACCCAAAAGAAATCAGAATCCAAAATTTTCCCTGGAAAGTAGGCTTCAAAGTTTTGGTGGACAGATATGTTTGACACTGTAACAGTTTGCTGCTCCCTCTACAAGAGGCTAGAAGGACTCCATGCCTGGCCAACAGATTCCCAAGAGGAAAGCAAAAGCAACAGCCCCTCCTGGCTCCAGATATAAATAGCAACATAGAGCAACTTTGTTTAAAGTTATCCTTTTAGAGTGGGCTTTTTGTAACAGTTCAACATAAGTTTAGGATTTACACTGAAGTGTTTCACCTTGCTGTGCAGCAGATAAATCCAGATTAATTTTGCTAGGTAGGAAGTAGACGGGGGTTTGACGGGACTTGTCTATTTAGTGATCAAAACTTAAATTCTCAAGCTACACTTCTTCAATGGACAAAGTACTGCTGGCACAGGGATATAGATGAGAATAAATTCATATAAATGGACTGTTCTCTAACAAGGGTGATATAGGATTCACTACTGCTTTGAGCATGCATCAGATTTGTCAGTCTGCTACTCTTATTCAACACTCTGCCAGGATTCAGTCACTCTAAGAGCAGGGCAAGACACAGCTCCTCTCATGCCCTTTGAATTTCCGGGGTTTGTGTTTTTTATTTGTTTGGTTTTGATGTAAGCTACTTAATGTAACCACATAAGGAAAGCAATACAGTAGTACCTCCTGTCCTTGTCTCCACGAGGCTATTAAAAGTTTTTTGTGAAGACTTAACCATGAGGAAGCCACAGAATTAAGGCAATAAAAGGAGTAGGAATTTATAAAACAAGAAATATTTTGCTTAGGCCAAAAGCTCTCTTTCTTCAGGTTCTACTGTGTAACCTACAAACCTTGAAATACTCTATTTGTTGAATTGCTCCAGCATTCAACAAATACAATCATTTTTGCTTAGGGCAAGTACATAACTCTGGCAGAGCAGCAGGCAGGAAGCCATCTAGACTGGTCATGGGGACATGTATTTCAAAACTACTCGCACCACTGTCAAGGATTTAGAGTCACTGAGCATCAGCAGTGACTCAGTAGTAACAATTAGTGTTGCCCAGGGACCACGCTTCTGATTGAGTTTACATAATAAATACTACCAATTTGCAGGTTATATTTTTAGTGTGAAATACTGTATTTTAATAGTCTTCTTTCAAACAAAGCAGGGTACTGAAAATTAAAATTCCTGCTGCCTTAAGTTTTGTATTATATATACAGTCCTAAGGAAGCACTATTAACTTTAACAGCATGTCCTTATTTCCAGCATATCAGCTGTCCTCAGGAAATAAATTCAGACATCATCTTTGGAGGTAGAGAAAAAACAAAGCGGGGAATTAACAACAACAAAACCACAAAAGAGGACAAGCAGACTGACATGGAGGTGTGCAGGATGGAGGGGGAGGGAGCCAAAATAAGACCCAAATGGATTAAGAAAACCATACGTATAGTTCCATTCATTAACAAGAAAAAAGTAGTATGCGTTGACACACGAAATCTGGGTTTATGCCTTGGCTATCTTGCTTTTATCCAGCAGCTTCAAGTGCTGCTGAAGCAGTGTTGAAGCAGCAATCTCAGGAGCTCATAAAGAAGAGGCAATCTTCCAGGGATCAAAGCAAGTGTATGACAGGCAATGAATAAGGCTGCTATAGTCCTCTTCAAGACTGGAGAATTTGCATGGGAGATTCAGAGTTCATGAAATTCACTTGAAACCATCAGTTAAAAGAGCACAGAGGCATGTGCAGAGAGGGAGGGGTGTGTAACTCTACCCTTCGTGTTCTGCTGCCCCACAACTTTCAGTCACACATGCACATTCACCAAGGGAATAGTACTTACATTTAATAGAAACAGTATTCACGAATACACACTTAACTGACATTTCCCATAAAACAGAAGGTCATAAGTTAAAGAGTCATTTCTAGAATTGAAAAAAAAAAGTCTTAAAACGTTTTATAGACTTTGCCACACCAATCATCCTTTGCAAAAATCCAGGTCTTTAAGGTAAAGACTGAGTGTGTATAGGCCAAGAAAGAGACACGTGATAATTGCCTTTACATACCTTCATACATACAAGTAAATAAGTGAAAACCCACAGTCTGCTGTTTATCAGCACCACCATCAGTAGTCTCCAGATAAGTTGATAAGTAAATAGACATGTTAACATCATTAAAGGGAAACAATTATTTCCACCCTTTCCACTCCAGGTGTAAATCTCTATCCATAAGAGAATCTGATTCTTCTCTAAATTATTGTAGCCTTCAGCTTGAGTAGAGCTGGTTAAAAAGATTATTTAACTGAGTTCTATTTTCCATAGTTTTCCTAGAAAACAGTTTCTCAAAGCTTGCACGTTTTCAACCTGAATTAGACCTTGTCTGGGACAGAAAGAGAGCCCAAAAGGATTGCACTAACAGGTCCCAATGTAGCACTTGCCAGCCAGGCTGGACCACTCTTGAATTACAAGTCCATATCTCACCAGGGTCAAGGAGACCAATGAAAAACAAATCTAGACAGCTTCTGCTCCTCTACCCAGGGCTACTGCTTCGTTCAACTGAAAGTAATTGATTCACTAATCAGACCAAAAAAACCTGCAGATGATACCTGTGTGGTAGCATAAGGCATGTGCATGATGAAAAGAAAGTTAAAATTTAAGACCTAGAGTTGGCAGCCCTTTGAATGTGCCCCCCTCCCCCCCCCCCCCCCAGATTCTGAACAGATTCAAAAACTGCTTCTGATGATTTTCACCATTCCTCAAACAGCTGTAACACTTGAGCTGCTCAGTCTCAGAGCTTGAAAAGTAATAGCTTCAGTGCATTTTTCTACTATTTTCTTCTCATTAAAAATAAAACACCCAAGCCATATTCACTCAATACCACAGAGAAAAGAGAAACAAAGAATAAAAGGGAAGAAAGGTCACTGTCAGGCCAAGATCAAGTCTGGAAAATTTCAACTTGAGACATAAGCATTTCAGGGAGTTATAAGCAACTGGAATAATAAAAGAATTATAATTGAAACACTTCAAGAATTTAAACTATAACTATTGCCACACTCACCATATTTAATCTATTTCAACAGCATTCAGACTCTTCTTGGCTGAACACAAATCGCTCCCAAACCTTGGCTTTCAGAATCACTCCTAACCTGCTTGCAAAGGCAGAGATGCATGGTGTTGACCGCCACTGCAGCTGACTGTGATTAACCCAGCTCCCATAGTTTCAGTGGCACCACACTGAGTTGCAGGAAAACCAGGAGAAGTAGGAAACAAAAGCAGCATCATCCATCCTCCCAGCTTGTAAGGGTTGGTCTCCTTTCCTGAGTTACTTCTTCCCCACCACCAAGCAGCCATTTCAGCCAGGTGCTCACCAAGCCAGCTAACTGAAGTTTTTCTTGATGCCTGGTGCAAGGACACACACAAGCAAGAAAAAAAACATTTCTCCAACCTTAAAGAAATTGCTGTTTAAATGAAGTTCTCAACAACTGCTTCCACCACACTTTCCTCATCGCTCCTTGCCCTACACCTGGCCACAGGATGCTGTTGCGAGGAGCTGCAGGGAGCAGCAGGCATGCCCCTCTGTGCAGAAAGCACCAGGGCAAGGAGAGGAGGCACCATATCTCCCCAGCAGCTCCCACTTCAGTAGCGCACCCTGCTCCCTTCTCCAACCCCTCTCCCATCTCTCCTTTCCCCCCAACCAGAGATAACTTATTGCCACTGTAATTCCTACCCCAAGTTACTTCTCTGCTGCCCCATCATCTCTTGCTCTACCCCTAGCTGGTCTCCTGTAAAACCTCCTCCCAACAAAGAAGGATAGCTTGAAATGAGAACCATGGTGTTGGCCAATGAAAAAGCCTAATCAAAGCTTTCCCCGTCTCTCCTCAAAACAGATTTATAGCTGTCAACAGATATTAAAGCCAACTTTTTCCTTCATTGCTTTAGAGAAGCACAGGATCTAAAAAGGCAACCTATAATTGCTGAGTTCCTGTTGAAATAACTGCTAAAACAATTATATTTCCAACAGTGTACCATTAAAAAAGAAATTCAGACTCCCTATGAAAATTCTGCTTGCCAACCCAGGCATTTAAATGACTAAGTCTCCTGCAAAACAGTCTGAAGTTGACTTCACTTGATTTCATTTAGCAAGTATTTGCCAAGGGCAAGAATGCCTAAATACACCAAGTTTCTAATACGGCGTTCCAGAGGCACTGCCATCAGCATCCTTGTTCCAGTTCCTTCCACATACTCTGAGTGTTTTAGCCAGAAACTAGGTCATAAACTCCTCTATTGGAAAGTGTTCATAGCTATTTGGATTGGATTATTCTGTTCAAGAGGTTATAATAATAAAGGAAGCTTGCGAGTGTACTTTTTCCAAGCTCTTGGTATGTCATTGCCATTTTGAAAAATTGGCTCATTACTCACCCTTGTTCAGCTCCTCTATTCTCGGATTTCTTACTTGCTTTGACCTCTTTCTGGACAAATATGAAACTTACTGTTTCACCTAATTAGCATGAAGGAAAATATAGAAATCTCATGTATTCCAATTCCAGAATCCCCATTTTACAAAAATATTGTCAGAGTTTCAAGAAGCACTGGGATGTTAGAGTCCTGCCAAAGTTTACAGTCTAGTTATATCATGCTACAGAGGAATTGCTCCATTTTTTTTTTTCAATTTTATACAAGTCTCTGGCAAGAAACAATCCACCTTCATTTATTCACACACATGCAGATGATCTGTGGATAAACTTTCATTCTTTTTAGCCTAATCAAATTGGTCAATTCACTTTCTCCACTTCGAAATATTAACAACAATTTTCTCAGCCACTCTTCCCTGTGCTTGTAAGCACAGCGGAGTTTGCTCTCTCTTTTTCCCCACCCTTTTTTTCCTTTAAGACTTAAAGCAGTAAGAAAACATTTCAGCCACACATTCTTGCATTGTCAAGGCTTTTCATTTTCATTCTTTCTCTATTAAATAGCTGCTTATACTGTTTATACTTTCCTGGGAGGCTAATAGACACAGCGAGTTGAGTGTCCATCAGCCTCCCAGAAAAGATTTAGAGGTAAGCCTTTGCCACTTTCTGGGGCTGTCAGGAGCAGGGGACCCAAAACTATTAAGTGAGGGAGCTGCCTCCACAGCCTTATGTGCTTCTCCATGAGGCAAACTGAGGGCAGTCATCTTCAGCTGTGAAAGATTTAAGTGATACACTGCATCCCACTTGCTTTCCGTCTCACAAGGATTCAACAGAGGGCCCTGCAAATTGAGGAAATCCTTTGTAAGAACTGCCTTATTTTCTACCCAAAAATGTAGGCACAGAAGGGGAAACAAGGGCAGACGGAATGGAAATACCTACAATAGTAAGCTGGTTCTGAAATCAGGATCAGATAAGCAGCCCAACATCTCCACCGTGACTGAGAGAAACCAAATGGGAAAACAAAAACAAACAAAACCAACTTTTACCCAGTAGCGTGAATTCTGTCTTCCAACTATCCTCAGCCAATGTGCAGAATCAGTATAATTCTAAATCACTCTTCTACCTGGTTCTCAGATAAGTTATTTCTAGTTTTGCTCATTTTCCAGAATTTTAAAAACCTTTACTGTTAAAACCGTAGTACTTTGAGTTCTATTCTTAACACATTCAGCATCACATTTTACCATTTCAGAGGTGCTCCGCTTGTGCACAGGCATAGCCTTCTCCAGTTCAGCAATCCTACTGCAATAGTTAATATGATATATATTGCACAGTATATTTTTGTGACACACCACCTAACCTAGTCAGATAGATTTATGCAGTATTCACACTTCCTCCCATATCCCTTGAAATATATTAGCTAGAATATGAGTAGTCAGGTCCTCAATACAATGTTTTTGCTGCAAACACATTGTCCAAGTAATTCTTTCTAATCCACTTAAAATTCCTGTAAACCTGAAAGCAATTCTTTAAATGATGTTAAAAAAAAAAAAAAAAAAAAAAAAAAAAAAAAAAACAGCAAAAACAAGGAGGGGAGGGAAGAGAAAGCTTGAGTCCTGATTAATGGTCATATACTTTAGTGTGTTGCTCAGAGGTTCAATCCACTGAGTGTACACCCTCATGATACTTTAACTTATGATATTTTCTTCCACATAAACCTGAATTCTGTCAGGAAAAAAAAAATGCCAGAACAACTGCATTGCAGCCCAGGAAACAGAGCACCCTCTTCTTCCATTCTGAAACTCAGGAGAAACAGAATATAAAGGCCACACAACCTCCAAATTATGTTTCTTCCCCTCCCCCCCCCCCCCAAAAAAAAAAAAAAAAAAAAAAAAAAAAGAGAGAGAGAGAGAGATCCCAAAGGAAAAAAAGGGGGGAAATAAGCTGAAGTAAGAAAAGCAGACAATACAGACATTACAGGTCTGCAGCTACCCAGGCGCATGCATTATGGAGGCAGCAGCCATCAGATAGCCAAAGCAGCCTTCCAGTTCCATTTTAGTTCAGGGAGATGACAGCCTAGCTATTTGAGAAGATACCTCCTTTAAAGCTTAGCTGTTGTCTTCCTTTTCCACCATCCCACTGAAGCAAAAAGGACACTATGCAGCTCCTGACTCTTTCCATGCTTGGTCCTAGTCTCCAGATTATTAAATGAGATTAGCAAGTAGGAGGTCCAAAGTGAACCTCAGGAAACACTCCTTTCCTCACCCTACGTGCCATTTGCTCAGGGAATCCCATACAGCAGTATGTTGCAGAGCTTAAAAATTCACATAGGTTCAAAAGGTAACCAGACACAATTGCAGAAGAAAAAGTACATAAAACACCACTGTACACCAGGAAGCCACTGGCTCAGAGGTCCCTCATGAGTAGTTGGGGCAGCAAGCAATGACGTGCTTGCTTGCTCCACTCTCTGCCCCAGGCATCAGAAATCACTCACTCTGAGACTAGATTTTAATATATCTTCCTAAAGGACTAGACTTTACCTTGTTCCTTGATCTCATTCAAAATCAATGTTTTGATACATTCACTGTATTTGTGTTCTTATGACCTGCAAGTTATGGAATACAGCTTAGTGTGTTCCTAAGGATCTCAGTCATGAAGAAAGTACTCTGGAAACATCACACCCCTACTAGTTTTTCATCAAATATGTAAGTGTATTGGTATTTAGGCACTTACCTCCCACCTCACATGGGGATTAAAGGACTTATCCATGATCACCCAGGAAGCTTGCAACAGAGCAAGAATTGACTCAAACCCAAAGTTTTTTTTGTTTGTTTTTGTTTTTGTTTTGTTTTGTTTTTTAAAAAAAGGTAAAGTTGGTCATGTTTTAAGGAGCTGGGGTTAACTCTCAAAGGTACCAACAATTTGACAATTATATCCTGGACTGGCACAAGCAAAGCCTTCCAGAAGAGCTATTCTAGTCTGGCCTACCTTAGAGGGAACTAATTTCTGTTGGAGCAGGTGAGTTGATGGAAAAATTAGAAATGGCAGCCCATATTGTGCAAGTCTTTTGATCATGAAATCCAAATTTAACATGCTAAGAAATCTGTTGTCAGAGCTACCAAATCCAGGGGGAAAAAAAAGAAATACCCAAAATCTGTTTCAATAATTATTTACAGAATTACAAATATAAACATTCATGTAGAGAAGAGATTATTTAAGTTTTATATTCAGTGAATTTTGATATTTTAACACCAAAGACTGGAAATTAACCAAAACAATGTGAGGAAAGTTAATGTACAACCATACTGAATGACATAGATCTGATTTCTTACCTGAATGGTGTTCTTCAGTCATTACTGCTGTCCTGCAATAATGCTTCAGCAATCACATATCAAAAGAAGATCTGTCAAATTCCTAAACATTTAAAAAGGAATATAAGCATGATACACCATACAAAAGTCAAGTTCACTGCAGTGCAACCAGTTTTCTTACTCAGAACAATAGCACTGCGTAATTAAACCTCATTTTGCAGTTTCAATGATTTTTTGCTGAAATGGTATATTAAAAAAAAATAGTAATATAGTTATTCTTATTTTTCTCCAGGCATTCAGACAAAATTGTGGTGTATATTCATCTTAGAGAGAATTAAATCCACAAGAAATGCAATTGCAAACAATAATAAAGTTGGAAATCATCATTATATATAAAGAATATATCAAGATAAAATGATTTGGCAACTACACTTCATCCACATACATTCAGTTGTGGATATTAATTCACACTGTATAGAGGAGTTTTTCAGTTCTCACAGGAAGATAAATAATAGTTTCCAAATTACGGTTATATGTCACAGAAATAATAACTTATGCTAAATGTGAAACGTGTCTTTTCTCAAAGGGTTTCTTTTAAAAAAATTTTTTAGATGGAAAGCTCTGTATCCCCAAAACATCTTTGTGTAAAGAATACTTCAAAATTTTGGACACAGCATTATTCAGAGTTGTGTTTTAGCACTACAGCTAAAACACAAGTATAATAAAAAGATTCTGCAGCTTGGACTAGTTTTTTCATACCTCTCTAAACTTTCCTCTTTCTAAATCAAATATTAAATTGGAAAAAAACATGTAATGCTAAAGCTGCAGATATTTGCTTGATGGAGAGCATAACTATGCAGTCAGCTAGCAAGTTAACCTTTCAGATTTCATATGCTACCGTTGACTTCCATGTTTGCTAGCATACCACCATAACCTTCACAGGAAAATCATGCTTTCTAGGGCACAGAAAAGGTACTTTTTCATAGGCATAATATGTTTATGGTTCTCATTTTATGAGCACCATCACATTATATTGTAACGTCCATATCATACAAATTGCCCCCTTAAATTTCATAAAATTATCTTTACCTAAAGTGAAAGCTAGTCTTCTCAGGAAGTCCTACCCAAATTCCCAGTAGTCTGTAACACATGGGGGAAACCCTGGTTTCTGCAGCTTCGATGCAGTTACTTCTCATAGAGAGCTCAAACCAATAAGGATAGCAAAGCATCATTCACTATTCAACCTGAGGGATATGGCTACAACAGCTTTCAACTACACTCTACTGTTATGTTGAAAGAAGCTTACAGAATCCACATGCAGATGCATCTTCTACAGCATGTATAATGTATAATCTGATACTAATACACACACATACATGAAAGCTTTGATAAAAGTTAGAATTCTTTTAACTGAAGAAAAAAGACTTGCAGTCTCTTCTTAGTTTTCATCTTTTCACACTACTAATATAACTATCCTAACATAATCTACAGAACTAACACATACTCTCCATTACATCTGCACAGCTTGGTCTGGCTTCAGTGAGATAGCTCAGATGTAATAGAAAATATGATTTTGGGACAGAGTTGTTATCCAGTTACAACTTAGGGTATAATATGGTCTGTTGGGACTCCACGGCTGATGAAATGTAAAACAAAGAACCCAGCTTGCCTTTCAAAGCATAAACTGACTTAGCAGGATTTCTAGTTAAAGAAAAAAAGAACAGATTTTAATGAGCAAATAAATGAATTTCATCCAGAAGGCAGCTTAAAAATCTGGTATGAATTCATGCTATTAAGTGGCTTTTCCAATTAACACACACAAACACAAATCCTAAATTATAACTCCCTGTCACATTTAAATCCTGTCAGTGTTAACTGGTCAGTGCAACAGTGAAAGACCGCCACGGGGTTTTTTTTATTGTCGTTGTTTTGTTTTCTGTTTTTTTCTTGTTTTTGTTTGGTTTTTTAATGATACGTATAGTTTTACCATTACCTAAACCAGCTTTGGTCTAAAATTCAGACCAAGACTAAGTTTTTTGGTAATTTAGTTGGACTAAAATGCAGTCAACTTGTACTCAGGAACACCACACTGTTTTCTTCCACTAAATGGGCTTAGAAAACTAAAAGTTCTTCAGCAGATTCTCTGTAATTTTCATGGGATCACCTCTTTCACTGAAGACACTGAAGGAACATAAGAAAAAGAGCATTTCTAAGACAGGTTGTTTTCCTGAACACAGAGCAACAAAATCACGCCATCAATGACAAAACGAAAGCAGTATAAAAGAACATGCCTATATTTTCCTGAATGCAACCAGTTGCTACCTTTAGAACACCCCTGAATTTTGTGACTAAAGCCATGTTGTATATTAGACAAAAAGACCATAAACATTTGGCTCAAAGTCTTGCAACAAGGGTATAACAGAAGAAAAGAGGTTATATTGTATGCTATATAGATTACAGCTCTTCAACTATCTCTATGGACCATTGGTGGTCCCTACAGCATCAGAAAGTGGTCTGCAAAATAATCATGGGGAGGAAAATTGAAACCACATTCCCATGTATAAAAGCAAGAAAGTAGGAGAGAAATAAAAGGAGTAGGTGAACATTCATAGTTTAGTATGGTTCTCATTTAACTGTAAATGAAAACCATTGTTGAAACACAGATTGTCCATACATTTTTATTCCTTCTTAAAGAAAAAAAAGGTCCTTTGATTAAAGAAATATTGAAAACACTTTTACAAGTTATATACTTTGTGAATGCGTGCTAGAATTAGATACAAACACATCTCAAAGGAGGAAAAGTCTTTGAAGAATAAATAAGAAACAGGAAAAGCATAAAACAGAATCCAAAATGCTTCCCAGTTATTGGCACTAAGCATGTGCTCCAGTAGCATCCTATTCCCTATGGGGAGGCCTGAGCACAGGCTCCTTGTCCCTTGGCTTTAGCGCCAGGAGCTCTGGGTAGGCATCCTAGACAGGTGCTGGGGCATTTTCTGGCCAGGTGGTTGAGAGCATCACCACACCACCAACTGCAGCCGTATCTGCAGCATAGGTGGGGCAAAAGGCAAAACAGATACCCAGCTTTAACCTTAAGAATTAATGACTTGTTTGATTTCTCAAGCCAAGTAATATAATCACTGTTGATTTTAAGTCTGTTTTGATGACTTGTTTTTCTTCCCAAGGAAAAGGATACAAGCATTGTTTTGACTACTCAGATAACAGTACTGCTCAAAGCTAGGTGTCCTAAAGCACAAGAAAAAGACAAGATTGCCACGACCAAACTCCTTCCATCCTCTCCTCCTTATGTCTCCACCAAGACAGGGAAGCTCTGAAGAATCAGACTCCACCTGAGTAACAGCTGATCCCTTCGCACTGCTCAAGCAGGAGGGGACCAAGTCCCAGCCCTGAGTAGTCAATAGAAAATACTTTTGAGAGAGGAATGTCACAAACATCATCTTTACCACTACGAACAAAACAATGAATTTCGTTATTATTGAAAGAAAAGTTTGATTTGTAGGCCAGTAACTAAAGAACTGCATCATGAGCTAGCTCAGTTCTATCCTTAGTTATTGCTTCAAAAGTACAGTAAAAAGGGAATGGGGGAAGACAGGAATTAATGATTTTTTTTATAATTTAAATAGCAAAGCTTTATTGTTTTTCCTTCTGGATTCTCATACTCATTATGATGGAATTAAGAGCTTTCCTCCAACTGAACTCTTGTTAACCCTTTTATTTAGGTTCAGAGCTACAGTGCATGACCCTGCAAGAGCATTCTGCAGTCGCAGCCAGAGCAGTAATTTCTTTACAAGACAAAACTACTGTAAAGCTATCTTTCCTGTATGCTTAAAGAACAAGTTCAACCTTAACACAGAGGAACTACCTCCCTCCCTCAAGAAACAATGAGAAATTCTGCCACCAGATTAATTGTTCATGCCTTGACCTCTACTACAAGTCAGATCAGGCCAATAGCTAAAATGCATTGAGAGCAAGATATTAAATAATGAAAACCAAATGTTAATTCCTCTCATTGCTTTCTGTGAAGACTTAAAATTTACTTGCAGAGCATGAATATTCAAAGGTGTAATTAAAACACACACACACAGAACCTCATCACCATTATACAAAAAAGAACAGGATGAAACAAACATGTATAATCAGACACCTCATCAAAAATGATGTGAAAGCTAGTTCCACATTGAAGATAAATACAATTTAGAAAAAAATCCATGTCATACAAACAAAACAAAAAAAGAAAAAAGAATTTCAATATGAAAAATTCAGCTTCAGAGAACTCCCATGAAGAGAGCAGTTAGACCTAGGTGCTCACTGCCACCCATCTCAGTGCATGCCATCCATACCAAAAGGCTTTCTCTAAAGCCAGTCACAACACTACCAAATGAAAAGCCTGTTCTAACTTCCATTTTTTCATGAACTTCTATTTTTGCCATATAAGTAATTAAAAAATGCAAAGGACAGCAAAAAGTCAGTTCACCTGGGCATAATCAACCAGCCTGACATGAACAAGAACCACAAATGATCACATGGAATTGTACCGAAGCAGATACACAGCAAGTGTGGTAGTCAGTATGAAGAGTGCAGAAGGGCATGAAAACTCTGAGTAGACATAATTTAAAGCCCAAGTGACAAGCTGCACACAGAACCCAGAACCTGGATACTCTGCTTTTGGTTGATTTGAGTAAAAGATTGAGTGCATTTTTGATTAGTTTTATAGTTTAATTTTCTCAGTATTAAAAAAATAAAAATACTAAAGTGATGTTCAAATACACTTTTTACAACAATCCTCAGATAAGTATTCACTGGATGCATCATATTGCCATTTCACACAGCACACATTAGAGACTTGAGCTATTAACTTGATCATGCATGTGTACATTCCTTGCTTTTATTAAAAGGCATATGTGACCCATTAAACCAATCAGAAATATTTGTACATCCACAAACATTCACAGCAATTTATTTTGAGCCTATTGCACTGAAATGTGTACTTGTATTTTCTAAAAGCTAGGCATCCCTGACATTTGAGACCTCAGTATCTTGAATTTTTCAAATCATTGCTTTCCTAATCAAGGAGTAAAAGGACATAAAAGACTGATTTAATGAAAAGAACTTAGAAGCAAGTTTTTTGTTTTGTTTTGTTTTGCAAGGAGAATCTGTGCACAGAGAAGCCAGAGCACTTTTAATTCTCAGCCATATTTTAATTTTTAAATGTTTAACCTATTTACATCAAAAAAAAATTGCAGCACATTTTATGTAAGAAAATATTATTACAGTCACACAAACTCTTACAAAACCTAACTGAAACAGCATGAGCACTTCTTTACTGTAATTGCTAAATCAGTAGCAAGTCTCAAAAACAGATGCTGGTGATCTGTAATCTTTACTGTCAAAACGACGCCAAAAAAATTTCAGTGAAATTAATCTCATTTAGACCAAACATTTTTATCCACCTGAAGTGAAAAATACACTTAATCAAATCACACCAGTGATGGTGCATTCTCCCTTTGCCATTTTACTACCCATTCATTTTATCCTACTCATCCATTTAGCATCGCTGCCCTTAACACTCTGCTCCCAAAGAGACCCGACTGAAGGAAGATCCAGGTCAGACTTCGCTGATTAAAATTACTCTGTCGCCTCAGCAAATGGCAGCCCCACAGGGGTCTGTATGCAGCAAGGAGCAAGCACGCAGCAGTGGGGAAACCTGCACTTCAGTGAGGAGAAAGAGGGCCCCTTCGCAGCAGGGCTGCGGCCGGCGGGGGCAGCTGAAGCGACGTGGACCTTTCTTCCCCCTACACAGTTCATGTACCTCTAAAGACCTATTTTCTAAAAGGCTTTTTTTTCCCTCTTCCTCTCCAAAAATACGTGTCAGAATAAATTCATATTAAACATCATTATATATGAAGCTATCACCACCTGAGAGTGGTTCATTAATGATGGGTTCCCTCCTTCCTTTCTTTCTCCTTACAACATTTAGTTTTTCCTAACCTTCCCTACAAGGAACATATTCCCAGAGCAGGACTTCCGAGATAACACAGGTTGGAAGGGTCTCTGGAGATCAGCCATACGAACAGCACTCGCAAGTTAACCGGTGCGCGAGAAGGGAAACCCAGAACTTTAAGAAACAAGTTTCTCCAGCAGCAGCCCGGCTGCATCGCATTGCGAAACCGAACCACAAAGTTTCATCGACCCTTCTTTCCAAAGTGCCGAAATAAAAACAGAGTCTGTAATGAAAAGCTGACTTGATTCACTTACAAAAACGTCATCAAGAGCTGTGATGGCACCACCTTTTTTTAATTTAATTTTGTTCTTTTTATTATCACCATCCCAGGTGGCTTTCAGGAAGTCCCTACCAACCTAGTCACTATTATGAGGATGGCCTATTTTAATCACAGTCCCTTGACAAGAACAGCTAATTATCTAACTTTGCTGTCTGAACTACCAGATGGCTTCAGTTCTATACTTAACTCACTTTTAGTTTTCAGTAAGTAATGACATTTGCATATTAGAAGATGTCTGGGATGACACAGAACAGAGCAAAAATAACGATGACACCAGTGCCTAAGATGCATGCAAAATAGAACATACGCATTTATGGCACTCTTCCACTAAAAGCCACTTAAAGGGACCGGCCCCCTTCTCGTTTTCTCTCCTTATTTAGCCCTTGGAGGTGAACCCACTTCCGCCTTCATTGACAGGCCACCATCATCCTCACGTGTATATACATTACAAATGTATTTATTCCTGGTACATACTAGGGAAATAGAGTTGTGCCCAACTGAAAACACGGTCAAGATCAAAAAAAGTCAAGGCCAAACTCAACTGATCACCCAAGAAAAGGAGTTTCATGCACAGACACAAGACATGTTATATTCAGAGCAGGCAAAAATAATGGACATTTGTCATGACAAATGTATCCCTTTCAAGTCAGATCCCTATAAAATGCAGTGATTTTTACCTGTAGCCTTCTCCCCAGGCTTAGAAATACGAGTTTTTTTACATATACATATTCTACCATGCCAAAAGTTTTTTGAAAAAGAATATAAGCAATACAAATGTTGACTTCTCATATTTTATACTATACTACATTCTGTGACTTCTAATGATTCAGTGATGTTGCAATATTCACCACAAAATAAATTTAAAAAGCTGAAAAAAGCCAGACTTGAAAGGCTTCCCACATACGTGGCAGCACAGGAGGAGTTATAACCTCATGGAGAATAACCTTCACATTTTTACCATCTCATTTTAAAATAAATCTACTGTCTTGATACAGAAACACATGAAAAAAAAAAAGCATGCAACAGACCGAGCAGGGAATGCTATTTTCAAACTTCTGAAAAGGTACCATAAGCAAGAGCAAGCAAACAAGATGTCAAATATTTTTCTTATTTAAATTCACCTTTTCAGCAAGTCCATCACTTTTAACCCCCTCTCTAAAAGGAGATTTTACATGCCTTTCTAGAAATAAATACTATCATAACTGAAAAAAACAGCTTTTAGTCATATTAACACTAAACATACATACGCTAAATTACATTGGTAACAAATTAAGAAGGGAGAGTTGTTGCAGGTTTTTCTTTCTTCAGAGAATGTCCTAGGTCCCTGAGGAATCCACCACTTCTCCACCAAAGAATTAGAGACAGCAATAACCCATATTACCGTAGTTTATAGTGTAGCAACTGTCACAGGCAAGTGTCCCTGGGTACCATCAAGGCAGCATAAGGAAACCTAAGAGTAAATAAGCATCAGAGCATTCTGGTTTTTACAGCAGTGACTATAGGCATGGCAGCAGGAAAGAAAAGCTGAGTGAACACCTGACATCCTTTAAAAGACAAAACTGTTTTTTTTTTAATTTATTAGCATGATGGCCATCCGCTTCCATTTGTAAGGATTAGCATCATCTGGGAAAGCACTGCAAAGGTGTTCATTTAATAATGGAATAACTATAGATCAAACTTGGTAACGTTTTCAGGTTTGGATTTTGCTTTCAAAACTGCTCTGACCTTTTTGTCCTGTAGTGGAAATTATTCTATGTTTCATTTTCTGCCATGATAGTTCAAATGCAGTGTTTTTAGAACAAGTACTCCCTGCTCAAACAAATAACCCCCCAAATCAAAACAAGCTACCCCCCCACACACACCATCCCTAATTTAGTATTTGCTTGAAGGTATTTATGTAGTATTCAGGCAAGCAAACCTTCCCAAATGAAACTGCAATTCGTATTTGTACAATCTTTAACTGTCATCTTCAAACAATCAAAGACAGTACTATCTATTTTTAGGAACCTACAGAATTTCTGGAGTCAACTTCAGGCAGTGCTAAGCATAAGAGGTCTTGGGAAGTTGACTCAGGCAGGACTTGCAAGGCTATGTCTTAATACAGTTCAGAGCCCTAGATCCTCATGGAATGGAAAATAAGGGCAACTATTGCCAAAGCAGCTAACTTTGCTCAATTTTTCCCATGTCGTGCTGTTTAGCATTCAGTTAACCAGTTTGGGTTCTGACCAGCTGATAACATCACAGTTTCTGCTGTCACTCCTCAGTTTATTTTAAGTTTCATTAAATCAGTAGTTAAGCAAATACAAGTTATGATTTAAAGTTTCCTGGTTTGGTCTGCTTCTGTCACAAGTCAACTGTCTAATCAGCAGCTGTGTGGATGGGAGCACATCTACTCATCCTGTCACCACAGTAACCTTGGGCACATCAGCTCAAGGTTGCATCACTCTACGGACTTCAGCCATTTGTGGTCCTTATGTCCAGGTGAGCCCCAAGCTGCAACCCAGCATCAGGGAGGAACAAAATCAGTGCATCTTCCATGCATCTTGGTTTCCACCAACTGTGACTGGAGCCCGTGCGAGACCCCAGTGGAGATGATGAGCAAGTCAGGGCACGGGGCACTCTGCAGCAGATCTCTGCTGCCAAACGGAGACACATCTTGTGTCTGACAACTTCCAGTCCCCACCCAGAAAGCAAAAATACTCCTTCACCTCAGAAGCAATGTAAAGTTCAATCTATTAATGAACATAACTTACACAAACAGCAACAGCTACATAGGCAGACATGGACAACAGCTAAGACATTTCAAGGTGCTCCAGTGCACAGAGCCTTCCCAAGGCACTCCTCTGCTGGGTCTCTGCTCCACAGACACTCCAAAAACTCACAGCTACCCCACATCATCTCTTACATATACATACACTCATATGCTACCCATGTCCATTCTAGCATGGAAATCAGTTACTGTGTGATCATTAATAACTGAAAGTCTCCTAAAACAAAAGCAGAAGACGAAAATCTAGAAAAAAAAGGAGAGTACATATTACATTGACAAATAAGACCAGATATTTCACAAAAGGAACAGATAACACCACTAACAGCATACACATATGTATGCTATACACATAGAAAAGTTAGTGCATGGTAATACAAATGATAACCATATCCTCCATGAAGCAAGTTAATTACTTGCATGAGGAAAGCAGGCAATTTTCTTTTTCTTTCAATCCCTAGCACATATCAATGCAAAATTCTTTAAATGCCAGTAGCCTGACATGACAAATAAAGACTTAAGTTCCTGCAGCCATTTCATTATAATGTCTCATTAAATTTACAGACATATCTTCACATCATCTAACAATATTACTAACACTAGTGATAAACATGCAAAAATCACAAGCCCTGCAGATACAGACTAGCCTGGGCAAGCCACATAAGTGAGTTATGTTTAGAACTGGAAGGAACTGATGAAGTAATTCATTCAATAACTTAGCAAAAAAAAAAAAAAGGCAGCTTTAAACCCTAGCTCCTCACATCCTGCTTAGTAGCAGGAGGGTCTCACTAATTGGAATCTGTTGAACATATGGACTGAAATACCTCCTATCGTCCAGAACCTCAAACTATACACACTAAGTCACTAAGCTTTAGTGCACTACTTAAAATTTGCATCATGAATGCATCACTGTATTTTACATTTCCAAAGTGGGTGTGATAGATATAGATACAAACTGGGTTTCCACTGAAGCTAAACAAGGACAGTGGCTCCAAGATCTCGTTTTTATATAAAGCAGATTCAGAATTTTTCCACCATCCCATTTCCTTATTGCATCGCTGTGTAAGGAAGCCCGTCAGCCTTTGAAGTCTCCACCCAAAACAAACATGAATCTTTATGACTCTTGCAATCTTCTGCTTTTTTGGCCACCCAGTGAGAATATAGAAGGGCAACACAGAATAATATTAGCAGAGGAAAAGAGCAGATGAAGTCCAAATGTAACCCCTGCATATTTTTCTCATGAAATAGATTCTGCTTTAATCCAAATAATGTGTTAAAATCTTCATTAGTGAACTTTAAAGGATAGAGCAATCAATCAAGTAGAACAAAAATCTATGAACAAGCGGAAAATCTTTTTCAGTGGTTAGGAAGAAGTCTAGTAGTGACATCTCATTCAGACAAATAGTTCGTACTATTCTAATTTTGACATCATTCCCAAAAGGGTATTTCCTGGAAGTATACCAAATACTGACTGCCAAAGCTGTTTCAGAAAGCGGTCAAATTGCCATACCCAAAGAAAGCACTTTGTAGACAAGGACGGTGCATTTACATGCAGAGAAGTAGGACCAAGTGCTGAGGAGCAACTCCCCAAGTTTTCTAGGGTCACAAAAATTTATTTTGGCATGCTCTGTTCAACTAAGTCACCATTTTTGATGTTAATGGGACAGTATGGCAAATGTCACTATATAGGAAACAATTCAGTGACAGAAGAAAGTTCCCATCCCGTAATAAAAGAGCCTTTCCTACCATCTTTAAACATCTGCCAGTCTAAATCAGGAAAGGATTTACCAAGACAAGTATAAGAACTGTAGCTGCCATCATCATGATCCAATGCTGTGATAGACACAAAGTTTTCTAACACATGCAGGATATACAGTTGCACTGTCTCTTTTCATCTCCCCTAGACTGAAATTTCTGAATATTTTAATTTCTAGTTTGCAAGGGAGTTTTCATTCTGAAGGATCCTGAAGTTCTGTATAGCTAATTAAAAAAATACCTAGAGCCACATGCTTTTTCTGAAAATTTATGTAATATGAGGAAATCCACAAATATAAAAAATTCTTTGATGTTTCATCTTCCTAAACACAATTTGTAACTTTTAGATATGTCGAGAACTTCCACAAAGTTATTTTATAGTCATTTTTCAAAGTTAATCTCTACTTGTGGGATGGTAGAGATATCAGAAGAATATGCAAAAGAATATTATTATGAGATATCAAAATAGCAAGAATTTATTATATTAATTACAATTTTTAATGGTAGGTGCAGAAACCAAAATAGTGTTCCTGCTGGCAAATATTCTCATAAAATAACAGGAAATAATGTTGACCAACACATATGGACACAAGCTCACTTTGGCAGCTTTTTCTTTTATTTAGTCACACAACAGTTGTAAATTGGGTTTCTCCCACTATCCACTCCCCCACCATCACAAAAAAAAAAAAAAAAAAAAAAGAAAAAAAAGAAAAGAAAAGAAAAAGAAAAAGAAAAAAAACAACCACAGCAGAAAAATTCATGCACAGAATCAAATGGTCCTCCTATAGTGTTCCCCTCCCCAAGCTCACAAGCTGCAAACAGTGTAAAATGAATAAAATTTTAACATTTAAAAATAAAAGATTATGGAGCAAATAACATTGTATAAGTGACCAAAAATTTCTCAGAAACTGAAAGGACAGCTCCTGAGAAGAAACACCATGAACTGAGGCCTTCTAAAAACATTGTCCTTTTCTCACATCTTCTGAATTCAGGTGGCACCTCTTGATCTTTGATCTTTACTTATTTACTGGAGCACTGCATCCTAGAACTTTTTTCAAAAAAATGTTTTTTAAAAACATACTACAAATACACACTATTCCAATTCTCCAGAGGTCACAGGCAGAGCAGTCCTGTTGACAAGCCTCAGCTGCCTGCTCTGTTTTGCTCAAACCTTACAACTAGGTCTCCATCTTCACAAGCAGTTCAGTCTTTTGAACATTTAAAAGCAGCAAAGGCCTGTCCACATGAGACAACCACAGCAGATCCACGTACCAGCAAATCCACGTACCAGCAGAAGGTACAATGGCAGCCCTAAAGAACTGCAGAAGTATCCAGATAGTCTCTTAAGGTGCAGAAAAAAACAAGATTCTTAAAACATTGGAGAGAGAGCGGAGAAAAAAAAAAGTCACTGAGGAGCTGTCACACACACTAAGCTGAAAACATCACCTAGAGGAAGTGTTCTCTGAGGGGCACAATTCAGTTCGCAGCAGAACACGAAGCAAACTGCTAAGGCAGGCCAGTTGGCAGAACTTATTGACACGTTTGACTATTCAGAGAATACTAGAAAAATTAATAAGGCTTATACATTTTACCGCAAAATCCAAGTATAAGCACATTTTCCAAGCATAAGCACATCTTTAAATAAGGCTAGGTTTCATGATATTTGTTTTTTGAGGAATTGATGTATTTTTGTACATGCAGGCCAGTGTAACCTACCAGACCCCACTCTGTGGGGAGAGGCAGCACCGGCAGAGCACTGCTCCTCCACGGCCAACCGCTGGCACTTGGGACTCCACAATGCAATGGCTCTCACTTTATGTCAGCGCTGCTCAGTTTCTCCCTCTCCATATGGAAACATTCCCAAAGGAAACATCCTCAATACACATTAACTGCTGAGAATTAAAGCAAAATACCCAACCAAAAGTCTAGTTTTGTTTAAAAAAAAAAAAAAAAAAAAAAAAAAAAAAAAAAAAAAAAAACAATGTGCACACAGCAAGGAAACAAGGAGCTATAGATGGCAATTTTCACAGCAAAATCTCAAGTTTTTGAGGTTTTGTACAAAAAAGCAGGAGGAAGGGAGAGGTCTAACCTGGCCACTTCGTCTCTGCCTCATCTTTCCTCTGCCACACAAACACATCAAGCGAAAATAATCATTCTCACTATATATCCTCTGAAAAGCATCTGCTGAACATTGCACATCACTGCAGTGAATATATTTGATAATGGTCTTCTTTCAAACTGAAGCTTCTTTCTCCTGCTACTGACTTATACAGTGCTAGACCTCAGCTACTTGGGGTGGGAAAAAGTTATCTTGTGCACAACATGAACAAGGAAGTCCTTATGCGAGGTTCTGGCTATGCAAAAGCATTCCTTCACTTATCAGTAACTGGAACATAAAAGTAATCCTCCTCTCCTCCTGAAAATTTTCTTTTATCACCAGGATGTTTGTTTCGAATTCATCTAAAATAAATGGAATAACAAATAAATCTAAAACAACAAAACTTCCATTTACAGAAGCAATCTGGTCATGGTCAAACATTCGGTATTTTTATTTGCAGAAGATCAAAAGGACTTTCAAAATAAAGCACTTTTTCAAAGGAGCCTGATGCAAGCTCCTTCTATTAAAACTAATGACCAGCAACATGAATGTATTTCTTTCAGTAAGATCCATTTCTGTATGCTCCATAGAAAGCATATCAGCCTCTTAAAAATAAGCAACCTATATAGCCTTTCTCCCAGCTTCTTGTAAACAGATGAGAATGAAAACACTTCAAACCTAGAGACTGGAACCAGCTGCTGTATTTAAAAATCAAAAAAGTTTTCATCCAACATCCTTGTTGATATGATAAAAAAATAAGTATTCTCACAGCTTGAGAAAGTCATCTCTTTTCCCACTCTTTCCAAGCCACGGAGAAATAATCAACTTTTCAGATCACAGGAAAGCAATCCGTAGGCTTAGAGACTAGCAAAGAAAAATGCATAACATGCTAACAAAAATAGAGATGAAATGTGCAAACCCCCCCCCCCAAAAAAAAAAAAAAAAAAAAAAAAAAAAAAAAAAACTTACTTTACTTAACACTGTGATATTGGGGGGAGGGAAGGAAGGGGGTCACATTCAAAGTAGTAAACTGTTTTAGAGACAATATATGGAATATTCAAATTTTTTTGATTGCCAGAAATGTGGATTTCTGCACCAGTAGTTACCTGGCTACCAGTATCAGCCTCCCCACACCTTTTTTTTTTTTTTGGGGGGGGGGGGGAATAGAAACACAACATAAGCACACAAAAATCATCATTAAAAAAAAAGAAAAGAAAAAAGGAATCAGAGGGGAAAAAAAAGGCTAAGGGAGGACTCCTCCAGAAAGCTACCAGGGCCTTGCTCTTGCTCTCTACAGCACTGATACCCCTGGGACTTCTCCCTCCCACTCGCAAAGCAGCAGCAGGGCTGCAGCACAGACGGCACTCACTTACATGGAGGACAAAAAAAAAGGAAAGAAGCAATAAGGAAGTGTTCAGTGCCTTTTTAGCTTCCTTTTGCATGATTCAATCGCTGGAAAGAAGTCTAATAGCAGCTGCAGCATAAGGTGTCAGCTCCCTCCCCCGCCCACCCACCCCCCCACCGACCTAATCTACAGAATCAGGATTTGGGAATCTTCAGACCAGGCCATCAGGAAAAGTCATCAATAACAGAGTTATAAACACCAGTCAGGGACAGCTTTAAGGAAAAACATCCTTTTTTAATTAAAGCTGTGTTCGCACTTGAATTCAACACTGACATTTAATCAATCTTGCATGAAATGGCCTTAAAGAAGAAAAACACAGGCTAAAGTATTTATTTTTATTTAAATACCACGCGATTCAGACTTCGGTGAGCCTCCAAACCGCTCGTCACACACCGAGTCCCCGAGGTGGGTCGGGAATCGGCGGTCTCCCCCGGCCGGGACGGCTGCCACCAGAAAGCCCCAGCGCATCGGCAGCGGGGCGGCGTCCCGCGGCAGAGCCGGCCCGGCCGGGGCCTCCGCGCCTTCGCGGGGCCTCCGCGCCTTCCCACGTTTCGCTGCTCGGCCCCCTGAGAACGGCTTGGGCCGGCCTGTCTTTACGCACGCTCAAATCTGCACGAAATCCCTGCTTAAAAGGATGCTCAGCGCAGGGGGAGGGGGCGGGGGGCGGGGGGAGCACGCCTCTTCCTCCCCCCGGCCCCGCATTCCTGGCAGCAAAGCTGTGCGCTGCGAGCATAACGTCTTCTAGATCACGGACGAGAAGAGGGCAAGGATCTCCCTGGACTGAATCCATTTTGTGTGAACTACGAGGACTTGGGTTTCTTTCAGCTGAGAGAAATGAAATGCAAGGAGTAAGAGGCAGTTTTCCACGCATGCATTTGCATCTCCAAGGAGAGAAAGGGGGGAGGGGGGAACCCACACAAAGACGTTTCTGACGCATGCTGTGGGCCAAGTTTCCAAACCATCTTCAACCTTTTCACATTTCCCACTCTGCGCACTTCAAACTACTGCTCTTACCGATTTCGCATATTGTTTTCATTGTGCTGTTCACTTATATAAACCTACATATTTGGCACAGATGAAAAATAAACCTCTTCACCAAGGGAATATGCGCTCTGACTGCATGAACAGTGATACTGAAAATAGACATTGGGAAGGTTAGCATAATTCATGATCACAATTTTATTAACAAGGTACTATGCCCGAGATGTGGGTCAAATGCAGCCTATTTCCACTGGCTTCCAGGTGCTAAGCCCATCCTTACAATTGCTTAGACAAAATAAGTGATGTTAGCTCTTCCTGAATAATCTGAGTACTAACACAAGTATTTATCTTTTAAACTACAGATAAACTTGGTCTATGCCAGAAAGAAAAAAAAAAAAAAAAAAAAAAAAAAAAGGAAGTACTCAATAAAAAAAGCACCAAGACGGTGTTAGAGACCACATGTCATCTATAGTACCGTTTTTCTCCTCTTTTCTTTCCATGCCCTCCCAGGACTCTCCTAATCCTCAAGCTACCAACTCTGAATGCAAAGCAGCAATGGAATCAGTTTCTGAAACACCCATAACCCACAGAAGGGCCAGGCATCACACACATACAGGTCCATGCCCACTAACAGCTCTTTTTTTACTGCAAGCTGATGCCACTGAGCCTCAGGATCAGCCTGGTCCTGCTGCAACTAGCAAAGTCACATAGCATATAGGAGTTAGAAATCACCCCATGCAGAAGTAATTATTATTCAATTAGGTTGTTGGCACTTCCACCTTATTTTTTTAATATATATATAGTTTTTTATCCTTCTTTTGGTAAATACTGCCCAAAAATGTCTGATTTTTCTCATTATTGGTGTGATTATTTTTTATGAAAAAGTGAGACGAAGTGAGTTAAATCTATTCTAGATACGAACAATGCGAAAAACTAGATAGAAGAGCTGACTGTAAAAAAATGCTACTTGTATCACAGTTGAAAGAAAAAAAACAGGTGAAAGTAAATGTAACAGGGATTTTAAGACTTTAGAAAGGCAATTTTTGAGAAACCAAATTAGTGAGGTTGTGCTCAAACACTTAAGCTCAAAGCACAAATACACCTCATGTGAAAAATACACACGTTATTCAAAACTTGCATTCCAAGCAAGAGGGGGGAGAAGTCGTAAGGGGAAACTGCAGACTTGCTTAGACGAACAAACACTTTAACCAGGACATTAAGAGGAAGTCTAGACTCCACAAAGAATGAAAAGATTACTTAGTGAAGACAACAGCTTCTCAAGTGTAAGAAGTGTTGAAATTGTAAAAAAATGGACAGAAGCCAACCCTGAGCAAAACTCTGCACAGAGACGCATTTGCCATGCGCACAGACATGGAATTTTATTTCACTCCTGGAACGCTCCTGGAATTTTATTTCACTCCGAAGCACTGGAGATGGCCCCCAGCAGGAGCGTGACATGGACGGGAAGAACCACCTCGCCCCCTTTCCGAACAGCTTATCCCACAGAAATACTTCCAGCGTCAGTCACACCAGGGATCTCACAGCTGTTCTTACATAGGAAGAGTTTGAGGAGAGGTCTTCTGCACCTAAGAGTGTTGGAGTTTTTCAGTTAGGTTGTTTTGGGGGGGGGGGGGAAGGGGTTGCCTATGCTGACATAGGTATAGGCCCAGAATAACTTAGAGGTACAGCTTTATAGGCTGCTAGTTCAACTGAAGCAAATTATTCTAGATTTATCTTGCTCTCATCAAGTACAGACAAGGAAGGGAGAGGAGACTCTTGCACTGAACTGAAATGTGCTACGCTGCTCTAAGTGTCCAACTGAACTGAAATACTCTAAGTGATACAGACAGACTATTTTAGAAACAAAGCGGCAAGGTCGAAGGCAAGCGCTGCCTAACAATTTATGCCAACGCACACACGAGCCGGGCCGAGGCAGTCAACCTGAAAAGGCTCGGCAGGTCGCAAGCTCGTGCTGCTCCGACTGCCGGGGTACCTCTGATATTCCCAGTGGGCTCTGGTCACTCTTCTGAGCAAACCCATCTGCTGCATCCTCTCCCACACACTTCCTGTCAAATACGGGGCCCAGCGAAAGTTAGTCTACAAAGATTTTTCCATAAACATAAATCATATGGTTATGTGTATTCTGCACAGAAACAAGAGAAACAAAAATGCACTAGTAGTCTCCTTGGAGCAATAGCTTCTTCAGTTTCCCTCTGCATTTGATTATAGCTGCAGTGCTCTCATAAATTTTATCTCCTCACTTCATTCTATTCATAAACAAAACTACTATTTTGTTAGAACATTCTGATTTAGCAGTACACTTATTTCATCCCCTACCTATACACCCATCCATGCACAGAAACACATTCCTTTGGAAAAACGTTGCTTTATCAAGCGATATTTTTCTAGGCACATTCAGCAACACTAAACACAGCAGTTAGATGTTACCAGATGAAAGTTTTCTTGTTTGGTCTTTTTTTTTTTTTTTTTTTTTTTTTTTTTTTTTTTTTCTGCAAGTGTCCAATGGTATTAAGCAAACAAATAAGTACACGACG
Source organism: Rhea pennata (assembly GCF_028389875.1). Lineage (NCBI taxonomy): Eukaryota > Metazoa > Chordata > Aves > Rheiformes > Rheidae > Rhea > Rhea pennata. The sequence goes on from NC_084664.1 coordinate 91,689,830, forward strand.
AATACAAGACTCATTAAATTTGAATAATTTCAGAACTTGGACTAGGTACATTTGCTTGTCACTAACCAAACCACTCCTGTAATCTTTTTCATCCAAAAGATACCTGACACAGACATCGTGATACGAGCCTGATGGTTAGTGGGAGGAAGTCAGCGTGGAATACCCTCTTTCCCCACAACCAAGTACTTTTACCAGTCCAAAACTGATTGGATCAACAGGCCCCCAAATATAATGAATATGCAAATATCTTTCTGTATGCCCACTTAAAACTTTTCAAGCATTAAAGTGGAAGCTGTAGGTCAGCTTTAAGACCACGTAGTAAAACAAGAAAAATGCAATATCCAGATTCAAAACATGAAAATACATCTCATTCCTCTGCCTAAAGCATTTTAATGCTTTTCACTGCATACAAGACAGCAGTTAAGTTCCACTGTCCATGGGCCTAAGTCAACTCTCCAGATCCATGATCTCTAGTCAAATTTTATCTCATTTTAGGAATTTTACCTTGGATTCAATATACTCAGATTTCCCCCTAGAACAGTAAACTATTTGATAATCAGTTAATCAAAACCATTTTGAAGGGTATATTCATTTGCAGAACTTTATTACTCCAGGGTATGAGAATGTGCCTGCCAAGGCATATGTATAGAAAATTACTGCAAAACCACATCCATGCATCAACTGAACCAATGTGACTGGCACTTCCAGACATCCAAAACCTCAGACACATTCCCCACCCTCCAGGAAACATGCTTTGCCACATGCCATGAAGGTCAACAAATTTAAGCAGCCTCCAAGCCTAAGAGAAAAAAGTAAATTCAGGAACAAGGTGTAGGCACTGAAACCGTGCTACTTCTAGCTAATCTCTACCCCCTGAAGCCTAAAACATTAAGAAATGGACTCTTGTACACAGAAATCAAACCAATAACCAACTTATATTAAGAGAGGCAGAGAAAGGCATGAAGGATTTAAAAAACTACCTTCAATAGCACTCAAAAATAGTAGGCAGTTCAAACAAAACATACACATGTAAATAACCAGCCCATTTTTCAGTATCAGAAGTGCCTGTGGACGTCCTAAGTATCCTGAGTGCATTAATGCAATACTAAACAGCAGGAGCCAACAGCAGCATCAAGGCCTGTAAAGAAGCAAAAATTAACTCAGCCTCCTCAACAAGGTCTGGAAAAAAATAGTAATGGTCACCTAAACCACTGAAGCACAGTACAGCTTCTCAACACTATCTCTTTTAGCAAAAAACTTCTGTTAGGCTGGTAAGGAGAGAGTGGGGAATGCATAACAGTCAGAAGAAACAAGTTTGCCATTTCTTTGCCATATACTCCTATCAGTTAGGTCAGAATCATCTCTTTCTCTCTCTCTCCTCTTAGTTTAAAATTAAATAAATAAATTTTAAGTTTAATTCAGCTACCCAATTCTGATGAACTCCAGTCTTGCCCAGACTGCAGAAAAGATAGCAGGCTGCACCACCAGCTCCTCTTATATTAAGAAATACCAGGACTTGGCACTGGCTTCCCTAACAGCCCCACATATATGCTAATCTGCCTTGGTTGTCTACTGAGTACCACTAGAAAGATGAAAGAAATTGATTTAACCAATTTTGAACCTTGTTACCCAGGCAACAACTTATTTCTCTCTAAGCAGTCACAGTCAAGCTAGGTGGGCAAGGCTGGTCAACAGATGAGTACAGCCACACAGGTGGCATCAGAGCAGACTTCTCCATATAGGCCACTAATTCCAAGCTCCTTGTGCAGGCTTGATGCCTTAGTGTGTAGACTGGTTAATCTCATAAATGCACTGCAAAGCTGACATTGATTTCCTTGCATTCCACTGGAAACTTGACTAAAGGTTAACGATTTGCTTTTATTATTGTTTGCTTCTACAATTAACAATCTGGACATCCAGCATGAGTTATCTTTGTCCAAGTGCTTGCTTTTTGTTTTTTCACCCTCCTGAAACCCTTCTAAGAGCTAGCGATGCAGACTTTTGTCTACACATAGACATTTAAAACCAAAAGTTTCACAGAACAAAGTCCTGCAGAAATATGGTCAAAACTAGTACAGCAATTTTTCTTTAGAAATTTCTTCAGGATTAGAGTTAACTGAGTGTGACCCAAGTTTTTCTACTGCGATGAGCAGTGGCTGTTTGTGGTCTCATTTTGTTCTCCCTGCAATATTACTTCACTATAACTAAAAAACATGAAAAAAACTTACTCCGTACACTCTCAAAGTGTATCTGGCAGACCTTTAATTGCTGTCCAACATTAGCAGGAGTTAGTCATAAAACTTGCATAAAATCCACATGAGAAGTGGATTAAAAGTTTCCAAAGACTCAAGCCTATGCATTTAAATTATTGAACTAGAACTAAAATGAGAGATGATAAACAACCGCATCTAAATAATCCTCAGGTATTCCAACAATTCAAGTAAATATTTGCTGTTTCTATAAATCTCCTCTTAGCACCTGTCAAGAGTGCAGCCAGCAACATGGCAAAATAAATATATTTGGTGGGCACAGATTTCCCATTAACCCAGTGAATTTGGGAGCTCACTAATCCCTCTCTCCAAGAAAGAAAAAAAATGCTAAAAATCACGATCTCCTGCATGCTGATACAGTGCTTAAGCGCTCTGAGTCACCCTACATTTCACTCGGTCACCAAACTCTGTGGAAAGGCCCCTAGGAGGGCAACAGGGGGAGCCAGGGCAGCAGCAGGACTCGGGGAGCAGAGGTGTAACACACTCAGCTGGGACTGAAGGTTAATCTTGAAAGACAGCAGATACACTGGAGCAAGAGAAGAAAAAGTGCACCAAGTTAGAGCATCCACACATTTATTCAGGAGTCAAACTACTTTTTTTTTTTTTTTTTTTTCTTCCATCCCTCCCCCACCATCTCACCTTTTAATATGCTTTTGCTTGGGTGGCATCTTTCACCACATCTTTCTTATTGCTTTCTCTGTTATTTACTTACTCATTCTGCTGGTATTTTAGACTCTACAAAACTCATGCGGTTCCAAGAGGACTTTTGCTTCAGCTGAGCCCTGCGGTGCTGGATTCACACAGCGGACCTAAGCTGCTAGTCTGGAGCAGGCCAGACTCAGCAGAAATCATTAAAACAGGCATAGATAAAGCTCTATTGATGTTTACAACTGTGTTACATTAATGCTACTGCGTCTCCTGCAACCTGGCACCTCTAAAGCCTGAAACCATTCGTCTACAAGCAGCTGTATTGACAGAGAGCCCTACAGAGCTACTAAACCCGGGATGGGGCGGGGGGAAGGGGGAATCTTCTGAGTAACCAGGTCTTTGTGTAACAGCTACAAAGAAATCTGAAGGTTGCAAGATGTTATTGCTTTTCCTTAACATTGAAAAAAGAACAGTATTTTTTGCTGCTTTCTTTCCTCTATATTTACTTACTTCAAGTCTCAAAAGATACTTGTCTACAGAATAGGAAGCAGAATGCAGACTATACTAAATCCGCCCCCCCTCCCAAAAAAAAATCAAGGGGGAATGTTGGGAGTCAGCAGTGAAGGCAGGGAAAAAAAGAAAATGCAATTTCTTGCTATTCAGAAATTACAAACTGCCTCAGGAAAAAGGTCAAATTAGTAGAGCCTCATCGAAAGTCATTTGCCATTGCAGATTCTTGCTGTAAGACAAAGCTGGTGTGATGCAGGTCAGTTCTCACCCTGACCACTTGCATACTTGCACCCCTTTCAGTCATGCTTCTTCATATCACTGCCATCCCTTATTACAGACCACCACCGTGTCTGCACAGCAGCTCTGCTTAACTGAACTCATGCTTTTATCAGAGAAAAGCGTTTCAAAAGGAAGGAAGGTTTAGCTGATAGCTGATCAACTGTGGGACTCAGAAAGAAATATCCTACGTTCAAATTCTCTGCTCCACCACAGGTTTCCTCAACTACTTTGAGGAAGTCTCCTAAGCCAAGGCACTCAAACCCCCACACAGACATGTGCATCCAAAATGCAGGGTAGAGTTTTAAAATCTAAATCCAAATGTGTAAACCCCAGGACTCCCATCTCCTGGAAACCCATGGGCATCTGTACTTCCCCCCCCCCCCCCCCCCCCAGTTATCTTCCACTCAACACATGCCCAGAAGAAAACACTCATGCAGGCAAGGCAGAGGAACTCAGTTCCTGCCTCACGCTGAATGCTCGGCAGGATCCCTGAACATGTGGGTCCCATGGGGCCTCTTCCCTGCAGCTCTGCCTGGCCCTGAGAAAACAGAGTGCCGGAGGGCTGCAACGCTCCCTGCCACTGCGAGGAGAAAGGCCCCTTCCCTTTTCCCCTCCTCTCTCTCCCAACCTCTCCCCTAGCCCCTTTCCTCTGCTCCTCCCTCACTTTCCTCCTCCCACAGTTCCCTGCTGCAGCCTCATCCTCTCCCCAACACAGCCACTGGGAAACCATCAGGCAGCTACACTAGGTGCTAACTCACTAAAGCGGCAAACTAAGTATTGAGCTGTTTCTCCTGGATGCCCTACCCACCAGCATAATGCCAGCAGGTGGCCCAAAGAGGTCCCAGGGGACACTGGAGAGAACCATCAGCAGCACCTGCCTGGCACAGGAAGGAGGAACTGGGAAGCTCCCAGACAGCAGCAGGCTGTAGAGCTGGGCACCATGGGCTGCTGTCCCACACCTGGAGCTTCGGAGCAAACACCTGCAATTATTTTCCCTTAAAACAGCTCCAATCAAAAAAATCCACACACACCTACAGGGAGAAAGGGTAAATGCATGCTGCAAGGCTCCTACAGTTCAGAGAGGCCACACAAGCCTCAACCCCACGCCTGTCCCCTCCCAGAGGGGTGTCCTATGCACAAAACTACACTACAGCAGAATTCTTTTGATATCGTGCCATTTTACAGAACTATATTCAGGATTAAGTGGGCTGAAGAAAAACACCAATTATCAGGCTAGGACACTCCCTGGGAAAAGACAACTTGAATTCCACTCTCAAACTGTTTATGGATTTTAACCCATAAACCCATGTGTTTGTTCAACACAAAATATAGAAACTAACCTGCAAGAAGGGAACAAAGCCCTTGGAATAAGTATTTCTTTGCTGCCCATCTGAGCTAAAAGCAATGTTAGCAATCCAGAAGCTTCACATTCCCTTCACAACCAACTACCATGACAGCCGATCCAGGTTTGGTAGGCAGCAAGTCTCACAAGAAATCCTACTGTTATTTTGGAGCACAGGAAACTAAAAAGGTTAAAGCTGAAGTCATGCATTAGAGTGATTTCTCACAGTCTGTTACTGGCTCTGTTACCGTTAAGCCAGTAAAAGTTAAAAACCAATGAACTGAAGCATCCTTTTCTCAACTGTATAAATAGATACCTATATAGCCCTTTTTTCACAGCTCGTTTTTTCATTAAAGCCCTGTCACATCAAGTAGCAAGAGCATAAGCACAGTCATTCTGATCTCATAATTTTACTATAACAACCAGAAATCACCAAAATATAATCAAACTAGCCTACATTTCTCAACGAGAAGATTGTATACATTAATTACTTACTACCCCTAGATTGAAAGCATTTGGATGTGAATCCAGCTACAGTTTTTCCAATGCATCTCATATATAGGATTTGACAAGTTATGTAGGTGAGAGATTTGTTGAAATTCTAGTCTACTAACATTCCTTCCAGCTGACAATACAGCTACACAAATGAATTCTCTCTCACATTTATCTGATGTACTTCACTTTTAAGGGAGGAAGATATTGGGAAATAAATCAATAAGAGCATCAACGTGGCTTCATCAGGGTGTTCCCAACTGCCCTTCAGAATTTCTCAAGGAGATGGCAAAACGGCATCACGTATGCTTCATGATACATGACATACAAGGAACGCTAACCCAAAGATACAATCTCCTTTTGCTTACGTATATAATAAATGCAGGGCGAACAAGAAAAAAGACTCAAACAAAAATATTATGAAAAATATATTCATCTTTACCTTAAGATCTCTATACGATCTTTTACTCTACATATACATATTCTTTTTACACTTCCTATCACTGATAAAAATGATCTTTTCTGCTATTGCTACTAATAAAAGCTTCAGAAAATTTTGGCAGACAAGTATATATACATATAAAAGATACCATTAATTTATTGTCATACGAATTGCTAGAAAGATTAGCTAGAGAACCATGGTTCAAATATTCAAAATATATGAAGAAATCTCTATTGCCATGAAGTATCATTCCATTCCTGATCTACAGCTGAACTGAGAAAAGCATGAACAGACTTGCTAAACAGAACTGGTAATCGTTTCCTGAGCAATTCTCATTGCAAACCCCTCAATTCACATACCTCTGATAGAACTGCACCACTTTTAGAAAATAATCCATATGCTGAAACCAGTATTCAATCATCATTTAAACAGAAGCCATTAGGATGGCATCTGCAGCATTCTCAGGTAGCAATCAATGCAAATTCTAATCTGGGGGTCAGCACTGGATCTTCTAGATAAAAAAAAAAAAAAAAAAAAAAGACAGTGCAGCAAAAATAAGGAGAAAAAAAGATTCCAAGGAAGGAAAGGGAAATCAGAGCAAAGCTATTAGTACCATTTTACAAGTAAGGAACCAAGGCACAAAAGACTGCATGAAGGGATGAAGGCCTCACATAAGATACACTCTAAATCAGATTTGAATGAGAAAAGAAAAAAAATGCAGCAGGAAATGGACAAAGCATTTCTAAAAAAGTATGAGTCTTCTAGTTTTGAAGACCTCTTTCTAGCATATGTAGTTTATCAAAAATACAGCACAATAGAGAAAAAGTGTCATCAAGTTAATTATCTCTACCTGTAGCATCCTAGGGATAAATTCTGTGCTATTAGCTATAAAAAAAAAAAGATCACTTATGTCCAAGCACTGCTATGCTGAAATGCTACACGAAATTCAACACTATGCATTTCCTGCAGAGAAATTCCTTTCTTACTGCATTCTCCAACAAAAATAACAGCTGAAGTAGATTTCAATGTTTATCCATACTTTATATATATATTTTATATCCTTATTTTAAAGACCATCCCTTTTCCCCTCCACCAGTCTGAGAATTCTTCAAAATAAAGAATATATAAAGCCTCATTAATAATAGTGCTTCTGACAATATTTTCCCACCTTTATTAGTTCATATTTACTTCAGGAAAAAAAAAACTTAAGGTTCTTTTGCTTGCTATAGACAGCTTCAAGTATGGCATAGGTCTCAAGGAAGGCAACTTACTTAATCTCAGTTTGCCAGGATATTTAAAAAGTAACCACAAAAACAATGTCCAAAAAGCTGACAGGACACACCAGAATAAAGTACATGTTCACAACCTGCTTTTTTCCAAACAGCACTCTGGCCTTGGAAACATCAGTACATCATGCATCCATGCTTCATTTAATAGCATTAAAATACCATTCCTTAAAAAATAAATAAATAAAAAAATTAAAAGAAAATAAAAAATAATAAAAACAATGACAGCACTCATCCCACAGAATGCTAACACCATCCTCCTTTTACTCTGTTTCTAGGCATGAGAGTTTGAAAGACATATTACTATATTAATAAGCTGATCCCATGCAGATTCTATAAAATCGTCTACAGCTGCACGTCAAGAGGAAGCAAGCAAACCTGAGTAGAAGATATAACAGCTAACTTTCACCAACATATCTTGTTCCTTACAGTTTTGACCTGAATACAATCTGGCTTTTCTGATTCAGAAATTGTTTCTCAAAATACTTAGTAAAACCCAGTCAAAGACGAGGCTGCGTAATCTCAACACAGTAACAACCAACACTTATCTGTAAACACTGCTCATTAATATACAGGAAGTCTCTGCTTATGTAATTTGCCCTTTTTGCCTAGAGACTCAAAGCTTTACTTAAAAAATACATGAAGAGCAGTGACTTCTAGTGAACTTTCTCTATTTTGTAGCCAGTTAATTTCCTCCTTCTGGTGAAAGTCTGTTGTATGCCATACATCCTGCTTCAGGCTATCACCGAGACGGGAAAACTGTGGTTCCTTTCTTCCTCATTACAAAGTTTTAAACCAGGAAATACATCCGTTATGAATTTTTAAGAGCAAAATAAACGTTGAAGAGACTGGCAGAACCCCAGAAGAAAATTCCCAGGACTATAATCACAGATGTGGGCAAAGAATCATCTTTAAAAAATAAAATACTTCAGCAATTACAATGCTTTCAAATTTATCAAGAAACACCATCAGGAGTAACATCTCAGCTGAACAGCATTCAGAATAAAAACTCAGCATGTGGAGAAAGGAGACACAAGAAAAACATAATTCTAAATTATATTTTGTTGCGGACTACATACAGAAATGCTGTAAATCTGAGCCCAAGCTCAGGACCCCAGGCTTCCTCTTCCATTCCCCCACCCCCAGAGACAGCAAGAGCAAGAGCTCTTCATTACCACACTAGCCTACAAAAGGCCTTTAAAGACCTTACAGTTAAGATTTAAAATATCCCTCTAAGATTCAAAAATAAAATTATGAGACCTGCAGCTATAATCTAAGAGATGTGCAACTTAGAAAATCCTTCACAGTTACTCATGCGACAAAGCGCAGCAGTTCTTTGCAAGCCCATTGAGAAAAATGGAACAATTTGGAATTTAAGCCCCGCGGTCTCAGCACAGCAATCTTGGCAGAAGAAGGCAGAGCGGTGATTCACACATCAGCATCTCACATTGTGATACAGAGCCTCTCACTGGGAAGCTTCCCAAAGCATTTATACACACTACTAGTACAAATTCCATTCATTGCTGAAACGCAGTCTTTTGTGGCAAGAGTCAGGAGCTGCTAAACAATACAGGAACAGCTCAGAGAAATTTAGGCCAAGAAATGAGAATTATTATAGCATCCCACAGGTGAAACTCAAATCAAAGAGTAGGAAGGCAGAGCTCTACTCCTCACACAGGAACTATGTCCAACAAGATGACATAACTTGGACATACTTATCTGCTGCTATAACAACAGGAATTTTTCTTAATTGACCAGTAGTCAAACACAACTGGACAAACCCAATATTGAGGCCCCCCCCTCCCCTTAGCACCATAATGGATTTTGGAATCAGTGGTGACTAGAAGAAAGAGCTAACTGCTAAACTGACCATAACACTCCATGACATAGGCATAACTGGAGTAATCTTTTAGAGCGATGTATGCCTAATTTCACACACTGACACAGCTTCTCTAAGAGAAAGCCAAATGTGGCTTATACGTGCCATAAAATTAGCTTCCTCCCATACCAGGGGCCAAAGGCATTTATCCCCTACAGACAGGGTAAGTTACTAATTTCTTTCATGCATGGGGAAGAACAGTGGGAACCCTCCATCACCTTGTCCAGGTCATTGATAAAGGTATTAAACAGGACAGGTTCCAGAGTAGACCATTGTGGCACTCCTTGTGCTACTGGCCTCCAGGTAGAGTAAGGCATTAACCATAAGCCTCTGAGCCTGATCAACTAATCCATCTAGCTGTATACCCATCCAGGCTGTCCTAACTTGGATACTTGATTATCGTGGGAGACAGTGTTGAAGCTACAGTAAAGGTAAGGTAAATTACATCCACTGTCACCCATCACTTTGTCCACAGATCTGCTTGCTATGATGAAGTGACTAATCAGGTTGGTCAGGCATGATTTAGCCTTGGTCAATCCATGCTGACTGTTGCTATCCTCTTTCATGTGCTTTGAAGCACACTTCTACAGGGCACCATGCATGATCTTCCCACAAAGCAAAGCACGGCAGATCAGCTTGAAGTTCCCTGGATTTCTTTTCTTATCTTTTTCTTTTCTTATCTTTTTTTTTTTTTTTTTTGGGGGGGGGGGGAGGCTGTTTCTGAAGATAGGCATATTTTACACCTTTTGCCAGACAGCAGGACATCTCCATGACAGGGTTTCCAAACTTTATAGCCTGTCCCTGCTTTGGTTTTCTGTACACTGCCTTTTTGCATTAGAGCTCTGAGTTCCCTGATAAATATACTTGTTCACCTATGTGCAGCAACATGCTGCTCTTGAGCATGGAAGATTCTCCCTCAGAGCCTGCTAGCTCTCCTAAGCTCTTATGCCCTTCAGAGCTGCCTCCCTTGGGACTCATCTACCAGTTTCCTGAATAAGCTAAAGCCTGCTTGCTTGAAGTCCAAGGTCTGTTATCCTCCCACTTGCCTTTCTCAAACCCCTCAGGATCTTGAGCTCTGCTATTTCAAGGTCCCTACAGCCAAGGCTGACACAGATTATCTCGTTTGCAACCACTGTGTCATCCTTGGTTGGTTCATCAAGTGCCTGTGTCAAGTGACTCCTTACACCCTCCAGAAGTCTCCTAGCTAACTGGCATTCCACAACCCCATCCTTTTCAGTAGATGTCAGGGAGGTTCAAGTCACTCGTAAGAACCACAGTCTGTGTGCCTTAAGTTGTTTAAAGATACTGTCTGCTTCCTCATCACAATCAAACAATCCATAACAAACTCCCACCACTATGTCACCCTTGTTGGCCCTCTGATCATGACCCACAAGCCTCAACTTGCCTGTCATCTGTTCCACGGAAGAGCTCCATACATTCAAGCTACTCCTTCGCTTAGAGGGAAACTCTCACACTAGTTTTTCATTCCTGCCTTTCCTGAAGAGCCCCTATCTGTCCATCACAGCACCCCTTGTTCATCACAGCACTCCTGTCAGGACAAGGCTGTCCTAACATGTCTCAGTTATTCCAGAGCCACAACTGTTACTGCACATGCAGCTCTAGTCCCTCCTGCTTGCTGTTTCCCAGGCTGCATGTATTTGTGCACATACACTGGAAGCGAGCCCTCCTTTTGCTTTGTGCATTTGTTCCTGAGGTCTCTCTTGCTCCTGTTACCCTGCATCCTTTGCTTTTGACTCCCAGCCACCGTTTCCTCACTTAACTGCAGGTTGCAATCTCCCTCTACACCTTTTGTTCCTATTTTAAATCTCTCCTCACCGGGTTCAAGCCAATGCTCTCACCTCACTCTGTCAGATGGGAGCACAACACTGACCACAACAGCCCAATTGTCCTACAGATGGAGCAAAGGTCCCTGCCTTGGAGAGCTGCCAAAACAGAGCAAAAGCAGCAAGATCATCTCTGCTCCATAATGGCAAATGGAAGCACAGGAGATCAAGACACAAACAGGAAGTTTGTGGCAGTGAAACCAGATCTGACACCAGCAATGCCTTAACCACAAAACTGTTCTTTCTCCCTCTGACATAACTGTCTTATAATTTATGACCACATGCGTTTGTTTTGAGAGGGCTGAGGAGCCTTTGCAGTCCCACTTTCAAGAAGAACTTTGCAGCAGCTGCTTTCAGAGATCCCATGTAAGTACAGCCATCAACGTTCAGCCTTGCCTGGCCATACTCCTTTGTTCAGTGACACAGGAGCCAGGAGCAGGAGAGCCAGCACAAAGTACATACATCCTTTAGTTCAGGCCTCCAGCTTTGGTCCTGTGAGGGTTCCCCCCACCCACCCACAGCAGGGACTCGAGCTTCTGCCAATCAAGGTAGAGCAAGAGTTGTTTCAATGAGGGAAATCCACAGCAGTCAAGGTAGATCTACCACCTAGCAGGCACATTTCTTAGCATAATGGTCTGAGTTTTTAAACTGAAGAGCTTTTGGCATACACCCGCTTCGAAACCAGCTGCAGCTGTTTATTACTGTCCCCTCCTACCCTGCTTTTCCCTTTTTCTTCTGTAGATGTTTGCCACACTGCAAAGTCAAGGCAGTGGAGCAGCTGCATCTGAGCTTCACCACCACCACCGACTTAAGCTAAACACACTGGATTTTGCACTGAGGCAGCTCAGATGCATTTGCAAGCTCTGGGCACAGTGCAGTAACCCCTAGCAGAGAGGTGTAACAGCCAGTTGCAGTGAGAGGCTTCTATAACTGCTTTAGTTGGCTGTCATTTCCAAGTTTGATATCATCACCCAAGCCACCACCGCAAATCGAGGTGCAGTGACACACCTTCCCTGAAGGGAATCACAGCAAAAATTGACACTCAACTGTTAATTCTCCTCATTTTTATTTCCATTAACTCTTATCAAGATATATATTCAACAACTTATTGAGGAAGTCCCCTCTACTAATAAACAAAAATGCAATTTGCAATAAATTTCAAATTCAAAGACTTAACATTGCTGCCTTGTTAGATACAGCTGAATCCTGTATTCCTTCTGTAGGACTGAATTCCTTCTGTAGCTCCCAAAGTCCAGAATATATGAAAAATTCACTTGTCTTAGCATTTGAATTTAATATACAGTAAGTTATCATAAAAATTCACTTTGCTACAGCAACTAAGCACATGCAATAACTTATATAAAAGTTTTTAAAAGGAGTAGAAAATAGAGTAGCAGGAATACTGAAAAATGCATTTATCAGATACATCAATTATTCCATGGTGTCATTGCAAAACAGAGCTAAGTTTTTGCAAGTTCCTCTAGCTTTTGGAAGTGAGATGGTGGGGTTAAACTTAAACTTGTTTAAATTCCTTTAAAAATACAGACTGGAAGAGAGAATAGTCACATGGTTATTTTTAATAATTAGCATTGATTAAGATTAATTTATCTTAGGTATAACTTAATACAGTGTTTTAGTTTGGAATTTAACTAACATATGGAAATTTAAGTGGAGGTACTAGTTGTTAATATATACACCACAGAAAATGCACTGACGGCACTATAGCGTGCAGAGAAACAGCCCAGCACTATACTTTCTTCATAGCAATGGCATAACTCTAGTAGTTAAGACACTTGCTTTGACACTATACTGCATATTGCACTTTATATTCTGAGTTTGCATTTTTTCAATATATTATGAAAGGAAAAATAGCTTCTGTTCCCCCTCTACTAATTACGCTAGCTGATCAATAGTACTGAAATTAGCCATAATAAAACAGTATCACTTCTTATCTAACAATCACTACGAAGAAAAAAGTATATATTCCTTTGCTAATGCTATGTTAATGCTGCTACATGACTTCTATTTAAACCTGTTTGTAGACAGAAAATTGATTTGGTATTAAAGGAAACATATCAACCAGTAACTTCTGCAGACTAGAAGTGTCCAACTGAATAGTGTTTTACTTCCCTGCCTGTATATTCACATTATAAAAGTTATTAAAATGCATAAGCTGATTGCAGGAATGTGATGAAATCTGATCAAGAAGGTCATACCTATGCCTTTTTCTTTTCCCCCTGAGAAAGCTTAAAGAAATTCAGAGGATCTCCGCTGCTATAAAAATCTTTGCTACCCTTTTCAAAATATAAGTGTCCTTGAGAAAGTCTTGCTTGCACAGCTGCCTGCAGGTGACATTTTCAAGTCTGTATCAGTCTGAAATAAGAGCCTCTGGTTCATTAATACACACAGCTGTGGGAGGCTACAGCTACATCAACTCTTCTGCATTTTGTTACATGAAATTTTTGCTCCAGGGGGCCTTGACCACTCACCTGCAGAGCAGAGCTGCCACTCAAACACATCAGCTACCTCAAATAAAAAGCCATACCTGTGCACTGCAGCCTCAAACACACTAATCTGAGTAAGAATAAGGTTCACAGCACAACAGCCGACAGTCCCATACACCAGGAGGCGGTGGCAGGAAGGGAGGCAAGATGGGGAAATTCATTAATATCCACCAGCCAGGTGCTAATCAGGAAGGCAGGAGAGGCAGTTTCCATACAGAGGCTCAGCAGGCTGGAAAGGGGCGTGAGGGAGCCCACACACCAAACATTGCTAGCCACTGTTTTGAGGAGGAAGGGCGGTGGAAGGAGCAGTCCTGGATACCCTACTCCACCCTCAGATTTCTGGATGCTATTGTACAGCTGCTTGATGTCACAGCTGGCAACACCACACTGACACACACCGCCCAGCTTTATCTGGTTGCCCCGGGTTAGCAAGCACACCCAACCCATCATGGAATTGTCAACAGCACAGCAAGAGATTGGTGTCCACGTGGAAAGAAACCATGCTGGAGAAGTTCCACTGACAGGAACAGAGGAAACGTTTGGAGAACCAAGCCCCAAAAAAAACACAAGCTAACCTCACCTCTCAATTTAAGCCAAATATACGGCATTCGTCACATCAGTATGAAACTTTGAACCAATTCCTGAATATCCTGGCAACAATGATAAGAAACTTCTCCTGCCTCCAGTTTGCCAGGAAATTATGTGCTATTTGGATTGCAACTGTCTGGGATTGACAGTGAAAGCAGCAGAAACTATCTTGTGCATAAATACTCATTGAGTAGGAAGTTCTCAAAGAGTATGTCGTTAGGCATAGCATATGTTTAGGTGTGTCCCAGACTGCGATCATCTCTTCACCTTTGGGGATTTCCACAGAGTTAGTCCTAAATACATCAGAATCTCTCGCTGTTCCTCCTGGGCAAACACAGCTATGGCCACTGGAGCTAGTGAAAGAGCAACAGCCAGTAAAGGAGAACTGCACCCTCCCTGCAGCCTCTGAAAACTGAGAACTAAAGTAATACGAATTTGCAAGGAAACAACAAACCTAGCTCCAAGAAAACATAAGTTTCACAACGGACTGTCCTCAGCAACTATTGAGTATCAGATTTAACTTCCAAATCCCAGGTAGGCATTATTTGGTCAAAACAACACAACTCCAATTGCACTTTTCAAAGAACAGGTGAAAAGTTGCTCACAGATACTTAGCACTTGTATCTGCAGCATTTCTAGGCTTATGAGTTAAAAAAAAAAAAAAAAATCCAGCTTCATTTTAAGTGTCTTGACAAAATAAAATAACCTGTAGAGAGATACCAAGACAACTGACAGGAGAATAGAGATAGGCAGGGAACTTTTTTTTTTTTTTATCTCAAATTGTATCAAAGCCTTTCTTTTAAATAGAAGCCAATAAAACAATTTAGAACAAGAGCATACCTTTATCAAAATTAATTAATTGCCATAAGCTTAATTTTTCACTATTAAAAAATTAATTGCTCTCAGAAGACAAAATATGAACTTTAAGCCCACGAAGTGCTTTTTTCCTTCCTCTTAACACTCTGCCAGGAAAGGCTTACAGAGGCTGACAGAAAGTATTTGCAGATTCTACAAATAATTTTGCATGTAAATGGCATATTTAACCCCTCATACTATTGTATTTATGCTTCTTCCTCTTAATGAAGAGCACCAGTCCCTATTCACATGCAGACCAGGTAACTATTAACTGTCTAAACTATCATTATTGCCTCAGATAAAATTCATTTTGATAGCACTTTGATCTCCTTCATGAATGAAAGTAACTGTTATACAGTATTTCATTAGGCTATTAGCAGCACCTTTTTTGATAATGCTCTATGCAGATCATTTGCCAGAGACTACAAAGCTATTAAACCTTTATTTTACCTTTCTACGAGGCCTATACAAATGCTAAAGGTCCCTTATAGCTCTTAAAATCGTTAAGAAAAAGGCTGCCTGTTTAAATTGCTTTGTAGACTTAAAAACCCATGAATATCTATTAGAAGATCAAGCCAGCTTAGGCTAAGCAAAGTAGTGCTTAAAAATATTCACAGAATAGTCTGATCTTTAAACTCCCAATGTCTACTCAAACTTAGAGCAGAATGAAAATGGTTGTCTACAATCAGACTAAGCATAAAAAAATGCTGTTTTTTCTAAAACACAGCATAGTAAGACTCTCAGGTTGTATTTAGTTAAATAAATTGAGGAAATAGTTATATTCTTTACAGTTTTAGGGAGTGCATGGAAAGTAAACTGAAAAACAATAGACATGCTTGGTCTAACCAGCATCAATGCCTTGTTAAAAAAAAAAAAAAAAAAAAAAAAAAAAAAAAAAAAAAAGCTTGTTCATTAGCTAAAGAGACTACAAATTACACTGTTCCCTTTCTGCGTAATGGCACTACACTTCCATGTGTCAAAGACAGCACCTGCAGTATCTCATCACTGGAAGACTAATGGCATTAACTTCATTTTTTTCACCACAGTTCATGCTCATCTTCTGCCAAAGACACTACACATTTCCCAGCACAAGCAAGTGTAGTAACACATCAAAGCAGCAAAGAAGCAAACTTCCACAAAGAAACTATTTCTACCAGGTGTCTCCCAAAATATAGACTTCTGATAAGATTATTTCTCTGCAAGCACTGAAGGCTTAAGGGATAACAAAACATTTGTCAAGACAGAGATATATCTGTTTTCTGTTTAATGAGAGAAAAATAAAAATTACTCAGAGTAATATTTCTCATCAAAAATTCAAGGTATAATGAGTAAGGCAGATACTACATCTCAGTATGTTCCCCCCCCTTCTTAAAAAAAGTTAAACCGCATAAGATAGCTAAAATACATATTTTAGTAAAACAGAAGTTAACATGTTAGCAGGATCATATCATCAGATAAATAGTCATAGCTTTTCTTCACAGGTGTAATAGTCTTATTTTAAGGAGTAACAGTGAAAAATTAAAGGTTTGCAAAAATAGACTAACAAATTCTAATTTAAATTTGAATTTCCTAAAATCACAGTGACAGAACAAGCAAGCATCTAAGACAAGTTATTCAATAACCATGAACACTACACAAATAGCAACCTACACCTCGTGCTCTGAACCACAGATGCTGCTTAGTTGTGCTCAAGACTGTGAGCCCTTAAGTGCTAGTATTTTTTTTTTTCCCTAGCAGATGTTTTAACCACACTGGAGTCCTATAAACCTGATGCATATAGAGCAGTCAAAGGGAAATCTCTATATTCTGAGCTCACATGCCACAGTTACTTACCATACCATATGTATAGTTCCTTGAGTGACAAGCATGGTCCTGTTTCAGGTGTGCCTGACCTTGACCATCTTCCCTTGGGCTGTTTCACAACGGAATACAGGGCAGGTCTCCCTCCTCTTCTTAAAACTCACAGCTTAGTAAGGACTCTGCAAACAAGACTAATGAGCAGATCAAGAATGCATACTCAATAGCAAAACCTTGAAGAATTGCAGTTATTTTTGGGAAGACAATCTTGCCTTCTAGTTGTGAGTGTTAGAGTGGGTCCCAAGGTCCCCCTCAGAGATTTAAGATACAGTTTCAGCCTGATGTCATCCTGACAGAAAAGATACAAAAGCAAACCAGCTTGTGCATTTGAGACTCAGTGGATCTCTTTAGTGATAACTACAGCCACTAAGGGGAATATTCACTGTAGTAATTTGCTCAGAGAGGGCTGCCAAGTTATGAAAAGATGATACAGAGGTCTCATCCGGGAATCAGGTTTTTAATGAAACAAGCATGACCTAGTCCCTTGATGGATACCATTATCATTGGATGCAATAAGACTGAAGAGAGACAGCAGGAGTAGAACATGTGTTACTGACAGAGGTAATCTTCAATGAAGTTCAAAATCAGCCCTGCATCCATGCAGCATACAGTTGAGGACCTTTGGTACTGGAGTCTCCCAGTGCTGTTCTGAAACGCCTCTGACAATCTTATCCACTTTTATGCTACAGAGGGAGGGTTACACTTTGTTCAGTCCTGGAGTACGGCAGGGAGCAGGGTGAAGTGGCAGAATTGCCCTCATCTCTGCAAAACGAAACACGGATACTTACTCTCATCTGTAAGGGCTCAAGCAAAGTCTCTCCAGCAGCATCACTAATGCACAAGCAAGTATGCAGCCCAGCAGGTCTGCATAAACCTCTATCCCACATTATGTTTGCTACCTGGAGGGTGTTGAGGCACTTTCTTTGACTGGGTTCAGCCATAGCTCACATGAACCTTATCATCCCTGAGTGGTGACTATAACTATCTGCAGATCACCAGGACTCACCGTCCTAGGCTGTTTGTAAACATTATACAGTCAGGAATCAGGTAGATATGGGTTCCTTGCCTCCCTGAAAGCATTGCCATCATAACCAGGTATTTGGAGCTATGAAGGACCCAAAAGGACCTTTTGTCATGGCTTATTCATGATTCTCCAAAAGCTTCCTACGTTTCATTATGGTCAGAAGCCTCATACCACTTTGATGAAACAACACAGACAGCAATACCAGCCTGAGCC
Organism: Rhea pennata; assembly: GCF_028389875.1. NCBI lineage: Eukaryota > Metazoa > Chordata > Aves > Rheiformes > Rheidae > Rhea > Rhea pennata. Next base: position 91,707,863 of record NC_084664.1, read on the forward strand.
AGTGCTCCTTCCTCCTCTTCAGGATGAGGAGGACAGGGTTTTCTTCCCTAGTCAATAACACAGTCACCTTTCTGAAGTGATTAAGCTTCATTATTTAACACATCGGGGTGCATACAGTATAAAGTAATCCAGAATGGGACTTAAGTATACTGGCAGAGAAAAAGACCTGGGTTTATCATTGAATTCCCACTGATGTCTGTAAATGCTGAAAGAATTCAGGTGTTAAAACACTATATTCTGAAGTTCCTTCTTAGAAGAGCTAAACATGACACTTGTAATATTATAATTACAATTGCATCACCATCTCCATTATAAAATCACTGCTCTAAGAAATATAAAACAATACTTTCCAGGCTGAAATTCAACACAAATTCAGTGAGATGGCATCTTCTCCCCATACCTGGAAAAGGATCAGTCTCTTTCTTTGGCCATGTTCTACTAGGGCTGGGTTGGAGGTGGTGGCCAAAGGGCTCATTAAGTGATACCTACTTTAAAGCCTTTTTTCTCTCCCCACCCCCCAAAGTCCCCAGAGTTTTGTGCAAAGTCAGTGCTGTTTGGTTTTTAAGTATTTTTCCAAAGTGTTTAAAACACAATTGTTTTCCTGTTTTAACAAGATACATAATCAATGGAGTGAGGAACAGAATTTATTCAGCGACTGAACAAGTAAAAGCTATGATTTCCATTTCTCCCCACTCACACACACACAGTTTTGCTTTGTAAAACAACAACCCTCCACATGATTAATCTGTTTTACTGCTTTCTGGACAGTTACTTGCATTTTCCTCCTAATACATTAGTATAAGGCAACTCTTATATTGTTCTAATGCAGCAAGTCCTAAATGAGAGGTCAGGACCCCAGCCAGGGCCACAGCAGTTACAACGGGGGTCACAAGCCCAACAGAAGTATGCTTGTTTATGCTAGTTGGAGTCACAAGACCATCAAAACCAAAGCTCAACAACCAAGACTTTGAAACAGTTAATGTGAAGAATTATTACAGGCATGCTTTGCAAGACAGTCTCACCTGATAACAAAGCAAGAGATATGCTATCCATGCTTAAGTGGTCATTAATAATAAATATTTGGTGTTTTGTGTGCATTACAGTGTTAAAATTTGAAATATTCAACTTGCTAGTGTAACTTATAAGAGCAGACACAGATACACACCCACACACACCCTAGGGCACGTAAAACACATACTTGCCATGACCTAAGAAAAGCTAGCTGGCAAGGCCTAAAATCCACTGAAAGGAGCTCTAGGTGCCCTGGCCACATTCTAGTAATTTTTTCCAAAAAAATATTTTTAACACCATGAAATAAAATATTGCAGTTAAGGCATGATGCAAAACCTTAATGAGAACAAGAAACAAAACTTTCCCAGAGTTCATGCAAACTAGAAGAGTCCTAAACTTTAGCATACCTGTTGCATACAATTTCTCAAACATCACAGATCACTTGCTAGCTACACCTATGCTCCGCTGCTGTGGAGCATCCTTCTTGGTGGCAGCACCGTTGTTGCGAAGGACTCTATATAGAACTCCTGAAACATGCACCGTGCCTGTCTCTGAGGAGCTCTAACCTGTGCCCATGAGAAAACAAGGCCTGGGAGTCAGTAAGCAGCTGGAACACAGCTTTGGGCTTGGTGTCACCTGAAAGGAAGCCAGTTTGTGCGCTCCAGGACTGCTCCACAACACGGCCAAAGCAGATGTCCTGACTCCCCATCTCCTGATCAAGACCTTCAAAAATGAATTCCTGAGCCAAACTGAAACATCATTATGGCAATGAAGGCCTGTACCTTGCAACATTCAGTGCAAAGGATTGCATCTGCTGTGGAACTGCTAGTCACAGATGCTTCGGTGAATGTCACAATCTGGCCAAACGCAGAAAGAACTAAACACCCAATATCTCAGCTGAAATGCAATACATAAATGCAGATGCCTACCTTTCTCCTCCCCTCAAAACAAAGTGTCAGGAATTATTTTCCTGACAGAGAACCATACTTAATATCCACCAACATACAACAAGTGTGGGTTGCTAGAAGAAGAAAAAAAAGAAAGTCTATGCCTTCTGTCAGACATTGTCAAATAAAATATGTTCACATTTAGAATTCAAAAGATGTTTAAAAAGAGAATTGGTAAAAGCAAACTACTGGGAGCTGGTCTAATTTCCACTCTGATTTCATTTCTGGATTCAGAGACATCAACCTAATGCAATACCTCTTACATTGGATCTTAGAAGAACACATGCAATTTTTTTCTTTTTAACTAAAAACAAAAAACAGACATGATGGCCTCATATCGATTTCTAAGTCTACAAAGTCGTAAGTATCTCTTACCATACAATACAGCTGCAGAAAAATTTAGCACCATTTTTCATAATCCTCAGCAACGTTCCAATTGGTTGAGATTGTTCCTAATGCTCAGACTCAAGCTTTCAGATGGCAGTAATGGGTTCACTCCTATGCTTACTGTCAGCTGAGCATCCTGACCGACCCAGTATCAGAACACCGGGGAGATTTAGCAGTTATTTTAGTGGAAAAGGATATATTTCCTATATCAGCTAGAAAATGAAAGATTGAAATGCTCCTTTATGGTACTGCAGGAAATAATGCAGACACTAACTAGCACTTCTTAAAATAGTAAAGCATGAAAAATATAAACACAGTGGTGCACATGAACAGCAGAATGGCCATATCCCAGATTCTCCCTAGACCCATCACTCCCACAAATCAACAGCCTTTCCTTGAACACAACAAAAATCAAGATACTGATTAAAATAAATAAATAAAACAAGTAGTTTAAACATTGGGAGTAAAATACACTAGTGCTGAGGTACTTTCTAGCTCAAGTAGGCACAAAAGTTCATAACTCATATTCTTCCAATCACACATACGGAATACATACTCAAACATACTAACCTGAATGTCCATAAACACAAAGAATTGTGGTTACTCATTCAGTTTTGTGGTGGGTGATATAAGAAACTTTGACCTTCCAATTTCTACTTACCTAGGTGGAAAAACTTTTTTCACATTGCACGCCTACAGAAGTGCAGAGAAAACTTTAAAACAGATAACTGCAAACCAATACAGTTGTATTCCTAGGGCTGCAGGTACAGAGTCTGAAATGATCAGCTGAGGTATGAGCTGCCTTAGCCACCTCAGTCATTAAAATTCACCACACTCCAAAACATCTTTCAAAGTCTCTTCAACTGTCAAAACACAATTTACTTTTTTTCCTGAGTTGCCAAAGTATGTAGGTTTCCTCCATTAATTTATATAAAGCGAGCTGTCACTGTGAAAGGCTGCAGAACCCCACAGCTAAAACATAGAAACACCATTAAATATTTGGAAATTAAAGATACATCTTACACTAGATTGAAACTAGAATGCCAGCTATTTTACTCAGACTGTTGGCTTTATTTTTTCATTTGGGGAGGAAAAAAACACCTTGAAAAGTCAAAAGCATGTGTGGTCAGCATACGAATATTTGTCATCTGTGGAGGCCTTGGTACCACAGGGGTATACGGTCTTGTCTGTTGAGTACCATTATTATTTTACAATCAAAGTAGGTTTACATTTGCAAAGGAAGGAAAGGCATTTGAAAGGGAGGAATTATAATGGAGACCAGAATATCTAAGAATTCAGACCATTTTATGCTGGGGCTTGGTCCAAAAAAGAGCAGAGGTAAAAAACAGATTGAAGTGTAGCCAGGTCTCAAAGAAACTACAGCCATGTCATTTCTACTCTCCAGATAAAGAAGAGTTCAGACCTAGACACGTAGCGAGGGACCCAAATCTGCCGCTGGACGCAGTGTGCTTGGGCAGGGCAGGCTCTGCTCATTCTTGAGTTCTTCTCACCTCCATACCTACAGGGGCACGCTTTCAAAACATGCTTATTGTATAGGGAAAACACCAAGATCCAAAGTGAGAAATGAGTTTTAAAATAGTTTTTACATATTAAAGTCTCAGTGAGCTCAGAGATCAGCCTCAGAAAGGGCGGGGGGGGGGAGGGTGGCAGCAAGACTTAGATGTCCTATATTAGACAAAGGTCCTGGCCCTGGAAACCTTCACAGTGGCAAGCAGTTTTAGTTCAGAAATTGAGCATCTCAGACTCGCACCTCACCTTGCTCCCTCATTTTCCCCACACTCTCTCCTGCTTGTCCCATATCTTGATAGTTTGTGCAGTCTCTAGAACACCTGCAAAAGGCAGTCACTATTGTTTTATGCCACATGAAAATTTTGATATACTTCTGGAAGAAAAAAAGATAAAGCTCTGATTTCTAATCGTAACAGTTCGAGTGTCTGAGTTTTAAAAAATGGGTCGCAAATGGGTAGCACCAAGAGTAATGAGTAATCACAACATTTTACACTGCAGGCTACTTATTTTTCTCTGTGTATTACATACGTGGCTCTGTTTACATGCTAAGGCCGATAATCTATTTTAAGATGCAATCATCTATTGAAAAGAAATACATTATTTACCTATTGAAAAGAAATACATTTACCTTTGTGAAACAAATATTTCAGTTCAATAAACAGTCATGGCTTAAAACATTGCCATTATGTGCCTTCTCAGTCTGTAAACCTCTCTCGGCACACAACCAGAATAGACAATGAGCAACAGCAAGGGGTCAAAAAAAAAAAAAAAAAAAAAAAAAGACACACTCCCACACCCCACACTCTTACTCCAACTCTCCTTTTAAAAAGGGGGGGAAGAGGAGAAGCTTCAAAAAGAGAGAGCAGTGCAGGAAACTCAAAGATTAAAGGCTACAAATCTCACAGCTCTTCTAAGCCTACAGAGAAAGCACTGTGAAAGCCTACTAGAAATAAGCACCCCGTGACACACAGCACAGACAGGGACCTTGGTGGTGCTCATGCCCAGGGGAAGGCAGGAAAGCAGTGGTTCTCACTCCAGGGAAGCTTGGGGAAAGGGGATTTATGCTTAATGACAATTCTTTGGGCACACAACAAGCTGCTTCAGGGTTTTGTAACAAAGAAAAGGATTTAAAAAATTAAAAAAACTCTGACCAAAAAGTTAAAAAGACCCTAATTATGATTAGGTTTTGGCATTATTTATTGCAGACTAGCGATACTCACTTAACCCAAGTGGGTTTCCAGAATACTCCAGTTACCACTACATTTGCCTTACATGCAGCACAGAAGAAAACAGCTAACATCAATCTCTGCCACTATTATAGTTATCACCTTGTCACTTACAGTGACAAATGTTGACAAATAATGAAAACTATACCTTGCAATTAATCCAAGATGAAAAAGAAAGGATGCAGTACTACTAACACATTCTCACTCTACATATATATGCTCCATGAATAAATAATACAGATCACCTGTATTTTAGATTGATTTTTTAAAAGCAACTCATACTAACGTGCTGTCAGCTAAGGAGTTTTTAAGATTAGGAAGTGTTCAGTAACAGCAAAATCAGTCCTATCCAATTTAACTCCTAATGAGCAATTTAGGCAAAAAAAACTTTTATTAAAAGCATAAGTGCTCACATATCACAGATTGCTGTATTTGGAATGCTGTCTTAGAAATCAATGTAAAAATGAGGAGAACACCATCTCACTAGCATCACTGTGACAGATAATTGTGCTAAGAACATTAGCTGGATGCAGAGTTACTTACGTATTTTGCACATTTATGAAGACAGTCTGGCTTTTGTGGCCATCACATCTTTTCTGTAACTGTCTAGATTTGTTTAATTTTTCGCTCAATTTTATTTTTAAAGTAGTAATGCAAGCACATCTCAATTTTCAGTATCTTTTTGATAATCTTCAAAAAAATATTTCTGCATTTTCTAGTAAACATTAAGCCAATGGAATAAAATTTTCTCTAGATTGGCACTATGATCCAGCCTGGTTTAACAGATTAATAGCATGGATTTTTGAGTAGCTTTAGAGAAAACAAGTTCATTAGACTCACTAAATGAGCCCAAGTTGGTTACATCACTATGTTTAAAACAATTTTGATATTTTCCTGGTATCTTCTGAAGTTATTTTTCTATTTGCATGACAGTGTCTGTGACAGTGAATCACCATTGATTCATTTACAATGAAATACACATAGATAGTAGTAAGATTCAGAGTACTCTGTAATGAAATCCTCAGAAAAAATCAAGGAAGGAAATCACAGTTTAAAATGGCAAAAGACACATGCTACCAACTCCACCATCCAGTTACACTATACACACTTTGGCTGCATAAACAGGAGGTTTTAATTTTTTCAACTTCAGAAACATTTTCTTGCCTTACAGTATCCTTTCAAAGCTCTTTGGATATAGCCACCCTCATAAAAGAAGGTTTTCTAATTAGAACTCATTTATGTTTTGCCTGCAGATTAAAAAATTAAAATAATAATAGAAAATCATATAAAAGCAGAAACAGTGCAACCAAATAACATTTTTGGGGGGGGGGGTAAATAAAGCTAAATTTATATATTTTGAGAAACAAAGAATATCAGAATTTCTAGAAAGACACCACATAGAAATAATAGGTAGGATATGAGTGACTGAAATCATATACGAGTGTTCGTAATTAACTACAAGGAAAGACTGGAAGAAAAAAGACAAATGAAGCCACAAACTCATACCTAAAAGTCCTTGGAAGTTCACAAAGGGACTAGAAGTTTATCTCTGTGATAAGAGTAGTCAATTACAAGCAGTGTGTCTGTGTCAGACTTTAAGCACCTTTTCAGGAAACCTTACCATTATGGAAATTCATGATTACGTTATTTACCAAAATCAGTGCATTCCTGCATAGAGAGCATTGTTACTGGCTTCCTGTTTCAGAATGCTAGCACACAAAATAAAAATAAATATCTTCTAAAAATAATACACAGATAATAATACAGGTTTGCAGATGGCTTCTAAGATGAAGCAAGTCGAGTCTCCAGGTGCTGCCTCAAAAACAAAGCTACTTAAAATATATCCAGTCTTGTTGGCTTCTGTGTTGAGTATTTGAAAAAATTACTGATTAAAAGTTGTGGCATTCCTTCTTAGACTCTCTCACTGAGGGGCAAGATGTTAAACACAGACACACCATGAAACATTAGGGCTACTGAAGAGAAGGAATAAACAGACAAAAGGAGTAAGTAAAAAATGAGTAATCAAAGCCAGACCCTATGGGGGCAAATTTGAGTCCTAAAATGAGAATTCAGTATGCAATTCTGCCCCCATCCCCTTCCTCAGCTCTGATGAAGGGTCAGAGGACAAGAGGTGGCAAGTTTCCTGTGTTACAGATTCTGCTTTTTTGTTTGGTCTCACCCCACTGCAGATGGCGAGCTCAATTTGAAGGTAAGAGACATAATATTTGAAGGTAAGAAGACATAATGCAAACACCTTCAGGCATAGAAAGGAATAGGCACATCCAGTCTAGAGGAAACATTCTCTAGGTCTCAGGGAGACATTCCTCTTTCCCATGGAAAGGTGAGCAAAGCTCCTGCGTTGGGTCTGGCACATCACCTTCTCCAAGTCTTAAATTATTCAAGGGCCCAGGGAAGAGAAGTAGCAGTGTGTGTGTACAAGCCCTTCCTTTTTTCCTCCCATTCTGCTATTCGAAATTCAGTGAGGCAACACAGCAATGAGACATTCCCCTGCTGCACATGCCCAATCGCACGGGCACATAGATGCTCACACCCCTGTAGTGGAGCTGATGTATACAAGGCTATCGGATAGCCAGGGGAATTTGTGTCAATTTTTTTAAATACAGTTATGAAGGTAAGTAGTAAATTATTAGAAAATTTTTCAGCTGTAGAGCAGAGAAACATTTTGCATGACACTAGCAAAGTTACCCTAATCAAAAGTTGTATTTGGCAAAAACCATTCACTAGTTACTAGAACTGAGACTAAACTAGAATTGTATTGCCTTTCAATTTTTGAAAATGCAAAAAAACTAGGTGCATTTTTCAATGCCTTCAAGAGCAAAGTTAGTATGACACCTCATTCTCTCAAAGATCAGTTATTTCTAAAATATTACCACAATCTTGATGGACTCAGTCAAGGATGTAGGAAAAAAAATGTAAACAGTTGATAAGAACATTTCAACTGCAGGTCAGCATATATGAAAAAATAATCACATAACATTCCACTTCCTCACACTACCTAAGAACTCCTCCTTATTGCAATAAATGAGACTTGGGAGTCACAATTTTGAAGGTAGCACGGTGACCAAAGCCAATACTGTGTAATGAATTCTTACACTCATGTTATCCTGCTGTGGTTTTTAGTGTAAAATAGATTTAAAGTTCTATGCTTCCTGCTATAGTGGTCAAGTTTGGACAGAGAATCACAAATGCCTACAGGAGCCAATGGGAAAAAGAGGAAAGTCTCCAGGCAGTCATTTTCAAGATCTAAAGAGATGGCTCAGGTGAGAAACTAATTTCTGTTCTTTGTACAGCATCATTTGTTTCCCTGCAATTAAAAACCGTGAGCTACGGTCATTGTCATTGCCATCAGCACAAACATAGGATTTCTCAGCTAAAAAGCAAAGAACACTTGTGTGCAAAGGGGGGCATGGGGGGGGTGGAAGGCAGACCGAGATGAATACTAGTAGAGAAACCAACTGAGCTGCAATAAACACGGAGAGGCGGCCGGGGGGGGGGGGGGGGGGTTCTTGCCACAGTGTCACTGCCTCGCTTCTGCTGCAACAGCAGCATCTAGCTGATTTCACTGCAGAGCTAAATTGAATAAACTGAACAGGAAGTATAAAGGAAAAAATAGACAAGATATGATTTATTATGCACTATATAAGAACCACTGGTTTAACTGTCTGCATTTCAGTACATCCTGGCAAAAAGAAATATCAGTATTTATCATAAAGCAACAGTTTAAAAAAAGCCTAGCTGAACTTGCTGCTCAATTAAAAAAAAAAACTCACACACACACTCAGTACACATTTCAGGGAAAGTAATATGAAATAACTAGTAGATCTTAGAAAGTTACAAGTTCATTTCTAAAATATTTAGATAAGACCATGTTTTAAACGCTATGAGAATAGCACATGTGTCCCCTCTAATGAGCAGTAAGTCTAATAAATCATGACCAGTGAAATCATGCACTCTGAGGGGGGTCTACTTCATCTGTGACAGCTAATGTGTCACCCTCACAGAAGCCCAGAGGCAAATTCCCTATGCCATTTTTTATGCATGTATTGTTTTAAAACATATCTCTTCAAAAATTACACTTGACATTTTTTTAATGGACTGGCTTGCACTATCGCCAACCAGCGTCATAGAATTAAAGAAACCAGACATGACAAAAATCTCATAAGATTCACCTAATGTTGTATTTTCCCCTCAAAACAGCACTTCTGGTATTTGGGTATGCATTTGACTCTCGTTACCTTAGAAAGATATCTTTCTAAAGACTTCTGTTGTGAATTTTTCATGATTAAAAAGCAGAACAAAATATTCAATGGATGTGACCTACATTCACAAAGCCAGGGAATGTAAATGTAAGTAAAGGAATAACAAGAGTAGTGAGATGTAAATATCCATTCCACTGTATGCGTAGAAGTCAAACAGCTCACCTCAGGGCAAGCTTATAATTTGCCTTTTTTTTTTTTTTTTTTTTTTTTTTTTAAGTGCCCCCTAGCTCGAGACTGATAAAAGTCAGAGCCATATGGCTTGCCTAGCAAGTCAGTGTCAATGTGTACTTCATAAAGTGTCTGTAGCGCAATTTTCTTGAATATCCTTGTTCACTGTTGGTTCCCTGTTTCTCCCTCCCCTCTCCATCCCCTGTAATCCTTGCTTTCATCATAAGTTTTGTGACATCTATGTACAAGCAGTGCTACTCACATAAGTGGTCTTAGTAAAACTCAGATGGATCATTCAACCAATACAGCCCGAAAGCATATCTTTCCACATAAGAGGGAAGAGAGGAAGAGGTTTGCAGCAGTAAATGAGCACTTGGACAAGGAAGCTGTCACAGTTTGGGGCCATTGGGCAGGACACAACTCCTTCCAGCCACCCACACACACTTGGCCCTGGGACAGCCATCTGCGTAGCCAAATGCATGCCCTTGCCATCCCTCCACTGCTCGTCGGCAGCGTATTATTTTAAACCACCACTGAGGGCACTGTAACGCTGAGATACTGTCTCAGGCTGGGTAATAATTGTCTGGATTTTGTATCGATTCACCTTACAGAAAATAACTGCCATTGACAGCATTTTTAATGTAAGAGCACATAAAACTTTTAATCATATTTTGTTGTACCTCATTGTTTTAAAAGCTCTCAACCTACCATTTTTGCTCTGACAATATACAATCATAAATGCGCATGTACCACTGGGCATGCTGCTGATAACATCTGCAGAAGAGAGACTGTTCTTCTGAAGTTGGAGGCAAGAAAGCAGTAATTTATTATTAAAACATTTTTGCTACAGTGGCATCTCTACCGTTAAATATCCAAGCCAGGGAGCACACAAAATGAGAGGAAATCAACTTCTCACAGAGAAGCACCACTATGTATCTTGGCCCAGTGAGCTCCAGAAGCCAGTATTCCTCTCCGTTGCTGCTATTCAAGGTCATGAATAAAGATGAAATAAGAATTCACAACTCAACTCCAGTGTCCTACCCAAAGGCTTCAAAACTCCGATCCTTTCACAGCAGAAATAAATTTTGCTGCCTCAGTGGCAGCAACCTCCACAGGCACTGAGCAACAAGGAAAAAAAATGTTGCAATAAACTGCTAATGCTGCAAGAAAGACGACCTTCAGCTATCACACAAATAATTTAGAACCTTAGATCAATATTTGGGATATACATTCTGAAATTATGAATCAAAAAGAAAACAATTTTAAAGGTAAGAAAAGACAGAAAAGCATCTCTAGCTGCATTTAAAGTTCTCTTACTAGTAGTTGTAATACGTTAGAAAAATTGACAAGCAAATCTGGTATCAAGATCTACGGTTGTTTCTCTCATTCCAGTGATTTAAGTGACTAAAACCATAAGCATGTGAATGCCACACTACAGGTGGTTGCATATAAGGACCTGAAAGACTGGCACTGATTAGAAAATGAGGTGGTGAGAGTTGTGTTTGAATGTCAGAGGCTGCTATCTCATCTTTTAAGGCTGTTCACACACTTTTCCAAAGCCCTCCAAGGGTCCTAGAGGCTCCTGTTGACTGCTCCTTCAAGCCACAGAAACCTGCACCTTGCTGCAGAGGAGACAGCTGCCCTGCAGCAACTGCAAGCCTAGCAGCAGAGCACTTGGTGGAAAGCCAAGTCTTATTTTCCAGGCTTCCCCTATATTCCAGCAGCAGCCCACCCATCACCAGCTGGCCACCTTCTCCCAAGAAGCACAGCAAGAATAAGATTTTTGCAGTTGCCGGATGCCTCCAGTCCCCTGCCTAATATCCAAGCTCGTTTGGATGGTTCTTGCTGCATGGGTACGGCAGCGTTCACACTATTCCTGAAGGCTTCCTGTTATTGCTCCATCAGGAAAGACAAGAGCTTTGGTCAAGGTCTGACGGAGAGGACTCATATGAGGAAACTACGAGAGAAATGAAGGTGACAAAAACCTCTGTGAGGATCCTGTGAAGCAGCTGCATCATGAGGAAAAAGACAAGAGAGTTTTTATTTCCTCACGCTTACACTAGAGAACTCTAATGGACTACATAAAACTAATGAGGTCCTGTATTTAAAAAAAAAAAAAAAAAAAAAAAAAAAAAAAAAAAAGGCCACTCCCTCTATGCAACAAATGCATAAGCATAAAAAAAAGCTGCTGTTCTGATCACAAAACAGATGGGGAAGCGCTTGGCAGCCCTGGCTTTGAATGCATCTGGTAGTCAAATACTATGTTTCCTAAAGCTCATTCTCAGCCACTAGACCAAGGCTGCTTTTTCCTTCACGTGGCTCAAGCTACAGCTGACGCAACACAAGCCTACGCGTAACCACAGCCGAGTGGAGACTTAAAAGCTTAGCAATAGTGAAAACATGGTTTCTTGTATTACCCAGCAGTGAGAAGACAAGATGCACCGTACTGGATTTGCAAAATTGTTGAACAAGCTTTATCCACAAAAATTGTGTAATGTGGGTCCTACAAAGGACCAGAGCCAGTAACTCAGGAGATCTTCTCCCAGCCCCATGTACTTATGCACCAGTAAGTATATCAGAGGTCAGCAAAACAGATTGTGTTGAGTTGTAACCAGGAAAGTCTGGGTTTCACTGAAATGCTTGCTTCATCACCAGTGAAAAGAAAAGAGGAAAAGGAGGAGGGGAGGGGGAAAAAAAAGAAAAAGAAAAAGCAACACACACAAATCACCAAACACTACCAGAAGACAAGAGGACAACCTTTTTTTTTAGAACCAAGTATTTCACATGGCTCTATTAGTACTGACTTTTAGCACATTTCTAAACATTAACTGGTTGTTCAAAAAAAAGAAAAGAAAGAAAAAAAGATGGCAGCTGTATTATTTATTCCACCAGAACAGCGACAGCTGAGCGCTCTGCACAAGAAGCGTTTGTGAAACCACGCATGTCAACAGCTACCTAGGGTCTCCTCATTGCATGAGCCAGCGACACGATACACAAGCGCTGAGTGAAGACGCACGTTTAGAGGCTCTTCTGCACGCCCGCGTGGGCACGGACAATGTGGCTGTTGCGGTCTGCTCGGTCAGGGGCCTGGTCAGGGGACGCTTTTGTCCACCGAGCCTGGGTTCAGTTAGCAAACCGCTGAAACGCTGCGGCGTAATGGCTCCTTCAGAGACGCCGTCCGCCGTGTTAAAGCACATACTCAGGGTTCAGGCCAGGCATATCAGTACAAGACCGAAACAAGCTCTGCACGTGAGAGCACGAGCTAGTAAATCGTGGAGCTGCTTCCACAGCCGCGCAAGGCAGGGAGTAAAGGGAATAAACCCTGTAACAACTAGTGCGAGGTCGGAGTGCTCAGGATCTCCCTGTTCACTAGTGCCTCATCATAGGAGCCTGTGCTCTGTCACGACACAGAAGGAAAAACAGGGAAGAAAAAAAAAAAAGGGAAAAAAAAACACACTGGCTTTTCCAAACAGCAGTCCCGTTCCCATGTGTGATTTGACAGAAAGGCAATGGAGAACATCCCCACTTGACATCAAACCCATTCTAAGAACAGGACTACTTTCCTCCGGCTCCTCGCTCGCCCCCAGAAGGCCCCTCTCCCCAGCAGGGCCGGCCGAGCGGGTGACCCCCGGGAGACCGCAGCACGGCGGGAGGCACCCAGCAGCTCCCAACAGCTCGAGGGAAATCTTTCGCTTCATCTCGCGGAGGCAACACGCTACAAACAGCGGTAACTTAAACCGTTCTACTACGTAAACACACGGGCAAAAACGGTAATTTTAAGAGGTGACTGCTTTCCTCGAAATCACCAATTTCAGAGGACTGCTCCAAAATAGCAATCTTAAGATTACAATCACTCTGTGCTTCCAAATCCATGCTGCAAACAAGTGCTTCCTACAGTCAAAGCATTGTTGGCTAGAAACACGCAAACCTCTAAGAAAAAAGGAAATTAAGAGCCTTAAATAATTAAAAGCAACTGGAAAACATAATTTCCAGAAAGAAAACAAAAATAAGACAAGACTTCTTACAGTTTATGGTCCTCACTACCCCCCAGCAGTGTGGTACTCTTTCCGAGAAGAAGGCTTGCCACAGTTGGAATTGATTAATAACAACTTTATATTAAATTCCTAATAAATTAGATAACATTGAGAAATTAAGTCATCTGACTATTAAATCTAACATTTACATAAAATTTCTGACTTCAAAAACTTCAAAATATTATACAGCCTATTAATCACCTCTGATCAACCCTAAGCACGTAATACATACTTTGATTTCATGCTACTTTGCATCAGCCCAAAGAGTTGGTTGTTGGAAATAGTATGATATAATTAAAACACATGACTCACCATTAAGGTCCACATAAGATGTTTGTATTAAATTCAAAGTTTGCTGTTTTGTGGGCTGACCAGGAACATGGATAAAGCTTTCAAAAAGCTATATAAAAGGCTAAGCAACAGACTGCTTTAGACACTATACAATTGCTAGTAGAGGAAAAATACTACAGGCAATTACATTATTCATCAGTTTTCTGAAGCTATTAAGTTTCTTTCGCATTTCTCACATGCACATTCCAATTCTTTGTTAAACATTCTTTTAGCTTTTACCATGGTAAAGGAGGGGGGGTGGTGGGAAGCAGCAGCTTGTGGGATGCCTCTTGCTCTAGGGAGAAGCTGTGAATAGAACAGCTGTCCAGAGGCCAGGCCGAAATGCTCCCCCTCGGAGAATTAAGGGGCTTTTTGTGGCCACAGAAGAGGAATTCAGGGGAAGAATTTATGGAATTGGGAAGCTACAATAGGAGGTTCCCTTCAATAAGGGGAAAAAAAAAAGATGCTGCAGAAGAGGAGGGAGGCCTCCCCGGCTCAACCAGCGGGAAGCAAAAAGCTGGGACTGTTGCTGGATAAGCAGGTGCCAGACCAAGAACAGGAACTGTCTGGTCCCCAGGGGCACACAAGCACCCTAACGCCAGGCCTGAACCACCACGCTGTCCCTCCTTGGCTTCCCCACCCAGGCATTGGCATGGCTTCAGCAAAAGGGCGCTCACCAGGGAGGTGGGAAACGCAGGCGTGAACATCTCTCAAGCCAGACGAGGCAATGAACCCATCACCCCTTTCAGGAGGGCACGTTTTAAGGAAAACGGTGGCCACAGCTGAACGTATGCCTTCCTGCATCACACCTGCATTGGGCAGACCCTGAATTCTATGGACTATAAGATACTAAAAATTAAACTTCTTAAAACGTACCACGCTCATCTTGTATACATCTCCTCCTTCCCCCCCAAAAAAAATAAAATTAAAATTCAGTAGTTCACAGGCAGTGAATACCTGCATCTCTGGGCTACACAATGAGTTCGTCTCTCACCCTGGCAAAATACATTTTTATTTAATAAAACAGGAAATAAATGAAACTGGAAATTCTTATGTGTTATAATGATCTTGAGTTGGCGTCCTTGCTTAAGGGTTACTAGTATAAGATTTAGGAGGGTGATCAGGAGAAAGGTGCTTCATTTATTAGCTTGTTTCATTTCTCAGGAGTTAGGCAGCTGCTCATACCACAAACAGAGAGCAAAGTGTTCTCTTTAAAATACGTGCATGCCCATCTAGCTACCTGGAAATGCTAGTAGAAATAACAAACGTTGCAATTTTCAGAAGTTTACTTTATCTCCTTCAATGCCCTGTGTCCCTCATACGAAGTATTTTGTTCTATATATTGCAACATTGAAAAACTACAAGATATATTTTGTTAATATAGTTGATACACGAATGCAAACACAGTAATTACATGGTTACAGTCCTAAACCTTTACATAACCTTACACCATGGTTTGTAAGTGTAGTTTTCAGTCAGATTTCCTGGATTTTGCATTCAAAATAAAAATTAAAAGGAAGTGACATGTACTGGACTGGAGCTTATGAACTTCCTCACACCCAAGCTATAGGGCTTGTTAAGCATACTGTACTCCAACTGCAATTTTACACTGCTGGGAGTTACCCAGGTGCGTGGTTGATTTTTTTCCCCCCTCCATGCTACATCACCAGCCACAGGAGGAACACAGCACATGCAGCAGTAAGCAAACACCATCCTGCTCAAAAAAAAATGGAGGCCCTGATTCACTGAAGCATTTAAGAGCCAACGAAGTCTGATATCAGCAATTTTGTTTAAGCGTGCATTTTCCAGGCTCCGCTGGAACAAGGCCTGCGCACAGTCCACGCAAGGTGCTGAGGAGCGAAAAGCGGCCACCGTGGATGAGGCTGCAGCGCTCGCAGGCTCCACCTCAGCACCAGAGCCCACAGCGCTGCCCTCCCGCTTTCCCAAATGTACACTGGGCTGTGCGACAGGGAGGCAATTTCACTGCACCCGCTCTGCTCAGACAGGAAATAATTTACAATAATCTGTCAGGATTAACCTTTTGATCAGGCATAAATTTTTTCTAGATTTAAAGCACTTGACAAAGGTGCAAAGGTCCACTTGTATTAAACAAATGCTGTATCAGCAATTTGACACTAGCAAAAATACTGATGCTGAGAATAACTACTCCTCTGTTGGACTTAATCTTTATTGCAATAAAATAAAGCTTGGCATTTCAGCATGGCAAGATATCATTCATAACTAACTATCATTCTTATTTAGCTTTAGAAATGTCAAGTGCATAATTAACAGGAGATACTCATGGGTTCACACATTCCAGATGAAAATATCTATGTGAATTCTGCAGCAAACACTAACAAGTTATTCACAGTCACATGCTTTAAAAATGCTTTTTACAGTTCCACCGTATTCAACATGGCCAAATTGAAGAAGTTAGATTTCAGAACAGTGCAGGCAGCACTTGTTAACTTATCTAAGATAAAACGTCAAATACAGCATTGGTGCATTATCATCTTTGTGTTTATATACAGCTGAATTTGGGGTGTATACTATCAGTAAAAATTAAGTTTTATGGCCTGTTGTTCACAAAACACACTTATTCTTCCTCAAACAGAAACAAACAAACAAAAAAAAAAAAAAAAAAAAAAAAAAAGCTCAGATCCACAAGACATTCACTTATCAGCCATTTATGCTATTTCATTTATATTCACAGCACTTTCTTCTAACAAAATAGTCTAGCTATTTTTAACCATGCCACAACATAGGTTTAAATATTGATTAAAACAAATACTCCTACAGCACTTCTATTTGAAGACTGCACAATACACACTTGTCTGCTGGACCAAGCCCCGTACAATACAGTGCCAAAAGATTTTATTGTTAAACAGACACATCTGAACTTCGTCCAACCAGCTACACCGACACTTTGCCAAGAGCCCAAAGCAACAACTAGAAACTACGAAATACAGTCATCTTCCCTCTTAATACAGGGGGGAAGAACCCTTCCACACAGAAAGCCTAGGCACTGGGAATGACACTGTGCTGCATTTTCAAATCTATATTAAATCAGAAGCCATACCCTCATACTAGAAATGAAAGAAATGGGGGATTGCTTTGTAGATCTTCACGTACTCTGGCTCTTACTGTAATATTAAAAAAAAAAAAAAAAAAAAAAAAACTATTGAGGAACAACGTGATGCCTATAAGCAATTTGTTATTTCCAATTTACCTTGCTAGGGACAAGTATTTTTTAAATAGCATTGAAACCTTCTAATAGTATCTAGACTCAACATAAGAAACTGTTGAGTTTCTAGTAATTTCCAGTAGCTTTACTTGTTTCGAATTTACTGCTGTCTCTGCTGGATTCACTACAGAATTATTTCCAGTCCTTTTTCTTTCAAAGAATTACCTTGCTTCATGCTTTGGGAGTACACAGAATATCCAAATGTACATCAAACTGTTACAGTCATCTTTGCAATCAGAGGAGTATCATAAATATAATCTCCAGATAGAGCAAACATTAGTTACAGCTCTAACACCAAATACTTTGCCTCTCATGCTCCAGTTCAGGAAAGTACTTTTATTCAGAACAACATCTAGACATCAGTATTGGCCTCAATAGGAATAGATGTAAGCATACACTTAAAAGCTCTGCTAAAATTAGGATCTTGCTTCTTATTCTATCCCCGCTGGGTAGACAGGTCTACCAATGGGCTGCAAAAAGCAAGGCAACATACACAGGAAATAAGGTGCATAGGTATATTTTATCTTCTTGTTTGGATGGAGGGGAAAAGCATTCGATTTGTTTCAGCCTTCTTGCTTTGGAGAAGGGAAGGATAAAGAGCAAAGTAGAGGACAGAACAGATGGACCATTTAGAGCTTCCCCCGCCTCCAGGATAATTCATTTTTAAATCCTGTGTTTCTACAGTAATGTCTCTTATAACCCATCATCTTACTTCTAGTTAAGTTTGTCTGTCCTTGAACTACAGGAAGTTAAACAAGCATCCAAAGAATTATCCCACTTTTTAAAACAGGTGAAATTCTTCTAAGCAAAGAGAAAATTCTACTTGCAAAGGTTAAGAAAAAAACACCCATATAGCAAACATCAAATTTTCCTCTGAAGAATAAACACCAGATTCACCACTGCGTGTTGCCCAACAGAAGAATTTCTTTCTAAGCAAAGGGAGCACAGAGCAGACAGCTTTAAGTACTACCTGCATGAACAATACAAGATTTTAAGCCTGTTTTGCATTTTTACTCATTTCCCCTCCCCCTAGAAAACTAATTCTGAACAAGTAGTGACCTTTAAGACATTTTAATTTGAAACTGTTACTTTCACAATAATCAAAACTTTGCCAGAAATATGGTTTACATTTAGCAAGTTGAATCAATTATGTTGACTATATCATATGCCAAAAGATAAGCAACAAACCAGAAATAGAGATTGTTGTTTTTGAATGGAAGAGTTACTATGGTAAAGAAAGAAGAGAGAGAGAGAGAGAGAGATGAGCATGCCGCCTTCGTCAAATACTTACACCTCATGCCTAAATCCAGCAGCCTTCTAGCATTCAGCCAGTTGCTTTTCCCTCCAAGTTCCACAATAAATGCACAAATATTTCTATTTGCTGTAATATTCTCAAGTCTATATATGCTCAGATGTCAGTCTTGATGATTTCAAACTCATAGTTAAATATTTTCTTGAAATAACAGTAAGGTGTTTTTCAGAAACAAATTTACTTTGGTCAACTATTTAAGATCCTTTTCTGAAAGGTCAAGCTAATTCATTTTTATCACTAAATAAATGCTGTAAAAGGCATTTGCACTTTTACCCTCTTGTCTATGCAATCAACTGTCAGGACACTAGTGCAGTCTGATATTGAAAAGAAATAGGAAGAAATAAGCCTACCCAGTTTCGTACAAAACCCACCAACACTTTGGTACTGAAACATCAATAATTCCTTATCCTGTTTCTCTATCACACAACTTCCTATTGCTATGTCAATCTAAGCTTAAAAACATAAAAATAAATAAACAAACAGAAACACTTTACTAACATGGCAGCAATTGAAACAAAAGTGCTATTTCTACTAACAAGAAACAGCCAAAACTAATGGAACACACACGCAAGCTACATTTACACACCCCAGAACATAACCCAGAATAGATGCCAGTCCACCTACATCTCCCCGACACCATAATGTACAGTACACCTTATACATAGTCTCACTCCTAACACTGAAGTCCTGTATTTGGGCCACTTCCATTACAGAAATAATGGAAAAGCTTATCATGGATAATATCCTTATTTGTCTGCAGATGCAGCACTGGTGAAACTGGATGTTTGGTTATTCCATCTCTCACACATACACGAATGTGCTTATTCTCTAGCTTTTAGAGATGATGTTTCAATGAGGAAACAAAAGATGCCAAGGTGTGGTCTATTCTCCTCCAGTCGGCACAGGCACAAGCAGTTGCCGCCCCCCAGACCCAGACCATGTTTTTACCACCTCACGCAGCAGAAGGCAGCACGGCAACAGGACTCCAGAGGCGATCAGAGCCGCGCCGCCAAAACCTTTAGTGACGATTAAATAGTGAAGGAAGTGCTCACAACCCCTAGCGGCCCCCCTCTCCCCGCAGAGTGCCAGAGCAAAGCCTGGCACGGCCTTAGCCAGGCAACGTTAATTCCAAAGGCTTCCCCTTTCCCCAGGAAAAGTTTCACACTTGCAGCACGTGCTGCAGCCTGCCAACCCCTCACTCATGAGCCCAGCTACTGCATGGTCTTCCAACACCAGTTTAAACATGCTAACCTGATTAAAAACATTTAAGAAATTTTCCAGAAAAAGATTGAAATCACCATATCATGATTAAAAAAAACTACAAAAAAATACAATTTGTTTTCCTTTAAGACAGAGCAGTGTGTGATACTAGGATCACTGTGGTACGTGGAAGCCATACAAAAGGACAATTATTCTTGAAAAGAGATCTAATTCCTCCTTCAAAAATTCTGAATTAAAATATTTCTTCACCTCCCATCAGGCAAGAACAGTAGCATAAAGATTGCTGTTAAAACCAGAAATTTTTTTTTTTTTTTTTTTTTTTTTTTAAGTTTGAGTGAAATAATTCTGCTAGATACACCACTTGGAACCAGATGTCTGACTGTACACTAAATAGCTTAAGTGTCCTCTGTTTAAAAGTTATGCCACATTTAACTTACCTAAGTTAATGGATTTTTCAGATAATTTGGTTCTCTAAAACACATTCCTTACCCAGGAGCTGCAACGTACCAGAGGATCTATTTTATTCTTTATAAATAACAGTGGGGAAGGAGCTCTGCTTCAAGTGCTAGATTTGTAGAGATGTAAACTTAGCAATAATATGCTGTTATTTCTGTGATGTCAGACACCTTAATAGGTAAACATACCTTTTAAACATAAAGTAGTTTTGGAAACAGGACACACTTCAATTTAACTGGGACTGCTTGCAAATCACGTTGTTGGAAGAGAACAAAAGCAGGGAATGCAAAGTGGAAATACCACGACTTGAGCATCAGCTACAAAGTTCAGAAATAATGCATTATACAAATCCAAAGCAGCACAGCTAGTGACAGATCAAGGGATTCGTTGGGACAGCACAGCAATGCATGTGCTAAAGCCCCTGACCAGAGCACGCCAAGCACATAGGACATCACTGCTAACAGAGGTAAACTTCTAGTTTGGACTTCTTTAAAAGTATTACCAAATATACCAATATAACAATTTATTACCAAAGGGGAAAAAAAAAAATAAAAAAAAAAATAAAAAAAAAAAAAAGCTTAACACATCTCCACTAAGTACTTCTAACCACATAGAGAAACATAGAGAATTGAACTATCACACCCTCAAAGAATATCTTTTTTAAAAGATTCTAATTTGACTCCTGTGAAGAGGTGCAGAAAAGTCATTTGAAAACATTATTTTCCCAACTGATGTGTTTCTTAGGAAACAGCACCTTTCAAAATGCGGTCCTGGTGCCTTTGGATTCAAGGCAGCTGTTATCAATAGATTATCCTTTATTTTCCACCAACAGAGGCATCATTCTTGAATATTCACTCAGAAAGAAGTTCTTAACAAATCTGATATTAATGCAATATTCAACTTCCATCTGATACCAGGGCAAGAGCTGATTCATCAGAGAAGTGTTTGACACTACCTTCCTTCCAATATGTGTAATGGATATTGTTTGAACAGGCCAGACTCATTTTCTCCTGTCAGCACCATGATCCAGCACACTGAGGTTGCCACACAGCTGTCAAGTGGTGATACCTCCTCAAGAGCCCTCTCCTCTACCAGCTTGCATCATGTCAAGAGGTGGGGGTGGGAGGGAAGGGCAGCTTTTGCAGCCCAGCAAGCCAGCACTTTCTCCAAGGAGAGTTTTGAGCACATTGCATACAGCTGGGACTATGTTTTTTATGCTGGGCTGTGTCTAAATGCTGCACCTCAAGAGCCCATGACTTGTTCTTCTGTATCAACGTTGTCAGTAGAACAGCAAAACAAGCCTAGGTAAGCTATTCTTCCAAAATCCATCACATTAAAGAGGGCATATTTTTCTAGCAATCCAAATGCATAGGCCATCAGAGAGATTTTTGCTCTCCTTGTTGGCTTCAGTCCCTTTTAATTTGAGGCTACCAACCACAGAGTAGCAAATAGAAAAATGCAAAAACTAAACACCTGTGTGAATGCTCTCTGATGCATCATATTATAAATAAGCCCAGTTCTGCAGTTCACTGTGAATAACTTGTGTGCACATAATTCACAAAGCAAATGCCAGAGGGTGATGCCTGTGGAGACATTGCAATCTCACGCACTTAAACTAAAGTGTGTCCTACAGCAGCAAAAGGGCTTGCCATCCAAGAACCTCTTTTACATAAGAGAAGCATACTGGGCACACTAACCTATTAGTGCTGCTAAACATACCAACAAAGTAGTTCCCACCAAGTTCACTACTGTTTCCAACATCGTTCTTTTTGAGCTAAATGAAAAAGAACATTCAGTCTGTATTGACAGAGGTTATATATATTGGAAGCTCCCTACTGATTTTTACTGCTTAATTTTGAGCTGTCCTGGGCAGAAAATGCAGACCTCTATCTCCCATGGGAGATGAGCATCACTAGTACTAACAACACTAATTGTCTTATCCTCTCCCAATCTGTTATTGCTGCCCAAAGCCTTGGGCAAATGGCTGAATCGAGTGCTCTTTCTTCTCTTGCTGTTTTAGGATTAGGAGAGGTGATGTCTCATTTCCTAAGCAGACACATGCATCTCCAGCAAGACAGCCTTAAAAGA
This sequence comes from Rhea pennata, assembly GCF_028389875.1. Lineage (NCBI taxonomy): Eukaryota > Metazoa > Chordata > Aves > Rheiformes > Rheidae > Rhea > Rhea pennata. The sequence goes on from NC_084664.1 coordinate 91,730,097, forward strand.
CTCATGAGTTGCACCTGGATAGCAAGGTTTCCTTTTATAGCCAGGCAAAGCATCATTTTCATCTAATTACTTTCCAATTTTGGTACTGATGCACCAACCTATCAGATGTGGCTTCTGGAGACTAGTCATGTACTTAAATCCATAGTGTCTTGAACTCAGGTTCACTGAACTTACAGACTATTTCCATGCACTACTGTCATGTATATTATACTGGGGACATGGGGAGCAGAGGGAGCATTTTTAGTATCACCATTTTAACCAGTCATGCCTACATTGCTCAAGAGGCTCTTCCCGCTTCCCCCCCCCCCCATACAATCAGTATGTGCTCTTTGGCATGATTTTTCTTTTATTTCTGGCATATTTAAGAGAAATTAATATGCTTCTCCAATGACCCCACAATTTTAGGACTAGTTCACAACATCTCTGATCCTTTTCCTAACATTTTGATCTTAAGTGACTGTCATACACTTTGTCCGAAAGAGTCTTTTTTAACATCTTAAGAATTGCGATTCAAATGTTTTTCATCAAAGTCTCACCTAGAACTGAAATATATAAATTGGTAATATAGGATAGGGATATGCTTTCCCAGTTATCATCTGTATAATTCTCTAAAGTAGCTCCAGTAATCTAAGTCCATAGTCCATCAAACTAGATGAATGATTTTTAGTTTAAAGTGGGGGGGGGGGGAGGGGGAGGAAGAAATGACAGATTGGTTGACTAATTCCTGAAATATATATATATATATTTTTCCTGAAACATATCTGCAACTACCAGCCATTCCCTGGGTTTGTATGATTTGCAAATCACACACCAGAAGCTGACAAAAATAATTTCTATATTCATTGTAACACAGATGCCCCCCGCTTCTGAATACCTCTTTCAGCTGCCACATCATAATTCACATTAATCATTAAACCCATCCTTGTCTGTTGAGTTTGTATCCAGGCATGGTGGCAGCAGCCTCCATCTTACTGTGCTGTACCTAACACATCTTACTCAGCTAACATAAAAAGGGTAAATAAGGCATTTTTACAGTTCTTGATACTATTTATGACAGCACTACCAGCTCTTTCGAAAAATACTTGAAGCATCTGGTTGCCTTTAATAAAAGAGCCTTCCCTCCTTAGAATAGATAGTCTATCTGTAAGATTTAGTCGCTTGACTAATCAAAAACAAACCTGTGGCTGTCCAGGCCTTTTTTTTAAAAAAAATAAAAACACCACAAACAGGTAAAGTAGCAAACATGAAAAAGTCCACAAAATTTATTCTATAGATACATGCCAAATGCTACTGATGCAACAGTCAGGAGATTCTCTTTAAAACTCTCTGTTCCATCAATACCTCTAACTAGTAATCAATATTCCTTTGTATCCAGTTATTCTGGATTAAAAAAAAAAAAAAAAAAAAAAAAAAAAAAAAAAAAAGACTACCTTCAGTATTTTTATCTAAGAGTGAGAACATAACTACACCCACTCTATTGGATCTTCTACTTCCAGTTCCCAGAGGAACAAGCCTTTTCAGCTCTTCTTTGGCCTGTACCTTCAGCTGAGACAGTTCTGGAAAGGCTACATGTTCTCAGCCTTGTTCTGATTGGTGTTTCCCTAACTTCTGAAGGTTTTCAGCAACTTCAGTGACTAAGGTGTTAAAATTGTAGGTCAAATTCAATAAAGAAAAATTAAAGAAAATGCATATGTGGAGTGAGAGAAAGACAGGAAACGCTTGATCTTGCCTTAACATACACAGCCTTGAATTCTATCAGTAAGGAACAAAGTCCTGGGAGAATAACAGATGTTTCTGTTAAGATAGTTCTATTCTCTGTAGCAGTCTAAAAGACTAAACAGAACGTTACCAGTTATTAGAGAATAAATAGAGAATGAAATAGAGAGCCCCTTACACCACATAAATCCACTTTCTCCTCAGAAAGAGTAGAAAGTAGAAATAGAGCTAGAAAAAGCAAAGCAAAGGACAAAGTAGTCAGAGGTATCAAATGGATCAAGCAGTTCCTATGTGAGGCTTTAACCTCAACTCCTTTAAAGAGATCATTGAGAGGAGATGATAGTTCTGCATGATTTTATGTGGCAGGAAAAGGCAAACAGGGAAAAAAAGTTACCTTTCCCATTAGAAGAATTAAGGGACACACTTAGCTCACAGCAGGTTCAAAGCAAGCACAAGTGGATACTGCAGCACACCATGCAACCTGTGAGATTTGGTGCCACCGGGTACAGTGAACACAAGAAGTTCATGAGTTCAATAAGTGACCAAAATAAAATTTTCCAGAAGATTTTCTACAAAGACAGTGCTTCAGGCTTGCAAGTCCAGACTCCAAAGCCATAAATCAGTGGCAGCTGACAGTATTTTGGGAGAGCATAAACAAACTCATCCTGTTCTAGTGCTCTTCCTGCAGCTCTGTAGCAGGTCAGTGAGGACCCAGGGCAAGCTGGCCTTTCATTTAACAACTTTTACTCCCTCACAAAAAGGGCCTTGAATTGATGATATTGTTGCCATCACATTTGTGCATGATATGCACTCTAATTCCCATTACAGTCATCTAATGAATTTGTTATAACTTTCTGAAAGACAGAACTTTATCTGACCTAGTGCCACCAGTCCTGTCCCCAAGCTCTTCCTCACTCATACTTCCCAGGTCCTTTCTTTTGTAGGTAGGTTTAAAAATCTCCACACTGCTAAAGCACACACAGATAAATAACTGTGTAAAGATGAGCAGAGTGGACAATGTAATTCCCAGATCACCTGCATAACAAACTTTCCCTCGCAAAGACAGGGAAAGGTACAGAGAATTGATAGCTGGCTCCTTCCAGGTGCTGGCTTTGTGGACTTCAGCCACAGCAAACTAGAGGCTTAAGGTTTCCAGTTACAGCAATAATATTATAAGCAGACAGGGAAGGAGAAAAAAATAAATAAATGCACATAACAAACAGAAATCCTTATTGTAGAACACAATTTGAGATTTAGACACTGCCGGAGTAGCCAATCTGAAAATAGAAATCTTGGAAAATCCTGGTATAAAAACTTCTTATATCCTAATTAAAAATAAGTGAAAGAACTGAATATTTTTAAAAATGAAGTGATCAGAACCAAAGGAAGAAATCAAATTCCCACCACATAAGCAAAAAAAAAAAAACCAAGCCAGGAATAGTTGTCGGTAGCTGAGCAAGTTACAAATTGTAACCAAGTATGACAAGGCTCACTTGCAAACCTCAAAAGCAAATTCCCTCCGCCGGGCTGAGGGCCTGCGGAAGGAGCTACAGTTCCTCCACTTCAACAGGCCACGCACAAGGAGACTCCCCAAACAGAATGTAAGCACCTTCAGAAGTACCGAGCGGCTAAGCATCAGCCAAAACCTACTAAAGATAACTAGGATTTAACAAGCAGCTAAGCTAAATGTTAGCAGGCTCAACATCCCCCTCTTCTCCCCTGCCCCCCCCCAAAAAAAAAAACCCCACCACTTAAAGCCACATCTGAAGTCTTTGCCAGGCAGATAGGCATCATCCAGAGGGGATTGGCCTTCATTGTCTCCTGAAGTACATCCTCGATATTGCCAAGTTGCTTTCTCTTGCTAATTGTTTCCCCATCCCCCCCACCCCTTTTAGCATTTTATGTCTTTTCACATTTGTGCTTCTTCTCCCCCTCTTGAGCCACTTACAATTCCACCTTGATATATGACTTTATCTTGTCTTGCATGCCTCATCTCTGCAGCCATTTTCTCAGAAGCTGAAGCCAAGGTTACTGAGCTCTGCCACCCCAGGGCTGGCCCCCAGATCCAGCAATGCTGGCAGCCAAACCCCCATTGGGGGTGAGGGTTGCAGAGGGAGCTGCAGGCAGAGAGGCCTCTAACAACTCTCAAGAAACATTGCTAACCACCAGCTGCCAGAGTTGGGCTTCAAGACACTGACTGGGAGGCTAGTAGTCCAGCAAGTCTCTCACCCAACTTGCAGTCCAGCCATCTAGACAACCTCTTCCAAGTGGCTATATGGGTCCTAAAAGTGGCTGTGCCAAAAGCCTTGCTAAAGTCAAAGTAAACTACATCCTTTGCCCTCTGCAACAGGATGTCTGCCTCAGCACAATGCAGTCAGGTCAGACAGGCATATCCCCTTCGTAAATACATGTGGACTGCTCCCACTTGCTTTATTCTTGTCCCATAGTCTTCTCTGGCAGCAAGGTTAGGCTGACCAGCCTGTCATTCCCTGGGTCCTGATGCCCCCCCCCCCCCCTTTCCAAGCCATCAGGAGTCTCCTGATCATCACAATCTTTCAGGGATGAGAGAGCAGCCCTACAGGGACACTGGCAATCTCTCCCAGCACCTGTGCTGACTCCATCCAGTCTCAGTCTGGTATGTGCCCAGCTCACCTGAGTACTCCCTAGCATAATCTCTCTCCACAGTAATACTTCACTTCTCCAACATGCAAAGTCCCACCACAAAGAGTCTTTGTTACAGCAGTCTTTCCTCCTCCCTTCCCCCCACCTTCTTAAAAAAATAGTTTGCACTCAAACTTCTTAAAATAAAATCAGATTAGATTTGCTACATTCAGGTCTGGACTAGACAGCCTCAAACAACTAATCAAGACAATTCTAATATCATCCCACTCACCAGTGGTGTTGCCAAATGCTGAAAGAATGCTTATGCTGAGGTCACCCAGGATTAGCTCTTCAGAGCCCTTAAAACAACGAGATACAGTGCAACAAGATACAGTGACCATTCTCCCAAGGCAGATTAAACCACCCTACACTGTTTCTCTCCTTCTGGGGGGATCTATGTTTTGAGTATGATTTTTGGAATGCAGCTTAATACAGTCAAGTACAAAGCAAGAGACTGCCTGCTATCCATCCCTGCTGCTCTTCAACATCATTAGAGCCACAGTCTCTGAGACTCTAATGAGTACTAAAGTAGGTCCTGCAGAAGAATCACGTTTTGCGTGGATGATTTTCTGGTACTACTGCCATCCTCAAAGGTCACTCCTCAAATTATGAGAACTCATTGAAAGCATTTGGCACTTGCCCAGATATATGAATTTACTGGAACATATCCCAGGCATTAGGATTAATTAAATGCACAAAAATTTTCTTTAAAGGTGCTCAAAGGGTCTTAAAGACTTTTTAGGATACGCAAGTTCTCCCTGATGATCAATGTTGGAGACAAGAGAAAGAAAACAGAAGTACATGTACCATTTCAAATCTTTTTTTGTATCATCACAAAAGTAGAACCTAGTAATTTCACTTGTTTTTCTAAGCAGAAAACCTGCACACTCAAATTTGTATTTTGCAAACAGCTACTCTCAGTATCAGCATGAAATTTTGCTACAAATCCTCATTCTTTATCCATATCCTACTCTCTTGTCTTCACCCAGAAAACATTGCAAAAAAAAAAGACAAAGGCTTGTATAATGGACCGGGGGGGTGGGGTGGGGGGGGCAGGGAGAATCTATTTCTTCCCAAAGCTCATCAAACAAGAATCCCTGCAGGAAGTGAGAATAAAAGGTCAAAGATAAATACACAAACTTCCTTTAAGCCCTCTCTTCTTCTCATCTCTGCCTTCTCTAAGCTCATACATGCACATACACACATATGCATGCAGATGCTCTCCATTCTTATCTGGATTTCTGCAGTTTATTTTTAATACATACCATGAAATTTGTATGCTGAAAATGTTTAATGTAATCCAAGCTTTGTCTAAAATCTATCCTCTCTCAATTCTGACACATAGAATTTGTGTGTATCCTATGTATTGACACCTAGAATTTGTTTGAGGTTGAAAACTTGTAACGATAAATATACAAAATACCTCCGAAAATATCTGTTTTGAAGTACGATATTTAACCAAACTTAACCATGCACTCAGTTAAATTTTACCAGTTAAGCAGACAAAAAAAGAAGGCACTTAGAAAAAAAGGCATTTTTCCTTTTATTTTGACACATCTGTATTTAATAACATGTTAATTCAGATAATCTGTAATGCATTATGTAATTTGAGAATTTAGGAAGGTAAGAATCAGAGATGCTTCATTTTATTACAAGGGAGCATTACTAATCCTCCCTCTTCCACAAAGATCAAGGTGTGACATAAATTAGCCAAAAGTCATATAAAATGTCTTTAGAAACAGAAAAGATGCACTCTGATATGCTTTGCCTATGTAGACACGCTAACTAGTAGTAGTTTAAAGAAGTACAGTTATTTATTTGCAGATTTGGGGTATATTCTACACTCCTGAAAACAAAATTTCCTACTTTACCACAAAAAACTGCTGCAACAATGGGCTGGTGAATCTGATATACAGCATTATTCAAACCAATAGTAGTAACCATGTCTAGGTTAGCTTTTCCTACTCCAGTTGTAAATTAAAGAGATGTATAAGATTACAATATTCCATACAGGCCTGCTCAAGTCATTTCTTGTATCCACACTGGTTCACTCAAAAACAAAACAAAACAAAAAAAAAAAACTCACTTTCGTGTGTGTGTGTGTGTGTGTGTGTGTACATGTATATACGTAACACCTTAGTTTTCCTCAAGCCTTCTCTACTGATACATCAAAAACAAGTAGTAGTAGTGATTAAGGCTACTGTTTTCAGGCCCCTGTTCTGACACACTTGACTGAGCTTTTTAAAGGAATTTGTATATGGATTTCTAGTCCAAATTTATTAGAAGTAACAATAAAATTATCAGCAAATGCATTACTACTCCACATGGACAAAGATGCATCCTTGTCTGCCTTTTTCTCCTGCTTATCTAACCTATTTCAAAATGTTAAACTTCTGTGCTACATAAATGAAGATATTTAATTCTGCAAAGCAAAAGGGGAAAAAACTATAATTGGGTTTAAACTCTTCCTTCTTTAAGCTCTAGACACCGAGAACATCACTGAGCATCTGTTAAGAATTTCAAGGCCTTAAACTGCTCCTTTATAAGAGCTATACATGAACAATCTGAAACCTTTTGATGTTAATAAAATTACTGTAATATATTCAATTTGGGCTGTAAAATTAGAAGAAGTCTAAAAGCTTAATACAAATCCAAGATGAGAAGTAAATTCAGGAAGATGTTGCTCATTTGCTATAACTTTTCAACTTTTGTGGTACCCAGAAGAGTCTCACAGGCATTTTATAATTGCAAGTGAACAAATGGCTAGGCACAGCCAAGCAAAAATATCTCTGGAAATCAGCACCTTAATGAAAAGGTCTTCAGCAACCTCTTCATAGAGGGAGGTCTCCTTTGTTAAGGAAAAAGCTGATGCTCACAGATCAGTACATACACAGCAGCAAGCATCTCATTAAATGGACAGTGTGGTACGTAGTCATTTAAAAAGGAGCTGTCTTATATCTTAAATACCCAGCTTTTAAAAGATACTCAAATATACCAATGCATATGCTGTAAAGTGGGTTGTCAAAGCGAGTTATGTTTTATGAACAAAGCTCCATTGCAACTCCATTCAAAAACAAATAACCACCACCTTAGCTTTCTACTGGGGCACAGAGGTATAAAATAACCCAAAGGGCCTTAAACGCCTGTACAATTTGAACAGTAGAAAAACATTGCAGTTCTTCTCTTGGAGCTCTACTTGTTGCAAAGCTCCCACTCCTCACTCTCGAAACTCCAGGTCTATGAGGGAATCTTTTAGAAAGATGAAGGAGTTTACCAAACACCTTTGTCATTTCACAGTCTGAATGTTAGAAGAAACTAAGCATTTACTTGCATGCAATAATAAGGTGGGAATCTTTCCTTTCATGGACAAACCCAGTCACGCTTACCTGGCCACACAGCTGCTGTTAAGGGCATTACAGGGAGATGCCTGAGGACAGATTAGACATGCGCATCTGCTTATTTAATTTACAGTTTCTAGGAGTCACCAGCACCTTCTGAAAGCTCAGAGGTTACGTGCCACATACTGAAGGGCCTGCCTCACTCCTGTGCCATGTAAGCGTTTGGCAAGAAAAGAGGTTTAAATATCTTCCGGTTAGTATTTCCAGTGTATGGTTCTTCTCTCTTGACTGTGCTTCTCCATGCTGTTCAAATCCAACTTGACAGATTTCAGGGGCCTAACACCTTCAACCCCTCTATGCTTCCTCAGAGGGGGAAAACAAATTTCAGCTACTTATTCAGCATTTGAATGGTAATGAACAGTTAATAGTTGGGGGAAAAAAAGAAAAAAAAAAGTAGAAAAAATTCTGGCTACTATCTTTTGCTTAGAGGTCAGTACTTGTCAGACTAACTTGCATAGCTTTGTCCCCGTATCCCAGAATAATGTTAACAGCTAAGCAGGACATCAGAGCTCAGGTTAGGCTCACAACTGCGTTAGCTCTACCACATCACCACCTCTTCTGTGGCAACAGGGCACTTTTTTTTTTTTTTTTTTTTTTTGAAGACAGGGTTACAGGTTACACTCCATAATTATGATTGAAATCTGCTCTCTACTATAGGCCTAATTTTAATGTTTTTCAGGGCAGAGATGAATGAAATTACTTAGCTATTTACAAATACACGTGCTCGTAAATGCTGCGAATGTCAAGTTATCAGAGTTCTGAACACAAGTAAATCTGAGCTTGCTCCTTATGTATGTTTTATTCAGATAATCAAGGACTACACAGGTTTCTAAAGGTTAACTCAGTGTTACAGCATTTAGGCCTAACTCCAGGTTGAGCCAACATTCCTATCAGGTTTTTCACTTGGTGCAACCTACACTATATACTGTATTACATTAGTAAAAGCTGTACACCACCTGTTTGTGCCCCCACCCTACTGGGGACAATAAAACAAACCACCACCAAAAGCATGAAACATGCATTAAGCTGGGTGGCTGCAAAACGTCACGAGTCCCTACTGACCCCACAGTTTAAGCCTGGGTTTTAGTAGATGTACTACTTCTTCATGGCTAGCCGGTCCCAAATTTGTGACCCGCACAGACTCAGCTATGAGTGGTATGTTAAGCAGTTAACTTCAACCTAGCAAAAGAAGTGGACGTGATTTGGATACAGTTTTGGTTAAAGAGAGTTTCTAGACCAAGAATCCTCAAGTGAGGTACTGATTTCTGAAGCATGAGATTTCATTCTAAATGGATTATAACTGATGCAAGTTTTTAAAATACTGGATTTTTTCATATAAAACTATCAATTTCAATGTAGAATAGTGAAGAACCCAAAGATGAGCACAATTACAGTTTAACAATTCTAAAGGCAGAAGAGAGCCATACAAAAAAAGCTAAGAAAAGTTAAACAAATATTCTCTGATGTCTAACGTATTGCTTGCTCACTCCTCTTTCTATTTAGAGGATAAAAACAAAAATCCAGCAGTACCTACAGATTTTGCCAGTTCTATAAACACTGCTAAAGAGATAGGACAGCCCTAGACACAAGTATAAAGTTTCTGGCACCTACAGTTCACAGCAATATTTCTCAATGCATCTTTGAACGTCTAGACAGGAAGAGGATAAAGTCAAGCCTCACTGAAAAAAATATGACATTTACTATACAACAGATACATCAATAATTGCTCACTGAGCACACCTGGTTTTCTTTAGAGAGAATCCAGTTCAATACTGGGACACAAGCAGCAGCTATATCTCTCAGCAGCAACCTCCAGGCACCTTTCCCGGGAAGCAGTTGTTGTGCCATACTCAACCCCTCTGTCTCCACAGAGGGAGTCATCTTTGCAGACATAATCTTGTCTTGCCTGAGCAGAACCACAAGTGCCCCTTGTCACCAACTTGATCACATGGTGAAGGCAGTACATGATCCAAAACAATTTTTGCCATAAAGTTAATTTGGGCACTGATCTTAAAAAAAAAAACACACTAGTGTCTACTTCCTAATTCTTTACCTTAGAAACATGCAGATGTTGGGAAAGTGGAAAACACCCCACCAACCACAAAGAAAAAAAAAGAAAGAAAAAAAAAAAAAACACACACACACACACACCCCTCACCCCATGCCTCTTGGGAGGATTGTGGCCATAAACCACAGTGTGCAGTGAATCACTGGGGAAAATGCTATATGCAAAATGTTTCTGGCAATTTCTGAGCTGTTTGCACAGCAGCATTTGTACCAAGCAATCAGAAGTCTAAAGAAACCCCCTCTCTAATTCTGTAATTATCACTCAGAAACACCATTTTTGATACAGGAGAGCAACAAGCCAGAGCTCCTCACTCCGTCATGCTCTGAAGTTATCCAAACACATGGCCTACAGTATGTCTGCAAATTCAGGCTTTTTATTTTCTTATTTGTAGTGATGCTAGGGACTTTTTTCAGTGTCTACTATATGGTTTCTTACTGTCATCAGCCAGCCTGTCTGTGCTTTACAAAACTGCACGAGCAATTTTTTTTAAAATGAGGTTTTTGTAAACTTGTGGAACCATCACCCTTACCTTAGATCTTTCATATCTTACCTTACTGTCTTTTTACCAAAATAAAGAAATAAATATAAAAACTATTCCAGCTGCAACATACAATCCAAGGTCAAAGCAGCAGATCAATTTCTGTCCTTTTGCAAAAGGACAGAAATCAACCAATGAACAGTTCCTTTGCAAATACCTTTTCACTTGTCTCAAATACACTGTCACCAACCCAGCTGCATGAAGTCCATAATAGCTAACATCCCACATGAGTTTTGGTACTCTGAACAGTTTTTACTAGAAGTCTTAAAACAAGATGAAAATAAATAAATTATCTCCTCTAGCCCCTTCAAATATAACACTATGCATAATTTAAAGCAATGAATTCTATCAAGCCAACATATAGCTATATATATAACATATATATACACACACACAGAGCTATGTATACAAAAGCATGTACACATATATAAAAGTTAATACCATAATAAAATAAAGCCAATTATTAAAAAAAAAATAATCATCTCTATAGTGCTATCAGATAGATCTCATTGCTTTTCAGTGGTTTCTTCTGGGAGTCTGAGAAGGGAAGGAAAAGGAGGGGGGAAGTTAGAGTATGTCTGAAAATTGGGATAAAATGTTTTACAGATGATCAGTATTATTTTCAGTACACTCCTCATCTCTACCAATATAATTGACACACTTTTCCATGACATATTTTTTGCTTGACCAGAATTTGCATGTAAGATGTATTTTAAGCAGCAGCTTGGTAATTAGAACAAACTGTTTATTTCAATTTGAATAGAAACAAAAAAAAATAGAAAAACAAAACAAGTGAAAACAAAGGGAAAAAAAAAACCACACACACTGCACAGGAAACCATTGACAAAAGCATAAGGAAGAGGACCCATGAATGCATTAAACCTTATTTTAAATAGAAGGAAAGAAACCATCCATCTCCTTCACGAAGCTACTCTCAGGTTCTGTACCTTTGGTTTGGGGTTGTCTTTATACTGTATGTACACATAATTTTTCCTAAGGACAATGTTTTCAGACTCTGGTATCTGACTTGCTTTCTCAAAGACCTCAGTGGTCCACATCACTCTCAAAGTTAGGAACAGCTATTCTTATTTGGCTCTGCCGAAGTTGAACCTGAATGACTGGATTGAGGCACAACAGTTCAAGTGTTGGGGACTAAGCAGGAAAAAATAAATAAAATAGTACTATGGATGACTCAAACTGGCTGATGAAATTATTTCCTGTGCAGGCATTAATCTAGTATATGATACTAAAGCACATATTCAAACTCATACTAACAACCCTCATTATAAGACACCTAAAATGAAAATATTATTCTTGTATTTAGATGCATTCATTTTGTGGTCCAAAACCAATCTCCACTGACGCTATGCAAGTTGACACCTACATGCTTCTCTGTGGAGAGAGGGAGAAATTGTTTCTCTTATTGTTACTTTCTGAACTTCTTTATTCAGGTTATACTAGGTTTACAACCAACATACATCTGGCTATAGTCCCCTTCCTCCACTGCACAAGCTGGCAGAGGGCTGGACCACAGAAGTGTCCAAGTGCTGGATTTCCTTCAGGAGATGCACATTGAACTCTAGCTCACTCTGACAGCTGACGCATGGAGTGCAACTAAGTTGACCATATAGATTTTTTTACAGAAATAACTAGTTCATATTTTCAGTAGCTGTGCTAGCATTTATGTTTTGAAAGGCAGTAACCATTCAACTTTTCTCTTGATGATTTGAATATATAATGAAAAACTTGACTACATTAGATTAGAGATGTTCATGCAAAGTCTTCTGAAGATTATAATATTCAAATATCAGGTGTTGATACCATGGAAAAGAAGCTATTTGAAAAGAAGAAGTGGCAGTCAATCCAAATCCAATAAACCAAGCCATGATCGAGGAAACAGTTTTAGCTATGCACAAAAGGACAACTTTAAACTGATAAAAACCACATAATGCATAGATTTAAGACTAAAATGTAAAAGAATGTACACAAGTCCTGAAGCTAGACGATATCTATATAATAAAGAAAAAGCTTTGGGGTTTAGAGCAGTCTTTCTTTCATCTCTTCTATTGAAGGGCACAACAGAACACTTGCAAAAAAAAAACAAAAAAGCAAGGCACTGAAACATGAAGTTTGTGAAGAAGGGAAAAAGAAATAGGGCCACCCTATCTTCCAGTATCAGTTTTCACTAAGATTCATTTCTAACCACGCTCCACAGGCCCAGTCCGAGAGCACAAACAAGTAAAGCTACTACCTATGTCGCATCATGAAACTTTGTGAACGTTGCCATGTTAAAACAAAAACAAACAAAAAAAGAAAGAAAAAAGAAAAAATACATTTTTCACCACAGATCTTTCAAATTCTAGTTTTCACCAATACAGCTATGTATCTTTCATAAGGGGCAGAATATCTCTTGCCACACATTGCTTTTAATAGCTTTAGGCTTCAAGCCTCAAACTGCAATGTCTTTACAACCACAGCTGAGTCTGTATTCATACCCCACAGCAGAGTCCAGGAAAGAGACCCTCAAGCTAACTCCAGCCAGCTCCAGCATCAGTCCCACAGGAGCTCAGCTGAGAAGTAACACTTACTACTAGATCAAGCCCAGTAGCCCCATTACACAGCTAAATGACTTTCAGGCCTAAATTTAATGTCCTGCATGGCACCGTATCAGTCTGTGCAAAAGAAACAATTTGCTTAGAAACACCCCAGGACCTGCTGCATAACCCAGACACACTTACACATCCTAGAGCCATCACCACTGTTATTATTTTCAGAACATATGCACAGAGTAATACAGAGATACCAACTGAAAGACAGTTTGCAAATTCTGAAAGATGCCCAAGTGAGCAGCAAAAAAAAAAAAAAAAAAAAAAAAAAAAAAAAAAAAAAAAAACTCACCTCCAAGAGCATCTCAAAACAACATATGGAATTCCTGAATCACTTATCTGTACAAATTCTTGCCTTGCATAGTACCACAAAACTAACAGGAAAGGCTGACTTGTACCTGCAACTGAGGACAACTATTTTTGGAGCAAGTTTAACTCAAAGCACACAAAGTTTGCTTTAGTTTATCATCCAGCACTAAACAGCAACAATTTTGCTGTAAAAGTCAATGCTGCTGATCCCCAAGGTATTTATAACCTGTGTTATAGCCATTTCAATACATTTTCCTATTAGAAACGCCCTGATGACACAGGCCTACAGACATATAAGTTATGACAAACAGCTTCCAATCCACTGGCACTGTATCCATCTCTTCTCAATCACACTAATCACTAGCTACCAGCCTTCATTTTCAAGATGCCTCACCACTTCCTTTCCTTAGCTATCATCACTGTCTCACAACTAAGTCAGGCTCCAACCTTATCAGTCCAGAATACCCATTTCCATTGCCCACTTGTTACTTTTTACGCCAACTGTCTGCTTTCCACACACAGACACTCACTGTTTCTGGTGTTTGTGAGGAAGTCCACACACAAAACATCTGCGGCTCTCCTGCATCTCTGAAGAAAGTTAACAATGACATTCAGAACAACACTACAATTGCTGTCCTGTGTAGAGCTTATGCAATGCTTTTCATGTATAAAGTGCTTCAGGAACATGGTTCAGACATCTTAAAGAGAGAAAAAGCAATACCAAAGTACTTAAGATATACAAAATGCACTACACTTAACAACATAGCATATTCAGGGAAAAACATTACCTTTTTTCTAGTTAAAGTAAAAAAAAAAAAAAAAAAAAAAAAAAAAGTGTAGTCCTTTAGCTATTTTTCTATTTTTAGCAGGAGCATCCACATTTAGATTAGGTATGAGCATTTTTCATTCTTCCATATAGAGAATTACACACAATATGTTCTCACTAATCTACAGTTTCACAGATATGAATACACAATCTGCACATGCTGCAGTCTTATAACCTTTCAGGGGAAGTACCATCCCCATCCTCACAACCACCATATTTAGTTTTACGTTAAAATATTCTTAATACCCCTAGCTCACCTAATTCCCCCTACCTAACCCAAACACATCCATATATTTGAATCAAGGAAAGGTCAAAATATCAAGCAGAATAGCATACTGCCTCAGACTCTATAAACAGTTTGTGACAAATTCCATGCTATGACCATGACAATAAAATAACATCAAAATAGAACCTGCTAGTGAGTTAGAAGTCATCTTGCTACCAAAAGAGTGCCAATCAAGAGAATAATGGCAATTCCAGAAGCCACATAACTCCATCCTGACCTGAAGGATAGCATTTTTACAGAAAGCATCTTACATGTCAGTCTGTGAGCTTCATTTGCTTTAGATGATTCAAGAATACCAAGTATATTAGAACACTGTTTGGGGGCGGGGGGGGAAGAGAAAAATGTCATTTTTGCAAAACACACCCAGATTAAAAAAAAAAGTCTTCGCTTCCAACCTTCATCAACATTTCTTCACCTCTCTCATGCAATGTGAACACACACACCATCCTCCAATGCATATACCAATTCTGCAAGATTCCTGTACTTCAAGTTATCAGAAAAGGTGGCAAACAAGTGAGACCCAAGAACTAAAAAACAAAAGCATCAAATTTACAACTCTGATCTTTGCTATACCAAGATAGATGATTAGATATATCAAATACAACCAGCACCAAGCAAAATAAAGGAAAGCACAATGTGATCAGTGCCTTTCTCCCTGGAACCAAAGCTAAATATACTCAGTTGTATCCACAGAAAATTTGCAGTGGATTATTCTAGGAATACGCTCACGGACGGGTCCTATCCTACAGCTTCCACCTCTCCTCTCTAGTGAGGAGCACAGTGTCCATACTCCCCATGCCTTCTCCCCACCATTGCACAATGCTCTTTGGACTGTTTCAAAACCATCTGAAATGCCAGAACCCTTTCTTCAAGGGGATAATTTTGACTAAAGTTTTTAAACTGCTGAAAAGAAAAAGGTCACGCTTTCCTTTCTGTTTTCCTACATATTCTTCTAAACAGAAGATATTCCACATACCATCTCTTCCATTAGCTATTGGCAGAAGTTACAAGAGCCCTATTTTCTTCTGTCCATCCCTCCCAGGGTACAGATCCAACACTACCATTTACCTATCCACAGCAAACTGTAAAAGCACTTCTTGCAACCCATTAAAAACTCTTCTCCTCAAGCTCTGTTGGTCTGAGACTTCTCCATAGCTACTTTCTCTTCAGTTATGTGGTGTAATACACTTTCTCAAAGGACAAATTACATTGGCTAGAAGCTTTTCATAACAGGGAATACAAAGGAGAAACTATCAGAAAAAATCAGAATTCATTTGAACTCAGCTATTTTTAAGTTGTCATACCATTTTAAACACTATACATCCCAGGCAAGGCTAGTAGGAAAAGGTTCAAAGCCCAGCTCAGCCCAGCCCATGCTGACTGGGCTACCTACATGCTGTCACTCCCCCAGGATGGGATCCTCCAAGGACTTCTATCACTCTTCAGGACTGCCACAAGCAAAGCAAATATCAAATCAACTATAACTACAGACACACTAATAGAACAAATCCTTTTCAGTTTTATACTAATGCAACATATGGCTCACATACCCAAAATCATTCCTTGCAGCCACTCCTACCCTTCTCACAGCCAGCCCTCCTCTGGGAGACACCAGGGCTCCTCCCTGCCTCAATTAATGCAGGTGCTCACCCACCCACCTATCACCGAGGTGCTGCTCATTCCCCAAGCCCTCCCCATTGCCCTCATGGCTCAGCTGGGACACTCAAGCCTGTCCAGCATGGAACCAGGAGAGACTCTACAAAAAGTGTTGGGTTTTGGGGGTTTTTTTGTTTTTTTTTTTATATAGGTTCTGTATTTTTATAAGCCCTGCAAGGGTCTCGCACCTCACCAGCACAGCGCATCTACCTAATTGGGAACTATTGCTCCAAATGTTTCCTAGCTGACCGCACTTTTCCTCTTTCCTCAGATCTTATCTCATAATATGAGAATACTTCTTTTCATTGCATTGGAAGTTGTCCAAAGTAACATGAGGTTAGATAAATTGTATTCTTCCTCTTCAAATCTTAACAGTTTTGTCATCGAGCTATCGATGTTTGAAACATTCCACATTTAAACAAGCACAAGTATGTCTAATAATTTGCATAATATATCCTGAATCCTATGACAACGATAAAATTCAATCTACCTAAACCCTCCAATAAAACAAAAGGCAAGCAGTTGTCTCTATTTACATGACATTTAAGTAAAAAGTTGTTTTCTGTGTTGATGAAAACTAATAACCTTCATACAGATAAATGAAGTATGTCTTTTCTATTTGTTATGAAGAACAGCCACTGATCAGATTAGTCTTTCTAAAGAGCTTCTAGCGCATGAGAAAAAAAATGAACAAGAAGAAACTCTGCACAGAATGCAGAAAGGATTGCAATTTTGGTTTCCTTTAAATATAGAAACTTAATGACTGGGCTTCTCTTCCTAAGACGACGCTAAATAGCAGATCTAAATATTTTTATACAGCACATTTCTTTTACTATCCTTTTCCCCCTTTTTTTGCCACGAGGAGTCTAGGACTTTCAGCTTTCTGAGACTTGAAAACAAAGACTTTCATATGGCTAACTTAAACCATGAAAAGTTCACAAACAGTATCAACGCAGAATGATACTACAAATGGAAATCTAGACATACATACGTGAAGGACATTCAGTAAGTAGCAGAAAATTTATCCTCAATAAGCAAGAAAACTGAAAGTAGATCTTTATTTTAAAAGACAGTCAGAACCAGGAAAATAAGACTGTATTTATTGCTTCTTTTATCTCTGTTTGCAACTGAAAAGGATAACAAGTGATTATTTGTTCAGATTTCTATTTCGCTCTAAAGTAGGGCAGCCAGCTCAGCACTTTTCTTAAGATTAGGAATACTTGTGTGCCCTACATATTGGTATAGATGTGAACCAATCAGATGAGCTGAAATACACAGCAAAAGCAACTATCTTCATGTCATTCATTTTCAGCTATAAATAAGAAATATACAAAACAAGTATAAAAGACCAGATTTTAAACAGCTTTAAAGCTTTCTTTGCAATAGTTCACTAAGAGACCCAACTGTTTCCTCATCATTGGATTAACATTTAAGCTAGATTCATGCAATTATTTCTTCTTCAATAATTTATTTACTCTACATTTCCTTTTTGTACATCAGTCACCACATATCATAACAAGAAAACAGATCACCGTCCCCATCCAACAGACTTTCACAGTATTGGGATGCAACCATGGTCCAGAAAGAAGCCTTAAATCAACAGCCTTTAAAAACATATGAAACAAAAAGATTCCTCAAATTTTTTAATTAAATATTTCTATTTGTTATCTTCCATACACAAACTATACATAAGACATTTTGTTACTGTTTGAGGAGGAGATGTTAAATAATATAATGTTGTTTTCTTGAGCTGAATTCAAAACACTAACATATCTTTAAACAGGATGTCTATTACTTGGAAAATCATAACTGTAAAAAATGCATTGTTTAAACTGTTTTCATTTTTTTCCCTATACGTTAATTAACACTCTTAGTCCCAATGAAGTCATTACCTTGAAAAATAAGTTAGCTCTGAAAACAAAAATACTTTCATGTTCCCATTTTCTTCTGTATTTCAGACATACACACTACCAAACCATTAGTAAGTCATTTCTGTCACATAATACCACTCAAAACCATTGGTTGGCATCAATAGCAAGGCAAAGACAACAACTAGAAGATTAAAAGGGAAGTTTCTTTTAGGTAAAAATAATATTCTTCAAATTTTGATGCACAAGACATAATATTTTTGCAATAGCTGGAGAGGACCCTACCTTATATTAGCTGCGGGACCTCAATGTCGGATAAGAAATATAATCCAAACAGCTCTAAGCAGCAGTGTCCACAATATTCTCCAGTTTCAGCAAGAGCCTCTTCCACTTCTTCCAGTAGCTCAATAACGTGCGTACAAATTCCAACCATTACGACGCTCAGAAGCTCTGTTGTACTGTTCGTTCCACATTAATCACCATTGAAGAATCCAAAGTTGTATTCCACCATCCATTGAATAATGCAATATGGCCCCGATCACAGGCGGATGCTTGGGCAACCGTCCTGTTTTCCTGACGATCATGATTTGACCTGTTCAAATAGGAGGAGGAAGTTTTAATTCAGCACAGTAACTCCGGCACACTGCTCAGGGACTAATAAGCAAATATAAAGTTACATTCTTCTGAATAATTTCAAACGTGTATTTCTTTATAGATTTAGACAAGTTCTAAACTCAAAGCCTGGTGATGGCATTTCATTTACAAAACATCGCCACTCTGGAGTGTTTACCAAGGAATGGAGCTAGATACTGTCATTTTTATACTTTCAACGCTTTAAGGAAAAGGCTTTCATATTTCTCTACACATTGTGTGGTCTTACACTGCAGAAAGCACTGAAGCACCGGAAAGAAAGATTGTATAAAGGCTCTTCAATTGGGCTGGCAGATATTTCAAAACCTAAGAAAAGCATGAGTCTACAGAAAGTAGAAAGTAGCAACATAAAGTTTGTCTACCTCTCTGAAGGAAATACAAAAAAGTGGTGGAGGAGACAACTAATGGCCTTGCCTACAGAAATCTCCTCTCCACCCTCAGCCCCTGTACCCTTGCCAGCAGGAGTGCTGGTGTAGCGAGGGCTGCGGCAGCAAATGCCAGACTTTGGAAACTACAAGGAACCCAACAAGGAACAGGTAAGGCAACAACCAAACCCACCGCGCCTGTCCACGCTTGTGCTCCTGCTGCGTCGTTCCTTTAGGAGTACCAACAGCAAATTTTTGCTGCGGTTGGGAAGGGTAATATGAGCAATAGAAAGACACATTTAAATATTCTGCACGGGAGAGAATAACAATAAAGAGAAAAACTGCATTAGGTCTGCCAAGGTGGAGTAGGGAAAAGAAAAATGAGCAAACTTCCATCTCGGGGATGAGGGAAAGGAACTGGAATAAACTTTTAGGAATTGGGAGATGCATGTCCACAGAAATAAATAAAGACAAGAAGAAAGGAGAAGATAAATATTGCTGGATGTACAAGAATTTTTGTTTCCAGTTCTGTCCACGTAATGGAGTAACATGCATGAATGACAGACTAAGAAAGAATAACTCTAGAAGAAGGAGTCAGAAGAAACCTACATGTTCACTTGGCATTGGAGGAATCTGAGTACTGTGAGTGCAGTCAAGGACGCATGGACTTTGAACGATTCAGGAAAAAAGTTTTTTGGGGGAAATGCAAGCAAGCATATAGGTGGAAGAATAGATGAAAAAGGACCAGTGAAGAAGGAATGTGACAGCAGAGAGGGACTGGAAAAGTAGAAACTTTCAGAAATTCTGAAGAGAAGATATCTATAGAAGAAGCAGAAAAATGGGCAAAGTAGGAAAAGAAAATAGCCCCGGCAAGGAAGAGTCATGTACTGGGATGAAAAGAGAGGAGAAATGGCATTTGTTACACAGCATAGAAGTGGAAGAGGGAATAAAAAGACGCTAAACAAATCACATAGCACGGCAGGAAAGCAAGAGAACTAGGAAAAGTACAAAGTGGACAACAGTAAGTTTGCAGAAGTTGTGACGCTTAATCTAGAAAGTGCAAACACGCAGAAGAATTAAAAAAAAAAAAAAAAAAAAAAGGCAAGGCGACGCTCCCTTCTTCGAAAGGATGCGGCGGACTGCACCGGGTAAGCGCAGACCAACCGAGGTCGGGCCAGCCTGGCCTGACCCATCTCCTCGTCCCCTCTCCGCTGCGATCAAAAGAGCAAAATCCTCCCTGCGCTGCCTCCCTTCCCAAACTTTCGCACCGCTGCGCACCTGGCCGGAGCTCTGCGGCGGGGCGCCGGGCAGCAGCGGCGTGCGGAGCCGCGGCTCCCGCGCCGAGCCCCCTGCCCACCGCCGCTCCCGACGGGTCCCTAGCAGCTTCCCAAGTTCCTCCCGCGTCCAGCTTTTTCTCTGTCCCAACGCTTAAAAATATACCCCACCTCAGAAAACTCTCTGAACCCGTTCCCTTCCCTCGCCCGCCCCCCAACAAGGAACGAATTAATACAATAAAATAAAATACCAAGCAGACAAAATGTGTGGAGGCGAGACCCCTCCTGATTAGTGCCTCCATTACATAAGCTAGGGCAGAATGCCTGAGTTACCCTCCCAAAATAATACCTGCATGTGCTCTGGAAAGTACAAAGAAAAAGCCTCAGCTGGCCCCTAACTCCCCCGGAGCCTCCCTCCTCTCCGCGCTCGCAGCCCACAGCGAAGCTGGGGGGGCGAGGGCGCAGAGGAAGAACAATAAACCAGAAGCCCACACATACCTTCTCCTTTCTTCAAGCTGCGAAAAGAGATTTCCGTGCGAGCCTGCGGCGGGGCTGTCTGGTTTTTAAGCGGTGGGAGAGCTTTGGAGAAAGTTGAGGAAACCTCCCCGGCTGAAGTTGCCGCCGACGAGCTAAGCCGCGCGCGAGAGATGCGGAGTTCACCCGAGTTTCTCCTTTTGTTCAAGTTCCCCGAGCAGACAAAGAGCCCGCAGCGGCGGCAGGTCCCCCCGCGCCCCCTCCCGCCCTGCCTCCGCCCGCCCGGCCCCGCGGAGCCGCCGCGCTGCCCGCGCTGCGGCCCCCGCCCCGCCGCCCCCACGGCCGGGCGGCACCGCAACTTTCCCTCTTCTCCATCCCTCCTTAACCCCCAGCCCGCCTCCCGCTCAAAACTTCCCTCGAACTGAACCTCCCAGAGAAATAATCATCATAATAACGATAATAATAATAATAATAATAGTAATAATCCAAGACGGGTGAGGCGGTGGGGGGGAAGGGGAGAGCAACATCTCTCAAATCATTATTTCCGGTAGATGCACCTCTTTGTTTGGATTCCCCGGGCTGTCAGTGAGAACAATCCCCCTCGTATCTGGTTTCGGTCAGTTTGATCTCCCAGAACGAGACGCACAAACGCAAGAAGTAAAGAAAAACAAGTTTAAGAAAGAAAAAAAGTAAAACCTCCGGAGTTGCGAAACGAACCTTTTTTTTTTTTTTTTTTTTTTTTTTATGGACACGGGAAGTACATAAATAAACAACTGAAGGAGAATTTGGGAAGACTGCTACTTCTCCTCCCCCCTTCTCGCCTCCCCGCTACACTTTTGCAGAGACCAGAACAAAAAAGCCCCCCGAAAAGAGCTCCTGGCCGCGAGCTCCCCGCCGCCAGCGCTGCGGCCAGCCCCTGGCATCCCTACCTGTTGCGTAAAGCGCCAAGACGGGGCCGCCCGCATCCGTCCGAGACAAGCCCGACGGGAAGGAGGCGCCGCCCGGCCCCGCGGCCCCCTCACCTGCCCTCCGGCCGCCCCCACGGGCACCGCCGCCCGCCGCGGCGCCTCCGGCAGCCACGGCGCGCCCCGGGGCGGAAACCGCGGCCCCCCGACGCCCGCACCCCTGCCGCGGGCCGGGGCCCCGAGCCCGGGGGCGGCGGGGCCGGCGCCGTGCAGCCGTCGGGGCGCCGGGCCCCGCCGAAAGTTTGGCGCGGCGCGGGGGGCGGCCTCGCAGCGAGACAAAAGAAACGCGGAGCAGAGCTGCAGCTCACCTTGGGGGGGAGAGCACCTTCCGCCTCCCTCCTCCTCCTCCTCCTCACCCCGGCCCCGGGCCAGGGGAAGAACCCCGCCGCCGGCTGGGGCGCGGGCGCGCCCCGGCTCAGCCTCGTCACGGCCCTCTCCCCTCGCAAAACAAAAGCGCAGGGAAGCGCCCCCGCCTCTCCCCGCCCGGCGCCCAACTTTTCGGGGGCCCACGCCACTCTGCAGCTTCCCAGCCCCACGCCCGCCCCGCGCGGCACGGCACAGCGCGGCGCGGCGCGGCTCCCCCGCCTCCGGCCCGCACGTCGGGGCAGCGGCAGCTCCGGGCCGAGCCGCGGCGGGGCACGGCGGGGCAAGGCGGGGATGTCCCTCTGGGTGGGTGGATGCGTGTGCCCGCGGCGCGGGGGTGTGCACTGGGAGTGCGTGTGCACAGGGAGTGCGTGTGCACCCAGCAGGTGTGGGTATTTGGGGGGGGAGGGGGTGCCGGGGTGTGCGCTCGGTGAGGGCGTGCACTGAGAGCGTAGGTGCGCTGTGCAGGTGTATGTACCGGACGGGTGCGCCTTGGGAGCGGGTGTGCCCGCAGTGCGGGTGTGTGCGTTGGGAGTGTGTGCACTGTGGGCGGCTGATGCCCCCAGTACAGGTGCTGGAGGGTCTGGAGCAGTCCGGAACGCCATCTCCTCCCCCACCCCTGACCCCACAAGGGCCCTGGACATCAGGCTCCTTTCAAGCAGGCAGATGGGCCTAAAACATGCCCAAATACAACTTGCTTTCTTCTTATTCTTCCTTTTTTCTTCCTTTTTTTTTTTTTTTTTTTTTTTAATTTGAGGAAGTTACAGGAAATTAGCGATTAATAGCACCCCTTGCCCCCTATAGGGTTAGTTTTTTGAACTTAGGAAACAGACTGAGGACGATTCTGAGATGCGCTTTTACAGAAGGAAAAACAGGACGAGAAGGGCACAGTGAGGCAAAGTAGTATTTATCCTTTGCTGTGCTATTAATGTGTCTTGCAGCCTTTGCTCATCTCTGTCCCTTCCTTTTCCTCTCCATTTCACACTAATTTCACACTAGCAAGCCAGCCTGTCCTTCCAGCTCCTCTCCCCCTTCCCAGCTTTCCAAATACTGGGGCTTTCCTTCAAGCCATTCCCTCCTCTCCAGTGCTGTCAAACTCAAAGTCTGGTTGTCCACAACATTTTATACCCCCCCCCCTTCCCAGGATCAACTTCATCTTCCCACCCCTCAGAAACTGTCCTCAGCTCTTCCCTTCCCACTCTCAGCCCCAGTTTCACCCAGGTCTTTCCCAGCCATAGGCAGTTCCCTCTGCACCTGGCCAGCGTCCGGCTGGCTGTAGTCGGTGTGGTACCCTGAGCTGCATGTGATGTGCGCTGCTCGTGTGACATTCTCCTATGTTCTACAGTAAAGTGCTTCTCTCTCATTTTCATCCATTCTGGCATGAAAGCAAGTGTATATTACCTGGCGATGGTACATAACGCAGTATAACGTAAGGCATTTGAAACACCTTCCTGTATTCATTCTTCTTCATCATTTCTCTCCCTTTACTTTCCTCCTCTGCCCTTCTGTGTTATATGTTCTAGTACAACTTTCACAACATTTTTACAGTTTTCTTCTAAACAGATCATTTCTCCTTTCCTTCCATTTGACTTTTTCATCAATCCTACATTTTTTATTCTCTCAGACTGCACTACTTCCATCCTTCATTTACCCATTTTTCTTTTTCTATCTCATCACTTTTGTTTTGATGACCCTTCAGTTTCATGGAGGAAGGGAACATTAACTGCATTCTCGCCTTTCATTTACGTCCATCCTTGTTTTCACTCAACTTTTCACATTTTCATTCTGCTTTTAGTGATGCAGATTGATTCTTCAACCAATATATATTCTTCTGCTGATGCACATACAGTCTTCTGCTGTGTCTCTTTTCCAGATGACTCCAAATCCGTCAAGGCCCTATTCTTGGCAGCTTTTTCTGGTGTAAGAAGCTGCAGAAGTAGCTTTTGACTTCATGTGTTTTGGAGGGACATCGAAGATACCTTCCATAAAGGTATCATTTACTGAGAATTTGTGACAAAGGTGACTTGTCCCAGTGCCTGTCTGTTGAGCTGGAGTTCGGGGGGGAAAGGAGAAATTGGTTCACATATATCTGCTTCTTTTCCTGTCCTTGGAAACTGTAGGGTGAACGTTTCTTAAAAATTCCATGTTGTAATTCTCTACTAAACATTGTATTTGAACCGAATATGTCTCTACCTTTTTACTCCAGCATGAGGAATAAAGATTAACTAATCACTGGACCACAAGCCACTGGCTGCTAAGGGTCCTATGATCATGACCTGATTATATCCAGTAAATGCAAAGAGAAGAAAGTCAGAGTTGATAATATGTAGCTAAAGTGCTAATTGACCAAGGATGAGAAAAATTATTAGCAAATTGATTGAGAGTGGGAAAAAAGCCAGAAGCATCTCAACAATTCCTATTTCCTTTGCAAGTGTTTCTTTGAGGGATAAAAGGCCATATGCAGTCAAGACAGGAGAAAATTTGGTTAAATCCCTTTGTGATTCCATTAGCCAAATGAAGGCAAGCATTAAGCATTAAAAAGGAATACACAACCAGCAGGAAAAAGGAGCAACTGTTGTTGATTAAATAGTAATTTTCTATATTATTTTTTAGGAATGATCAAAGCCATAATGGAAAAAATCCATATCTGGAAGAGACAGAATTCAAATAATTTTACAGTAAGTTAGGAATAAAGGATCTCCCAGCAAATCTCACAGGCTTGTCAATAGAGATAGGAACTCTGTTAATTATAGTATAAAGTGTAGTAATAATGATATCTGTCTTCTGTAAGTGGAAAGGCAAATCCTACATGCAGATGATGACCCACTTCTTGGTCTGTTAGTAGCTGACAAGGCTTTTGGTCTGTTAGTAATTGAAAAGGCTTTTGGACAGCACCTAGTTCTGAGGAGTATTAAATCCTTAGTCCTAGCTACTTTGCACCTAGTGTCAGAAAAGACTTGGGTAAGGAGGTCTCCGTCACACCAATGTTCAGTTTAATAGATCTTGGAATGTCATGGAAATTATGGGAGCCTGTTGTTAATGTTGTGCCAATAGGAAAGAAAAGGGCAAGTAGGATGACCCAGATAACAGTACTCCGTTTTGCCCAACATCAGCCCCTTGTACAATAACAAAAAGCCTGACACAGGATTAAACTCAAAGAGAACTAAGCGTAGGAATAATACTTCTAACGCAGTGCCTGTTCATCTTTATTTCTTCTCTTTGCATTTGTGCACAGGTGCCACTGCAGCTGCAGGAGGGATCTGAGTGCAGATCTACTGACAGCTCCACATGCTAACGTCTGGCTTGAAGAAAGTCACAGCGGTGAAGAAATTGCTCATAGTACATTAACATTTAAACATTTCCAAATGATAGGAGTCTAGTCTGTCCAGGCTTCCAAGTTTTGGAGACAGCTGGCTTAAACTGCCTATGTTTTAGTTTTCATTTTTTAGTGTTGATTCCCCCCACCCTGCACTATCATATTCTTTTTAATTCTTTTAGTTATAGCATCAGAGATGCTCTAACTTTATATTCCACTTCCCAAGCCTCCTTGGCTTGGGAAATCTACTCTAGAGAAGTTCAAGATTTTTAAGACCAGAAAAGATTATTAAATCATCTAGTTTGCCCTTTTATATAATGGGACAGAGAATTTAATCCAGTTTCTCCTATATTTACTTTAGTAGGGTATATTCTTCTAAAGTCTAACTTCCAGAAGGGAATTCCGTTTTGCTAACACATTGAGTGAAATTGAGTTAATCACTTCCCTGAGGAACTAAGTCAACAATAATCCTTACCATTAGAAAAACAACAACAAAAGCCATGCTTCACTTTTCATCAAAATTTGTTTGGCTTTGACTTCTAGTTGCCTTTTTTTTAATGTCTTGCCACCACATTAAATTAGTGCAGAGCTAATTTTATAAATGGGGGCTTGAAAGCAAGACTGGCTGCACAGGACAGAAAACCTTCCTGCAGCGATAATACACTTAAAGGATTGTTTTAATCTCTTTGAGAGATTACATACATTAACTTGTTTAGGTTCTATTACATTTATCAAGAAAACATGCAATTGCTCCAAGCTCACCAGATGAGTGGGGTTTTTGGGGGGGTTATGACAATGCTATTTAGCATTTAGTTGCCCGAGGAGTGGCAATGGCCACTTTAAACCTATGTTGGTGCCATAATGGTGATGTGAAGACACCAGGTCTTCAGCAAGCCATTCAGAGCACCTTCTGTTTTTGCTGTCCTAGCAACTTTGTGCTTCCTCTTCCATTTTTATAGCAGCACTTTTTCCTCACACAGGCACGGGTTTTACAGTTTAGTTGCTTTTTTTAGGGGTATGAGTCAAATCATTAGGTCAATCCACTCCTGTAAATGTAAAGATCAAGACAGACAAGCCTGAAAATGAAAGAATTGTTTTGGCATGGACTTATTCTTGTCTGGAGACACATACTCGGCAAATTCATAGGATGTTTATTTTGGAAATGCAAATACTGGAAACAGTCACATTAAAAAAAAAAGCAATATTATTCCAAGAGAGTAGAAAAAACATGAACTTTCCAGCCTTGCATTCCTTTAAGTCACCTAAAGGTTGTTCACAGAACCCATACTCTAGGGGAAAATATCATTTGCATTTGATTCTCAATCACCTATATTTTCCTTATGTTTTCCCCTACACTGAAGAAAGGGTAGGAAAATCTTCTCTAATCTTTTTTTCCAGTGTCTATCTCGATCAAGCCAGAGAAATTCTTTGCTCAGATTCTCACTTAACATAACTTTTTCTTTAGGTACATACCTTAGATCCTCTTTCTCATCTCCCTTTATTGTGTGTTCTTCTTTTTTGTCCCACTTTCCTCACCCTTATTTGGCAGACCAGTAACAGGACATATATCTGTCTCCATTTTAACTGTTCCTGCCACTTCTTGCTCAATATCTTATGGCTCTTCTGATAGATCTTGTAGAAACTAAGAATTTCTGAAGAAATAGATAATTCCCAAACAAATTCAAATAGGGATTTGATTCAGCAGTATATTCTTACATAGCAGTAAGACAGAATTCAGTTGCTACTCTGCTCAAGGGAAGATATTCCGTAGGAAGAATGAGAGTTAAGCAGGTCTATTTTATTTTTCCTTCACAGGAAAAAAAAATGTTTATTTTCATAATCATATTCCCATCCCATGCTTGCATGTTCCCATGTTGCTTTTCAACTAATTTAATTATCCTCTCTGTCTAGACACAATTATGATTATTACTACATTAGTCCTCTATTATAGTCAAAATAAGACTAAATCTTGGGAGTTCTGATTTCAGCCTTACTTCCTTCTTTCAGAAAGTTTTAAAACGTTAACTTCAAGTTATTGCACAATTTTTTGATCTACTTGAGACACAGTATGATTAAGTATAGCTACAGAAATGAGATATTATAGACTCTGTAATATGCATATAGTTCTCAAAATTTTCAGAAAAAAATGCAATCTCGCTTTGTTTTGAGCATAAGAATAACACTGAATATATTGTTTCATACTGTCTATTATTCCCACCTTCAAACAATGCTAAAGCTATTTTTGTTACCACTTCTAGTTGCTTTTCAACTAATTTAATTAACCTTTCTTCTATTGAAAAAGCCACCCTTTCCATGCAAGTGCTTCTTTTAAGAAGTATTGACAAATGTATTGGGCCAGACTCTTAGTCAATATGAACTCTTTGATTCATAAAACTGTTCAAACAGTTAGCTGAATATTCTTGAAGCACAGACTCTGCAAACTCCTTGTCTCTCATTCCCCCGTGCAGAGAACATGAAGGACAGTGCCAGGAGAAGGACCTGAGCCCTGCTCACAGCTGTGATCTTGGTCTGGTTTAATGGTGCTCTGTGCACCTTGTTGCTGTACCAAACACTCCGCTGTAGCTTGAACTGCCTTTTTTTTTTTTCTTAACAGTATGAAGAGGTAGATAGAGGGACAGTTCGTAGGTAGGATTTTAGAGGCTGGCCAAAAATCTCGTATGGGACTTCCCCTTCTCCCCAGGCCCTGGCAGTCTTCCAGAAATGTGCTCTTCTGCTTCATGTGGCTTGGGTGCGGTTACAGTCTGCAGCCCTCAGAAAAAAAGAGAAAAAAAAAAAGTTACTCCATGCAGTACGCATGAAGGGGTAGAAGAAAGAATTGACCAAGAAAGCATGAGCTTTTCCTGACTCTCTAGGCACCCCAAAAGAGCAGGCTTCTCGGAGCGCCGGGCAGACCACAGGGCTGCTCTACAGAGCCTGTGCAGATCTGCATGAAGCAGCCCTTGCGCTCTGCAAAATATTGCCAGAGAGCTTTGGTTTTGGCCTATGTGCGCATTGAACTTCTGTATCTTCAAGTCATAGAAGTTTTGAGCCTTTTCATATAGAAGTGCATATGACAGCTAAACCTTCCAACAAAAACGGGGACATATATTTGCCATCGTGAAGGATGGTGGAATACAACATGTTTCTGGAAGAAACATCACGGTCACCTCAAGCACAGAAATATTGTACCAGGTCTGGTAAAAACAGCATAATAAATATAGACATGAGATAAGCTAAATGTCTGACTTTCTATTTGCCTGTGACCTCTATTACTCTTCTTTGGTCATTTGCCTATGACCTCTATATTGTCTTTTTGGTCCTTTGGGTCAATATGATTACCAGTCTCAGCACTGCCACTGCTCTCCATTTTGGCAAATGAGACCCGATCTTGAAAGCTGCAACATTTTTCTGTTCGTTATTTCTTAAAAATATATATTGCTTTGACTAATAAAAAAATACTTGCTCTCAGTGATAGATCCATATTAATGAAAGTATAGCTCTGAGTCTTACTAATTCACTGTCCTTTTGACATGTTTGTACAATGTGATAATCTACCCTGCTCACATTTTTCAAAGCATACAGTTGTTTTAAGAAGTGTTGTACAAAACCAGCCATTGGAGGGGTACCAGTATTGAGTGAGATTCCTTGGCACCACAGAAATACATATAACAACATTGTCAGCCTGCTAAAAGTTGACTTTATCCTTGTATTTAGTCTTTTAGTAGACAGGATATATGGAGTATCAGTGAGATACTGCTTACGCTCCCTCGGGGAGGCTGAGGTGCTACATTAGTCTATAGCAATAAAGCACAAAGTTAGTTGATCTTCCTTAAACCCATGAGTCTGTAGTAAAGTCTCAATCCAGCTTCCACTGCAGTGACGGAAAATTTTCCATTGACGCCAAT
This sequence comes from Rhea pennata, assembly GCF_028389875.1. Classification (NCBI taxonomy): domain Eukaryota; kingdom Metazoa; phylum Chordata; class Aves; order Rheiformes; family Rheidae; genus Rhea; species Rhea pennata. The sequence continues at coordinate 91,759,342 of NC_084664.1, forward strand.
ATTGATACGGCCCATTAGCAAGCAAACACAAACAATAATGTGTAAATTATCATATAAATAAAGCTTGCAAGTAACTTTATGCATATATGTGTGATTATTGAATGCAAGCAATGCTTTGAGAGCCCTGGTCACTCAGATGATATGTTCCAAGGGCTAGGACCACAGGCAACAGCATAAAACCCTGAATTTTAGCCCTCCTGTCTTTCTTTTTCTTTGATCTTTTTTGTTTTGTGCTATTTTTAAGAAAATATGCTGGGTTAAAAATAAGAGAACTACAATAAACCTATTTTCTTCAAATTTGGAGCTTCAGGCAATGTCAGAGGCGTCACGACAGAAAAATATTACCCATCATATGTGACTTTGGAATCTGTTTAGAGAGACCTATAATCTGTGTCAGTAACCTCTGCCTGTAAGGTCAAATTACAAATTCTGGTTTTATTATACATAGATACACTACATTTCCAGATTCTGCTTCGGCAGATGCTGAGTAATTTACAGGTCCATCATTCAGTAGCTGTTTTATATTAGACTCCAACTATACATACATAAGCATCTTCAATAATACATCCACAGGACAGCGATTTTTTTTTTCTTTTTTTTTTTTTTAAGCGAAATAATGTGTGGGTGAGTGTAAGGATATGCTGCTTCCTATGCTGCTTCTTCAGTGAGGACAGAAAAAGCCTGAAGAAATCACCACACGCATAAAGAGAGGTAAGTATTTACTAGATAACGGCCAGAGAGAGGAAAAATTACTACCTAAAGGTTGCAGCTGGCTGTCTCTGCAGATTTGAGGATCAGCTACTCAGAGCGTAATTCGAGGAAAATCTCTTATTAATGGATAAAATCGAACTGCACACTGCTCAGCACAGGCTGGGCAGTGAGCGAGGAGGTATTTCTGAAGGAAAACGAAGTCTGCAGTTTCTCTGTGCGGAGGCCACCAACGGAGGCTTCGTTGGCTTGAGCGCGGCGGGCCGGCGGGGTACAGGGCTGCGTGCTTTGGGCCGCCGGCTGCTTAAGCCGGACCCTCCCTCGGAGGCAGTATGCTGCCCATCTCAGCGGCGCGGGGCAGGAGAGGCGAGAGGCTCTGGGGGTTTTGCTCGGGGACGCGGCCCCCGCGGGCGAAGGAAGCCCACGAGGCCGCCTGCCCCCTGGGCGCCAGTTCATTTCATAGGTCACCAACCCATCATCAGATTGTAATGACTTCTGGCTATTTCTAACTGGGATTTAAATCAGTGACCTGAAGTAAAGACGCTCATCCTATTACAAGCCTCCTGAGCCATCTAAATTCCAGCGGAGCTTTTTTTTTTTTTTTTTTTTTTTTTTTTTAATTCTCCTTAAGCTTACTTCACAAAGATATAAATGATCACAGAAGAGCCAAGTCGATGAGGAGTCAGGTTCTAAATATTGAAAGGAAGCCTAATTCCTTTCTTCTTTCAGTGAATATTCCTGAAGCTTCTATTTTTGCATTATTCATTCAGTAATCCACCTATGCATGTGATACACGTGTCAGAGCCGTTTCAGCTATGTATGAGCTTTAGTGATGTCTGAACGTGCAGACGTGGATACTTTTGGTAATAGAGATATCAGAAACGCCTAGATACAGATATCAAAAATACCTAGAAAATCGTTCATGGCAGTTTGTTTCAGAAAGACATACTGTATCAAAAAGGCCAGTTCAAAAGCACTGGCAGGACTTATGGGAAATTCTTTGTCCTCTACCATCTTAAATCATGTACTGTTATATCAGTAATACAGTCCACGAGGTTTGCACTTCCATTGCCACAGATACCTAAAAATCAATATGTAACCCAATTTCTGCTGTCTGCATTGAAAAAACAGAAATTGAAAGCTCCACTCAGAGCAGTCTCTCCTAATTCAGAATATGAATTGCAGGGAAACTGAGGCAATGCTCACAGAACACAGCTCACGAAAAGTTTAGGTCAGCATATTTAATCATGCATGATGGACAAATAGCTGTGAAATTCTGAGAAATTATGCCAATAGCTAAACCAAAGCCAGAAGCTGCAGAGCAATTATTAACCTACTCATGCTGCTCTTCTAGCCATTGTAGGTTCACTAGACATCTATTTTTACTTTATACTTACTTTAATTAATATTTGGCTAGTTATATTGTTTGCTTTCTACATATTTTTCTATAAATTGCATAGACAACATCTATTAGATATAGTATAAATCAAATTATCATCCTAATAAGGAATTCTAAGGAAAATTAAAAAATCCAAAAAGTTAGAAACTGTGTGAGAAGAGATACTTTCCTTGCTTTATCAAAGAAATAGTATACAAGTATGCTAATGTCACAATATTTTTAAATATTCAAAAGAAAAAAAGTATTCCTGATTTAAGCTAGCAATAAATACATCTGAAGAGGAGAATGTCCTTTGGAGCGACCACAGCCAAAATTGCTTTCTAGATACACAGACTTGGGGTATATTTTACAGTAGGCAGATCCCCATAAGACTAAACACCAGATGGGTGCCAAGTAATGAATAAACTCTGGACTAACTAGATCCATATCCAGGTCTGTTCTGATGTCCCTAGATAAAACACTATGTACATGCCAGACAGTTATGAAACAGAGATAATTTCATATAGAGTGTTACCAGAACTTCGAAGGCATACAAGCCTTTGGACATCAACTACAACTCAAACACACCCTAAACTACTTCAATTATCAGTTGTCATCAAATTCAAAACCAGAATTTTTATAGGGGGACAAACAAGCAGCTTGAAATGATGTGCTTCACTTGCCTTAGCTACACTTTTTCCGCTGTGAAAAGCTGTTACCATAAAGAAGAGCCCTGGCCGAGAGGAGCGTTCTGAGGACAACTATCAAGAAATGCAGATTTATTGACGGACATCGGAAAACAGTCATGCCCATCCTTTTAAGCACTCAAGATCACTTCCTGACTTTCAGCATTAGGGAGGACTTGTGCTCTGCTTTCTCCACTCCCTTCCATGGCACATGTGTGATGCATCTCCAGACCTCCTCAGCAGCGATGTCCAAGCCCGGGTGATGCAGCACTCCCAGCTCAGCACCTGGTTACCCCCTCATGCTGGGCACAGGCTCCCCCAGCCCACGTGGCCCTGCTGCTCGTGGGGAGGGCAGATGGTGTTGGAGGGGGAACCAGGCTGGCCGATCAGGGTCTGCAGCCGATGCTACAGGATTTTCTCCCAGCCTGAAGGTTGGTCCTACACCACAGTCTCTTGTGGTGATCGCCATTCATGATAGTGCTGGCCAGGGGGACACTGATCTCATCAGCTGGAAACTGTGCTTATTATTTCAGCTTGCTATCATGCTTCACTGTATTTGATTCAAAGGGGAAATGACTATGATTTCTCAGTTCTAGGAGTTGTGGGATAGTGCCCTGCTTCTGTGGGGCAGAGGGACAGCAATCTGTAGTACAGACTTAAAAAATGCAATAGTCTCTTTTTTTTCTAAAAGGAAGGGAGAGGGAGGTTCTCATTCTGAACACTCCTGCACTTCCTAACTTCAGCATGCAAATCACCTGCTCTGCTACTGATTCGTGCCACCTTAGCTGGAACCATCAGGTATCTTATACTACATTCTGCTGCTCTTCCAGGAAGCTCTTTTCATATTAAGTTATTCCTCTGTTTTATAATTATTTGTGAAAAGAATTATCCCAGCTTTTACTGACAAAAAATACCTTTAAAATCAGAATATGAAAGTATAAACACTGCTGAATGAATGAAGTAGTCATATTCAGAAATGGAAGAGAATTATTTCAAAAGTGAAATATCTGAGTAGAAAAAGTAGCATAATTTCCCACTAAGGCCATGTTCCAAAGCCAGTTTAAAATCACTGGTGTCCTTTCCACTTAGTTTCAGTGCACTTGGCATCAAGTCTTCAAAAAGTATCACTTCCAGTGCTCTCATTAGAAAAGGATGAAAGATAAAAATCAACGAGAAACACTAGGACATATTTTTAAGTGCAATTCTCAGGGTGCATTGTGGGTGATAAGGTGAAGCTGGTTAATTAACATATGAGCCAATTTCAATTTTCCCACCTCCTGTGTCATTATTTAAGTGATTTCTGGGTCTCACAATGCCTGGCTTAAGCGCAGAATAGAACTGAGCCAATAAGACCTTTGGCACAGCAGGAGCCAGGGATCACCCCTCTCCCACCAGGCGGGCAAAGAGGGCTGAATCCAGCGTCTGCTGGCGGACACCGCGCCAGAAGTAGAGGTTGCTCAGTTAAAACAGGTTTTTCTGCTGCTTTTTCAGGGAGGTCAGATGATCAATCCGGGAGGTATAAAACAGCTAAATTTATATGGCAAGGCTTCTTGTTGCCCTATTAAAAAGAAATCACCTGCATAATAAAGTCCTCTTTCTACAAGCCCCCTGAACACTCTTTGACCGAGTGAGCCTACCTCCTGCTAGCTGTGGATACATGCAGCCCTACTTACATCCTTATCCTTTTTTTATTATTATTCATAAGTTATAGTTAGAATAACTACTGTCAGCTAAAATCTGATTTCAAACCAACACAAGACAGCAGGACTAGAATACAGGAGTTCACTGTCTTGGAAGTCTTTGCTCTCTTTCTCCCTGCTGCTTCTTTTACTATTGAATGAAAATGGTTTTGTTTTTAAGAGGAGGTGTGCACACTTTTGGAGAAATTTGTACTCTGTCTCAATTATTCAATAACATTTCTGTGATGGAACCAACACTAGTCTTCTTCTTAATTAATCTAAGCATAATTTTGCTTACTTGCCTTGATAAGTAATTTGAATAGCTAAAAACCAAGTAGTTTTGAGGATGCAGTTTCCAGGACATACTGATACTTCACTGAACTATGACAAGCAACATTTATCATCACAGGTATTTTCTGTGATGCTGTCAGAGGGAACACAATATTCCCATTGAACACATTATTATAAAATAGTACATGAATTTATCCTTTAATCTGAACAGCTACTTTATTTACATTATTTAAAAAATTTGCACCAAAGAAAAAAATCAAATTAAGTCTAATCACTGACATGACATTTAGTAAAATAGATAAGGCCAAAAGCAACTTATACCATCTTTCACCTCCTCTATTATTACATACAGCAAGAAACCTTAGAGTAATGTTTATCAGCTGGTAAGCAGAATTCATTCTACAAGTAGAGTTCTGTCAGAATTTTAAGTATTTCCTATTTTCTATTTCTCTACATCTTAAAAGAATTTAAATTCTATCTGTGCAGAAGATCTAATGAAATCCTGTCTTTATGACCTGTACATATTGGGTATGTTGATTTGTTGTAAAAACTACTTGAGGCTACTTTGAACTAAATAAAAGGTGAGAGGAAAGGAAAAACTGTTAGTGTGAGAGCTCTGCGGTATTGCTAGTAAAGATAGGCAGGGCTGGAGATAAATCGAGATCTTGAGTGAAAAAGACTAGAAATTCTGTAAGGGTAGCTATTTGAGGCGCAGAAGAAAGGGATGTTTTGAAGTAAAGAGGACTCTATGTTTATTCCTCTATAAAGTATAAAAATAATGGTCTTTGCTGGAGGAAGGGAGATTATTTTCCAGCTTTATAAGGCATATAAATACAATACAGCAATGTTTTTATAAAGAACAGATTAAAAATAAATATTTTAAAAACTAGCCATTTTAAACCTAGTATTAGGACCACCAAATATTCCAACCATAGAATCCCCATCCTCAAATTTGAGACCCCCTTGTCATGGCTATGACACAAGGAGATAGTCTCATTAATGTCATTTCCATCACCATATAAATAAGGTGGAATTTTGTTTGCCTTGTTTTGTTTGATTGTTTTCTGTGTGCCTCTGCCTATATTTGCATATTACTGTATGCTTGAGGTTGAAGGGTCAGGATTTAAGTGCTCCTGCCTTTACAGAGATAAGGCACTGCCAGACACTTGGAACCATAGGGACAGAAACGCTAACACAAGTATGTGAAATTAGTAGCTTGTTCTGCAAGGGCTGAATTAATAGTTCCTTAATTTCAATTTACACAGTTGGCTTTGTTAAATGATTAGTTCCTTTAAACCTGAGAAACTAATTATGAGCATGGATGGCCAGATAAGACTGAGATTAGATAAGACTTAATTAGTACTTTGTCACTTTTCCTAGGTTCGACTACTACAGTAAAATTATTACCAAAGAAATAGGACTTACTTAGTAGAAATCAGTTTTTATCACTAGAAAAAAGAAAAAAGACTTTTCTGGCAATTTGTTATATTTTTCATACTTAAAGCTACCTTGACCAACCAGAATACGATGACCAAGAAACTTTAAAAGGATCATTTTAGGAAAACTTCAAACAACCATTATTAAGCATGCCCGTTTATAATTCACATCATCTACTTTGCATATGATTTGCATTTGTTTCAGAATATATTTAGGGCACCTGAATTGACTGGTTGATCATAAATCTGTTGACATTTGTTTTATCACGTATAGAGATGCATGCATAACACTTATGGTCACACTGACCTTCCAAGTATTTTATCAAAATTCCTTAGAGCTGCAATATCTTTACTAACTAAAGGAACACTTGGTGGTGAAACAGCCTAAGCTTACAAATGGTATTTTGTCAATGGGATGAAAGATTTAAGAAAAGGGCTAAATAAGACCATGGTAGCGTACTTGATTGCTTAAACCGGTATGCTCAGGACACTGCCTGTGTCCTAGTTAGCAAAGGAAGAACCAGTCCTTCCTTATTACTCCATAACCTAAGGATCTTTAAAGACCCTTTATACATGTTTAAGTCTAAAAAAACGCCCACAGTGCTTTGCTGTATTTCAGCCGATACATAATTTAAATGCCTTCTTCAGTGTCAACAAACAAACAAACAAGTTATTTTTATTTCTCAGTACATCAAATCAGGAACCTTCTCCATCTGCTAGGACTTTCGGGAACCTCACCCCTTCCTATGTGCACCACTGTATTTCCAAAACACATAATATGAACAACAGGAGTTAAAAGTAGAAAAGTCTGTTTTCCCTGTTCAATTAGATAAAATGTGTTATTGAGACATTGAAATCTATTTCTAAAAATATCAAAAGGCACAGCAACCCTTCTGCTCACCAGCTGCAGCTCACCCAGGCAATTTATCAGTTAGGACTCACTCTGCAGAAACACTTCAGCACCAAACTCCGAGATGGTGCTGGGGCAGAAACACCCACTTTGGTCAAAACAGCTGGAAAAAAAAAAAAAATCTGCCTCCAGCAAGCCCAAAGCCGCATGTCTTCTCCTTGCTTGGGGACACTCAACACCACTAGTGACTATTCCTCTTTCCCATGCTCTCCATTTGCCCCAGCTCACATCGCAAATCCACTGCTCACTTGCAGAGGCTCTGCTCTCAGGTGGCTTTTCTTTTGCCCAGACCTTGGCTTAACTACACAGTCCTGAGCCCCAGCTCTGAAACAGGTCAATAACAGTCTTTGCAATGTAGTCCTGCCTAGGTAGGCAGTACAGGCAGTTAATGTCCGCTTAAATAATCGATTGCTGTTACAGCTTTAAAAATCCCTTGTAGATCTGGATTTTCATTTTAGAAAGGAAGACCTTTTAATGAAATTAGTTTTTTAGGTACCTAGCATTTTTAATTAACCTTCTCCTCCCACCCAGATTTTATGCATTTTTAGTGCAATCTAATTTTCATCCATAGTTTGAAGTAACTCATTAGTAAAAAAGAAACACCATTTAGAAAACAAGAAAATGCTCATTACTTATTTTCTAGCATGAGAGAAGTGTATAAATTAAGAATCTGGATAAATATATGTTAAACTACTTAAATGTATACAGACATAATATATATATATATTAGCTCTCATGGATAGCAAAAAAAAAAAGCTGAATTACACTAGCCAACGAGAATCAACCTCTATTTGGAAAATATCTAGGAAGTATAAAGGAAAACAAAATGAAAATCCATCATTTAAATCAAGGTTTCCATTTGACAATTTTAAAACATGATTAAAATTAGTGATTTAAACGGCTGATTTAGATCAGTCACCTTGATGTGAAACCAGCCCATTTTGTTTGTTATCATTATTGCTCTGAGCACACCCCTGATGAACAAGTGATTTATGGATGTGCACATGTAGATATTTCTTTTTGAATACTCTTTTCTGTATGTGTTTGCCGTTCATTTATGACTATAAGAGCATTAACCACACCTTAACATAGCTATGATACAACTCCATTTATGAAGAAATACTGTTAAACATGATTTTTTTTGTGTGTACATGGTATGAATTTCCATTCTTTCATAATACTACAGCTGTTACTGTACAATTAAGAATTAACCAAGTTTCACACTACCAACAGATTCGCCAGCCACAGACTCAGCTACAAAAGCCTTGGGGCTTTCCTTTTAGCACCCAGCATCTTCAATCTGTGAAGCACCTCTACCTGTAATGCCACTGGATGCTGTGTCCTACACTGAGCACTAAGGCCACTCTGAGCGGTGTTAGATACCACTGTGAAACCTCCTCTGGCTTCCCAAGGAAATGGGTTACATACGCACGTGCCCATCTGTCACTTCCTACGCAACCATAACATTTACAGGAGGAACTGAGGTCCCAGAGATTCTACTTTTCTGCAAGGAGGCGCCTAAGAGAAGATGGAAGCACCTTTGATGCTCCCAGAGAGAGTTCAGGGCAGGGAGCAGCCAGAGTGGGGCTCACCAGCCAGCCACCAACCCATAGCACCTCAGCTGCACCAGTGCGGCAGCAGGTTGCTCCTGCAGCCCAATGATTGCTGAACCAAGGCAAGGGAACACATCAGGTCTAAGAACAAGCCAGGAAACCCAACTAGCAACTCAGGAACAGCAGGAAACAGGCTATGACACAAGCACTCCACCAACACAGCTCAAAACAGGAACAGACCTGCTGTGGGCTGAGCTCCTGAGTCCCAAGACTCGGGAGGTCCCAGGTGGGGCTGGTCAGGGGAATTAAGGCCTATCGGGGCCCTAACAAATAGGCTACAGTATAAGGTAACACACCAATTAGACATCAGAGAATCCACTCAACTGTAGTCTTCCAAGATGTAGCTCTGTAGAAACCAGATTTCACTGGCTTACCCAATGATCTACTGACACCCTTACCTCTGAAGAAATTAAAACCTCAGCCTTTATGACTAGTATCTCCTGTGGATAACCTGCCATCCGATTCCTATGCTTTGCAGGAATAAAACAGAGATATAATTTCCCATCTCTACTATGCTCTTAACAATCTTATTCCCATCTCCTTATCAGTTAGTGCCATAAGACAACATATTTGTCATTAATAAACAGCCATCAATTCTGCTTTAATATCCAGGCTACAGTTTAATGATTTCTTCTAAACTTCCATTCTTGAAGTTCACGTAGCGGAGCTCAGCTACTGCAATAGCTTTTTCCTAGGCCTTGGTGAATACGATCTGTTCCCAGTTCTTCCCATTCATCCAAAATTTCTGATTCAGTGACTGTTTTCCCTGCCTGTGGGTTTGATTATGATAACCTGAGTTGTGCTCTTCTCCTATAGCTTTTTTCACATGCCAGCTTGCTTTGGAGTCTCTCCATTTTCTACCACCACCACCATGCACCATACCAAGCATCAGACTGTTCCCATGCAGCAGCACCAAGTGAGCTGTGATTGTCTCATGATCTCAGCTTCTTCCCGTTTGCTTGCTCTGGTTTTGCATTTTCCCTCATCGTGACAGATACTTTGGAAGTGCTCCCTGTTCACAGGTGCAAATTTATGTATGTTCGCTTTCAAACCCCATGTTCAAACTTGTCTTTGCTGTGATAACAGCAAAAAAAGAACAAAGAACAACTAGCTCAGGCAGCTGATGTGGTGAGATGAATGCTGCCACACTGACTAGCAATATTACCTTGTTTTCTGCTCATAACCATGGCTAGATTTCTATCCTACATTTAAGCCATAAACAGTTTGAAGCGCTGCTTCTCTCTTTGTCCTGTGTTTGAAATGCATCTGGCACATGGGATGCTGGGCATTAAGGGCAACAAGAATGATTTAACAACCATAGCAATGCAATACGAGAGAACAGAAGATACTGTGTCTTCTGTTCTTTTCTAAATTTGGAACAATTTCTTAATGAAGATAGGCAACCTCCTTTATAAACTTATCACTGAGCAGGCCAGTTAAAACCTAACGCATAATGTTTATCTTTCATGGTGACATTATTATGATATTTTAGAGTTATGTGAAATACACCATTTAGATAAGCTGAGCTAAAATTTGCAACCCTCCAGCTGCAACCAGCTGCAGAGTAGGTGCACGTGTAGTTAGTGTGCATTTTCAGCTCAGGACAGGGAAGTGAAGGACTCTGTGAGGCACTATAAGTCTCATGTTTGGTTTCTGAAAAGTGAGGAGGAACTCCAAAGAATATTTTTACACTTTTTCCCAAAAATGATCCCAGAGAACAAAAGCAATTAAAGATCTTTCAAATATGTAAAATTCCTCCTTTTTTTTTTGAATAAGAATGCCTAAATTCGTTCTTATTCTGTTCCATTACCCTGTTTTCTAGAAACATAAAAAGCAATCCTTTGCAAAACAGTAATACACCTTTCATCCTGATGTCTCAATGCATTTTGCAATCAATTTACAGTAATTAAAAAACTTTCACACCTGGTGAAACAGTTAGGTTTCCACATATCTGCTATTACATATAGTTTGTATTTCACAACAGGAGAAGCCCATCCAAAGGAAAGCAGCTTAGCAAGATCTTCCAAATTGTGTCAGGTCTTGGACAAAGCACGCGGGAAGACTAGAAATTAATCCAAAGATGCCTGTTTCCAATCTCCTGTTTCAATCTCACTGTACCACTCACTTCCCTACAGCTAAAGCTAGAACTACAAGATTTAGTAATGCATAAACCATGCATGTTCTTTCATTAGAAAATAATCATGTTGCTTTCTTATTATAGAAATAAATTGATTTTTGGAACAAGTGAATATTCACAGAAAATATGTTCCCTCTCTGGAAATTAAGCCCTAAAGTTATGTACAATTAGAGAACATAAGTACTTATCTCTAAACAGAGGCTATCATCTCACATAAAATCTCAAATTACTTTGCCTTTCTTAATGCCCTGAGTAAATCTGAATTGATGACTTCATGTGAGGAGTTGTGCGTCAAGTGCCACGTCTCTGAATCACACCATTCCCTAACATCATTTCTGCCTTGTCTAAAGACGGGTAAATTTATTTTTATGGAAGTGAGACAATTTTGTTCAGACATTCAAGTCTGGAGAAATACTCAGATTCTCCTTTAAACTGTCATTCCATTTGCCACGCACACAGGCCTTGTCAGCTTACGAGTCACTTCATGTCCATTCAATGTACTACCATAAGCAATACAGCAACTAAGACAGTAATTATAACTAAAGCAGTTATAGGGTTCTGGAAAGACTCGGATGTTTGTTTCCCTTTCCTGAGATGGACAGATTGATACCTGCATGCAGCTACAAGCTTCAGATAAGCTGCTAAAGTAGAAAGGCATGTTATTATGTTTTCAGTAAGAATTTCTCCATTTTAAAGATGTGGTTGGGCTTTAACCTGAGTGTATAGGTTTCAGTGAGCTGTGATACAGTCAGATCTTGTCTGGTTTCATAGCAATCCCACTTGCTCAAAACAGCCGACCTGAGCAACAGCCTTTTAAATTATTCAGTTAGATACCAGCTGTTTTCATTTAGCTTTCAGAAATGCAGTCACAGTTTGTACCCAGCTTGGTGCTATTTTTAAGACAGACAATGTGCAGAGATACCCTCATCTGAGAGCCTTGGAGTGAGATCAGGATGATAATGTAGTATGGGTACATCTTGGGTACACCTTCAATTAGATTTCTTTTTATTCTACTGCCGTGCATTAAGCATCGTGCCTTTTGCGAGGAAAGGAGATGAATGCTGAAACAGGGAAAAAAAAAAAAAAAGAAAAAAGAGTGTCTATGAGGCAAGAAAGACATTGTGTTCTGGGTCGCATAGGTGGTAGTTTAGCTCTCTACCATAACATCAGCAACCTGCTCTTTAAGGAAAACTGCTCTTCAAGGAGAGGAAGCCATCCAGGGAGAAGGAAGGAAAAGGGTCAGAGAAAGGAATGTGAACTGGGGATTAAAAAGAAAGAAGTTAGAAGCCCAGGAAGAATTTTAGTGAATCACTGAGAAAGCTAGAAAGAAAAGATAAAAAGTCCAAAGTTCTCCTTTTTCTTCCAGATTTACATGAGATAGACACTGCCAATGCAACAAAAGCAAAGTATTGCCAGTATAACATGCATTTATTCTGGGATTTTGCTGACATACCGTGCCAGTCGGGCTTCACAGCTCATGGCTGCCCTTATACATGTCTGGTCTGAGTTGCTACTTCCTTCTAATTTCCATCATTTTGAAAGACCCCATGCCATTCACAACTGGCCTGCCAGTCTTGCTCCTGTTTCTTGCAAATTCTTTTCCTCCTCTTACACAAGCCAAGCAAATCACTTCATTCACCATTTTACACATTCCCATTATCAGGTATCATCTTCTTTTCCCACCTCTTCAGTGAGTGGTTCCCCCTCCTCTTGCCATCAGGGTACCTTTCCTCGATGTTCCCTATGGCTCAAGAGTGTCAGACCTTCATCCAGCTGCCTGTGATAAGGACGGGACATAAGGCAGCGCATTAATAATCTGATCAGTATTTCCTAGCTGTCGACAAATGACATCAGGCTGGGTGAAAGAAGCTAACCTCCCCTGCCACAAAACTGCGACTGTCACTCCAGCAGTCGCTCCTTGGGTATCAGCCTTCTCTTCAGCTCACTGAAAAGGGAAGATGTTGCTGGAGCCACTGGAGGTTGCAGATACTTTTCCTGCCACAGGACAGAGGAGAATTAAGCTTTGTCTGGAAGGAGATGGAGGGATTAACAAAGATAAAGAAAGCATATTAAGAGTGACTATATTGCTAGGAAAAAAGACATAGGAAACAAGTCAGAAGAGCATAATCAGGTGGAAGGTGTATTAGGAAATGTTGCTTAGGTGTGCCTATGAGTCATTGCATTTCAGATGATTTAATTCTGGTGGTTAAATAGTTTCAGGAAATGCTGCTCCCTTCATTCAGAAGTTTCTTAAAACTTCTGCAAGTGCAAAACTTGAGACAAGCAATCACTCACCGGGTAGTCACGTTCAGGACTCAGTCCTGAGTAAGTCACTTTCCTTTTGTGCTGCAACATGCCCATCTCTGAGACAGTCGCATTTAATTTCCTCATGTTGATGACAAAAATCATAACTAATGGTTAGAGATTATTTGAGGATTTTGGAGAGGAAATGCTGAAATGGATTGTGTGTGTGAATAACTTCTGAACTCTGGAATATCAAAATGATCACTACATGTGTAGATCCAGGGAACCACATTGTAAAATCTTGTTAGTGTTGCAAAGCTTTTCCAAGGCCTTTATAGAGTTATTCCATAGGAAAATTAATCCTAGTATGCATGTGCAAAAGCAACCACACAGAGTAAAGGGCACTTAAGAAGGGAGTCAAGCTCTGGCCTGCTGCTTTCTCCACTATATTGTGGAAGCAGAAACAAAGGAGGCCAGTGAGAGTGAGCGAGGAGGGCCACGGGAAGGCTGTGTAGTCACGTGACTGTACACACACGGCACACGGCATATATCATGGAAATGTATATCACAGCGGCTAACAGAGGGGGCAGGGAGGACTAAAGTCCCGGCGGTTTCCTTTCTGCTCGGTAAGGCCACAGCTGCTGAAAGTGGAACACAGAAGCACAAAGCTTGCAATGTGTCCAGCAGCACTGAACTCCCGGGGATGCCTACTTTGGGGTTGAAAAAAGAGAGAAAACGCAATCTGGTCTGTGTATGCAGTCACATCGTGTGCTGCTTCACAAGGAAGGTAATGAAATGACACACAGGACAGGCAGTTCTCATTATATAAAATTATATACACATTCTTGAGGTGAATAGCCTTCATATACTTTGTAGGTGAGTTAATGATTTATGAAAAGCATGCTGTTAAAACAAATTTTAGAGATAGAGACATATACAGCGTATTATGGTGATTTTTAATTTAGATCTTCTGGTTGAATTATTTTCCTGAACTCTTATGAACCACAGGGAGAGCTGATGGAAAAATAGCAAAGGGCTGTAAAATGGGTGGTATAGCAAAAGATGAAGAGATGACAACATTGTCACTGTATAAAAACAGATGAAGTTACGTCTACAGAGGCTGAAATTGAAAACAGAAACTCCATTTTTCACTCAGCACACAAATGAAAGCACTCAGCTTGACCACAAGATGCTGTGGAGGCCACATGTAAGCAGAGAGACCCAAGAAGGATAGAATAAAGCAACAGCCTTGGACAGTGACAGCTGTCCAAGCTGGCTGAGGAGGTCTCAGAAATGGTGGTTATGAGAGGCCAGATAAAGGCGCACCAAGGTAGGTGTGATTTCATTCTGCTTTGTGCGCTGCAGCAAGATTCCCTTGCAGTTTGCAGGAGTGCGGCTCGGGCCACCCACACCAGCAGGGCAGCATGAGGAAACCACATCTACAGCAATCTCAGCTCCGATACTTCACTATGTCGTGGGCATGCGCCTACGTACATAGGTACCTGCCACTCTGGCCCATGCCCAAGATGTGAACCTGTGTTAGGTGAACCTGCGGTCTGACATCAGCAGTGATTTCTAAAACCTAATTGTGCTCTCCATAGATTTTCATTTAAAAAATCTGCTATAAATTTATTAGATTTCACATTTATTAATTGGCCACTACTTTTTCTTCCAAAAAATCAGTCATATGTTCCTTTAATTAAAACTATGGTCTGTACAAAAAAATAGAAGTATATTTGGTTATATATTCTCGTGTGGCTTAGTCTGATGCACTTCCTCTAGTCAGAGACTTGCCTAGCACCATATTGCAGAAAGCAAGGAACATATGCATATTCCAAATACATGTATGCAGTGGGGTGTGTATTTATACATTTTAGCCTGACATCCACATAGCTATGCAGAGGCACCAACTTGCGGCACCAAAGAGTCCCCAGAGAAACAATACGTTTGGCAATACTGGCCTTTATTATAATTGAGAACAAAAACAATGTATGCAGGAAACCATAAAACCCCTCAAGTTAACTGTAGTCAACGGTAAATCTCGTTAAGATATAATAGGCCTAGAGCAGTACAGGCAAGGCAGGCGCACTACCAGCCTGCTTTCCAAGCCGGTCTCTAGGAAGTGTCTGCAGTGCAACCTCCTCACCACCCCCATCCTCCCTCCTCCAACCCCCCCGATTTTGATCTGTGCTCAGCCCTAAAAGCAAATATATCAGTAGTATACCAGAGATGAGCACAACAGCGTGCTCAATATGGGGTAACTCCGTGCACACGCTTCCAGGAACGCACTCGCCAGCCTTCTCCGGGCGCTTCCCGGGCTGCGCGGTGGTCCCCTTTGCTTCCCCCGCGGGTGTCGGGGGAAGGGGGTAGCAAATCCCGGAGAAACTCGGAGGCTGGAGGCACACATTTGATTTGCAAATGACCTTCCATGAAAGGAGTTATATGCAAAGAGGCTAACCAGGAAACCTCCGATGCAAGGGACTGTGTAGATCTTTAGATGGCAGATTTTGAATCACAAATACAACACAGGAATTCATCGAGATAATGCGGGGCAAACATTAACCTCTTACGCCGGTAGCTTTGCAGAACAGCCGATACAACTTTTCTTTTCAGTTTGTTGTGCCTTATACACGGAAAAGAGAGTCTGTGGCTCCAAGCCAACTCTGAATTAGCAGCTAAGCGAGACTATTATGTCAGTGGGATTTTTTAAACAGTTTACAAAACATTATTTAAGGTACAATACATATTCTTAGGGAGGAAAGGAAAGGTAAACACCAGCAGGTAACGACGAAGCAGAGGTTGAACCCGCAGCCGTGGCTCAGGGTCGGGCTCTCGGCCGAGTAGCCCCGCGGTGAGACCGGGGCAGGGACCCCCGGGCGGCCGCCGCCCGTTCATGCCGCTAGCGGCGCCCATCGCCGCCTATTTGCAAGTGTTTTGCACCAGAAATGCGCGATTAAAGGTGCCCGGCGAAGGCAGGGTGGGGGCTGTGCGGCCCCGCGGCTGCCCCCCCGCCCGAGGTTCCTTTGCTCTGGCGGTTGTTACGCAAAGGAAGAAAAAAAAAAATCTCGGTAAAGGGAAAATAAAAGTCAGTCCCTCCCACCCGGCAAGCTGCGCCGGGCAGCGGCTCGGCCCGCTGCCCCCCGGCTGCAGCAGCGCCGGGAGCCGCGACACAGCTCCCGCCCCCGCCCCCGCGAAGCCTTGCGCAGCACGGCCGCTTCCTGCGCTCGGCCCCGGCGGCGCTGCAGCCCAAAGGCCGCGGCCGGAGCGCGCAGAGACCGCCTCCACAAAAAGGCCTTTTCCGAAGGAGAAACTTTCCCGAGAGCGGCGGGCAAGGCGCGCAGCCGCCCGGCCGGGCGGGCGGCGGGGGAAGCGCGGCCCCCGGCGCGGCCGGCGTCTGCGGCGCTGCGCGGGGGACCGCGGCCGTGCGGGCGCACCCGCGCGGAGGGAGCCCGGCGGCAATGAGGGCAAGAGCAGTCAAGTTTTAGGGTTCAGTTCCAGCTGATTTTATTTCCTTCCCGAAGAAAACAAAAAAAGTTATTTACAGAAGGTATATCAACAATCTGACAGGCAGTGAACTTGAGACATGGTTAGCTGGCATGATTTTTTTTTCTTCTTCTTTCCCAACGTTGCGTTGTGGGGTGATCGTTAGACAAAAAAAAATATATATATATATATTCTACACAGCATATTGCACAGGATGGATGACCAAAAAATAACAAAAAGAACAAAAAAAAGGTAAACCCTTAACGGAACCACCTCATTAGGCAGACGTCCTAGTGCCTGTCATGTTATATTAACATACATAAACACACAATCTTCTTTTTGCTTATTATAATACAGACTTAAATGTACAAAGATGTTTTCACTTTCTTCATCTTAAACACAACAGCTATAAACCTGAATACATATGCTATCATCATGCCATAAGAGACTAAAACAATTATATTTAGCGACAAGTAGAAAGGATTAAATAGTCAAATACAAGAATGAAAAACGCAGTACATAGTGTCGCGAACTCAAACCGGCATTTAGATAGATCCAGTGGTTTAAACGGCACGTTTTTGCTTATAAAAAAGTGCAAAAGATGTGGTTTACAAGTTAAAGGTACAGGATCCCTTCTACGTCAATGCACCAGTTGCTTTACCTAATTTCGGGATATGCTTCCCCCCGAAACGGCAGCATACAGTGTATATACGCTTGAGTCTTTCCCTTCCCCCTCCCTCCCCTGGCCGCCCCCCACCTCCAGCCACGAGTGGGGCTGCACAGCGGGCACTGGCGGCGGCTGAGGGATGCTGTCACTTTAAGATGCCTGCAGATTGGAGTGTAAACATGGACAAAATAGGGGCTGATTTGTGTGTGAGTGTGAGTGTGTGTGAGCGCACACGTGTGTGAGATACTAACCAGCGGCCCTGTTGTTATAATCAGGAAATCCAAACAGCGATTTACACCGATTTACACCCCCTTTATATATTTTTTACAAAAATACACTGAGAAAATAATCAAACGTTTTCATCTCTCTTCTCTTTTTGTTTTTAAAAGTGTCAAAAAGTCTACATTTAAATATAAAAAATTAAAAGTTAAAACTCTAGCCCTTCAGTGAAGGAGACATAAAAATGGTGCGGGTAACAACGAGAACTACCAAAAAAGGACAAAGAAATACAAGTCAAAAATGTTTGGCCAGTATAAATACGTCCACTTATAAAATGGCATCCGATTACATTTACAAGGAAAAAAATAAAACAATACGAGGATGGAGCATCGGTGAGAAAAAACAGTCTTTTCATTTACAGCTATAAGGAACAAACACATACATACTCTGAGAAAAAATTTGGTCCTGAATTTTTTTTTTTAAAGTCCAGCACAGATTTGAGTTGCGTTTGAATCCTTTAAAGAGTTAAGAATGAAAAAAAGCTGGTGATATTTTTGTAGGAATCAAACATAGCGCCATCTATCTGCTTTTATATTATCCTAACACTATTTTTTTAAACTGTTCAACAGTCTTACAGAAATCTTAAAAAGATAGACAGGATAACATGCTATATTAAACCCCACCAGTGAAATAATCCAACACCATCACGATTCTGAGTAAGAAGAAAAAACTACACTTTTTTTGACTTTTCATTTTTTTGCAAAAGCAATCGCCCTCCATTTCCCCTGTACCACATCGTTACAGAAACTGTTCTGATTCTCTGTTTCAAAAGAAGTTTTCAGTGTTCTTGAAGTTCGGCTTTATTTTTCTCTCTACATATAACATAAGGTGACTGAGAAAAGCGCTGCTGCCACCTCATCTGTACGTGCAAATCCGTTTCAGTTTATTATTATCTTCCCCCCATCGTATTTCCAAGACAGGTCTCATGTTTAAGTCTGGCTCTTCTGCGCTTAACTAGGATCTCAGTTCGGCTCCTAGCTCCATCCGCCCTCTCCTCCTCCCATCATCTTCGCCTCCTCTCCCTGCAGGAAGAAACCGCCGCAGGATTTCTCCCCCGAAACGTGAACCTTGCAAAGGCTTGGGTGTGTTTTTTTTTTTTTTTTTTTTTTCCTCCTCCTCCTTTTTAAAGCAGTTCTGATCTCTCTTTCCCAGCAAAGGGTAAAACACACTCAAGATATCCAGTACGCTCAACACAATGCATCACTCCCCGTCCTCTTTCGTATAAAGTGGGCAATAACAAAGAACCCAGAGGTGTATGTGGTTTTTTTTTTTTCCCTCCCTTCTCTGTCTCTCTTTTCAGGAAAAGAAGAAAAAATTAGTAGGAAAAAAAAGAGAAAAGACAGCGTTTCACTCCCGCCAGTCTCTGAAAAAGCAACAACATCAGGGTCGTCTCTCGGAAGGGGGTGTGTGCGGGCCTGTCTGCAGCCGGAGGAAGGGGACTCGGGTTTATTCTGCACGGAGAAGGCGAGCCCCTTGCCGCCGCCGCTCTCCCAAAGCGCAGGAAGCAGTCTCACCGGCCCCTTCCCAGAAAAAGAAACAAAAAAGCCCCGGCGGGGTGGGCGAGTCCTCCCAGCAACGCGTCTGTGCCTCCTCGAGCTCTGCCCAGCGCTCGCCTCAGTAGGTGAAGACCAGGTTGGAAATGCTGGACTCCAGCCAGTCCCCCGAGATCATCTCACTTACCTCCGGCGTGCAGTAGTCCGGGAACTCAAAGTGCGAGCCTGAGCCGGGCTCGAAGTTAAAATCCAGGTCCCGGTCCAGCACGGAGGAGCTGAAGCTGCCCAGGGACATGCTCTCAAACCCGGGGCTGGGGTTCAGGTCCAAGAGGTCGTCTTCAAACTCGTCGTCCGACGAAGAGGAGCCGGAAGAGGAGGAAGAGGAGGAGTGGGAGGACGCGGAGGAGGAATGCGCCGTCGAGGGGGCCGGGGAGGCGGCCCGCAGGCTGGTGTAGCTGCGGTGGTCCGAGGGCGAGCCGGAGCCGGGCGGCGAGGGGCAGGCGGCGCTGCTGCAGTCCCCGTCGGGCCGGCACCCCGCGCCGCCGCCCTCCTCGTAGAGGCTCAGCGGGTCGCCGGCCTCCGCCGAGCTGCTCAGCGTGGGGCTGCCCGGCACGGCGCCGCCGGGGGAGGCGGAGGCGGCGGCCGCCTGCCCGCTGCCGAAGATGTACACCCGCTTCAGCTTCTTCTCCGCCGGCGCCTTGCCGGGGCCCGCCGGCGCGGCCGCGCCGCCCGCCGCCCCGCGGGGCTTGTAGAGCCCGTGGTGGTCGGGGGGCAGCAGGGCGGCCGGCGGCTCGCCGGGGAAGGGGGCGGCCTTGCCGCCCGCCGCCGCCTTGCCGTGCGGCTTGCCGCCGCCGCCCGCGCCCGCGGGGGAGGGCTTGGGGCCGCCGCCGCCGCCGCCCTTCTTCGGGGCGGGCTTGGAGGGGGCCGCGGGGCCGGGGCCGCCGCCGCCGCCCGCGCTGCCCCCGCCCCCGCCGGCCTTGTCCGCCTTGTCGCCGGGCTTGGCGGAGCTGTTGCCCGACTTCACCTTCTTCCTGGGCCGGTACTTGTAGTCGGGGTAGTCCGCCATGTGCTTGAGGCGCAGCCGCTCCGCCTCCCGGATGAAGGGGATCTTGTCGCTGTCCTTGAGCAGCTTCCAGCGCTTGCCCAGGCGCTTGGAGATCTCGGCGTTGTGCATGTCGGGCGACTGCTCCATGATCTTCCGCCGCTCGATCTGCGACCACACCATGAAGGCGTTCATGGGCCGCTTGATGTGCCCGCTGGGCGTCTTGCACCAGCTCGGGTCGTCCGCCTTGCCGCCCGTGGAGGCGGTGGAGCCCGGCGTGGGCGAGGAGGCGATGCCCAGCTCGATGCCGGCCCCGGAGTCGGAGGTCTCGGCGGCCAGCAGCGCCTCCGTGTTCTCCGCCGTGTTGGTCTGCTGCACCATCGCGGCGGCGGCGGGGGGCGGCTCGCCGGGGCTCAGCGCCGCTCCGGCGCGGGGCAGGGCGCGCAACTTCTCACCGCGGCACCGGGGCGGCGCAGCCGGCCGCGCAGCGCCCCGCGGCCGCGCCCCCGCTCCCTGCACCGCTCCTCCGTCCACACCGGCGCCTCGTCCCCGGCGGCGCGGTCCGTTCCCCCGCGCAGCAGCGGCGGCGGCGCCGGGCCCGCCCGCCCGCGCTCCGCGAGAGTTTCTGCAGAGGCAGCGCCGCGAGCCGCCCGTCCAAGCTGGCTTGTGGGTTGGGGTATTTTCCCCCCCCTCCTCTCTTTTCTTTTCTGTTTTTTTTGGAGGGGGGTCGGCTCGCTCTGGCTTTTTTTTCTCTCCTTTCCCCCTCGGGGCTCCCCCCCTCCCCGCAGCAGCCGGTCCAGTTCACAAGTGCTTTTCGCTTGCCCCCGACGTTTCAGGAGAGCAGCGCGCCCGCCGCGGAAAGTCTCTCAATGCCGGGCACGGCCAGCGTGCGCCGCCGCAGGGGCGGGGGGAGGAGGAGAGCCCCCCGCAGCCCCGAAAACCCTGACTCCAGGACGCGTGGTGGCGGCGGCGGAGTCAGTACCCAGGAGTTTGTGCAGGTATTATTTGGCGGTTGCGAGGTACTGAGCAGGAAAAAAAAGAAGTCAAGAAAAAGGGAAAAAAGAGGAAAAAAGGGGGAAAAAAAGGCAAGCCCAAAATGGGGGGGGGAAAAAGGCCCCCAAAAAGGAAAACCGCTCGTGCATTAATAAGTGTGCATCTCCGCGGCTGCAAGAGCGGCCGCTCAGGCAAGCCCGGCGCCGAGCCCCGTCCTCCGCCGCCGCCCCGCGCGCGCGGAGCCCCGCCGCCGCCGGCACCCACGCGCGCCCGGAGGCACGCACGCACGCACGCCGGCCGGGCGATGCCCCGCGCCCCCCGCGCGCCCGGCTCCTCCGGCTGCAGCTGAGAGCGGACCCCGCGCCCGCCCGCCGCCGCTTTATCCTTTCGCAGCCCGCGCCGCGGCCAATGGGGCACTGTATCCAACGCCGCCCGCGTGCCAAGCGCCGCCCGCCGCCCGCCGATTGGCGGCCGCGGAGAAGCAATGAGAAGCGCCCGCGCTGACCTCATTCCTAGCGGCGGGGCGAACTGTTTAAAAGGGCCAGGAGGGCGCCCGCCGGCCACGCCCCGCGCCGCCGGCCACGCCCCGCGCTGGGCGGGGCCCGCCATCGCCCCGCCTCCCCGCCCGCCCGCCGCGGAGTGCGCGCGCGCGCGCGCCCCGGGGGCGGGGAGGGCGGGAGGGGGTCGGGACCCCCCGCGCTCCCCGCCCCTCCCCCCGCACACACACCTCCCGTCCACGGGCGGGGGCGGGCAGAGGGGGCCGGAGGAAAAAACGAGGCGGCGGTGGGAAGTCGGTCACGGGGCCGTGGGGGAGTGACCGGCGGCACCTGCCAGCGCGGAGAGAAGCGCGTCCGTGTCTGCCCCGCGTGCAGCGATGCGTGTAAACATAAACGTATTTATAAATACACCCTTTGCATTATTTTGCAAAACTCGCCTTGCAACAAATTGCTCAAAAATAATTCCCGAGGTCACACCCCCTTTCCCTCCCCTCCCCTCCCCCCCCACACTAATCTAACACCGACGCGAAACCACCACCCCTCCACGCGTGCCGCAGAGCTAGAGCCAGAGCCGAGCCGGCGAGCCGCCGGGGAGCGGAGGTGGGGGGCCCCGCGCTGTCCCGCGGCGGCCGCCCCTCGCCGGGACCCGGCGCAGGGGGCGTTGCGGAGCATCGCTTTTTAACCTCGTTTTCCGCCTGCGGTCATAAATATTGAATTAAAAAAAAAAAAAAAAAAAAAAAAAACAGCGCGGCTGTGACAGGGGTTGAGAAACACTCCCCAAGACCCCCTAGCATCAGAAGAAAAAGAAAAAAAAAAAAGGAAAAAAGAGAAGACAACACGTGAAAATCAGTTAAAAAATGCTTTTTAAAACAGTTCAGGTTGGGAACACCTGAAATTTCAGAGAGTGGCCTAAAACCGAGTGACATATTTTTGCAAGAAAATCTGCGGTTGGATCCTGAAGCAGGGATTCCAGCTGCTTTGAGAACAAGCTTTGAGTATTAAGGTCCCACACTGGTCTCAAACTATTACACTGCTGTGAAGTGCTGAGCGAAATAGTGAGCTCCTAATACCTCACTCACTAGGTAACTGGCTTTGCTGAGAGTATTTACAAAGATGCAACCCAAACTATTGCTTAGCTTGCAGAATTAGGATATTGTGTCCTCTTTCAGCTTTTCTACGTATTGGATAAAATATTCCTTTCTCTTGCAATAGCAACATCCTGTGTCGTGAGTGGTATTTCACCCCTCTACACTACCTGAATAGTAAACCTTCCAGCATTTTTTCCCCCTCCAAAGCTAATATCCTTCATTATATGTTACTTCATATACCACCCATCTCTACAGAAATCAAGACTCAGAGTGGTTTGGAGCCATAGGTACTACTGAGTTAATTTACACTACTGGCATTTATGTGTTCAATTCTCAAAGACTGAGGCCAAAAGAAGCTGTTACAAATCATGCTGCTCCTCTTTTTAGCAGGGGTGTCTAAAATGATTTCAATGACCAGCTACCACATTTTATGTGGGTATATGAACTTGATTAAACTGCAAGGCAATTAAAATATTCTCACGCATCTGAAGACGGGTTAAAGCAAAACTAATAAAAAAACTAAACCAATATACACAAGTAAAACCAACAAACCAATATACAGAGACATGGAAAACACTGCTTAGAGAAAAATTTTTCACTCTGCTGTATTACAGTGTGCAAGGCCTTGACCACCATGAATAAAAGTTATCTCAATGTAAGTTAATTTTGACCTTAATGAAAACAGTCTTTTCATTTAATCATAGTTCAAAAAGTGTGCTTGGGCTGGATAGAGGAATATAATTTCCCAAATGAAAAATTCCAAAATTTACAAAAGCACCACTTAAAACTGTTTAATAAAGCAATTTTAAGAATATGAAGTGAAACTTTGTAAAAGCATTTTATTACCATTTCTTGGCTGTTTCCCCAAAGTTAATTGCTTCCACCCCTAATCCTCCAAAGCTAGATTGAAACTGCATTAAAGCTCCCCAGATATAAAGCATGGGTGTAAAGTATTCAGCTTCCAATGGAAAGGCAGTTTTAAGGGCATTGGCAAGATTTCTCCACGTTTTACAACTAAAGAGAATAGAAGCTTCATCCTATTTCCTGCAGGCTTTTTGAGTCGGGAGACGAGGAAAGGGACGCGAGGTGGCAGCGCTGAGCCTCCTCTGCTGGACGTGGGAAAAACGTGGCGCTAACAAACCCGGGATTTTATTTTTCCATGCTTCTGCTCAGCAGCAGCCAGCTGTACGTTTCTAACCGAAAGCCAGCGGGTTTCCACACAAGAGCTCTCAGAGCGGCGGGACCCGCACTTTCACCTGCACACTGCTTAACCGCCTGGCAGCTCACCAAACGCCGCGTGAAACTGCCAGGGGGAACCGAGGCCACCGCTAACAGTAACGCAACCGGGGTTCGCAGAGCCGCGAGCTGGAGCCGGCGGGCTGCCTTGCCGGCAGAGCAAGCAGAGTCTTTCCAAGACATTGGCAGGGACAAGGAGGAGTCTGGATGAGTTTTCCGCGGTCCGGGGAACTGCAAGAGCTGGTTCAAGTTTTTTTTTTTTTGTTTGTTTGTTTTTTTTTTTTTTTGTTTTTTTTTTTTTGTTTTGTTTTTTGTTTTTTTTTTTGGTGTGTGTGTGAGACCAGGTCTGTAGTCTCCATCAGTTAAAATGTCTAAAGATCACTCTGTTTTAGCAGTGCAGAAGATTTCTCCTCCTCCTTAAGGAGAGCATTATCGGTGGCCAGGCTTATTTCACTGCAACCGCTGCAGCCCACCCCCTCCCACCCTCCGGCCCTGTCGGCTGTGCGCACCGATTTGGGACCGACCCACCCGGGCTCTGCGGGGACGAGCCTCCCCCAAGGCCACCGCGCTGCTCCACCAGCAGCCCTCTCCCTCGGGGCGCAACGCCGAAACGGCAAACGCGCCGGGCGCTGCGCGGGCGCGGAGCCGCAGCAGAGGCCCCAGGTGGGTAGCGCGGCTCCTGCCCCCCGCGACTTGGAGGGGGAGCGCGCTGCGCGGCCGCGCACCGCCCGCGGAGCCGGGGGTGGATGTAGCGCAGCCCCGACGGGGCGGGCGCAGCGCGCCGGGGGCGGCGCCCGCGCGGCGCGGAGGAAGGGAGGGAGGGAGGCTGCAGCCCCGCCGTGCGGCGCTCGGAAAAAAAGAATGAATATATATATATATATATATATATATGTGTGTGTGTGTGTATATGTATGTGTGTATATATATATGTATGTATATATGTGTGTGTGTGTGTGTGTGTATATGTGTATATGTGTGTGTGTGTGTGTGTGTGTATGTACGTATATATATATTCCTTAAAATGCCTTTATTGTTTCTGAGTGTATTTCTGCCTGCCACTGCGATTCACCTCTATCACACAGATTTTGCCGTAACAGTCTAGGCTGGATTTTAAATGTGTGCATCCTTCTGTTTTTCAGCCTCCTTGAACTGTAAATGAACTACAAAGCGCAGAAACCAGTTTTTGACCAAAGCTGCTGTGTTAAAAAACACTTTTCCCACCATCTTGCCCATTTGGATACAAAGAAAACACAGTTTGTAAGATACTTATGATTAAGCGGACCCCCCCCAACACACAGCATTTAAAATAGCATGCTCATAGGGTACATTCATGATTAAAGAAGAGCAAGCTTAAGGATCAGAGGTGTAAACTGAGCCATTGAAGTGGAGCCCTTCATATTCACCCTGTCTGCAAAAAGAAAATTCCACTGTAGACTTGCATCACCCCAATTCACAAAGCACCTTTATTCAAAATGATTCATAAACACTTTGAACTCTCTCTGATTTCTTTGTTAAGAAGAACTTTTATTGCTGGAAAGTGTTCTATACCAGACATTATTTACCTATGCTTAAGGGTGAAAATCTTTGGCCTAAATTGGTACACTACAGCTTGTTTCAAAGATGTATGCTCACTAACATTTTACTTAAATACAAACTTTCATATAGATACCCAGTACTTGCTATGAGAATGATGAGATGTTTCTAGATTGGTTAATGCAATAAGTAGGTAAGAAGCCATTTACATATACGTATTTATATTAATTGAGATATTAATCACTTATATGGAAATGTTTGGTTTGAGAAGGCTGAAACACCTCTCTCAAGATTTATAGTAAGAAAATACGATAATTCCTTCTATCATTTATCCACTTTGACTTTCTAAGTTTAAACTTGTTCTCTAAGAATAACATGAGTCCAAAAGACCTGTTGAAAAAGAAAAACTTGGAAGATGTATTGTATTTACAGACAGGAGAATCACAACACCTTTCCAAACATTTAAGATGTAAATATTTTTTAAAAATAGCTTCATAGAAGAAAAGGCTCCGCTTAATTTTTAAAGCCCTTTTGGCAGATTTTTTTTTCTTTTTCTGTGAAGCAGAAAGCACCATAACCGTAAGACTGAAGAAGAATCACTGGCCTGCTGCATATGTATTAGCAGATTGCATATTCATGAGGTGAGGCTGCTGTTAAGGCTATGCCATGAAGAGGTAGATGAGAGCCAGCAGAGGGTAACAGCAGCTGATCGCTGCTTGCTGCCAGCCTGCTGAGAGAGGGGTGACTTTCTCCCTCCAGTGAGCTTAGGGGAGACGTGCTGGGCTGCTCTGAGCTGCTGGGCTTTTTGAACACACTGCCCTGGTCTATCCCTTCTGCCCGCTCCTCTCCACTGCGCACCCTCTCCTCCCCCATCTTCTCCTACACGCCCGTCACTCTCCTTCTCTTAACACTCAGTTCATGTTTTCCTGTTGTCTCGACAGGCGAGCGAGCAGCCGCAAGAAGACAGTTCAGAAGCAGCCCATATAGTAGCAAGAATGAAGTAATATTTCTGCCCACTTCCACAAATATAATGATGTCACCCAGGCTCGAGCATCGTTGATAAGATGGAGCTACAAATGCACTGTGCATTGAATCAAAAAAAAAAAAAAAATTTTAAAGATGATTTAGTGAGGTGTTGGTGGCCATTTAGTTCAATATAGGAACTGGTTCTTATGTTAAACAAAAGATTGCTTATACTTAGTATTTCTGGAAAGGAAGCCTACAGTAGCTGCTGTGCACATAGAAAAAAAGCTTTTTTTCTAAAATTTAATCATCTTAGTATTTCTTGATCTGTTTCTTGCACAACCATTTCTTGTGTGATATATTCAGGGTAACTACACTAAAAAAAAAATCTTGCATAGGATTTAGCTGTGATGATTTTCCTCCTCTGGTAAATGCTTCAGGTTATTCATGGATGACGATTCACAGGATCCAACCCTGTGCAAACAAAATTCCTTCGCCAACCTCCAGACAGCTTGGGGTGTCCATGTACTCTAAGGCAGGATGGACAGAGGCATAGACACCTTGGAATATACATCTGGCTTTTGACTCACCAGAAAAGTGCCACCAAGCCGGAGGTGGCGTTACCACATCGGCTTGCTGGAGGCATTCCCCAGTGCCTCCAGCAGAAGATCCTGTTGCTGAAGAAACACCGTTTTGTGTTCAAAACAAAATGGTACAGTTAGTAACTGTGATTATGTTAAATGTCTTGAACTCTAGTAGCTCCTGAAGCACGGAAATAGCTCTGAATAAAAATAGCCATGTTGTGGCATTAAGATATGTCTTAGGATTGGCCTATCATTTTCTGACATATCTACTTTCTGTAACCTTTAGTAGCAGTGTCATAAAATTACTTCTTTGGTCAGAAATTCAAGCTCCATTATTCGGCTCTATAGTCTTCAGAAGTAATGGTTTAATTTTCATGAAAAGAGTTTTTCTTCCCTTAATTGTTCTGATTTGGTGCTTCTGACGCAGTTAAAAAGAGCAACAGCAGGTTGTGGTGGGAAGAGACAAAATACATTGTTGTCTAAAATGAATGGGAGAAAAAAGTAATTTTCTTATCATTTTTTCTCCCTTTGTGCTCAGAGCAAATACAATGGTCTAGCTTTCTGGATGGTTTCTTTCCATATAATTGCTCTTAATGATGGTGGTGGTGCTACAATTAGTAAGTAGATTTTTTTTGTATCTTTTCTGAATAGATTGTTTAAATGATACCATTCTGTACGTGCCAGGGTTTATTAATTCTATTATCTTTGTCATGTACCTTGCTTATGCTACTTCTGCAGAATACTCTGCTACTTATGCACAATGTCTGGTTTAATATTAAATATGAATATTTTTTTTCAAAAAAAATTGCTAAAGATTTTTCTCATAGAATGATGGGGTTTTTGAACAGAATATTGAAAAAAATGGTAGTGTTCTACCCTACCCTTTCCATATAATACTGATCTAGCTTTCACATTCAAGAACTGTATACATGATTAATCTTAATGTGCAGGTGTGCTTAAGTGAGGCAGGATGTCTGAATTTGCATTGCCTTATAGACTCTATATTTAAGTTTGATTAATTGCTATCAGAAATAACAAATTATTTGAATGGAACAGCAGGAAGCTAGAATACTGTACATTGTTCACTATTACAAAAATCAGGCATTTTTCATGCATTATTGCAAAATCCAGAACCTCAGTTCACCAATATTTATGTATTTCCTTTTACCAATAGGAGTAGCCTGGTGTCTTAACTAGATATCAGCAATGAATTAAAAACAGTGACCAGTTGATTCTGCTTTATAAAATTATTGATTTAGGCAATAGGATGCTGCTGTATAGTACATATTGTGGATTATGAAAATAGTAGTTGTAAAATGTGAAAAGTGTTGTGTTCCTGATAATCAAAGCACCTGCATTATCTTTTAAACTACTACAACTACTAAACCACTATTTAATTTGGTTTATCTGGTCTGCCTTTGAAATTTAAGGTACACACTCTGTTGCTATAGCAGAGAATATTCCTCTACTCAGGAAAGACCATGCATATACAGTTAGCCTGTTCTTGTTCCACTTCCATTCAAAAGGGCGGTGGGGGGGTGGAGAAAAAAAGATTTTAATGCCTGGCTGTGGGACAGTTTCAGTAATAGTCTTCCCAGACCTGTGAAGGAGTTATGCAATTAGGTACCAAACAAGATGCTCTAAAACAGCTTTACAACCAAAGAGTCACCCAGATAAAACAAAAAGTTTGCATTTGGATCAACTTTGCTCAGATTTTGTTGCACCTGTTTCCACCAAGAGACTGAGACTTCTTCACACGCTCATCCTGGGAAATTGGTCTCTTTGGAGACTGCTAAGGGGAGCGGTGGAAGGTAGCAGTGCCAGTGGGTGGGTGTTGCTGTAACATACCCACGCTCCGTCTGTTTTTCACCTTGGGGCTGCAAAATATATAAAGGGCTGCTGCTCACATGCGCCCCGACGCAGGGGTTTGGAGGCACTCGGTCTCTTCTAAATGCAGATCTTAGGGTTTTCCTCAAACTCTTATTTTCTATGCTTCTTTATCCAAAGCTGAATACAGAGAGGCAGTACAGGAGGCAGAGCTCTGCACCTCTCCTGCCCAGCTTCGGTTGCTGCTGCCCTTCTGCCACCATCGCCTCTGTGTGTAGATCACTATTTGTGCAGCCGCATAGTAGACTGTGCTGGGGAAATGATCACCGAATGGACACCAGACAGGCAAACAACTTTTTTCTTTAACCCCAGTGAGTTTCCCAGTTCTCTTTGCTACATGGTTATGCAAGGTGGGGAAAGACAAGAGGGAGGAAGGGGGACAGGAGACACGGGGTGCCGCTGCTCCATGCTTTGCCAGTGATGCCAAGAGGCAGGCTCCAGCAAGCGGGCCAAGTACGGTGTGAGCTGTCTGCTGGGGACGCAGAGCATCTCCTCACACCTTGCCCACACCTGTTGGGGGAGTGACGTGGTTCCCAGGGCACACATTTTGTATGAAGTGGAAGTAAGTGAGATACAACACTGAACGGAGCTTTTAAATCTCATGCGTCTTGTGACCTACCCTTGGAGTGGAAGACATGCTCATCCTTGGTTTGTATGACTTTGCCAGGAAACAGCTCTGAGGTGCCACAGCATATCACTAATACAAGTACAAGCATATAACACAAACACCGCACTGCAAAATTTTCTGTATGATTTCCCCCTCCCTGTATTTATACAAGGAAAAAAAAGATTTTCCTTAGCAACACAAGTGATGAGACCACTAGGGAAAGTAACAATATTTAGATTATAGACTTAAAAGATGGAAAAAATGTCAAATTCCCATATAAATAGATGGAAGAGACACTTGCTTTATGGCATAGATCCACATTGCAGATGGTGGCATAGTGTAGAAGCACCTGAGCTGGCTGCAAATGAGCTAGCTAAGGTACCAGGAGCAATAGCAGGTGTCACAGTTTTAGTCCTTGATTTGTGGGTCCCATGGGCTCTGACTCCAGGGTGGTTCCGGTTCTCCGAGGTATTTCTGTAGCAGCTGGAATTGGATTGCAGTGTGGGTATGTGCTGTCCTACTCCTGACCTTGCAGCTTGCCTCTCAGTTATGGGGCCTTCTGCTTGCAGCTTCCCCTCTTCGGATGAGCTCTCAGCAGGGCAGGCAGCAGGAGATGCTCGGCTGCTTTGCATAGCTTCACCGGCCCAGAACTTTTCATGTCTTGAATTTTCTGCTTTCCTGCTTGCAATCTCTGTGCTGCTCTAATGTAACTTCTGTGCTAATTTCTTTTTAATCAGACAAAGGAAATAGAAATAAAATTTACTCAGCATGTAATTTGCTTTCTGTCCAATCTTGCAAAAATTTACCTGAGGGAAGTTCATTGATTTCATCTGCAGAATCACATGTAGCAAATGAATGGGTAAATTGCCCACCTACTCAAGAAGATAAAAATCATCCACCATTTAAATTTGTCAAGCAATCTATTCTTCTTATTTTTTTTTTCAATTTTATTATCCCCAAAATAAAACACCATATTTATTGCTGTAAATGGAAAAGGCTGTGCTGTTCATATGCAGATATATTTTGTAAACTCTTACACTTCATACGTATGTTCAGTAACTGATTTTTCTAAATGTGTCCTGCTGTACATCCTGAGGTTGATGGTAGAATGACAAGAGATTAATGCTGCCTCTTGGAAAAAAAAACAACATATGTAATGCCAAAAGTATTGTAAATTAGGGGAGCAGATCTGATGTCTAATTACTGTTTGGATTGTTCACAAATTTCAATAGCCCTGACAGGATTTATGACATCTAACTATCACCCAGACACAGTGAGTGTTCAACTCAGACATTTGTTTAAATTTACAAATCTTTTTTGCCTGTAATTGTTCTTGTTTTGGAACACAGGGCAATAACACTATGCTAAGGATATATTGACATCAGTAGTGAAATTCACTGTTTAATGAGAACTGTAAAATTGGATGCATATTTAAACTGTGGCTGCATGCAAAATGCAAATACTTAAATAAGAGACTTGCACAACCGAATGCTGTTGTCATTTTGTAACAATGATGGATACACAGCTGCATTTTCAGCAAGATGGTACAGCAATTTTTCAAATTTATTTAATATAGTACTGTATGGTATCTAGTTGAAACGAAAAAAAATCCAATGACTATATTCAGAAAGTTTCTTATTTACCATTCTGTTTTTCAATGGTTCAAATCCACCTGAGAGCAGTGCAGCAAGGTTACAGATTTGGAAAGTCTGCCTAGTTCTGGTGACCCTTCAGCTGGCTCTCAGGCAAGAGGGCTGAGTTACATCTTTCCACAATAAAGAAAGATCAGCTTTTTCCATCTGCAGCGAGGGTACCTAGGCTGTGGCGAGCAAGCAAAAGCAGTGCATCACCCTTCACTTATTCCCTCCAGTGGAGGTCACCCCCTTCATGGACCTGTCACTGGGAACACTGTCCCAACCCTCCCCGGGTTCACCTGGCTCTTTTGACCGAGGTGTCACCTCTGCAAGAGGGAGACTTTGGTGGAGGAAGCTTCTGCTGCTTTTGGGGGGTATTTGCTCCCTGCTCTCTCCCAAACCCTTGCAAGGCAGTAAGTGGAAAGCCCTTGTGGAGGCACTGCTGAAGTTTTGCACACGTTGGCCTGGGCCTGCATTGGACCGTGCTGCTCTTCAGGGTGACCCTCCATCTCCGACGTTTTTTGACAACGCGGCAGCCGCTCGCAGGTAGCCCAGGCAGCGTGCGAACAGGCAGCAGGCAACATGTCGCTTGTGGTTTTGAAGAGTTGCCTGGTTCTGTGGTGTCTCCAGTCTAAAAATAAAGGGAACCGTTCCTCCAAAACTGTTCACGACTCCCTCGAGGGAAAAAAAAAGTGACCACTGTAGCTGTTGATATGTCAACTTATATTTCTATTGCATTTTTACTTCAAATGGTAGAAAGGCTGGCAAGGGCTTCACAGTCCTGAAGGCAATTCCGTTATGAGGTGCTTACTGCCTCTCTCTTCATCTGAAACGAACACGTCCAGATGAGTTGTTCAGTCTGTACTGGTGAGATACAGTCGTGTTTATTCAACATAGTCCTTCCCTCTTGTAAAGCAGGAAAATACCAGGGCAAACTTTGTGCAAACTAGAAAAAAAAAAAAAACAAATCAGCTTCATGTAAGTTTTTCTTTATTATTTCCTCTATTATTTACTAAAGTAAAAAAAGAACAGTTACTCCGCATTTATCACAGTGTCTAGAATAAAGCGTGTGATTCTTATGTTAAGTAGCAATCTACAGATGGCCAGGTGCAATCAACATATCTAATCTTATCATGCATTTGTTTTATTCGCAGCTGCAACAGTTGGTGTCAGTTAATAGATTACTAACCATGAAGTATATTTATTTCCTTTTATCCTGCTTCAAGGCTACAGAAGTAATTTGTAAACTGTCCTAGCTGTTGAAATTACATTTAATTTTTATGTGTGGCTTTTTCGTGATTAATTTGTACCACTGAGGAAGAAAATGAGAAGACTGAGAATCATTTTTGTAAATGTTTTCCATTTGATCTATTTTTTTTCTCCCTATGATTTGGAATCCTCACAATGATGTATTTGCTCTCTGGGTTTCTAATATTCTGAAGTAAAACACGAGTTAGTTGTCAAGTGTATTTTTTTTCTTTAAGTATGATCTATTATTGATGAGGGCTTAGTTTTGCCTATTCAGTATTCATCAAGTCACATAGTGGATTTGCTATCAATAGTTCCAAATAATCAATCACAGTATGTAGAAACTGAACTTTAAATAGTAGTGTTAAAAAATGATCATTAAATTCTGTTCTTAGCTTTATGGCTCACACTGTAGACTGTGGGATGTATACATATATATATAGCAGCAAACTAACAAAATAACTTCTGAAGGTCTCCAGTATTCCCCTGGAAAAAAATTTAACAGTCCATTTAAAATAAATGTATTTTCCATGGAGTGGAAATGGAGTGATAGTCCCAGTTGTGTCATTTTTTTGCTTTCACGTAATAAGGCCACTTTACGGTTAGCTAAAGGGTACTGCAGTTATGATCCCTATATAACTTATGTGCTTATGCATTTTATGTAATTTGATTATTTGTAATCTCTAAATCTGCTCTTTCTAACCAAAACAGTTTTAATAATAAAGAATGCAGCAATTATCACAGGTTAATGTGTTTTTAAGCAAATTATAAACAAGTTCTCAGAAATAATTAAGCTGCCTGTATAAGTGATTGACAAAAAGAGAAATAAAGAGAAAAGAATCTCATAGGCTCTGATGCTGATTATGGTCTTAAAAGTGCAAGACCTGCTGTGTCTTATCATTGACATGGAGCAGAATATAGGTCTAATAATTCCCAACTGTTAAATGTATGAATTTAATGGAGCAGAGCAAATATTGCGGGCAATGATTTGCCTGTTCAGATTAGCATTTTTCTCTGCACACATTATTTTCAATAGATTGGAATTCCCTCTGACTTCTTATTCCAAATTACATTCTCACTTTTTAAAGCATTTTTGTTGATCTCTGATATTAATCCTAACATTATGTTTGCATTGCTGCAGAAAACATTTATAAATAAGATCTTTGTTTGAAAAGCCTATTTGTAGTTGTTCTTCGATTGAGAATCTAAACTGAAGGCTTTCAAACATTTTGTAATTTAATATAAATAATGACTGGAGGCATGCCAACATTTTGCCCAGGGGCATAATCCTTCTCTCTGATCTGGCCTGCCTTTGAAGGCTCTGGTGCTTATGCTTCCTCTTATTCTTCATCATATATATTATAGTAGGTGGGAAGACTCTTCTCCAGGGCCTCACACTCATTGATGGACATGAAATCCACCAATCTTTTCAGCCAGGATCTTTCTGCACCAGTCTGTCACTGAGGCTGGAGACAGGATTATCTGGATTGATTAACACATTGCAAAATGTATGCACATCTAATGAGGCAGGTAAGACAATAATAGTCATTTTTAAGCTTCCAGCTGAAGGAGCTGGAGGTGAAGATACTGCTTTGTCTGCAGTACAGGTTTGCCTGCTAAATCTGAACTTTACTTTCAGAGGTTGATTATCTGAATAGTTTGCTACTTAGGTTTGGTTAAACATGTTAATTCCAGTTTAATGCATAAGACACTAACGCATGTATATGCGTGCCTACCTGCCGTAATATTTTATTCTTCACACTGAGTGCGTTCACTCTTCATCTGCATTGCAAGGTGGGGCTAGGGGTGCATTTGAACTACTGTTGCTAGCTTGGGTCTTGATTCCTAAGTACTCTTGCAGTCTGCACAGGGTTCAGCGCAAGCCACAGCGGCCAAGCCAAAACCCTTGAGCTGTTAGGCTGAGTCTGTTACATTGGTACCGTTACTGACACCAGAGCTAGCTAGATGATAGATAGCCTGTGTCCGCAGAGATGATAACCACATCCATAGCTTCAGTACAGCAAACTCTCGCCTGTACCTCTGCTGTGCTCTGAGAACGATGCAGTCAGCACACCCTTACTGACCTCTGTGGTGTCTGCTGCGTTAACATGGCAGAACCAGGCGTGCTGTTTGCGAGGCAACTAACCTTAAATCCGGACGCATCAGCAAACCCACCCATTGCCCCCAGCTGCCCACGGGTGGCGGTGGTGCCAGCATCGGAGCGCCGGGGCTGGCGTTGCTCTCCTGCCGGGCGGCGGGCGGACAGGCTGGAGAAGTGCCAGTAGCTCTGCTCCTTGTGAATGGCCGTCTGGCTCGTGGAGTTTTAAAGTTTTTTTTCCGATGACCTGTAGAATAACAAACAGAAACATTTTTGAAAACCTTTAAACCGCAACACGTTACTGCCAATAATGATTTTTTAAAGGGGCTAATTTTTTTCATTATGTGCATGGCCACAGTAACCTACGGAGGCCCCGCTGATCATTGTGGATGGTACTGGCTACTGTCTGAACTGAGTGCTTTTTGTAACTTTTAGCCTGGTTTTAAGAACCTGAAGTTTTATCCATAAAAAAGAAAAAAAATCCCAGCAACATCCAAACAGGTTATATCCTCAGAATTTAAAAAGAAGCTCTAAAAGGCTGAGTAAAAGAGTCAGAAACCTTTTTTCAGTGAAGCTCGCTTTTGTCAGCAGTGAGGACTGAAAAATACCTTTTTCTATCTCCTGTGCTATCTTTGCTGCCTGTTGATGTGACTTCAGTGTTGATACTGCTAACACTTTTACTGCTGATCAAAGCAGGGAAGAAGGAAGCATAGGAGCAGCATCCTATTTTGGGGCCATGGCAGGAGGATGTTTAGGAGATGCTGCCAGTCCCTGCCCAGGTGACTCTGTGAAGCTGTACACCCGAAGAGGAAAGGCAGGTCACCAGAGGTTCATTAACCAAAGGGAAACCAACCACAAGAGTAAAGGAGACCTGTCACTCCCAGCCAGTCAGTTCCCCACAGAAGAGCTAGTTCTCTAGTGGCGACAGGATGAGATTTTTAGGGTCTCCTGATTCTCATGACTTCTGCCTGCTGACTCAGGCACGCATCCCAGCATCTTTCACACTCAGTTCATAGTTCCACTTTTTCCTTTTTCCCCCAGAACATGGAGAGCAGGAACCTTTTGGTTGTTTGCTAGGCAAATGCTGAGACACAGATGCTCTCACAGGTCTCTGGGCATAGGATCCTATGCACATGCTTATTATTTCTTTACTTTTGATTGCAGGGCCTGAGGATTTAGTCACAAAAAATCTACTGAAAAAAGATTTAGCCCTAGGAACAACAGAAATGATAAACTTTTCTTCAGAAATACAGCTAAGGGAAGATTGGAAATGGGTGTAGCTTTGGAGAGGAGTGCTGCTCTGCTCCTCCCCATGTGGGTTCTGCAGGCAATACAAACGCTTAGGTACTAAATTAGACAGCATCCACTTCATGCCTACATGTTCTTTCACTAATTGAATTTGGGCAAGTTTCTGATGTGAGCCAATACTTTATAAGACTACAGAATCTGAGGTATTCTCTAGGGAGTGTTTTGTTTTGCTTTTGCCTTCTGTAGTACAGAGCAAGGTCTGATGTCTAGTATCATCTGGTCAATCCACGTAACCGGCACTGTGCTCCACCGTAGCAGTGACCTTGAGCTCACCTGGCTCTTCCTGTGCTGTTCACATTTTGACTTCTGCTCCTTTACTACAGGAACCTGGGGGTGTTTTAGCCCTGGGACTTCATCAGTTCAGAAGTATCTTATTTCTTGCCCAGGAATTCTGGGACCTGGATTCAGTAATCTTCTCCAGTCACTTTGCAGCCTTTCTGTAAATTCTTCAGTTTCAAACTTTAAATGGAATCAGACTTTTTTTTTTTTTTTTTTTTTTTTTTTTTTAATATGGCTAATTGCACCATTATTTTTGGCCATTCAGGCATCCTCGTAAGAACTGTCCCCTTACAGGAATGAACTTCTGGTATGCTGAAGGAACAGCTGTTATCACTGGTATTTTTGGTTCTGTTCATGATAGCAAAAAGTTTTCCAAACTAAATTAGATCAGAACATTAAAAGGAAATTACTTCAAACCACATCAGTTCAGACAGTATCATATTCAGATGGAAATAAATGGTATATGGGATAAATGCACTCTTAGTTTACAGATGTATTGTGGCTGACTAACTCAACAGCTGTATTAGATAAGATAAATGATTCTCTAGAAAAGAGAAGTATTGAGATACAGTTAAGTATTTGTTATGGTGCTGCGTGGGAAATTATTAATTACACTGGAGAAGATAGGAATTGGCATAATGCTTGTGAGGTTAGGGAGGGACGGGATCAGAGAGATCAGCTATGGGCAGTGCTGGAAAGGGAAGGTTTGGGCTGGAGGGAAGCACGAACCGAAGTTGTGCAAGGATTGGTCTTGATGTTTTTATTTAGTACTTTCATTAATGACTTGGAAGAGCATTGAAGAAACCTGTTGATAACACAACACTGCTGAGGCAGTGCTAATGCAGAAGAGGCCTGGGATTACACCCAGGAAGAACTGGATTGCTTGTGAATGGAGCAGGGAAATGGGATAAGGAAGCAGAGAGTGCAAGTCCACGCTTTCACAGGCTACAGTAATCATTTTACTGTGGGACAAGGGCTCCTTGGTTAGAAATGGCAAAGACAGAGCAAACAGTCTAGATATAGAAGTCTGTCACAGGAAGATGATAAGCCACCAAGGTGATGCAGCAAGAGCACATCATAAATTTCATAATTTCATAAAGTTATAATGATTCCAAGCTCAATTTAGATTTTTTTTTTCATTAAAGGTTGTGAAATCTATTGATACCCTTACACAAGGCCCTGTTAGGATACTAGTGGCCTGGGATACTGGTCATTCATTTGCAGGGAAGATGAATTCAAACTAGCATGGGCGTTACTCTCCAAGGGAGCGGAGAGACCTAATGAATGTAAAGAGGCTGAAAAATATTGGCTTCCTAAATGTTGAGAGGTTGTTTGATTTCTGCCTAATTACGAAAAAATGGCAAATAGGGAAAACCGCTTTAAAATAGTTAAGCTAAGGAACAGGTTTATCATGAGAATACATGGATATAAAATAGCCATGAGCAAAATCAGAAGTCAGTATTAAATCTAAAGTTCTATACTGTGAAACTATGTGGAGAAAGCAAGATTATTTAAAATAAAATTTAAAATGTCTTCCTAGCAGTCTTTAGATTATATTAGTAAGGCATTTCGTATATTTTAGCATTAATAACTCCATTAACATTTAACTCCATAAAACACTTTTTGGCTGTATTCACCTAAAATACATATTTTTATTACATAAGAAAAAAAGATTTTCTCTTTTCAGACAGCAAGCCTCTACACTTGGCTTTGCAGCAGCCTTTGACAGTCAGAAAGTGCAAGTACAGCGAAAAGCTGTAGCCCTGGGCTGGAGCGTGCGTCCTAGGCAAGTCGTGTGCGTTGTCCAGCTGCATACCACAAGCTGCAAGGGGATGAAACACTATCAGTCACTCTGGAGGTGGAACAAGCAAAGGCTAGTTGGCAGATCCTAATCTTCCAAAACGTTGACAGACAGGCCTTAAACCCTCACCATATATAAACTTGAATATTTCATAAATTCATAACTCAGTCACATTATGGCAAATTTTCATAAAGATGCCAAACAGCACTTCTTTGGGTTATCAGATTTCCAGCCTCTGCTTCAACAAAGCAGTTTCCCAGAAGAACTATAAGATATGGTTGTGGTGTTAATGCAGACAAGACATGGTTTTCCTTGGTCATAATATCAAAATAGGTTTAGCCAAAACTTTTCAATAAAATCCAAGCCTTAGCAAGATGTGCACCATGGAAAATTTCATGCTACACAGTGTTAAGTTTTTGCAAAATTAAAATTAACCAAAGCAGTATCTCACAGTAGGAAAAGATTTGTTCATTCGTAAGTATCGGTATCACTTATTTTTTATGCGGATTAAGATTAATTTCATAACACAGTAAATATATATTATTTTGTTTATACTTTCATTGATGCATATTAAATTACATTATATTGCAAATCTCGAGTTTTGATCTACAAATATGACACATTCATTTTCTTAGGCTTATTATTAATTAAATAATAACCCTACAGCAAACTCACTGACTAAGCTGCTGAGGCCCATAGTGCTAGAAAGATCAAACTGGGAAAAACAAAAGTCCACTCAATTTTAAAATGCTCCAACTTTTACGAGAATTCTGTACACAGCAACCCCTGCACCTCAGAGGATATTTGATTTATACACATTCTACACAGGACTGGGGCCTCAACTGTAGCTGTACTGTTTCTGACATTATGAAATTAATCCATTGATAGTAGAAAAAAGATCATGTGGCTTATGAATAATGAGATGGAGAAAAGGGAATGAGCTCTCTAGAAAATGGTTAACATAAATCAGAAAAATTTCAGTTCAGAATGTTTTAACACATATCATTTTAAGTATGTGTTTGAAATGAAACGCAAATATAAAGAAGAACATACTTCTCTTGATTTTTACAAAATTCTTAAATTGGAGCTTCTGTTAGTTCTGAGGCAATTTAATTCAGTTCTTAAACTATTCCAGAAAGAAAAAGGGGATACACTCGAAATGAATGTTAACTGCATTTAAGAGCTCAACCAGAAGAACTAGTTGGGCTTCATTTACTGATTTTTTTTTAATCATTCGTTGTATTATTGCTTAGCGTAACAGCACCTTAATAGTTTCACGTAAGATCAGAGACACCCTGTATTTTATGTGATGTTAAAGACACACAGAAACACTGTTCCCATCCTCAGACTGTGGAGCAGAAATACTGCACATAAATGGTTGGTGGTTAAATCAAAGGAGAAAGACCACCACCACCATTCATTTTACATCTCAAAAGGGAATACTTTTATTTCCCTAAAAAAAAAGATCTGACATTTCTTTTCTTTTTCTTTTTCTTTTTTTTTTTTTTTTTTTGGATTAGCTACATTTTACCTAGATAGAAAGAGAAACAGTTAATTTGGAAGGGGCGTATAAAACTGCAGAAGCCATTAAACAGAACGATGCTGAAAGCTGAGAGCGACGGTGGCCATAAGCTATGTGTGACTGTGAAGCGCTTTGATGTAGCTTGTGAGAGAGCTACGGATTTAAACATACATCTGCTAACTGATGTGTGCTTGCTACTTGCTTCATTTACTTGCGATGGAGTTGCTCTGAGTGGGCGAGAGTCCATCCAGCACAGTTTTCCGCCTCCCAACAGCAGACAAAAAACAAAGCGTGAGAACCTGGGTAAGCCTGGAATGGCATTTCCGCACCTGCATTCGCCTAGTCCTAGCAGGCAACGGTTTGTCTGCCCTGCACGCAGGGTGGCATGTTTGCCTGCTTGCATTTGTGTCTTGGCATAAAAGGAAAACGTGTTTTTCTCTTCCCCCCAAAGCAAAGGTGGAAAGCTCCCGCACTGGCGGCTGGGGGTCATGGGGTGCGCGCTCCTTATCTGCGCGGCTGGCTCCAGCGCTCGGCGCGCTCCTGCCCGCGCTTGTTTGTGTTTGTGCACTGCTACCCATGAAATGTGGGTGATGGGCACGCCAAAAAAGCCATGTACGGATACGGAAAATGATCCCCTCGAACCTACTTTCTGGTACACTGATGCAAAAATAACTTCCCTTTAAGGATTTTAATAGTTTAGTTGTGTGTTTCTTCTAGGTTACTGTATCAAGGGATCTGAAAATAGCACAAAAAATCACAGTTACGTTTGAAGTTACATGGTTGTCTCAAGTGCAATTAGAATGCAATTTGCTAGGCACCCATTTGCTCTGCATACATGATAATTGCCATGTGCCTTTTAAGGAGTAATTGTGACCTGTAAAGGAAAATGCTTCCCCGAGCTGGCAAAACATTCAATTTTTGCACACTCTCTTTTCACATGGGTGCAAGACCTGCATGACTTCCCTTGAGTATTCAATGCATTAAAGATATCTTTCAGCTCTGCATGGCACTACACTGCAGTAAATATTTATATTGGCAATTGTTTGACCTCTGTTTAAAGTAGGTTGGTTGAGTGCTGTGAAAATGTTTATTCTTTTTATACTGAAGCTTTCGCACACCACCTTCCCATTCCTTCTCACCTTCTTTCATATTCCTAAGCATATGAAATTTAAAAATTAAATGAAAGTACTTACCTCCAGCAGATATATTGGGATAAGTTTTAATGACTTCATTCATTTTGAGTAATAGCACGTTATTCTATAGGTAACTTCATTACATTAGAAGAGTGAACTATGCTGCCTGTATGTAGTAGGAGTGGTATACACCATGAGTACTCTTATGGTTTAGTAAAACGAATTACAGCTCCGCGTGTAAAATGATTTCCATTAGGTGAGTGAAAGAACTAGTGATTTGGTAAATCTAGCTAAGCGACTGCATCGCCACAGTTTCACAGATCCCAGTAGACTAAACATGAAGCCCACCTTACACTGTGATTTATTGCTCTACTTATTCTAGAGTGTCAGAAGAATTGCAGAGCATCTAGAATTGCAGAAAAAAAGGTTGCTAAATCTCATTAAGAACACGTATTTTAGTGCCAGGAAAGCTAAGCTGCCATCGCTGGTAGAGGAAGCCCCCGGTGCGCAGCGGGGGCTCTGGCCGGCGTGCCGGCAGCCCGGCCTGGCCCGCGGGACGCTTCCCTTCCCCGCTTTGGTCTTTTCCTCCGAGGAGCTGTGGGTTGGCTCCTTGCTGCCTTGCAGCTAGATGCTGCTTTTGATCCCGCGCAAGGCAGGGTGCTCAGCCTCAAACGGTGCGTTGCGTGCAGGGAAGAGGAGGAGGAGGAGGTGGCAGACGCGGCTCTTCAAGCTGAGACTTGCCAGATCAGCGCACCTGGCTGGGTGGGACATGAAGCCGAGCTCTGGCCCCTCTAGCTAAGGAAGGTCAGACCCAGGCGCAGCCGTGCCTGGGAACTGGGAAGCGAAGCAGCCCAGCGCGGCCACTAGCACTGCTGTGGCAGGAAGAGAAAGGTAAGAAGTACGCAAGTTAGAAAGAGAGGGGAAATAAAGCAGATTTTTATTTAGCAACTTGATGTGAACAGGAAAAAAAAGAAATAACTACGCTAGTTGATGATTTAGTTACGTAACATTATCAGAGTATTTCTACAGAGATTTTTAAAAAAATTTTACGCAGAAGCCCAGTTGCTGTAGCTCTCGGGTAGAGCATTAAGCAGTACTGTACCCCGTAGCCCCTGGCTGTGGAAGCATCACTGATGAATGCTTACTTCAGGGAGCACTGTCATGGGAGCTCCAGCCAGGACAGCAGATCCCTAGTGACTCTCTCCTCAAAATACCTCAAGTTTACTGCCTGAGTAAGGTTAGAAAGGAGGTTCTTGTCTCCAGCTCTACTAGCATTTCAGCTTGCATGTAGAGGGTACTTTGGAAGGCAGTCTTTCAGTTGTCCCCAGTCACACTGCTTCTGTTCTCGTTGCAGAGCCCGTTGGAAGCACGCAGACCAGACCTCTTCTGCATTAAACCCAACCGGCAGATGTGCACCTAACGTCTATCCACTTCCAGGAGGCCAAACTAGCACTAGCACAGAGGAAAGCCCCAGAAACTCATGTAATGTCTATGCTGGGGCCTTGGCATCAAACTGGTTGCTCTGTGACTCAGCTGCATCACTTGCTTGACATAGTGTTCTTCCATCACAGCCTTTACAGCATATATAAAGAAAATATTCCAGAAATTTAACAAGTTCCATCTTGAAAGGTAATGGGGTTTTTAGGCCTAATTCTCTTGACTGCAAGATTCCTCCAGTCTCTCGCTGCTCTACTAAGAACACTACCACCATTTCAGGAGCCCACTTTCCAGGAGCGTATTTTGAAATTTATTGCAGAGTGTGTAGAAAATTAAGTTAATACCTCTGTTTCTTCCTGTTTTTAAGTGAGTGAAAATAGAAGTCTGGAATGACTCCGAAGAAAAACACTAGGAACAGCCATGAGTCCATGACTACCTAATAGAGGAGATTGTGGGGGAACTGGGCTGTTTTAAATCTGGAACTGATTGCATTCACTTTGGCACTATTTGAGATTTTAATTCCAATTTTTATTTTTAGCTGGATGTATTTTAATGGTTCAAATGAATAAATTGGACCTACATTATAACCGTAAGCAACACTCATAACTGAAACTGTATCTATTAAAAGCAAGACGTTTTTAAATAAAATTGTTATATATCAAACACACACAAAAATGTTCAGCCATGTAAACACTGAGTTTGAGGTTCTGGATATAAATGTGAATTTTTTATTAGAGGATTAGAGCCCTGCAAGTCTGGGGAGAATTGCAGGTTTCTGGGTGGGCTGTAGCAAACTGATGGCTTTTCATCTCCAGACAGCAGCATTTGCCCAATACATTCAGTGTTCTCACTCAGTTTTATCCTTTTATAGAGGTTCTCCTACTTTATGCCATATTTTGTGCTTTTTATTTCTCTCCAGGATTGTTTCCTCATTCATCCCTGGCACCACTGCAGTCTTTCTTAGCAAATAGAAATACCAACTGAAGCACAAACAAAAGCTGAAAAAAATGGCCCCAAATGGATAATCTCATAGATTATTCCATGATTAATTATCCCAGATTTATCAAATGCCACATCCAAATAAGGTCAAACATGTAATTGTAATGCTCCTCAGGACACAGAGTCACCCTTTTGCACAAGCCCTGATTTCTATTACAGAAAGTTTAAGCTGACTTTCATTAATAAAGGTAAAAAAATGTCAATGTTGATACATTCTGAGTTGTGCACTCAACATGTCAAGGAGATCATTAGTGACTGACATCAGTGACATGGCACGGACAAAAAGATGTCTCTTTTGTGCCTGTCCTTTACTGACATTCCTGTCGCTTTCTATTCACCAAACTCATGACATGCTCCTCTTGTGCTTTGGATCAAAAA
The DNA here is from genome assembly GCF_028389875.1 of Rhea pennata. Taxonomy (NCBI): domain Eukaryota; kingdom Metazoa; phylum Chordata; class Aves; order Rheiformes; family Rheidae; genus Rhea; species Rhea pennata. The sequence goes on from NC_084664.1 coordinate 91,802,613, forward strand.
TTTCCCTAGTACTGTTAGCAGTTTATGTATATAGTCATTTTGCTTTATTTTTCACAGTTTGTTCTGTTTATGTTTTAACTACTTGAATGGAAAAGTTTATTCATAGCATAATAATCAGCATGCACGCACACATACATGAATTTATATATATATAAAAAATATGTATTTATAACTGGATGAATATCATGTTTTCATTAATCTAAGAGCCCAGAGTCCCAGAGGGAGAGTCACAAATTCACATCATGTCCTCGATTTCACATCTAGGTCTCCACATCAGCTATAAATGTGTAAAACCACATACCACATGGAGGTAGTTCCTATTTGCTATATATCTGAGGTGGCACACAGCCCCCCCCTTTTCTTTCCTTTTTTTTTTTTTTTTTTTTTTTTCCTTTCTTTCTTTCACCATATGGCTGAAGTAACTTGCACACAAGCAATTTGTTCTGATTCAGCTGTTTCAGCAGGAAGGATTTGCAGAAGCGGGATTGGGAAATACACAGAATTCTCTTTCACTTCTGTGACAAGAGTTACATTTTTAATTAGCCCCTGTTAGTCTTCTAGGGACAGCGTGTAGAAGTTTAATTCTGTATCTCATGTTTGATTCCCACTTGATAATGCCATTTTTATGTGTATTTACAGACTAATTATGAGACTATTTTCACATTTTTAGAGAAGTCAGCCCTTCAGAAAATTCTATTGAATAATAGTTTTAGATTTTTTACTCCCACTAGACTTGACTTACACAAAGCTTATTGAAGATAAAGGGAGCAGGAGGTGGAGGTGAATATGCTACTTCATTGAAATCTTAAGAGAACCAGCTGTTGGGAAGATGTTATGTAATATGTGTATATTATTTTTAATACCTGAAGATCCAAGGTTTACACAACAGGAAAGAATAAAAAGGTAGCTAATAAGGGACAGGAAAAACCTGTAGACTAATGTATTCCCTGTTACTTGGTTACGGATTATCAGTAAGATAAAAGCAATTGTATTCATTTAAAATCTGAGAAATAAAACGAAAATTTTAAAAGGTCCATTTTAAATAAATATTACTAGAGTAAAAATTTAGCACGTAACTATATGGATTCACTAAATGCAATAAACAACAGAAGAAAAAAAGAATGCCTAGAACATAAAACAACCTTATTAATTCATGGTAATACAGAGATTTTAATATAATAGCAGCTGAATGAATGTGGATTTGAATATGCTTAGGAAAGAGGAATGCAACATCCAAAGGACTTCTAAAGTGTTTTGAGTTCATAATTTCACATAATACATGGATATATTTGGTGATGTTTTAACATTCAGCTATAATACAGTATCCTGTTGGCAGTGCTATGGTTAAGAGCCCATGCGAGAACTTCACTTTAATATCCTTAAGTTTTCAGTTTAATATTTAAGCTGTTTCTAATTGTTCAGCTAAAACTTGGCATACAATTTATGGACTTGGATGCAATTTTCATTTCAGTAAAAAAAAAGAAAAAGGGAGGGGGAGAAAAGAGGCAAAATTTTAATATCTGTGCCGTTCCCTGAATTATTGAATGGTAAACAAGGTAAAGCTTTCAATAGTTCAGTCATTTTTCCAAGTCTTTTCCTACCTTAAATATAATGCAATGTAATGTAATATAGTCTATGCACATGCATACGTAGCCAAGAATGAATCAAAACATTGAACTTGAACCTTCCACAACATACTCTAAGAAAAAGGGAATTAGGATTTTGTTCAGGGTGGTTGGGGTGGAGGTTTACTGAGTGGAAAAGAAGCTCTTTATACATTAGAGGAAATTGCATTATCCTTCATCAACACCAGAAAGCTAAAGCGAAAAGTCAATGTCAGAACCAAAACATAAAGTAGGTTTTAGGAAAGCTCCTGAACTTTTTGTCAGTGGATATGCCCAGTCCTGCATTTCATACGTCATTGACCCCCAGGGCCTGCCCCCTCCTTGCACTGCTGCTGGAGCCAGCTGGCTTCCTTCACTCTTTCATCAGCAAAGATTGCAAGATATACACTCTAGCCTCACAGAGCTTTGGGGGAATAAAATACATCTGCCTATCCCAAAAGAGACAACGGCATTTTCCTGTGGAAAAAAACTTGGGAGACTTTTTCAGTTTCTAATTGATGTATCTGCAGCTGGCCCCAAAGAGGTAGTGGTGGTTCTGGAAGAGGAAAGAAATGCTCCTTCCTTCCCTCTTCCCTCCTAGGCTGTAATGGTTGGCAGAAATGCACCTTCTGCCATCTACAGACCAGCTTTTGCTTGGGAAGAGCTGTTATTTAAAGACCCCTCTTGGAGGAACAGCCAACTTATCCTGAGGTCCAAAAGAGAGACAAAGGAGAGTCATTTCAGCCCAGGGGCTCAGCCAGAAAAGGAAAATCATGACCAGATATAAAAAGCATCCCTCTCCAGCACTTCTTTTATCTGGGGTGTCTAAGCAAACCCCATTTTCTGGCACAAGCTTCTGAAAAGAACCAACACATGCTGCAGGAGGTTCATTAGCGCCCGCCAAGAAACCACTAGTCATCCAGCAAATCCATAAGAGCAGGAAAAACAGCATCCTTGGCTTCTTCAATCTGCCTAGACTTCCTTGGTTTTTTCAGTCTGCTCCTTCCTCAGTTCTGTTAGAGCTCTCAGAACAAGAAATGAAAAAATATCCTCGACTATCAAGTGTATGGCACTATGGAGGCACAGCAGGTAACTGAGGAATGTGGCTGTTTATTTGTAAAGGGAAGGAGAAAGCACAGAAGTCTCCCCTCTAGACCTCTGCGCTCATTTTGCTGATTGCAGGAATAGCAGCCTTTAGGGCATTTAATAAAAAAGTGATTAAGGAAGAGACAGAACTGTAGCTGCATTACTTGTCCATTAACTGGATACACATGAGAACAGACATTTCGCTCCCTGAAGCAATATAGCAATGGACATGCAGTCCCTGCATGGGTGCTCTCCTCTTTGTACTTGCCAAACAGAACTGCAGTTTAAAAATACAATGCAGCCTTTACCATTTTTATGGTTTTATTACAGTTTGTTTGGGCTTTGGTGCAAAGTGCTAATTTATAACAGACTTCTATATTATGTCCACTTTAATGATGATGCAATTTAATGTGATTATGGTTATTACAAGGATTTTACACAGCTTAGTGTAAAATAATTGCTTGTTTACTTGATTGTTGCTAAATTTTAGGCTAACACTTTAGGTGTATTTAGCACTTTATAAGGAACTTACAGAGTGTCTCATTGAAATACACAGTCTACCGCAGGAACTGCGAGGACCGAGCTAGCTCTGGCCTGAGCAGACACGGCACTTCCACTGAGACTAGTGGGAGCTGATCTGTCCTAGGCCAAGGATAATGCAATATAACATAATATAAATCCTTTCAGTAACTAATTGGCAAGTTGATTTATAGCAATTCTGGATGAAACTGCACTAGCCTTAGGTATAATTTAAGTTTGTAGGCACATGGTGAAGTTTTTCAAGAGAGTGCGTGAAGTGCCACGAGGGAATCTCAACGTGGTGGTGAGGCACAGGACTCCCCCTGACTCTGACCTGCAGTCTGTTCCCACATTTGCCAGCTGTAACTTGAAGGCTTGCCTCCTCAGTAAATGGCCTGATTCTTCAGAAGCATGAGCAACCAAATGTTCTCAGTGAATTTAGTTGGGAGCCACCATGAAAATCCATCCAGGTAGATAGATGCCAAGATGAGAACTCAGAAATGCATTCTTGCCAATTGAAACTTGCTTTTCAAAGGCGTTTCACCTGAATATTTTCTCTCTCCTGGAGCAAGTCCACAGTCACGGGGATGTTTTAACCAAAAAACTCTTGTACAAATGTGGTTTACAACTAATACTTTCTAAGTCTTACCTAACTACGGTCATTAATAGTAACTTTTGTCATTAACTGTACATTACCACGTTGACTATTGCGTAAGAGAAGGAAACCTTGTCCCACTAAAGGACAAGTTCTGTTCTGTAAAGAAGAAGGAAAGGAGGAAGGGAAAAGATACCGCTACAGACCGGCGTGCTCCTAATGAAAATGAGGTAAACAGTACACATCACCCCCAAATCGCTTGCAGGTGTATATGAGCAATGCTAGTCTTTCTGGCCGAATTTTTGTATGCAAGGTCATCCTTCTGGTGCTACCTTAGAAACTGGCCTTATTCTATAGAGGACATTGAATGATAACACTGCACGTCAGCTGACTGCTGTGTCACAGAGCTGCTGCTTTCTACATTATCGCAACTGCCAGAGCTCTTAGTGCTGCAGTTTTCTAGTCGCAGTGCGGCAAAGCAGACGCAAAGAACCAGGCACAAAGCAGCATAGATTTTTTATTCTCATCTTTTCTATATGAGGGAAATTTTGCCGGTGTTAGCGTAGGAACAGACACACAGCCTGGATGTGTTGGCTTCAGCCTGGCAGCGTTTTCAGCTGAGCAGGGACTGCTCGGAGCTCTGTACCCAAATTGCCTCTGAGGAAGAACGGCTGGTTTCCCACTTTGGGTACTAAGAGGTTTTTTTTACGCCACGACGATAAACCCACAAGAATAGGACAAAGGAGATGGTACCTGCCACCGTGCATTTGACCGGGGCCTTTGCAGGCGCTCCACTGCTGAAGCTGGGTCAGCATCCCAGGGTCATACATACCGGTAATACAGATTGCCGCAATTTCCTACATCAGTTAGAGCAATGCTCAAACAAGAAACCAGACTCTCTGACCTAAATCAGTCCCAGTCCTTCTGGATACAGGGCAGCAGTCGACTAGCAATGACACAACCAGCCATCAAGTGGAGAGTCTCTGGGATTGCAATCTATATCAGTTGGAGCCTGTGAGAATGAAACACTTTCCGTTATCCTGTCGCTTCTCCTTCTTCTAATACTACAATTACTACAACAACAACAACAACAACTACTACTACTACTACTACTTTTTTTTTCTTGACTGCAAGAAGCTATGAATTGTGCTTGGTCTCTGAGTGTACATCTGTGTGGATTAGCCTGTCTATAATGCACTCCTTATCTGCTCTTGCTGGAAATCAGGGCACAAAGTCAGCCTGCTTTAACAGTTGTTTCTTTCTGCGTGATGCTATGCAACTAGGACGGGTTACACTGACAACAAAGGAACAAGCACAAAGCATCGCTATTTTCTGGACTGTTGTGGGAACATAGCTCTTCTTTGAGATGACGCCCTCTTCTCTTTTCTTTTCTGTTTTTTTTTTTATTCATCTTTTCGAAGAGACTAACAGACACCATCGTGGATGTGGTTTTTAATGATTTGGAAAAGACAGCCTGTGGAGACTGCAATTTGAGACAGCAACACATTTAGGTTATTGCCAATTTGAAATACTTGGTTTGTGAAGCACAGCCCTAAGGGACAAGCTCAGTAACTGAGAAAGAGATTGTAGATAAAGAAATAAAAATGACAAGCATAATGGAGGTTCTGCAAAAGAGACTGTCAGAGAATCAGTTCATGGATGGCAATTTCACCAGTCTGAATCTGAATAATTCATAGATTGAAATTACCCTGCTTTCACCTTTCCATTTAAACCGGCATGATCTGAATCTCTAATAAATTTTCAAGATAAAGTAAAATGCCAATCTGAAGAGCTTTTAAAACCAGATGCTACACCCTGAATCTTTCGATACCTTTCACAATTATCCTGTGAGAACCGCACTTCATCACGAAGCACCATTACCAGTGAAAATTACTGTGATTACAATAGCAACAATAGAATACCATCAAATGATCTCTAATTTGCCTAATTTACCAAGGCTGACTGTGTGCCGATTGTGTTTCACAACGTCTGGCATTGGATCAATATCACGGTGAAACAAATATGCCTCAGTACATGCTTCCTTTTGGTACCTTTACCTTTGACAGCACAGGAAAATCCACCTCCTGTTAAACATTTTTACAATCAGAGAATCTATGTGCCTGCTGTAGGATGTGATTGATTCGCCATGATTTTCTTTAGTTCCTGGGTATTGGATGTCATTACGGTACTAATTTGTTTATAACGTATACTCGTGCACAAAGACTGCAGCAAATGAGTAACAGCATAGAGAGATCTGCACTGCTACAGCAGTGGCAGCGCTCGCACAGAGGAAGCCGGTACGAGTCCTGCGCCCCACGTGAATAATTTCTCGGGTTTGAGGTAGAAATGCTTTCTAGCACCGCTGGTCTTGGTTGTACTACACGGCAAAGGTACGCAACAGCCACGGTCAAGAAAAACGGGGATGTGTGACACTAACAAGATTTTTCCCTTGTTCAGCAATTAAATATGTGATTGTGAGAGACAGGATGTGACTCTCTGTGTCAGTGTGTGTATATGTGTATATATACCTATATGTATACATGCATACACCTATGCAAATGTAAAGATACGATGCTTTGTGAATGTGTGCTGATCTTTGAAAGTAACAACTTTTTCTGACAAGCCAGGCACGGTGCTTTGCCACAATCTGCTCGTTTGTAACAAATCTCTGCTTCGGAGGTGTAAATTCTCTATAGGATGACGCCGGACTTCTGGAGCAGTAAGTAGCATTTATGAAATATGTTGGTGTCGATAGCTAGGCTACAGAACGGCATTTTAAGCATAGTTTGAGCCCTTCTATCATAATCACAATGGGGAGAAGTGAGAAATATGTACAGAAGGCTAGAAACAGGCATTCTTCACGGAGACAACTGTATCTGCTGCCTATATGTGTAGGAGTTGTACACTTCAATTTTGTTCTTCATTTTATAACCAGATCTGCTCTGCTTTCAGGGAATATTTGCTAAGGAAGGAAGGTAAGCAGTATTTCTTCTTATTGATATGATTGTTTTCTTTCTTTGGGGGAAAATGCAGGTTTATATCATGACACTTTATTTAATACAGTTTGAAGGTTTATATCATGTCACTTTAATACAGTTTGATCTCAGAACATTTAATTAGGTGGCTTAGCATTTGTTCATGCTAAAGCTAGATAAGAAAGTATATTTAAAAAATGGCTTGCTTTACTCAAAATACACTTGTAGAATTGCTGCGCAAACAGAATTAAAGATTGGTTTTGTATTCAGCTTTGACTCTTTAATATCATTAAATAAGAGCCTACTGTATCTTGAAACCTTTAGATTTTGGCTAATTTGTCTTCTTAAAACATGATTTATTGGATTTCTAAATTTCCTGGATTTGAGTGGAGACTGTTGTCATACTAAAGGTGGAAGAAGCAGAAGGTTTTACAGCTTGAGCTGTGATAACAAAGGAATTTGAAAGAGGCACAAAGTATGGTGACAAAAAAATCTTAAATTTTAAAATATCTGTAATTTTGATTTAATAAATTGCTTTCCTTAGAAAACATACCCTCAAGTTACTGCACTATCTGTAGTAATTAGTCCATTCAGTGCTAAATTTATTTCATGTACTTCATTTTTACTTGGTATTCAAAGGTTAACAAAGAAAAACCTTTCTACAGAGCAAAGACTGAAGCTGCTGAAAGTGCAAAACCTTCACTGTAGTACATTGGTAACAAAAGATTCAACCCAAACTTTTCTGAAGATTTTCTGAAGACTGTTTTGGTTTGATTGCTTTAAGATGAGTATTTTATGTTTCTGTATGCATAAATACAGCATATACTGATAAAACTATTATATTGTAAGGGTCATGCAAACAGGAACTAGAGTGCTTTCAAAAATACAATACTTGTTAGCATTTATATTATTATTATTACTACTATAATCTTCTAGTATGATATTCTGCTTTGAAATCATGGTCTGTTAACCATTTTGATTCTATAGAGCGTTTGCATTCAGGTTTTTTAATCAGTCCTATCTGTAGTGATAGTCAGTAGCGAGTCATGGGATGCTAGATAACAAACTGCACAGCAGTACCCCTGCAGAGCTGAAATGCTCTTCCCGTTGGCATCTTAGGGCCTGAACCAAATCCTCCTGCGACTTTGGAGTCTTCCAATTTACTTCCAATTTACTTTATGTTTGAATTACTGAATTCTTATTATGTCACTGGCTTTCTTCCACTGCTCCATACTGGCCTCACACTTCAAAATACGCAGTGTTGGTCAGGCCTAACATTGTTTCTCTATTTAAGTTACCCCAGTGGTTGCCAGAGGATGTTATGAGAGTGCCCGCAGGAGGTGAGGTTATCTGTGGGACTCGCTCTATTATAAAAAGTACTCTGGAAAAGTTTGCAAACCACAGAAAGTAAACTCTGCGTTTTGGGTTGGGGTGCGTTTCCAAGATGGTGGGACTGCGGCTATATCGCTCAAGCGCACAGTGGAAAAGCATTAACACATTTTCAAACACAGGGTCATGGAGTGAATATTACTGTTATTATTTCATGAAGAACACCAAAACATAGTCAGCTGTGGCACAAATGTTTTTCCTGATATGGTTGTAGCTAATCAAGTATACAGTTACAGCTGAAGAATTCTAGCTGCATAATTGCATGGGTCGAAATAAACGGCAGACTGTACAATATTCTACTTTTAATGTGAAGCCACTAATTTTAGCAATGACGATTTCACAGTCAATCTACATTGTATTCCAGGATGCATCAGTATTTGCTTTTGTACTTACTTTTGTTGTATTATACTTGTACATAAATGAATCTGCAGTGGCAAAATAAGGGTGAAAATTGTTCTTCACATGAGGTCCCAATTAAACGGAATTATTCACTGGAGTAAAATTCCCTATATGTGTTCGGGTGAATTGACCATGATTCAACTGCACATGTGAAAAATGCATTGGAGCCCGTTCTACTACCAGGGAAGTTAATGGCAAAACTCTCAGTGACATCCACAGAAAAAATGTATTGATTCATTTGCTTCCATTACAGACATTTTGTGAAAGTTGTTCTTCCTTTTCCTTGACTGTAAGAGTCAGTATAGCCGACATAATGTTAAATAGAAGATGTTTTCTGTTCACCAGGACACACGACCTGAGTCCTTACATTTAGTAAGCTCAAGTAATTCAAGATAGGTCTACTAGCAAATTAAAGGGAACTTCCTGATTATAGTTTTTCCTGATAGTACTTAAATGTGCTCCCTAGCTTGTAAATTCTGCATTCTTGTTAACTAACTACTGTAAAATACCTAAGTTCTAATTTGTAATGGTCATCCCTATTTTGACAAGAGCCCTGAGAACAGAGGGTTGTGTGTGTGTGCGTGTGTGTTTAACTTTACAGTTACTTTGAATTACTTGTAACTGCCTACAGGAATATGATCTTAAGAGATCATATGTAGAATGTAGACATGTAGAAAATGAATGTAGAATGTAGAAAAATACATTACTGATAAGTATTTACACACTATCCCTAGATTCCTCTGCAGTTTGGTGGATATGAAACTCATTCCATTATTCCCAGAAGAAAAAGTTTAGGACTAACATAAGACTGACATAACTTAAAATTATAACAACAGCGTTCTCAAACAAACCAGTTCAATGACGAAAATTCACAGTTAAACAGGAAAAAAAAAAAAAAAAGAAAGAAATGAGGTTCACAAATACAAACAAAATACCTAAGCAGCTTACCCTTTTTTTGATGCCATGTGATAGCCACAGGACGTGATAGAGGAAAACAACTTTTTCATTTCCATTTATATTATACAGATACTTCAAAAGGCACCTTTAGCTTCAGAGTGTTTGCAATATATTTTACAGTATCACTTCAGTTTGTTTAAGGACTATGTACATTCACTTGCTCTGTGGCTTTTATCCGCATAATCTATGGTGTAACCAAAAGTTCTGAAACTTTATTTTTTTTTCCTTTACCTGTATTCCTCTTCCTGTTTGGGGGGTTATGGTGAGGTAATAGAAGGCAAATGCTGTTTGGTGTGTTCAGTCGTGAATAATCAAGAATTATTCAGTTCCTCAAATCAAGTTCTTCAATGTTTGATTTCTTGTAGACCACTGTCCAAAAGAGAAGAAAAATCCCAGTCAGATATTATTTCAATACTGCCTTAAATATATCAGTGTGACAACAGCAGCACAACATGCTTTACCTAATTTATAATAGTCTCAAAACTTAAAAAAAATTACAAAGCTGAGTGGTATTTTAACAGACCAAGGAAAGAATTATTATCCTAGCAAGACTTCATAAAAGTTTTTCAAAAGTGGAATGATGTTTTTCAGACACTGCACTTGAATAATTCATATTCTTTACAAAAATAGAAGCAAAGAACCTGCTTGCATTATTTACAAAAATACTCAGATTACAGTAGCTGTATTCACAGGAGAAGAAATGATTCCTGAGAAGTTTTATGGCATCAACTTTAAACACAGGCTGTAAATCAACAAGTCCTGGAGGGTGTAGTTCCTGACCATTGACACATTCCCTAAATTCTTCATGACATCAGCTCTTGTGTTGAATCAATGATACATATGTATTGCAGATAACAGGTAAATTACTCCTCCAGGAAGAAATACCGCATTTTATTTTAATACTAAGTTAATACTAGATACTTAATACTTAAATAAATACTTAATAATACTTAAATAATACTTAAATAAATACTTAATACTATCAACCGTTTGTCAGCTACATCAAGAGTTTGAGTTTGATTCATTAATAGAATGACCTACAGTAACCACTCACGATGTTTCAGTAATCAGCAAATTAAAGCGTATTTACAAAAATTCACTTCCCTTTTTATTCGAATGCATCTGTAGCTAGACGTACAAAGCCCAAATACACACAACGAACACATTTAGCATTTACGGAAAACGCAAAATCGGGGAATGCAAAAAAGGAAAATTGAAATTTGCAATTTGAAAGCCTGCAGGGTTGTTCGCTTGCTCCTCCGACCTGCAGGTAGCAAGCGGCAGGAACACGGGGGATTCAGAGCGGGAAGGGGCCGGGTGCCGGGAAGCAGCGGGGCAGCTAGGGAGCGGGCAGGACACGGGCTACCGCCTGCTTCCCACATGCTCCCGCCGCCTACGCTGATCTAGTACTTGAGAAAAGGATACTTATTAATGAACCAAACAAGACTGGGAACATTTTTAGTTTTGTGTCATATTTATACCATGTATGCGTTCTGTGTATCGGAACTCTGATTCACCCAGAAAAATTTAACTTAGCAATCAACATGAGTCTGGGGAAAAACAGTTTCTATAACCCAATCTGTTACAATAATGTTTGCTCACATTATGTGATACGTGTACACATCGCAGCATTACTCTTCAGAACCAACTTAAAGGTATTTTTTGCATGTAAAAGTAGCTACATATGCCACTGCACCTGTAATATGTGTAAGTTGACCATAAACTTCATGTGAGCATAAACAACTATATTTCATTTAAATTGGTGGACCAAATAGTTATTCTTGCCTTTGAATGATATTGCATGACCTGTATTATTTATTGAGCCAGCATGCATTATTGTAATTCTCTTTCTGAAAAGGAATTACTTCCTTAAAAAGTCCTGTCTGTATTGAACTTGTCATTTATCTTTGTGTGAGGGACAGTCTCCGTCTTTGGCAAGCTGCAAGGCCTGGTCTGGGTAAGAATTGCTCACCATTTCAACTTTTTGTGTAGCACTCTGTGTTTGCTTCATTAGATTTAGGGGCTGGAGTGCACGCTTTCCTCTGCCCCAGAACGTGATCTAGGCAAATCGCTTAAAGCAGACTTCTAAATGCCGTCTGCTTTCATGGCACGTCTCTCGGGCAGAAAGCCTCCCTCTTCCTTCCCCAGCGCTACTAACTACGCCAAGAAGCACAGGCATGAGAACATTTCACTTGTTTTTTGCCATAGGAAAGGTCAAGGCCTTAGAAACGATGGAATAACAATGACAACAACAGCAACAACCGGGAAAAAATCAGCCTCATGCAAATGCCCGCATGGGAAACTCCAGCCGACCAGATAGAGCCTGGCAGGATTGGAAGCAGCAGAAAACAGGGTCCTGTAAATGACAAGCACTGAGAAACTTTAAACCAGAGTTACCTGCATATAATGCCTATGCCTATGACACATACAGATTTGTATGTGTATACCTGCATATAAATGGGAAAAGAGTGATTTTATGTGCATCTTTTCTGTAGGGCATTATGAACATATTAATTCTGTGTTTGGGGAATGCGGGGGTTATGTTGGAGAATATAATCCATGGGAATTTTGATCAGCATCCAATATACATAGGTTATAAAACTGATTACTCCAAAGAATTTTCAGCTTCAGTGGTACCGCGGGGATGACGGAAGCAAAAAATAAAATATACTTGTCGGGGTATCATAAATGTGTGAAAAAGACTAGATGTACATCCCTGTACATCTATAAAACATTGTAATGTCAGCATCGCTTGGTACGGGAAAATTGCCATCCTACCTCCTGTCTTGGTTTTGGAGAAGGCCTTTCATCTTCCACCAGAGTGGTGACCCAGGGACTCTAGGCAGGCATATATACACCACTGAACGGACAGTTTAGCTAATTTGTAGATAAGTGGGTATTCCAGGTTCTTCAGCAATTTCTTCACATTCATAGCAATAGTCTGGAAAATATTCCCATTATTATTTATTTAGTCACAACACTTATCAAGAAACACCTGTCATTTTGAAAGGCATTGTATGAAGGGAAAAGAAAGATCTACAGTTTGGAGCTGATTTGTATCTACCTGAGGAATAGTCATGAACCATTTGAGAGAGCAAGGTACCATTTTGAGACATTCAGAGATCACTTTAAGAAAATGCAGATGAAATGAAATGAAATTATAAACTACATGCAGAAAGATTCATATTATATATGCAACCCAGTTTTTGAATGACCTCGTTACAATTCTCATCTATTTTTATAAAAAAAAATGCAGATGTAGTTAAAGTGATGAATTGATGATAGCATTTAAAAAAATGCAAAGCTAATAAAGTGTGAATTTCCCACCCTCCCAGAATACAAATTGTGGTTTCAGGTCAAACTCTTATTAGCTGCTACAAAAACTACAGACTTTAAAAAAAATCACTCTTTGAGCATTCTGCTACATGTATATCTATTAGACTGTAATTTAATTTGCGTATAAGTCATGAACAGAATCCCATCTGCCAGTGTTAGTTCTTAAAGTTCTTGCATGGGCTATACAAATTTAAGTGCTTTTCAGGCCCAGGTTGAAGTGACACCTACAAATGAGGTAGCCAAAATTCTGTATATTTACTAGCTGTCAGTTGACTATAATGTAAACATATCTTTCACATTCGTGTAATAATCTATCATCTAGACAGAGATGTTTATAGATGTTAATTTAAAGAATTCACAGTAAATTACTCATTTTCATTACCTGCAGAAAGAACACTGCACTTTTTAACAGCTTTTCAAAGGACAGACCTTCCAATAGGAATTTTAGAAAATCAATTAGTATATCCTAAAATATCATAACCAGAGAGACTTGTTGGCTTAGACAAACATACAAGTTACACCATGAGAATTTGTGGCTATTCCTATTACATTTATTTGGTGTTTTAAGTTACTGTAACTGTAATCATAAAGGGATTTCTTTCCAGACACGATTATGAACTCCATGAGGGTCATGAGCTCATCTAAATTCCTTCATAATCCAGTGTTCAGTCAATATTGGCATGTCTGCATTAGAAAATTGTTTAAAGGAGTGAGCTGAAACTAAAGTTAGATGAAGAAACATGGAATTTTTTGCATAATTAGGAATGTAATTTTCATTGATGATGGACATCTAGCTAGGCATTTTAGAGTGCCTGTCACTCAGTGTCTAAATAATATGTATTTACTGTTTTTACCCATCTCTATAGATGGATCATGGCTCATATCTGAGTGGCAACCTTAAACACAAAGAATTTGAAGTTGTTATATTAACTCTTTGAACTCGTTTTATTCTTAAAAGCATATTGAGGCCTTCAGGCCTGTAGTTGCAGTTAGCCGCTAGTTGTAAAAACTATTGATTCAGCTGTTAACTATAGCAAGTAACTATGGGTAAGAAGGGGTTAAAAAGGAAGACAAGAAAAAGTACTTTCATACAACGCTCAATTACAGTGAATAGAAAATTGAGTTTCATACTTTCAGTTATTCTGCATCATTTTTTACTGCATCTTTGCATAGTTTGGCTTTGGTCAACAGTAAAAATGAAAATATGGAAATTGCTATTATTGCTTTATTTCAAACAGCTCATACTGAAATCTACTCTATAGCTCTCAGTAAAGCCTATTCTTTTCTAAATACATACTTTTGCCCTTGACTTCTGAAGAAAAAATACACTCAAATCTTCTTTGGCATAGAAGCAGGCCATTTCAACAGATAGATACGCAACGATAAACCATTACAGAAAATGTTCTGAAAGAACTTGTATCATTAATCAAATTCTCATTAAAAATGATTGTGTGTATATGCATGCACATATTTTTTTTACTTGTATATCTATATTTCTCTAATTTGATTCCGTGACCATTAGGATTGTTACTGTTTTTTCAACAAATAAAGTGAGGCTTCTTATAGCTGTCCCACATAGCTGTGCTTCTCCTCACTTAGCAAGGTCAGCAGTCTGTACATGCACTTTTCCTCTAACTTGTGCAGCCAAATTCCTCCAGTATCTCAAGTACACTTACCAATGTGCATTTGGACATATTATCAGAGTATATTTTGACATATTTTCATAATATTTGATGAGCAAGTATCAACTGTAAGCTAATAGTTATGCATACTGAAGTTGATAATACAGTTTTTGTTAACAATTATTCTGTGCAGTTTCTTCCATAATAAATATTTTGTAAGTGGATTTACAAAAATCATATGAATCATAACTAATTTGCGATGAAAATACACTTATATGCATACATGCACACATACACTTGCAAATAAGAATAGTTACTATGACTTTAAAATAGGCATGTGTAGTCATTTACTTTTGTTTTCAAAAGGGTTTTGTCACTTGTTTGTATTTTGATACTGATACAGAAACACCTTTATTTTGCTTTTGCAATGTTTTATTTTTCTTTCTGCTCCTTTACTTTGCTGATGAGAGAATATAGCCTAGTTTTTAAGCAACTGAAATTCCTCAGATGGCATAGTGATATAGCCCAGTTTTGAATTTCAAGGGCCACTTCAGTGCTGGGTGAACCATATTTATCAGCTGTTAATAGTGAGACTATTAATTATGGGCATCAGAGGTTGCACAAGAAAACCTTAAGCACTGCTTTAATGTTAGGTCTCTAGGCTAAACCCATAACTGCAATGTCAGCAAATTCTTTCTGTGTTTGTGGAAATAGTTTCTCAACATTTTTCCTTATTTTTTTTGGACACTCTTCATGAATTTTCAGTTATTTTTCTAACTCAAATATTGTTTTATACTTGCTTCTTTCTTTCTGATATTCAGATTCCCTCTTTCCATACTGACCATGATAGTGTTCCTTTTCCCTTGTACTATTTCAGACTAGTAGCAAATTCTCATATGAAGAACTAAATAGCCAAATTCGCCCTGATATAGGTATAAATAAATAGGCAGGCATTATTTTCCAGCTGTTTCCCACTGCTGTCCACACACGCTGATGAAACAGTTTTCTAGAACTTAAGAGACTTAAAGAAGAAGGTGAGGCAAAATAAAAATAGTAGAAAGGTACACTATAAGGAAGCAAGGAAATTAGCACATGACAAATTGCTTCCTTCCATTAAAAGGAATTACCTTCTAACCACTGAAGAACAATGTGATACCTATTTATCAAGTTTAATTATTTTCTTGTTGCAAGGCACACACTTAATTATAGAGATCATCTACATATGGATGGCATTTGCCTGAGTAGTATTTCTAACACGGTATGCATAAATATGATTTAATTTCATTTTTTTTTACCTCTGCTTTCAGAAAATAGCAAATCATGACATTGTAAATTATCTCCTGGATCATCAAAATGCATGTTTTTTTCTTTTACAGGCAACTATGCCTGTAGCATTTTCCACTTAACAGTCATCATTATTAAATAGCTTAAGCTGTTGCTTTTTCGTCCCCACTATTTGTATTAGAAAACTGCTCTAGAACCTCACAGCCTTCCTGGCCAGAAACCTTCTCATTTCCAGCTTAAAATTTATTCATGGACAAATTTTACCCATTTGTTCTTGCGCCAACATTGTCCGTTAGAGTAAACAGCTCCTTTTCCTGCCTACTGTTTACCACCCCATTGTGTTTTCAGACAAGAATTGTTTCCTGTATCAGCTTTTGTTTCTGCTAGACTAAACAAGTAAAAATGTTGCAGCCTTGCACTTCAAATGACTTCTCTGCGATGAGCTCAGCAGCTCTTCTCCTCACCTGTTTCATCTTGCATGAACGCGACGAAGAAAAGCCTCTGTGAGATCTCTCCGGTGCCTTAAACAGCAACACGGGTAGTTTCCTGCTGTCTGTTAGAAACACCTTAACTGGGTCATCCTTGGATTGTAGGGGTGGTTTTCATCATTGTATCCCACTGGCAACTTAATAATTGCGCAGTCGGCTAATATTTATACCTAGGTCCCTCTCCTCTGTTGTTTGCAGCTGATAAGCTCCTCGTTTATAGCGGATTTTGATTAGTCCCTGAGTGCATGATGTCTCTCCACTGCCAACATGACATGTTTAGGAGATAGCTTAATAGTGTGCTTTTAATGTGCTTTTTCCAACTGTAGCACATGTTTTGGGTAAGGCAATGCCAAAGACAATAGCAAAATAAAAAAAAAAAGAACAGTGTTGGGAGACAAAGGGAGATACTTAGCATATTAAAAGCACTGGGCATTATTTATTAAGGAATAAGAATTTTCCAAAAATGTTTTAGTGTAATATGATGGGACATAATACTTTAAGTGTGGTATGGTGTGCACAGGACCTTAGGAATTTTTCTTTTTGGCTTATGTACTCGTGGCTGCTTGAATATGGCATTTTAGTTCGCTTGGGGGAAAATTTTCTTGGCTGCGTTTGAGCAGGAGCTCCCAAATCCACCTACAAAATCTTTCAAAGCATGAAAGGAGTGTGGGGAAATGTGCAGCCCATCACTCCCTCTTCCCCAGAAAAGCTGGGGAAATGGCTTCAGGACTGCACATGCTGCCCAAGGAGCTGAATGTTTTTTTCCGGTGTATATCTGAAGCTTGGGACATAGCTGCAGCCACTGCTTCTCCTACTTCAATGCAAAAGAAAATGATGATGATACCTAAAGTAAATTAATTTTGGAAATCTCTGTATTAGACTGCTGCGTAACAGCAGTATTGGTCACAGGTAATCTCCCAGAAATCATCCCACTGCAGAGCTGTCTTTTTAGTTGTTTTTACTAATTTTTAAAGTTGACATAACAATTAAAGGCTTGAGAATTTTATCAAGAATATATTTTTAAAGTAGTATTGGATATCTTCTTTATATAACTGTTCCAAGGTAACCAGGCTTATCACATCAGCGCTTCTAGAGTTGTTTATAATAATAATAATAATAATAATAATAATAATAATAATAATAAAAGAACTTTTGATATTACCTGGTTGTAAAGATTCCTTCTTAAGGGCAATACATTTTAAAATAAGGAATACATACCTGTTAAGTTTTAAAAGACATTGAGACGTTCAGAAGCATCTTAACAAATTTGAATTGCAAGTTAACAAGGAATTTGGAAACTTTAAATCCTTAAGAAAAACGTTAGGATTTACGTTTCCTGATTTTGTCAGTGATGCCAGAAATTTATAAAATGCTTTTGGTTGCATAATTATAGAGAGCAGAAGGCTTCTGCATTGTAAAACTTACTAGCTGGAGCTTCACCATTCTTCAGAAAGATGAACTAGTTTTTTGAGGGGTATTTTGGAGGGAGAAAGATTAATCTTTTAAAATTCATGATAGAATTTGCTTGAGTGGTTTTTTTTGGGGGGGAGGGAGATCAGAGTTACTTACTTTGTATAAAAGATGAATGCTTGGATTAGAAAATTTATTCCAAAAAAGTGTCATCTGTAAGGGTCTACAGCTTTATAGAATTCTTGAAAAATATGTCTATTTGTCAGTTTTAACTTTGATGGCAATCTGCTTATATTCAAGATTTATTAAGTTATTAAAAGGTAGTTTTACTTAGTGTGTCCTCCTTGACTGTTGCTGTAATACCTTCTTTGATGCTGACGTGGTTAAAATGAGCATATTAACTTTTAGATGCTTTATTAATAATGATTTAATTTATTATATTCTGTTTAGGGAGTCCCTGTGGATTTGATAACTCGGGTGTAACGACTAGTGTACTAAGCAGGTAAGCTGGCACATTTTCCAGTGTTAACATAATGACTTTCATCAGAGGAAGAAGCCTTGGCATTTTTTATTTTTTTAAGCTGAGTTTGGAAGGCTTTGATTTTTCCAAATAATCCTGAGATCTCTGACTTAAATAAATGCTACGTATGCAAATAGTGGCTTAGAAAAGTAAAGGAGTTGATATTCCTGTCAGAAGAGATTATTGCCCTTGACCATAATTCAATTCCTTTTGAGAAATATTTGAGACAAGTTCAGACACAGGAAACCTGCAGGCCTTCACTCCAGCAGGGTGAAACCAACTGATCAGCCTGAGTTGACAAGATTGATTTTAAAGCAATTCTTTCTCCTCTTTCTGTTTTGCTGGTTGTAGTTAGTAGCAGTATCTGTCAAACTGCGACAAAGCCTTGTCATTAGTCTCATTAGTCTCCTCTCTTTGGACATTGATAGACTTGCTGTCTTGCTAAAGGAACTGGATTTGCAAAGAACCTTACAAAGAGAAACATGTCGCAGAAATTAAAACATACAGTTGATGGTAATACTGTACTACTGATTTTAATCTGATAGAAGTGTTGGGCTAATTAAGAAGGCATTAAGCTACCCCAGACAGATATCAGTCGCATTGCTTAATATACTGGTGGAGGATACACAGACCCATAGGGCTGATGAAAGCTTTGCAAGAACATACAGAAAATAAAACAAAATAGCTGCATGCAAGGATGGTAGGTAAATCATGGTATGTACACTAGGTACATTCAATGTAAATCATAAATACAGTATTCTTGTTTGACAAGATGTTCTTTCAAATAGTATAATTTAGTTATTTATACAATTTCTATAGAGAAAACATCTGTTAAACTATTTAAAATAGCTTGAGGAGCTTCAGAGAGGAGCAGAAAGTCACCTTCAACAGTATTTATACAGGAAATTCTTGCATTATTCTCTTAATGCATATTTTTTCATCTTATGCTGTACATTCTGGTGCCATTTTAAAATAAAAATAAATAAACATTTCCCAAGGTAAGAAAATTTATGTATCATCTATGAGATTCTTGCCTCCTTGTTAGCAAGGTAATCTAAAATAAAAATCAACTTAGCGTCTACATGATAAAAATCAGTTTAACATTTATATGAAGAAGTATCCAGAAAATATTTTTCAGGTAAAATGGAGAGAGATCTTTTCAGATATTTTCTCTCTGTCTATTGTGTCGTGTTCCTTTCCTTTAGATTTCCTGAAGCTTTGACTCAAGGTGAAACAGATCTGTTGTTGCATTAAATAAGGTTTATTAGTATGGGAATAGGCAGAAAGTCTTTGGCCTTCTCCACATTTAGGTACTATTTCCATTCCTTTACATGCTCAAGTTATATAAATCCTTTAGAATGCCTAATTAAATATCTCCATTGCCTAACATCAGGGAGATTAACCTGTTTTAAAAAGTGTTAAAGGGTTTTTTTTTTTAGGCAAAAGGGTGAAGGGTGATGGCAGAAGGTATAATAAAGCACGGAAGAGAAAAGAAATACACATTGCACAGTATGCACAAGAGAAGAGTATTCACCGCTGCAGTGGGGCAGCTCTTTGGGTCCCCCAGGTACGTTCCATGTAGGACAGCTGCAAGCGGTGGAGCTGAAGGGGAGGTGAGGGCGTACGTGCCGCGCACAGGAGCTCGGTGCGGGTTACTCCCTTTCAGGTGTGTGGTCTAAGCTTCGGGTGATGGGAGCGGTTCCATGGGTTTTGAAGTTTTTCTTCTTTTTTTCATCTTCCTTCCAGCATATCGCTCTGCTTTCTCATGAATGGTGTCTTTAGTAGAGCAGCAAGCAGATGTCTCAGCAGGACTGTTTCCATTTTGCCCCCATGAGATACCCTGGGTCACCAGGCTGTCTTCTGCATTACATGTTTTCCCCTCTGTTTGAGCTTCAGATGAACACATTGGCCCACTGCATTTGATTTCATTTCAAAAAGCATTATCAAAAACAAGACAGAAGGAAAAAAAACCTACCTTATACATCACTCCTAAGTTCACCTCCAGATTGGAAGCTGACGTTTCTTTTTTTGCAGTCTTGCCAGTTTATTTCCAGCTTTGTTGAGTCTTTGCAGGCTTTGTCTCTCTTCTAGAGTTCTGGAAAGTGGATTAGGATAAACAGGAATAGGCTCTTAGAGGCTTTCTCTGTGAGTATCCAGGTTGAAAGTTCCTTTAACAAATTTAATTGGTTTAACTAAGAGAAAAGAATCTTCCAAACCATTCTGCCTTTCATGGTAGCACAAAAAAAACCCAGGTGCTCAAACAAAAGGAAAATAACAAAAACATTATTACTTAAATGCATATAATGTTCATAGAAAAGGTTCTGTGTAAATAACATGTTTAAGTACTATATACATGAACACTGAACACATATTCCCTTAAAATCATCCAGTAAGGAAATAAAATAACCATTTGCATTTTACTCTTGCACATAGATTTATTAAAATAATATGTGTATCTTTTTCTATGCTGAGCCATTGCTTTGCCTCTGCCCCAGCCTGTTCAAGGTGTATGAATATTGACTGTTTAATGTATGCCCTGTGGTGCATTATTGCTTACTTAAAGCATAATACTGCTTGACCTTGTTTTTTCTGTTAATTATATTTTTCCCTTGTTTGAAAGTAAGTTTACTCATTCTGATTCATGCCAAACCACATAATCTGGAAAGGAATACTGTGGCTCTACTTGGAAAGTACTAATTGGGCTTCAGCCATCACTGGGAAAGTTGTATAGTCTTTTATTATTTTAACTGGCCAAATGCCCTTTGTTCCCACATTAACAGCCTCCCTCTGGTGCCTGTAACTTTGATATTATTTTCACTTTTATGCTAAATTTCACCAGATGAAAGACACAAACCCTCCAATTCTGAAATAAAAAAATAGCATGTTTTGTTAATCCTGTATTTCAGAGGGAAAGCCTGTGAAAATGATAACCCATGTCTGCTGGCTAAAGTTTTGTTCAGTAAACCCGTTTTGCCAGCTGTTCTCATTGGCAAGAGGAAACATAATATTTTGGTATCTTTAATTTCTCCATTTCAGGGCAGAAGTTTTGCTTGTGTCATCATTTCAATCATGCATGTTAACAACAGTCTGGCAAACAATACAGCACTTTATAAAGACCTGGGTTTGGACGCTAACACTGTGATGTTGCAATAAAGCTGTTCTAGAATATTAAACACAAGTTACCAACTACGAAATACTGCAGGTGCTCTGGATTATGCTGCTGGGGAACTGCTCTGGAAGCTCTAAAGAAGACAGTAAAGCAACATATAGGGGCATTTTAGTCTGATGCCCCTGGGATCCCAAGATCCTCAATAACAACTCAAAAGATTGAGTTCTCAGTCTCATGTGCCTTTTGGTTGCATCTGCTGAGGCAGGCTGGAAAGGATCAGCAAACAGCCGCTCAGGCCCAGTCCTTAGAGCAAGAGGAGGGATGGCCTGTGGCTGCTAACTGGCATCTCTAAGAGATGACACGCAGCAGGTAAGCTGAAGTCTGAGTGGTTTCAGGGGTACTAGATTCCACACCTTGGCAGAGAATTATTTCTACACGTATTCCAGGAGAAACCAGCACTAAAGTCTTGTAAGGAAAAAAATCTTGAGTCTGCAAAAATTTCGTTGACCTCTTGAAGGTTTCAAGGATTGCTTAAAATTCTTAAAGAGCAGGAGAGGCAAACTGATTGGATAAAGCAAGGTTTCAGCTCTTTACTTGTCCAAGCATAAAACCTCTCTCTTTAAAAAGGAGCATGGGGAAAGATAGAGAATTCTTTTAAAACAAGAATTTCATTAATTTGTGCATCATTGTAATTAAATGCTCTATGGTAGATAATGTTTGTGACCTTTCCAGTATGTTTCTTAGGGGGTAGTATAACCTTCTGTTGTGCTGAACACAGAACTGGGCCATTCCAGCTATTAAAGTTGTCTCAGGCAATTTAGAGAACCCAACAATGGCTCCTTTATAGCCCCTGATTTGTACCTAACAGTGTAGAGCACATTCCAAGGAAAATGGGGATAGTTCCTATGTTTTGCCTATTCACTACTTTTGGAACAGCTTGATTTAAAAGCTGATAATAAAATAGATTGCACATTTTTGTTTGCAGGGCTCAGCCCAGCAACCACACTAATGATACCACAATTATACCAGGGAGGCAAGTTCACTTTTCAATGTTTTCTCTGACCTCCCCAGTATGTGAATTCAGAAGAAAATATTTTTTCAGGTTTTAATTTCTCTAGAGGCATATAATAATTCACTGCTTTTTCCTTTCTTTCAGGTTAGCTCTCATCACCACAGATACATCTGCAAGTCAAGCCCCTTCAGTTGGAGTTTTCTTGCTTGCTGAACTGCCAGAGCCTTCCAGGGTGCGTTTCAGTAAGTAAGCCCATTAACCAAGCACAAAGCACTTGAAAGTACGTTTTAAAATGACAGACACACTTTGGTAGCACTATTGAAAGTTAGCTCCCTGCATTTGGCTTATTGCAATTAGCACACCTCACACAACAGCCCTCCCAGTTACCACCATCCCGCTAGGTTATTGTTAATGTGTACTACAGTTTCACAGAGGAGCTCCAGAGGGTCCTTGCCCCAAAGAGGGAAAATGTAAATTCCAGTCTCCCAGGGACAACGGTGATTTTAAGTTCCAGCTCCAAAACATTGCAGCAGATGGCTGATATCCCTGTGTAATGGTGAAACGTTGAGCCAGGCAGTGCACAACACAGCGGCCGCTGGGGCATTGCCAGGGGATGCACGAGTCTCTGCCCCGTAGGTTAAGTTACTATCTGTCTACACTGAAAAACAAATACAACAAATCAAGAGAAAGATTAGCACCTGCCATGTTTTAACTTTGCCCAGAATAACTTGAAATATTGTAGACAATCACATCATTTTAAATGAAATGAAGAATAATTAGGCAAAAAGACATCCACACTCATACTATTTGAAGCTGGCCAGGAAAGCCATCTGACCCGTTATTTCAGTTCTTCTGTATCAGCTACACAAACAGTAACTGTAATGAAATTAGACTTTTATCCACACATGAGCAAACAAGAAATCCACTAGTGATCAAGTTTAAGAAAAGGAAAGAGGTAGCTTGAAAAAAAAAAAAGTATCAAAAGTGACAACCCCAAGAGGAAGGTAGTTTCCAGCAGCATGAAGTCTCAGAGCAAAAGTTTTAGTAAAAACTGCTACAGCTAAACAGCCGGTAAAGAGGTTTATTAAAAAAGATCACATCCTTCAATAAGTTGAAGGTAAAATATAAAACACAGACACATCATATACCTGAAGAGATGTTGCAGGCCATTAAAAACGTACGTTAAGTCATTTTTCATAGGAAGTAGGATGCCTGTCTGAGAGTCAATAAGACCAGTAGATATTACTTAAGTATAAAGGGAGCAAACAGAAGAAAGGTGGCCTTGGCACCAAAGCTACGTGAGTTTTTTGCGTCCCTGTTTTACCTAGAGAAACTCAAGGAGTATCCCATATTGGAATCTTTCTTTATATAGGATAAATAGAAGAGAATGCTAAAAATTACATTTAAATAGTTTTCTAAGAAATAGAGACACTGAATGGTAACAATTTTCCAGGACTAAGGACAACTAGAACTGGGATTTCTCAGCTTGGAAAAGGGAAGATAAAGAGGAGAGCTCTCTAAAATCGTGAGTAGCAAAGACAGGTGAAATAGAGAATGGAAATCATGAAAGACAACGAACAAGAAAGCATCCAATCTGTGGTCAATTCAAAACATAAAAATTGAAGCATTTTCTCACATAGCACATAGATAAATTTGGTTTTCCTTGACACATAGTGTTGTGATTCCCAGAATTTTACATTTAACAGCTTAAAAAAGCTGTTAAACAACATCATCCATCAGGAGCTATTAAATACCAAGATTTGGCCCCTGACTTAAGTCATGTCACTGGAAGCTGGGAAAGTAAGGCAAATAGCTATCACTGAATGGCTGTCAGCTTGTAGTACTCTTATGTAGTCAACCACTTTTCATCACGCCTGGAGCCAGGATACTGGGATAGATGGCTCTTTTCTAGTCTCAGCTGGGACAGTCATTCTTAAATGTGTTTTTAAGTGCCACTTGTGCAGAGCCTTCTGTGAATTCATTTGGGTCAACCTAAGTAGCAAGAGCCAGATGAAGGACTCCAAATTGAATTAAGACTGAAAATACTAAGAGTACTATTATAAAGAGAGTAGGGTGAGCAAGTAATGTAAACAGAAGGTAAATCAGGATTAAACCTGCATATGCTCTGTAACTCTTAAAGTAAAAAGTGGAACCACATACATGAGATAACAGAAAATAATTCTTTATCCCTGTAACAGAAAACAACATTCCTTTCCTCTCAGAGGCAGAATTGGCAGAAGAATTGCAATCTGTCCTTCAACTAAAAGTAGCTTAATTCTCACATCAAACTTAAATCAACACAACCAAAAAAAGAGCTCTCTAAGTGAATAAGTATGCACAGAAAATGGGAAATACATGCAAGTGTAAAAATGATAGTTTTTTTTTTTTGCTTTGTTCTGTTTTTTAACTATCATCTGACTTAATTCCATAGTTACATAATCCCGAAATATAAGCATCTTGGTCATGCCAGTCCCCTATTATGAAAATGACTGTGTTTTTCATACTTATTATATAAATGAGATCCTCATAGGATATGAATTGCTCCAGCCCACTGACTTTCACTGAACTCAGACAAGTTACAGCAACTAAGAATATGCCCGACGTGCACCACGTTGGCTTGACATAGCAAAGTAGTAAATTCAGCCTTGAGGAAAGAGCAGTTTTCAATGAGCTCATTTCATATCAGATTCTCATACACCATGATCTACAGGCTGAGGAGGAGGAGAAGGGAGAAGCAGTGGTCCAGAGAGGCTGCAGCTCCTGTTTGCTTCAGCCTTTGCTCAAAGGAGGCCTCCTAAGCCCAGTGCAATAAAGCTGGGGTTGCAAGTCAGTACACTGGTGGGACCTGCAGCTTTCCTCCTCATGGAAAGCAGCACATCCCCTACTGCTGGCGTGGGGCTGATACAGTCCAAAGTCTTTCTGAAGCGAGACTGGGAATCATAGAATCATAGAATCAGTAAGGTTGGAAGGGACCTCTGGAGATCATCTAGTCCAAACTCCCTGCTAAGCAGGTCACTTAGAGCATGGTAGGCAGAGTTGCATCCAGGCAGGTTTTGAAGATCTCCAGAGAAGGAGACTCCACAACCTCTCTGGGCAACCTGGTCCAGTGCTCCGTCACTCTCACAGGGAAGAAATTCCTCCTCACGGTCAGGCAGAACTTCCCGTGCTTCAATTTCTGCCCGTTGCCTCTTGTCCTGTCACATGGGGCAACTGAAAAGAGTTTGTCCCCATCCCCTTGACACCCTCCCTTCAGGTACTTGTACTCATTGATAAGATCCCCACCTCAGTCTTCTCTTCCCCAGGCTAAATAGGCCCAGCTCTCGCAGTCGTTCCTCGTAGGGCAGGTGCTCCAGCCCTGTGATCATCTTCGTAGCCCTTTGCTGGACTCTCTCCAGTAGCTCCATGTCTCTCTTGTCCTGGGGAGTCCAGAACTGGACACAGTACTCGAGATGAGGCCTCACCAGGGCTGAGGAGAGGGGCAGGATCACCTCCCTCGACCTGCTGGCAACACTCCTCTTAATGCACCCCAGGATCCCATTGGCCTTCCTGGCCACAAGGGCACATTGCTGGCTCATGGTCAATCTGTCATCCACCAGCACTCCCAGGTCCTTCTCTGCACAGCTGCTCTCCAGAAGGTCAGCCCCCCAGCTTGTACTGATGCCTAGGGTTATTTTTCCCTAGGTGCAGGACTCTGCACTTGCCCTTGTTGAACCCCATGAGCTTCCTCTCTGCCCATCTCTCCAGGCTGTCCACATCTCTCTGAATGACAGCACAGCCCTCTGGTGTGTCAGCCACTCCTCCCAGCTTGGTATCATAAGCAAACTTGCTGAAGAGGCACGCTGTCCCCTCATCCAGGTCATTGATGAAGAAGTTGAACAGGATGGGAATGGAGGAGTCCTTCCAGTACCACAAACATTGTAAAGTCTAGCTGTCAACTCTCTTCTCAGTGAAATGCTAGAACATGCACTTACAGTTAAACCCAGGTGTTTTCTAAATCAACAGCCATCATAAAATTATCTCAACTGAGAGCAAAGAGATGATCGAGCTGCTGCCTGGTTGTTTTCCTTCTCAAGCACCTTTAGGGGAACTTCCATCTCCAGTGACAGGATGCTCTTGTGTAGTTCATCATTTACTTCAAAATAACTAGACCTTGGATTCGTCAAAATTTTAGAGCCTTCTGAGAGGTATGGCCTCTAATCATCTTTCTCAGTTTGTTCAGGAAGTCCCAACTCCTATACAAATTCCTTGGCCAACTTTGGTAATTCTGTTACTCTCATGCCCCATATTTCTGTTTCTTCCATTTTACACTGGTGAAAATAAGGGATCTAGATTATTCATGATAATTATACTTTACTTGTTGGAATAGACACACCTGATAGGAATCTTACTAGAACTGTAGCTACTAATGAATGACTGAAGGCTAGGGAACAGGTATAACGGGAAAGTAGAATACCTTTTTTTTTTCTTTTTTTTTTTTTTCCTGGGGATGCCTCTGTAGTTCTTTATTCGCTTCCACTGAACTTCGCTTTCAGCTCTATATACTATATTGGACTGAGTTAGTACTAGATTTGTATTGTTTCCTGTCTTGATAAAATCTCCCATTCCTGATCTGTGACCAAACCCAAACACTTAACAAAGTTTACGAACTGAAAATAACAATTTCAAAAATTTCCATTGGAAGATTTCATTTAGGTGATTTTAAAACATTTGGATTGCATTCAAGTCTGTTTATATTTCCTATTTGAAAAAGAAAATCAAATCTTTAATTTTGAAGTGTTAAGCTCATGCTTCATCCAATTTAATTTTTCAGTGTTTTAAAATCTGATTTGACCCATTTCCTGCATAGTTTTGGCTAGAAGCTTTTTTTTGGTGAAAAATCATTTTTGTCAAAAAGCTCCTACCTAGCTTTGCTGTCCATGGTAGTCAAAGATACAAACATAACAGGACACTTCTAGTACATACAATGGCATAATCAGCTGGAACATGAATAATATACACATACGTATCTAACTGGTCCTCAAATGAGAGGAAATCTATGTCTCATGCTGTTTAAATCGGAAGTTCTTAAAATGTAATTAAACAGGAAAAAGAAAGAGAACTTCCTTTTTTTAGTCATTATCATTCTATTTTTCACCTGATATATATATTTAGATGCCTTATTTTCACCCAATGCACAGACTGCTCCTTTCTTACGTCCATACCTGCTCACAGGCTTTGTTGTGTACTACATAAATTCATTCATTTTGTTTTACTGGCACCCTAAGAATTCAGTTCTTGAGAATCTGGGAGATGAGTAAAACCAGGGGAAATCAGCATGCTGTAATCGATGGCACAAATGTATACTAGCCAATCAGGGTCTTTCACTCCGTACCAGTTTGCAGGCTCCGGGGGTTTTTTTGTTTTTTTGTTTTTTTTCAGTTTCTCCCCCACCCTCAGTGTAGAGCTTCATGTAGCAAATCAAAGTGCTCTGACATTTCACAGGTAAGTCTGCATAAATCTCTCAGGAAAAGCTCACAGACCTCCACAGCTCTATGGAATCGTGAGGAAAACAACACCCCTGCTAGTGGTCCAAACTTGTTCCCGCCATAGAAACTCTTTTTAGTGCACAATAGACTGTAAAGTACCTTGAGCCACTTTCGAAAACACATCTCTTTTTCAGGTTCTAGACCTATGAATTATATTGTACATATTATTGTACAACCCCAATAAGTGGTTTCAAATTTTCCACTTTGTAAGATTGTTTGTAAGTGATTTGTCCTGCTGTAAATGGCAAATTGCTGACTCCAGTTTGAAAGCTGACTGATTACATAGTCGCATAGTCCTTTGTTTTCTGGTTCTAATTTGGGGGGATTTTACCCAGCTTTCATCGTACAGTTTGAGAGACTTTCCCACCTGATCAGTAAAGAGTTTTGGTTGTGGTACTGGATAGAAATGTTAACTACATTTTTTGCACATAAAAAAGTGTTAATGGCACCAGCAGAGATCTGACTTTACATGTTAGCATTATTAGCACTTAGTTACCTTTGAAGGCGGTTGGAAAGCAGGTGTAAAACGTGAAGGGATCTGCCGGAGGAGCTTTATGAAACTTCGCAGCGGTAGCTCAGGGGACGCTTCCCGCCTGCCGGAGGGAACGCCAGCCCTCAGCTGCCCCCGTTGCAGGAAGCTGTGCCAGCTGGAGGGTGTGTGCAAACTTACCCTGGTCTCCTTATGATACCTGCATGTGAAAAAACGAGGGAGAATTCAGTGCACGGAAAAGAGAGTCTCCCTGATCTCAGAGCGCAGACAATTGCCCTCTAGTGAACTGAGCTGCAGCCATCCCTGCCTTGAACTGGTTGTGGCAGTCAGTTCAGGTGAAAAAGCAGAATTTTCGTGCTTTTTTTTTTTTTTTTTTTTTTTTTTTCTGATCCAGTTTGTCACTTAGCCCCATAAAAATCATGCAAGGACAGCTGCAGGAGGGCACAGGCTGGGAACGAGCAGCTGGGGGCTGCTAGGCTGGCACTGGCACCTAACGGCACTGCCTCCCTGCATCTGCGCTGAAACAAGGTTACAGCGTTGAGACAGCCAGCGACATCCGAGACGTGGGAGCGGAGACAAGCAGATGGGGCAGTACCTGCTTCAAGTGCTCTAGCGAGAGTCACTGAAAAGGACGTCTGTCCCCGCTCTCGGATCCGGGGCTTCCGTGACCCCGCAACCGCACCTGGGAAGCAAAACCTCTGCAGTGTGTTTATGAACCGGTATTTTTCAGAAGCTTGTGTTCTGAGTGGTCTTTCGAATTAATCTTCACAAGATATCCAAAAAAAAAACCCCTGCTGTCAGATGTACCAAATCTCAAGTCCTTGTTGCAACATGCGGCGGTACTGGAGCTTCCCAACAAAACAGTTGCAGAGACGCTTGTAAGATGCCAAAACCAATAACCCCTTTTTTTCCCCCCTTGGCCTCGTTCAGCAAAATCATTTTAGCTGAAACTTCAAAAAATATTTTTCAGTCTGAGGTACACACTAGTTTTGGAGTTTTGCAGCCCCCAAAATGAAAGTTTAGCAAAGTTACAGATAGCTGAAAAATGAATTTGTAAATGCAAATATTGGGCATCCATGACTGCATTATCCTTTAGTAAAAAGGTTATCTTGTCTCTCCTTTCCTCTTTTCTTATATCAAATCCCAGGCCGACATATTTTTCTCAGTAAATGCTGGGTTTGACATACAATGATAAAAGCATATAGAAATGACTAATATAAAAAGCCTGAATGAAAGACATTTAAAAATAAACCGGAAGTAAATCTTTACTTAAGAATAATTGTTTTGTTTCCTTGTCATTAGCAATCTTTTTGTAGACACCACAATCATTCTCTTTTGTGTCTGCATTTAATAGTAACAACTTTGCAGCAATGCCTGCTTTATCCCCATTGTTTTCACTTGATTTCTAGGGCAAACAAGACTAAAATTTTCAGACATTTAATAAATGAAAGCCTCAGAATGCATTAAAGGTCATTATATGCACATTATCAAATTCTTTCACACCTACTTCCCCTCTCACCCCGGTAATCCCCAGGACCTCTCGCAGATGACCAGGTAGAATTCAGGGCAGGACTTCACCTGAAAAATGTAATGCTAGTCCTCTTCTTCCTCCCAGTCATCTGTTAGCACTTTCAGACAACAAATAACACAAGGAATCTGAACTGTTTTGCTGGGAATGCCATCTGCATGGTGGCAGCTGGGGTGGGAGGGAAGGCATATACACTAATGAACAGCAATAAATACGGACCGTAGATAAAATTAGGAGGCGTTCTACTGATTTCCAGTGTTCTGGATCTTTGCATGCTTCCATTAACTGGATACAGCTCTTCTTAAACTGCTGTTGAACATCTGGATTATTTTGCAAGAAAGCAAATCCAGCGCACTGGGACAAAGATGTCAAACAAGTCAGTTTGGGCAAAATGCTAAGGCTACAGGAAATGCTGAATTCCGGTTTCATTTATGATTAAATAAATTCACTTTTTAACATATTCCAGCATACTAAAAGTAGCACGGGGAACAAAAGATGATAGAAAGTATTGTTAAAAGGAGTATATCATAAATCATCCAAAATGAAATATTAGCAAAGAGCTGAAGAGAAAGTTCCTTGTTGACCAAAGATAAAATCAGCTTCTAGATCACTGACTACTCTTTCGGTACATGAATTCTGGAAAGAATTTTCAGGCATAACATTTGAATTTCCCATTGCCATTTAAAGTAACTACTTGCATTTGAACTGTCCCTTTCACTGTATTGCAGAAAGGATAATTCAATGACAAAGACCAGATTAATGAATTTAATTCTGTAAATAAGATGAAAGGAGAGGAAATTTAATAGATTGAAATTTTCCTCATATCTCTTCATTAATGGTTTACTGACAACATCCTCTTACACAGAATCACAGAACCACTGAGGATGGCAGGGACTTCTGGAGATCACCTAGTCCAACCCTCTGCTCACAGCAGGCTCACCTAGAGTAGGCTGCTCAGAGCTGTGTCCACTTGGCTTTTGAGTATCTCCAAGGATGGAGACTTCACAACCCCTGGGCAACCTGTTCCAGTGGTTGACCACTCTCACAGAAACACAGTTTCATCGTATGTTTAAATGGCATTTCCTATGTTTCAATTTGTGTTCACAGAACCACAGAATCATAGAATCAGTAAGGTTGGAAGGGACCTCTGGAGATCATCTAGTCCAAACTCCCTGCTAAGCAGGGTCACTTGGAGCATGGTAGGCAGAGTTGCATCCAGGCGGGCCTTGAAGATTTCCAGAGAAGGAGACTCCACAACCTCTTTGGGCAACCTGTGCCAGTACTCCGTCACTCTCACAGGGAAGAAATTCCTCCTCACGGTCAGGCAGAACTTCCCGTGCTTCAATTTCTGCCCGTTGCCTCTTGTCCTGTCACACACAACTGAAAAGAGTTTGGCCCCGTCCCCTTAACACCCTCCCTTCAGGTACTTGTACACATTGATAAGATCCCCCCTCAGTCTTCTCTTCCCCAGGCTGAAGAGGCCCAGCTCTCGCAGTCGTTCCTCGTAGGGCAGGTGCTCCAGCCCTGTGATCATCTTCGTAGCCCTTTGCTGGACTCTCTCCAGTAGCTCCATGTCTCTCTTGTCCTGGGGAGTCCAGAACTGGACACAGTACTCGAGATGAGGCCTCACCAGGGCTGAGTAGAGGGGCAGGATCACCTCCCTCGACCTGCTGGCAACACTCCTCTTAATGCACCCCAGGATCCCATTGGCCTTCCTGGCCACAAGGGCACATTGCTGGCTCATGGTCAATCTGTCATCCACCAGCACTCCCAGGTCCTTCTCTGCACAGCTGCTCTCCAGAAGGTCAGCCCCCCAGCTTGTACTGATGCCTAGTGTTATTTCTCCCTAGGTGCAGGACTCTGCACTTGCCCTTGTTGAACCTCATGCGGTTCTTCTCTGCCCAGTTCTCCAGCCTGTCAGTATATTGCAGGTATACTTCAATCATATGCTTTAAAACCATACCTAGGCAAGTCATTTGGAAAGAATTTCTCCTTTTCCCTTGTCCGTGTCAAATTAGAATAGACACACATTTGAACTTTAATTACTTCTGCTGAGGGTTTGTCTAAAATTCATGAAATTTAAGAGCAATCAATGACAAGAAGTGAACTCGGTCCTTGAGCAGGTCTAGAGCTGCTCTGCCCCTGAAGAAACTAAACCACACAAAGGTGGTTTAACAGACTTTAATTTATGGAAGCTGAATTCATATCCATAACTAGATTTACCTTACCTTTCCTGGCTAGTTCAGTGCTGCTGGCTTTACCTGCCAGCTGACAACACAGCTACTCTCCTCGCTGCAGGTAGCATGGTCCCACCTTCATCTTTGCACTGGCTGTGGCAGTTCCTGATGAACAGCCAATACTGCTAGTCTTCTGTGGGAGATATATTATAGCCATTGGACTAATTCCTGTGGGCTGAATTTCTGGCCTTTGTGTTGCACTTTTGTCTGTCCTCTATGGCTTACCTTAAAGTCTTTTAATTATATTAATATCCTAATAGAAATTTTCTTGAAGAACTTGGAACCACAGATGATCTGCAGTGAAAAGTCACAAGATTTTCACAAGATTGTCACAGCGAGTCATTCACCAAACAGCTGAATTTATGGAAAGAAATTATGGAATTTTTCAAAGTCCTGAGGTAGCTTCTGAATTCCATTTAAACAAAACTAGCCTTAAAAAATCATGTTCTTAGTCTCACTATTTTTCAGATATTTTGAGATTTAAGACCTTCCCCAACCCTGATGAAAAGTTCCAATGCATTTATATAAACTAAAGGTTTACCAGCCTGTTTAAGGCTGCATATGAAAATGGAGAAGATGCTCAAGTCTTGATGTGTTACTAGGGGAGAGCCATTTGTGTAAACTGGTTTTTACTCTTCAGCAATGTGCATGTAACACTTTTTGAGCAGCTTGGGGTAGAAATGCATAAATTCCCAATAATGAAAATGGGATCAACACAATGAATGAGGAACAGACTTTGATAATCCAAGACAATTTATTTTACATTAGAGATCTTCAGAGAAACAATTACTTACCTGAACTCCAAAATCAACTTCAGCATTGTAATTTCAAAATTGCAGCACAGGACCTATGACAAAGCAAGAGTACTGTGTTAATTCTATTTTTCTTAAACTCTTCTCTGGCACAAAAGCTTTGCTCCTCAACAGTCACGTTCTTAGATATTGATGTTTGTAGCTGTTTTATTAAAGCAACAGGTATTTTACACCTGTTCTGTTAAGGAAACTTGACAATTCAGAAATGAAGCAATGGTCAAGCTGGGTGGCTACTTTAATAAGAAGTGGATTTAGTAACAAAATAAGATATTCTAGTGGCCACAGAGGTTTCCATGGAGGTCCCAAAGGCCTTTTGGAAGTGCCTTCTCTACTTGAATAACCTCTGATGCATTGTCCAGTTTCTGTCTTAACCCTCTATAGTTACTCACTTCTAACTAAAGTACTATATGCATTGGTTAACCAGGAGAATAATAATCTTAAAAATAGTCAAATTGCAATTTTAATTCTGAAAAAATAGGTCTACTTTTGAACATTTCTAGGGGAGCAGTATAGCATAGCAACTTATCACAGTGTTCCCTATTGCTCAGAATTTTCTGTGCTGGGAGAAAATGAAGCTTTGATTTTGTGTTGTAGACAGAGATCTTTTTTCTTGGGGGGGGGGGGGGGAGAGAGAAACCTGCAGCAACTATTGTCAACAGAAAGATCCTGGTGGCAATATCATTGTCCTGGAAGGAAATCTGCATTAGCTCAAGATTTCCATAAGTATTTTAGATTTGTGAGGAGGAAGGGTGATGGTGGTCTGGATAGGGCTGAAAGTACCCCAGAGCAGGCATGCTGATTTCCTAGCACTCTTCCTCAAATGCTAGGGAGATGCTAGGGAGTAAGGAACTGGATGACAGTCTTTCCCCCTTCTGCTAGTAGAGTTTGCAAAGTGGCCACCAAGGACAGGCATGTTTCTTGGAAGTGTTTACAGACATGGTAAGAGCAGTAGCATTCATATGGGAAGAATTTGAGGGCATCTATGGTTGAATGCCTCAGCACCACTCTTCCTGGCCTTCCTGGCTTTGAACTAAGTATGTAAAGTGCAGCCCTATATGAGCTTTCATATGAAGCAGTTTTTCATACTATCTGAACTTTTCATATATCTGAATTTTCGTTTGTCCTGCTGCCACGGTTATGCACCATAATTGCCAGCGCAGACACAGCTCACTTGTATCTATTTTCATCCTATGTGAGCAGGAAAGTGTGTATAATGTGCTAACAGTAATTGAGAAGTGGTCAAATTAGTAATGAATAATCTATTTCATGTAGTGAATGAGCCATCATTCAAAGACTGTTTTTTAAAATATCATTTTCCTCTCCTTAATGAGCCCTGAGAAACAGGTATACTAGAAATCACTTCCAAGCTGTGTTTACCAGGGGTCACAGTTTACAGAGAAAGCAAATACGTATGTTGAAAGAAAAAAGACAACAGTATGGACAACAACAGTGAAAAAGACCAGCCAGACACAAACTGTGATTCACACGTGCTTCTTTCTTTGCTCTTGGGGAGCAGTCAGCCAGGTCAGGCAAAAGTGCCTTAGCTTTGCCTGCTAAAAATCTCAGTTTTCCTCTAGTGCAAGTGGAGATAAATAGACTCCTCCAAGATGCAATCAGAGCAGAAGCCTGGGTGAGGTGCACAGAGCACCATCTGGAGAAACCTTTCTCCTCATGGACCGCTGAAGATTAGGATACTGCCTGGCTATGTCACATACTTCATGTTGGACATTCCGCATTAAAAATGTTAAATCATATTTTAAAATGCATGATATCAGTGTTTGTCACAGAAAAATAGTTGCGGAATACTGGAAATTCATCTGTTTTTTTTTAACACATATTCATTCATGCAAATGCAAAACCTGACCCAGTAATTTTATTCAGATGAGTAATCTTCCTTTGACTTCAGTGGGATTCTACTATGCATGAACAAAGCAATCAAGCCTGGGTTTGTATTTGCACAGTAGCCTCTGTTCGACTTCAAGTGGGACCGCTTTGTTGTAAAAACTCCCAAATCTTGCCAATTTGTCCAGATGAGATTCCAAATCTCCTTATTAATATTCAGTTTTAGTAATACAAAAAGCTATGCTGCCAAAGGCTCCATAACCATTCTACTGCAATTACACACACTTGGATTAAAAAAATCTCATAAATACCATTTCATACTGGTGTTGTCACCTGCCCTGTGCTAGATACATAATCGCCTCTGTGCAATTAGTTACACAAACATTGAAAAATGACTCTATAATATGGAACAGAGTTTTGATAAACCCCTCTGCAGTTGCAACATAGTCCAGGAGAACCTTCAGCAGACAGAGACAATTTACGTATACAGTAGCATGTAAGGCCTCCAAACAAGTTAAAGATCTACCAGGAGCAGTGGTAATTCAGTATCTGTTTTAAAAGGAAGAATCTAAAAGAGACCATAACTGAGGAATGAGAGAGTGAATCCTCCAGCTGGGGAAAGGTAAGGAGAACACTAATAATTCAGAGGATTTGCGACATCGTTGTACTTGCTGATGCATGAAATGCAAGGAAGGAGTGCAGCACAAGCACGGTCTGGACAACAGCTGTGGAAAGTTGCACAGCAACAGTGCTCTGCAGTTGCCTTACTTAACATAATTTAGACCTGATGTACTGAGTCACAGGTCTCCCTCACCCACCTCACCACCAGCCATGAGCTATCCGGCCTTGACAAGCATAACCACAGGATGTTCCTTTTGAGCCTCCTCTTTTGCATCAGCTGTCTGCCAACTGTCCCGCTACCACTGTGAAGTGGGATCATTCCCACTGCGCTCAGGACAACCCTCTGGTTCTTCTGCGGTTTCAAATTGCAGCTAAGCTGGTATAATAGCCATTAATAGGGGCAGCCCCACATTTCCTCTCGTGCATGTTGTCACTGCCTCCCCTGCACCAGCTCAAGTAATTGCCTGGCCTCACAGTGAACTGGCTCGGGGAGCTAGACAGCAACAAATGAACCTACCTAAAGAGCAGCCCTCTCAGGCTGGTACCATCTTTGCCAAGTCAGTCATTAAACAGCAGCATGTACAAGCAATTACTAAAAGCTATCTGAACATTTTTTCACATGTGGGCTGGAAAAGAAATGGGCTGTGGTATTGCTATAGGAACCAAAAGACTCAAAATATCCAGTAATATGAGCACTATTCTGAAATCATGATGATCTCTTATTCGTTGGAGCAAATCACTGGATGCCTCATATTGCAAAGGAAACATACTAAACAAATTCACACAGTAGGTTAGGAATGGGAAAACAAAACCAACCCAGCATAAATAAATCATGGGCACCTGGTAATATAGTAAAATTTTGGGGTATTGTCATCTGTTGCTTATTACAATCTCAATAACATTGGAATTTGCTTTGTTTCCACACATGTTCCATGTTTCCAGTGTATCCAGATAATTATAGCTATATTATGTGTTATTCTAAATCCAGTCAGTGAAGTAAATAGAAAAGCCTATCTTTGCATTATTCTGACCAATACTACAGTCTATTACATAGGAAATGGGAATTAAATCAATTTTAATGCAACATTTTAATAAAACAGCAACTGCAGTTCTAGATTGCAATTATGGAGATAATTACAATTTCATTGCTACTGCTTAAGAATACAAAATTTACCTTGGATGAACATTTCATTATCTAATATTAAACCAAGTTATTTTTCTTCTAAATCATACCTTGGCTTGGTTTATTTCTTAACTTTGGCTGTTTAATAAAGGCATCAAGAATTTTAGAGGCAGAGTATATCGGAACAGGCTAACTGGTTCAGTGTCAAATTACTGTACAGTGATTTGAGAAAAACATGAATTTTGAAACAGCTCTGGAGGCTGAGCATAAAGATTATTAAATGTAAGTTTTATATATGCATAAAAATTGCTTTTGCATGAATTCACTTTTAAAATGTTAATATATGCATAAGAAAATTGTGTTTCTTAATCTCTGAAGAAACACTTATCACTAAGAACCGCTTAATTCTTTTCCTGTGCTTGATTTATTAGCTTATGAAATTATGCTAATAGTTTGCATGTTAATGGTTTTGGGGCTCAAATGACCTGATTTCAGTAATGAAGTAATTTATGCAGTAATCAGCATCTAAAAATCTCACTTAAGAGAACATATCAGAACAAATGATTGTCGACATGTTATGTCAGAGAACTGGGGTGTGTTCAGCTCAGCACACCCCTTAGGTTGGTTGAGTCCCATATCATTGAACCATGCTAGGGTCTACGACTGCAGTTCTCTTCAAAACTGTTTTTAGAGATCTTCACTTGCAAAGCTCAGTATTGACTGAATTCCCCAAATGCTTACCCTGCAAGGAGAAAGACTGTGGCAGGAGATGGACAACACCAAAACTGAAGTCTAACTTGGAGCCAGTAAGAATTGCTCCAGGAGCAAAAGTCCTCTGTGGCATGGCGACCTTGCAAACCTGGACAAAGGTGGCTGTTGGAAAAAGGAAAAAAGTCTGCTTTAGGAAGATGATCTTCACAACGTAGAAGAAAACTGCACTTTTATTAAGGACATGACCCGTATGGCATGCAAAAGATACATCTGCTAGCAACATTTGGGAAACCTATGTGAAATTGATCCTTCACAAGAACCCAGTGCTCAAACATCTTTATTTACAGACCTGCTCACTGTCAGGATGTGCTTGAACCACGCCACTATTCCCCTGTATCATTTGCTGTGCACTTTCCCAAGAAAAGAAGAAATTCAAGCCAGTGCTCTGAGAAGTAAACAAAAACTCTTTCTTTGCAATA
This sequence comes from Rhea pennata, assembly GCF_028389875.1. Lineage (NCBI taxonomy): Eukaryota > Metazoa > Chordata > Aves > Rheiformes > Rheidae > Rhea > Rhea pennata. The sequence goes on from NC_084664.1 coordinate 91,840,286, forward strand.
ATGTAAACTCGTGTTTTGATAACCTGCTGAACACTGATATTCACTTTCTATTAAAAAAAAAATCAAAAACATATTACTAGCTGCCAAAAATGATCTAACTGTTCAAACACTCAGATAGAGGCTGAGGGGGTCAGATTGGACATTATCCAGAATGCATAAAGGAAATGGAAGAAATACCACTGATTTGATAGAGCTGGATCACCCTCCCCCCCCTCCCCCCCCGCCCCGTAAGGCACTTAAATGTCTAAAGGAAAGAATCACCTTTCAAAGAGCAAAACTGAATAACTGTATTTTATAATTAATATAATACCATGCTTGCAGCATCTCAAGCATATTATACAAAACTGTCTTCAAACAGCTTTTTTAGTGTTGTTGTTTATTTTACAAACTCAAATCATGATATGTTCTGGAATGTGGCTAATGTTCTTTATTCCAGAATTCAGACTCACGGCTTTATTCAATTTATTTCATGCCACTCTAAACACCAAGAGGAAAACTAGCAAAGGTCTCAGATCTTTCAGCACTTTTTATGTTTTATTCCAGTCATAAATTGACTCCACATAAACCTGAGGCACATGCACATCGTGCAAAAAATATGTCATCAAAAGTTGTTCAAACTCTGTTTCTTCTGCAATGTAACACAGAGGTCTCATTGCATATTCAGGTGCACATCAACCTTGGAATAAGGCCTTTCAGAACTGTGGGATGCAGAAGGCCACCTAAAGCCTGGACCTGCTGTCTGCTCACGACTTCAGAGGACGGCCAGTGCATTAGCCTGTGAGTAGGGCTGGGCATAGCAACAAGAAGCCTGATGAAAGCATCCCTGAAGATGCTGGGGCTTCCAAGATGCAAGGTGCTGAGTGCCCTGCTCCAGAGGAGCCCCAGCAGGGCTCAATTGCACTAGTATCATAATAAGAGCAAAACTGATCAAAGCGGGTGTGCTTGCTTTAGATGTGGATGCCACACACTCTGTTACCATAGAGCTGTGGCAGCTTAATGAGCTATCACCCGTCAACTGAGCTGCTGTTACCGTGTGCATGCTCCTACCCTGCCCCCTTTCTCCAGAGGGACGATCTTCTTAAATCTCAATGAGAGTCTCATAAATGAGCCCTCATTGTGCAGAGCTGCCTACTGCAGTCTGTCAGCCAAACACAGACATCTTTGTCTCACCAAATAACATTTCTGGATATGAAAACTGCCCATCACTCCTTTTCTGTATGCTGTGCCCGGAGGACACTTCTCTGGCATGAGGGACCTGCTTTTGGCAGAGGCAGGGTCAGAAAGGTGGAAAATAAAAGATGAGTTTCTCAAAGTTTAGACATAGTTTTTTTGGTAAACTGAAATAGCTCAAAGGGGTAAGCCTTTGCCCCTTGTTTATTTGGAGATCCTACTAGAATAACTCACCACTGACAGACGAGGCGCACAGAGGCCACGGGCCAAAGCCACAGATCCCGAGTGCAGGCACACTCTTCCCATCAGGCATATGCAGAAACACTCGAGTAGCTGGCATCAGCATTTTGAAAGCAAACAGGAAAAGCTCGACAGGCACTTTCTTCTTCATTTGTGGGAATCGTGGCCTCTCTGGCGGGGTCAAGACCTGGAGCCCTGTGGTTTTGCCAGCTGCAAAAGGCGAGGAGCGCGGGAATAGGTGCTGTCTGCTCCAAGGCAAGGCTGGGTGATGGTAAACTGGCAGGAGCCCTGGCTGAGCTTCGACACTTGAGGTCCAAACAAAGCACTGCCACGCTAAAAACATAGCATATTTAAAATGGACTACCATGAGTATTACTCAAATGTTGCAACTCCAGAAATTAGCTTGGAAGAAGCCATTCCTTCATTTACTTATTTGCATTAAAGCAAAACAGAAGCATACCGCGATGCAGACGAAAAGCCGCATGACTTGAAGCTATCAAATTATTCATTAGCTGGCTTAAAGAACAGCATTCTGTTAGTGCTGTCACCTTCATTTCATGCTGCTATTGTTTCTTATATTGTGTCTTGATTTGATATTAGGCTTCAAATACTTCTGGGAATAGATTTGTTTTCCTATATACTCATTTTACCCCTAGTAAGTAGGCCTCTGTTCCAGCTAATGCCTGTAGTTTCTAAAACACAATCAGCAGTAATATTTATTGTTTTCTTGTGTGCCTATCCAGGAAAAGAAAATTGCTACCAGAATAATATCCAGCACAATAACAGGATGAAAATATACACCCTATTCTTTACACTCGCACATCTCATTCTAGCATCATACCAGTTTGTGTGGAAGGCAGTGAGAAATCCAACCAAATTAGGACATCTGATTTGTGCCCCAGAGATCTCTTTACTGGATTTATCACAGTTAATTCATTTTTGTTTTCTCTCTTTTCACATGCTAGGAATGTAAGTAAGCCAAAATGGTGCATCTGCATATTTGGTCAAAAATGCTGCTGGGATTTCAAAAATCACATGTGAAAAACTCCACACCGCAAGCTGGGAGTCGAATAAAAACATGGAATTCAATGTATTGATGACTTTCAGAAACAAAAGGGAAAAAAAAAAAAAAAAACTTCATTTCCAGTGTCACCATAGAGCCTTTTCTGAGTCTCATCACTCTTCAATTTTCATTCCTGGAATCTCAGCAGCCCCATACTCTTCCTTACCTGTGCTCCTGCAGAATACTCCGATCCCACCTAGGAACGCTTACCCACATGGATGTGGGGTTTTGCACATCTCTCCCTCTTTCTCTCCCCTACCCCAACCCCGAATCAAACATCTGCTGCCTTATTCGCTGCTGTTTTGTGGTGCTTGTCTCCTCTCTTCTTCACACCGCCTGCCTCCTAGAGCTTCTCTAGCATCCTCTTCTTCACAGCAGAGCAGCTCCAGGCCAGGGTGACCTCTCCCTCAGGACCTTTTGTCTAGTTTTCTCTGACAGCATGGAGTGACAGGGAGCAGGATCGCTACCCCAGTGCTTCCCTAATCAAGCGGCGCTCACACTGCTCACCCAGCTGCCTGCGGGCTCCTCTCTTTAATGTGACATTGATCATCATGACACAAAATGGTCACAGATATCACTTCCTAAAATTCAGGAATGTGACAGCTAGAGACAGAATCACTATTTTATGGCCGGGAGACTATATGGATTATTCAGGTCAGGATAAATCGGGATGGATATTTGCCCTACTTCCATATTCTAGCTATTAATAACCGAAAGCATGCCAGATTGTGGCTTGTTCTGTGTGACTGCACAAGGAGCAGCACTCCCTCCCCCACACCTTCACGTACACATGCACAAACTACAGTTTTCAGCTACTGTTTAAAAGCCATTCACAAACCCAGTCTTTGAGCTTGGAGTCAAACCTCAAGCAAATGTAGGCCTTCCTTCACCAAGCAAGCAAGAGCAGCCAAGATAGACTGTGGAAAGATACTGGAGACATACTCTGGTCTACTGCCCCAGAAACCCTAAAAAGAATATAAGACGCTGTTTTCTTAAAGCCACAGCACAGCTCAGTCAAGGCTCACCCCCTTCACAGAGCATGCTGTCTCAAAATTAGCTTCCTTCTGGGAAGACCCAGTAGAGAAGCCAGTGAACACCCACCTGAAGGAGCCTAAGCACCCTGCTCCTGGAAAGCTTTCCATCCTGGTGAGAAGCTCGTTGTGCATCTATGGGATTTTGGTGTGAAGAAGCAGCCCTTCTTCTTCAGTTCTAAGACTGGCAGAGAGAGCATACGGTTACAGAATTAAACAAATCAAGTTACACCTTTCCCTGATTTAAAATAGCAAGTGAATTCTCCTCCATCTGAAGTTAGCATTCACTTTTTAGAAGGATGCAAGAGAGAAACTGCAGGGTGTCTGTTTCCAGAACATTAGGTTTCAGGGGTCATCATTACATTTTTGGAAGATTAAAACTTCAGAAGCCTGAAGCTCTTCCACTTTCAAAATAGACCTTCAAAAGCCAGCTTTTGCTTCTGATTGTAAAGAGAAAAATAAAGATATTTTTCAGTCCACTGACATGGAAGAACGAACTGCCCTGACAGCTGAGACAGCTTCCCTGAATAGGATCCCTCTGCTCTTGGGAGTTGGAAAGCTATTCTCTGTCATCTCTCTTGGGTCACTTATGCAATCTGCCTCAGCAACTGGTGCCAGTTCAGCTCAGCTACAGACCAGACTCTCTAAATACTGTCTAAATATCTTTCCTTGAATCTGCCTGGGAATCCAGCCCTTACACTACTCTCAACACCAATATTCATGGTCTATTACTGTAGGCACTACTATGAGTCCCAGTCCATACAATGGTACCGGTTTCCATTAGTCGTACTTTAATTCTAAAAAGATATTCTTACATGATAACTGCACTGCATAGCAGTTATGCGAGTAGTTGAACTCTCTTTCATCTGTCTTTCTAGACATTACTCCAGAGCATATTTATCAGATAAAAGCAAAGCAAAGCAACAATAATGAGAATAGGTTAAGTGCCAAGAACAGCATACGAGTCTCGACAACACTCATCTTCCCACTCTTGATTCTCCTGCAGTGCTCCCTCCACTGCTGATTCTGATTTTACTTAGTTGATGTGATGCCTCAGTGACTGCAGTTCATAATCTCCACTTCTTTCTTCCTCTGCTGAGCATATTCCAATTATTTCTAAACAGTTTCAAACAGGCTGTTCCTGCTCAGCTTATTTAATAACTAGACTTGCTAGATATTTAGTTGTTATTTGGCAGAGGGCATAACAAGTGCCTCCCAGGTCCTATCTGGGGTTACTCTTCCAGATATCCAGACTAGGGATATAAAGAATGTCTTTCATTTTGCTTCAGAAAGAAAAGCAGATATTTTCTGCTTCCTTTGATTCTAATCATAATATTATCTTAGACAGAGTCATCTTGAAATAAATACTGGTCAGAGGTTTCCTGAGGACCTGAGCTGACTGTAGGTTAATAAAACAACAGAAAGCTCTCTTTGGTCTCCCCACATTGGTTTGTCCACCTAAAGTAACCTGGCTTTTGTTTACTAAGGCACAAATTAGATCAAATCCTTCCACAGCAGCTCAGTAATCTGGATGTGCTAATAACTCTTCAAAGCCACAGTTTGATTAACATGAGTTCCCAACGTCCATGAAGGTGCAAGCCTCCCCACTGAAAACAAGAAGAAGAAAAATTTGCATGCTTGTTATGTTGAAAGGTTAGCCAGGAATAAGACAAGCAACCTGGGAAAAGGAGAAATACTTCTGCATTACCAATATAATTTAAAATGGACTTTTGAGGGGTTAACAGAATGAAAAAAATGGGTGTTTCCTTTTATACAGGATAAACCACAAACTAGTAGCTGAACTTCCTAAATTCAGGGTCTGAAATAGATCATTACGGATGGCAGAGAAAATGGCCTTAGTAGAAGTACAGGCAAAAAGCCATTGACAGTCCAGTGAAGCAGGTGGAGTCCAAAGGCTTTGAATGGCTATGAGCAAAGAGAGAAGGTGATGAGTGGGACATTTCTTCATTGGCTGTCCCTATCAGTCAAAATCTGAAGGAGAGGATTTGATGTACCCTTCCACCAGCAGCCCTCCACATTTCATTAAAATAGACCATGTAGCTATAGTAGAGTCTGATGCTACCAAAACAGTGAGTTTCAAACCTATGTTACAGGAGTTAAGAATAAATGCAGGGCTAAAAGCTGAAACTGAAACAGGGAGTCAAAAATTTTGGAGAGTAAATAAAGAAAAATGGGTCTATGTCCACAAAAAAGTGAGATTCAAACACAGAAGCGGCTTACTCTTGAGCTACAGCAAGCCTCTCTTCATTGTAGAGGATTATTGCCGCATTGGATCCCACATAATTAGCAAATGTAGCATCAAATGATGAACATCTGACTTCGTTTGCAAATATATATATACACAAGATGATGTCTCATCGATGCAAAATACAAAGGCTTAATAAATTATATAATTATACATTTTCAGCAGATTTTCTGCTGCTTTTCATATAGTGTTTGAACATTGCTTGTCATGTTATCAACAGCTTTCATTATTTAAATATTTAAACAGCTGATTTCTGCATTATAGAGCTATGAAATTCAGTTCTCATATAAAAGGCACAGGTATGAAATTGTCATTGTATTTGAGGGCCTTCTTCTCGATATAATATGGCTTTGTGAGTAACAAAATATATTGAGAACGTGTTTCCATACAAATAATATTCCTACTTATTTTTATTATTCCCTATAATACACAACATGTGATAATATTTTGGGAGGCATGCTGGACCTTTTAAGGAGTTATTTTTCCCTACCTGATGTTACCAGGGTTATTTTTCTTTATACTTATTTCAGAGAAGCATCAGTTCAATAAAAACCTTAATTCCTAAGGGAAATTTCCTTCCAAAACACCACCAGCAAGAACTGATATCAGATAAACAAGACAAAGAGACATTGGAGTCTGTTTGCCAAACAAATCTAAACTCACCCTCCTGTTCCTCTACTCAATCAGCAAACAGCTCCGAGCTTGAAGGACGTGCACACGAGACGCAAATGTACTAACACTTTTTCCTGGAGGATTACTGGGGGACAAGCAACAATTTTGCAGCAGCATACGATACACTTACCAAATATATACACATATTGATTAGATAGATTGCATGTATTACCAAATACATACACATTTTGAACCAACATTAAAACACCAGGCTGCTTCCCGCACATGTCTGTGCAGCTTGTAGCTCAATGGGAGCCTTCTCTGTTCAGCATCTCTGGGCACTGCTCCCTGATTTCAAAAAGAAGCAACAGCTTTTCCCTCCTTCTCCCCTCCCATGAGTATTAGAGGTTCACATGGGCTTGTTTGCTTCACTGAGAAAGGGAAAAAAAGACTAAAAGGAGAGTTAAACCAACAACATTTTGCTGTTTTGTTCTTACCAAAGGGTGATATTTACCTTTTTTAAATCATTTTATTTACTCATATGGCAGGAGATAGGAAGGACTTTGGAGGAAGGACACAAAGTTAAATCTGGTTTTGCAGAGGTAATCAAGAAGAGTTCTCAGAAGATAATTCAGAGGTATCAAAAGTCAATTTAGCTCTTGGATACAACTTGGGTGTTCTTACAGACAAACATTGTCACCTAATTCCTGGGAGGATTTTATCAGGGTAACAAAGAACAGCAGTAATCCCACTTAAAATGCTTTCCACAAAAAGACTTCTTTCAGCAAGGGACTGATTCCCTGGGCAAGGCTCATTTATCTAACCAGCACCAAAAATCCAAGCTTATGCTTGTCTCTGATAAGTGCCCATAAAAGATAGATATCTAATTTATGCATGTGTGTACTTACTGGTTGTTACTGGCTATAACTCTCCATATTTGCCAATCCAGGAATAATTTATGTTTCCACTGGACTAGCCCGGTTTGATGCTAAGTGGAATCCAGATTGTACAATCACTACTGGACAGCCTCTGGACCCTGCCTAGGACATTATGTATACTCTGACTCTTAAACATGAGCATATTCAGGAAAGAAATTCCTTATAAGAGCAAAAAATTAAGGATTAAGGATAAAATCAAGGATTTCTTACTAAGCATCAGCCATGTCCTGAGAGTTGGTCAAATATACTGACAGTAACTCAACTTACCAGACTTACGTAAAATCTTCTGTTTAACTACCACTGCTTTGAAGCTGCAAGCAGTAAAAATATTTTTCTTAAATGCATGATGATGAACCCATTTTGGTCACAGTGTGATGCCCAGCATGCCAAAATAGCATGAACATCAACTTTCATTGTGTAGTGGGGTAGCCAAGAAGCTACAATTGGACTTACAAAGTGAGTTAAAAGTTTGAGATATGATCCCTACAGAAATGAAACTTAGTATTTCTGGTTAGGTGGCGGGTTTTTTTGTTTTGTTTTGTTGAGACCACATGAATCACTAGCAACTCAATCATCAATCTTTAGTGACTGAGTCACTAAAGAATACAAAGTAGAAGCAGCTATATATTTTTGGAGACTAGATGAACTCACATATGCATCTTGAAGTTCAGGGATGGACCATGTATAGCAGAGAAGTTTATTAAACTACTTTTCTACAGTTATTTCCATCCTTTTGCCACCCCTAAGATGATGCAGAAAGTTAGAATACAAAACTACACATCAAACATTAGAGATTTAAAGACTTTCATCTGCTTCCTGTCCTTCCTCCTCTCCCCTACATGAGGTACAGCAGGCTAAAAAATTTCAGGTGAACAACCACACTCTTCAAGACTGCTGTGGACGAGAAAAATATGCAGACTGGCCTTCCTGAGGAGACAGCCTGCACTGAGAATGAGATCATACCTTGTACTGTGAAGCCACCTCATAAGTAGTTGATGAGAAAAAGTCTGTGTATCAATCAGCTGGCCTATCACCCTGGGAGGCAAACTGGAAAATCTGAAAGGGAACTCGGAAAAAAGAAACTATTATTTTTTGACCATTATTGCCTTGTAAGTAAGGACATTTGGCCTTTGAACCTTTTTAGCCCACTACACTCCAATGCAAGTGTTTGATAGTGTTTGCAGATGCAGTTACAGCCCACTCACTTCACAAACCGTAACTACATCGTAATGGGGTTATTTCATTGTTAATTCCAGTGCAGAAGGGGATAAATGGTGACAACATCCTGTATATCCATAGGAGAACTACAACAATAGATTTTTTTCCCCCTCAAAGCTGCTTGGTTTCTATTTTTTCTAGTGTAACTAAAATAATCAGAGGCACATAACTACCTTCATAACTGGGTAGAAAAAACTTTAGGACTTTCATGCTAACACTGGTTTGTGAACTCTGTATGGTATGCCACATGCTAACGGTGAAAGGTTTCCTTCTGAGCAAATGGACCTTCACTATCAGAATAAGGCTTTGGAAGTTCACCCGTGCAGGCATGAAATCATCAGACTAGGTTTGGAGATGCGATTCAAGACCAGCCCAGACAACAGAGTGCCAGCATGAGTGGCATCTCAAAGTTTAGGAGTGTTTGGGAGTGTCTGGTGCCCAAGCTGATGTTTGGATTTTTTTCTAGAGATAAATTTTAACCATGGATTGAAAATGATCTAGGGTCAAATATACAGTGAAACAAATATGTTGAAAAGGTAGGGGGAAGAGAAGACAAAAATATTACTAGTGTACTGGAGAGCAGGGAGAGAGGACACTAGAGAAAGCACACAAGGTAGGCCAAAAGTCTCCATGGCTTCAAGACAGGTTGAGCATCCCAAGAAGGCCTGGATCTCTCATCTGTGCCTGGTACTCTAAGCTACAATCTCTAACAAAAGAAATAAAGTGGAAATCCAAACTCTCACTCCTGATCTATACTTCCTTGAAGTTTGGCTCAGGATATTTACAGAGGCAGATAGAGTCAAGAGCCAAACTTTCATAGTTTATTTATTTATTTTTTAACTTGGGGCATTAAGGCTGGCCAATGTGCTGGGTGAGGTCATACGCCAGATTGCACCACGCCATGTCCCACAGAATCATCCACTTAGCTGTAATGCAGTTTGCAGCCTCTGTCCTGCAGACATCCAAGATCAGAAGAGCACAGGCTGCTGAACGGTGGCAGTAGGTGTCCTGAGAGAACGAACAACGGAGCTTTAGCTACCATCTGCCTTTTCTGTGTTAAGTTCATGCTAGTCACTAGCAGTTCATTAGGATTAGAAAACTTTATTACACCCACACACAAAACCAAGGAATTTAAACAAAAAAGGAACACACTGAAGATGGAATAAGAACAAGCCTAGTAACAAACACTTCAGTCAAATAATATAGGAGAATTATAGAGATGCCAAGAAATTTCTATGAAAAAGTCTCACTTAGGAGATTGTAATAGCCTGCACAGTAGAATTCAGAGTAGTATTTTTCTGTGACATATTAGTAACAAATACTGATGAAAATTCACATTGTTCATAGTGAAAGGAAAATATCAGTTCTTTTCTGCTGTCTTGCCTTCAGTTTAATCTTGCCCCAGTATACTTTAGCTTAAGCCAATTTGAGATACTAGCTGCATAAAACACACTTCCCATACAAGCTGCCAGAGACGGGTTTTTTGAGCTAGAATTGTGGTAAGCTGATTATTTCCCTTAATTTCTTCTTAATAATACAGAATTTTAACACTAGCAGCTGATGTTACTGTTTAGAGAGGGTCAGGGAATGCAAAAGAAGACCAAGAAATTCTTCTAGTATAAAATCAGAACTCTCTCTATGTCATGGCAACAGCAATTTTTCATTAAATTATAGGTTCTTCAGGGTTGCTCTTTCCATACTGAAAAGATCATTTCATAGGGAGAGGAGGTAAGGGAAAAGAGAGATCTCACTGAAGAAATAGAATTGTTACGACGAGCAATTAACAGCCTATATCTTAGCATGTCACAGTAGGTCTTCTCCTTTCATTCCATGAAATAGACTGATTATAAAACACTTTCCATCTGAGTGCCTCAACCTTACCGCAGTTTGTGTTAGGCGGCATTTTGCCTTGGGCTGAAAAATACTGACACCAACAGGACTGCTAGATGTGTTGAACCTGCTGAATGGCCTGCTTGCACAAATGGGGCTGACCCAGTTCCATTAAGAAGTCTGCCATCACAAGGAGTCATGCTTTTCCATTTCCCCCAAATATTTCTATTTTCCACATGCTCCTTCTTTGATCTCACCTTTAAAACCCATGCAATTAAGTTACACTAGTGCAATTCAGGCCTCTCTAATCATAACAAAGGTGGCATTGACAGAGCTGCCACAAAATGGATCTTGGTCCATATATGACACAAAGTTTTTGTTTTTTTAAAGAGATTTATCCTTCATCACTTACTTACAGAATCGGTAGTGCCTTCCCATCTGAGCTTTAGTACAAATGTCTTAATGGAAAACTAAATGGGTCCTTGTTGTTCCCTCTCCTGTTCCAAAATCCCGATCCTGGTTGTAAAGAATTATCATTTATACTAATTAGTTAGAGAGTGAAAATCTTTCTTTCTCTTTCAAATGTCCCAGAGCAAGAAACAACATCAGAAACTAAATCACAGTGGGGCAGCAGGGTCTTTAAGACAATTAATTGAGTCTCATCTGAATATTAGGCATAGAACCCCCTAGAAAACCTTGGTAGCCCAAGGTCTGGATTTGACGTTAAATCTAGGTCCAGCCAAAACTTGTACTGCTGGGAGATTTCAACTGGAAAAAAGAAGTTTACATAGGCTATACTGTATTCCTGCTTGAGCTTTACTCACTAAAATCTTCTGTCCAGACCTAATCTCCAAAATGCTTCCACATAATGAAATTTTAAAAGACATTTAGATGCCACAAAGCAATCATGGATAGGAGAGCAAAACTAGTTGGGCTTTTTTCGGTCTAAGAAATCAACTCTGATTTCAAATCAAGGCTTTAAAAAGGTAAGTCTTCATATTTTATTGGCATTGTATCTGAATATACTTAAAAAAAAGGCTGCTTCCCTGATGCTGATGAGAACATGGTAAAGGAAATCCTATTCATGCCAACAATCAGAGATGTTTTATATCATGTGTATCAGGATCATAAAAAATTAAAGGTGCTTAAGAGAAAGGAGGAGAATAGGACAGAAGGCGCAATTGGATTTTCTGCTTGCAGTGTTCAGATTCTAGCAATGAACCTCAGTGACAGGGCACTGCTAAAGGCCTTAAACAACCAGAGGAGAGACGCTATTTTTGAAGCACATGAGTGGAAGCTAAACTAAGTTTTCCTTCTCTATTTTCTTAAGGCTATCATAGAAACTAGGCCCATCTTCAAAAGACATTTATCAAAGATTTGCCTACACTTGGACATATCAAAGTTACATTTGGACATACTGAAATGGTCCCTCTTCTCACACAGAAGAGCCATGTGAGCAATGGGCTGTTTAGCCCATTAGCAGGTCCAGGCCTGAGATCATAACGTACACACACATGCTGAGCCAGTGAGAGTTATTAAATCTGCCGTTTCCAAATACTTAGACTTGATTAAATTTAGTTTTAAAGTTAGGCACTTCTTATAGTACTACTCTCCCCTGGCCTCACACACTTTTCAAGCCCCTGCCTACTGTCTTTCAACTTTCATCAGAAAACCTGATTGTAGATTTCCCTATCACAGTAGCTTAACTCTAGTACTTACCACAACATACGGATATCTTTTGCTCAAATACTTGTCTTAGAAAAAAAAAAAAAAAAAAGAAGAAAAAAGAAAAATCATTCCAACCAGATTGACCCAGAAACCTGGTAAAAACACTAGAAAATGCTAGCAGAGGGATCTTGTCCACATATTCACTCCTGCTCCAATTTTGGGGAGATAGAAGGAATGGACAATATGGTGCTGTAATTTTCCTACAAATTCCTATGAATTATGCATAGCAAGGAAAATAATATAAATAGAGATTTGCAAGATGTTCTTTCTTCCCTGTGCTTTCCAAATGTAGTTCTTTCACTCTTCCTAACCAAGCATTCAGCTAAAACCAGTTTACTAACAATGGAGGACTTACTGAGGTGCTCAGAAATTATAAACCTGTCACAAAATGAATTTTCCTCTGTGTTTTACAGCCAGTAGTTCAATTATTTTATCTGATGGTTTGAATTGACTTCAGGCATAAGGGCACAACTTGAGATGAAATACTGACTTTGCCTCATATTATAGGTTACTTTTGGTACTTCAGACTAACGCCTAAACAAAATGCTATGTCTCATTTGTGTTTCAGATTATACTTGCTCTAACATTTCTATGCAGAGCCACTTAAAAATTTCTGGAGGCAACAGGTTTGGTGGCTGTCTCTTCTAACAGTATTTATACATGTAAATGAGCTGTTTACTATATAAACTGTTCTCAGGAAAACCCCTTGACTAAAAGTACAAAAGCCATAAAAATTAGTGGATATTTAGACAACAAAAGTGGTGGGAGATCCCCGCAAAAGCGTCACTTCCGAAAACTGTAAACATTCACCTTTTCCAGAACGCAATGGTTTTGGCTGCTTGCACTGAAGGTTGTCTCTAATGCTCCAGATGTTGAACTGAGAGGGGAGCACCCACTCACCTCCGCTGTTGCATAGCAGAGCTGAGAACGCCCAACACGGGAAAGCAGAGCAGCAGCCCCCTTTCAGGATAAAATCTGAAAAGTAAGGAAAGGAAAAGCACAAGCCTGTGCCCTTTTATAGATTTCTTCATCATGGAGAAAGGCCACTGAAAACAAGGTGTGTATTTTCCCAGAATATTTTACATTCAAAACAACAGCTCTGTCTGCACTGGAAAATTCCATAGTAAGTGGAGACCTACAGGGGGAGAACTGGTCATGTCGCAAGAGACTGAAAGAAGGGACTTGGGGGAAGAAGTGCACGTTTTAACCAGATTCGGTAAGGATAGTGCTTACAATAAAACTCCTAGATGCTCAGAAAATCCCCCAGAAAAATCAGGGAAGATAGATTTTAATTCTCCTGCTATTTCTAAAATTCTGGATATTGCCAGTGATCCCAAAACCCCCACATTATCTCCACCTGACATTTACCTCCTTTCAGACGTTCTTATATAACAAGGTTTAAAAAAAAAAGTTAGATACTTTTTAACAATTTTTAGTGGTGGTGAATTCAGTGAAAGCTGATTGAGCTCAGCTGCTTACGAAAATCAGTGCCTAGGCAGATTCTCCATTTTAACAAAGGCCTCTTTCCTATCCACAGATATAAAAATCTTCAGTGCTAAGTCAAGCTATGTTGCTGTGAAGACATAGGCAACCTGAAAAAGAGCTTTATATAAAGTGTACATACATTCAGTATTCTAATGCTTTCCATAAAAAACATAATACACACACACAAAGAATTGTTGATGCAGAAAACATATTCATTATAGTTATTCAGAAAACTAATTAAAAATTACAAGAGGTATACAACTGCATCTAAGCGTTTTGATTGTTCCTACAGTCCAGATGCTAACAGCTGGAAAAAAACTTGAGAGCTGTAAGAGCATTCTGGGAACTAGAGGAAAGCTAACCAGACCTTGCACTTTGCTTCTAGAATAGCCATGTTATAAAAAATATACTTTGAGTAAAAGAGCCTTTCCATATGTAGCTAGATAATACTGAACTCTGTTTCCACTAAGAGCTTTAGGAATAGTATTAGCTCACATGGAAATAATTTTTTAACTAGCTAGGAGTGGTTCCCTAACAGTTCCTGAAGCTGTTCCCCCATGCCCATATCCCCTCCTCTCTGGCTCATTTTAGGAGCTACACCCAGTGTGCAAAATGACCTCTGCACCTAAAGAGATGCAAACTATTTTATTCATGGAAAGAAAGGAATATCATAACTGACTGGTTAAAAACACTATGAGAGTCAAAGTAGAGTGCTGTACACTATTTATCTGACAATAGCCAACCAGAGTAATCTGTCTTTCATGTTGCCATGATGAAACACAATGACATTAGCTTTGGTAATGACCTGGTACCTCATGACAAATGCAGTTTTCCATAGGATGATATAAGAAACCTGAGAGGATTACTAAAACAGCATGTATTTTTGCTAAATAGAGACATGGTATATTGCTCAACAGAGACTTTCTCCAGTAAATAGAGAAATGGTATATCTGCTAAATAGAGAGTCTCTCCAGTAGCTCCATGTCTCATTTTGCTGCTGGAGGGAGTTCAGCATAGGGCTACAAAGATGATCAGCGGGCTGGAGCATTCTATGATTCTACAAGGAACGGCTGCGAGAGCTGGGCCTGTTTAGCCTGGGGAAGAGAAGACTGAGGGGGGACCCCTTAAGGGAGGGTGTCAAGGGGATGGGGACAAACTCTTTTCAGTTGCCCCGTGTGACAGGACAAGAGGCAACGGGCAAAAACTGAACCACAGGAAGTTCCACCTGACCGTGAGGGGGAATTTCTTCACTGTGAGAGTGACAGAGCACTGGACCAGGTTGCCCAGAGAGGTTGTGGAGTCTCCTTCTCTGGAGATCTTCAAGGCCCGCCTGGATGCAACCCTGTCTACAATGCTGTAGGTGACCCTGCTTGAGCAGGGGAGTTGGACTAGATGATCTCCAGAGGGCCCTTCCAACCTCAGCCATTCTGTAATTCTGTAACTTCTGAAGGCCCTGTTCCTACAGTATGAGGGTAGAAGAATGGAGGATTATATAAAAATTAGTGATAGGGGAAAGAGATTCAACTGCATTTGGATATGACAGCAAAGATTCAGTGCTTTAAAACACTTAGGCTAAACCAGCAAGATCTCTTTTCAGTGAATCTTTCTCTCACCTTGTCTTATCTTAGTAGGTTCCTTGACCTGTTCACTTAATTCTTTTTTCTGCCCTCCATCTGGGTATATTTCTGAGATATTAGAAATGACAATATATTACAGCAGTCAAAATAGTTTCTTCTGGGAACAGTTTATTATGAATTAAATACATGAAATGTGGGGAAGAGGAGAGATCAAGACCTTCAAATTCAAGGGTGGAGGATAGCAGGTGCATGACAAACCTACTACAGCAAAAAAGGAGAGGTAAATACAGTAAATACTCAGAGCTATTTGCCAAGTAACTGACTACCTAAGTAGTCAGTATCAATGGGTCAGAGCAGAGCAAGGAAAAAATAAAGAAGAAGGAAAATGGGACCACATTCTCCTTTCAGTCTAAGAACTTCTTGACCACTGTGAGAAATTGGTCCAGAAGGCCTCAGCTGGCCAGTCACACGCCAACCACTTTAACTCACCTGTGAGTTTGAGTTTCATTGCTGCAACTTAGTGGCCCCAACATCTTTCACCCTGATCCATCTCTGAAGTTCAGAAGGAACAAGAGGCTTTTTAACCGTCCCTGATTCCTATCTCCACAAAAGAATACCACAACTCTGGCAATCTTGGGCTACCAAACTGTTTTATAGGCTTCTGAGGATGCACCTGTGAACCTGGAGAGCTGAATCAGCCCCAGTTGTAAGCAGGACTGTCCATCCCAAAAGTGGTAGAAAGGCAGTTTTATTCATGCTCTTCTCTACTTAGGACCTGGCTCATTATATGAAGCCAAATAACTTGAGCATTCACTTATCTTGTGAGCTGCCTTACTTCTGCTCTTCACTTGCATAACAGAGTCTGACTCAGAGCCTCTGTACTGATACTTTGTGCTGGGTCTATCTGCAGATGCATTCATGTAGCCATGGTCTCCCACAACTTTTACGTTCCAGCATTAAAAAAAAAAAATATCTCCAAACTTAGGACATGTAGGACACAGAGCCTATACAGAAACTTGACTTGGCTCACGATATCTATCAGTGCTGCAACCAGCTCCAAGCTGCCATCTCTTCCTCTACAGAATTAACTTGTATGCATTTTTCCAGCTTAGATTCCCTTGAATATATTTCTATATACGAATAAAAATGCCACCAAAAAACAAAGTTATTTTTCCTATAGGCTGGAAAAGAAGAAAATAAGTTTGCTGTTACACCTATTGCTAAGTATTTAGGAGTAAATCCTCCACTTTCAGGGTGAATGGATGGATGGAGATACTCAGCCTAGGTACATTATTAATAATTATCTTTCAAACTACATTAAATCAGCCCAATGCATAGCCTGTACTCAGAAGCTAAAATAACAAATTAGATTATTGATTAACTTAATTTTCTGCTAAACATTGCACCAACTTTGCATTACAAAATGAGATTTTACTACATCCGTATCTTGGTTGATTATCTTCTACCAGGACATTGGCTCCAGAAATTTCATTATTCTGTAATAATATATAGCATTAACACCTATTTAAGCCACAATTCTCAGAGTGCAAATAGAGGACTGACATGGTGATTTAATTGAATTTTACATGCCAGTTTGGACTCACATTCATTTAAATCCAGCTTAGATGTGGCTGACAGTTAGAATATCACTGTGTTGTAAGCCAAGAAGACAAATCACTCAACCATGGCACTGCTAACTATATGGATTTCCCATTTTGCTAATGTAATTCCCTCCAGTTTACATGTCTTGCCAGCAATATCTTTGGAAGTAAACAATTGCAGGAAGAAAATACCAGATGCAAATAAAGATGACTTTAAAGCAGTAAAAACAGCTTATTTTCCATGTCTCTGAAACATCTATGTTGCTTCCAGTCGCTTATAAAACCAGCAGTCTGGATAGTTAAATGGCTAAAATAAGACACGAGCTATCAGAACACACGGCAGCACTGCTTCTGCTGTCAGTGTCCCCCCGAGGAGCAAAGACTCCCATTCCCTTCCAGCAGCGAATTTGGTCTGCCCAGGCTTTCAGCACCAAGCCCACCAGTCTCCTGTTGCTGCACAAGGCTTGCTCTTGGTTACATGCCCCCTCTCCCATGGAAGAGTCTGTGGGGAGAAGCTCCGCCAGCACTTGGCGCTGTCACCCACTCATCTCGCCCGCCTCTGCTGGGGGGCACACGGTGCCCAGACGGGTCCCCGTGCAATGAGGTGGCAAAGTAAAAAGTCTGGCACTGGGCCCAGCAGCTACAGCTTACAGAGAGACATACTGGCAGACAGAAGACCTTTATTATATCATCTGGATCCACCACTTATTTCTCTGCAACTTCCTAAAATACGCTTAGCTCCAAAGCAAATAAAGAGGAGCGAGTGCACCCTGCTGCCCTGTAACCCCACCAGCCAACGCCAATGCCTTCTGCGGATTACTGGGACGTCGCAGTCCCCCCAGACAGGAAAGCCTTGCCCATCTACTGCCATTTATCAAAGCGGTTTAATTCTAATATTGATCATGTTCGGTCTTTCCCACAACACGTGGGGAAACTAACTACTCCTTCAGATTTACGCGTGCTGGAATAACTTCAACTGTCAGTCCCCTTTTCCTCCCTGTCGTCTCGCCTTGAGTTTCAAAAGCTTACTTTTTATTATTTACTTCAGTGTATGAAACAGCTGCTTCTTAGTAAGACAAACTTGGCACGTCTGAGGCATCAAAGCCTGACTCAATTTTGCAAGGTTTGCAATGATTTACAGTCCCCTTTTTCCTGTATAGTAGTACCTGGGGAAGCCAAGAGTGAATAATCCTTTTGGGGATCAGGAATCCAAAAGTCTTGTATCCTAGCAATAGCCAGTGTGAGGCGACTGGCCCAAACACATATTTGTTAGATTTAGGCCATACTGTTTCTTTCCAGGGTAGCGTGTTCCTACTTTACATAGTTGGCCTGTATCATAGGCAGTTCGCAAAAATTAGAGAATTACACCAATTTAACAGACGAACTACATTTCTTAAAGAGAAACCATTCTTATTTCTAAAATTAAACCTAGAAGTAGCAACTCCCATATAAACCTGAATTCAGAAGCAGAGGAAAAATTCTCTTTTGGAGTAGTTTTTTATAGTCATGTAGCTGAGATTTATTAGATAGTTACATTTTATATAAAATAAGCTGACTAGTTTTTGTAAGAACACTATCTTTAAAAGTGTTCCTTCACCTTGACACACAGAGCCCAACCCAACTGCTAAACATTTTGTATTCTTTTTTGTTTACAAATATGTCCATGTTCATCTTTTCATTTGTGCTGGTCATAAGCACCACAAAGCAATTCCAACCAATCTTGGCCAAAGAGGTCGACTACATATTATATTCCATTTCCATATACCGAAAAAAAGATTTATTTTAAACCCAAAATGAGCAAAACAAATCAGTAGCCCCACTGCAAAAATACATTTGAAAGAACTGGAATCTGAAGTCTGAAGCAGTGCTGATGATTACTTTTGGCATCAGATGACAAATTTATTTGAGGAAGTGCTGTAACTCACAGGTGTCAGTCCCCAGCCTCCACCAGCGCCAAACTCGGCACTGAGGCCAATGGCTCATCATCGCTAGTCGAGCAGCTGCAACATGAGCCAGCTAGCACACAAAATAGAGAAGAGCACAGCTCAGGGTGAAAACAAGTACATTAAAAGTCGTACGGAGCTGAACTATGTTCTGTAAAATACCTGAGCATGTATAGCACCAAAAAGGGTTTTACTTCTGTGGTGTCAATAGCATTCCCTGCTCCGCTGAACTAGCTGTAAAGGGTGGCACATTGCTCAGGGAGGTCTTCTTTAGTCTGTATCTGAAGTCCCAGAAGGGATGTGTGAGCAAAGCTGTTCTGTGCAGTCCCCCAGTCAGCTCTGTAGCAAATCATTTTTTGAAATTCAGGATGTTGGGATTTATTTTAATACTCTGTTTAGCTGAATTTTGAGAGGCACACTCTACATCCCATCCTCTCCTTTTCACTCTGATCAATGTGGAGCTCTTGAAAAGGCAATACAATTTTCAACCTCAATAGGAGAAAGCTTTACACTGCTGAAACAGAAATCTTCAGGTTGGTCTTTTATTAGTAGCGATTCTGAAAGGAAACCTGCATTGCCAGTGGCAAGGAGAGGGCTGACACCTGCAAGGTGGACATTCAAATGTGAATTAAGAGTGGGGAAAAGAGCAGCAAAGAGCTTTTGCAGTTCATAGAGTGAGCAGAGATATAGAGATTTACAGGAAGAAAAAAGTAGATTTTGTGTGCCTGTGTGGATGTCTCCAAACATACCGTGATCTCAGCTGGAAAAAAATAATAATCAATTTTTAGCAGACGGAGCTTGTGCTCTGTCTCTATGGCAATGAACTGGAGACCTGGAAGAACAGAGCTGCACCAGCCAGGGTGGATACATAAACCTGAGGTGACTGTGTGGAGGCTAATGTCTAATCTAGTTTTCTAATTTTCATATTACCTACTCAGTGCTCAATAAGATCAACTTAGAAAAAAATTCTCATGAAACAAGCCCCCCACCCCGAGAAAAATATCACTTTCTCTATGACAAAACTCTTTTTCTTCAGTAAAATGAATTTCCCTTAGCAACTCAGACTTCATGGATGAGAGAAAAGCATTAGGATGGGAAGGAAATGTAAAATTTGGTCACCAGGGGAAATGGCACTTTGGTCCTGATTTTCACTGATCATGAATAGGGTTTTACACCTTTCTCTGCCAAACATTTTGCTGAAAATCTGGCACTACTACAATAGAGACAGCCTCTCCATCTGAGTCTGCAAGAAGCACCTGTTGATAGAGTATATGGAAAAAATAGCATGTAAGTCCACAAAAAAAAAACACACACAGCACTTGAAAGGAAAAAAAAAAGGCACTTCTTCCCCAATTTAGTTAATAATTATGAAAATAAGTAGTTAGTCTCTATTCTATAAAATTAAGATTATTTCTTGATCAAAGAAGGGCCACTTCTATGGAGAGAACAGGTGGAGTATGAAAAACTGAGAAAAAGAGAAAAAAAAGAAAAAAATATAGTTAATCAAAAAAGGGAACTAGTGAAGATCAGGAAATAGGAGTCTATATCAATCTATTTAACTGATGGATAACAACTTCCACAGGGAGGAATTAAACTAGTTGTGAGTCTTCAAGTCTCAGAAGAGAATTAAAAAAACGTAATGTATCATGTTGGGAAGACTGAGCCTTTCATTTGGTTTAGACAAAATAAAATTTATAGCTTTGGCAGCAATAAGTATTTTTTTTACAAGAATAAAATACACACACAGTCTTCACATTTGCAGTTTTTGTACAAGCAAATTCTTTCTTCCATCTGATGGGAATACTTCAAGCAATAATATTGCCCTTCATCCTACAGGTACACAGACAAACATACAACTGCACAGTCAGCAGCTGCCCACTTTTCTCAGACTTCTGAAACCACAGTCATTGAAGCTGCCCCACAAAACCACATAATTAAGGAACTTCTCAAAAAATTCCCCAAAAGCCAAGAAAAACAAACTGCCCCAAAGAAAGATAAAGGCACTAACTGTAATCTTTTCCACTTGCTATATTTGCCAAGGTGGATAAAATCTCATGAAGCCACTCTATTTAAACATAATGACCCAAAATATTGATGCTAAGATTTTTTTTTAGGCCATGACAGGAGGCAGCAGTGGCAATAATCAAATTCTGCTCTTAATTTAAGACCCCTTACGGGCGAACAGTGTGAGGTGGACTTGGTGCAAATGAAAAGGCTAGTGAAATCAGACATACTTTGCTGTTTCTGAGCCAAATCACTGCTGAGAATTCATCAACAATTTGTAATATGTGAAGAATGGTGGAAGTGGTTCTATACCTTGTATGTTGTACACGTCTTTAATTATATTTTCCAAGCATGAGAAACAGCAGTCACTGGATAGATATCATTAAAAATAAATTAAAAAAAAAAAAAAAAAAAAAAAAAAGCTAGAATGCTGGTACAACTGAAGTTTGGTAACAAAGAACTTCTGTATGCCAAAACAAAAATGTACATTTCCTCCTAATCAGTACTGCCTACAAGTATATCTTCTTCCATTTAGGGTAAGGCTGGGGTGAGGATGAGTACACAAGCTTTTCCAGATGCCCTTGATCTGTCACCCCAGATGTGAGGAATATATCTATCTGATATGAAGATGGATGAAAATCAAGAGGTTCTGAAAAAACTCACTGAATTCTGTCACTGAATGAACAGAAGGTTGTGCCTTAGTTTATCAATCATCTGTAAAAAAAATAACAAACAAAAAAAAAAGAAGAAACCCTCTTTATTAAGCATCTGGATATCAAATAATGAAGAAGAGGTTATTAATAAACATATACTTTTGATGAGCATTACTTTTTCCTGTGGCTTGCAGTAGGACCAAGCACTTTTTTTTTGCTGATAAGGTAAAACAGCTTTTTCCTTCAGTGACTTGAATGTATTCCATCTACAGAAATCAATAGCTTCAGAGCTCAACAGTGCAGAGGTGCTGAGACTGAATCCTGAAGTGAAAAGGCAGCTAATACTGGAGAAACGCCAAAGCTACACTGACGTTATTGGTGGCACCCTGACCTGAGACAGCAAACAGAGTAGGAGATGTTGGTTAAGCTTTCAGTAAAGACATCTGCACTACTGGAAAAGTGCACTGCAATAGCAGGAAAAGCAAGATATTATTAGCACTTTCAGTCAGAATAGGTTCTGTCAGGGCAATACAACTGCTACAGATATAGAAAGAAAGGGCATTGCTTTTCCTGGCTGATATGATCTCCAAAGGGGAAAACAAGAAATAATGAGCAGTTAAGGATTTTTAGCTACAAAACTGAAAACCAGTACAGGTACAGGTGTACCAAAGAGCAGACAAGCAAACCTCATTTCACAGGGTGCATTTATTTAGGAAAAATAAAAACTGGAGGACCAGATCAAGATGGCTAGCTGAAAAGGGGAAGCAGAAACAAAAGAAATGAACAGAATTAGAGCAGGAAGAAAAATCCTTACTGTACTGTAGGATACTTTGACTAAGTAGACAGCAAGGTGGGTTAAAATGTTGCTGTGTGTCTCTTCATTTTTACAGAACCAGCAGATGGGATACTGCTGTCCTATTCGTTTGGAGTTGATTCTCTTTCTGGAAGATCCTCCCAGAGACCATTCCTTCAGGCCAATTCTCATGCCAGAACAACTGGTCCTGTAGGACAGTAGTTCCAAGCTTTTAAGATGAGGCAGGCCCCTTCCCTTCATGGAGAGGGACAATGCCACAACCCTTCCCCTACCACATGATGGAACCCCTGGCACCTGTGTATGGTGGCTTTTTTCAGTCATCAGTCTTCCCTGGGAAAGCCAGACCATGTGCATGTGCACAGAGCAGTGGGGCAGCCAGCTCCATACCCAGAGGTTGCGCAAGAACAAGGAGAAGGACTCAGCTGTCATAAGCAAAAGAGCAATCCATGCTCCTTCCCTTGGCCACCAGTTGCTCCTGAGACCTACACAGGCAATATGCATCACCTCCTCTCAGCATCTTTCCCAAACTCACTTAACCCCAGCATGACTGGCTGTACGTCCCTCAACCACAGAGGGAAGGAGTCCGCAAGAAGCTGATGGTGGTTGCAGGCAGGTGCCTCCTTTCACTGAAACAATGCATTTAATCAGACACTATGGAAAGGGGGCCATCAGGAAGGGAGGCATGAATTACACTAAGAGGCCAGAGTGATCACACAGGACATAAACTGGACACTGAGACACTGCAGAAGATGCTTTCAGTCAAGAATGAAACTTAGGAAATGATGCTTTTGCCATCTTACTCTGAGCCATACTCTATTGAGTATTAGTAGATCCATAGATTTCACTGGGATTTCCCTAGAGGACAGGTAATACTTAGCATCATGAAGATGGAAAGAATGAATTTGGATATTATAGCCATACAAGTTGCAGTAATATTTTTGGGAGCATCGTGGATCAAAGCCATATTATACTAGGCACTGAGCAAACACACCACAAAGCCAGCCCAGTGCTTGCCACTTGCACATTTGCAGAAACGCTGGTAAAATTTTGCTTTTATCTTAATAGAGAAAAATGTTAATAATTCCTCATTTCCTTTAAATATATATCTCTACAATTCTTTTCTGTTGCCTTTGATTACTTTCCATTCTCAACCCAATGTTTAATACACTTCTTTACCCTACCAGGTCCTCCCAGTCCTGAATCCTCTCTTTTCCTCCTCACCTCCTCCCAACAAAAATATACATTTTGTTGAGAACATATTGTGATAATGTTTGAAATGTTCTTTCTGGTTCCCCCTACTAGAGTGCACAGGGATCTCCTCAGACTAGCCACGTTTCAGGATCTGACATCCCTTACCAGATCACAGTGGCAATAACTTATTTTTTTCATAGCTAAAAATATCAAATTTATATTACATAATATGGCAAAAAGTTTGCTCTGTTTAATAAAAGAGACACTGTTGCTACTGAATAAGCAAAGGCTTGTTTTCTGAGTTCAAACCCTAATGTAATTAATCAGAGAGGTTAATATTGGCTTCCCATGTAACACAGCTCTGCTAATGTCAATTATTCTTTGTGAACACAGAACGAGTTTTGATTAATGAAACAAATCAGTTTAACCTGCACCAGTGCATAAGCCTATTGTACTTTATATGACCTTGAGGTGCATGTTCCTCCCTGCAAAGGGCTTTTTCTTTTTTTTTTTTTTTTTTTTTTGTTCAGCTTTTTGATATCCACAAATTGCAGAGAGTCAGTTGGAACAGTAACACCCTCAGCACCTCCCGCCAAAATGCAGCAGGACCCAGACTTCACTAAAAAGGAAAAAAAAAAAAAAAAAAAAAAAAAAAGGTCTTCCTGAAGCAAAAATCCTGAATGTCAAAGAAGAAAATTACATATCCTCCATGCTAAGATGCAAAGTGGGAGGCAGCACGGCAGAGACAACACCTGTTTGTTCTTCTCAAGCCTTCAGACTCCCTGATCATCTTCTCTGATCCTGTTTCTATTTTCCCTAGGGGAGTCGGTGCTTGATGTCTATTAAATTCACCATCATTTTACTCATAGAGTTTTTAACTGCACAAATAGGCCTTGCTGCCTCAAGCAATAGTTGGAGGTAGGAGGCTGCATCCTCGCAACATTTTCAGCATTACCCTACTGGGCAGGAAAGGGGCACATCCACTTTTTTTCAGAGCATGTCAGGAGAATATAGCACTATTCCACAGATATTACATATATCTACATACCTGGCACATCAGATTTTAAAGAGATGCTTTTACTGGGGACATTAGCATTTTCCGTACTGAGTTCCCATCAAAGCAACGTCATGCAGAGGTAGAAGAGATCTTTAATTTGATTTCTTCAACAAAGTTCAAAAAAAGATCTAAAAGCCTTGAAAACCAGATTAGCTTCTTTCACAAAATAGCTATATTTAAATTGGAGAAATGAAGGCCATTTGTTTGACAAACTTTTAAAACAAGCCAAGTGCCACATCGCCCTGAACTGCAATACTGTGGGGCTGACTGGCTCTGTGAGACACAGCCTTGGCAAGGTTACCCGACACTTTTCAGTGGCATGCAACTTTACGGAACTTTTCCATGTTTCATATAGCTGAATGTATTTGAAACCTCCAGCCAAAACACTCCAGTAATTTTTGGAAAGATGCTAAGGAAAAATATACCAGCCTCACTGCTTTCCCAAGGGAGAGGAGCACTCAGACTGCTACCACAGAGCCAGCGATACTGGCTCTGTGCACAGCCTGACCACGCACCAATACAAATATGATTCAGCTCAGGAATGGGCCCAAGGTCGTATTTCCATTCGATTAGCCACAGGACACGGACTTGCTGCCAGAGGATAGACAATGACTTGATTTGATAGTGAGGCAAGCAGTCAAAATACTAACCTTCAATGGTTTTGAACAGACATGTCAGCACTCTGCATTACATGGCTGAGAATTTTTGACGTAGAGACCTTAAAACCAGACTGTCAAAGCACAGACCCAAATTGCACCCCTACTACTACTGCTCTTAATCATTTTGCATTTTCTGGCATGGATAGGTGGGAAGGGAAGGCTTATATATTTCTTCAGACTTTGCTGTCCACCAGCATGTTGGACGTGCAACTGAGCCAGAGAACTCAGCTGTGCAGTTCCTCTCATCTCAGGAGCTCCCTGTGCAACTACAGATGTGTTTGATAGTGTCGTAAGGACTCCATTTAGATAGAAAAATGCATGCACACATTCACAATGCACGTTGTGCGCACAAACTACTACTTTGTTTCCTTCCCCACAATCCCAGGCTAAAACACTTCCAAAGCACACAAGGAAGCCAAATTAATCTGCAGGTAAGTTTAGCAGAGTGACACAACAGATGAACATGGTTCTGTCTTTGCTGTTCTCTCTTTCCCTCTCCAGGCTCCTATAAAAAGCCAGCTGGGCTCAAAATGATACAGTGATATTTTCTTGGCAAGGTTCTTTATAACATGCTTAAGAAAACTAATTATTAGAAACACAGCCCACCTGGTACATAGGCTCTTGTTCACTCCACAATTACTGCAGGTATCAGACAGAAGGGAATCAATTTTTGACTTACAGGTAGTAACAGCCTCATCAAAAACAAGGCAAATAACACTATCATGGGTAATAATATGAAGCTAGGATATCCTAGTAAAAATCACAAAAACACAGGAGCCATAATCTTTCTAAATATTTGTTTCTCACTGAAATAAAAGCATTTGACTTCTAAGTGGTAGTTTAAAATAAAGGCAATAATTTGTTTCCAGCTGGTACAATCGTTTAATAAAATGCCTGCTGTGTCTCCAGGAATAATATTCTTCTTTCCCTGGCAACACACGTAATTATCCTGCTTTTGGACCACCAGTTCAGTCCATCACCAAAACGTTTGTACTCAAAGCACAAGATAGTCGAAGACAATAACTTGACTTATGGAAGATAAAGAATAAAAAGCCTGCCTGAAACGTACATGTGAACGAGTAGGGAGGAACGAGCAGAAGGCTTAAGCCGCTTCACTATTATAATAATTATGCATCTAATGTTTTAATAATAAGAAAAAAGCAGTCTGTCTCCCTCTTCATCTAAATTCAAACTCTACACCTTTAGGTGTTAATCTTAGCACCTCCAAGCTGTAAGGAGGTAAGAAAAAAGACAGTCTCCAAACTGCAATAGATGGATGAGAATACTACCTGGAGCTGTAGTTAATTATCGTGATCATGTTAATTTGCATTGTTTGTCAACAGCCAGAGCAGAATGAGGTGCTAGGTGTTGCTGAGGGGTTCTTGTAGTGTTGTTTGTAGGGCTGTTTTTTTAAAGATAACATTTACATAATGTATAATAATAATTTCTCCTCCCCAGGCTCCAGGACAAATATTTGAGTAATAGAATAAAAGTGATTACGTTGTTTTTCTTTCTTAAAGTACAAGTAAGGGAAGAAAAAGGAATAAAATTGTCTATGGCAGAATCGTCCCAGTGGTGCAATACATTTTTCAACATTTTGATGAAGCAGTTTGTTTGGACAAAATA
Organism: Rhea pennata; assembly: GCF_028389875.1. Lineage (NCBI taxonomy): Eukaryota > Metazoa > Chordata > Aves > Rheiformes > Rheidae > Rhea > Rhea pennata. The sequence continues at coordinate 91,866,992 of NC_084664.1, forward strand.
GCTGTGTGTTTATGAAACAATATTATTTAGTACTTGAGGCCTGGAACCAACATGCACTGTTCCCAAGCAGTAAAAAGCACATGCTTTGCTTTCCTTTTCCCTGTTTGCTTTTGAAAGTGAAACATCAGATCAGGAGAGATCCATTTAATGGCATTTCTTAGAGAATTAATCAACAGCAGCTTCGCAATAGCTAGCATGCAGCAAGGTGATCCCAGCTCAAGCACTCATGCTTTACGGAGGAAATGGGTACATATGAGGAAGATGGGAATAGCTGCAGGCCATACAGTTCAATGAGACAAAATATTCTTGGTCTTCAGCAAATGAATCCATCACTCCTCTAGAAGGAAGGTAGCAGCAATGGAAAAATGGTGGTAAATAAATATTTTAGGAAATTCTGTTCAGCAACAAAGAATTGTACTGTAAAATGTATACATGTATATAACAACACAAAAAATATATTCAAAACCCAGCTAGGAACTTATTTATTACAGACTACTGCTTTTACTAGAATAAATGAACATTAGCCTGCTGACAACAATAAAGCTCTTGATTAAATAACTGGTCTTTTTGTCCTTCCAGCAGTCTAAGAGAACAGTGACAATTTAAAAATTTGCATATGTTTTCCAAAATAAATAATATCTAGGTTGTCTTGCTAGCCCCATTAAAGACATACCCCTTTGTGTAAGTAGCACTAATTCTCACAACATGTTAACACTATGGAAAGCAAAGGTTTCCCAGGCTTTTTTAGCCAAGACTCATTGGGGGAAGCCAACAGCACTGCAGCCCTAGCAGCTCTCAGCTCCCCAGCTGATTGGGCTGGGGCTGCCCTTGCTACTTCCAGCAAGGCAGTGGGGACCTCCCTGAGACGGTCTGCGCTTCCTCCAGCCGGTCCCCAGCAGTGCTCGTAAGCTGCAGCTGAGAATGGAGATATTCAAGCCAGCACAGTGCTGCCAGTGATGCCAGCTTGGCTCCTTGGAGCTCCAGGTGTGTCTGTCCAGCCACCTGCAAAGCCAAAGTAAGCCTACCCAAACTACTTGAGCTTGGTCACTTAAAGCAATTTGGGGCATAGAAATTCCCTCAAAACCCTGGGCAAGCTCACTGCAGCCTCGGCTAAAGAGATATTTATCACGGCACCTTTCCCCCTCATCCCTCGCTACTTTCAAAACTGCACTTGTCACAGATCTACATACTTCCTTTCTTGTCTTTAGACAAGGATCCACACATACATCATCTATTCCTACGTTACTGTAATTTACTCTTCCCTAAGTGAATAGTATGCAGATATCCAACTAATACAACGTGCAATAACTTTTAATTTAAGATAGAAAAGTCAGCAAGAAAAATCACACTCAATTCTGTTCATTCCAGTGACTTTGTGTTCACCACTAGGTTTAACCCAAAACTTAATCTTTAGAGTAAAGCTGGACAAATGGAAAATACTAATGGGACAAAATCGAAATATTTCATGGCAGTATATCCATTTTGTCTAAATTCAGAAGAAATTACATTAAAAAAAAAAGGAATATTCTTTTAAAGGTCAAAATGTTTCCTTCTGAAATTTCAGTACAAACAGCTTATGATTTGGGGGGATCACAACCACTGTACTTTGCATATATGAGGATGTCATTCTTTTCCGGGGAGCTCAGAGTCTAAATGGACAAGACATGGAGATACAACATCCAAACTCAGATCTAGACTAATATTTTCACTCACACTAATTTATGGCATAGATAATCCTACTGTTGTTAGGACTGCTGATGAAATACTGAGGAAGCTTCTATGTTTATGCACTGAGCAGGCATAACTAGCTCCAGCCTGCCTGTCTTCTTGGCCTGGAGGCGAGTGAAATACATAACAGCAATAATTTAGCTCTTTCTTTAAAGAATTCTTTACACTTTCACATAGTAGGAAGAAATCTCAAACAAGTGTTGAGGCCACCTTGTCACTACAACAACTCAGCTCCTTGGTTTTGCAGGTAAGTTACCAAACAATTACCAAATGACTGCTGTCTGGGTAAGGATTTCTGTTCAGTGGGAAGCAAGTATATATATTATCAGCCTACTCGCAGAGGTCAAACAGCTCTAATATGGCAAACAAGCTAGCATAGCTGACATCCATCAAATCCAAACCTGAAACATACAGAGCCTTTCACATCTAAATTGCTTTCCCTCTCTTGGCCAGGATTGACTAAGATCAGCACTCTTGGGGTAAGATCCCAGTTTCATCGATATTAGATGTAAAATTTCTCACCACTGTGGAGCAGAGATTTCATCCTCAGGGTTCAAAATCACAGAAACCAGAACAGTCCAGGTGAGGTGGCACTGCCCAAGGTCAACTGGTCCAGCACCTTGCTCTGAAGGGCCAGCTTTGAAGTCAACATAAAATTTCTGCTGAACTAAAGGAAGAATAAAAATGAGGAGTTATAAGAGGCTTTTCTTCCTGGAAGTGGATAATAAATTAAGCTAACCCTTAAAAGGAAATTCTGGATAAAAGCTTGAAGTAGCAACCCCTTCCTGTCTCCTCCTAACCCATTTATTAATACATTATGCATTATCTTCTCTATGTATAAAGATCCTTTCCTCAGAAATCTCTTGCTTACTCACTACAATACAGACACCTTCTAAAACAGAAGTGCCACAGCCTTTCTTTCTTACTTATTTATTTATTTATTGGCACATCCTCCTACCTCCGACATTCTCAGAACCTTCTTTTTGCCTCCAGCACCCAGCAACCAAGATCCCACCTCTCTGCTTGCCCACGGCTGACTTCCTTTTCTGTCCTTCAGGCCCAACACCCAGCTTCTTCCCCTCCGAGGGTGCAGCCATATCATGGCAGAGCCTCAGGTGGCAGCAGATTTATTGAGCTGGCCACTGCTCTGCTGGAAATTCCACCTCTAATATTAGTGTGTCTTGCTGGTGTGCTCACATTGCCAGCTGAGAACCAACAGAAACACAGAAATCATTCAGAATTCCCATTAATGTGACAGCTTTTTAAACGTTTGCTTTAAGTACAGACATTAGGGAGAGACTAAGGCATTTTATCCTTGCCTAAAGAAATCAGTGGCAAAATTTGCCTCGTCTAATTTCTGCAGCACACAGGTCTCTTATGTACTATAAAATGCAAGATAAAACAAGTAGCCCTCCAGAAGAAATGCTGCAAGGAAACCCTCCAGTCAAATGTGTCACCAGAAATGCAGCAAGAAACACAATTTCTTGCAAGGTTTTCCCCAGCTGAGGAGAAGGGCAGCAGCGTACAAAACAGAGGTTACACTTCCATTTTTGGGAATGGTTTGCTGTGGTTTTAAAGAACAAAAAATGCGCTGTGTCAGCCACTGGCAGAGGAAAATAGCATGTTTGCTATTTTCAGCTATAGATCTAAACCTTTGTTTGGTTTGGTTTCTTCCTCAATGTGGAAAGGGTTACTTCTTAACCTCCTGTCCTTAGCAGTACTCCTCCTCCTCCTCCTCCTTCATTATTACACAGTAAGGCACTTAGCAAAGCTGAAGACATCCTCAGGGGTGACTCGCTATGGCTCAGAAAAAACAGTTCATTTAAAAGATACCCGAAGCTTTGGCTGAGTACCACCTACTGCATGCACTTGAGGAATCTCTTCTGACAAGTTATACTATATATACACATAACCGGAAATGCAGGGTTTTTCTCAAAAGGGCTTCAGGGTGATGCCATATCGACACTGATTGATTTTTGAGCCCCGATTCCACTAACCTACCATCACGAATGGCAGAAGTTAGCACCTCTGAATTTTCATATTCACAAGCCTGGCAAGTGTATTTTTGAGAAAATATTTCTGATTGTTCCACAGAAGCAAAATTGCTGCCTGTGGAAATTATAGCCAATTTCAGCCTCAAGGCTAAACAAACAAACCTCTTTGTAGGGAAGTAAAATGGAAAACCTCAATACAGAAAATATTACATAAAATCACCTTTCGCTTGTGCCCTTCCCTGTCACACACATTCTCCTCCAGCTTTAACCACATGCTTAGATTCTGATGACACAAAAGAGAAGAAACTCTGCTTCTTATTTCTGCATGTTAGTAACAATGCTGTCTCATCACTGTCTGTAGTTTTGTCTCACTAATGATACCAGAGGCCAGCTTTATGCAAGCATTCATTTACGGTTTTATATACCGTGACATTCTTAGATTATTTTTTCTTTATATATATATATATAAAAAAATAAATAAATTTATAAAATTTATATATATATGATATATATATACACACACACATATAAATTCTCTATAAATTACTTTATCTGCTTTTATGACTGTTTTGAAGCAATTTTTATCTCACAAGCAAAAAACAGTGCTACAAACTAGCCACATATAAACAAAGCAAAGCCTACAGAAGGACTTTGGCATTAAGAAAGCTCCTGTTACCACATTTAACTTTTGCCATTCAGCCTTCCTGGGGAGCCTTCCCGGTCTGTAAGTTAGGTGCCCTGCTTTGGGCCTTGGCTTTGAAACTAAATCTCCAATTCTTTAGGCAAAATCCCTCAAACTCTGAGAGTAATGGGTATCCTGGGGTGACTGTTCCTTCACCTATGGGAACCTGTTTTGCAAGATTTAGTGCTATCGAAGCGGCAGCTCTCTCCTGCATGGCATGGTCTCAGTAACTGACTGCCACCAAAAGCAGGGGTCCCACTTCCCACTCCAGCCTTCTGCTCCTGGCACTGAACAAGCTTCTTAGAGATAGAGGCCATCAGAAAGAGAGTAATTTTCTGCAAGTTTAACTCCCAGCACTAGCTCATTGTGGAAGCAAAGGAAGTGGTGGCAAGGTAATCACCTCTTTTGAAGGCAGTTAGCCTTTGGACTGGCCTAACATTAACCATAAAGTGAACCCTTAGCCTTTTGTGGATTTATTTCTTTTCTTCCAGATCAGGTCCCTGGCCCAGGAGCCCTCTACCAGGTCCAGCCCTGCACTAGAAAAGACTCATAGGTGGAGCCGTGCTAGCTCAGGAGGGGCGTTGTATTTGTTTTTCCCTGCAGTGTAATTCTGAGTTTTGAAACAGAGAATCTATTTATTCTTCATGCCTAAGCAGAAGAAAAGACAATTAACAAAAGGAAGGTTTTCTTTTTTTTTTAATACCAATGGACCACACACCTATTTAAACAGATGCTTACCATTCTCAGTACCTGTGACCATTCCCTCTTCGCTTATTCACTTCATCCACCAAGCTGAGTATCTAGGTCTCAGTTTGGAGGCTCTGCACATAGACCATTTGCTCCAACTTTTTCCTAATCCATGGTTCACTTCATTTATTTAATCTAAGCTTCTCCCTTGCCACTCCTTTCTGTAAGACTGGTTTCCTCAGCTGCTCCAGTAGAGTGCTTTGGTGTCACCCAGGAGACACATCCCCATCTGCCCACACTGAAAGGGACATAGAGAGGCCTCCACTGCTAAATCAACACACTAAACCTCAGGAGCATCCTGTCCCCTGTGGAACCTCCATGAATATTACACATGACTGGCATTCCAGATAACTTGCATTTGATATTGCCTCCCACAGAGTATGCTATGAGGAGTCAGCTTTGTGTGGCTACCATCAGAAATGATGCCTGGCTTGTTCTAACCTAACCATGCAGTACCAGCAGGACTGCAGTTTCAGACTGGCCACTTGCAATGGCAACCTGTCTGAAAAAGTCCCTACCAGTTCTAGTTTGGAGATATTTTTCAGGTGGAAATAGGTTCTCTTTGGAAGGGAAAAGCTGACAAAAGAATACATACAAACTGGATTCTAATGCTGGATAAAAAAGAAGACATGATTCACAAGACCAGAAATGGTAATTCTCCAAAGCTAGAGGCAATTCTGCCTTCAGTACAAGATGTCTCACAGTGTTGTTAGGAGGAAAGCCATCATGCTGACAGACGTGCATTATGTTATCACTGAAAAGTAAGAGAGAGAACCTCATCACCAATGGGATGGAGAGAGCACCAGCAAGGATGCGGTGAAACACCCCATTAACACCACCCCTGAAAGGACCTCTGCTACCATGGGCTACACCTTTGAGCCATCCAAGGTTGAGCCTGATACATCCTTTACCTCCTTTACCTGCCTTTGACCCATAATATGCCTTGCATAAACTGAGGTCATGATTCTGCAATGGATGGGGAGGAGGGAATACTTTTGTTGATCAGACAGATCACTATCCTGACACCGTGATAGTAGGTATTACATGGAAAAAGGATGCCAGTCTGAAAGGCTGGACTTCTGATCATACTGAGCTGGTGCAATCAGCACTATGGTGTATAAATAATTCATGTTTGTCAGCAAGACTTTAGAGTTTGATAGAAAAAAGAATCATAATGGTTATTAAAAACTGAGGTCATCCTCAAAGTGCCCTGGTACACTATGTGCGTTCCCTCAAGGATGATGACAAAGTGTGGTAACGATCCTGTCCTGTACATCTGAGGCAGTGACTAGCTGCTAATCCACAAGAGACTGGTGCTGGTGCTGGGGTTATCAAGCCAAGCCCCAAAGACAAGGCGGTTGATTGGCGGTGCAGCAAACATCATGAGGCTGCCACTTGCTGTGGTGCCTTTGCCTTTCTGCCTGCCTTCTGCTTTTCCTCTTCACCCAGAGCTTGCCCCAGCATGGTGGGAGAGCAAAGCGAGTGCGGCTGCTGTAGGGTGACAGGCGCATCATGCAGCATGCACGAGGTGCCAGTGAGGTGACAGGGAGTGCCAGCCTGGCTGCCCACAGTCAGAGGGGCATAGCTAGGAGCACCCCGCACAGGGCACAGCGCGGGCGGCCGCAGATGTCACGCAAGTGCCTTGGCAGCTCCTCCACAGCCATACATGTGGCAACAAACTTGGGGTAACCAGCATGGTGCGACCAGGTGGGGCAGCATGGACCTGCACACCTCCAGCAGCTGTGCCTCTTCACTCAGTACCATTCAGGAAAAGACCCCATGTCTCTTCATCTGCTCAGCCAGTCTCTCCATTCAGCTCAACTCTCCAAAGTAACTTATTCTGAAAAGGACTTCGCTGTGGTATTGCAATGGGAGAGGCACATCTCAGTCAGTCACAAGTGACAGGAAATACACTGGACAAAATGTAAGGACTGAAGTCCAGACTCAGTTGAAATCTGCAGGATCACTCTCATGCTGCTATTTCACCCAAAGTTAGTTTTCCCCTTCTCTGCAACCATTTATTAATCTTTCTCTGGTTTTAAAGTACATTTTTCCAGACAGAGACAATGTTTTTTTAACTGCAAAGTGCCACTGCTATTTCAATAATCAGTTTTGCCCCTTGTGCCGTAACAGCACTATCATCAGCACAACAGCAGCACCATCCCTGGTCCCGTTTGCAGACAACGTATACTAACAGATTTAATGGTCTAAACTACCGCAGAGACAAAGGTTCCCCTGTGCAACCACCCTTTTTTACTGTTTGTTCCATTTGCTATCCAAATGCCAGTGTTCGTTGTCTGCAAAACGACTGTTGAACCAATGATTATGGGGTGGCGTATTTCCTTTGAATGACAGAGCCTGCACAATGACTTTTCTCCAACACACACAGCAGTCAGCATTAAATATTCTTGGCATGTAGCCTGAATAACAACACATACTGAGACCTGCCAGCATTGGAAAGTCCCTAAGTCCCAGGAGCTAAGATTAATTGCCAGCTATTCTTAAAATTTTCTCACCACTCCACCCAGTTTCTTGGGTCTTCCCACCCACTACAATCTTACAACTGCCTTTCTGGAGTTTCATAAAACTTCCTGAGACAGTTTCGGATGAGTGGAGAGCACTTAAACTCCCCCTCGAACTGACTGACTTTGTGCACCAACAGTACTTTCCTGGACTTTGCAGATGGCGGCTTGACTGGGTACAGTTTTGCTTCTCTTTATTACCACTTAGGCAATCTTCCTAAACTCTTTGGTCTCTGAGACAGAAGATAGAGGGTACAAGAAAGCAGCAAAAGTGCTTCTCTAATCTACCTATCTCCCCCTTTAAACCAGGGGATGAAGGCAAGTCCTGCGAGATGCTTAGCATCATTAACTTCCCTTAAGTATAGATGAGAGGAAGGCACTTTTGTACTTAAGACCACAGGCTCAGCACTTCTCACTACTAAGTCCAAATTTAGCGGCTGATGGAGGAATGCACCTACTTCTTAGCATGGATCACGCTTTTGCTCATGTAGCATGTAGCTCTAGGAACAATAAAGAGATTTCACAATCATGAACCACAATTCTCTTTTCACCAAGGACTAAGTATGATGAGAAACATCAGGGGAAACAATCACACGGGAAATGAGAAAGCCCCTCTTGTGGCATTTTCAACTCAAACAAAACCAGGAGGTATGAAAAATCTCACATACTTTTCACTTTGGCTTTCTACCCACAGTGGTTAGAATCAGCTTTGAAGAACCACCAGAGTGTTTGATCAAAGTTTTCTGTATAAGGCAGTTTGGCGCATTAGTGGAGAATGACTTTTTTTTTTTTTTTTTTTTTTTTTTTTAATGAAAGGTGTGGGTTTTCCTTAAACAGATGCCTGTAAAGGCATCTAACTCCTGAAGGCTTGAGCATCCTGGTTTAACCAGTTTCAGTCAATGAGTCAGTTCTGTGATAGAACTTACTAAGAAAAATGCAGTTCATTTGCTCTTTCTCTCACAAGCTTTTCTCTCTTGTTACCTAGCCCACCTGTTATTACATTTAAGATTTCTCTGAGCTATGAATGCTAAAAGAGGCTTCATATGAATCACCAGAAAAGACTGTTATGTTGCCCATTTCTGTTTTAGACCCTTGGCTTCAATGTTAGGTTTTCAGTTCTTGGAGTGAGCAATGCCAGAATTTTGTTTTTCTGTTTTTTTTTTCCATAGGTACCTAAAAAGTACTTGCAAAACATTTCAAGTAACTGCCCATGCAAATAGCTATTCTGTGTGTATCATTTTGGCTGCCTGACTGCAGTCCTTTTAACTGAATTTGTATGTGCACATAACTTGAAAAAAATTCTCTATTAAAACCGAACGAGCAGTAAGCTATGACCAGGCTAAGCTCCAGAAAGTTTTCCAGCACAGTTTCCACAACAGCCTGTGTATGCAAGCTGATATAGATCTTTATTGTTTAATTATCTGATTAAAATACAATGCCTTTTTAAAAACAGAAATGATTGCTCACAGGTAAAGAGATATAGCCACCTAAATCGCATGCAGTCTTCGTTTATAGATGGTGCTTGTAAGTACCCTGTCAGAAGTACCAGATCTGCTTGCATGCTCTTACACTTTAAGCTAATGAATTATTAATCATTTTTATCTAAAAGGAAAGAATTATCTGGAAGGAATTCCAGTTACAAGATATCATTTCAGCCTAAATAGTGAAGCAACAGGGCATTGACTAATATGCTTTTTTGATGTTCAACCATTAAGGTTAAATTAAGGAAAAAAAAATTCTTCTTGTCTTGCAATGAACTTCACAAACATGATGGAGCAATACCTATGGAGAGTCTCTTTAAAGTAATGCTAAAAATGTTTTACAAAACATTCAGGGCTTGGAAGGCTATCAAGTTGAAACATAGCAATAAAATATTTGTCAAAAGCCAACGGCATAGAAGTGGGAAGTTTAAAAACAAAACACCTTAAATATTAGTGATCTGATGAAGAAGTCAAAGGTATCACAGTGATCCAAAGTACTGGGCACATTTTGGAAATGGAACACACTTTCTTAGCAAACTGATCAAACTGATGTTATATTTCCCATACCAAAAATTAACATCTTTTGGACAGTCGTCCCATTAGCTTCATGCTGATCAGAGCAATGTGTGTTTCAACAGCTTCCGGTACTTTGGAAGGGCCATCTTTGCTCACTGCAGCAATTTCAGCGGTAAGAGACCCAGTCTGCTCTCTCCTCTCCTATCCAATCCAAGATTTAATGGGAGGAGGAGCACCTTTCTAACGAGGGGCACCCTCTGGTAGGGGTTCAAAACACAGGACACAGCACACTTCCTGCACACCTAGCCCTATCCTCACACACACACACACATATACACTGTATAACAACATCCAATAACAAGCCCCACATACATTTAAACTCATATTTCACTCTTCCTAAAGGCAGAAAGGCCCTTGCTCTTGCCCGCCTTGTCTTCTCCTGCCAGGGGCAGCAGTGGGATGCAGGAGCTTGCTAGGCAGCAGCAGATGCGGGAGCTGGCTTGCAGGCCATTTGCTGGGGGGGGCTCCGAAGGGCTGCCAGCGTCCTGGGCCCTGCTCCCAAGTAGTTGCCCCTTTCTTACCTTGCACAGCTGCCCTTGCCGTAACTTCTCTGCAGCTTCTCTGTTGTCTTGCCAACTGAGGCGAGGTTGTCCTAAGCTGTTAAGGGGGTGGGGGGGAAACACCTAAAAACTCACTCTGGGTTTATACTTCTGCATTAGTACAACTAAGCAATGTTAAATACAATTTTCTAAAAAAAACAATATGTCAGTTAACTTAACACTTTTTCTGCAGTGCCATTTTACTGGGCGCCTTCATAGCTTAGCGCTCTGGGTGAGGGCTGAGCAGGTTTGGTACAGATGACTTTTTCTGGAAGGACTCTACCAAGCACCCAGCCCTTCAAAAGCAGGGAAGGCTTGCTCAGAGCCAGAGCATTACGGACTCACTTACCACTGACATTTAAAAAAGCTTCCCCATGGATCTCATCGCAGTACACTAAGGAAATGGTTACGTATGTATTAACGTACTTCAATTTAGTCTTTGAAAAATGAAAGGACAAAAATGTCCTTCTTTTGCAGTGTTCATTATCATCCATTTAATAATCACATCACAGATGTTTTCAGAGCCATAGACAGAGTACATATAAGTGTCAACTGATGTGTGAAAATACTAATTTCTCTCAAAATAGCACTATCACTTTAGTGAACCATGAGTTCAGGAAACTGGTGATTGTTTCTGTAATATAAGACAAACGTAGTCTTCCTTACAGAAAAGGATCCAAATCTAAGGCAGCTCCCCACCCAGAACTCCAGGAGTATGTGAAGGGAGAGGACAAAAGATTGTTGTTCATATTCAACCAAAAATAAGGAATACTGCAATTACAAGCAAGGTCACCTTCTCCCTATTCAAGCTATCTGTCAGGAACACAAAGTGAAAAGGAAGTATAAGATGTTAGAGTCACTTACCCTCTGGCTCTGTTTTTTTTTGCTAATTAACTAAATGAGTGAAAAACAAGGAGGAGTTCAGGGCCTAGGTACCAGCATCAGTACACTGCCTTTCGCAACTGCACTGGGAAGACATCTCTAAAAACCAATCACAGGATAGTTATTAAAGCAGCCTTCTGATGTAGTCCTTTATAGCAGAAGCCTGCTGGATCCCCCAAATTACTCAGTTACACCTCATTAAATTTTATCAGCTGTTTGTTGCTAGCATATTCTCCCTGCAGCCTGATGGCTTGGTAACCAAAGCTGCTGGAAACCTGTTTAATTGCTCTTTTTCCTTTTTTTTAAGAAAAACTTCTTAAGCAATGGGTGGATTACTGTAATTTGTTAGAAAAAGCACAGATGATGTATTAAAGCAGAAGAAGAGAAAATAATAGAAAGACACAAATCAGAAAATCAATGTTGTTGCGTTACGACTTTTTTTCTTAATAGCTTCCTTTCAGTCCTTTTTCTTTCATGTTCTTGACCAAAGAGCTCTCGGGTAAGGAAATGTTCTTAAGTTGCTTCCTGAACAAGTCTCCTCAATTACTTTTCTGCCTCTGCAATTCAAACACAGAATTCTCTCTAGTGGCACCAGCAGCATTAGCAGAGCAGCTGGGGTGGTCTTGTTACTTTAAACCTCTTTCTTTGAAAATTCACAGCCTGCAATCATCTCACATGCCAGTGTCCACTCTGGCTTGAAGGCAGAGAAAAAAAAAACAACTTTGGAGAGGCCTATTAAATAAACTCTGCTTTCACAACAGTAAATTCCTAATAGTTTTGATTCACTGAAGCAGTGCTCCCAAACAAACCCCTTTGTTTTCAATCACTTTTATAGGTCTCAGACTAAAAACCCAGGCCAGAATACCTGTGGGTCTACACACATATAAATTACCTTGATAGACTGATTTTTTTTCAGGACTTCTTGTCAGCATGAAGTCATTTTTTAAATTTTTACATTTCAAGAAAATCTGTTTGGCTGCTCACTTATTCTCAATGGCATTCTTCTTCTGTTAGTGTTTCTGAATATTTCTGTGAAGACACACGTCAGTTAACTGAAAACACAGAAAGCAGCCTTGGAGCTGTGCAGATGCTGCAGATGCATTATCAGCCAGACTCTCTTTTTGTATTTATTGCAGTTGAGAGTGAGAAAACTAATCTTCAGTTCCTCTTCACTGGAAACTCCAAAGATACTTTTCAAATAAGAAAGGACTTTTAAGGTATTATTTAAAATGAGTGGGCACTGAGTGTGACATATTCCCTTCAGCTCCTGCTCTCGTGCTTAACAATCTCCAGCTAAAACATTAAACACTTAACCCTGAAGATGTAAAGGGACTCTGAAAGACCCCTCTTCAGGGATGGAAATAATTATCTCCCAAGCTTTAGGTACCAAGGGCTTAGAAGTGGGATTGTACAAAGAACTAATTAAATTAGAAACAGCAGCAGAGCATGGTTTGCTGAAAAGGTGACCTAGTGGGCTGTAATGCATTGCTAGGAAGGAACAGGCACGGCTGGTGCAAAAATGAAAGCGATCACTGCAAGGTGAGAGATTCATGTGCTCAACCCTCAAAACCGCCAAGCTCAGAAACATACCTGCTGGAGACACAGAGGGTAACTTTTAGTATGAGAAAGCCTAATTTTATGGGGTCAGGTAATCCTCAAGGAATACAGAGGAAACCCAGGGAGACAGCCCTCCCTGAAAGGTCATACAGAGCAGCTAGACTACAGGGAGTCTAGAAAGCTTTGCTTTGCTTTGCTAGGCTGCATCTGGCTCTTCTGATTTTGTCTTTCACACCCTGCAGGGCAGATTAGTGCTAAGGAGACATTCAGATAGCTGGGAATACATCGTTACCAAATTTAGAAGTACATTTACAATGAGGAAAAGAGGAAAGACAAGTTTTCAATAGATTGCCTTTTCAACTCTGGCTATTGCTCATCAAAAATTACAACATAACAGACTGAACAGCAGCTTTTTCTATACCCTTACAGGTATGTATGCATGCAACATTTGTCCTTTGCTGTTGTACCTACACAATGAAGTAATAAGTGAAAGAATTTAATTGTGCTTTACAGAATGGGCCAGATCCGTAGTTGTGAAGCACGAGCTCATTCCCAAGGCTTCAATATCAATTCTCGACCTTCACCGTGCTCTTCAGAATCACTGCTTTAGTTAAGCTCAACAGGCTGGAGAGAGGAAGCTTGCACTCATCAACACTCATCAACACAATTAAGCAGCACACTGTTTAAGTCAATGAAAGCTAAATAAAAATGGGTCAGGAATAACATTGGCTGTAAACTGGCTAATGATCAGTTAGCTACCCTTATATCTAACAGGAAGAAGTAGGGAAGGAAATGGAAGTTGAAAAGGGACATTTTTTTTTCATTTAGATTTATAGCTATAATCCAAGTCAGAATTTACAGCATTTATGTAGAAGGCAAGTAAGAATTTTCTTGAAAAATCTGAAGGGAAAACACTGCAGATAGTTACATGTGTATGTAGCTAAATATGTGTTTGCGTGATATTCATGCAAGGTTTCTAGTTAAAAAAAAATGAAAGAATGAAAAAAAAGAGCATGCTTATGTTGGAGATCAAAGCATTTTGAGTATGATTCTGCATGGAGCAAGAGGTTAGGTGCTGGCAGGAAAGCAGAGTCAGCATCAATTTACCTTCTGGTTAGATGAAGCCCCAAAGTCAAATTTAACTAGAAGTAAATAAATTTTACTTCTATCGAAACAGTACGGGCCACAGCAGTTGTGTAAAATCACACACAGAGTATACAACCATAACAGATGCAAATAGCAATTTGCTATCAGCTGGAGAGTAGTCATCACTTACAGTGAGTCCAAAACATTCAAAACAATTCTGTCTTCAAGGTTTCTCAGAAAGGCATAGCACAGCAGGAAAGGCAGCTAACAACAACAGGGGAGCTACCGTTACACAGTCGTGTATATACATCTTAGAGAAGGCTGCCCCATTTTTCCCTCTGCATCAAAGCCTTGCCATGGACTGAATGGGAACACCACTACTGAAGTCAATGACGCTCAACACAGGATAACTTGATTTATCCTCTATAGTGAACCAAAGCAGCCCACCGTCTGAAGATATGATCAGTGATACGATTGGTGTCTATCATTTGTCTGTACGCACCTGCTTTTGGACCAATTTACCCTGTATGACATTCATGCTATTATTTACCTCGCTACTAAAACAGACTTTCAGAGTCTCAAGGGTCATCAAAAGTTTGCAGGAAGTGAGCAAATATAATTGTTTGACTGAAGTTGATTGCCAGCTCTCCACCCAGTCAAGGTCAAAGAGCTGCCGGATTGTGTGTGGTGTGGTGGTTGTGCCTTTACATCTTTTCATTTATCCTTTGGTGAAAATGTTTTGCATTTTTCCTTTGCTGGGGAAAAAAAAACTACATATGTATTCTGTCCTTCCTATCTGGCACAATGTTAGAAAATATTAAGTAAATATGGGTAAAAGAGGGTTGCAAGATCTGGAACATGAATGTGACAAGGTTTTGACAAGGTACCATGAATAGTTCATGCAGTGACAAAATTATGACTCTGACCTTTTAGCTGAAACAAAAGGGGAAAGAATCTTCAGGGCAGTACAACCACTGACTTCTCTGAAAATGAGAAGTGCTGATTATTATCGTGGCCTAGGGGGAAAATTGCAATTCAAAAATTGCTTGTTCTTGTCACAGTAAATCTTGAATGCTTTTAATGAAAGTTTCTCTCCTTCATGAAGCATTTCTTGCTAAAAAAGAGGACAGCACATTAGTACAGTGCTTTAGATATCCTTAAAGTCAGGTTTAATTGGGGCAATTCCCTCCAGTGAATCGAAAGATGACATTTGTCTTCACTGCCTGGTTGGAATGTTAAACTGAAAGCAGGGCTGAAATGTCAAGGTAAAATAATGCTAATAATTATTCTGAATGTTACACTCCCCTTGACCTTGGAATTTAAGAGGCTGAGATGAAGGCTTTTGTCAAAAGTCAGAAACTCATCTGGAGACTTCATTGCCATTTATGATTAATGTAATCTGGCAACATTAGGGAGGAGATGTAGAATATGCTATTAGTTTCCAGCAAAAGGGTAATTTCTTCTTATATTGTTGTACGATCTATAAATAAAGAGTACAGAAAAACAGATCAGCTGTAATATTACTGTTAACATCTTTGGAGAAGGACACAAACAAGCTTAATGCAATAACCGTAATCTCTATAAAATAAAATTCATATCACCACTGTGAAAGAGAAGAAAATACTCTGCATTTCATATAAGTAACGATTTCTAGTAAGACACAAAAAATAAGACACAAAACCCTCCATCCCGTTGCTTCACTGTTATAACTTGTCATCACAGAAGATTTTCCACTTCATTTGCAACTTAACACCAGAAGGATAACTCTGTGGGGTGAAGATTTTATATATTAGTGTCCTGAAGCAACTATTACAGCCTTCATTTGCACCTCACATGACAGAAAAGGTCTCCCCCACTGATGGCAAAGGCAAGGCAGGGAAAGCCTGAAGTCTTTTACAGACAATGTCAGAGGAGGCTCAGCACCCTCAGCTCCCATAACCAGCAGTGGGATAGGACAGTGCGCTTTTGTACTCCTCCTTTGATCGTATCATACACCAGACAAACAAAACGCTGCGTTGCAGACAAAGGCAAGAATGAATGCAAGTATTTGCTACCACTTTTGTTGGCACTTGCAGAGTTAACCTTTGCCGAAAGTAAATTCAGTCTCCTAGAGATTTAAGATCAAGATAATTTGTGACACCACAAACATTCAAGTCACTCTTTTTAAATTCTCTCACCAAGTTTGACCATTTTATGTTTATACAGTTAGGCACCTTTAAAGATAGAATCTTATTGAAGATGCTGGTAAAAAAAGTCTCAGAAGCAATAGGCCCTAAAAATGACATTAAGTAATGAAAGCATGGCACATTCTCCATCCTGATTCAATGGTAGACCTCATCTGTTGGGTTTAGAAATAAAAAATCAAGGGCAAAAAAAGGCAATACAAGTATCCATAGTGAAAATGTAGCTTTCAAAGTTAGTTTGGTACTAACATAATTTGAAGCAGTGGAGATACTTCACTTTGTGTCCTGCCTTCTGAGCAGGTAAATCATCAAAGTATTTTCTCCAGCTACATTTTTAATTGTGTCCCCTACAAATCATAAATAGATATTTGCATAATGAACTCTTACAGCTCTTAAGGTCCATTTTACACTATTCAATAGATATCAGAACTTTTGAAGATGGTATGAATAATTCTTACAGCCCCTCGATGGATTGTTTATAGACTTCAGCTCATTAAATGCTTTGTGCGAGTATCCTAAACCACATCTGAAAAGTCCCATTAATAAATTTTTTTAAAAGGAGTTTGGAATTATTCCAGCATATTGTGGACTTTTCCATTTGGTATATTCTTTCTGTTAGAATTCTTTGCAGGCTACTTTTGCTAAATGCTTTTCTCTCTCAATATTAAACTTCTAAATTTTGTTTCTATTAAATGCAAACAAAATGAAACCATAGACACAGTAAGTGCTTTAACTTGGGAAAACTAATTAATACTTAGACTTGTTAATTCAGAAAATACCATATAGCGCTCTCCAAAAAAGAATGATATGATATTGCCTAACCAACACAGTCAGATCAAATTTTTTAAATGAAGGGAAGCATACAGCATGCTATGTGACTGTTCAATTTTAATATTCAATTGCTGTTACACATATGCACATGAAGCAGCTGTTTGCAATGACAATACAGAGGCAGATACTAAAAGTGGCCATCCGTATGTTCTGTATCCTATTTACATGAGCAAATACAGTAATTGCCTGATTATTTTCTAGGAATATTTGCATAATTTTTCACATTTTTTTTCTAAAAAGTCTTGTACAAATTGGGCATGTAAATGAGTGCCCTAAGGCCAGGGTTTATATTTTTAAAAACTGTATTGAAATACCAGTGCTCCAAGGAGAGAACTGAGCTGTCTGAGCACAGGTATTTCTCCAGTTATGGGGCCACACTAGAAGAACCTAGACGTAAGCTGTAGTGCTACAACGTGCCCCCTTTCCAGCGTGGAGAGCCTGAAGTTTTGAAGCACAGAAGAAGCTAATTGTACCTTCACACTTCATTCTTCAGTAAACTGAGAGAAATCATAGGAGGATGAAAGGATGAGATTAAATGAACCTGCCCAGAATGTACTGCAAAAGTCATTAAGCCCAGAAAAGAAGCTGACTGGCAAAACATGAGCTCTGCAGAAAACAGTCCACCGGGCCTGTTCTGTTGGACACAAAGACATCCTGGAAGCTGTTGCCGAGCTGTTTCCTAACCTTTCCATTTGGAAAATGGCCAAAGCAAGGTTTTAGAAGCGATTGCTCTGCCTTTACATGGCTCAAAGTAAAGGCAGGGAGAGCGGCTACAGAAACCATGAGTATTGCACTTCAGAGCTCAGCAAAAGCTGGACACCGCACAGACAATGACTACTCCCCACAAGTAGTATTTTACTGCATATGGAGAAATAGTTCATGTCCAGCTGAATTCCTTTGGTTGGGGAGGATCTAGATAAAATGAAAACTATAACAACAACTGGTATAGCCACTCTTCTGAGAAAGTTTTAAGCACCAGCAATACTATTAAAGGTGTCATTCAGAAATTTCCTTCATTTATGAATCTTACTGACTTTCCAAAACACATTAGGGCTGCACTTCTGTAAGAAACTAATGTACCTGTTTCATGCGGTTTAAAAACCCAGAACAATGACACAAAACAATTCAGTGAGAGAAGTTAGTAGTGGAGCCTGAAAGCTTTGCTCACAGTCCTGTGTTCTAATACATACAGGACATTTCTATAGCCAGCAACAAAAGTGTTGGGACCCATGATTAAACATCTGCAAATACAATACTGATACTAGGTTAGTTAGGAGACACTAGCCCTGAAAAGTGCCTGTAGCTAGTCAGCTACATCTTGCCTTAATACCTCCGGCTAGAACAGAAAACAGCATTTACACACAACGAAGTCAGGGTTTCAGAATCAGAATTTGCTTCAGTGCAACCAGAGGATTTAGACAAGTGAAAAATCAAAGTAGTGTTTAATTAAAAATCAGTGTCAACAAGGGTATTAAACTCTAAAGTATAGGCTGCGATTTCTGAAAGATGCTGCATGCTAAATTCCCTAAACCATATCTATCCCAGAGGCAAACCCCCGAAACTATTAAAAATATATGACTCTCCCCCCCAACACACACACAACACCTGAGGGACTTCCCAAACACTCACAACCTCTTCTGTAGGCTCCTCATTGCATCTCCTAAACGGAAGAGACATACAGCTTCCCCAGTCCTCCTGGGAACTTTCAAGGTCTTCTCTGCTTAGACTTTGGCATGGGTTACAATGCCCAACAGTGTTTATCCACATAAATCTGACAGGGTTCAGCACTTTTGTTTCTTCCCTCTGTTCTTCTATCAAAGATCAAACACCAAAGTATTGTCTGTCTGAATTGTAAGAACAGAACAAAACTTCAAAGAAAGAGTTTTAGAGCCATAAATGGTCGCTATACAGAACTCTCCATCTTCCTTATGACAAGAGTTTAGGAGGCCCAAACTCCTCAGACCTTTCAGTAAGGTTTTCATGGGGGGAAATAGCTTCACAGCAGCTCCTTTGCCCTGATCTGAAAGACATTCAAAATTCTTTATAGTCCTTCTGCTTTCCAGTAAAAACAAAACAAGCTGTTTAACCTCATTGCAGCACGACAGTTAATAGCTCCTGCATTGTCTCTTAATCACACTGAAATGTCTGTTGAAGGATGTATCACTGTTTCAGCTTCCTGCTAGCTTTTTTCTTACACAGACTGCCATTAAGCTAAATTAACTATATTTATATTGCAACCATAATTTACAACTTATTAAAGAGACATGACACAGATCTGTAAAATCATGTGTGGCCCAGAAAGAAGGTGAATGAAAGAAGGATTACTCTCTTCCAAAAAAAGAACCAGAGGAGTATCAATGGAAAAGGCAGGTAGAAGTTTCAAACAAACAAAAGGAGGTGTTTCCTCATGCATTGTCTCAAGATGGTTGCTGCATTCTCTTTGCTGCAGAATGTTAAAATTTACCTGGCTTAGAAAAACTAGGAAAATTCACAGAAGAGAATTTACACAGACACTCACTGTGGCTCAGAAAGTCCTTGAACCACAAGTCATTGGAGGCTAGGAAAATATGATGGAATACTGCTATGTATTTGCCTAGCTCTTCTCTCTGCATCTACTGATGACTGCTTTCCTCCACCCCCTAGCCCTGTTCCCGGAGGCACTGCACAAGGCACAGAGCAAGCTCCATCTCCCAGTCCCCATATCCATTTAATATAAAGTCCTCAAATTGAAGATGTATCTCATATTAAGTTGGTAAGAATGGATACTGCACTTGATTTTGAGGAGAAGGGCTTTGGAAATAAGCTAGCAAGCCAGCAAGCCAGAACCACCAGCATGGTGGTACTTACGTTCTTATCCCAGAACTAGTTCACCTCATTCACAACAGACATCAAACAGTGTTTCTGTGTGGAGCAAAGTGAGGACTCCACATGCACAGGCAACCATTCTATGCTAAAATTGTTAGCAGTGTGAGATACGAGTAAGAGAAAGAAATACTTATCTTCATTTTTTCCATATTTTTAATTGTACAGGTTTGTATTTTTTTATTGTACTTTTTGTTGTTTAATTGGTCTGTCAAATCTTGTTTCTGTTCTAATTTGCTATGTACTTTGCTTCTTTTCCCTATTTTTCCTTTATTCTGTGACATTGCAGCACACCCACCCATTCCCATAAAGAATCTCTCTTGGTTATTAAAAAACTCAGTTCTGCTGTAATTCCTTCAGTCTTAGAATGTCCTTGGATTAAAATATGAATATATTGAGTTCCTTGACATGCCAATGAGATTTGTATTACATAAACCTGTAAACAGAAAGTTTTCACCAGAGAAAAATAAGTGTCTCACCCAAATTTTGTGATATTTGAGGAGGAAAAATAAGGGTGATCTGAACTGTTAGTCCTATGCTCTAACATATTGCTGAATCCTTCATTCAAGCTGGAACCCATAGAAGAATCTTGTTCTTTTTAGACCAAAGGCAACTTCCTTCATTCCTTTTCCTCACTCAATGAAGGTACCTTTTTGGCAATTTTAGGTTTCTGAATAAAGTCAAACATCTGGTTTGCTCAACCAGCATATTTTATACCTTTTGGAAAAAAAAAAAAAAAAGAAGAAGAAGAAGGAAAATAAAGCCCTGTAATTTTGAGCAACTGCTTAGAGAAATACTATACATATTCTAATACCATTAGAGCAATAAAATCCAACAGCTCTTTCATACAGACACTCCCAAATGGCCCTGCATTCTAGGTTAAGAAAAATGCTTAGCAGAGGCTAGATGCAACAAGAGACCAGTGGAGTCTTTACTACACACCAGTAATAATGTGAGCCACAGTTGGCTGCCACTGCAACATCCATCCATTGCAACCCAGCTTTGGGAATTTTATCATTTATCTTTGTGCCCTGAGAAACTTGTGATTCAGAAAACGTTCCAATGACATCAGTTCAGTCCATCTTTTCCTACTATGCAGTACACATGCCACCAACTTTTGTATTAGATTTGCCAGCAAATATCACCTTGACATTCCTTTTTGAAATTCTCTACCAGACTGAGTAGGAACTATCTGCAGGTGGTGGTTACATTTAGAAAAAATCCTGATAGGTACCAGCTATCTCCAGTCTCTGTGCCATTTTAATTAAATGAGAAAAGAGAAACATCCCATTTAAAAGAAAATTAATAACTTTTGAGAAAAGGGGAAGGGCTAGATGAGATGATACCATACTATAAGCTTTTGTTGTGGGCAAACAGAATCCTATAGTTCAAAGTAATTATCTCATCAAGTTCCATCTCATTAGGATTGAAACTACACATCATAATGAACACTGGACTAATAATTCACCAATGTGAACTTGGTTTTGGTCCAGCTTGCTATCTTTTCTGTAACATATTTGGTGGTTTCAGCTCATCACTCTCAACTTCACCGGACAAGATGACACACCTCTTCATTTTCTATTCATCAAAAGCCTATGGGTGAATTAGTAAATTAGATTAAGTTTCCTTTCCCAGTGCCAGAGGGGCACTGGGAAATTTGCATGAACTCCCTTCCCAGGACACAGCACAGGGAAAAACGGAGAGGCAGGAATTGTCAGAGCAAGTTCAGTTTTGCCCCTTGGACCTTCTGCATTTTTGTGGAGGAGGGCAGAATGTATCAACACACACCCTCTCTTCCACTCCAGAAAGACAGTGCTATGATAAGTGGGAGATCGCTTCACAAATTAAAGGTGGCTATTTTGGGACCTAAGTACTATTTGCAGAAGGACAATTCTGTTGTAGGAAGGGAAATGACCTGTAAAGTTTATGGAGTGATTAGTCATGCTAAGACTCTCAGACAAAAGATCAAATCTTAATACTTTCTTTTCCTTATTACCCTTCTCCTTACTGTGACTTTTTTCACCCCCGCACCTGTCTTCTAGATATTAGATAACCCAAACATGAAAGGAAAGAAGCTTCTTGACAGTAATGCTGAAATTCTCCTGTTTTGTCGTGCACTCGAATGGGAACAGATCAACTGAATCCTGACCTACTTACCAGCCTGAAACTCCTGCTGCGAAGTATCAATAAAAAGGCCCACTGGGAGGTCATTCAGACTGGTCACAGTTGTTCTGGGAATTGTGAAACAGAGGGTAGTTCTCTTGCCAAAAACACATTTTGATATAGTTTACTTCATAAGTATTTATCTATTTAAGGTGTGATAACTTTTCATTGCAGTTTCCCTTTAAAACAAGCTTCCAGGTCAACCTGCAATGACAATAAATAAATCTGCTTCATAAATCAGGCTAGAGCACTTAATGGATCACTTAACAGAAAGTGTTTCTCTGAGGGTGGCCAAGGGTCTTTACTGGGGATAAACACAAAATGCTTGAAGGTCTGCACAGAGTCCTACCAGGTTCACCATAATCCTTTGAATACGTGAAGTGATTACAGGCTGGAGGGGAGAGGATTGAGGATTTTTAACCCAGGTAAGGCCAAGTAAAACAATCTTAACGGAGCTTTCAACTAAGAACTTTTCAAAGCAGAAGATAAAAACCTCACAGCTTCAATCTAGCACCAATGCAATGGGTAGCAAAGCCAGCAGCTCCACATTTGTTTCTCAGCTGCATGTTTCCACACCCGGTCTTTTCTAACAGTAGGCAAAAATGAGGAGTTTTCATGTTCTCTGCAAAGGCCTGACTGACTGGCCTGTTTCTGCTGGTTTAAAATAGGTCCCAACTGAGAAAAGGCTGTCCTACATTACAGTTTTGGCAATTTCTTCAGGGTGAGGCAAGTTGTTTCTCTCTGCAGACTTCTAATCCCTCCCTATACTGACTTAGTGTGAAGTATAAACACTTTACCAGAGAGGCCCATGATGAATTGCATGTGAAGGTCATGCTGCCTCCTGCCATCCTTTCTGTCTCCCAATTTTCTTACGATCCTATATCCTTTTAAATCTTAGGTCATCTTTATGGTGGTGCCAACTCTTATTTCAAAAGCAAGCCATTTTAAATGCGTGTCTGTACACATATCTACACACACATACGTATATAAGCGTATGTGTGTGTGTATACATAGTTTTAAATACACATACTCTTTTTGTTTTCAGAACAAATATATCAGATATATATTCTAAAAACAAAAATGTATAGCCTCTTCATTGTAACAAAGAGCTAGATTCAGGCAATTGAACACATCGAGGAAGCAAAATGAAAAAAAAAAGTTTTAAAAAAAAAGGAACAAATCTGCCTTCAGTTTTGAAATCCAGTATAAGGGCAGGAATCACCGAGTTAAATTCTCCAGTCTGTGTTACATTGAAGGTAGATGGCTGTAATGGCCCCTCTTGGCCTTAAATATCTATGAAAAAACATCACTCAGCTTTGCCTTTGCAGCTGAAAGTAGGACATTTGCTTTACCCTCTGAGCTTGGAACCTGTGTATGAGATCTGTCAGAGCAACAGATATTTTTATTAGTAATTTTAGATTAAAAATGTTAAACACAGCAGGCAAGAAATTCACAGAATCATTCAGAGCTGTTTTTAAAGCCCTCATCTATGATCTCATCATTGCTACTAAAGCTGATGCTGTTTCCATAGCATTTTTGATTAACCAATGACCCAGCTTCTAAACTATTTATTTTTTTATTAATATAAATTGAAATATATGAGTGATTTACACCTTTAGCACCCATTTATGCTAACTAGACCTTATTTAGAAGAAACATCCATCAGTTTATTAGCTGGGGGCATTATACATGCCTCTAAGCACAAAACAGCCTCCGTAACAGGAAACCATCTCTTCATATCACACATGTAAATGCCCGATGCATTCTAACTTTTGTGTCACCTATGTTCTAAAAATACAAAACAGACTTAACTGAAAATGTTCCAATACCCTCTAATAGTATTTATTTTACCTTAAAATTAGAAAAGTTATTTTATGTTATGGTCAGAGGGTTTGGGAATCTAGAAATACTGAGGAAGACTTTGATAGATGACCAAAACCTTCTCACATGTCTCTGGTGACATGAAACAGTACTGCCAGTTTATGATTTGTCTTCATGATTTCTCAATTTTGAGTGATTTTAAGCACACATTAGGTAAAGTTTTATCAGCATTTTATCAAAGATTTATAATTTTGCACCTAATTTTAAACATCCTCTTCCACTCTGCTCTGCCCCAGAGGCATAAGCATACCACATAAAGATAGAACCAGTAAAATAGCAAGGGAAAATACCACAAGACAATACATAAACCACAAATATAAAAGATTTTTGTGCTCAGGGAAAGAGGGAAAAAGGGGAAATGATAAGACCTGCTTGGGGCCAGTAATTAGTCTAAAATATTTCTGCCTTTCCCTTGGATTTTTAGAAGTGGGAAACAATAACCAAAGCAGTGAGCATGGGTCATGTTATTTGAGCAATGCTATTTAAAAGCTATTATTCTTTCAAGTAGTCTGCTGCAGCACAAGGTAATGGAAGACATTCCTGTAGCATACTATCATCTTGGAAGAGATGCCCTAACATATTTTTCCCTGAATCTTGGAAGTTAACATATGAGTAGCTATTAAAAATTCACTAGCAGGTCAAAATTATTTCATGGACAAGATATACTGCTTTGAGCGTCTTATAATAACATGTTTGCATTAGCTTTACCTTCTGATTACATCTGTTGTCTCCTCACTACTCTTTGTGAAATAAAGCTGATAATCAGGGCAGATCTTAAGGTCATTTAACACTCCATTTAGCAGTATTGGCAGCTCCTGATTTTCAAATATCAGGAGTGAGTCTCTCTAAAATCATAAGATTTTATTAAATATAAAAGGTAATTATATTGTGGTTTTATCTTATTGTCTGTTAGTTTACTTTAAAGGAAAGAAATCTTATGTAGACACTTAGGCAGTGTTTCCAAGTATTTCTTGGCAACCACAAGGCAAAGAAATCTGCTTAAAGAGTAATAAAACTAAGATTCTTGTACATTAAAATGACAATACTGTGACTTCATGAAAAAGTTTCTGAAGTCATGCAAGCCTGTAAAGAAATACGATGCAGTTACAGAAGAATATAACCACACCATTCAACTCTTCTAACACCACTGGTCTAGCAAGCAATTAGTTTTCCTTTTTTTCTTATCCTGGCTTAGCAAACCCCAAACTCATCCTACTGGTTTTAAAACTTCTGTGCCCAAACAAACACCCATAGTGCTGAGATTCAAGCAAATGGAAATGTCCCTGATCTGCTTTTCAGAAAGTTCACTCATCATTTGAAAACAAGTTTTATAGTGATTTTTTAGGAATAGTGAGTTAGGAATAAAAATCTTAGTGTATAAAACCAAAACTAGCCTAAATTTCTCAAACGACTCCAAAAGACTACAAAGTAGTCTTTGCTAAAAAGACTAGCAAAGTAACAGAGCTGCAAATGCAGGTATGTTAGAACAGCCCCTGAGACCGGGCCGGAGGAAGTGAAGTGCTGGTCAGTCTTGCCGCTGATGGGCCCCAATGGCCCATCTCAGAAGAACACCGCAGTACATTAAAAATGGCCACTTAGCACAGGAGGATCAATGACACCTCAGAACTGCCTGGTCAGGATGTCATAGCAGCCTTCCCAAATGTGCAGTGCAGCATATTCACGCACAGAGAGCATCTCCCTTTTTCTAGACAGGCTTACTGAATTTTCTAAAGAGCCTTTCCTGAAATACTTTGGCTTTTTCAACTTGTGTTTGTTTTAACCATGTTTCAATAGCTTAAAAGGCATGACAGGAAGAAAAATTAACTCCTAACAGATAGGTGAAATTGTAGACTACAGCTTAGGGGTATTTTTTATTGTCATGGGTTGGCAGGTGGTTTTGTGAGCCTGATAGAGGTCAGCAAATACATTGTTTTCAAGTTGATACTGCACATTTTATTTTAGAAAAATGCACAACTCAGGAGGGAATTCCTCCTTCACAGAGCAGTCCCGCAAGGCAGAAAAAGTAACTGGTTGCTGGTGCAGACTTTTCCCACATCTCTGGAAGACACTGCGCCCACGAGAAGGACTTCTGCTCCCATCCTAGGGGGATGAGGAGGCAGAGTGTTCAAATTCATTCTGAAGAGTTATTGGACACTGTAACTGCTCCTGTCTGCTAAGAACTATTTTTTATTTCCCTCCCACACCAATTATTGAAAAATGAAGAGAGGAGGAGGTAAGGCTACTCTTTCTTCCTCAGGTAATGGATAACACCACCAGGAATTTGGATAACACTACTACAAGATTATCAGAGGAACAAATCATGGTCTACTCAGCTCTCTTGAGGGAAGGATTAAAACACTGAGTCACCTTTCTTGCAACAGAAAGTCATACCTTTTGGATGTAAGAGGAACAGGGAATCTCTGGAGGAGCAAACACACCTTCATTAAGTTTACTGTTGGTGGAGTTCTCCTCGGGAAAAGCCATCCATCACCAGCCCATATGTAAGGTCATAACCACTCCCTCAGTGCTGTCCTGCTGAAGTAAATAGCTGAAAAACAGCATTCTGTAGGGAACCTCAGCATCACCAGTCTGAAGTCTTTATTTCACAAGGGAGTGAATGAAATGTGGTGATGACAATCAGAAAGTCTCTACAGCACAGGGAAGTCATTGCCAAAATGCCATTCTATAACTTTTTTCTGACCATGGTATAAGGACGATTATAAAAAACATACAAAAATAAATCTTAAGGAAAAGAAGAAAGAGAACTTTTTAAAATGATTATTTTCAGAGGTCTGTTTTACAGCATTGAGCCAGAAACCACTGCCTCAGATCAGCTGATGGCTGGAGGGATAGACGGGGAAAGCAGGAAATACTTAACCCAGTTTCACAGTCAGAGAAAGCCTCAGATTTTACTATGAAGAAAGGAAAAATACGTCATATCTAGTGCCAGCGATGAGGAGAAAAAACTTGAAAGTGAAAATCTTAAATACTCAAAACTCAAATAAAGGCACACCAAAAGGGAAAAGAGTGTTTCATCTTAATGCTATTTTCTTGTGATTAACCTAAAAAAATATACCAAATATCCAAGCAAATTATTTCTGAACACAGAGCAACGGCCACAAAGTTGATTTAAAAAATAAAAAGCAAGGAACAAAAGTAAAGCCACTATATAACAGCATGTTGTGTTGCTTCTCCTTATATTCAAGACTGCATCTATCTGCTAAATCAGAATGGCCATTTAATCTCCACCCAGGCTGAATCCTTAATTTGTAAAGCACACACGCACACACACAGAGCCCAGTGCAGTCCCTTTGGAATCGACCTAAAGGCTCCCCAAATGCCTCCCCTGCTACATCCTTGTGGCCTCCGTGCAGCGGTGCATGGCGTAAGGGCGTCAGGTTTACCTGTCATTCGCCAAGGACACGTGCTGTCGGCAGCTTTGCGTACGAGCCCCTGAAGTGTTCCAGTCAGGTATTACTGCTTCTTACCCTTCTATTTGTTAATTTGATTTTGCCTGTGTTCAGAGCGTAAATAAAGGGCTTTTGCTGCATAAAGCCTAGCTCTTTCGCCAAGCTTGCTGCTGGTTTCCTCTGCCCCACCGGTTTTTGGTATTTATAACTGCAGTACTCATTTACGGTTGCATAAGTGTAAAGCAGGGAGGCTTTCTGGGCTTTCACACATCTGCCCACAAGAAATTACCACATTAGTAATTACCTCATTGTCTGAGTCAAAACGCAGAGAACAGAGATTGGTTTGGCAACCTTCAGAATGCCTTCAGCCTCTACACGAGGATGCAGACTAGTAAAAAGGGGTTTCCAGAAAAGGTTACCTTGCATATTCCCTGCAAGAGCTTTATGTCCTCCACCACTTAGTAAATGTAATACATGCGAAGCATTTAGTCACCTACTTTTCTAACATACACTGACATATTGCATGGGTTTTTTTACCTTGAGAACAAAACATAATTATTTTTTTACTGTACAGAGCTAAAATTTTTTTTTTTTTTTAATGTCTATCTACTGCATTTCTCAGAGCATTTTTAAGATACTAAGAAACCAAAACTTCCACTGTTCCACTTCTGCCCTGCATGGCTGCAGAAGTTATACAGACTCTGATTTCTCACTTGCTTATACATATTTCACAGAGAAGGAAACTGAGAAGGCAGAAGGAAATAATGATTTCCCAGTGTCATAAAAGTTGGCCAGAGCAGCACAGTCTGGTGTTGGATCAGGATATCTTGGCAGTAGGACAGAAAAGATGGGCAAGAGAGAAAAAGCGTTTCCTGGAAGAAAGCATTTGATGTTCAAAGTTGCGTGAAATGTTCACAAGAAAACCACGTAAAAGCCCACTGGACTTGAGATTTCATTAGAAACTGGAAAGGATCTCATTTCACCAAAAGATTTGCTCATCACAAACACTACCAGCTAGCTGGGGTGATTTTTACGTTTTATATCAAAATCAAGCAAAAACTAACAGTCTCTAGCAGTTCTGATGCGAATCCACTTTGAAGTTCATCCCAGTGCCACACTAGCCAAAATTCCATGGACAACAGAGGATTTTATTTCAGCCAGCAAGAAGGCTGTATTTTCCTGAGTCTGCAAAAGGAAAGGCCAACATTTTCCCGGGTGCAGTGATTCTGTGGCTACGTGAGGGCTGAAGGCAGCACACCCTGCAGCTGCTTGCTACCACCCCACTGCTAACAGCTGGTGCCCCCCAAGCAGCCCCAGCTGGTCTTGGCACCCTCCAGGCTGCCTCAGTGCAAATCCAGCCTCATGGGGATTCAGCCACCAAAAAAGCCATCTGAGACAACTGAAGGAATGTGTGCTGAAATGGGTGAAGGTAAGCTCACGCTATCCTTTCCATCAGTGCAGCGAGGCATCTGCTGCCGAGACATCAACCCTGCTAGCTATATCTGGAGGTGCTCACAGACATCTCTCCCAACACACAGCCCAGTTAGAGGCGTCCCGAAGGTGCTGTTATTCAAAGTCATGTCCTCAGATGTCAGCATTGGCTGTGGCAGGTAGGACCACAAAGAGATGTGATCTTGCTGAGTGTGGGTGAGCTGAGTGTGGGCGTAAAGATACCAGCAATTCTGCTTTTTTCTGGATTGCTTATTTCACTAGGAGGAAGGTGACAATTTTACCATATTAGTAGCATTAGATCATTACACATGGAAACTAGCTCTTTAATACTGAGGTGGTGATGATGGGTAGGGAGACGACAGGCCAAAAAACGCCTTAAAGAAGTAGCTTAAATTTGACGAGAAAGGCAATGGGAAACCATGAAGAACGCAAGCTGACATGGTTAAATTGATATGTTGGGATGATATCTTCGCAGGAGCACTGCGGCTGGGTAGGCTGTATCTGTCAGATTTAGGACAAGATGGGTACAGTGACTGATCCATCCATAAGATAACTACAGTTAAAGTTATAACAGCAAAGCTATAGCGGTCTGAGTAGAGAGAAAATTTATTTACGTATTTATATAGATGGTATGCAGAATGAAACTAGAAGAGTGGGTTATAACTGGAAAGCAATGTCACAGAGTGAGGCTAAAAGAGGTGGAGATAATTCAGATTCACATCCTAACAAGGAAGGGGCATGGCACTCTTTACATAAAAATTATAATGACATTTGGCCATGGAGGAGATAAGGAGTTGCTGTTGCCAGCCTCTGGCATACAGAAGAGCCAGTGCCACGGGATCTCTGTGGCACATGGCTCATCCTGCTGAACAGCACTGGCTGCCTTCAGCACCTGAGGACCAAACGCTCATCTGAGATGGGGCTACAAATCACAGATTCAAAGAAAAAGATGGACTGAACATTGTCCCAAATGAAAATGGGGAAGAGGAATTCTATATCGAAGTTGTAAGAGGTATTTTCAATCAGTTTACATTTTAATTTAAACTTTAAAGAAGAGAAAGGAAAATGGGTAGTAGCTTGAACGCTTGAGTCTATTTAAAAGTGCTTACTTTTAAGGGGTGAGACACTCATGTATGTCTTCTTGGGACTAGAAAGAACCAAAGAAAATTGTCAAGGAGAAGGATAAGGGTAGGGAGTAACATGAAATACAAGAATAGAGACACAGTGACACATGGAGGGGCCATGAAGGAAAGCAGGTCAGTAACCTGCTCTTGGGCAGAAGAAGGAGAGGAGAGGTGCAGGGGATAAGCAAAGGAAGGGAAGAAGACTGCACCACTTCTTCTCACGTTCTTTATGAGAAATTGGGCAAACAGCATGCAAATAGAGGAGCTGGTCAAATTAAATGACTAAGGCAAAGAAAAAGCTTTGCCTGAATAATGCAGTCATAGTCCTACACTAATACACAGCATAGTGCACTGTAGGATGAATGCTGCGATACAGGCAACACTGTGATTTGTATCAGCCCAGTACTGCCCCTTCCCATTCCAGTCTTTCTTGCATACAAACCACTCATATTCTGGTAAGAATAGTGTTCTTCATACAGTTGTGCCCACTCTGTGGGTTTTTTTGGTACAGTAGTGTCAGAAGTTGTATCCTTCACAGTTCTGCGCAAGTTTCGCTCTGGCTTATCTCTACCGCATTGGCCCTCTTCTCATGGCCTCTTCCCCCACAGCACTGTGGCCAGGTGGAGAATGGAAATGCAGGCCCTGCCGTGGCTCCTTGCCCTAGCAGACATCCTTGCTCCCAGGTGTGTTGTTGCCAAATATAATATAGCTGCATCACATACCTTCCAGGCAAATGGCTCTGTAGGGAGATCAGGCTTGTAGGTCCCTGTGGGCACTATACACCTGGTGAGTTCACCAGGGCTATGATTAATTAGGATGCTATGTATGTGGAAGCCAGTTACATCGACGTAAAACTGAATACTGGAGACTTGGTTTTCTGCTTTAAGAAACAGGGCTTCCAGCAATTTCTCCTCTGCTGCTCCACCGCTGTTTCTGTTTTCCAAAGTTCCCTGCCCCATGCTAACTTCCGCATGATCATAGCTGAAAACAGAAAAGGGAAAACAACAACAACTGCAATGACTAAATAGTTTGGATGAAAAACAGAGGTTGCACAAGATTTTACATCTTATTAAAAAAAACAAAACAAAAAAAAAAAACAAACAAACAAACAAACAAACAAACAAAAAAAACCTGCCTCTCCCAAAGTCTAAAAATTGAAAATTTTTACCTTTTAGAGGGGTTAGCTCTTGATTAACCTGAATCCACTGCTCCTGGATAGAGCACGTGAATACTTCTTATCTGAACCTTGGCTCCTATGTTGCCAGCAGCCAGATCACCACCCCCCAGGGTCTCCTGCTGCCTCCTCCAGCCAAATGGCACCACATGACACCTGGTTTGCCCAAAATGCAACTTCTGCCGTGAGGCTTGGGCCTGGAGTCCTGTGCCAAAGGTGCTCTGCTTCTGTAGGACAAGAGATCTTTCTTTTGACTGCTTTTTTTTTTTTTTTTTTTTTTCCTGGGGTGTGAAATAGAAATCTGCCTATGCCTGTTCTGCTTCCCGCTGTCAAGAGGCTGCTCAGTAATTCAGTTCTCTCTCCCTGAAGGAAGCACAACTGGCCTGCTGCTTGCTCAAGCCAGTTACTGCTGCTCAGCAGTGAAGTCTGAAGTGCCACAGTTCCCGGGGCTCATTTGGCACTGGCTCTCCTGTATTCCAGTGGCCGGCAGCAGCTCCTTAACTCTTCGGCAGCCAAAGCTCATTATCAGTTTTACATAATTAAACAGTGCTGCTCGTTCTCCTCATTAGATTATCACAGCAAATTGATGGTTATTTGAAGGAACTGCCACAATAGGAGACAAAAAACTGGCAACAGATAAAACAAAAGGATGCAGAGAAAGCTCTTTAATTAAACTCCACGAAGGGATATGAATTCTAGCAGAGATTTTAGTTACCCTGCTGAGCCTCTGTCTGATTAGCTACAATACATCTGCTAGGTTTCCTAGTATCCATCTGCACTGCTAAAGTGAAATTCATTCTGGCTACACAAGATGACCTCAAAGACATTGGTTGTGGATAGTCTAATGGTTTATGCATGTTGAGAAAGTGTTTCTAAGCTTTTCTTGCTGTGTTGACATGAAGAATTATCCTCTTTACATATAATACCGCGCTTAACACAGTCATGTGCACATGTATGTGTATACACACACAAATAATAATGTCAGGCTAGCACAAAGGCAGAAATGCTTTGAAAATGGTGAGGAAAAGGATTCTTTTTCCAACTCCTTGAAAATGCTTATTTCCACAATCACTTATTCTTTTGGCACACACTGCCTGATCCCCCCTCTTCCCTTCAGCATCCAGACGCAGAAGATATAGGTTAGCAGATGGAACAAGGAGAGAAGTCCTGGGCTACATACTATACGGTATATTCATCATAAGTTAGGCTGTTACTTTGAAATTTGGTTTTCTTTAAAAACAAAAAAGAAAAAGAGAAAAGGGGAGAGAGAACAAAAGTCAAAAACAGATCTGTCACAGAGAGTTTGTAAGAGGCACTGCCACAAAGCCCCCAGGGGCTTTCCAGTAAGGTCATAAGGGATCTGTTTAAAATTGCATCGGTTCTTAATCCACATCTAATTGACAGCACAGCTCTCAGTGACTCACTGTGGTATATTGCATCAGCGCTCATTACTTTTGGAGACCTTTAATCAGTATATTTTTAGCCATGTGCAGCCTGTTGGCTCTGTACAGCCTATTGAGACAATACACAATTTGCACGTTTATCATAATTCATAACTGTCTGACATACTAAAAAGCGTTACCATCTAGTGTCCAATTCAGAGGAATGTATTTGATGGAATGAGGCCAGACTATATGATGCACACATACAGCCTCAAAACACTCATGAGAAGCAGTTCCCTGTGCTAAGTGCAACGTGGTGTAGTTTTTCTCCTCAGAGCCTCAGAAACTTGGGTGGATGAAAGACCTCTTCCTTGTCTCTTATGGAGCTCTGAAAATATCCCAACTTCTGCCTCATTTACATAGCCCAGTCCTCAGAGTCACCCTCATTGCCAGCGTCCCACTTGTCAGGCTCCATTAAATCTTTTATTTATTTGTCTATCAAGACCACTGAAGAATGTCACAAGGTATTTTGTTTTCCAAAATAGATGAAGCTAAATGTGAATGAGGCCCTATATTATTGTGGAATAAGGGCGGGCATTTCTATTCTGCCAGGCCGTTGACAATTCTCAGGGAGGAAGGATGCCAGAGCCTGATTCTTGACCTCTTTACTTGCAAAGGGGCAGATAGGTGCAGATTTGTTACAGTCATGACCTGTGTTTCACATTCATGCTTTGTAATGTCAGATGTAAATGAACAGGAAGTTCAAAACACATTAAAAAAGTATCATACCGATTGCCTCTGTGTATCTCAGCCTCTGCTGTGCCACCGAGCAAGCTGAAGGCTTCGGCCAGATTTTTCTAAAATTATAATTAAATTATAAACTAAAAATATACTCACAGAGAGTTCCAGCACAATGCTGCTGGTGTGATTTCATTCTACCATTAAACAATTGGTTTACTGGTGTCTCAGACAACTCTCCACCTACAAAATCTCTGTTCAGTTCAGTCATCCCCAGGGAAGTCTGTCCTGAGCTACATCCAAAAAACATTTGAACAAGTGATTCTAGCCAATAACAACTACCAGAACAGCAGATAGGACCAATATTTCCCCCTTAAGCAAAAACAACTGAACAGGATTTTTTAACAATCACATGCAATCCTTATTACAAAATTAAAGTTGCTTTTGTATTTAACTCAGCCTGGTAGGAAACAGTCCGTAACTGTAAGGCTAGCAAAGCTCTGGCGATTCAAAAACTAGCAATTCAATTCAAGTACTTCATAGAGCCAACAGCTCCACCTCACCCCCAGCCTCCCGGAGTGCATTCAAAGCGTTTAGTGGGTTGGAACTGTTTTTAAACCTTGCCTCCCTCACAGTTGCTATCTCTGATTTCTTACCCTTTACGTTACTTCATTCTTGCACCTCTTGTCTCATTACAGGCATAAAAGTTCAGTGCCTGGAGGGAGGATTTAGGCACTACTACTGTAAATACCTGGAAGTCTGGTTATGATGACTGGTTATTTGTATTTACTGAAAAGCGTTACTGTGTAGCATCCAAAGTCTCCTGACAGGGATGAGCATCACAATCTGCCAGACGCTGTACAGGCAAGCGGAAAGAAAGTGTCTGTTGTGGACAGCTAATTCTTTTAATCTTGGAAATTTAAGCGGTTCATCTCCAGGTCACAGCAGTCTTTTATAATGGCATGAACTTTGAGCTTGATTTTCTCCCATCAGCAGTTTGAGGAAAATGAGCCTGCTTCTTCTTCATCTACTTTCAGTGTTACGAAACTGTCATATAGAAATACGCCATACAGAAATAAACACACGTAGCCCATAAATATGCTTGTAATCTGGAGCAGTCAAAGTGCCTGATAAAAGCATCTGAAGACTTAGGCACAATAAAAGTAACACACTTCCCATTATAAACTTTAAAGTCAAGCCACACTGCTGAAGCTGATAATGGCACAGATGACATGTGGAACCAGGTCAGGCTAGAGGCATGGGCCTTCGTCTCAGACAGACCTCTCACTGCTGTCGAGTTATTATGAAATCCCATGAGCTGTGAAGGACAGAAATTGTCCCCGGGACTCGAGGTTTTGTGGGATGCTGTTAACAAGCTAAATACATTAGGTTTTGCAAACCCTGAAAAGTGGCGCTGCAATATATTAGCCCGAGAGGGTTTTCCAAAAGGAGGCCTGAGCGTCGCGGTGCAATGGGATCTGAAGGAAGGGCTGACCCTGTTGTACTGTTAGGTTACATGTCTTTGTAAGAGTGAAAGGAAGGGAAAAACGAGTTCAGAGAGTATATGATACGGTTAGATTCTTCCAGCTAAAGCATTTCAGGTCTGACTACTATAGCTAGGTGAAAGACTGTCTGAAAAAGCACTTTCAGGAGG
Source organism: Rhea pennata (assembly GCF_028389875.1). NCBI lineage: Eukaryota > Metazoa > Chordata > Aves > Rheiformes > Rheidae > Rhea > Rhea pennata. The sequence goes on from NC_084664.1 coordinate 91,901,640, forward strand.
CTTGTTTAGTAAATTGCTTTTCTGTGTCTTTCTGAAGAAGAGTTCCTAGTATAACTTAAAAGTTAGCATGGAAGTCCCCAGGTACACTACATTCAGTACCCACAGCTATAAGAGCTACGGAAGGCTTTTTTCTATAGCAAGTTGAGTACCTGAGGCCACAACTGCTCTCTGGTTTGGAGACTAAGCAGACACTTTTGTCAGTGTTTACTCCTAAGGGAAAGTAATGTGACCATCATAAGGCTGTGAGCTAGACCAGCTTAAAAAGATATTGCTTTGAAATAACAGTAAACCGAGTAGGAAAATTCTTCCTTCTGGAAATCTAGTTCTTAGCTGATTATTTATGTGTTGATATTCATTCTTTCCAAGTAAACAATCAAATAAGCTGTTCTTATGAGCCAAGTGAATCAATGTTGATGGAATGAAAATCATTCTCTTACATTATTGTTTTTCTCCTACCTCCAAAGCCTTAAAAAAGCTAAAAACCCCCACCTTTAAAAAAAGACTGACAGCAGTGAGCTTATAAATTGAAACAAAAAAAGGAAGTGATAAAATAATAGGGTAGAGGAGGATTTTGCCTTTCATAAAAAAAAAAAAAAAAAAAAGGCAGGGAAATGCAAGGGTTTTAACATGCCTTAGAAAGATTTCTATATTCCAATGAGTACATGCAAAGAAAAATGACCACAACATGCTCTCATTGCCTGGTGGGCAGAAGCAATATGAAGTCCGTAGATGTATCATAAATATATATGAATAAATTAATATTTCAAAAAAAATTAACTTTGCATGGAGTTCAAGTGATGCCTCAGTACTGCAGGAATGTTGTCATTTGTAAGAACCTTGCATTAGATAAATCCAGCTTCAAGATAAGAGGGAAGAAGGCCCTTAAATCCATTTGCAACATCAGAATTAAACAAGCCTACTCCAATCTTTCTTTAAAATAGTCACATTCTAACACTGATCTCTAGGAGCAACTGCTGTCTAGAGAGTCCCATGCTAAGGGCAGACTGACAATTCACTAAAACCTGTCCAACTTTTCTTTTATACAGACACCAAACGATTGGCATAACAAGCAGTTTGTTTGTAAGTGATCTTTCATTGTTTGCAATATAAAAGCCAATAATGGTCGCAAGTATCGGTAAAATGCCCACTACAGTAGATAGAATTGGAGGGGGAAGAAAAAGAAAGTGCTCTTTTTCCAGCCTAAGAGCGGTTATGGAAAAATGTCACCCTCATGTTAGGCCCAGGTTTTCCTAACTTTTGAAGCTCCTTGTAAAACTTTCACAGCCCAGTTTCACACAATCCCATCCACAGACTCCGAACACACGCTCCGTCCACCCCTGTCTTATTCAGTCTCACAGCCTAACACCACACACGTTACTAGAGCCAGAACATCACTGCCCCAAACTCCCCGGACCCCATCTCATCCAAAACCCTGCAAGACAGCTTTGAAAGCTTGTCAGCTCTATAGCAATACCCACTGCTGACAGTATCTGCCTCCTCAGTGAATAAGCCATACCCTAAACTCCTGGTTCTAGATCGTGCCAGAAGTCCTTTCTCTTCCTGATATACGGAGCAAATCATATGGCTTTACATTTGACTGTGCTTCAAGTTTAATTTTTATGATTTTCTGTTTCTGTTATCACATCTGCAAATAAAGATGTTGACTTCCCAGAGACTCGAGGTGGCTCTGCGCACATCTGCCTGCTTACTCCAAAGCTGAGCCTCCTCTGGCTGCGCTTGTACGCTCACTAATCCCACACCTGTATGCTACCGATCACTTACAACACACGTGCATTGCAGCAGGACTTACATAACTGCTTTCGGTACAATTTGCTAAAGGAAACGATAGAAAGCTTACGGCATTGTTAGGGTTTTAAGTTGGCCATGGAGTAAAAAACAATACCTTACCTGGCATAAAGCCTTTTTAGCAGAAACTCAACCCCTTGGCATATTTTGAACTCAGAGTGAGCAAGTTTACAGAAGATCAGTGCCTTGTGTTTTTTCTTCACCATCAAAACATGGTCAGAGAGTGCACAAGTCTTATCATTACCGACTCCTTAACTTCAAAATCTTCTGCATGTATCTGAACCAAGTTCTTTAAGCAACCACTCACTGCACGCAATCCTGGCCAGGACCCACAGTATTTACACCCCACAGAAACAACAGACCCATTTGTCTCGCGATTAGGCCTGGGCACAGGGGAGGCAGCTGTCTCAGTCCCTGTACATCCCTTCCAAGAAATTAAAATGCCTGAATTTCAGAGCCTTGGAATAAGATATAATCTTGCTTCTTACATCTTATTTTCATTCTCCTAAGCTGATGCAAGCCTTCTCAAGTCACTACAGAATGAAGGGGTGAAGACACAAATGTACTGTAGTACATACGCAGACAATGTATATACTCACACAGGCACACTCTAAAACAAATTTAAATTAATCTGTGGGTAATACTTAGAAAAACATAGCATTAGAAAAACAGCAGGATGCCCACAATACACAGTCAAGAATAATGTTGATAAACTGCTTTTATCTGATAATTCACAGATTAAATTTATAGTCACTTGCTTTCTACAATACTCTGGGAACAGTGGCCAGAAGGCCTAGCTAAGACCATTTCTATTCTCATACATTTCTTCTAAGCTTTCACTAAATGTCATTGTTTTCCTAAATTGATCCCAGAACCTTAATTTGCTTTTAATATTATCCCAGTGCAAGTACAGCATTTCCTCCTTTACACTAATTTTTTTTAAAAGATGTTTTCATCAAATACATGATAGAAACTTTTGGAATGTACCCCTTGAAATGTCCCACTGAGTTTTTGGTAACAAATTTCCTCTTTAATGGAAGTTAACATTTTTTATATGTGTCATACTGAAAGTCCTCAAAGCAGGAGTTTATAACAAAGTCTTCATTTAACTATAAAGTTTCAAGTCCTTTTCTAGATAGCTGCTTTATGTTTGCTGACATTGCTGAGTGCCCAGAATTTAGCTGGCTCTGACCAGATCTAAGCACAAGGCAAACTGCAATGACGCAGAACTTACTTACATTTTCCTTCTTTGTACTTCCTTAAAAAATAAAATTTTAGCAGCATGTGCATAAGGAAAATAATGCAACAAAAGAAAGGAATCCCCCAAACCACAACCAACCAAAACCACCCACTCACATGCCAGTTGTTTGGATTCTACAACTGAAAAAAAAAAAAAAAAGACAGATTGGGAGTCCTGAAATATGAAGGCCGCTCTACTCACAAAAACAGGACCTCCTGGGAGGCAACAGCAAGTTCTGCTTCAAGTCTGCTTTTGGAGGGAAAAAAAAAAAAAAAAGTCTTATTATGTACTGTACCTCTAGAGACTCAAAATGGAGAATTTCTAGTCTAGTGAAGAGACAGGGCCATGGTAGCTTTAAATGTCCTTTATGACCTACTAACCCTGAGCTGATCAGGACAGACCACTTGAGTACTGTCAAACCCTCTAGTTCAGCAACACATTGGCTGCACTATGGGGGTGACCCATAGCTCTGTTGTGTGCTGAGGTCTTCCAACAACTTTATGGCTCTGCTCAACAGTGCTGTTTTCAGTCATGTATTTGACTTTATAGCTACAGCATGCTACTGCAGCTGTCTAACTGAAGTAAAGGGGTAGAGTAAGGACCTTTCCAAAGTCCTACCAAGGAGATGCAGTTCAGCTTGTAAGACTCATGAGGTCCTTGCCTTTGGCTGAAGGTGTAGTTCTCTGGTAGCTTAAGCCAATGTGCATCAGCCCTTCTTTGCAATAGTGCTCACGCAACAGCATAGTGAGCCAGTTCAGCAACCCAATCCAGCTCAAATTGAATCCCCTCAGAAAACTGTATTCAACCACATGAGCTCCCTGAGCTGTCTCTCCAGGCAGCACTACTGCTCTTGCAAGCAAGAGCTGTGGATATAAGGAGGTAGTAGCAGCAAAGGCAGCAGCCTCAGTTTAAATCAGTTTGGGCTGCTGTGGCTGTCACTCCTGGAGGTTGTCACTTCGATTCTAGTTTCTGGCAAACTAGCCTACAGAAACAGCCTACAGAAACTACTGTGGCCCCAAATTTGTTTTCATAAGAGGACCAGATGAGCAGCAGCTATTGTATTTTGAAACTTGTTTCATCTGCCAAGAATTGAGAAAAAAGAATTATTAAAAAGAAGAAAAAAGAGCAAAGACAGTATAATTGGTATTTTCATTTTCTTTAAATGTAGCTTACTTTAAGATCATATTGGAAGACAGAACAAGGTTGTTTATTTAAAATTCTTCCTTGTCTTGGGTCTTTGCACTATTTAAAGCTTGTCTCATATTGACAAATACAATGTATGGAAAGAGCCATCTATAACATCTATTCTTCACAAGGATAAAACTTTTACTTACCATCTAACTCTGAAGTGCCCAAGAGGAGGAAAGTGTTGTGCCTGTCTTTCACCATCACACCAGCTTGCTTTTACTGCCTGAAGCATGACTAGCATGTCTAGATAATTGAATTTCAACAATTGGAAATTCAGCTCAGTCAGTACACTGTCATTTTTTTTTAAGCTCAGAGACCTTGTCAATTCTACCTGTCAACTGAATTTGGACCAGACTGCTGAACATTTCAAGACAACAGAGAAAAACATGCTCCCTCCACAAAATTTTTTTCCGAAGGAGTGGACTTTCACCTCCTTCTTTCCTTGCTCCCAAGCACACTATTATGATATGTCAGTTGTACAGGACCAGAGAACAAGACTGTCCAAGGGACTAGACTGCATTCTATGACCAGACTGAAACTACTCTTGATCTTCTGCTTGAGCTACTGCTATGAATGCAAATCATTAAAATTTCAAAAAGTCCTATGGATTGCCTGACTGATGAGATAGTATTTATGAGTAGCCTGGCCTTTCCTACATTTGCACAAATATGAAATATGACTGGCAGCTACCCAATTCAATTATTCTTAGTTAGATGAGTCAATAAGTGTGGAAAGAGAAATGAAATGGGCAGCTAATCAACACAGAAAAATCAAATGTACTGAGACCAGGAAAGTATTTATATGCTGATGACTCACTTTCTGCAACAGCGTATGCAACAAGAACAGGAAATACACTATTGAACCCTCTTACGACAACGACTTTGATGTGGAAGGCTGTTCTCCCTGCTGCAATTCAGAAAGCTGTAAAGGTAATGCTGGATTTCTACAGAATGCACCCACAACAGCTTCGAACCTCATTACACAATATCCAAGCATACAACACTTCTGTAGAATACAAAAGTAAACGTCTTTCAAAAAAATACGGAAAGAAATGCATCAGACAAGAGCCTGGCCATGGAAATTCTGCTGTGATTTGGCATACACATAACCTAAGGCTCATTCACTTCTAGAGTTGCAGACTCCTGCTGCTACTAAGCAGAGAAAGAGAGGACTTCTTACATTCTTCTCTAATGGATCAAAACCTATAAAGTTAGGCTTGATAATGATTTTTCTTCTTGATTTAACTAGTTAATCCAAATGCTCAATTCACAGTGGAACACAACTAATAGCTGTTCTAAAACAAATTTTACTGAACTGAGAAAAAACAATTTACTACATTTTTTCATAAATATTTGTATAAAGGCACAAGATACCTGCTTTTTTACAAAATTTAAAAACTTCTTCTTTGGTGCCTATTGTTTCTTTTTCCTCTTATGAAGCAGTAGTTTCATGGAAGAGGTTCCTTGATGGTGAAAGCAATTTATAATATTCCTGCAGTGGTAATTCTATACTGATTCTGGTTTTCCCTGCAGATTTACACAGGGGCAGGCTATGAAAATATCTGTGTGTCTGATTTTAATGTGCCACTATAAACTGATAATAACTGGAAAAGTTCTCAGTGGAATTAGATCAGTTAACTTCAACAATTTTCAGTATGCAAACACCCAAATCTGTAGACTTAGAGAGTAAACATAGCAAACTGACTGACAGCTAGGGATCATATTCTTGATCCCTTTAGCACTAGTCCACAAACCCACTTAACACTTTTGGTTTAAGTTTTAAGCAATATAAAAATCTATCACTTCACCTTACAAGTGGAATCCTGTTTGATTCAGGTTCAGAAGGCATGCAACAAAACACAGAAAAACTTGACATTAAAAAAAATGAGTAAATGATTCTGTTTGTTATTATTTCAGAGTCAGGTAAAGTACAAAGTTTTCAGCAACAAGAACATATGATTACAGAAAAAATATGTAAAAGACTTAAGAGGTCTGGGTTTTTGGAGCTGAACAGGGAGGAGATCGGGAACTGCAGGAGGTTCAACCCTGTACCAAGTAATTTATTTCTCACAGAGCTAAAGCTGCTAACCACTGTTAGGTTCTGTTTTATCTTTCTCCTGGAGACTATCATTCGGCTTGCCCTCTCTGTCTACAAAATAATCCAAGCAGGACAAAAGCAAATTAAGGCTGCTGCAGCATAACCAAGCTGCTATCTGTCTTTTTTATTTCCCTAATATTACTGTAATACTTGGAGATTAAGCTGTCCCTTGAGAAAGAACATCCTTCTCTTTGTTACTGGTTGTCTGTGTGGTTGACTCAGTAACTGGCTCACTTGTTTCCTTCTGCTGTCTCATAGCAATACTCCGCAGACCATGTCATGCATGGCCCTTTATAATTTCTAGTAGAGAGATCCTGTAGTTAATAATTGTTAGATGTTGACTTTTACAGCTCATAAAGCCACTAGTGGATATCAAATTTAATACGATCAACTGACATCAATGATGCATTTTATCTCTTGCTTTGAATTATTTAATTCTAGAGTTTGCAGTATTGAAAAGGACACAGTACAACAGAAGAGGCGTTTTACAACTGCTTATTAGCAAACAGGAGTTTCTGATCTAGCCCAAAGACTATAGCAACCAGACACTACACAGTTACAGCAGAGACACTGCAACACGTGAGACTGAGCTTCCAAGCACTGATACTTCTGGCAAATCAGCTTCATAGGAGAAGCAGCATTTTTGGTTTCAGGGAAGTAGACACCTTGCTCAGACTAATGTGTATCTTTTGAAGACAAATGTCTTCATTGAAGACAAATTTTGAAGACAATTCATTTTGAAGACAATTTTATGGTTATCAACCATAAAATCAAACGAGGTGCTGATAGCTTGGGTAAAGCAGCTTCCACTGGAAGAAAGGATAAGAGAAGGCAGACTCTCAGGGAGGAAACGGAATGGAGGTGCTCAGAAAACCCCCTCAACAAATAGCCCAAGTCTGCAGTCATTAAATAGTATATATTATTTACTGAATGCCACTGGGCCAAGGAAGTTCCTTGGTAGGTTAGTTTACTCCTTTTGCTTATCTACTCTGCAATAACAAATACAAGCATTTGACCTAACAGGGGGATGGGCACTAACTAGCTGAAGTGCCCTCCTTCATAAAACCCTGCATGTGCCTGGATCACAGGTAAAGTCTAGAAGAGATGGACTGTTCTTTTATCCCCTTGGGATACTAGTGCGAAGTAGCTAGCATGGTGAAATGAACTGGTCTAATGTACCACAGTAACCCCCAGAGCACATGAAAAGGGTGCCTGCTCAGTAGAATATTCCAAGCACCATAAAATAGTTTTATTCTTTATGTTTTACTATAATGAGATTCTAACTATCCTGATATCATTTCCCATGATGTCAGGATTTCATCACATGCATTTCCTTGACCCCTCAACTCACGCAGTATGCTAAAAAATTACGGTCCCTTTCTTTGTGTGTTGTATCATCCCCAAACTTTTCCTCTACTCTGTAACTCTTTGCCAGCTAACATTTTATACACCAGTCCACACCATCATCATCCAGAAAGGGAGTAGACATGTCTGGTTGAGCACAACCAGCCTGTTCACACACTCAGTGACAGATGGAACATTTGAAACATGCAAGTTGCAGGCACTGGTCTGAATCCCTCTCCGGTCACCAGCATGTGATTTTATTCAGTTACCTACAACCAAAATTCAGCAAAACATCCAAGATCATACTCTACAAAATACCACATTAACACTATTTTCAAGAGGAATAGTTATCATCGCTAAACAGTTTCCAAGAAAACAGAAACTGCCAAGTAGATACCCGAATGTTATCCTTTCTCCATTTGTGGAGCATGATTCACACAAATTGCTTCTCCTCCATCCTGGGGGAAAAAACCCAAAACCACTATCTCCAAAAAACACAGATTTCCACCTTCTTGATCTGGTTAGGTTTTGCCAGGGAGAAAACACTCTAGGAATGCAGATTAAGTATGGAGAAAAATGAAGTAGAAGCTGCGAAGAAGAGCTTCAGATTGTCAGTGGGCGACCTTTAGTTTCCTTCTACGTTGCTGATGTATTTTTCTGGTGATTCAGCTACTAAATAATACCTTCTTATACTTAAACACAAATAGTCAATCTTTTAAAAATATTATTTTTAAAAAAATATTAGCACTCTGCACAGCGGGGATTCTGACACCTGGAATGAGCATGTTCATAACTAAAATTTCATGAAAAAGTTCAGCTGTGAATACAAGACTAAGCCATATGACAAGAAGAGGTGTATGAAGCTGCATTTGCTGCTGGTTTTGGGGGACTACCTCCACCTGTACATTTCAGTCTACTGCTCATTTCAGTCTACATTACTGCACTTCAGTCTGCCCTAGTGCATGTAACTTAATCATTCTGGATTTTTCAAGTGGTATATACAAAGTGGAGTTCACTCGGAGTTATAATACAGGGGGAGCAATTAATGATTGCTGGTGGAGAAACAGGAGGATGCACAAGACAGACCTGAATGATCTATTTTAGGTGGTAATACAGCTCTTATACTGTTGCACAGGAGTATCTTATGCTCTTTGATCATCAAAACATCTTAATCACTGGACCACATATCCTTACCTTCCTACTTCTTACTTTCCTTTCCTAAGAGGATCACACACAGTTTACCTAAAAACATTAAAGAGCTGTTCTTACAGTTCCTGACATGAATAAAGGAGATCTTGAGAATCTGAATGAGAAGAGAATTGAGAATGAGAAAAGAATCTGTGTGAGAGAATGGAGAGAATTTGACGTGCACATGGTAAAAAGGCACAAGGGAAAGGTTCAGAAAGGAGAAATAAAGAGAGTTGAGGATCTTCTCTGCCATCAGTTTGATTAGGATTTTGACTAGAATACAGCCATTTTCATGACTTTTCAAACATCCAACTTGCCACAACACAGTCCTATGAGCTCAGCATTAATGGTCCAAAACCAAAACCACAGCTTCCCACGTGGGAGCTAAGTGACAGACATGGCAATGCAAGCAGGTGCAGAGACTCAACTGTATGTTAAGTAAGTCTTTATTTTCTGTTAGGCTTCTTTAAAATTAAAATAGAACTATTCATAATTCTTCTCCATTCTACCAGGTAGTAAAGTGTCTTCATTTACTTTTAAGAAAAAAAGGATTCATTTCAGTGTTAAGTATGAGCCTGCATAAATGAAATATATAACTAAAAAAAGACATTGATATCTGTACAAACACATTTTCCAGCAATCATTCTAATTTTAATTATATAGTGGGTGAAACCTGTCTCCAGACAAGGCTAATGGTGTTTTGAAGCTGACCTCTAACTCCGTGGGCTCTGTCTCCTAGTTTGAATCTGCTCTGCAGCCTTCCTATTGGTATTTCTTTCAATTCAGAGATTTCTAAATGTCCTTTGTTTTTATCTGTACAGTAAAACCAAGCGCACTCATAATACAACTTGGACACAATATTTAAAAACAAGATTCAGGAAACTTGCAAGCCATTTTTCTGGCAAAAGATAACTGTATGTTCAATACTACTAAATAAAGATTTTACAGGAACCTCACGCAAACTGGCACATGCCTACTCATCCTTCCAAAGTCTCTTGCCTGAGACTTCTTTTGTCTTAGTCTCTGAAGCTACGCTCATCATCAAGTTAAAAAATACAGGCTTGTTATTAACAAATGTTCATAGACGTAACATCTTTATAGATATCCTCCGTGTGAACAGATCAAGCCACTCTCCATATGTATTTAAATGTACTGGAAGTCTGGAGTTTTTAAGCTGTCAGACCTGTGCATGGGTAAGAGGGGCTCTATTTTCACTCAGAGCAGCGAGAGATTAGCAGCTTGAAATCACTCTGACAGTCTCAGTTACTCCATTGCATACCGCAGGGAATTTTAATTCCAACCTGTGAAATTGTAATTGCTTCTCAAGAAGAGCGGATGGATTCTGGGTAATGGCCGCAGCCAGGCTCAGTGTCAGAGTTGCCAGTTGCTGCCACTTCAGATATTACTTGCTGTTATTCAAAAATCACTCCAGTTTTCCATATGGGAAGTTGAATTGGGGAGTGAAACTAAATTAACAGAAGCTGTCAGATGTTCAGAAATGTGCAGGCAATGATGTGACAGAGGTGGACGAACTCTCCTCAAAAGGTACTTCCTCCTCCCTTCTTTACAGGACAAGCCTTACATACAAAGACAATTTTTAATTTATACTCTTTTTCTAAACAAGGATACTATTAATATCATTAACAAGAAGATTAAATAACAACCCTCTCCAGCATCTAAAATCATGCATACACAGGACTTTGCTATTCAAGTTTTGCGGTTTGCAAGATTCCTCACTGAAAACAGCTAAAGAAGACTCAGAGCTACCACAGATGTTTAAGAAAAAAAATGAGACTTTCTTGGTATCACAAGGAACACAAGGAAATTAGGTTCTCCCCTGCTAAAAAAAAAAAAAAAAAAAAAAAAAAAAAAAGCATTGAACGTAGATTGTTTATTAGCTAGACACACACTCTGGTGTGTTTATGCATGCATAAGAGCGGTGTGCTGCTGACTGTGGGGAAACTTCTGCAATGTCCTCATTAAATTAGTGTGCATCGGATTTGTCTCCCACTCTGATGGCTTATAGAGAGACAACACTTTGTGGAGCAAAGTCTCAAATGCAACACTGTTGTAAAAATTAAAAACACCACCAGACACATTTACACAGCCAAATGGGAGCAAAAAATCACATATCAAATGTGTTCAAGTCAACCTGCCCCACACAGTAGACAGAGCTACTTCATTCTTTGCTCACTGAAGTTTCCCAGTGGCCTTCAACAGTATCTTCAAGCAGCACACAGTTGGCATTTTGCCTGAAGGTTCAGGTGAGCTGTTTGATCAGAATTAATTTGTTCAGTTCAGTGGCTTTTAAAGCTTCAGCCATAGATAAATGGACAAAAATGAAGAATGCTCTATTTCTGTATGATATAAAGTGTTAAAAAGCCTTCTCAAAATCTAAAAGATAATGATAAAATACTTGATAACAAACACTTTCCACGTATCAGTAGAAAGCTCAGATTAAGAATATACTGCATAAGTAGATTTACAGACAAATCTTCACCTTCTTTCTATAAATTGCATTATTTCTGAGAAAATAAGTCAGTCCCATTAAAGCCAATGATGCATAGAATCTAAATCACAAGCTTCGTAAACCTCTGTAACAGTTGATGCAATGAGTCTGTAATTTTTATGATAAGATAAGCTAGAGAGGCTGACAGCAAGACTGCTAGAGGCATAGAACATATTTGCACAGTTTATTCCCATCAAATGTAAAAATTTCGCTGAGATTTAATAATTTTGTCAGCTCACAGTTTTCCTGAAAAATATGTGGAGCTTTCCTGAACACTTCAGCTCCTGGAGTCAAGAGGCAATTTTTTTTGAGAATTTCCAATCTGTTAAAAATCTAAGTTACTGGCTCTTACATATTCTTGGTTTTACAGAAAAGCCTGAAAAGACAAACAAAAGCAAATCAAGAGACAGTGTTTTTTTTTTTTTTCTTTTTTTCCTTTTAAAAATCTCCAGCATTTTGAGTCTTTGTTCATGACCTTCAGTAGCTGAAACACAAAATACAGTATTTTTAGTCATTACATACCTAATTTCCTGAAGAAGGTTATATTTGTTTTTATAATCTACAGCCTGGACTGAAAGCACTGTGGTGGAGCGTCTGGATTAGCTGTCTGTAACTGTTGGGAATCTTCACCTTGTAAAGTACAAAGAAACCTTCCCAGGGGAGTATTTCTCTGCACTGTAGGGCCATGTAGGGAGCTCAACAGAGTCTGCACTGGGTACTACACAAAAAACTGTACTAAAAAAGACAGTCTCTGCCATTAAGATTTTAAAATGACTTTTAAAGTAGAAGTTTGGATAAAGATCCAGTAAGGTGACAGGGAATGAGCAGGTGAACAACGTTGGGGGGTCAGCTGCACAATCTCGAGAGGCGTGGAGATCCTGCCACATCATAAGTGGCTGCAGAAGGTAAGGAGAACTATGCAGAGTGTAAAATATAACTTCCCACAAACACTGCAGTATTTTCTTATAGTCTGATCCAATGTACAGCTAATAGAAGATTCATATTTGGCTCTCTGGGCATTATATCAGGTCCAAAGAGAATTAATTAAATCCACCTTTCAGCAGGATTTTACCACTAGACTTCCACCTTCCCAAACAGTGATAAAAAACAATACCTTTCAAACTATTTCTATGCAAAAATTATTTTTTGTTGCATTAATAAAGCCTAGTAACTCATTCTGAAGTTGACAGAGCAAGATGGCAGGCCAAAAATTCTTTTAGATACGACAGTAAAATCAATAGCAACAAATGACAGACTTCAATGGCCCAGCAGTCTTTGTATTTAATATTTGATTCTAATGTAAAAAGCCACATATCAAACCATCACACTGTATTAAGCAAAATCTTTAAGGAAGTTTTAAATGTTCTGCCTATAAAAAATTACCAGCAGTACTCAATGGAAAGATTGCTTAATAACTTCATATGCATAATAACCTATGCATCCTTATCCTTAATAACTTCTTGCATATGTTTTTACCTGCAAAAGCAGATACGAAAACATTGCATCATTTCAGAAAAGGAAGGAAGAAGAAAGATATGACTAACTTTTTTCTTCGATAGACCAAACAAAGTTTTCATCTACTGGCAGAGAGGTATCCCTAGAGCTGTGAATGACAGGAAAGGCACAGGATAAGTACAAATTATTCCCCAATTTATATCATCCTTTTTTTTTTTTTTTAAAAAAAAAAAAGAGAGTTGTAGGTAAAAGTGTTTCTTTTGAAGACTTTAAATAGTAATTTTATTGTTTTCATAAAAGCTTCTTTCAGTTCGTGGTTCTGTTTACATCCCTCCATAGTAAAACGTAACAAGAACTGCCAGTAAAGCCAGGCTGACAGACAGTATCTTCAGTCCTTCTTGTGGCCACAGGAGTTGCAAAGCCATCCTAGAGCTGAATGGTGTTTTCACTGGGATCTCAGCAGAAGGGTGCGCTTTCCAGTTTGAGCTGTTCTGTGGTGCATGTCTGAACTCCTGTGAAGAAATGCAGATAGCAAGACTGAAATTGTGCTATTGCACCTATCAAACATAACTGAAATCTCTCCTTAGTATTGCAGTTCAAAATAACATCTCTTTTTAAGGTAAACGGCAATTCAGCCTACCCTGCATCATCCTCGGGTCATCTGATTTTCATACAGAACTCCTACTGATGCCATACAGAGTCAATCTTTCTAACGAAATTAGCTGCCAAATCAATGAAGCTGTTAGCAACAGAAAAAAAAATCTCCAGACCTCAATGACATCAGAGAGAATTGTTTCAGGACTATTTATTTATTTACTTGTTTTGCTGCTGTCTCACTACTCTCCGTTCTCCATTTTCGTTTCTCCAAAAGCAAGGTCTAGCTAGAGATAAAGGGGACCACAAGACAACCCCCCTCTGCACAGCAGGGCTCTTCCACAGTCAATCATCGTCTCCGGGTGTGCCAGCGCAGTGGTGCTTGAAAATCCTTCCACTGGGCTTTTCCCCTGACCCTCAGGAGGCAGCTGTGCTAAAACACTCACCTTCTCACTCAGCATATTGAATCCGAGTCGCCTGCTGTGCCTGCCATTACCACGCTCAACCTGATTGCGAGCACCAAGATCCCCCAGAAAACGGGGACTCTTAACTGCAGCACAGTTACAGATGTTGAGTTGCTATTTCAGCTTAAAATCCAAGTGGAAACGGTTTTCTCTTGCAACCTTGTTCGCACACTAGCATTGTGGATATTTAAGAGTATCTAGTTAAACTATAATCTGATGACATTTGCAAGAGGCATTAAGTGATAAGGAACGCATAAACAATGATTTAATGATCTTGCATCGTAACATTCAATGTTTCAATTCCTTATTTCTTTTTCCTTCCCTCTATTTCAATACGCCCTTAGGAACTGGAATTCAAATGAACACAACCGGGTTTTTAACTGATTTGAAACCTTCCATGTAAAAAAGGATTTTGATGAATCCATTCTTCTTTTCACCTTTCACGCTCTGCAGAACACAAGCAGGGCAAAGCCCCAAAAGTACCTGTTTGGAAAATCTTGTATTTCCACACAGCTGAAACAGGGTCACACAAAAATATAGACCACATGCCTGCTTTACTCCTTCACCAAATGTATTTCTGGGCAAATTTAAGAAATGTAAATGTTCCATGAAACGTGCCTGCTCCTGTGAAAGCGTGACAGCGCACTCCAAACTGTCTATAGCTGTCTTCCATTTTCCATTTCAGGAATCAGTTCCATTACAGTAATTGCAGAAGGAAAATAATGATTACTACTGATTAGGTAAGTAAGCATCAAAGGGGCAAATGACAGCCTGACATAAGTGCTGTTCTAACATCTGAGGTATTGTTGATTTAGACTACAAATTATACAGGTGGAGAGGACTGTGACGTATGAAACGAGGATGATTTCTTACATGTACTGCACCTAAAAGATTATCAACTGGGTAAAGAGATGAAAAATAACAGGTAAACAAATTGGGGTGCAGTTCTTTGCCATGAAAGGCAGGACTGCAGCCTATCTCACGCAGAGTATGTTAGCTTCACCAAAGACAAACTGGTTACTGTTAAGTAACTAACTGCAATCAATTCCTAAGGCATCAAAAATATTAATAACTAGCCATGGCTATTTTATTCCAAAAATATCAAAGCTCATTACCCTTTAAATGCAGAATAAACTGAAAACACAGAGTATCACCTATTAAGGATTCTATATATATGAACAAAAACTCATTTGCAATATATCATTTTTTGAGATTTATAAAGGCATTCTTTTGTTTGCAGGTCTCACAAAACTCCACCAATCTAAGACACAAAATTTATGGTCATGTGCAATTCTTGTATTTTTTTTTTTTTTTTTGAATATTAATATTAAAGGCTAAGATGATTTAAAAGAATGGATAAGGCTGTAAAAATATCAATACCACCTAACATTGATTTATTCTGATGTTTAATTTTTACTGATTCATGACTCCAAATTTGGCTGACTACACTGCTTATTAAATGTTTCTACACAGATTCAATAATCAGCAAAACTGGGAATTCCTGATTATTTAGTTGTACAAGATTAGTTGTTACTCATTAGAAAACAGAGAAGAAAGGCCAGTACGTTATAAAGGTCCTTATCACTTTCTCCTACATGGTCCTCCTCTCGGCCTGAGCTCCTACACACTCCTCCCTGCAAAACCAGGGAGAAGCAGTAAAATCTCCCAAACAACTTGTGAGAAATTCTGAGAGAATTATTTTCTATATAAACAGTTAAACACATTAGTGTTCTCTTGCAGTCATTCATGTCCCTGTGCAGTAGTCCTCAGCAGTAATTTCACTGGCCTTTCTTTTCTGTTTTCCATTTTTTCAGTTTTCCAGCATTTAACAGTGTTATCTTGAATAGCCTATATTATCATTTGGTATGATACCGTTTTCTTAAACTACCATTGCATTATGCACTGCATTACGCATCATGTAGCACTGCATACTAATAAGAACAGAATGATAAAAGAAATTTTAGTCAGGTTTGTAAAGCTCTAGTGGTGATTGGACTTCACTGTCCCCATGGTCAGAGCTGTCCCCAGTGGCATTGCATCTAAGTTAAGTCAGACTCCACACAGCATCTAAACTAGTATCTCAGCGTGGTGCTAAACTACACAAGGCGGATATATCAACTCAGTCATCGTTCATTCAGTAATCTCTATATTACAATGCATATAGCTTACTGCATCCTCTGTAAAATTGTGAACATCATTTTCTTCTTTAGTTTATCACGATATTTCCCGCAAGTTGGATGATCATACTCAAACACTAAACCCATTTTTTATTTCTTTCTGTAGATGAGATTTTCTCTTACAATATTTTCTAATGTGGAAGCTTAACTGGGTTGGAGATACAATTCTCACAACTGCACTATGTTTTTGTTTTCCTTCCATGTTATATTTTGAACTCTACCACATTTGTTTATACTGACAGTCACATTTTCTGAAATGTTTGCACAAAGCTCTCACTTCCTATAAGAAATCATAAAACTCTTTAAACCAGAAGTTATTATTCCAATAGATGCATACTATGGTTTTGATACAAAACACTACTCCTATTACCTTGCAAATGTGAATTCTTTATGAATGCATACCAGACTAAAATGTTCTTACATAGACAAAAATATCACTATTTGCAGACTAAAATGAGTCCTTAAGATGTATTTCAGTTTATCACTTAAAATGATACTGCATTTGTTTGATAATGTAAATCTCTTCAAACAAGCCTGCCATATAGTTTGTTCCAAAGAAAGTCATCAATTAATATATTCATCTGATCGATAAAGTTTTCTAGGAATCACTCTCTAGTTTACTACCAGATTCTGTCTTGCAATACATGGGCACAGGCATTGGTCTGTGGTATTGCATGGGCAATATTACAGACTTCCTTCAAAATCTTAGTCATTATTGCCACAGAATATGCACTCATAAAAACAGTACGTCTGAGATATTCTTTAGAAATTGGCAATCATTCGTCTGCCCTGCAATCTGCACAACAGCTTTTAAAACCATTACAATCCATCAGAGACACCTGCAGGTAGACGCTTCTTCCTTGGAGTCTGTTCCGCAGCTCTGTAAGACACAGGACGAGACTCCCAATGGAAAGAGGAAGAGCTACATTCTTACGCTCTCTTACCTTCTTAAGTGAAGGGCCTCTCTAGAATTGGATCAGTTCTTTATGTCATGTAACTATCGTAACACCGGCTGTGCTAGTGAAAAACATAATAGAAATGTTTGCATATGGACAAAAAGCCTTGCTGTAGGCTGTTCTGTTTGAGAAACTGGTTTTAAGATATTTAAGTATATAGTAAGTATATAGTAGCATATAATTTTGTTTATGCAACTCTGACATAAAAGAAGCTGGACAGAAGGAAAGACCTGAGATTCAGTTAGACTGATCCACTCCCTGTGCTCTCATTTTATGAAAGTATTAATTCTGAAAAGGCCCTTATTTGTACCTATAGATAAAATATTTGTATTATATTTACTCTTCAAGAAAATCCTCAAGCATTTCTGTAATATTCTGAGATGAAATTTTCTCAACTGGTGATATTTACCATACTTACTCACTAGTCAGAATCCAACAGTTTATTAGGCTGAGCTCAGAAATTACACTTCTGTAGCTGCAAGACCTGGAGAGATTAGCATCATGTTACAGTTCAGGGGAATTTAAAACTAAATCCAAAATCTCTTTTTACCTGAAAAATATTTGCTCTAAATATTTTTCTAAAGAATTTTGCACAAATACATAATTTATACTACTTTGAGCCATGGTCGCTCGGAAACATCTGGTAGACATGTTATTAATAAAGCACATTGCTCTCATCAAAAAGGACCATGGCGAAGGAAAAGGTACTCTAGGATTTAAACTTACATACTATTAATCAAAATGAGTAGGGGAAGGAAATTACCGAACTGAAATGCAAAAACAGCCACTTCGAGCTAAGCATCTTGTATTTCCATGGAGGCAGCCTTTCATCTTCTTTTGGCACTTGCAAAGTAAACACAAGCCTTTGCTGATGAGGTATAAGATAAATTATTAAACCATCCAGTGTATGATCAAATGCATTTCAGATAATTTTTTGAATAATTCTGCCTTGACAACTGCCAGGAGTAATATATTTTGTGTACTCTTGCACAGAGCCATTGATTGCTGTCTTTCTGAAGCTCCAAACCCAGACTTAAACTGCTGTGCAGGAAAGAATTATATAATCATATCGAAACCTAAGCTTTGGCATCTGTCGATCACAGCCTAGCTTTTTGTAAGATCTCACTTCATGTTAGTCAACAAAGACATGGATAGCAACTCTTTAGCTCTGAGCTGAGGCTGCAATAGATTCAAAACATTTCTTACATGCAAATTTCCTTTATGGCTCAGGGGCACTGTTAGAGCTTGAAGTGTTAGCTAACTGCTGTGAAAAAACTACTTAACTGAGCATGTCTCGAGATAAATTAGACTTCTGAATCTTTCAGCCCGGCGAAGTACATCTTACACACTTGTACTACTGGCTCTAAAAATACAGAATTTTATATAATCATGCACAACAAGTGTGTGAAATAAATTAAAAGAAAACATGTTAAAATATGCATTACATATCCTCCTGTGCTATTTGAAACTCTAGGCTGTTACACTTTGGAGGCATTTTTCTGATTTAAAAACAAACAGTAACTGAAGGTCACATAGATTACACATCAGAAAAATATGTAAATGAAATTTTATTGAATAGTTCTGGAAGGCATATTAAGTTCTACAGGTATTAAGAGAGCTCCTTTGGTTTATTACTTACTAAATTCTATCAGCCCTCTTCTGCAAATTTGGAATGCTGATCTTAAAGTAGAAAATAAATAGCATATAAAATATTATTTTCTAAAAAAGTTACACAATAATTCCCGTAAGGAGCACTCTTGCCATCATACGTGCCAGTGAATGCACAGTGCTATGTTGTTAAGAAAAAATGCTGTGTACAAGCATGCTTATATCAGATATTACCTACTGTATGCTGTTCCTAGAAACTCACTGAATTCTGAATACACATGGAGTTTACTTATTCATTTAAAGAAATGGGAAACATAATTAAAACAGCCAGGCACTTCTGCAAAGGGAACTGCATGCTGTTTCTTCTTTTTGTGTGTTTATTTGTTTATGCTTTCATATATAAAGGAAGGGATGAAACAGAACTGAACTATGGATAAATGAACACTTAATATTAATTTCTCAGTAAAAGGTCAATCAGGAGCCTTAGCAATAACTAGGATTTATATCTGCTATCCTTGAATCATTATCACTGAAGTTATGGAAAGGAAATAAATAAATCAAAGCATCTTGCAAAACATTGCAACTGCTAAAATTGTCTTTCTGTCTGTCATAGGATCACAGGATAACTGAGGCTAGAGGTCTCTGGTCCAACCTCCTGCTCAAAGCAGGGCCAACTATGAGGTCGGACCAGGTTGCCCAGGACTTTAACCAATTGGGTCTTGAAAATCTCTAAGGATGGTGACTGCACAGCCTCTCTTGAGCACCTGCTGTCCTCATGGGGAAACAGTTTCTTCTTATATCCAGCCTGGACTTCTCTTGCTCCAAATAACGCCCATTGTCTCTTATTCTCCTAACACACACCTCTGCGAAGAGCTCATCTTCAGCTCTATCTTCTTGATAGCCTCCTCATAAGGACTAGGGCTGCTGTTAGGTCCCACAATGCCATCTCTTTTCCAGGCTGAACAAGCCCTAGTCCCTCAGTCTCTCCTCACAAGGCAAGTGCTCCAGCCCCAACCTTCCTGGTGGCCTTCTGCTGAACTCACTCCAGTCTATCAATCCATAATTTACATCTAGATTACTACACATGACCCAATTAAGTCAGCTCAGCAATACTCCTAGCAGCTTGACCACAGTCAAATACAAACATAAAGTGTATTTGATAATTGCAAGTCATGTAGAGACTGACTTTAAGCTCAGTTGCACTCAATCTGACAGCTTCTTCCAGATTTATCATCCCTCATGGGGATCATCTTTAACTATGGCCTACCCTGATCTACATAGCAACTTGATGTTTCTTTCCCTATAACACTTCCATGATCCATCTGGTTACTTTGGTTTACAAAGCAAAAAAAATACCTTTCCAAACAATCAACTAACTCTCACCTTGACTACTGCTACAGTCTACTCCTTTCTGTTCTGTTTTTCTTCTCCTCATTTCCCTCTAGTATCACCTGACCGTATAACCTCTTCCAATAAACAAAAATAGAGATGCCAATAGGAATACAAATGTGGAATAATATTCCATACCACAACTTACTGTTGGTGTCACACAGACCCATCTCTGTAATGTCCTCTTCTTCCTCTTATGTTAAGATTAAATTCAAACTTTAACAGTCCTATATAAAAATACAGAAACAAATGAATTCTCTCTCTCTCTCTCTAAAGTAGCTGCAGCTGAACCTCTCTCCATTACCATAAAGCTCCCTTTTTACTTTTGGTGAATATCCTTCTGCTCTCTTCCATGATGTTCTTACCTAAAGAAGACCTTGCATACCTTTTTTCTGCCTCAAATAGTCTTTAATGATTATTATTCCCTTAGTGAGCCCATAAACTTCATAATGCCATTAAAAGCTAAAGAGAAGGCTAAAGGACTGGGCTTATTAAATGACTTTCTTTGTGATCTACACTTTGAAGAAGACGGAAAAGCAACCAAATAGATGAATTAACAAAAGAAACAGGAAGAACAATCAACAACAAGAACCAGCCAAAAACACCTCTGAAATGTTTAAAACAAAGCCAAAAACACCTCTAAAATGTTTAAAACAAAGTCTTTTGCTGCTTTCTATTATACTCATTTGTTTTAGCTTGTTTCCTTACATTTAACTGTAAATTCTTCCAGTCAGATGTTGAATTTCTTTTGCATCATTGTATTCTATGCTACTATTAAACTTAATGACTCAGTATCTTCCTATTATCCAAATAGTACATTTTCAAAATAACCTGGCACTGAAAATCAGAAGCTGCACTCTGAAAAATCTGCAGTGTAGTATCTTTATTCTGAGCTTTTTAATGGGATGTGGAAGTATCAAAACGACAAGGGCCTCGCATCACAGGAAACAAGTGACATGCGAGCCTGGGTTGCAGTTAACAACTTCAATCAGGAAAGAACTGAAAGAGCTTTTAAGTGCAAAAAAGTTCATGATTCAAAAATCATGCTCATTCAAATAATGACCTTAAACGAAGAATGAACCCAGGAGCACAATGTGGACAAATTCAGGACGGAGATCTGTCACCATTTATTTCCCTGTGTGTAGCACAATTTCATAAAGGAGATGGCAGGTGCTTGCTCTGAGCACTTATTTAGTAATTAGTTGGCTAACAGACAAATCTGTTTCCAGACACCAGCACAGGCCTCATGGCTCTGAAAATACATTAGAGTGAATTACAAGATATATATTTACTTGTAAAAGTACTGAATAGCTTTTTTCCAGAAGCCTTTTAGGTATCATGAGCACATCATATAAGGGACCTTAGTAAATATCCTTCCACATAATTCCAACTTACTACTTCTTTAAAGTTCTACATTACATCACTGTGGATTGTGTATGTTATTTTCAGGCTACACATTACAAAATAACAATTTTGCTGGTATATTTCATGCAATAATTGAATGGCAAAGAACTGGCAGCATGTGAATATGCAAAGCCTCTTCCATAGGTGAGATTATGAAATGAAACATACTTTACTCTTTTTTAGATAGTGCAAGCCTTGAGACACCATCAACTTGTAAAGTTTTCTTTTAAATCTTGAGGTTACAGTGACAATTACATGGAGGTCAACTGTAGCTACAGGCAAAGATACAAAAGGTTTCTATTAGAAAGAATATCCCTGTAAAAAGAATTTCTAGATTTGAAAATACACATTCTCGTCATAAGAACCATAAACATAAATGAACGATACTCACATATCAAACAATGAAATGAGTAATGTTGATTTTACTTGAAAGTGAATTCTCTGAGCATATATTAAACCCTCAAATTTTAGAATAATTTCATACTCCCAAACCACAGAAAACATTGAAATACTAAAAGCCCTTCTAACTATTGTTATTTACAAAGGACATTGTGATAAATATTCAAGAAATATCTCAAGGGACATTCTCCCTCAAAATCAGGAAGAGCTTTTAAGATCTTTCACATAAAGCAGATATATGTACATATTCTTGGCTAAACCTTCCAGTTAATCCTAGAATCATAATCCTGAATTTATAACTTTTTCATTTATTCCTACAGCACTGAGCATTACAAACTGAAGACTCCAAGCAAATTTCAAGACTGTATTAAAACACAACTATGAAGACAAAGGACCCAGCCCTTCTCACTCCAATCACACAGAAAATAAACATGGTATAAAATGAGCGTTATTAATATTTATGATCCATATTAGTTTCTAAAGTTGTAAAATCTATACAAATATATAGCTGTGGGAATCCATGTGCCTCCCTCATTTTACCAGTAGAGAAAGAAACACAGAAGAATAAAATGTCTGCAGTGCCATAAAGCAAGTCAGCAATTTAACTTTCTATAACTTATGTCTTAGATTCCACTTGTCACCAGAAGCCAACAAAGCCTCTAAACCTCTACACCTCTGCCAAGTTTAAGTTTTAAATCTATTTTCTCAAAGCTAAGCAATGCCCTAATATTTAGTATCCTGACAATTTCTCTTACATTGATTTTCACAGAGTTTTCTGCCCACGTATAAACACTTCCAGGCCCTAATACTATACGTGCTCACCGAGTGCAGCTGGAGTCAGTCTTCAGTGAAAAGGAGTATTTAATGAAAGTCTCACATGTAACAATTAACAAAGTGTGACTGATCTCAACCAACGTTTTGGGTTCAGTGATAGTGCAAAGGTTTTCTTTTCATATTGTCATGGCCTCTTTCCTTTAAGTATACTTACTTGTTTTAGGAGGTCTCCCACAGTGCTAGTTAGCACACTTTGGAGCACCTGAGGGAGTGTCTTGAAACCTGAGTCTCCTTTTTTAATTTCACACTCAGCCAAGTTCAACTGCAGTTAATGGAGGCTCTCTCATGGAAACATCAAACAACGGTTACTTTCCGTGATTAGTAAGCCTAACTGCTCTAACACAATCTCTGTATCCCAAGTTTCTGCAAATGATTCGTCAGCCCTTCTCCACAATAAAGACTGCATGAGAAAAATCCTTCTTGGCTTGCTGTGTATTTTATGCTAGATAATCATGATAGCACTTTGGCACTTCGTCTAAGACATCAAAAACCAGTAAGTATCCAATCCACAGGCTGTAACGAACATCTACCCTCAGGAGGGTATTTCTGTCTTTCAGAGAGTGCTCTGACTAGACAACCAACTTCTGTATTTGTAAAGGATTGAAGTGTATAAGCATGAACTTGCACCCTGTCGTGCTCAAATATTGGCAATCTGCATTGCGGCTGACAGCCTCCAGTGGATGCACAATATCTCAGTCTTCTCTCACACAAGTTTTACATGAGGTGCTCAGTCAGGCTGTACCTGATAACCCCTAGTATTATTAGTTCATTACTAGTATTATTAGTTCAAACAATTCCTCTAGATTTAACCATGAAATAACAAGCATTAATTCATTTTTTTAACTCTAGACCTGATTCTCATCAGTTAGTTTCTCTTCAGTGATGAACAGTCACAGTTTGTTTGAACACATGCTATAAAATGTTCAGTAATTTATAGATATCTAGTCCCAAGTATTTTAAACTGACCACTGTCACATTAGCCCACTACACCGCCCTTCTAGGGGACACTCCAGACTATCACCTCTCTCTGTCTCACCTCCCTCTGTGAAATGGGAAGACAAAGTTGCATTTCAGGAGGATATTGTAAAAATAAACTTGTTATCATTGCTGAAGTACTCAAAAATCCAGTAATGGAAGTCACATGAAGGTTAGAAAAAAATGAATAACTCCTTGAAAGTGAGCTTTGAACAGTGCGTAGCAAATAAAGCCTGCTATCACAGTTTCTCATTAAATGAATAGTCCCATGTCTGTGCATAGAAGGACACAAATTCTCCATATGTGTGGATGCACCTGTGCATGTGTGTGTGTGTGTGTGTATATGCAAATATGTGTATGAAAGAAGTGCATAAGCACATAATTAAAGGGTGAAACATAATATGATTGGCACCTATGTGCAAACAAAGAACTGAAATTCTTAAGGACTGAAGTCCTTAGAGTACTCCACTTTACACACCAAATAATTGTACACCTCTGTACGTGAGAAATACCATTCTTTGTTTCTTCTTGTTATTACACATAATAGGTCTTTAGTGGCAGTGCAGTGTCACACTTTTCTCCATACAGAAAAGAATTATGGTCTGCAGAACACATCCCACATTATTTTAAGATGGCTTTCTTTTCCATTTTGGTGTTCGGTTGTTGCTTTAAGCTCCAGCTGAATATAAACTAAAGTTGACTCCAAAACTACTCATGTCCTGGATTCCATTTCTTTATCTCTGCCCTGCTAATAACTTTTGAGCCTATTCATCCATTTCAACACCGAGGAGAGCAATCTGATAAGCTTCATAAATGTCAGAGGCAGTAGAAGAAAGAGACATAAATCAGTGATCCCGCTGAAGGAAAATACAAAATATGAAGAAACATCTTAACCTTTCTTTTTTCCCCAGGTATTCCACTGCAGAGGGATCTAATTGCAGTCTACCATTTGATAGCGATGTAGAATATGAGAGGGTTTTACATATACAAAACTGTTGCAGAGTTATTTCTTCTGCTTTTCAGATTTGCCATGTTAGGCTTCAGTTAAAATGGTATGAGGATCTACCAATCACAATGTCAGTAGTCCTAGGTC
Source organism: Rhea pennata (assembly GCF_028389875.1). NCBI lineage: Eukaryota > Metazoa > Chordata > Aves > Rheiformes > Rheidae > Rhea > Rhea pennata. The sequence continues at coordinate 91,926,360 of NC_084664.1, forward strand.
ACTGCTTTATAAATGAGGAAAAGGTGAGGTTCTTCTAATAAATTCACAACCTTTGAAAACTACTTCATTCACCTCTAAATCATTTCACTTAATTTTCTGAAACCCACAATATCTTTCCTAAAACTTCCTAACCCCTAAGATTAGGCAGCCCTGAAACACATTGCTTTCAGGAAAAGAAAAGTATCTGAGATAAACACAAATAAAAGAAGAAAAGAAGACAACCAGAAAATGGCAAACATATAAAAGGTGCCTATAAGGGGAAAACACGAGTCCACAGAATGATAACTGTGAGACTTGATTTAATCTTTACGATATCAATGTGTTTGGATTTCAGAATGCTTGATGCCTCCATACTAAAGTTTAGCAGCACTAGAACAGCTTCTTTTCATCATACTCTCCCAAGCATAACTGCATAATTCATTCCTTTCCAGTGATTAAGAGCTACACACCTGGCTTTCCCCTGTGGTCCTATGACAAAATCAGATTAGGCTATGGAGTCTTAAGCACTCCTCACTGAAAAAATAATTAACTGATGTTTCTTTGGACAAAAATACATGTTGAGTAGTTCAAAGAGGAAAAGAATTCCTGTCATTCTAAACACTACTTCCATTCCTTTACCAAATTAAAGTTAGTATCTTTAAAAAAGATAAAAAAGATACTTAAAAAAAAACTATCAGTCTCAGAGACAGACTTTCACAGACATCCCCTCTGTAGGATAATTATACTGTCTGCATTTATTAAAGATTTTGCATGCAAGGATTGCAAAATAGTTTCCATACAGAGACAGAGTGACTAAAATGACTTACAGTCATGAAGTCATGTCAAAACAAGGATGAGGCTAAAAAAAAAATATCTCTACTCTTGATAACCCCCTTTCTTCAGGATCAGAAATCCATCTGATCAATATTACACTTAAGTATCTTTCCTAGCTATATATCTAATCTTTTGACAGAAAGACAAGATAAAAGGTACTACCTACCTCTCAAAAATATTTTCACAAAAATCTGCAAGCAATTCTATTCAAAATGGAGCATTTGTTCAAGTTCTACCACAACATATATGAAGCTATTAAGAGGACTCTGTCAGTTTGAAAACTAAGTCATTTAATTAATAATTGTCATACATAATACTCTTTCAAGGAACCCAAGACTAAAGGAGACGAATGCTAATTTCCATGGGGTCAGTTACTTTCCATTCATTTCACTATTTATCCATTATACATCCATCTCATGTTGTAGTAGCTGGACAACCCTTTCTGACAGATCACATTAGTCTACTATTGGCCTTACACTTCTGTGCCTTGCCAATCAGATATAAATTCATCATGTGATCAATAGTTAAAAGCTCTCCTTCTCCACACATTGTGTATGCTCTCACATATATGACTCTGTCCAGCTAGCCACTGGAAAAGAAGGTATTGGACATTATCTAATGAGGCTGGTGAACTGTTCTGGTTCACCTAATGTAAAAACAATGTGCTCATGCATCTATGGAGAGGACTTCTTTACAGGCCATGTTCCAAGAAACCGGTGTTTCTACTGGTAAGGCCAGGTAAAAAGGCAAAAAGAAGAATATTGAACACGGGAAGAAGTTGATGATACAGTAATATCAACAATCATGATGGCACTTGGAGGCTTATGAAGCAGAGTGAGAAGCTGGGAAATAACTATCTGCTTATGGAATGATGAGCTAGGGAGGTCAAATACAACCTCCAAGCCCTTCAATGTCTGTGTGATTATCATCACCCAAAACAACTATAAGTGTGTGTTCCTTTTTAAGAAATGTTTATCATTGAAATTTTCTCAACTTCACATTCATATTACAAATGACTCATCAGCCCTTCTTCACCATAAAGATTACATGAGGAAAAATCATGCCATCTCTTGTATACCTTGATGGCTCAGATGGTCATGTATTTCAGCTTTGATTTTGACTTTATACTAGTGTATCTTAAGAATTATTTCATGCCAATTCCTATGACCTCAACAATAAAAAGTTGAAGCACCACTGAGGTACATAAACATCACTCTCTAATTCCAAAGTCTCAGGTTTTTGACCTGAATTTGGGAAGAAAGAAAACTGTTTTCTCAAGATCATAATTTTATTGTTACATTAAACCTGAGCTGTAGTTCCTCTCTCCAGTAAAAGAAATGAAAGAGAAATAAACAGGTTGAAGACATAACATGCTATGGGCTTAAGTTTCAAACACAGGAAAACTATGTTTGACGCCCTCTGACTCTTCTGGAACCTCAAAAGATGCACCGCTTCTGCTGCACCTCTGAGAATTTGCTTAGAACAAACTCCCAATTAAAATGTACAGTAACTATGAAAAAGCTTTAAAATCCTTTTTGGTGAAAAAGAAAGGCATAATATCTGAAGGACCATGTAACAGATACAATGCTAATTTTACTGTAGTGGGAATGCATACCGGAGTTGGGCTATACGTACTGATCACCATGTCACACCACCATCGCGACCTTTCATACTAGACTGACTAGAACTTTCAGTACAAGATTCTTCCCTCCTAATTTTCAGACAATTATATTAAATATATATCCCCTCATCAGGTAATTATATCAAATTCAATTATACTCTCTGGATTTTAAGAAATGGGAGTGATAGGTGTCATTAGAGTAAGTCAGGAAAAACCGTTCTGCATCTTTAAGGAGGGTTTTAACATCTGAGAGAATAAATTAGAGTTATGGGGGGAATCTTTCAAGTCATTTAAATACATAATGAGAAGTAGTCAGAGGAAGGTTATCAAGATTGTTGTACTGTACACTAACCCCAAGTAAAGCTGCCCTCTCTAATGAAGTGCTTAAATAATTAGTTACTTTTCTAAATGTTTCTTTTATTTAACAGTCTTTGATAAAACCCACAGGACAGCTTACTTTGGAACTTGTTACGAACAAGAACTGAACCTGAAGTTAAATAAATCTAAGTGTCAGGTCTCAGGAAAACCTCCCATGCAATAGGCAATGAGCCAAGTTTCTCAGAGGTAGAACATACACTTTTAAAGTAATTATCCCCAATTGAAGTTTGAGAAGGATTCTTAGAAAAAATCTTCAATTCAGGGAAGGCTAGTACTAAAAGGGCAAAGATTTATTTCTGTTGTCCAGTAAATCTGCAACAACATGCTTTAATGCCTGATGGCATGATCAAAACTGATCTGATTACACAACAAAGTCTCTAGAGTGAATATTAAACTTGATACAGTACACAGCATGTATAAATACAAAGTTACTGTATGTAACTGGTTTACTAAGTTTGCTTACATATGACATCTTCCTGTGGACTGTCTTGAAGCATATGGTTATTCTAATATACTCACTAGGGTCACATGAAGCTGTTTGAATATTCTAGCACAAACAACATATTTTTGCTGGACTAGATTTAAGGATCTAAATTTCACTGCCAATACACTGAAATATGGCATTTTGATGACACTGGTATTTTAAGATACACTTTCTCTGGTGTAACCATGAAACAACAACTCATTATTTGACTGTAATTTGATTTTAGTTATCAAAGATAAAGCCATTGTAAATTTGCCTTTGTATTTTTAAATGCAGATATAAATGTAAACAAAATGCTGAGGATTACTGTATTCATATTTTAAAATAATTTAATCTAAAACTGCTACAGCTTAATTTTTCTTTTCCCTACTGAAAAGGCTGCATTTCCTTTTTCTTTATCTTACCATCATTGACATAAGAAAAAAATCTCAACTCTAATGTTACAGGCAACAATATTCAAAATACAAACATAAATCACTATATACAAGCACTATCATGGTCTGAGTGGGAAAATTTATAATTACGAATGGATCTCAGCATTACAACTCAAAATTAATCCTAATATTAGAGGATCATATCAACAGTATTTTAATAGCGTTGTCACAGTGGAAAATATCAGTGGAAAAATATATTAATATATATCATAGTAAAAACTGGTTATCATAAAAGGAATCAGTAAGAACATAAAGGATATATTTTAAAGACTATTACAATATCAGTAATCTAGACAGATTCTAATAAAACTTATTGAAAGGATAATAGTATTAAAGGAAAGAACACCCTAATTTGCTTTTAACATGGTTTGCTGAATTCTTTGAAGTTAGATACACTTTTTCCAACAGCTTTAAGTTAAAAAGTAGCTTTTTGGTCTCATGGTCTTTTTTTATGGTCTCATGACCACAATTTTCATTTGCTTTCCAACTAGTCTCAGAGTTAATAAATGCTCTCACTCAATGGTTCTAGCAACAAACACAGCTTCAAGAGGCAGAAGTTCAACATTCCAAATAACTTCTATGAATATAACCAATTTACTTGAATCTACTACTAATCTTTGGTTTGGTGATGGAGAAAGATACATAACCCATCCAAACCTGCTTCCTCTCAACAGTTCTGTGTGCCTTTTTCACGCTGCCCTACCTGAGTATTCACGTAGAAGGACAACTAGGGTTACAGCTTTGATAGAGGAGAACCAGGTAGACAAATCACGCATCCCACAATTCCCCTTCTTAAGGCAATGAAGACCGCTGAATGTCCTGTGCTTCTGATCGTATGTTTGCTTGCAAGGAAGGGAAGGGAGAGAAAGCGAAGGAGAGGAGAGAGCAGTATCGTCTACATGAGCTTTCCCGGGTGGCTGAAGAATAGTAATGAAAAGGGATCACCAAACAACACAAGCTATCTGTCCTTGTCTCGCCCCAGTATTGATCTGCACTGGAGAGGTACAGAAGTCAAATCTATACTGACTTGTTGGCATGATCAGTTGGAAATAAATGACCCCCAAAAGGACAGATTTAGAAAATCAGTGGCTGTTATTTTTATTTTTCTTTCCAAAGACCCACTGACACTTATTAAATTCATTAAATGGCATACAAAACAGCAAAGCATTAGTAAAAACAAATGTGTTTTGACCCTCTTCAAAGAGTCTGCTGGTTAAAACTCAGATTGCAAAGAAAAAAATGTTTTAGAAAGAATTCCCGAATATGACAGGGAGTGCCAAATAGTTGTTAAAATCACCATGGAGACACACTCCTGATTTATTCTGTATTAAGGGAGAGCAGATCCCCCCCTTCCATCTGTAAGGTCACAGTGCAGCAGGAGCAGGTCCAGTATTAGAGATAACACAGGGAAATGGCAAAACTGCTTAGCACTTGGAGTTCGGCTTCTGGAGGCAGGAGGGGTGGAGTGCTGTTCTGTTTAATCTCTCGTTCTCCAGAAAATGATTTACAGTTGAATCATCACAGTCATTATTATTTCTATTTATTGCAAACACTGCACAGGATTAGCATAATTATGTAATTTAAAGTGATTAGACAGTGACATTCAGGCAAATAACATTGTCCTTTGAGGAAATGGAAAGTAAATAAACCAGAGTTCATATCTTTCCACCTGAAACGGACTTAAGAGCACAACTGTTTGAAAAAATGGCTACACAAAACCTGTAAAATCAGCTGAGATTTGATCACTGGTAGTTGAAATTCAGCCCTACCAAAGACATGGGCAGAAAGACTATATCCCCTTTAAATCAAAGGCCTCAGAATAAAACTACCTGGGTGAAGGAATCTTGTGCTGGGTCCTGCACTGGACACATTCAGCTTATTTTGCTGCCTTAAATCATCTGCATTTACTTGACCCCTCTAGGCACTGCAGGGAATTGTTCTGGATTGCTCAGCTGTACTCCATTCCAGTTTGCTTGTCATCCAGATAATTGCTGGCTAAATTACCACATTCAAAGAACTACAAAAAATAGGGCTGGAAACAAATTGGAAAGGTCACCTAGCCCATATCTAAGGCTCAAAGCAGATAACTAAAGCTCTTCTCACAGACATTTGCCAAGCATGCTTTTAGAGAACAGCAGTGATAACAATTCCACAACGACCACAGGCAACGTAATCCAGTGCTTACTTAAATTCAGTAAGAAAAATCTATTCTGCCAGTAAGAAAGAATCCTGCCTGAATTTCAGATCCTAGGCTGAGTAATCCTAGGCTTTCAAGTAGAAAAAAACCTCAGATCAACTCAAATCTCCAAATAAATAGAGCCAATATAAAGCATAGATTTCATGTAGAACATGAAAATCAGTATATAAAGAACGGCACATTACAAATTTATGTCATTTTTTTTCCCAGGGAAAAGCAACGCTTTTAAAGGTCCTTTTTAAAAGCAACTATAAATGGCTTTGGGGTCCACTATTAGGAAGGAAATTTCCCTTTTCTTACACTAACTTTACAGTGACCTCAGTGAAGTAACTGAAGAAAATATGAGAAAAATGATTCATTAATAAGAATTTAACACTGTCTTCTATGGCCTCCATTTACAACCAGCAAGCAACAAGAGTAACAACTTGAACAAAGCTGATTAATCCATGTAAAAGCAGTAACCAGTTGCATGCCTTGTACTAGAATCTGTTGCTTTAGAGAAAAAGAGAGAACAACTGAGCCAACAAAAACATGCTCCTACATCAAATAATGCAAAAGCACTAAACATTGCATCATATTTTCATGAAATATCGTATCACCTGAAAAAAATATCATTTTACACAGAAAACGCTATTCCATACTAACTTAAATAGAAAATTCCCCATGTATTTCTCAAACTGGTCCTCCTCGGACATTGTGATATAAAAGCTTTGCAAAATAGCATTCTAAAAGAGGTGTGTTTTATTTTTTACTTCACTTTTTCTACTTTGTAAATTCCTATCTATCATTAGCATTTCTCATACTTTCTGTAATCATCCTATTTACAGAATATTATGAGAGATTTCTCTACTTGCACCTCTACGCCATTTTTGATCCATAATTTGCTTCTTCGTTCTCTTTTTTCCCTAAATCATTAATCTCTAGTTCTTGTTCAGGATCCAAGTCTTCAACCACTTTGAAACACCAGCTTATATAAAATTGGTGCTTAATAATTATTTCAGTTTCATACACACCTTCCATGTATCTTTCCAAGTCCTTGAAGGAAGTTTCCAATATAGAGATCTTAACTCTGCTATGATTTCTTTCATTTCTGTTCCAACAGAAGATACGTTCTTCTCCCTTCTCCATTTTACTTTGCCTGAAAGCGAAGCACCCTTTCTTCCTAAGATCAGAGAGTTCCCTTCAAGCTATGCTTTGCAGAGTCTTCTTTCTGGCAGCCGATAAAGAAGTGTTTGATACATTGTAGCTTTCCTGTTTCCTGACATCAGAAAAAAAGCTGGGTAAAGTCTAAAGGTCATCTTTTGCTAATGTAAGTAGAGAATACTTTTGGCTAACTGGGAGACTGGGAATATCAAGAGTCTTCAGGAGTATCCAGAAGGAAGGACTGACAGAAAAAGGAATAAGACTGCTCGCTACCTGAAAATCACTGGCTTATTCTTCATTTCCTCTTAAGACCCCCAAAATGTGAATCAGCCTAATGGGCTAACTATGCACATTCCTACGACCAGGGAGTCCACACACGTGAACCAAGATCCCAGCATCACAAAAGGAGAGATACTGCACATGGGGACTGCCAGTAGTACTAGTTCACATGGAAAATGTTAACTTGGATCACGTATGATCAAGTAAAACAGTTGAGATAACTGAGAGAAAGATGTGCCTATATTTGTTTCAAAAGAGTCAGTCCTAGCTGTATTATGAAAACAGCAATTATAAACATAAAATAAGTACGAATATTTAATTAAATAACCAGTTAAAATGTTTTTGTGTTGCCTTAGTTTTCTATCTGATGAAAATTTCCCACTAAAGCCTCCCAGGCTTATAGGGCTTTGAATTTGGCAATGCATTACAATTCTGGCAGATAGCCAGTCTTTTATTTTTATCCCCCAGACCTTAGGCCTCCTCTTTATATATTTCTCATCTTACAATATAATTATTTTACTTCTCTTCCTCTAGTCTCAAAACACATGTAAACAAATAGAATTATTTTTGGAGTACAAAAGCATAATATACTCTATTTCAGTTTCTAACAGCAGATGATGCTACTTTGAATGATTAGGTTTGGGTAAACATTTCTACGGAAAGGATACATCTATTAGGTATTTTACATTCTGCTGCTGAGAAACTCTAAAGATCCCTACATATGCCCAAATAAAATCAATAAAAAGAAACAAAAATGTTATTTTAAAATTAAACTACTTTCAGACCTCTGACACATTGCATTGCTATTTTCAAAAATATTTACTATGCAGTGAAAATGAGCTCAGTACTCTGCGCATTGCATACCCCCCTCCAAAATTTCAAGGACTAGTTTACCTAAGCATTTCTGGATGTAGCAGACACGGTAAAAAGCTTTACTGAATATTAAAATGCGTAAGTATCTCCTTAATGCTTTGTCAAATCCTAGCCTACCTCCTGAAAGAGGATCACATCTGCAGAATTTACGTTGTATCTTTTTGTTTTCTGAGAGTTAGACCTAACTCTTAATCAAAGGTTTGAGATATTTATTTACTGTTATTTTCAATTGCAGCTACTAATTCATGGTACATTCGTTTTGTCTGAATGACCATTTTTACCGTCTGTCAATATTTAACGTCAACACTGTCAATAACGCCCTGTCCAAATTCTGTTAGATTCACTAGCACTGAATCCAGAAGCACCCTCCTGCACGGGCTCACGTCTTACTGATTTCCATTTTCACCTAAACCTGACATGATAAAGTGTAAAGGTCCATTCTTGCGATACACCCTCTAAACACTGTTCTATTGCTGAGCCAGCAACTGCACATTTTAAGCTCAAAGAAATCTAAATATAGCAGATTTAAATTTCTGAGTTGAGTGAAATTTCTAAATGCTTTTGCCCAAAAACCTCTAATCAGCCTGGAAAACCGTGCAATGTAAGCCCTGGTTCACTTTTGAGTGGCTTCTATCAAAAATTCATGCTGAAATAAAAAGTTAATCCTGGTAAACAGTTGTGCTTAGCATTTTAATACATAATACAACCACTGCAATCAGTAAGTCTGATCATTTTGCCTGCTTTTTAAGCTGAGCCATTGACTCAAACATTCCTCCTCTCTTCCTGTTCCAGTTTTTGGATTCTGCCACAGAGCCTGATTCTACTGAGTGCCAGGACCTTTTTCTACTCAGTTATGCTTTTCTTCTTGGATAATAGAGTAACTACAAGAAAATTAATATGCATTGTGTGCATTGTGTGCTTTATATATATCGAAAAAGTATGATAAAAAGACAAAATAGAAAAATTCTTGAAACAGTTTTATAAACATTTATCTGCTTCTGCTTTGGCACAGACACATAATGCATGAATGTTTTATAGAATTTGTAAAATCTTTAACAATTCTTTGTGTGACATTCTGCATTCTCTTTTTTTTCAATCCAATCTGCTGATTCTTGTTGGTGACCTATTTATCCTATTTCTTGAGGCCACTTTGCTACCCCAGTCACAGAGTCAAAAAAAGGATATGAAAAACTACAATTTTCCCTTCAGTCACACCATATGATTTTGGTGCTTCCGTTGAACTAATCAGAAAAAATTATCGAGGGACACATAGCAGGTGGGAAGGAGAACACACAATTTCAGAAAGTCAGATAAACTCTGATCCTTCTGAGGTATTCTTCATCACAGCATTTATATAAGTTTATTTCTTTCTTAGGGTGGTTTTCTGCTTGCATTGACATCTTCACATTATGGTATTTTCAGTTTTTAAAACTTTTTTTTTTTTAATCATATGATTCATTTCTCTTAAAACTGTAAAGTTTTGGAAGATTTCATTCTTCCCATGAAAACTCCTCAGAGAGAAGTACACCTGTGACTTATTTGGAAACACATTTTTTTAATGACTCCTGTGGAAGTTAATGAAAATACTGATAATAATAGCAAATGATGCCTAGGATACACAGAAATAGCACCTTTTTAACTGCTGCAGACTGTCTAAAATCACATTACAGCCCTGATTCAGCTCTCGGTCCCTTTGCCTCATAACACTTACGTACATGCTGAACTGTAAGGTGTGCACTACAGCTCCAGCAATGTACATGGTCACTAGGAAAAAGCTAAGTGCCTTGCTGACTGGGAGTGGACTGAAGCACAGAAACGTTTTACTGCAATGCAACCCATTACCGCAGGCTTTGCTCTAGATTACCTCAATCTAAGCTTAAATTCACATGTCTCTCTAAAGTAGCTCTCATCAGGATCACTGAACATAAAGAAGATGAATTTGTAGTACGCAGTGTCATACGAGCAGTCTAGCACTGCCAGCACTGAAAACACCCTGGGCGGAACGGAGAGCATATCTTCTGCGGGTTTTGGTTGGTGCCTGGAAGAGCTTCCGCCACCCAGCAGCTGCTGACTACCCATTATTTTAGCACTTGGAATGTAAATTAGGCCCCAATTCTTGCTCATTTGTGTGCAAAGGATGAAGGAGAGAGTGAGGAAGGCCAAGTGCTTTCATTTCTTGCTTTTGTATCCTGTTTTGAACTCTTCCTCCTCTCCACTCTATAGTTCGATAGCTTGACTCAAGAGAAAAGCTGATCAAAGGTGCTAGTTCTGCATGCTGCCCTTCAAAAAGCCTCCTGGCTGCCCTGGGATCTAGCTGAAGATCCAAGATCTTTGGCTACTTTGGTAACAGTATCTAAATATAGATGTTCCAAGCTGTTCTGTTCTTTTTCTCCCACAACCTGCCAAGTGTGCGCATAACAAGATATATAAAGGGGTGTATGATAGGTGTCATCCCTGTCCCTATCTTTACAGCAAATAGAGTCATGTACCATGGTTTTAACATGAAACTAGCACACAAACATTTTAGCTTACAATTAAATGTCTCAAGCTCATCCATCAGGAAACATCTCCCAGTAGTTCAATCACACACACACACACACACACACACAAAAAAAAAAAAAAAAAAAGAGCGTCTTTCAATCAGGTGACAAAATGCCACAGTTTTTTCCCAGGCACCTACATCCCTTTAAGTTCCTGATTTGCCACCTATATGTCATTTGTCAGGAGGAACCTCCACTAACAACTGCAGTTCATGTTACATGCATTGTACAATGACTGACCATGATTAAACGCATTCACTTGTAGCTTCCTAATACAACACAGAAGATGTTCCATTTACTGAACTGTTGAGACTGTATTTTTTTTCCAGAAAAAGAAAGTTCCTAACATGTCCAGTGGACAAAACATAAATAAGATACTCCCTAGAAGGAGTATTGGCAGCCACCGAAATTACAAAAAGCAATTTGCCGTATCATTCCCTTGCTATACCCTTTTACTTGGGCATTCCTGACAGTTGGTTATATCTAGTCAAAGGGCAAGAGCAGAACTCTACATTTTACATGCATCTCTGATTTCATATAGAAATTATCAGTCATCTTGGTCATCATTTTCTCTCTCATTTTTAACATGCAAAATTTCAGTCAACTTTCTGCTTGCTCGTTCCCATACTGCAAGCTCCTGGCAGCACGTACTCCGTTTAATGACAGACTTGGTTCTGTTCCAGTGGATTATTAAAAAAAAAAGTTCTGATGAAAAAAGCAGCTGTGTTTAAATAGCTACAAATTCCAATCAATTTAAGATTTTTTTGCTGTTTTTTCCTCTTACAGTCCCTTATCAGGCAAATATACACATATACACAGACACTATTCAAAGCAGAGTTTAGCAATGTGTTGATGCTTAAGTTTCATGATCTGCCAAACACATTATTGAAGGCGCATTATTGCTGCTCTATGTTTCCATAGCCAGTTTTATTCAAGATACCAAATAGTTTAAACACTAGTCTCGTAAGTTATACATTAATTATTTCTTTTCAGTATGGTCACCTGTAACTCTAAAAAAGATAATTTTTAAATACTTATGAACAATTTACTGTAAAAACAGTAAAGTGATTTATAAACTGCCAGTTATCTTTCTTCCACATGCTAAATTATTGCTATATATTTTTGGAGCTCCTAACAACAGTGCTGGAGAAAGGACATCAAATGATGCTTAGAAATGTGATACACATTTTCATTTCACACTCCATCAGTTTTTACAACTAGAGCTCCGTGAAATGTATGAGAATACTTGGCTAACAGCCATATCTACTGAGGTGTAAAATAAGGATCAGATACCCTTTAAAAGGAGTTTTTTTTCTTTACATGACTAAATCAGATGTTGACCTTCTACCAAAATATACCGAAAATACTCAATGCATCTGCCCATCAATGAATTTTGAACCTCTGGACCTAATTTTGAACTGTCTTAATGGACATGTAATCAATGAACATTTCTTAAAAGAGGTTTGTAAAAGAAAATAAACAAATAGATTCATCTAAATCCAGGCTGAAATATGTTGAGCTATATAATTTCCAGTGTTAAATCTTTTCCTTTCTGATAAGTTCTTTCCAGATCTCACACTCTGGAACAAGAAAAAAGCTAATTATTGCCTTTACAGTCAGCAAAGTAAAGTCATGGGCATCAGGAAAAAAAAAAAACTTTTAAATTCAGATTTCAATCTGTCAGAAAAGATTAAAGCTTCATGCATACATAAAAGGAAAACTATAAAATGATAACAGATATATAGCCTGGAATTATTATGCTTGAACAGCTGCTGTTTTACTAGTGTAGGAACGCACAAAATACCTTTTACTCACCTCTGTTAAACCAGAAACTTCTCCTTTTGCTAATGGTCTGGTGATGGATGCAGTGTAAACTCTGGCATCTGACACTGGCTGCCCCTTCATAAAATGTTTACCGGCTTCATAAATATTCACTTCCACCATCTTACCCATTAACAGAGGCTCCTTTGGCACAAGAACCTTTCAAATAAAGACAAGGATATAGTTACTGAATATCACAGAAGACATCAGTGCCTCCAGTGAACCAGCGGCTCTCTAGTTTCACCTGCAGCAGGTGTTAGGTGTTCAACTTGGAGGAAATTTCCCAATTCATGAAGAATTTTAACAGTTTTCCCTTGAAGTCTCAAGGAGCTCGTGACTGTAGGAGTTTCCAGATTCTAGCTTCTGCCGAGCTTCCTAACAGTCTTTTAAGACAAGGAGACCTCTCTGGCTTTTCGAGATGAGAAAGCTGAGGCTAACTGGAACTAAGCGGCAAGCATAAAATCACGATCCTAATGCTGAGATGGGATTACAATGGGACTAGACCATAGTTCTTTCCATATAGATCTCTGTGGGCAAATTTAAATCAGGGAAATTAGGTAATTAACTACCACTAGGCCTGTGATCTCTGTAAATCTTGGTATCTCCATATTTGAAATATCGGTAAGAGTATTAAAAGTAAATCCCCAAGGACACAGAAGCAGATAAACGATTACTACTTCAGAAGATGACAGAAGTTAAGTGAAAATATCTGGGAGGTTCTGTAAACCAGTAAGCAGCCAGGTTCAGCCTACATTCGTGATTACGGATAGCACTGTGCTTTGTTAGGGAAAAAAAAACATACTACTAAGAAATTAAATTTTGCCAAGAAAACCCCCAATCTCAACTGTTAATCTGGCAAAGTAGTTTTCAGTCACTGTAGACTACTCTGCTCAATGAACTACTTCAAACTACATCATCAAAACTTCTGACAAATTTAAGTTGTATTTCTGCCAGGAAGTCTGCCAACGTAGCTCTGCTGATGTAGCTTTACTGGAAAACCTTTTAAATACAGAAAAGCTTCAGTGAAAAGAGAATATTGAGTTAACAGAACATGACATTAGGACTCCGAACTTCAGTTTCTAAAGTATAATACAATATTTAGTCACTCAAGAGTGGTTTTAAATTTACTATCATTGCATTTACTAATGTTAAAGTCAGCCACTTAGTATCCAGTCCTCTGCTCATCTGGGTGTGCAGCAGAATATTACCCTTATCAAAGATATCGCTTATAGTATTTTTATTTTACGGAACAGATAAGCATTTTGATAATAGGAAGTATTTTTTCCACCACAAAATTTAAAATTCCCACCAAAGTTGTTATTTGTACTTAGTGTAATCTTTACCAGTCCCAGCCAGGGGCTGTATTAGGTGCTATACAAATAAACCATGAAAAATCCACACTTTTTCACATACTGCTTTTTGTTTAATTAATGAAAATTTAATGAAACAACTACTAAACACTAAAAAGCCCCAGGCAAATCCTTTTTAATCTCTACGTGGTGAACCATATTCTTCAAATCTGACTGACACACTACAAAAGCAAAAAACAGAGATATACAAGACTTAAACAGAGGAAAAAAAGTAATTAGTGAACTAGATATCCAACAGAAACAGGTATTTCCAAAGCAGTAATATTACTTAATACTAAGCAAAAAAAAGTGCTTTAACATATATGGGAGTAAAATAAAGCACTATTGCTCGACTATACAAGCATAATCATCATCAACAGCCTAGCATGATAGGACAACTGAATAACTAAATGTAGCAAAACCAAAGTCAGGCAGCTCAGGGCAAGAAAATGACGAACAAGCCAAACGCAAAACCAGAATGAAATACAGATGATTCAAAGAAGCTTTCAACAAATCATCTACTTTTGAGTAAAAATAATGATTTTGTGAAACAGATCCTGTACTTCCATCCTGGCTCATAAAGATTACGTTTCTGTGTGAAAAGAATCACTTATAGAAATTACCTAGCAGGAAATACAACATATCAGACTGAAGTGTTAACTTAAACAAGAGAAGCCTTTCTTTTGCACCAAGATCTTTTCTGACCTTTTCCATTGTTAGAAATTAAATTTTTGGCAAATTGCATGGATTTTCTGAAAGATGTATGGAAATTATCAAGATTAAACTACTAAGAAAAAATGCTTCTGAGACTTCACAAATTAAAACCTCTGTAATAATGAACAGTGTTTTGAACCATTTGAATACTTTTCTCATTTATGAGATGAGATAAAACTTGATATTGATAAAACTTTCCAAACTTGATATTTGGAAAGTTACAACACAGAAAGACACAAAATTTCTCACAAATAAGTCCAGATTGTCACACCTTTCCTGGAAAGGGTGCCTTCTTTTTCTTTACTTGTCTTTGCACTGTGGCACACTGTTGCAGAGATTATCAGAAAGCAAAGATAAAGCAAAAAGATGTCATTTTGTTTATTTTACGGTACCTGCTCATAGAACCGATTGTGAGCGACATAGTAATTGGAATCAAAGGATTCCTCTGTTACAAGAACCCTCTGCCTCTCACCAACCTGCAAAATAAAAGATAAGAGAGATGACTGAGAAAACAAAACCCACAAATCCCACTCTGAAGAGAACTGCAACCTTAAACAAACACACTTAGGAGGAAGAAACAAATTCTCTTAGGAAGTTCAGTGTCAGCAAGGAAGCGGAGAAAGCCTTAATTTAGTCTAAAACTGAAAGGGTGAGAGATCACAGTTAAGGGCTAGAACGGCAGTACTGTAATGGCTTAACATGAAAAGCCAGTTCAGACCTGTAAACTGATTTTTATTAACACAGTAATAGAAATAAAAACATTAGATATGCATGTGGTCCATCGCTGCTTCATCCAATAAATCAAAATTTTCCCCTTCAGCATCAAATTCTGCAACAAGTCCTAGTATAAGTTAAAATCAAAAGAACACAAAACAACCACAGGACAAATAAAACAACACTAAGCAGTAAACAGGTAACCACAACACTGCAGAACTCCTAGATACCATCAAGCTAATCCATTTGAGATTTTTTTCTTTTTCCTAAAGACACAATTACTATGTATTTGTATAGGGCATCTTTTTATCCCATTTCAGCAATATCACTAAGCTGTACTCAAGATATCACATTAATATCCATGACAGCACATCAGCACAGAAATTTCCATTATATAGTAAAAAGACTCAGTGAAGAAGTAACGTTTTAACAACTCACAGATGCAGTAATTATTAAGCTACTGTGTATTATTGTATTTATATGTCCCAACTTCTACATTCAAAGAAGAAGTTCAAAGAAGGCATCAATTGTAATTCTGTCAAATGAAAGACCACATGGAAAACCAGTTCCAGTTAGTTGCCATGTAGGTATGAATCAGGATCTGACATTCTGCAAAGTTCAAAATCATCTCCACAACACCTTTTATTTCATCCATTACTAAAGTTGTATGATGAAGTTTAGCTCTGGTTTTCTGCAAAGCTTGAAGACATATTTAGCTCGTATTTTCAGTCAGAGCCCATCCCCAGTTGTTTCATTTAAATGTACCCTAGATTTTTTCCAAACTATTTGACAAATGTATATTCTTCAAATTGTAACTGTCTAGCAAGCTGAATTAACTTACTGCTTTTATTACTGTCACTATCTCAAGAATCAACAATGTATTTTCATATTTTGCTCCAATCTTTCAAAATCTGTGAGCAAAAATTAAATTCATGACCACTCTTGGGAAGATATCATAGAATCATAGAATCAGTAAGGTTGGAAGGGACCTCTGGAGATCATCCAGTCCAACCTCCCCGCTTAGCAGGGTCACTTAGAGTGTGTTAGACAGGGTTGCATCCAGGCGGGCCTTGAAGATCTCCAGAAAAGGAGACTCCACAACCTCTCTGGGCAACCTGGTCCAGGGCTCCGTCACTCTCACAGGGAAGAAATTCCTCCTCACGGTCAGGCAGAACTTCCTGTGCTTCAATTTCTGCCCATTGCCTCTTGTCCTGTCATACGGGACAACTGAAAAGAGTTTGTCCCCGTCCCCTTGACACCATCCCTTCAGATACTTGTACACATTGATAAGATCCCCACCTCAGTCTTCTCTTCCCCAGGCTGAAGAGGCCCAGCTCTCGCAGCCGTTCCTCGTAGGGCAGGTGCTCCAGCCCTCTGATCATCCTCGTAGCCCTATGCTGGATTCTCTCCAGTAGCTCCATATCTCTCTTGTCCTGGGGAGTCCAGAACTGGACACAGGACTCGAGATGAGGCCTCACCAGGGCTGAGGAGAGGGGCAGGATCACCTCCCTCCACCTGCTGGCAACACTCCTCTTAATGCACCCCAGGATACCATTGGCCTTCCTGGCCACAAGGGCACATTGCTGGCTCATGGTCAACCTGTCATCCACCAGCACTCCCAGGTCCTTCTCTGCAGAGCTGCTCTCCACAAGGTCAGCCCCCAGTTTGTACTGGTGCCTAGGGTTATTTTTCCCTAGGTGCAGGACTCTGCACTTGCCCTTGTTGAACCCCATGAGGTTCCTCTCTGCCCAACTTTCCAGCCTGTCCAGGTCTCTCTGAATGGCAGCACAGCCCTCTGGTGTGTCAGCCACTCCTCCCAGCTTGGTATCATCAGCAAACTTGCTGAGGAGGCACTCTGTCCCCTCATCCAGGTCACTGATGAAGAAGTTGAACAGGATGGGAGCCAGGACTGAGCCCTGGGGGGCTCCACTAGCCACAGGCCTCCAACTGGACTCTGCACCGCTGACAACGACCCTCTGAGCTCTGCCTTTCAGCCAGTTCTCAATCCACCTCACCGCCCACTCCTCCAACCCACACTTCCTGAGCTTACCTAGGAGGACACTAGGGGAGACAGTGTCAAAAGCCTTGCTGAAGTCAAGGTACACAACGTCCACTGCTCTGCCCTCATCTACCCAGCCAGTCATTCCAGCAGAGAAGGCTATCAGATTGGTTAAGCAGGATTTCCCCCTGCTGAATCCAGGCTGGCTACTCCTGATCACCTTCTTTTCCTCCATATGTCTGGAGATGACATCCAGAAGGAGCTGTTCCATCACCTTTCTAGGGATGGAGGTGAGGCTGACTGGCCTCGAGTTGCCTGGGTCCTCCTTGCCCTTTTTGAAGACTGGAGTGACACTGGCTTTCTTCCAGTCCTCAGGCACCTCTCCAGTTCTCCAGGATCTTTCAAAGATGATGGAAAGAGGCTTGGCAACAACATCTGCCAGGTCCCTCAGTACCACTGGGTGCATCCCATCTGGGCCTGTGGATTTGTGGATGTCTAGCCGGCCCAGAAGGTCTCTAATCCTATCCTCCTCAACCAAAGGAAAGTCTTCCCTTCTCCAGACTTTCTCCCTCACGTCCAGGTTGTGGGATTCCTGGGCCTGCCCTTAGCAGTGAAGACTGAAGCAAAGAAGGCATTCAGTAATTCTGCCTTCTCTGTATCCCTTGTCACCAGGGCCCCTGCCCCATTCAGTAGTGGGCCCACATTTTCCCTAGTCCTCCTCTTGCTGCTGATGTGTTTGAAGAAGCCCTTCCTGTTGTCCTTGACATCCCTTGCCAGACTCAGTTCCAACGGGGTTAGCCTTCCTTGCAGCATCTCTACATACTCTGACAGCATTCCTGTAATTCTCCCAAGTAGCCTGTCCCCTCTTCCACATTCTGTGTACTTTCTTCTGTCTGAATTTGGCCAAGAGCTCCTTGCTCAACCATGCAGGTCTCCTGCCCCTTATGTTTCACTTCTTACTCATAGGGACGCATGTAGATGTCAGGGTGGTCAAAGTCCCCCATGAGAACCAGGGCCTGTGATCATGAGGCTACCTCCAGCTGTCTATAGAAGGCCTCATCAACTTTCTCTTCCTGGTCAGGTGGCCTGTAGTAGACACCCACAACAGTGTCCCCTGTGTTACCCTGCCCATTGATCTTTAACCATAAGCTCTCAACTGCCTCCTCCTCCACCCCTAGGCAGAGCTCGATGCATTCCAGTTGCTCTCTCAGATAAAGAGCAACTCCACCACCTCGCCTCCCTGGCCTGTCTCTCCTAAAAAGCACAGAGCCATCCATGGCAGCATTCCAGTCACGTGAGCTATCCCACCATGTCTCTGTGATTGCAATGAGCTCATGGCCCTGTGACTGCACACAGATCTCCAGCTCCTCCTGTTTGTTCCCCATGCTCCCTGCATTGGTGTACAGGCATTTCAAAGAGGTGGTGACGCCCACAGGTTTCCCAGGGAGGGTGTACGGGGGTCCCCCATGGCCATGTCCCAAACGCACATCCCCAGCTGCATGCACCCGTTGGAGGCCCTCCAACCCAGCCTGTGTTTTGTTGTCTACCCTGTCTCTATGACACCTCCCCTCCCTGCTCCTACCTAGTTTAAAGTCCTCTTTACTAGGCTGGCCAACCTGTTGACAAAGGCAAATGTGCCCCGCTTGGTGAGGTGAATCCCATCTCTCCCCACCAGTTGTTGATCTTCAAACTATGTTCCATGGTCATAGAATCCAAAACCCTGTTACCAATCCCAGCGGCATAGCCAGTTGTTGATTTGGACATCCTCCATATCCTAGTGATGGCTGCTATGCAGAAGATTTGAGTCTCTATCATAAGGCCCTGGTGAGCTAGCAAGAAGATGCAGATTAGATAATGACGTCTTGATTACATGTTACAAGAAAAGTAACATACAAGATTTTTATGATTTTCTCTGACAATTAATGACAAAAGGAAAAACAGGTAGAAATTAAGGTCATGTGGAACACCTAATACCTGCCCTCCCTATTCACACACCTGGGATCTTCCCAAAGGAAACTCTGGAGAATGAGGGGGATGGTGAGTACCCACATCCTCTCCCAAACTACAGTTACAATATATTCCCCAGGACCACAACAGAACAGGAACAAGCCTTGATTCACAGACCTAGCAACAGAATCCTCATAGTGGAAAAAAAAATATGTATTTTAGAGGAGTTTAAGAGCTATTTGTAGCATATTTGAAATATATATCAATGTTTCTCTAGGCAGTCTGTAATTACAAATAACAATACATACAGTATATTCATATATTCAGGCTTTTGTAATCTAAATTCAGTGTAACCATTTACCATTCTTCTAAATGCTAAGGTGATTTTTTCTTTCAAGAAACAGATACTCAGTTCAAATCCCCAGAACAGTTTTGCAAATGCATGTCAAGAAGGTACTGGAAATAACTATGCTGGTAACAAGATTACAAGGAACGTTTCCCCGGAATGGAGAGTTTGGGGTTTTTTTGTGATACTTCAGGCCATAGCTTTTAAAATCACAACCCCGTATGGCATTATAGTGCTAGAACAGGAAGTCTGAGGTGTTGTGCAATGTTGCGAAAAAGAGGAGGAGGAAATGTTTGTTCAGCTATACTCACCCTTGGGGAAACACACCACCGCTGTTTAGCACTGCAAATCACCCACACCAACCAACCAGCCATGTCTCACATTATTTATCAATATCTTAACTTTCCAAAACCAGTGGAAAGCAATATTAAGTCTGTAAGTCATCCACACATGTCTTGCAGTTCCCTAGTTCTCTCTAGTCATAATATTCTCCCTTCTGCCTCCATCCTTTCCACGAATCCCACCTGTGAGATATTCCAAGTTACCCGTATTATCTTCATGCTTTCAGATGACAGTGGCAAGTACATTATGCAAAACCAACCAACCAACCAAGCAAACAAAACCTAAGGGAAGAAGGAAAAAAGACGATCTGTGTTGAATCAATTGATACATGTGGTGTTCTCTTCAGACGCACATTGCTAATTTTTCTGATCTCTGCTTCCACGAGCACAAGGAGCATAGATGGGTCTCTATGTTTCACAGGGAACTTTTGTGCTCAGAATTTCTTGGGAACAGGCAGAAATCAGGAGGAATGAATTCACCACATAGCAACAAACTTAATGGTAAGATTAAGTATAAGAAGTACAGAGGAGCAGAACAGCCTATTCCCGTTTACAACACATACACGTATACACTCACACCCACTCACAAGGAAATGATATAGCCTATTACAATGAGCGCAGGTAACCCAATATTGTTCAGTTGCTCAAGTTACTGGGTTTGTAATGTTGGCCAAGGCTGACCTCACAGAGAAAGACAGTATTCAGATATTTGTGGACTGTTTTACCATAATGACAGAAAAGGAAAATTCTATTTAATGAGTCAGGCCACTGGGTACTCATAATCTACAACACTAATTGGCTAGAAACATTTGTAAGAGAGAAAATGACGATCTGTCTTGCACCCAAGTATAATTAAGAAGAAATATAAGTATGTAGAATGCAGCTTTGGTATTGAAATTCGTTCAAGAAGTAGAATATATGTCATCACTTCTGCAATTATTCCCCTGGGATCTGTAAGTGCCTATGTTTCACCTCACTCAGAAAGAATTTAAATATGCAGAAATCAGACACGATATCTAATAACAGTCATAATTATAATAACCTTTGATGATTTTTTTCAGGCATGTACCAGCAGAAGTAATTCAGTATCTTATTTTTATTCCTATTCTTTCATCTGCTTCCACAGGTATGTGTGACTTTTGAAGCTCAGGGAAGGGCAATTCCGACAAAGCCATTTAGAATGGAACAAAGTCAGCGCTGGCATCGTCATTTTAGAAAGGCTCCTTTAGAAGCAGGATCTTCTTTCTGGAGGACAGCGTGAAAATAATAACGGACAACAGTAAAAGACTTGCTGGTAACCTCTCCCACCGCAAAACCCCCAGCTGGTCGCCTTGTTTACACAGAGAACTTGTTTCCACTGAGAACAACACAACAAGCACTACTAGTCCCATCACTCCCACACTGCAACACTGGCCGGGTAGCTTGTAAATCTCCTAATTTGTAACCAACTCATTTACGAATTTATGTTTCATTTTCGTTTATCCTACAGGAAATTCTGACATGATAATTCTATAACTCAGATTCTCCTTTACTGAGCATCATAAAATTCAATTTTTCCAGCTGGCTGGATTTCTAAAATGAATAAATGCTAAGAAATTTCAAACATCTTTCTGGGCTTCAGTCAAATTAGGTTTGTCTTTTTAGCACTTTTTTCTGCCTTAAAAAAAAAAAAAAAAACAACAACAACAACAACAAAAACCTGACTGCATCATGTACAACACCAGGCCGATTTTAAATTCCACAGTACTACAGGTGCAAAAGACTGACCCTGTTTGCATGTTTGACTGAATATGGCTACGTAATGTCAACAGTGGCCTACTGCGATTATACTCAGATAGAATATATTCATAATCTTTTTTTAGTTAATGAGAATTATAACCATTCAAGCTTGACTTACCACTTATTACACCCAGAGCATGTTTCACATTATTTTTCTCACTGTTTATATATTATTTTAATCTTTGACTGTTTTCTAGTTTTGTTTTTAAAAGACTTTCTCTTTGGCTATTTTTTTTCTTTAATAACTGCTGTATTTCCATGCTTCTCCCATTAAAAAAAAGGCATAGTACACACAAAGTCATGTCAACAGATTTAGAAAACATAGCCAAAGCCTCCTTTCAGGATGAATCAATGAGTGATCAGTGTTGATGGACGGTGGCTTGGATTATGACCCCAAAGATTATGGAGTATATTTAGTAGCTACACACATACATGGAAAAGGCTTTGAAACTATACGTAAAACAAGTTTCCTTTCTTTGTTATTTAAATACATCATAAAGCACACAATAGAAAACACATATTGCCACAATTTGTGTGCGCATCTTTTAGCAGATTATTTTGACGTACAGAATATTTCTGATAAACACGCATACTTTAGCCTTTACTAAGTATAAGAAAGCTTGAGCAAAAGTAATTTAGAAAGCCTGCATTCTACAGCAATTTCAGTATGCTTTTCTTCTGTTTTTTCAGTGGTGTTATAACTAATACAAATTTTTATTAATTATGCAGGTGATGTATCTTTCCTTAGAGAAAGTTAGAGACCAAATTTATCAAAAATCATAATTAAGCATTCTCTAAGCCTTCTATTTAGGCATTTCGCCATCGAATAGAGTGTGTGTGCCACAACCCCTCTGTAAAAAAGGCAGTTTGTAGGAACTTATCACACAGTCTCAAGTTGATGATGCCAAAAACATCAATTTCCACTCTTTCAAAAATGTAGTTGGTACTATTTTTTGTTTGTTTGTTTGTTTTTTGCTATTAACACTATTCCTCCAACATAGATGGTGTACATCTCTCTTTCCAAAGGTAGTACCAGAGGCTCTGAATGGATTTGTCTCATATTATCTCTACAGATTTGTTAGTGTTTTAAATGTGGAGATTTGGAAGCAATAAATTTAAAACTTTTCAATGACTTAGTATAGCAATCTTTATGCCATAATAAAAATACTTTTGTAGAATACAGTATAGATGACTTGTATTTTGCTAGGGCTTATGCTAGTATGACTGCCCAATCCCAAATGGATTCTCCTCGTATTGCTCTCTATATTTTGTATATAGCCCTGTAAAGAAGTGTAATAGCAAAATAATATTAATATTTAGAGTCCTGCAGCTTCTACATCATGCAAGCACCTCTCACATTAATCTTTACAACATGAATCTGGCCCATTTTACACCTGAGGAAAGAAGCAGATAGCCTGGCCCTTTCAGTAGTGCAGGGTAAGTGGTGGAATTTGCCAAGTGAATTTCACATATTCCTGCTTCCTCTTCCCAAATCCTGACTTTAGGCAATGCTGCCTTAGTACTAAAATGACACTAATTAGTGAGGAAAACAAAGTTCTAGCCCTCTTACACAGATCACAGAGCAAGATATGAATTACAAATGAAACTATTAAAAGAGAGTCGAATTCACTGGTCTCATTATACCATCTAGAATTTTGTGCATTTAAGTCCAATAGAGCTATATTTTGTTATTTCACACTTCCTAAGAGCCAGAGATTTTCCCTTACTTAAATCATTCAGATTTTTTGCAATCTTGGAAACAGTGATGGACGATCTTCAGTATGAAAGTATTTAGCTTTTACTGGAGAACTCCAGAATCCCAAGCAAAAAGTACCCAGTATATGTAAGTGTGTCCCATTTCACTGCTAACCAACACAGCTGACTTTTTCAAACCACCATTATTAAACTGTCCATCTTTAAGTAAAGCTACAGGAATTTTATTTTTAAAAAATTACATGAAATGTATGATTTATAATATCTAAACAGTAACACAAGCTTCAGACATACTGCTCTTTCCACAGCATCATTTAAAAATTCAGAATGGATACAGGCAACAGATGCCCACAGGATAAACTCTTTCAACCCTTTGCCAGCCTGGCTTGAGGCTGTGCAAACAGGACGAATTAGATATAAAGACAGACAGCTCTAATAGTACATAATCATCATAAGAAAAAGAGGTGCCTCTGTCCTTCAGCCGTAAGCAATGCATTTCATTAAAACAACAACTATTTGGTCCCCTTATGAATTTGTCAGCACATCAATGCAGAAGGGGAAAAGTAGGGGGAGAAGGAAGCGAGCGACAGAGGAAGACTGCTCCTGCTTTCTTGGCCCATTGCTCACGCTTCAGGGTAAATAGATCCTTTCTATTACTGTGCACCTGCATCTGACTGCTTCGGTCTGATTTGGTCCCCTGCTGTGAAAATGTAGCTTCCTCAAGCACATACAAGCCCTGCCATGCAGCTCAGAGGAAAATTATATTCAGAGATGTGAGTGGTGACCTAAAAATGACAACTGGTCCTCAAAATATCTGACTCCTTTTAAATTCTGTAAGTTTATGCTTTAATTCTCTCTCTTTCTCCTTTTCATTGCTCCACTTGTCTAGAAAAGGAATAATGAAAGTAAGAGTGTTGACAACTCTGTCACACTACCTTTCTGAATTTTATTAACTGCGTACAATATCGTAAAAGGAAAATCAGTTTTCAGAAAGGGGAGCTATACACTGCCTCTTAAAAACATCCCTCTCATTTCAGCTCTTTCTGTTGTAAACCTGGCCTCGAGTAGCAAAAAACCCAAGGCCAGGTAGCAGAACAGGCTTCTATTCTGGATCTGGCACAGCCTTGCTAAGCAACTCTGGATATCACTTTATGCTCTCTCAAACTCAGTTTGCACGTGTACAAAATCTAATTCAAATACTTACCCAACTCACAGAGTAGTGACAAGAAAATTGGGGAAGTTGCTATAGCAATATAAAATATTATATGCAGAATTCGTATTTGGAACTATCATGTTGCATGAACACTTGAGCAAGTGTCTTAACGTAACACTGGCAAAAGCCAGTGATTTGACGTTATCTAACAAATCCTGTAAAACTGTGCAACACTCTACAGACAAAGTCCCAATTGAAATGATCTGTTCAAAACAGGAAAGGGAAATACAGGAATAGGTAAAATATTTCTAAGTCCCTGTCTTCCTTGTATACCCACAATAATTTACAAACCAACCAACCAACCAAACAAAAAAATTAGGGAAAAAGTCTATCCTAAGAAAAACTTGACATTTTAAACAAAATATATGAAACTAACCAATAATGCTGATCTTCTAGAATGGAGGATGGAGTTTAAAGGAATCCACATCACATAGACTCTGGTGGCATTGTGCAAACAGCCATTTGGGCATTTCCTTTTCTCTCTTTTCTTTTCTTTTCTTTTCTTTTCTTTTCTTTTCTTTTCTTTTCTTTTCTTTTCTTTTCTTTTCTTATTAGCTAACCCCTTGGTGAAATGCGGCTACCAGCTAAAAATTATGGTGGTCTTTTTTAGAAAATGATATCCATTCAGCTTCCTCTGTGAAATTATTTAAAATTACTTCAGATCGGTTGTTACTGTTGGAAGCAATTCCTTAAGATGCACTGCATATTTCAAAGTGCTTTGAGCACAATATGAAGTGGCAGTTGCTAAGGCAACAATATGCAATTCCTGCCTTAGTAATTTCTTTTAACAGTTGCATAAGCCCAGACAAGTATTAGCTATAGGAGAATTTACAGCTCTTCATCTTGGTAAACACCCTATCAACTAACTTGGCCAGAACTTACAATAGAAAACTGTTGTTTTCTTAGACTAAAGTCTTGCCTATCCTACACACAGAAATAACTGATAACAAAAGTCACCACCAGTGGCTCTTTTGAAATGGTGCTGGTGTAGCACAGATTAATGTAATATAGTTGTCAGTACAGATCCAGCATCATCAAACGTTGGAAAGAATTACCACTAATAATAAAACGCCCTAACATGGACATCGCTTCAGTGCATCCCAGGCAGAACAGCAAACCTCACAGACAGCAGAAAGCAGGGAAGCATGGGAGTAGGTGAAAATACTAGGTACAAGAAAACAGATCCCAAAGTGAAGAAAGCATTGACTCAACTCAACTGTCAATACTGGCTTCACTGACACAATACTGGAGCCCCTACTGTAACACCGGATGCCTTTAGCCTGGTATTTTTGAATTAAATAGATCAAAAAGACTCCTCCAAGAAGTTGGGCTCCTTTCCAAAACTTCAATATAATTTTTCTGCTCTTTCCGCAACTGAAGCCAATACTCCCCATTCGTGTCACTTGAGAACAAAAGAAGAGCAGATGGGACAAAACAGGAAAAAAATAAAGGTCCAAAATGACTCCTCTCCCCAAATCCTTCAAATGCAACTCCTGCCCAAAACAATCCACCAAAAGCACTATCAATATATTTAACAACACGTAAAATAAACGGCAGACAACTTTGCTCTTTTAGTAACTTAAAACCACAAAATGACAGCACTACCTGAAAGAGTTAAAAAACTATGAATATGTATCAGCTTTCTTTTCAAAAGAAGAATAAAATTCCTTCTGCATACATGAATCACAGGCTGCTAACACAGGCATCTGAACATGGTCAGAGGCTGACAAAGTTAATGAGGCTAGGGCAATGACATTAGTTTCTTTTATTTTGAAGATAGCTTCAAATATATAGTAAATATATGATTAGAAATTACACACTTCAGGTTTTCTTCTTCTATTTAAGATAAGGTAAGGCCCTAGAAAGACTGAAACTTCTAGTTACATTCTGCTGAATGACAGACAGAAATATCATCGAGAGCTTAAAGTACAAAGTGAACGATTCATTAAAGAGTGATAAATGTGATACGACTTAATATGTTGTTAAAATTTAATATTCACTACCATCAAACTAGCTGCTATGCATTTTAATATCCTTTAAAAGTATGTCAGATAGCTATTTGCATATAAAATAGTTAATGAAGAGAAGCATGTCTTCATTACCTACTAGAATAATAATTCTGACCAATTCTTTTATTATCTATTAAAGGAAGTTAACAGAGAACAGTTCAGTAAAATCGCAATATGCATCACTTCTATTCTGGAAGAAAGAAAGAAAAAATCTGATTGTGGACCAAGGGTTATTTTCTAACATCATCTTGTTTATATTTATGCAACTCTCAAGCCTATCCACATAGTCATCATAGAAATCCCAACTGTGTGCTATTGTAAATGCCTCAGGACATTACATTTTGCAAAGCTGTTAAAAGAAAAAAAAACAGGAACATTCTAGGACATCAGAAACAAATATGCCAAATGCACGGCTTCACTACTTTGTAACTAAGTTAACTTAAAAAGCACTGCATGCAAGAGAAATTTCTCTTTAAAAGTGTCCTTATTTAACAAACCAATAAAAGATATACTAAAATCTGAAAGGTATGAGGGGTTTCTCTCAACCAAAATGCAACACCTGATATTGCAGTTTGAATTTTAACATGGCAAAAGGTGCGAGGAGATGTAAATTTTTAATTGTAAGGGCAATTCATCACAGAGATGGATTCAATAAGGAATATGCTGTAATCTGTAACGCAGGTTTTAAAACTTTTAGTCTTTCTGAATAACTAAGTCATATCAAAAATTACAGAAAAAAACAACATTTTGGCTGCCATTCTACAGGTCCATCACATCGCTGACCAGACTAGATGGTTATTATATTCTCACCTGGCAGGTTTCAAATTCCAAACCCGGCATATTGGTTACGTGAGCAATAAAACAGAGTGGCTAATGCACTGAATAATACCATAGCTACACTGGCCTCTAACTCCTTATGGCGCAAACTATTTGTAAACAGAAAAATAACTGAAAAAAAAATGTTTCTTCAGAAATTATGTGAGGATCAGACCTTCTTAGCTCTTTGTGCGGGTATGGTAAGAAAAACCATTAGATACTAGATTTAAGTGTCTTCCAACATACATGAAAATAGGGATTCTGAGGAATTTTTACACGTTGCTCAAGAGTGTTCAATGGTCAGAAAGGGAGTGGATCTGCCTGGCTTTGAAGTCTTTCCCAACTTCCTCAAGAAGCACACCAGCTGTGAAAAGGGCCTCAAGAATAAAAGATTTTCTTACGTCTCTGTGACAAAAGCATGCATATGCAAACATAAGGTGACTGAGGGCATGAAAATACCATCCTGCAAAGAAAAAATATTATAAAATCAAGTTCTATTTATGGTCATTCTCTTTTGTACTTAATCTACAGTTAATCACAGTTAAAGTGCAATATAAAATCAGAGTTACAGGAAACATTACCTTTATTAAAAGCAATTTATTAACGCTTGGCCATGCCAGGCAGAAATCATTATTATATTTCCACAGTTGCTGTCAATATATAAATATATCATATTTATAAATCATATAAATGTTCCAAAAATATGTGGAAATACATGCATTTGTTTCTGCTGTTTGTGGAATCTTGGATCACATCAGGAGGTCAGTGGTATGCAGTGTTTTATTTTCCTTCCCCACCCTTCTTTTCTCTTCTGCTTTTCCTTTTTTCAGAGTGCTACTTTCCCCATAACTAATAAGAATAAAAGAAAAATCTGAGTAGTATTAAACAGTAATTCCCTCCACCCACCCCTGCCCCCAAGAAAAACTCTTCAGCAACTTTAGATTAACAAAACTTAAGAAGCAGGTGAGGTTTTCTCCACCTACCTACATCTCAATGAATTGCCCAACTCCTGAATTTATCTTACTTCTCTACCACACCTAAGCTAAGAGAAATCCTCTTTCTATTTTCCCTGAAAATTGCTCTCCTCCTGAAGGGTCACTATTAATACGCTGCACAGTGCAAGGGAACACCTTGCTGTCAGACAGCTGTACCACTGTTCTAGTTTCATCCATATTGAGATGTACCAAGGGATGTTAACTACCAAAGAGATAAAGCTTACTGTTCTCCACTTTAACTTGCAAAATTCTCGCCCTTTTCCCATTTTACACCTCTTTGCTGCATGCCAGTAAAGGCAATAGGACAATATGCAGCTCGTTTTCAAAGGCGCAATGCTAGCAAGTAAGTGTAAACTGTCTTTCAAACCATGGAGATGGGGCACAAAATGGGCCAGTCCTAAGACTTCTTAGTCACTCTCACATTTCAGCAACTATCTAGGAAAATTCTATGTTCCTCATCAGAATCAGCCAGTCATCACCTGGGTTTTATCTATTCATGTATTTTCTGCAGAAAGCGCAAAATCTAATTTCTGTAAGGTGATCAGACCAAAACTGGCATGCAAGACAGGAGAAAAGAATAATGCTATTTGGATTTCGTGTAGTGTTTCATGCAATTATGAAGACTGAAAGTTGTTTGTCATAATAGCTATAGTGATGGAGGCTGTGATGAACAGGTCTGTACTGGCGAGAACAGATTGCCAGGAAACCCATCATGGGGATGGGGATCCAGAGTTTTTTTAGAGGTCACTTAAAAAAAGCGGGGGGGGGGGGGGGGGGGGGAATGAAACCCACTGTTTCAAAATAAGAAATTTGTTCCATTAAACAAGTTTAAGACTCTCTTTCTCTATGTTAAGGACATTGTAGAACTGGCACCACAATTTAGTTTCACCTGATAACATATATGTCAGGTCTTTACAAAAACTAAATATTTTGATTAGTTGTAACTAATATAAAATTTTATCTGGTATCTTCTGCATCCAGTTGCCTCTACATGAAATTGCACTGTAGTCCCTGTGTCTTTTCCTGATATAATGATAAAAATCAAACACATGACACCCAGGTTTCTAATGTTTTAGAAACATGGTAGGGATTAGGGTAAATTCAGGGAGGTGATAGAAAAACTGCATGAATTTAATCTGTAATTACTGGAAAATATGTTTAAATCTTCATATTTGCAGAAACAAAGAGCTATAGGCCAATGCATTTTTTCTTAATATTTCTCTAGTGTTTTTCTTTTAAATATTTGGTTTTTCATCAATAGTTACAAACACCTGGAAGATATATTTTCTTTTTATTTATACTTGGATAAAGTTGATATTGGCAGAACTGAGTTCAAGATTTTAGGACGCAGTTGGATTATGACCACAATACACTAGAGACTTGATTAGTGGTTGCAGCCAGACGATGATGGTAACAGAATTCAGCAACATCGTCTCAGTCTTGTGGAATTAAAGGGAAGTATTACAGCTCCCCCCACCCCCACTCCCAAGTCAGTTCCAGTGCTCCTGTATCAGCAGGTCCATACAATGCTGCCAGCTTCAGATGCGACCGAAACACCTTCCTGTTATTTGCATGTGACAAATCCATTACTTTGGCTACGACAGATCAAATCTTAAATTTCAGTATAGGGAATATCAATAATCCAGGCGCATCTTTGCGGTGTTTCCACCCACCGGGGCAGGCTCAGCACCAAGGGGAAAGGCAGGGAGGCAGTACCAACTCCGGCCTGTTTGCACTGAGATGGCCCAGGACCTGATGGCAAGAGGCCATCCTGGCGGGGGACAGGATATCAGCTGAAAGACAGTGAGCAGAAACCATGCCATGCTTCAGAAGCTGTTGCAACAACCCCTTGAACTCAGCAGATGTTGGCCGCTACCATATGCTACAGTATAACTTTTTGCAACTTTAATCCATTTTATGCAATTCATCTTTCTCCCTAGCTCTCCTCTTTCTTGCATCCTTACCTAAACTACGCAGGCACATTCACAAGAATATTTACTCCTCATACATACATTATTATCAATAAACATGCCTATCACAAGTGTTAGAGAAAGTGGTATTTATAGAACGTAGGTTATGGCTTGCACATTTCTAGCTATTTGTGCTATTTCTAGCACATCCCTGTAATTCTAGGTCAGTGTATCAGCTATCTCACTGCTCCTAACACTCTAGGTTTGAAAGTTATTATGAGATGAAAGGAATCTCCTCACCTAAAAGAAGTCATGGAATCAAAATCTTTGAGCAAACAAAAACCTCATCCAACTTTCAAACCAATACTTCAGTTTAACTTTGATTATCATCATCAGTATCATTAATCCAACAGGAATTTGGGCATACTCTTATATTTCTTTTCTTTTCTTTCCCTTTTTTCAGTATGTAATCTTTCTCAAGAACACAGATTGAAAAAGATTACAAACATACTTGTCAAAAAAAAATTCAGTAGACTCTAATATATTTCATTATGCTCAAATGCCAAAAGAGAGAGTGCATTCAGTTTTTGCCATGTTTTCTAGAGGGATTTTGTTAAATTTAATCGCTAAAGAACGTGTCCAGTAAAGAAACTACCTGTCCTTTTACTTTTTGAACATACTCAAGGACAGAATTTCTTCAGGTATTATGAGATAACTGGTGCATGAAGAACAAGGTCACATCTTCATTTGAGGTGCCTCTAAAATAAGTTTTCGAGCTTTATAATAAACATTCTGGCCATTTTGTAAAATCATGTCAACATTTCTCCATACATCTTTAAGCTACAGTGCAGTGAAATAAGACAGAATATGAGCTACTAGTGACATAAAGCTCCTTCTAGAAGCACCAAAAATGCTCTCAAAGAAGTCCATCTAGGTTTGCCCTAGTGAGGACTGTTTGCTCTTATCAAGCCCAGATGGGAAGGCAAGAAATATAAAGGGTCATGACTGCTAGCTCATAGCAGTCATTTCATCATCTTGCTACAGGAATCCATCTCTAATTGAAGTCGTATTTACAAATGGTACTCTGAAAATAGATTAATTTAATGAAAAAAAAAAAAAGGACTCAAAACAGAAGCAAAGGTGAGGGGACCTGCTAAATTGTGTGGCAATTTCTGTGTCATATAAACACAGGCTACACCTAAGACGAAGCCTTTTTGGATGGTTAGTACAGATGATAATTGTTCATAGCTGATATTCCCCCTGCTCCAGGGCTGAAGAAGCAGTAATGCCTCACTTTCCAGGAAATTATTCATGACCCAGCTTCGGTGAAGAAGAGGTTAGCCTCTCAGAGAGGCTGAGATGAGCAATGTGATCCAAACTCAAGAGAGCATGAAATAAATGCAGAACCTGAAAGAAAGGATATGCCCTTTCATTCATACGAGAAGAAAGGGGATTGAACAAGGAAAGAAAGGAAACAAAAAAAATCTGTTTTAAGAAATGGACTGAGTAGTACAGAATATCTGGAAGTTTTCCTTGGAAAATACAGATCAAATAGCATTTTCTGCTCATACCTCAGGTTTCTCAGTGCATCAGCTATACCTCATTGCACAGAAGAGAACATCCTTTCAGACTCTGTTTATTGAAGAGCGTCGGGAAAACAGGGAGCTGCACAGCACTCAGATGGAATCAGCTTTAGGCCTTGTCACATCAATGATTTATAGGGTGACACTAGGGAAATCAATTAAGTTCTCTATGTGCCCCAGTTTTTCCATCTGTAAAATAGGGGCAATTTGTTATTCAGGCAGAGTGCTCTTCCATTTTACAGCCTTTCTTGTGTGTTTGGGTGTTCATTATTCTGCTTCTACACTAGCAAAAGTGATTACAAGTCAGTCTTATCTGAATAAAATTTTTATTTTGGCATCAGAATACACCCTTTCTTGTTTCATTTAAATTGTTTTGATTTTATATAACTTCATAGTTATTATTAACTTCACGGTATTGTATTTTTTTGCAGAAAGCATTAAAAATATGGCACACAGTGTGAAGAGAGTACATATCTTTCCTAAAACACAGATCCTTGAAAAAGCTATTATGCAAATCTCATTTTAGGCATAGAGAGAAAAGTCAAAGATAATGAAGTTAGGGAGCTTTGCAAAATTGCTAGGTATTTTCAGCTTAAATTGTTTAACAATCTTGCTATACTTTAGCATTTCAACATCTAATGACTATTTAAGAAAACTGCTTAGAAAAAAAAAATAATTTGCCATAATACAACCTAACCCTCCAAGCACCATGGGGAGAAAACACAGTTGTACTTGGGCTACTTGTTTCATGGATTTTTTCTTTTTATTCTCCAGTTTCCACAGAGTAGGAGATGCATGAGTTAGCAGGAACATGCAAAGAAACCTCTTGCTGGGGTTTATTCATGGCAAAGGAGAAGTATTTCTGTGGGGGCAGTGGTACTCCTCTCCCTTTTAATATGGTAAGACTTAAAATGCACATGTTGCTTGGTAATATTGCACACCACAGTTGCTTGCCTCTTTATATTACAATACACTGCTTTAAAATGAGGTAGAGGATGAAAAAAAGTAGTTCAGGAACACAAAGATCTAATCATTTGAGAGTCTGGCAGGAGGGATTTATGCAATTTTTTGCCAGTATTAGGAGATTTGCCTTTTGCCTGTATTAGGAAATAATACATCTGACTCGTAAAACAGGACGTAAATAGCTAACAAAATGTTTTAAAAAACAATTTCTGTTTCAGCATCAAATGCTGCACTGTTTTCTTAAGAGGAGGCTAGTAAGAATAAGATTGGCAGGTACAGTAATACGGATTTTTTCTGTCCCTGCCACCTGAGCCCTTGCTTACACAGTGACTTGCATGAAGGATAATGCTCTAACTGCTAGGGCAGCACAGAGTCTGATCCCCGTCCTTTCACGTTTTTAAAATTCTCCAGCAGGCAGCAAAATTCTTCAATTATGGGAGGACTGGGAGATTAATTTAATGCGTTTAGATACTTGTCTTGCCATTGCAAGTGTAATCTTCTTACTCAGGACTCACCAGCTGCTTTGGGCATTAGAAGGAAAATGATTATTCTGCCATGCATGGAATGGTGCACAGGATACTGGCTGAAAATAAAGAGAAATGATGGTAAAGCAAACATCAGCTTCTGGTTGTCTTGAATCCTCGGCAAATGGCAGATGACTTTGAACTGGCAAATCCTTTATCGTTGTAGTTTTTACAGTGATCTCAAATCTCTCCTTTATCTGCTTGTTTGTGGCTTGTTTAACACAGAGACTGATGATCAGTGAAGCAAAAGATTTAGTTAGAAGGTGTCAGCTAATATCTACAACAGAGCAGCCACCACTCTTCAAACTGGCTTTACAGATAAGAGTTGGCTGCCCACTGGGTGGCCACAACAATATTACTGGTGAAAATATCTTTAAGCGTACACAATGGCAACGGGGCTCCAATATGCCATGTATGTGTCCAGAAATGTTATCTAAAGTCACTGAGAGGCTAACAGTGTATATATACTTTCTGTATACCAGGTATTATTGCATGAAGATATTACTGTTGGGTGGTCTGATTTAAGTAAAACAAATGTAGCCATTTATCATGAAGTCGTCTTTTTTATCTTTTCTTATCTTTTTTTTTTTTTTTTTTTTTTTTTTTTTTTGTGGTCCTCACACAGATAATCCCTTTAGTTTCATTGCATATGAGATACTTCCCATCTTTAATCTCACGATGATTTATTTTCAAAGAGAAATAATAGGTCTCTGGCTTCTGTAGACCTCAATTTGATTGATTTTGTCTCCTTGGCAGTAGGCCTTCTTCTACATATTGCTCTTTCCATGCACTGCAGTGGGACAACCTGGGGCCCTTCGTTCCAAAATGCCATCACAGTGGAGCTGCCTGTGGTAGCTTTATTTACACGAGCTGCACATCTTATAGACAAACAAAGCTGCTCTGGAGCCTAATCTGGCGCTTGCAAAAGGCAGTAGACCAGATGACAGTAAGTGGCCCTCACCTGCTCCTGGTTGCAGTGACAACTTTGAGCATTTCCGACTGCTTGGAGTGAACCACCTCTGCTCTGACACCCACACTGCGAGTCACAGCTAGCTCCGAGTCTACTGCTAAACGCAAACCTTTAAAGTACGGTATTCTTGCTCTTGGGAGTGTTCCTGAAATAACAGAACGCGCAGTAAAACCGAGTTCACTTTAGCTATTTAAGTTTCAGTAACAGGTTTGTCTTTTGGGATAAGATATCGCAAGTGACAGCAGCCAATGTGTTCACAAAACTGATCTGAATCCAGATCTAAGCAGAGCTACTTGTTTGCCCTCCTCTCATTGCTGGAAACAGATTTCTATTTCCTGTGCATTTGCTTGAGCCTGTTAAAATTAAATGATCAGCTTAAATAAGCCATTTGAAAAGAAAAATAGACAGAAAGACAGACTCAAAATTCAGGACTCCAATATCTTCCTAAAAGAATTTAAGTAAATACATAGAAAAAAGAAAGAAAAAAGTTTAATTTCATGAGACACTGATGGAAAAATTATCCACCTTCCTGAGAATTATTTTCTTTAAAGATCATATATTTTCCAGAAAAGGTGATGGTACACAAGGGAAAATGGATAGGATATACAACATTTTCACTAGAAAATACTAAGATTAGGGTAGGAAAACTGTAGCGTCGTTCAATATTTCACATTCGATACACCCTTCTGATTCTCCGATTTTACAACAAATATTCGTGATCTAAATTTTGATTTTACGAACTTCCTGAAAAGCAATCTAATTGAAGATAGAAGGACAATCTAGGCAGTTATTTGATCTGAAGAATGTAACATTTCTCAATATAAGTGTCGCGGACTCTCACATAAGCTTTACATACGGATATAATGGCAATAAATCAGACAGAGAAATGTGACATTCTTAAATGGACAGACTGCTTCTTTACAAAATGCAATGCCACATATTACCCTGCTTTCCTCGAATTTCATTGACAACTTAAAGCTTTTAAAATAATGGGTTTCACACCTTGAATACATGCCACAGAAGGCAGAGGGAGACACTGCGTACAATTCATTATATAGACTGGAAACCTAAACATTTGGTTGCATCTTATGAAAGAAACACGTGTTCAGCAGATCCATCTGACATTTTCACACATATTTCAAAAGATAGTTCTCTTCAAGTTGCTGATGATTTCAGTCTACATTTAGTTCACTACTAAGTCCTGCAATTGCAGAACTAAAATTAATCAGAAACCCATTTACTTTCTGAAGAGCACTCAAAAGTCTATGATTTTAAATTAATTTATGCAAAAAGAAAAGCTCTCATCTTTGTAAGTATACTTCCAAGCCATATAAATCGAAAGTAAAGCTTTAAACCCGTAATGACCCCTTTTCCATCCAGTCTTAAATGGAATAATTAAGCGATAACTTCAATTCCATCTAAGTACATGAAGCAGTGATGGGTGTCTGCTTGCTGAGTAAACCTTGAAGCATTTAATTGACCTAGGGGAGCTGATTATTGCAAGCAGAGTCATATAGACGCTATCTGTACTTTGCTAGAAGAAATCTTTCAAAGCAATTAATAATTTTGGTGATTTAAAAATATTAAGCATAACTATTCACTATTAAGAGACTTAGGCTGTAGTCAGCCAGCCATTTACAGGTTTTTAAATAGCATAAAAAATTTTAGGTATACTCATTTGAGATGTTAATTTGACTCTTTAGTCTAATAGAACAGAAATGAGTCATTGGCCAAGGGGTTAATATAGGAACTTCTGAATTATCCTTAGCTTTTCCTGGAGAGACCTACGATAAAGATCACTCACTGAGCTTCTCAGAATCCGACATTTGCTGTTTATACCCTGGTGGCAGTACTAAGAAACTTGCTACGTAAATTGGTAAATTTATATATATACATATATAAAGGTACCTGCCTTGGCATACCCCAGCGTCCCTCCCTCAAATTGGATGTATAATTGCTGGAATATACTCAAAAAACCTTCTCTACTAAAAAGATCACAACACGTGTGACATGAATGAACTTAGGAGATAATTGCTTAGAAGTTCTCTCTTGTTTAAATGACAGAAAAATAAATTAATTTTAAGTACTGTATCCATGGTTTATGATGAATAGGTATTGCCTCTGGAATACAGGAACCAAAACCAATTAAATAATTTGTTAGCAACCCAGTGTTCAGGTGCTACAGAAATCCACCTTAATTAAACATTTAAAAACAACTGGGAAAAATATGAAAGATTGGACAGCTAAAAATAATGCATATTTATACGGGCAACTGTCTTGAAAGAAAACACAAAAATTGCACAATTAAAACATCCAGTCACAATCATGAAGTGCTTAGCATATTAGAAAATGAATTTATTATTTAGTTTTCTACCTAATGATGCACCTGGGGAAAAAAAAAAAAAGCATGAGATCGTGAAATATCTTGGAAGAGAGGAGAAAAATTAATTGTAATTTTCAAAAGAAGACAGTGCTGCATCTACCAATTAGCTTTCTGTAAACCAAAATTTTCTCTTAAAATAAATGAAAAAAGATCCAAAGGTCATTAAAAAAATCAGTTCAGCTGTCCTGAATATTGTCTACCCTGTGTCATTATGTAGACCTTCAGATGGTTAGTAGTAGTTCATCAGAAGTGGCTGGTTAACAGATAACATGGGCCACAAGGACTCGCTGGAATTTAGACCATCAG
This sequence comes from Rhea pennata, assembly GCF_028389875.1. Lineage (NCBI taxonomy): Eukaryota > Metazoa > Chordata > Aves > Rheiformes > Rheidae > Rhea > Rhea pennata. The sequence goes on from NC_084664.1 coordinate 91,963,517, forward strand.
AACTCAGGCCTTACAATGATGAACATGTTCAATTAGAAAAACCTAATTTGTTTCTTTTGACTACAGGGTGGGACGTGAGAGGGAAAGATTTGTTTGCTCAGCTTTCAAAAACTAGGGCCAAAGAGAAAAGTCACAGGACACTAAAGAGGTGTTGGTGAAGCACTTCATACAACACTGCCTAAAGTATCCTTGAATAAGATCTCTGAAACAAGATACAGACTGGGACAAGAATACTGGCATGTCCCAATAATGGAACGAGAACTGTTTACAAGAGACAGGCTGCAATATCTCAGGTTGGTTGGAAGTGTCAGGTGGAAAACTTCGGCTATCAGTTACCAGTCCATCTTTATTTAACATATTCATACATGATCCAGAAAAGAGAATAAATAATACAGTATTGAAATTCAGGGAGAAAATTAAAAAAGGAAGGCGATGCAAACACTAAGAAAACAAAACAAATCAGATTATGTGCAGAAAATAACAAAAACAAGATTGCCATTCTGAAAACGTCAGCTATTCTATTTGGTAAGATGTAACTTGAAATACAGGTGCTCTCTGTGAAACTTGGAAAGCAGCAATACCGACAAAGATTGCTGGGGGAACAGAATACTGGACATGAATTTGTAACATGATAGAGTAGCAGAAAAACACAGATGCCTATGTTATTTCCGTCGAAATATGCATAGCATTTATATCAGGAATACGGCTCTGAGCCCTTAAGCCTAAACATTCCTTCTGGGCCTTGGAAAAATGTTATTTGTATCTTCTTGCTCTCCAAACCAAAATTACTATTGCTATCTCACCCCTCATTTCCCCTTTGAAAGTTTTATTAAATTAAACCTACACTAAACTCCAAGGCTTGTTTTGACTCAAAAAGCCTCCATTAAAAAGAACAAAATGCACAGAAAAATGCACAGTCGGTTGCGTGTAATGTTCTGCTTTGTTGTCACTAGACCTAGGCTAATGCTTTCCACTCTAGACATATAATTAAAGATTTTGAATTCTGAGATGAACAATTAACATCAGAAATCTGGAGATGACAACTAAAGAAAAAAGACCACAAGACTGATATAGAGAAAGAAATGTAATAAGAATTAAAGAGGCTGCATATTTTCTTAAGAAGATACGTTTGGGTGAGGCCATCTGTCAAGGAATCTCAATAAATGGATCAGTTCAAACTAGACTAAACAAAATATTAGAAAAAAAATCTGTGCAGCACAAGCCCTCGTTATTGCAAGATGCTCCAAATGAAAATAATTTTTCCATCTGCAGCTTCATTTTAGGATTGTTTAATTTGAAAAGGAATGGCATTTTAAAGATAAAGGCCCTTCAAAGCACGTGTTTAAAATTTTCTTAAAATTACTCCTCTTTTGGCTGCAAAGGTTCCAGGACCGCACAGGTCGCCGCTTGCCCAGCGGGAGGGAAATGCCAGCGGTCCCAGGCCCTCGGGGAGGGCACCCGCAGCAGCTCCGCCTGCCTTTGGATCCCAGGGGTGAACGACAGCCCTGAGAAAGAACGGCCACTTTCATCTTGAAAGTCACTAAATCGGATTAAATCTCACTTTAAAGGAAAACCTTTTTTCTTTCTCCCTTCAGTGGCACCAACTATGCCGTTCGGTATCTGAAGCCTGCCTACCGTTCTTTCCACCTGTGTTGGCGGTCCGCTTGTCTTTCTCCAAATTTCTTTGATTTTTTTAACCGAAGTAACTTTTTCTCACACTTAAGGAATGCTAGATGCAACAGTCTCCATTCAGTTTTGAGTATGTGTAATAACTGAGCGCTACAGAACATACTAGCATGTTGTCTGATCTGTATGGTGTCTGGTTCATTTACTTAAGTACAAGTGATCAGGGAAAGGCCTTGGAATTCAATCCGCAGGAAAATTGGCCAAAGGTTGTTCTACATAGCATTAATTTTTATAAGGCTTAACTTGACTATAAGAGTTTATGTTAAAAGACTAAAATGCACTTGGCACATTTCTCAGAAGTTCATTTCAGTGAGAAATGGATGCTCAGCACCAAAAGAATTCGGTCTATTCTGTTTAGATACACAATTTGTGTGGAGTGGAAAACATCAAAAAGATACGCTTCTACATAGAGAATAGTACCTTTTTTCAGCTCAAAAAAAGGAGGAAGCCTGTGAGCATAAAGCAGCAATGAGATGGAAAGTCAAAGTGGTGTGCACTGATTTTTAATGACCAGTCCTTTAACATCAACTCTTCTCTCCCTTGTAAACAGAACTTCCAAAAGAATAATCACAGACTAAGCTTGTTCTGAGTTTGCGTTAGACATACAGTTTTCAGGCAGTACTGATCCACATTCTCTGTTGTGCTATGAATATATTACTGGATGACTGGAGCTTTTTAAGATGTCAGTCAACCAAAGGTTCCAACTTCTAGATCATAAATTCATTCAGCTGCTTAGATTATACTAAGAGAATAAAAATTTAGTAGTGGAAGAAATACATGTCCTGGCATTTCTAATGCTCATTTGCTCATTTGCAGCAGCAGAACTTAACTCTCTGGATTTTGGGGGTAAAGGAAAAATCTAGTTTAATAATATTTTCCTACCTATCATCAGCCAGCATTCAGATAATGAAAGATTCAAGTTCTCTAGTAGCTAGAATTGCACTTTGTATTCATTCAAACGAAAGTATTCTGTCCTAACTGAATACCCAAGATATATTCATTTTTTATACTTTAGTGAGTGGCTAACAGCAATCTTTACTTGGCCAAAAAAAAAAAAAAAAAAAAAAAAAAAGAAAAAGAAAAAGAAAAGTTATTTAAGACACAATTTACTGTGGTGCTCGCCAAGTCTGCATTCACAGACGGACCACTAACCCAGATTAAAAATAAACAAACACATATTTGGGAACTTCTGTCTGCTTGCAATTCAAATACCTAAAACAAGGTGTTAGCACTAGCAAATATCAGTACCGAGTTGCTATTTTTCTTATTTTACAGATTGGAAAACTGAGACACACAGGTTGAGAGCAAATATCTAAGATTTAAGAAAGAAAGCCCAGATATAGTATCCCCCAAGATTTTGACATCAAAAGTGTGTTAAGCAGGGTGGTCTCCTCTGCATTCAAGGACATTTGCTCTTTTGCTCTGTCATGATTGTACTTTATAAAATCATACAGCAGTTTGCCACCCTGAAATACTGAACTGTTTCTAACTGCCCAGAATCTGGGTCCCATACAAGCCTCTTAAAGATAAACATAAAAGTCCTTTCCTATCTTTTAGTACCAATCCCTTTAGTCTATTTAATCCCAAGTACAATGACTAAAAAGAGACATTTATGTGACTGAAATTGCAGTAAACAAACCATTCTGAATGTATTGGAAAAAAACTTAAAGTAGAAAAGGAACACAGTGATAAGAAACCACTTTAGTGTGCTTGATTTCTCTCCTAATTAAGTTTCTTAATGATCATGCTACAGAGAGCTTCAGGGAGACTAGCTAAATGACAAGATCATTTAGCTATAATAAAATCAGTAAGCCCAACCTGAAGAAACATTATTAAATTTCTCGAGTGATCCATACGCAAGAAATGCCCCTGTCAGTTTACATTCATATTTCATCCTCATCTTTAACCTTAAAAATCTTAACAGGGTTGGATAGCCTTTCTTGCAAGTCAGTATCTATTTTGTTGGATTGATCTGACCCCTCTGCCTTTAACAGAACGCAGCAGCAGCTGGTATCAAACTACCTGCAACGCTGGAGATCAAAGTTTGATGAACCCCTGTCATTCTCCCAAAGAACTAAAGTCTCTGAAGAACATAAGTCCTTAAGTTCAGATTTCAGAAACATGGCAACTGAAACCAACATGAATTTGTTCGTCAGAAAACCATCCCAAGCCATTTGCAACGCTAGATCAGGCATTTGCAATTACAGCAAAGAGCTGGTTCCACCAGCTGACACAGGCGGACAGTCACCCTGGCAACAACTCGATTTGTCAGGCTCTGCAAGGCTACTGGATTTTTCACAGATTATATTGCTGGAAAGTACTTACTACTGATGGTATATATACCTAGCATGTGGCTCTGGAAAGCAATATCCTGCATTAGATTCAGACTGCGTATATATTTGTGAACTGTTGTTTGCCTTTCTAAATTATCTACGTGGAAAACTGACAAACTGGCATAAACTACATACAATAATTGAAGGTTTTCTCCTGTTCCTCCCCCAGGCTTTCCTGCAACAAATATAATCTTAGACTCAGTTGGAGCCAGATGCTATTCACCATGCTATTTTTCAACAGTGCTCAATATATGGCAGGGTTTTCTTAATAATCACCGGGTTGCCCTTCATCACTCAGTAGGAAACACCTACTACCTATTTTGATTGCAACCTAACTGGCTAAAAGCATGACTTTCAGGACTGTCTATTAAAATAGAATATCAACCAGCCCCTTCCCCCCACATTAGAGTACTTTGAGGAAAAAAAAAAGACACCGTAAATTAATCTGTGCAAACATTTCTCATTTCACTTATTAGAAGCTTTGTGGTAGGCAAAATGGATATTTCATCTTCATGTGCTCAATTAGTGAAAAAGGTGTCTCATACTTGCCTTTAAATCAAAAGACTCCTTCTTTTAACTGTACAATTAAGCCCTTTTCTCTCTATACATGCAACTTTCACTATATGATGACAACAAATAGCAGTCCTTTGAGATTTAAAATGTGAAAATCAAATCATCAAGCCTTAATAAAATCCAATAAACTCTTCTAAGTGATATTACATTATCTAATTAAGAAGCATAAAAAGCAGTATCAGATTTGCATTTTTTAAATGCCAAATTTATAAATGACTCTTTTACTAAAGTCTTTGTCTTCAGTGACTCTTTTCCCCACATTAAAACACATTCCTGTATGTAAAACTGACCAGTTGTTATTTAATTTTGCACACACATCCCCTAAATTCTACCCAAATGTATAATTCTTCATGATCTCTATTTATGTATGACATGGTCCTTGAAGACCAACTTCTCTCCCAGATTATTCACATACTATATGTTATCTCTGGTGAGCAGAAAAACAAACAGTAAGAAGAAACAAAAGCCACGAAAAGCACATTGCTGTTTAAGGATCCACTTACAGTAGAAAGCCACAAAAGAAGAAAACAGGTAGATCAGGTTTTTGCATGTTGAAAATTACCTAGGGACCTTCTTCCTTTCCTCAACACCACAACACAAGAGTGGAGGAGATGTGCTACTACCAGTTCCTCCTTCCTACACACAGGAGATTAAAAAAAACACCACCACCACCACCACAACACTGCACACACAAGTTAGTGGATTAGTGGACTCCTCCCCTCTAAACATTTCCTCTCCTTGCAAACAATTTTAACTACTAAGTTAGACACAGCAAATTTAGCATCTGCAAGAACATCTGTCCTTCATAAGCAGAGGGCTTGACATGTTGGGTGCTCTGTAGGCAGTGTTCAGTGGCAAATTTGACTTTGGGTGAAATTTTCACTCTTTATACTACTTCCTTCAATCAAAGAAGCAGAGCTCATGCCATGTGACACCTAAGATCCTGGTTTCTTTACATATGGGGTGAATTTCATTGTTTATTCTTACCCGGTTGTAAGTTTTAAGTCTGACTTAGTTATGGAACAGGTTTCCTGGCTAGGGCTCTTGAATAGATAGAAAGTAGCAAAAGCAAATCCTACCATATAAGTTTTGGAAGGAAACAATTTCTAGCTCAGCATTCTCTACTTAGAGAGAAACAAACAGTATAATCCTTATTCAGAATATAAAATATTTCTGAATATCAAAAGGTAACATGCTAACACGTTTTTTTGTCTGGTGTCATCTGATACTCCCCAAATTTTCACAATAAAAGCAAAGCTTAGTTTTAATGAATGTAGAAAGAAAAAAAGAATTACTAGTATATGTCAAATTTACTTAGATACTATTTGGAGCCCCAAATCACATTTAACTGTGAAATGTAATCTTCCTCTGTGTTTTCCAGTTATTCAGCTTTCCGGAGTCCCAGAATTAGCATACTTCCACGGTATAAAACAGTGCATTGTTGCATTGTTTTCTATAATGCATTTCCCATATTGATGAGGTCTAAGACGTTATGCAAACGGAGTGCACAGTAAGAAGCGTACCCTCGCCGCTTCCAAAACTGCTGTGCTAATGGAATAGCCTCTCACAGATTCATATGAGAACCTCTAACCTTAAACACTGAACTTGGATCTCCAAATCAACTTGCAGCTGTACAGTAAATCATCACCCATAAAAAACAGAAACTTCTTTTCTTTCTTTTAAAAGTGCTATGCACATAAGCTTCATATCTTTGCAAATCAGGCCCTACAGTCATATTTACTCTGCCAGAGTAGTTTTAAGGTAATCTTTTACATTCTAGTTTCCTAATATAATTTTACTTTACTGTTCATAGCAGACAGTTACAGTACAGTATGGTGTCTTACAGATATCACCTTTAGAAAGAGCCCTTTTAACAGCCTTTGTTAAGTACTACATGGCACCTTTCTGAACTAATATAAGCCCAAGGAATACACTATTATTACCAGTTCTCAGTTGTTTTAATGCAAAGAAATTGTCTGACAGACTAACAACGCATTCAAATTCTGGTTACACTGATCGAGCTACAACACTGTCCATGTGAGTCTGAGTAATATACAGAAACTTCAAACTCAGCCATACTGTCCCCATGTGCAGAACCCAGAACAGCCTGATAATTCCCCAGACCACAAACTATTGACATCTAGAGAAGGTAAACAAGTCACCAGTTACGAGCCTCCCTAAGACCCAGCACCTTACAGTATTTGACAAGCAAAAAAACATAGACAAGTTGGTGGACAGAGCTGCGGCATGGTTTAGCCCTTACTTTAGGCAGCAGCAAAGCGACGCTTTGCAGCGCCAACATGTAGGCTGTAAGCTCCCTATACGGCCAGTGGAGGGAGGCTGAGGCAGAGCACCCGAGCTGAATGCCTGAAGTAGATGACGTAGTGACAATCCTATGATTTTAGAAGATTTCAGGATGTTTTCATAACACGAGAGCTAATCACAGAGAGAGTTATATAGGTAAAACTGGACAAATGCATATATACAAATACTGTGCGTATGTAAATCAAGGTATTTTTAAAATACCTACATCCATTGTTTTTCTTTAGGTTAAAAGCTACAACAATAGAGAAACTCAGTACTGTGAGTTCCCACTGCTGGGTATTAGCTTTAAGGATAGACATTACAACTCATTTCATTTTTTAAAAAATGAAAAAGGCAGAATAGAGAAATAGAATAAAATTAATAAACACTTCAGAAACCAAACAGAGAATCCTGTTTTCAGGTTTTTTTCCCCAAAGATTCTCTACAGCTACAAAAAGCTAATGTTATGTGGGTGAAACCATTAGGTATTTGTAAGCAGAGAGAAGTAATATTGTTATACCCCTAGCAAAACTATAAAGTTTAATGTTATCGTATGTTGGAACATTTTTGTGAAAAAGAATAGATGTGAAAAAAGTCAGTCACATGAGAAATCAGAAGGTTTAGGAAACCCACCAAAATGGCTGAGCTACAGAGAAGGACGAAATCTTATTTCTAACAGAAGGCAGCACTGCAATGCAGCATCAGAAGTTACCAATGCCTGCAGTTGCCTGGCTCGCTGCCTTAATCACGACAGTTTGACGTCTCTCCCCTGTGTAATGCAGAGGTAGCATATCAGATCCCTGCAGATGCTGGAAGCTGAAGGCAACAAAAAGGAAAGCTTTGACATTCTGTCATGGAGATGACAGGACAAAATGGCCTGCAATAAACAACAGTTTGAGCAGGATAATTTGATGCATTGAGTTCTTAAGCTTCTCCAGATGCTGAACTCAGCTTGGGATGCAAGATAAGGGGACAGCAATTACTTCACTGAATAGAGTGTGGTTGTGTGAAACCAAGAAAAAGGAACCTCTCTATGAATTTAGCAGAAGAAATAATCCACCTGCTCTCAAAAAAAAAAAAAAAAAAAAAAAAAAAAAAAAAATCCAACCTTTTCCCAGTCATCAGAACTTAAGACAATTCTCATGCAGGTCTCATGCTCTGCAGACTGAAATAATCAATGTTTCCAATCACTTTTTAACCATTTTATGTTACGTTGTTGCACTTTCACTGCAAAACAAAATTAAAACTTCAAATCAAATAAAAAACACCAGACATACATGAAAATATGTCTTCTCCTCCTCTTGTCTTCCTGTAATCTGATTTATAAAAGTAGCTTCTTAACTTCTGTACGTGGTTTCAAAACTGCATAAAACCCCAGCTGCATTCATCATTGTGGCAGTTCACAAACACATGAGCAGGCTTTGGTTCCTCTGGAAATTGGTCTCTTTTGTTGGTGTACAGACAGATTCAGAAGATGACTATGCTGCAGATTACCTTCCATAAATACAACTTCCTTATCCAGGCATGTTGGGTACAGTCCATCCTTTCTATGTGGTTATTTAATGACACTCCACATACAGGGAAGCTGGGGGTCAACATGCTGTAGCTTTACCTCTGCGATCTCAGTGAGAGAAAATTTGTGCGCCCCAGATTTGTAGCATGCTTAAGAACATAAAGAGCATTGTGGCTTATTTCAGAGATGAAGCAAATGATTTTCCAAACTCTGACAGCATTCTCTATGCTCCTGCAAATAAATAGCCAAATGGCAAGGATCATCTTGTCAAATACCTGCAGTGTGACCCTTGCATGCAGCAGGTGACATCTAAAATGCTTGCTAATGTTAGTTTAAATTTTCTCCTGTGATATGTGTTTTAAAAGACTTTCCTTCTAGTTTAACATACTAATTTTAATAATATTTATTTCCTATTGTGAGTTTCACTGCAAAGGCTCTCCAAACACCTTTTACAAGCAGGCAAATATTTTACAAGAAAATGATACACGTTGCACAAAACAGTGCTATCCCGCTAAAATTACAGCTATCCCTAGCAGGAAGTCTGTCAAATATTTAACCATATGTTGTCATTCTGCAGAAAAATTCTAGAACAAGAAACAAGTCCTATCATATTTACTTTAATGAATTTAGGGAACCAGAATCGATGCCAGTTGCTGCCTAAGCTGCCACATTTGGAACACATCAAATCCTTGCAGAAGGTATCACAGGACCAGGTGAATATGACCCCACAGTCCCAAAAGCCAGTGCTCTCTGCAGTACATCATCATTCATTTGTTAGCCTTTATTAGGGATGATACAAGATAAATACCCAACCACATCATCCAGAAAGTTGGAAATCAGTGAATTCAAAACTCAAGAATCACATATTGAATGGTGTCTGAATGGATGGACTCCTCATTTGCTGACTGCAAAGCATGCCAGCAATAAAGAATAAACATTAAACCACTTCACTGGCATTGGCACAATGTAATGAATTCACTGACAATGCATTTTTTAAAATCTATTATTAATGACTAACTCCCCATTACTGCTAGTTCTAGCTACTGCCCCCCCCAAAACCATGTTATCCACTCTTTGCAGAATAATTTTGCCAGAATTTTTATATTTCAGCACCTGATTTAAGGTCAAGCAAAGATAGACAAGGAGATAAAATACCTAGGTTCAGAGCACTCTGAGCAGACCACTATTTGATAATAAATTTCATACTTCATTTGTCAGGAAGATCTTGAGATTTTGTCAACACAAGAGGAATAATTTTCTTGAGCTGTTTCTTTTACCACCTTAGTTTAAAAATCCATGAACAAAAAAGTTACTCATAAGATGAATATTCTAGCTAATGCTACATCCTTGAATCAAATTACTGAGGGAGTTGCTATGGGATGTACATATTCCTATATCTCCCTCCCTGTAACTGCTAGGAAGTTCTAGTGTCATTTTGCAGAATTGCAAAAATTTTTTTTGGTATTTTTTATGCCTTTTTATGTCCTTCTTGTAACTTTTTGATATAGTTAAAAAATAAAAAATAAAGCAAAACCTTCATGGGTATTTCAAAAGCAGTGTATATTTAATATATTATGACACAAGCAGCACAGCTACCTCCCTCCCTGTAACAGAGATTTAATATTCTATTTCAGTGGTCCAGTGGCAACCTGCAAAACTTAGTGGACTCAAACATAGGAGTTGAGAAGCATTTTAGAGATTTCTTAAGCAAGAAAAAAAAATCTTAATAAATGCCAAAAGCTTCATTAATTATTTTCTATAAAAAAATAAGCTAAATATAAACGAGCTCTAGGAAATGTCACTTTCTTATGACCTTGCATCTCACAACACAGCACACCTCACACACCCTTCCCCTGTGAAATGCAACATTGACAGAGGCTGCTTGGTTACCTGACATCTTTTAATTACGCTAGGGAGACAGAACGAAATATTCAAGCTACCAAGTCCAAATCATGAACCATACTTTGGGACTGAATCAAAATGATAGACTGACTTAGTATTTTCTGCACAATTTTTCCTTCCCAAGGCAAGGAAAGTATTCAAAGAATGAAGGTGAGCAGCAGAGGGAAATGGTGATAAATGCCATTTAGTTTTTTATTTATGAGCATTAAAGACATTCAGGTATCACTGAAGTTTACCAGATGACTTACAACCATCTCATTTTCTGCTTAGCCTGAGAAGCGAGAGTCAGCAGTCGAAAATTTTCACTTTTCTGCGACTGATTCACTACCAAGTGCCTTTCTGGGTCACTTTCATTTCTGTAAGGAAATAATACTACTTATGCTCTCACTTTTTAAGAACTTGTTTGGAATTAAAGTCTTTACACTATCTTTGAGTGTATAAAGTGCTACTGCATACATAAGTGAAATCTGGAAAAGCAAACTCTGGGCATCTGAGAGAGAGTATTCCTGCTCTGAGGCAATGAGTTAGGAATGTTCTGACAGGTTTGGTCATTAGTTCCCTGTACCCCAAATTCCTGTTTTTATATGGAAAGTGAAAACATTTTAATATTTCACAAGCAAATCATGAAGATAAATTCATTACTGTTTGTACCAAATATACTCTACTAACAATCACAGCGAAGTCTCAGAGGAATTCTGTAGTCAGTGTCAGATCTGGATGGTATTCATCAAAATTAGGCAGGGGACCATATATTGAATAAGGATGATATAAAAGCAACGAGCTACTTCCTCATTCAATGAGTACTGTGCATCCCGTGCAGCAAATTGGACAGTATGTGGTCATGTAACCGAAACACAGCATCATATTGCAAATGTAGAAAGGAACAGAACTAAAGCTTCTCAGGTAACCATGAATTTGGTCCTGCTGATTCAGGGCATCTGACTGTGTACAATGTACAGAATCCAGCAGAGGATACGATAACTGCTGCATCAACGAACACCTGAGCCAGGCATACGCTCTTGGGGCTGTTCTACACATCTCCCCTCAAATGGAGCTCACCAAGCCGTGTAGGCTCCCCATTTCAATGGGAGCTTGGTGAAACAGTGGGAAGTTGAAAGAGCTGGCCAGCCAGGCTTGCCTGAAGAGGAGGTAATCTTGGGGTACTGGACTACACTTAAAAGCAGAATAAAGCCTACATGCTGAATCTCATAGCTCAAGGGGCCCAAGAGACTTGAAAGAAATGAAGTTTGGGCAAAGGAGTGGAAAAAAGGGTCATACCTTCTTGGCAGAGGTGTCTAATCTAACTGTAGGATCAAATAAAGGAGGAAGCCACTGGTTGAATTTGGAGGATATGACAACATCCTTCATGACAGGAAGGACAATGACTATGTGGGACAAGAGACTCAGAGTTCAATTCTTCACCCAGTTGTCAAATGAAACAGTGAAATGCCTGCAGCTATGTATTACTTTTGTCTATTTTGCATATTACTTGTACTGGCAAATACAAAGTGTCCAGCACTTGGAGCCTTTACAATGTCCACATGCTTGTTAGATTCAAATATCATTCAGCCGTGAAGAAAAAAATTTTAAGACATGGTCACACTGGTGTGCAAAATGAGCATTTCTGAGCAATCGATTTTATGGCATGATAAAAGGTTGGTGACATGTATATCTAATAACAAATACATGTTTACATTTATACACATTTTATAAACATACATATTTTTTGAGGGAAAGAGAGAGAAAATGCATATGTTTCCCCTGGCCAAACTCACCATATATGTGAAAAGAACTCTATTTGCTATTTTTCCTATACATTCTCTCAGGTCTGCAAATTTAAGAACTTACTTCTGTTGCTGCTTTTTACCAAAAATGACATGTAATCTACTTTTACCATCAAATACTCAACACTTTTCATTCAGTTCTGCTATGCCATAAAATTTTGTACACTCCATCTACATTATTTAATTCTCTTCTTTCTCCCCAAGCCACTCTTTTGTTTGCTTCTCTTCCAGGGAGCCACCATTACAAAAAAAAAAGATCTGAAATACTGAATGGAACTGAGCTGAGGGAGTTACTCTACTACAAGATGTTAATGAGGCATAATCCAGGAAAGGCGACACATTTCAGTGGACCAAAAGACATGTTGGGGGGGTAGAGGGAAGCTTTCTAAGCACATTTCTTCAAGTCATGAAGGTGTTAATAGCTGTTATCAATCAGGTCTTTCCTCTACAGACAACTGTAGAGATGAGATGTTTATCTGCTAATTAGATATCAGTAGTTCAGTATGTCCTACTTTTCCCATCCAATTTTGACTGAAATGATAGGGTTTTGTCCTCTGAAGCCTAAGGAGTCACTTAAAATCCAGGAGATGAACAGATAGCACATTTTAAGTTCTTGTTTGTTATATCCAAGAACATGAACAAGGAAATGTCATCACATTATGCATACGAGATACAAATGCTTGGCCAGTTATGACCTATATCAACTTCACACAATATTGCTGACATGACCTTTACTTTAACCATTTGTCTTTTACTAGATCTGAAACTACTACTATTGTAATTATGGTTGGTCTCCTTTGATTAACCTGCCAGCTTTACATAAATCACACCTCGTAGGATCATGATGCTTTGATTCAAGGAGACATGAGCTACGCTGGCACCTGAACTGTCCCACAATAGACCTAGATGGGAATGGAAGATATATATTGCTAAGAGGTTCACACTACTCTTTGATCTCTTTGAATAAATCTGGAATGTCTGTAACTCCATGATAAATACAGTTTGTGAGCAATTAAAATTTCATACTACACTCAGAGGGAGTATTCACCCTGTTTTGTACTATGAGCACCTGGTACAGCTGTATGATAAGAACGGAGAGTTAATCATAGCAAAGCAAACAAAAATATCCTCCTACAGATCTATTTTAGCCTGCAAGATCTATTTTAGCCTTCATAACACAAACAAGTTTTGTCTGTCTTTGCCTGACAGCAACAACTCTGTAAACCTTGCCTGCTGGGTCTTGTATCTTTTGCTTGAATATTCTGTTGAACTATGCTATAAAAGAGCAGAGAACAAATCTGCTAAGGAGTAAATCAGTTTGAGAAAACTGGGTGATACATTAGCAAAAACTGGTGAAAGGATGGAAGTGATTATAATGTGAACTATTTAAAGACTACAATTTGAGACTGTGTTAGCATGGGAGTTTCACTTTTATTAGGTGAATTCACCAATATTTTCAATACCTACCAATAGCTAGCTCCTATTATTGCTAACAAAATTCTGCAGTACTGTACCTGGGAAAATAAGTTTTAGCAGTTCTTTTCCCACCAACCCATATGGCTTTTGGAAAGCAAAATGTTTCATGTGAGTCTAGCTAGGATAGTTCTTGAAGATATTTTGGCTAATGTTGTAAATCTTAAGGGAGGAGAATACTACTTAATTACTCTGATGTTTGTCTTGATGGACATGCAAGATGAAGAAAAAATTTCCTTCACAAGATGTCTTTCTCTATAAGTAACAAACAAATCAGGTTCACTTCCACCACAGAAAATTACTTCAGGTGAATTTTTGTTAAAAATTTCTGTTTGAAATCTATGCTTTTTTTGTTATAAGCACAGGAAACTCTATACTGCTAAAATGTCTATTTGCGAATGCTTTTACCAAAAATGTCATCACAACTTTAAAAGCACATGAACATATGACATATGTTAGTAAGAACCTCAAATTTAGCATACTATCAGGCTACAACTCATTGATCAGTCATGATGCAATCGAAATGATAATATATATTTCAAGCTCAGTTCTTACTAGTCAGAAGATATTTGAAACTGATAAAGAATTATAATTTGTGCCAGTCAAATATACAGTAGTTTATAATACCAGTAAAAAAGGTCTCCGAAACATTACTTTTCTCCTACTAATGTAATTTTTCCTGCCACAGCTCCTTAATGCTATGTCAGTGTATTTTGGCCCCATATACAGTAAGATAAATCATCACGAACTACTTATTATGATTTCATTGCTTATTTATGTGACAAATTTACTTTATATCACCATTTACCTCCTTGCTGAAATCACACAAGAATCTTCTGAAGTTGCAGCCACCTATTACAATCTGATTTTTGGCTGTCTGGCATAAAACCATTTTGAAACCTATATTGAGTGCTTCAGAGGTGTAATTATAGAGCCTAGACTCAACCACATGGATACATCTTTGAAGCAAGGCCTTTGGCTGAGGTGTCCAAAAGCACCAAGGCCTGCTCCTATCCTGCTTTCACTCAGCTAAATCAATGGAGTTTTACCAAACTGAGCAAAGTGAAGAGAAGCCGGCTGAGGTGTCCAAAAGCACCAAGGCCTGCTCCTATCCTGCTTTCACTCAGCTAAATCAATGGAGTTTTACCAAACTGAGCAAAGTGAAGAGAAGCCTTCACAGGGAGCTTAGACTTTGGAGGAAAATTTCCTTATTCCATCATAATGCATTTATAGGAAGAAATCTGGATGTTTATGATCATTCATAGTTTCACTTGACAGATTTTGAAGACCACTGAATGACTCAATGTCACACTACTACAGGCTGCCAGTTTGCTGGAGGAACCAAGATTGCTAACATTCACCACTGAGCCTTTGAATTTTTTACCTAGAAGTCTCCCTCCTAGAACTAGGGAAGGCAACCTCAATCAGGAGTGACTGAGAGGCATACAAGCCCTTAGACATTGCTTAGACATGCAATTTTTAGACATTCAAGAATGAGAACTGCTGCGCTGCCAGGACAAATCAAGCTTCTAACAGTGAAGCAACAGAAACAGAATATTCTTGTCTACAAGGGAAAAGGAGCACAGTTCATAATCAGAAGCCTGATGGACTGCCTTGAAATATTTACATTAAAACCTTGATTTTCCATCAAGGATCGCTGCTGGGGTAAAACAACAGGCAAAAAAGAAAAAAAAAAGTATTTGTTCTATTTCCCACTGACATTATTATATTAATGAAATAGATCTAATTATGAAATAAAAAAAGGGCCAGAATGGGCAACTTAGTTACAAGATTCTTAAAATTTTGCTCCAAGTTTTCCTGAATATCTTAATCTACAAAATCATTTAGCTTGAAAAAATGAACCAAGCTGCTCTATCAGATTTTCTATTTAAAGGGTTTAAAGATAACAGTCATAATGTCTTATTAGACACAATGGCATAATTTCAAGGCTGTCCTATCAACTTCATCCTGACAGCTTTTCTATTTCCCACAGCTGCCTTGCTCACTTATTCTTCAGCACATAGAAATAAAAGTATAAATCCAAGTAATGAAAACAGTCAAGCTGCTCATAGAATGTCATATTACTCTGAGACTTCACATCACTTCCCAAATAGTATCCTGTCAGTCACACGCTCTTTCTTCAAGCTACAGAAGCACTGGCCTGAAACACGCTCGGGGGAAGAAAAAAACCAACACTCCAAAACAAACAAACAAACCAAAAGCTATCAGCAGTAGAAGTTGTAAGTTTTGCCCCTTAATCCCACACTGTACAAGACACTAAATATTAGATAAAAATATTTTTTAAAACCACTTATACAAAATGGTGAGGAAAAAAGGTGCTTACTGTGTCACTGACAAATCAGCAGCTGTGACAACAGGGAATTACAGCTTTTTTCTTTCTTTTTTTTTTTCCAGGACTAAGAAGGAGGAGAATGTGAGAATGTGACACTTCCAACAAACATCACTGCATTCCTTCAACAGAACTTTATTCTGTCAACTGCAGAGTTTAAAGTTTTGTTTTTTTAAAAAAAAAATCTCTAGGAAAATAAGCTAACAAGTACCAGAACTGTTGTGACTGATCTGTAAGCATGTGATTGACATCCCAGCGTAATATCTATGGTGGTACTGAAAAGATTTACCTACATGGTACATATTTGAAAGTTGCAGTTTTATTTCTAAATACAACCTTTAAAAACTCCCTTGAAAAGATTAACCTGCATCTCTCAAAATATGCATACATCTGGTGGCATAGAAAAGTGCTCTGAAAACTTTGAAGATTCATGAACTACTTTTGAATGCATTAAATGGCCAGTATAATCTACTTCATTTTTTCATTAATTTAGAGAAGGATACTCCCTCATAAGTAGTTGAGGGGAACGAGGTACCTGCAGAGGCAGTAGGGAGCTCAGGAACCACAAAGTTACCTCTATGTATGCCTAACAAAATCATAGCATTTATTGTGATTGACACTGTGCAGATTTTGCTTTGCTGTTTTATTGTACAGGTTTAACACATTAATAAAAGTAAATGCAACTCAAAGTGAGGACTGGTTTTCAAATCAACTTCATGCAATTGAAATTCAGGTCTGCAAATTCACACAGGTGAAGGAAAAAAGAAAGGACTATAGATAGAGACTCCAAATCACAGTTTGACAAGACTAAGAAGCTTCAGAGACTGGAATAATGGTCCTGCATTTTGTCAAGCTTGTATGCCTGGAAAAATATTCCTGCAGTTATTGCTCTCTATGAAGTTTTGATGCCCAGGGTGTATGCACACAGAGCTATCACAGGAAAAAACTACTGATTACTATTCTTCTTATCTTCAAACCTTTCTACATTCTTGTTTATGTAATTTATATCACATGCATTAGAAGATGCACAACATTGCCTTCCTAATACAGCAAAAAAAAAAAAAAAAAAAAAAAGTAGTTCTGGAATTTCTTCTTTCGCAGGCCTGTTTTCTAAGCATTAATACTGCATTAATTAACACCTTTTACACTTAGGCAATTAAAAACAGAGCTATTAAACCCCTAGCCTCTTCTGCTACACAGCAGCCACACAAAGCATTGTGGAGATTCACTGATAAATACTCTTGATTTCAGCTCAATGCTTTGACTTGACACTATCCTACAACAGAACAGTAGGAAACAGTCCATAAAAGCATGCCTACAGACGAAGAAACCAAATATGCCACCACCATTAAACCAAAACACCTTTAATGGCAAAAGTCAGTCCTTGAAAACTTATTAATTGTGATTTTAGAATCAACAAGAAAATTGAGGCTGCAGATGTAGCCACAGGGGAGATGCTGTATTCCAGCTTTTCCAGACAGAGCTTGGGGTTTCGGCCTGACTTTAGCTGTCAGCACTATGATTATCTAAAAGGATCAAGAAATATTCTTAATTTAATTAAGAGCTGCTACAGAAAATGGATGCAAGTATGTGGCTTACGTTATTTAGGTATCCTTTCTTTGTTAAATACCAACATCAACTAGAGGTTCAACAATAATGTCAAAACATACACTGGATTCATGAAGATATTTACACACTTACTGCTACTTAAATGCCTCATCTTCACTAGAATTTGAAGAGGATGGAGGAACAGAAATATTTTTGAGGACTTTAAAATTGACATTACAGATGCTATAACTCTTCCACTTTCCACTGAGCTTTGTCTAGCAGTGTTTTCCAGTCATCAATGACCTGCAAGGCCTCTCTCAGTAGTCTTGTGGATAGAGGGATTTAAGAGTCAGGGCTCTAAGCATGTGGTACAGAGGAAGATCCAAATATGAAAGAATACTTTTTGCTAATGGTCTGACTGATACCCAGAAGAACCCTCACCGTCTGGGACAGGCTTAGATTATGCTTAAATGATCTGCAGAGTCAAAATTAACTGAAAAGAGAATCATTGTTCTGAGCAACAGGTATGACTAGAATTTTAATTCTGAAATATAATTGAACAGTTTCACAGCAGCTGAGCTACCTAATGACCACCAGCTAATTTTATTTTTGAAGACAATAAATAGGCATCAGTAGATGAGCCTGGGTTGTTTTCTCTTTTCCCTCATTATTAAAATCTTACCACTTCTGCTCCAGAGAACAGTATAGTCCATATCATTCAAGCAAGAGTAAAATACATATAAATAGGTCATAGATCTCTCTGGTTATTTTCAAAATTATCTATATTTTAAGATAAGTACTCTTACATGAAAGAGTCCTTTGACCAGCAATACAAAACACAGTTAACATTTACCACAGCAAACAGCTTGTAATGATGTTTCTCTACTCCTTTTTGTCTGCAGAGCTTACTATATAATGTAAGAGCCACTGGGAGATGCCAGCATATTATTTTTGCTTTTGTTTAAGTCTCATTTTGTATTTTAACATCACTAGATTCACTGCTCTATCAGACATCAAGAAAGGTCTGGCATGGTATCATGGTAGTTTGCAAGTATACCCTAGCTAACCTGCTGATGAATTGTGAACATGCTAGGAAGTTGGACAAAGCAAAAATATTCACCAACAAAACAGCAGCCCCCAGAAGTGTGAACCACCTACTAAACAAACTCCACTGTCTCCACTGCAAGATATTCTGAAACCACAAGAAAAATCTGAGTTATCCTCAGAATAACAGTGTGATTTCACTGAAACACATAGCTTCTGATTAAATTCTGCAGAAAAATTGCACAGAGGTGTAGAAATATTACACATATACAAGCAAATAAATGAAAAGATT
The DNA here is from genome assembly GCF_028389875.1 of Rhea pennata. Lineage (NCBI taxonomy): Eukaryota > Metazoa > Chordata > Aves > Rheiformes > Rheidae > Rhea > Rhea pennata. The sequence goes on from NC_084664.1 coordinate 91,982,319, forward strand.
ATATACAGAACATTATATAGCAGCCTAAACGAATAAAAAATATTAAATATGCTTAAATGATCTATTACCTACCTGCAGGGAATCCATAGCCCCATTTCTGCCATGGAAATTAATTCATAAAATTTCATAAATTCATAAAAATTCATAGAACATACCCAAAGAATATTTTGCTTGTTATTATTACTAGCGTTTAATAAAATGTATAGTAGTGATTATTCATGCACTTACACATGTAAAAGTATCTATCCATTGCATATTTTTGAACATACTCGGCATTTGTGTTTTTATTTCAGTCTGTATATTTGAATATTAAAAGTGTTTCCTCACTGACAGCATCTTTTGCAGAAGGTTACCATTTGGCTGTAATATAATTCCTTACGTTATCATTTTCATTCCCTACCCCAGTAAGTTGTTAATGTAGAACCTACAGGTAACAGCTGACAATAAACTCTTAGTACATCAGTGCATAATGCTACTGCATAATCACTCTGATCCTGCTTGATTCTAAGCTCTAATAGATGGTCTGAATTGCTAAATGTCTTGTAAATTGAGCTACAGAGCACGGATGCACAGCCAGGGGTTTCCCAATAGATGCAGCATTTCACAGAAGATCACAGGGCAGTGGCAAAGCCTTCATTTTGGACAGTATTTAAATATATATATATTTTTAAATAAGGTGGTAATTGGAGTAAAAGCAGGTAGAGATAGGAATAAACCGTTCCCATTGCACTTTTCCTCAAGCTACTGTAAATTAACTCTTTTAGTTTAAGAATATTTTCCCCTCAATTCATACATCTGTCTAGATCAAAATAGAGAACATTTATTAACTGATGCTTCCAACTGTGACAGAAATTACAGTCATTTCTGTAGTACAGATGGTGTAAAAATGCAATCTAAAAATATGATTAAAAGCTCAAAAGCTGAGTAACCCAAGTTCATCTCAGAAATGGCTGTTTGGATGTTGCTAAAGGGATGTATTTGGAGTTAATTAGCTTGCTTTTTATCTGTTCCTCAGCTAAGAAGGACTTCTTACTCCCGCTTAATCATGAAACAGCCATTAAATTTAATAGAGCTGTCTAGATGACCTTACATAAAAGAATAAATTAATTGAACATTATTCTTAAAATAATATTAGAAAGATTTTATTGAAGGAATGGTATAAGCAATTTGTAGACTTTGGATCATATTAAGACTACTCCATATAGGACATTTTCCAATGCTACCTGTAACATGGTTTCGCTCTCATTAAATGAGTATTTTGGAATGCAATGTTTATTCTCATACTTCCAGAGGGTGTATTCATTCTTTTCACTCTTCAGAAAAATATGAAAACAAGTGCCAATTCCTAAAAAATAAGAAAGCATATGGAGACTGAAAACTATAGTATTTAAGTCATTAATACTGGATTGCAAATAATTAACACAATAGGGAAAAAAAAAAACTCTGGAAGATTTGGTTACAACATGCTCCTATAGACAAAAAAGGGACTCATTCCCTCAGTGTACTTCCTTTCAGTCCACTGGGTTGGGATGGGTTTTGCCCCTAAAGTCTCCATGTGTCAGAGCATTCCCCTTAGGCCTGATCCCTTTAGGGAACGGACTTTCTTTTAGGAAGTCTTTTCAAACACCTGGGCAGCGTTTTCTCCGTGTGTAAAAACAATAACCCTGCAGAGATACGAAGCTCTGCAGCGGTGTTTACAGACATATACTACTTTATGATATATTTTAGACTTATTTCTTTTTCCAAAGGACAGACAAATCATGACAGCAGATCCACTGTGCCAGTCTCATTTTCTCCAGAATTAATTCACCTGATCAGCAGTTGAAATACTCTGCTTATGCTTTAAGCTGCAAAAACTGCAATCATTTTTAAGTTGAGAATTTTTTCTCAGACCTCAAAACTTCACACATGCACATACACATGTTCTTGCTATATTCTAGCTTTGCCAAAAATGATGAAAATTCATTGCTGTAAGCACAGAACAATACTCCCACCTATGCTATGAGGATGGTGGTAATTGGAGAAAAAAAGTACTGACAACCTAAACAAAATCCAAAGGTACTTTACCTAACAAGTAGGTAAGCAGAAACTTTACTAGGATGGCTAAAAAAGACAGGAGGTCTGAAAAATCTAAGGATGTCTCTATCTGATAAATTGGTACCTATTTTGTAGAATAAACACAGGCCCTCAGCTGTTCATTAACGACAAGCAAATGTCTTTACTTCTGCTGAAAGCAGCATTTTAAGATTTGTACAGAATGCAGTTTTGTCCATCATACAGCAGTAGAAATGCTAGTTAACAGTGGTTTAACAAAGCAACAAAGTGAACTTTGAAGCACACAGCTGAATAAAATGGTACTTCACACTTGAAAGAAATAGGCCTTTTAGGAGCACTTGCACTTGCAACAACTTGGATCATAAACCCAATCTGATCATGCTGTAAAATAAGATCATCTTTACATGTTCCCCAAAAAGAAACAAGGTATTAAATACAGATGAGAAGCGAACTGTCCTTTTAGGACTGAGGTGAAATGATAACAGAGTGTGTCAAGATTTTAACTGTGGAGCCTGATCCCAAGGCTAGCTGAGAGTTCCAGTTTCCTGTACTGTCAGCTCCGCATTATTACAGAAACAGAAGTAACAACAAAAAGCCAATAAAAAAGGCATTTTATGTAGACTTACAAGTTTCACATATTAAACAAGTGCCCCTGCTGATGTTGCAAATAAAAAAAGCAATTGTGGTGTTCACATCAGAAGTCACCACGTTGAGCAGCTGCAAATGCAACTATCCTAGGCATTACAGATTCATACTGCATTTGCTGTAAGGTTATGAGATAACAGCTTCCACAGTTCTTAGATTCATTTTACAGAAGTCCAGCACTGTTGACTATCAAAGTAATTCCTGAATGTATATGACAAAATTGAGGTCAGATTCAGATGTCTTATTGAAATTCCTTTATTTTTATGAATCCAACCTCAGTGTAAGAACACTGACTCGGCCCTTCTTATTTGGAAAAAATAATTATATGATTGTTCCGGCCTCTTGCATTTGACATAACCAACTAGGATGATGCTCTGCATGTTGAGATCTCTCCACAGAGAACCGTGTTGAACTGAGTTAAAACCGTAAGAAGATAACTTTCTGTAGTCAGGAAAAGACCTTAAGAGACAAAATGTGTAAATCTGCCTGAACTCCAAGGGTTCACACTCTCTTGGGTGGCAAAATACTGCTGGATAAAAAACGCTAATCTGAGCTATAAGCCAGTATACATAACTTAAGAAATATGATCTGAAGGAGGGTAATAGTTGTCTGTACATTACCACCACACAGTTAATTATGACCATACTGTTAATAACCATTTCCATTCAAAATTAAACTATGAAGGGTGCTATTATTGGTGCTGTTATTATTACTTTAAACAAACACATTATAACCTGAAAACATCTGGATCCTAAGGTGCTTACAAATTTCAGCAGTTCTATGGAATTTACTTCATTCTTTACTGCTGGTGGAAATAACTGATCAAGGAAACAAGGATGAGCAGCTGAGGTCAAATTTACTTCTTACTTGTGCTTTGCAAGAACTGGCAGGAAACGACATCTCCTTTTCTTTTTAGGCAACTATCGACAGCGACAATATAGACTTTTGATATGGGAAGTAAAGGTGCAAGAATGCCAAAAAATTCACTCAGATCTCTAAGCAGACCAGTGCTAGGGACAGAAATAAGACTGCAGTCTCCGGAGTTTCAGTTCAGAGAGGATCCGCAAACTTCAAGCTCAGAGGTACTTTCTTGTAAGTATTTTTCTGATGCTGAATTATGCTCAGGATTCTGGCTCACTCTTTTCACTTTCTCAATGTGTTCACTCTGCTTCTTTTCCTCCTCCTCTTTGCTCTAAGAGGATATTGTGAGAAGTTTTTGAGAAACAGATGAAAGACACAGGAATCCTAGGGAAAAAATCCAGCCTTTAGCAGACAAAATCGTGGGACCCTGTTCCACACCTCTCTCCTGACAGGAGCGCAGGACAGACAAATCTGAGCTATGTTACTAGAATACTTGGGAGAAATGTGAAATTTTTTGGAAAGTAAAGGGGAAAAGAGTATATATCCATTATACATATTGAAGAACAAGTTCCTCCTCCACCTCTTTTTTAAAACTTCTGATTTGATCTGCCTAAAAGTCTCTTTCAAATCCAAACTAAAGTATAGGAAATATATTCTAAATATTCACCCTACATGTTCACCTTTACAGCTTCAGATGTTGGCATGTAAGAAAAAACATACTGAAGATAGATTATATGGATTCTACTCCAAGAAAAAGAAAAGGTAAATCAAGCCAAGTTGTTTCCATATTTTTCAATATAATTTAAATAACAGACCTGGTTTCCATCCCTGGATACATCCTCAAATGCACATAGCAGTATAAATTCTAAACTAAGAGGTTCAAAGGGGAGACAGTTCAGAAACTCCATTCTCTACCATCCATTGCTCCTTTTAGGGTTTTTACCTTCTTTGACTCAAAGCCAACATTATAATTTCACATAAAACAGGAGTGTAGGAGGTTATTATTGGCACTATAGTATGGGAATAACCTGAGGGAGGAAAAATATTTTTCTTATTCCTTCCTTAAACAGAACTTTTGAAAAAGAAATAGAAGATTTGAGTCTGAAGAGATGTATCTTTTAGCAGCAAAGGCAGAAGAGGTCAGATGAGAATTAAGAAAGTATGGGAGGAATAAAAAGTTTACAAACGAATAATTGAAAAACTAATTCAAAACTGGAATTTTATACTATATTTAAATAAAGATGAAGTTTTTTTCTTCCTCTCCCTTCTTTATCTGTACCACATGAAATAGATGGCCTATGAGGATTTACAAAATGTGTGCTTTATGTGCATGGTTAGGGGAGGAGAGCAGGGAGAGAGACGGCTAGCTGCAGTGAGCAAGAGGAGACTGCAGAAATGGAGGACAAAAAAGAGACTAGAGCAAAGAACAATAAGGCAGGACACTCACGCTGCCTCGAAAACGCACTGCAGCCTAGGCAATCTGTGCGTGCGAGCATGCACATGTGGTCAAGGGCAAGCAGGCCCACGAGCTCGGTAACAAAAGCTCAGTGAAAAGGCGGTCCCTCAAATTCTCCCTGCTGATAAAAGATGAGTTGCAGTACAGCCAAATGCTCTTAATTTTGTTCCTTCACTCTTTCATATTTCCTTCCACTAAAACCTGAAAATGGAGCGAACAGGGGCAGGAAATGGTGATTAAAAAAGAATAAGGAAGAATGGAAGCAGAACACCAACCTTGTTCTCGCGTAACACATGGTGTCCAAGGCCTGTGCTTCATCACCTGTGTATATCTACCATCTTACAGTCTACCTGCCTGCATGTATTTCCTCAACAGACATTAAAAGGACCCCAGTGTTGGCACAGTGCTCAGGATTTTTCCTCAGCACAGCAAAATGCTGCTCCATGGCAGAAGTAGAAAATTTGCCAGAAATCTGGAAGAAGGTTGCTGAAACCTAAGCAAGTTTTTTCCAAGCGTCTCTTAGCTTTCAGCACACCAACTCTGTATTTGTACCACTGCTTCTTATTCCATGTGTTTTCCTGGGAGGAAAAGTCCCTATACAAAAACATGGGGAGGCTTCCATGCCCTTATATGATTTTTTTTCATGTAGCGGAGCATCTGGTCCAATGTGTGGGTCTTAATTAAGGCCATACCGAATCAACATAACTACAATCAGTGACATCTATATTCTACAATAAAACAGTAAATATTCCACAATAGTACAGTTTTAAGATTAAAAAAGGGGAAGTCATTTCAATGAGTTATGACCTGTGGTTCCTGTTGCTATTTAAAAATATTATAGGTTCTTTGAACTTTGCTACAAAGAACAAACAATACTTGTGCCACAATGCAAAGAAAACCTGGATTTCTACTGAGTTAAGGCTGTATTCGTTTATTAAAGATGGAAAACATGACTGCATGGAAACCAGTGCCATGAATCATTCCAGTAATTTAGAACTATGCCACCCAGCTACATGTATCTCTTAGAACTGAATTCAAAACATTAATGTACTCATGGAGGCAGAATAGTTCGAATAATGCTCTAGTCTTGCAAGTGAGACTCCTTCTGTCTGCTTGAACAAGCTCATGCAACTTTGTAATATGCAAACTTGAGACCAGTTTTATTGTACTTGTTTGCAGGTGATGCTACGTGTGGTAAGAGCTGAAGCTCCTCCTATTTAGAAAAAGTGTCAGCTACACCTACAAAACAGTGCACTCATCAAACAAATATTATCCGAACATCCATTCGATAAAATGCCAAATTAACATATGCTTTGCTAGTCTTTGTCTCCATTTGCTTCTAATGATTTCCTCTGATTATGTCACCTTCTTAATTAACTGACCCCTGTCCAACCTCAGCCTTCCACAATTTACACGTTCCTTTCTTCTTCCCAGTCAGCCACAAATGTAGGAGCTCATTCTTTCACTACCAAAAGATTCAAAGATCATTCTGACCATATAAGCAATACCATGGCACTTCATGAAAGTGCTACTTTCAAGCAAACATCAAGAGAGCAATCAGAGCATTCTTCTCTCTCCCTTAAAACACAGTTTGGTAAATCTTGTGATACAGCATATCTCAGGAAATCCTAAGTGGCTCAGAAAATCAAAGCAAATGTATTGCACAGCAGAATCCTAACCCTCTCTTAATTTTAAAAAGGTGTTGTGGTTGTAGCCACAGTGGTCTAAGAATACAAGAGAAGCAAAGACTGTAGGATGAAGTATTGTCTTCTATGAGATCAGTTGATAGAGCTGAAAAAAACAGACAAGCTTTTGAGAGTTTGCCTGTTTTTTTCTAACTGTAGCACTTTCTTTAATAAAAGTACTACTACTTCATTCAAACTCCATCTCAAGGTACTTTGAAGCCAGTTTATATCTGGAGAGCTTTCCAGAACAGTATAAAGCACATGACATGACCAGGATGAGGCTGATTTAATACTAGTTCTACAAATATGAAATTCTTCGGCTTTGACAGACTTTCCCATATTCTCTACCTAAAATTTTACTCCTAAGATCTGTGCGGCAAGTCCACTGTGCCCAGGAAATTGTGTGACTACCACATATATGCTCCACAGCAACTGTATCGTTGCACTTAGGTGGGGTTTGCAGACAACTATGACTTAAGCCAGAACTGTTGCTTTGACCTGTGTATTCGATATTTGAAATATGACTTCAGTGAACTTACTCTACCATGATATTGCTTTTGTGAAAACAATCAGGGCTATGTTACATCCGTATGTTCTCTATACTACCTTTATGGGAGGTCAGTGAACTACTCTTGGCGTTTCTGATGCATTAGAGTTCTGACTATTCATTTAAATACAGAACAAGATGCTACTGATCAGAAAAATGGGCTTTTATGGAAGTTTTATATAAAAAGACAAAAAAAATCAAGCCATGACTTTAAAGTTTTTCTTGTTGAGGAGTCTTTCAAGTTTAAACAAGACTACATATTGCATAAGTCCTAATGCAATTTTTATCTCATTCTGGCATAGGAAAATAAAGTCTCTGTGCATCCAAAGACAGACTTTATATTTGACCTCACCTTGCAAATATAAGAACCAAACAACTTTACCTCACATCCTGTAGTTAACTGGAACTATATTTTACTTCAGAAGGGACAAATTACAATGGCTTAACTCTGATCAAGCAGGAATAAAAAACAAAAACAAAATCAACATAGGAATTCATCCACAAAAACAAGTGCACAGAGGAAAGTTGAAGGGTGTTATAGAAGTACTATAAGCTTCTGGAAACTCACTGTTATGGCATTAAGTCAACAAAAATGCACGTGCAGCAGGAAGTTCCCCTTTAACTACCTTACTGCAGCATGTCAGAACAGCACTAACTGTTTTCTGTTGTTTTGCAGAGGTTAGGTGCATGCAAACACGGGAGGAGATAATTCAGAACAACCGAGATATCCCTATATAAATAACTGAACTAAATTAACAGGCAGACAAACAGCATTCAAATAGTACTTAATACTTTTTGGATTTAAGATTAAGCAGAAGCAGCCATTTAACTACTCATTCTGCATGTTTTAGATGAAGGAACAATGAAGGTTTTATAGCTGCTACATTCATTACACATTTTTCAGTGTTGTGTGCCAAACAGAGTATTTATGTCTTTCCTCCACATGAAGCAGGCGTGCTCTCTGGCAGAACAGAGGGTTTTTTTCTTTGTTTGTTTGTTTTTAAGTATTTTTTATTCACACACAGGTTTTCTCCTACATAAGTCTCCTGAATTACATCTGCAGACACCTTTACCTCAGTATTCATAAACAATATTTATAAAGGCTACATCACTTACCTGACATGGGCATTACACCTGCTATTATTCCCCGTTCACATGACTTTTTGAGGAGACTGAGGAGACCAGGCATTAAAAAAGGCATATGTTAAAAAAGTCATACAGACTATAACTATTCTTTTTTAAAACCTGACTACATTTTAACACAGAACCCTCTTCCCTTCATCACTAGTACTTTTTCTAGGGATCCCATTCTTGGAATACTTCACTGAGAGCAGACACAGTGTCTTACATACATAGGCACATTTCTTTTAAAGGAAAAGCAGTAGCAACAGTGGCAAGACCTTTTTGTGTGTTTTTAAAGAGGAGATCTAAGTGTATTAAAGGAGTTATGTATCTGTAATTTTTGTCCTTTACCTACCTATTGCAGCAACACAGAATGGAGTATGCAGAGCATATAAATTATTTCTAAAATTATTTCTTTCTGTCCTCTGAAAGCCTGTTTCTTCAGCAACTACTGTAAGAAATTCTACTTACCTATTCCAAAATTTTCAAAAACAATGAACTACTTTCATTTGTGTAATAAAAAATATTTAATTAAGCTGAAGAGATAGAAACTTTAAAAAATAAAAAGTGTGCACAAAAAATTGACCAAAATTCCAAATGGCTGAAAAAGATACACCTTGTGTATCTGTGGCATTACAAAAGCTCTCCTTGCTATGGCTATATAGGAATCTAATTTCACATGATGGCTTGTTTTCAGTTCTTGGCTAGAGTTTGCTATCACTTAGTACATAAAAATCGTGCACTGTATGATCGGAATTCATGGCTTCACATACTGTGCTTTCCTTATGCATGTTTACTGTGAACAGTTTCAGTGTGGATATCACTTTATTAAAATAAAGTGCTTAAAAATATTTAAGTCTTTTTTGGGAGGTGCCGCTTAAAAATAATTCTTTTTTGGCGGGTGACCTTCTTTCAAGCACAATGTGCTCTTTAGTAGCGCTGGAGATCCTGTATCTTGGACATAAAGATTATGAATATGTAGGCTTTATAAAAGTGTGAAAATTATTAGCAAGAAGAAGGTGCTTCAAGTTTCTAAAGTGTGCCTTTTGATTACAATTTTTAAGGGCCTAGTCACTGGACTCTTCATAGGAGAAAACACTGAGCAGTACCAGCTGGCATTCAGGTGCTCTCGCTGCTGTCCAAAGTATTAAAATGTGGAAGTAGTGCAGTGCAAAGTTATTCCAGGGCTTGAGACCAAGAGTACGGTTAGGCACTAACAAAATGGAAGCTAGGGAAAATGTCTGATAGTGGAGAAAGCAGCAGTGAGACAGTCAGAAACTTCACTGAGCATTCTAGGAAAAATGAATCTTCCCTAAAATAATTTTGTTTATACAGAAGAAAAAAGGAAGGTCATATTTGGAAAAAAAAAATCTAGTAATTTTAAACCTGGCCATTTAATTTTGAAATTAAAGTTAAAACTACTTAAAGACACAGTCCACAAAATAATACGAAGAAAGAGGCATTCAAACCCATAAATACTGAAATAAATGACTTCATGATTCCAATAAATTCATGCAATTCATCCAATGTATTATCCAAAGAAACTTGATCATTGGAATATCTTAGTCCTCAATTGCATTCTTTTAAAATAAGAATAACCACTGCATTTTGGATACAAATTACTGTGATTGTTTAAAAGACCTTTCGTTATATAGTATGTTTGCATACAGATTTGTATTTACGGCATGGCACAGCATACATAGCAATAAATCTGTAATATTTATATACACATGCTTAGGTGTAAGCCTAAATTTACACCCCCAGACACAAGGGATATCAATACTAACAGAGCCTGACTTGGAATTTATCCAGCTTTTGAACTGCATATTAAGTACTATTTTTTTTCTTAGAGAAATAAGGTAAAAATTTATCAAATTCAGGCAAGAACAGAATGACAGAGTTCACAAGACAGATGGTGCATGAGTACCACAGCCGTTGTCACTTTGTTGTTCACTGCTGAGGATATACAGTAAGAACAATGACTTCTGACTGATATTTGAGTTACACACACAAATCCCTGCCAACTGACTTATCCAAACATTCTTATATATTTGCATGCCATATTTATCCTATGGGGTGCAAATCCCTTTTTCCCCAGAAATAAACTGCTAGTGATTTTTCTTTCTGCATAATTTGGAGGCTTCAGTTTAGAAGCCAAAAATGATCTTATTTTTAAGAAGAAAACTCGCTGATATCTTAAATATTTTTGCAAGATTCTTAAAGAGGAGACTGTTCCTCAAAAACAACTACCACCAGCACAAATATATATAAATACACACACACACAAACATATTCACTGGCATTTACATTCTCTCCTCATTCTTTCTGTTTCTTTCTTTTTATGGAAGTATGCTTTCAGAACTACAGTGGGGAAGGAAAAAATACACTGAGGCACAGCAGATCTCTTTCAAAAGATAATTTTGATAGCATTCTTAACAGAAATGATGCATAAGCATGCGCTACAATGGCGTATCAGCTACCATTAAAGACAAACAGCTTTTTGGCAATAACATTCTATTTTCAAATACGAATAATTATATTGCTTTAATTAAGATACGAAGAACTAATTACAAGGATTTCACAGTGACTATTTTCCCTTTCCATACTTCTGCTAAAGGTTTTGATGTACCTTCAGTTTGTTACCAGACATGTAAAGCTTGCACAATGTACACAGTTGCCAATCAGTAACAGAGGAATGAATACGTATGCTATATTTTCAGAGAATACAGTTGATAAAGTTCTACCTACAAATAATTCATCACACTGTTTTAAGGCTTCCATCCCCTCTCCTTTTAAAACTCTGCAGCTTACACAAAAAGCAATTTACTGAAAGGCAATATATATAAGGGAGTTTAAAAAGCACCAAAAACTTGTATGTAGTCTCAACAAAATATTACTTCTTCTACAGAACTATAAAAACCTTCACATTTATACTTTTCTAGATTATTAGTTATTCATCTAGTTATTCTGCAAGTGTTTAAATACATATGAGTGGGGTTCTTCTTTTTTTTTTTTTTTTTTTAAAAAAAAAAAAGCACCAACAATATCTGTTTTCAAAAAACCTAACAATAAATCTACATTATGTTTTGGTACAGTGTTACTAATACTCAGTATAACACCAAAACCAGACACTAGTATATTAAATTATGCTAGAACGGAGTCCATTAAAAGGTGTAATCAGCCCCTCTACAAGTTTTATTAGCTTCATTATTGGAAAGTTTCATAAAGAATGCAGTAGGCATAGGAAGCTTTAGTAAATTTTAAAATACTTACTCCTTGCTTTTCCTGCAAGATAGCGATGGTAAAATCAAAAGGAAAGTTAAAAAACAAAACAAAACAAAACAAAAAAACCACACACACTACCAAAGTCCAACTCCCTCTCTTCTCCAAAACAAAATACAAACAAAAAACACCACGAGGACAAGATGAGATAATATGTAGCACTCTAACAGTAAAGCAGGATACATGTTTCTACAGAATTAATTGATTGACATTGACTTCAAGAAGCTAAGTCATTAAACGTGCATAGACTAAGATACAGTTGATCAGAGTACTTCAGTTGAAAAGCATGGGTAGACCTTGGATTTCAGAAAATACGGTGATACATAGTTTCTTCAAGTTGAGCTGCTTACTGAAAACAGTCTTTCAAAAACATCACTGGCCTATCTACTGATTATAAGTTGTTGTGGGTAATTGTTTGAGCAGACAAGTATTTAGGAAGAGAAGAAAGAAATACAGTGCCACTGTATAAACATTTCACTTTTTAGGGCTTTCTATTACCCATCCTCCATGCACTGAACTCACCCTTTCACACTGCGCCCCAGTGTTTAAATCACAATTCCCAGTGATTTTTAAGTTCTCGAGAAAATGCTCCCAAATGAGTTTTACCTTCTGCTCCACGTTTTAAAATGTAACACCGGCCCGAATACATCATGTTCACAGCTTACGAAGTTCAGAGGATTCTTTGCAGCAAATTACTGTAAACTGACTTTAACTTTCTCTGTAGACCTGCACTCCAACACGGGATCTGGCTGCTCCAGCTTCCAGAGGTCCGTACAGTGACACTGCTGTTCGAAGCTTCATAACGAGAACATGCTTCCAGGAGGCTCCTTCAGGGCTTGAGAAACCCTGTTTTTATGGATAACCAACAGGGAGCTTAGGAGAAGCTACTGATCATGCCTGTTGGCCAGACTTTTTAACTTTCACGCTGTCTCTGAGGCAAACTGTTTTTATAATGATTTAGGTAAAACAGGGTGGGAGTTCTACACCTGGGAGGAGTAAAGCAAAATTACTCAAGATTAGTCACTAACTCACTAAGTCTTATGCTCAATCCTGGGCCCAGTCTGGCAGAGGATGGGGCCACGAAAACTTTTTTTCTCCCTCAAAACTCAAATGAAGTCAGTGCTCTTGTAATGATGATTAAGTAGGTTTTGTTTACCCTAACTTTAAGCATCTTCACTTAATTTAACATAGATTATTGAGAGAATCATGATTCTTTCAATCACAAGTATTCGTTTTCAAATGCTGTGGAACTGTAAACATACAAACAAGCCTTGCTTTTAATTTTTTAGTTTTTTATCTAAAGTACATACATTTGCCTTGCTCCAATGTATGTGTACATTTTATTAAAAACATCCATGTAAGCGTGTAAGAAAACTTCAATGTGTTAAATAAAGATAATAGGAAAAGCAGAGTTTTGCAGAAAAATGCAGAAACAAATGTGAGACAGGGAAAGGTCTCAGCACCAGCGCAGTGCTTTATTTCTTTATTTACTTTAAGAAGCTTTATTTTTTTATTTACCATAATTATTGCGTTTTCTAAAGCCTTCAAGAACTGTGCTTTCCTGTAGTATGCCAATCAACTTCCTAACACACCACCAATTCAGAATCCCAAGTACAGTAATCAATTATAAAGAACTCATGCAAAACATCTCAAATATTCACTTTAAAGAGACATCATCAAGTCTAGCAGAAATAAAATTAGAATGGGAAGTTTTGTTTTAGTTCGTGGGGTTATACATGAATGTTGTTTCTCCTTCCACTCTACCTTCTTGCTAAGCTTTACACAGAATTCTTCTGTATTTTATTCGTAAGGTTTTTTCATAGGCAAAACAGCAGAGGTGATTAAAAAATAATTCAAAATACCTACAATCTCTATTGACAAAAATATTGAAGGAAAGTATGAAAAATGGGGATTTTTTTTTTTTTTTAAAGCAGTTCATGGCTATCAGTTAAAAATTGGTTGCTACGGTGCTTCCACACCATTTGAATGGCGAGGAATACTTAAGGAAGTGCATCCAGTGTGACCAGTGGAATGCTGGACTTGAGGATATAGCAAATGGGCTTTACTGGATTTCATAGAGAGAGTTTTAAGTTTTGTCCATTCTACCATTTTATGGAGCGCTATCTCCATAACAGGACAGGTGGACAGAAATACAGGGCAACTCCTCAATCATAATTCCTAAGATATAAAAAAGAATTCTTTGGTCTTTGAAATGAACAGTGAAGATTAAGTAGCTTCTGAAACCTCACATCTAACTCACGGCTTCCGTTTGATGGAGTATAGCATAGGACAACCTTTTCTCTTAAGTTTTCCTGCAAAGGGCTGCAACAAGGAAGCAACCTAATGAGAAGGAGTATGGATAGCTTTTTATTTGTAAATGAGAAATCCTAATAAAAATTTGCATATTCAACACCTACATGTTGGCTGACTGATTCCTATCTAGATACTGGGCGACTATAGAGATACTCCTATTTTCACTAATCCAACAAGTATAATACCTTTAATAGGCTATTGTCAGATGCAATTAGAAGTCCTCGATATGGCAGATTACTGACTTCTCAAGCTACGTTTACAAAAGAAGCAAGAAACTTCAGCTTATCACCAAAGCAGCAGAAAGAGAAATTCTAAGATATGATTAAAATAGTTGAGCGGCAAGCATACTTTAGTTGAGACCACTGTTCCCAATGGAAAACAATGTCATCATAAAGCAGCAACTATAAGCGGTTGATAGAAAGCAAAATAAACTAAAATGAAAGCAGTAGGACTAAAAATGAAATACATGTATTTGTAAGTAGAGATCTATTTGTGTCAACACAAAGTACACGGCAGGATTACTGCCCTCTTTTGTATGACTTGAATCTATAGGAATTAAATAGAAAAAAACATATATACACAGGTTTTATTCTTTCACACACACATGTACTTATTAAACAAGCATGTCTAAACTTCCTTAGCTCAGGATATGATTAATGCAGCCTATCAGAAGCCAGATGGTGCAAAACCAGAACCATCAATCAAAATGAAAAGACCACTGAGTGCTATCCACAACGATGTGCTCACAAATGGAATTTGTGCTCACAGACCCTCACACACAATCTGCAGAGGAAGGCACAAACATAGCTGCGCTGCCCCCAAAGAACTGGCACGAACAGATCCTGCTTTGTTAGGCAAAAACCTGGAGAAGCAGCACTCGCTGCTGTAGGCTCTGACTGAGAAAGACTCAGCAAGGCAAACGTGTGTACTTTAGACAAAAAATTAAAAGCAAGCTCTTTAACGATTTTAATAATCTTTGCACTGATGACAGTATCTGTCAAACTGTCCACTTGCCATTTGATTTAATATGGGACAGTGCCATATATTAACAAAGCAGCTGCCACTGTCTGTCTGACACGTGAATTGGTATTTAATGCCTGCTCCTGCACAGGACTTACAAATGGTTCACATTTTTAGCTTTATATTATGCATTTGCTGCATATTTATAAAAACTGGTAAAAATAAAAGGCCTTAAGTAGTATAAGTTGCCATGTATGAGCCTCATAAATGATGCCAAGATCATTAAAGGAGATGTGAAAACTAACAGCAGTAAACATATAGGTATTCTTTCCTGGAAAGAGCATGACAACATGAAATAATGAATTAAAGGATTTGTTATGGCATGACTGCCTACATCTGCAACCTGAAGTGTTTTATCACACTACCTCTCTTACGTGTGCTGAATATATCAAATTTTACAGAAATGTACAGGATTTTTTTTTTCTAAAATAGAGTGTTTTAAAGACTTCAGCTACATACATATCCACCTTCTTTTTTTAAAGCTAGATGACTAAGTCATGATTGACTATACAACTGTATAAGGAAAGGGTGAAAGAAAAATTGAACCTAATACAT
The DNA here is from genome assembly GCF_028389875.1 of Rhea pennata. Taxonomy (NCBI): domain Eukaryota; kingdom Metazoa; phylum Chordata; class Aves; order Rheiformes; family Rheidae; genus Rhea; species Rhea pennata. The sequence goes on from NC_084664.1 coordinate 91,997,860, forward strand.
TTAAATACTTCAAAAGCAGCATCACATGAAATAAAATGTCATCTTTAAAGATCAACATCTTAGTCGCTTTTAGTGATAATGGAAAATGCCACATTTACCATGAGGAAACTGTACAACTCCTGTTCCTTAAGGGAGCTACAAAGCTTCCATTATTGTCTTTACAGATCATGAGATAGTGAACTTTAAACTTGCTATTAGCTTCACATACCCTTTTTAGACTTCAGCTAATTCAAACAGAAGCAGTATCTCAGAATTTCAGGAAGAAGCTATATATTCTTGGAAGGATGATTTTTTGAAGTTGGAACCTCTCCAAAACTTGAAATGTTAAGAGTAAATTCTATAGAAGATAGCTGTCACACACTCCTCTCCTGGATAATTTAACATTTTTTGGACGAAACTTGTTTCATGTTCATAAAGTAATAGAATATGAGGAAAAATAATACAAATAACAGGCCATATTAGAGGAATGAAAAATGGGTTGTTAGCTTGGTTTTGTAATGGAATCTAGGTTTACATCTCTCTTGCTACTGACAGCATTGATCCTTCCTAATGACACTTTAAAGCTCAAGTATGGCTAGAAATTGAAGCAAACGTTTCAGATGTTTCCTTCTACCCTCAACTGGGGCCTAAACCTCGGTGGCATTTTTACCTTGCTGAGCTAATGCAAAGTCTACTAACCATGAGCCTTAACCCTTGATCTAGGTTTGGAGATATTTCAAGCCTACTCTAATTTACCTAGAATATATTTTAGCATCAGAGTGAAACATGCCAGTTTTACTGTAAGTTTGCACAGTAAATCATTAGAGTAGTGATAGTCCTTCAGCATACATCTCACAGTCCTCAGGAAGAATGAGCAATTGATAAAAATTATAGGACATTTTTCTAGTTGCATCTGAACACAAACGCCTTCTGTCTCCGAAGTCCATGAGCTCTAGCCTCAGAAATTAGAATGGGTATAAGAACAGTGAGAGCACATTGTGAGAACCCTAAATTTCACATACAGCTAATACAGATGCTCTGAATCAGGTGCCAATAACCTAGATTAACTATGCAGAATCCATATGGTTTGAGAGCATGTTCTGATACTCTTCCTTCAGCTGTCTTTGAAAGCAGGCGCACTTGAGCTGACATTGCATTAAGAGAGTGCACTAAGTGAATTGCGCTGGCAGAAAGGAGTAGCACAAATTTATTGTGCAGAACAATCTAAAGTCCAATCCCAATCCATAGTTTCTCATGGTCACTTTAGCTGAATTTACCTTTTTTGCTGTATGATAACTAACCTTTCTTTTCTCTTTCTTAAATAGAATACAGTACAGAGAGGAAGATATGAAAAGAGAAAAGATAAGAATAAAAATAGTGCTTCCAGAGCTAAGAATTTAAATGATAGCAGTAGAAGGTATAATCCCAGTCAATGCCGATTTTTTATTAATTGGGAAAAATGTGATCTTATCCTTTACTGACTGGAACAAATCAGATTTTTTCTGGATGAAATCTTGTCATAGCATACTTGAAATGAGTCTTAACTCAAGAGCTTTTGTTGCCAGGAGTTTTTGTATGCTATCCATACAAAAGGCTATAATGTAAGGCTACGCAGAATAATATTAAGAGAGGATAAGATGATCAACATTTTTGTACTTTTATTACCAGACACAAAGACAGAAAACACACACTTGCTTCACAACTCTATATCAAAGGGCATTTAAAAGAAGCATTTATATAGGAATATGAAAGAAGAAAAGTAAATATAATATGCTCACTCTATGCAAGAAGTCCAATTACTATCCAAAATCTTTTGGAATAAAAGCACTGATGCCAACACGTCAAGTTTGTTAAAGTACACCAAAAGACAATAGTGAGCAAAATCAATTTTTGGTCTCCAGTGAAAAGAGGGTGGACAAAAGATAAAGCTAGTTATCATACCCATTAGTGAAGTTCCCAAAATTTGTCTCTCTAGGTATGTAATGATTAAAAACAAACAAGCTCAAGACCTTCGGTCATCAGTATATTTAAGTTAGTAGCAAGGTTTAAGTTCTTGAATAGTGAAGCACCCTACTACCAACATCACTCCCACGTCTCTGTGGGCTGCTTTCCGCCACGTGACACACGTGTACTGCTCCCTCTGCTGTCCTGGTTCCTTTGCCTCTCAGAGTGACACTGTTTCTTGCAATCACTTCAATGCTATGCCAAAGTACATCTGTTTATAGGGTTTGCAAAAAGATATATAGGAAAATCACAATAAAAGAAGGGCAGGTGAATTACAGGTGATGGAGAGAGAAAACAACTGTTTAACATCACTAGAAGAAATTAAACAAAGAGTGCTAGGTAGAAAGAAACAGAAAGAAGAAGGTAAGCCAGACAGAGAAGAAATAATTCTCTTTGGAAGAAATGGCAATAGAATAAAGAAAGAGGAAGGAGAAAAAAAAATGAGAGAAGGTAAAAGATAATCAGGAAATCTATTCTGCTACAAACTGCCTAGCCACAGAGAAAAACAGCCTAATTCTTTGAAAGCCAAATCAAATATTAGGAAATGGGAGAAGAAAAAGAAACTTGAACTTGATCTGAACTTGAGATGGCCATAGAACAATCTAGTCCATCATATTGCCAAAGAAAGATTAAAGAGAGCTTAAAAGAAATTATAACAGGTCCAGTTACTTTCTGTGATGTCCAGGTTTTCTAGAAAATAATTTTAGGAAATCTGAAATATCTTTCTTTTACATACTGTTACGACCATGCTACAGTTATAGTGGACTAGGAACATGGGTGATGCAAGACTTGCAGAGAAACAACATCTTTCTTCGGAAAATAGCAAGAGCATTTGTGTATCCAGAATGGTATGCTTTACTTAAGTATGAGTCAATATATCAGATATTTAATGTCCCTACGAAACTTGTCTTTCATTTTATAATCCAGTATTTTTTTGAGCTATACTAATAACTATACTATACTAATATAGTATAGCTATACTAATATATGCTATACTAATAAATACTTATTGGAGGTAATCTGCTAAATGAAGTAGCTTTTGTGTGTTTTATCAGTGAGAAAAATTGTGATGTAAATGACTACTGTTTTAACAATTATTTAATTGAAAAATGTATAGATGTTGCACACCTCATGCAACTGCCACATAGCAGAGTTGTATTTATTTTCTCACGAGGTAATAAAATCCTGCAGTTACTTCTGTTGTTCTTCTCTGAACTGCCTCATGCTTGTCAATGTCATTTTGATATAATGTCCAAAAAGTAAGACAGTATTCTGGAAGCAACTAGAGCACAGCCATACGGAGAAAGACTGTTATTTCTGTGCTAAGTGAAATGAGGTGTTCAGAAGTTGTTCTCACCTATTTAGTTGCCCTATCAAACTGCAAGTCATGCCTAACGATCAGTTTTCCGTTATCATCACAGAAACTTTTCCAATATTACATTCAAAATTTCTTCAATTCAATGTCTTAAGTTACTTTTTCCACATATTTTTCATCACATCTAACATTCTGTTTCTGTGATTATTTTTATCTTTGTATCTTGATCTTTTTCCTAACCTTCAAGAAAGTTTTTATTGGGGGTGCGGTGAGTATGTGTATATTTCACTAACATATTTTTAAACTCTTCTCAGCATCATTAATGAAGGTATTTAAATAGGACATCAGTATCTGTGGTATCTCATTAATCATCTAAGTCTATGCTTCAGCATACAGCACTACATTTGCTTACAGATGTAAAGGTGATTTAATAGGTAATTGTTAATCAGCGTTTTTAGAAAGTTTTTTTTTCCTACAAAAAGATCTGTTTATCCTAAAAAAGTAACAGCTTCCCCTCCGAGAGATAACTGAGGCAACAACCCCAAACAATTCAATGAGCATCAGATAGGGTTTGTTGTTTTAAATATCCCATTACAGCAAAAGTTACTAGCACGGAATAAGGTTTTAACCTTATAGACATTACATAGATAACATATATACAAATATACAGATACCCATTAGTTGTTTGCGTATATTTGTGTTCACCAGTGTTTTAAAACAAGAAACAGGCAAATAAATCACTGGTTTTACAGTAATATACATTTTTTTTTTAATTTTAGGATGCAAGACATACTTCAAATAAGATCGCAAGTTCTTATCACATCTAAGCTAGGGAATTAAATCAGAGCTGATACTTTTTTTTCCTAAGCAAACTATTCAATAGGCAAGTAAGCCCCTTCACTGCAGTGTCTTTCTTGTTTCTTCTCCTATTCTGTACAAAACTCTGAAACAATACTTCATATTTGAACAGCTATTTCTAAACTGTCTATACATTAGTTCTCTTTGTGTTACAGATGGCATAAACTTGAATACAGCTAAGAGTTAAGTCAAGGAAAAGCAACATCTTTTCAGACCATTGGATTTTCTCCACTATTATCAAGTAATGTTCAAGTGTGCCATTAGCACAAGGCCATTGCACTGCTCTTCCAAACAGAAATTGCTTTTCTCTTTCAGCAGTATTCTTTGAAGCCTTACATCATATCAAGAGCACAAAACAGCTTTATCTAACCTCCTCCAAAAAGCAGTTCTGAGTATGAGGGAAGGGGCGAAAAAAAGAAAAAAGAAAGAATGGATGTTGGTAACAATAAGAATATTTCCATAAAATGTGGTCATATCTGACATCTGAGCTATTAAATTAAACCTGAAATCTATTTTGAGGTAGAATATAGCAAAAGGCTCTTTCTCTTTTCAGCAATAACCCAGAAACCTTTTTCATCTTACAGACAAACAATTCAAAGCACCTGCTTTAGAAAATTCAAACTATGGCTTTTATCATAAGCATGACAACACCACAGTAGTCTTATGATTTAATACAATACTGTTTCTAGAAAAAATGGAAACCAGGGACAAAGGATTTTTGTTATTTTCCAAAATCATATATCCAAGTCATTAACTGAGAAATTTGAAGGATTGAACAGCATCTCAAAATGACTTCCTGTTCTTATGGCTCAAAAATGCAACCTACACATCGATGGCACTGCCATTGCGCATACATCCTAAAAGCCACACAATCAATACCTGAGAAACACTACCTTCCTTAGTTAAAATAATAAGAATCTCCTGTGTTTTTCAGCTCTTCTGAAGATGCTTGCCTTCATAATCTAAAAAGCATTCAAATCTGGTTTGCTTAGACATGTTAGCTGCTTTTTTTCCTATGTAAATTAAGCCACTCTCGAATGCCAGCGGCTACCAAATGCAGTGGCTACCAAATGCCAGCTATGGTGAGCAATCAACAAACAGAAGACAGAGAAACCTGGGAAGGTTGGACCTGCTAAAAAGGTAGGAGCATTGATTACTGAAAGATGTAAGTCACATCTGCCGGATACATTTAATGCTGCAACTACACTTAAATCTTTCACTATTTTCTTTCAAAAAACTAACTCTCATAGTAACACTTTCAACTATACAAACTACACAACACCTCAATTTGCATGTTCTCTGATCTAATGAAGTTGCACCACAATACAGACATATTGATGAAACATCTTTAAAAACAAATTTTTCAGGATCTAATGAACCGAGTGTTATAGTGATGCCTCTGTTTAGAAGTTAGCCAACAATGAGGAATTTTAGAGTTCTTTCTTTCAATGGAGATCAGAAATTCTTACTGTTCAGTTTCGCTTATGTGTGAAGAACATGTGAGAGCCCAGTTCCCCTGAACACAGGAGAAAAACGAAAGGAGACATGTTCACCCTTAGGAAAACTGCCTGACAGAAGCCTTAAATTTTGGACCTTTTAACTTGTCCCTTTTCAGGCTGTTTAGTTAGGTACATCTCACCAGGTGAAAACCAGTCTAGAAGTTCCTGCTGCCACCACCACATGCCCCTTCCCTCCTTCACCTTGCCATAGTTTGCTGTTCCCAGCGGCAGCTGGCGGTGGCACTGAGGCCAGAAGGAGCACACAGCTTCACAGGTTTTGCTACCAAAAGCTCACAGCCTCCATTCCCTGTTCCTCACTCGGGATCTGCCTGCTGCTTGCCTACTTCATGTTTCATGTTGATCCCCAGGCAACAGTACCACTTTGGGCATCAGTATTATTAATCTTTTGTCAATGAAAATCCCTTGGATCGTATGGATAAGCCCCCAGAGATGGTGCCAAATAGGATCCTACCACGAACACTGGCTTCTCTCTGCTTCAGTATCACAAATTCAGATTCACTCCCTTGCTTACGTATAGCCTCTTGCAATGTGTAGTACTACCAGTTTTGAACTTTTCTGGCATGCAAATGCCTCAAAACTTTCCAGAGGATCTGTGGAAGAAAGGGATGGCCCAGAACTAGAAATTTAAGATTGCTGACACTAGATTTCTTATTTTCAGTTAAAAATTGAAGAAAGACTCCGTGGCTTATTGAAACAACTGGTTGAAAAAAATTCTCATGGTAAGTCTATTAAGTCATTGCTGCCAGTAGCACTTTTTATGGCTAGCCATGTATGATATTCATATTAGACGTGTTCCTTAATGCAATTATGCACATATCTACTTTTATCAAAGCAAAAGAAATCAAGGGAATTTTTGTTTTTTCAGGAGACTTCATTCCAGGTTGAGAATTAGGGAGGGAAAAAAGAGAGAATGCTCTATGTGACTCAATTGTGTGGCTTAATGCAATGGTCCACTTAACTTGCCAAACACATGGGCATTGTCAGGTGGGGATTGTGTTTTCTGAGTTTTTTTTTTTTTTTTTTTTTTAACATCTGTATGATCCATTGGTAAGTAACATTTTTAAGCATGAAGATACAAAACTTCTATAATCATTTGATTTGCATTTTATCAATTAGAGCTCATTTCCTGAAACAGCTATTTTTAAATCTAAACCATTTTGAAATGGGGAAAAAAAATCTCAGTGGAAACCCTTTGAAACCATGTGAATATTGATTTTATTTCTTATTTGGTTGGATCCAGCATATGCTAAAATAAATCACCAATACTATAATACATGACCCTATTTCTTTACAGATCATACTTTATTCTTGAGCAACAGTTGCAGGTTGCGAAAGGAAGAAATAAATTGAGAGCTGAGTTTCCAGCCCAGCTTGTGAGGGATTTCTCATTAGAAGAGCAGGAAGCTGGTAGAGGCATGTATGGCCCTAGGATGGCCATAGCAGAAAAATGAACAACAGTTTGGCTATACTGTGTTTACTATAAGTAAAAAAAGAAAAAAAAGAAAAAGGAAAAAAAAAAAGAAAAACGTTTCTTTGTACAGCTGAAATCGAGGAGTATAGCTCAAAACAACAGCTCTAGGGCTAGACTGAACACTCATCCAGCAAACAACTAGAAGAAAGGAACTACACTCTGTGGTGCTAAATTCAGACACTTTATGTATAATGAATCCTGAAGCTCACTCTAAGCTCCTCAAATTTAAGCTGTTTTGATCAACCTGTTATCACAACAGCTTTCACCATTTTTTTTTTAAACAAAAAGAGGCACTAGTTTTAAAGGGTAAATATCATTTGGGAGAAAGATACTATGAAAGTTAAACTTCTTTTACAGACAGAATGAAATGCCTGCTCTGTGCAAGGTGGAACCTTATGGCGCACACTCAGTAGGAGTTATCTATGTGCAGACAATATTTGATTTAATGGGCTATTAGAAAAATGGCCTGAGTATAGCTAAGGGTAAAAAATAGCACTTCCTCTCAACTATATTCTACTGAATTTTAATTTGCTAAAACCATTATTCACCTGTACAGCTCTATGAGGATTTTTTAAAAATATTTTTCTGATGGTGTTATGAAAAGATAAACTGTACATATAATTAGGAGAGCTGTTCTGTTGCTAACTGGAGAAACATTACATGAAAGACAGAAGATGATTCTCAAGAAAGCTGGTTTACACATACACCTACTCTAAATAAGCACAGGAAAAAGCAAATATTTTCAGAACAAGGAACGGCTTTGTCTGCAAACAGAACACTGAATTTTTGCACATACAAACTGAAATAAATTTGAACACATGGCAACCACTCACCAGGAGTAGCTTTTAATACTCAATATATGTATCAAATAATTATTTGGTCTTGGAAAATAAGTGCTTTAGGAGCTATTATTTATTTATTTTAACGAAAAATATCTGCGAAAAATGAACTTTATGTACGTGCCTGACTTAAAGAGTTCAACATATTTCCCAGGTGCTCGAGACCAATGTTACAACTTGTTTCATTGGTAGCGCAGTACTCGAACGCTCCCCAGGCTCTGTAGCTGCAGCCACTGTGAGCGCTATGATGGCCCTAAGTGGAACAGAGCAGGATCAAATGCCACTGGGTAAGGATACAACGAGGGGCATATCTTTTGAGATTTGCTATCATATGGCTTTATCCAAACAATGAAAAGGCCAGCTAGATGGTAAATGATACATTCTGGACATTAAATAATAGAGGAGCTTAACTACACTTCCTCTGCTATCAGCAGAGGTAGAACATCTCCCACTTTTCCATCCCTCTTGTATAGGGCAATTTAAAGTCTCTGCCTGCTCTGCTGCCTAATTAAGGCTTCCTTAGATACACTGGATACAAGACAGAGGGACCTCACACCTGAAAGTGGAAGGGAAAAGAAATTTTTGCTTTTCCGTTCAGTAATAAAACTCACTTTTCACTTGACAATCAGAAACCAAAGACATTTAAAATGTCTTTTATGGTGCAGTAATTTGCCATAGATAGATATATATGTTTGAGATAAAAGTTCCAGGAATAGCTACTTTCTTTAATAGCTATTGGTCTCCTGATCAAGTATAAACAATAGTAACATTAACAAAGTTAGTGTAGTCACTCCATCAAAACATGTATTTCTGATTTAGCAAGTGAAGTACTAGTTTTGAAGAATGAACGTTTTTTAGATTATTGTTTCTCTTTTCTATGGGATAGCCCATCATCAAAGAATGAAATACAGCCAAACTGCTTCAGCTGACAGTCCTTTTCCAGACATTGTCAGTAATGATCTTCTTTCCTGCATCTGTTTTAACCACTGTTTCACTACTCTACCAAGCTCCAACCTATCCTTTAAGGTGATCCCTTTTCTACTTCAGAAATGTTCTGAAAGAAAAACCTTTTAATCAACTAATAATTCTGAAAGCCAGTGATTCAAGTCATTCACATTATGATCCTGCATCACCAACACTTCCACAAAGCCACCATAAAAGCTCCTTTTTTTCACACTTACTGAAAATAATCTACAAAAGTGAACAAAAAAGCCCCCCCCAAACCTCAGCCTTTCTTACATGCAAATGAGGCAAAACAGTACTAGGGTAAAACTAATACAGACATCCACCTGAAATAACTATATTGTCTAGTAATGTTGGTTACTGCTAGATTTATGAAAAAAAAAAATTAAAAGCCTTTCCCTAGATCATAACACTTGTGAAATATTGGCAGCTAAGATGGAAAATAACAGCATAAAGTTAGAAATCTGCAATGAACTCATTACAACCACTGCAAATAGGAAGTGGTTAGCAGAAAAAAAAACCCTTCACTGTCAAAGGTAAAATAAGGAAAGAACATCTTTTCTTATGAACTTACTTGGCCTCTTATCCCCCTTTTGCTCTCAGACACATATGTAGAGTGTGCTTGGAAGTGCCAAAAGAGTAGAGCTTCAAAAATCATCAAACAATTGTGCTACTTTTAATAATTTATTAAAGGTCCTAAAACAGAGATCAAAAGGGATTATATCTACGCATTTATATTTAATTCCACAGTGCCCGATGACTAATTTGCAAAGAGTGCATAAGTCTTCACAACTGAAGCCAAAATCATTTGAGGATACTTTGATATAACACCACAAAGGATATGAACAGGAAGGCAGCAGCAGTTACAAATGGCCAAGCTCTGTTAAGAGTGCTAATAAAAGAATAATGGAATTTCCTTGTACTATGAATAAAAAGTGTTTGGCACAGGAGAATTTAGACATGGAGAAAACTATCAAAGCTTCTGGTTTGTCAGTTGCTTCTCCTTATTAGATCTTAATTGATTTACTATGACATTTACCTTAAACTGCTTCAATTTAAAAAAGCAATATTCCAGTTAGAAATCTTGTCACATTAACTTCCTTTATTCTTAACGTTTACCAATTTTCACAGGCCCTTAATATCTGCTTTACCAGACTTTATAGATAAGGTAAGTCTGTCTATAAAAAAATACTTCAAAGTGATGGATTTAACTTGAAATGATATATAATTATTAAAATTACAGAATATATCTACTGTTTGTTAATGATTTTCTAAGCTGTAGATGTTCAGGTAGCTGGTAACTATGGAACTCTCATAGCAACAACTTACCTGATTCCATCTATTTTATAAGCTTATTTAGCCTTTTTCCCTGCCTTTGCTCTCAGACATGTATGTAGAGTGTTCTTGGAAGGTTCCAAACAGTGGAGTTTCAATCCATTAATATTTAAAAACATTGTATTTCCCTCTCGTACAAATATCTATATTTACACATGCACACTTTGCACATAAGTTACCTGTACATTTTGAGTCCTTCTTCCCACAAACATAAAAGCTAATTCCTTTTTCCAGTGTGTAGTTAGTTATTCATTACATGGATTAGAAAATAAGTAATAGGGTTCATTTTTTTCTGTTGAAATGTCTAAACAAAAAATGTTTCAAATCTTTCTGTTTTAATATGTGCACTTGCAAAATCATACACACTTGGCAAAACAGAAGCAGCAGAGAAGATGATCTCATCCTGCTGACAAATTGTTAAAGGATCTGGTGCACTTACTTTAAAAAAAAAAAAAAAGGATGCCCATTGATGCATCCAAGATTGGAGAAGTCCCTGAAAACATTTACAAATCTACTTAATTCTCCTCCAATTTGCTGCTTAATGCCCTCTTTTGCATAATGTCTATGAAGAAACCCATGACAAATACTTGCACCACAGAAATGCTGTGATCACTGCCTTTGATCCTACTTTACTGTCTCTTTGCCTCTTGGTATTCCGAAATCTTCTTGTAACAGCTTTATTTTTTTTTAATCTTGTACTGCAAGGTCTTCGGGGAAGTAGTTTTCTTTTTCTCTTACACCTATAAGGGTTTTGACCAGGGTTCCCAGACTTTACAAATAATGGTCCAGTAATAATGATGATCTGCATTTTTCTTTCTTTCCCCAACGAGCCAGCTGTTAATAAAACGATCTTTTCCAATGATGCTTCCAGAATCAATAGATAATTCATTAGTATCATGTATCTCAGGGCCTAACTGAAACAACAGGCTAAGCAACATACTCAAAGGTAACACACTTCCTAAATAGAGAGGAAAAGAAGGGAGAATCAGACACCCCCATATGACCACTTCACAGGATTAAGTGTCAATCCATAAATTATATTTCTAGGAGGTTAATGTAAGTCATTGAACCAAAAATGCATTTTATATAATAGTCTGATTAAACATGAATTACATGAATAAATCCTAGCACCTTCAAATATTCTTATCATTTCCTTTTATTTTTGCATTAAACATAAAATACAGTTATCACAAACGTTTGGAATTACTTAACAAAAATGTAGGCAGCATATTTTTTTCTTACCTTATGATCATATGGATTGTATGAATGAAACAGCTGGGACAGATCCTTTGTTCTTTGTTTTTTCTGAAAAGTAATATTAATAAATAAAATTTATTAGAAAAGTTAAAGGAAAGAGACTAAAAGCTTAAAAAGCTGTGTGTGGCTACCAACACACTCTCTTCTTACTTGGTTAATGCAACTGTAGGTACCAAGAGTATGCAGATTAAAGATATTAAATATCACAGGAAATAATTAACATATATATTAACAATGTTAAGAACATATCCTTAATAAAAATAAATACCAAACTATAACACCAACGAAATGCAAAAACAGCTCAGATTTAATTTCTACACAATAAATCATAAATGTCTCAGAATACAGATAACAACACTTGATAATTCGGCTTCAATCTTGCAAAGACTTGTTCAGTATTCTAGTATCTACTTGCAGTCTTGCTTTATAGCAGATTAGGTTTAAAGGAAGTCTGTTTAAAGAAGTCTTACTATTTTTCCATTGCTTTTGATGCTAATACTCTCATTGCTTTGATTGTGGAAAATTAATAGGTGGTATGCCATTTAATGCCAAGACAAAGAGGAAGAAAAACCTCCTTCTGTTAAGAACAGAAGTTTAGAGACAAAAACTCCTTAATCCTGCTTTTACTGAAATCACTGAAAGATTTCTGCGATTTCAAGAGCTGCTAAACAGAATCTCTCAGCTGCATTCTGTGGTTGGGACACAGGGTGCACAGGAGAAAAAACATCCTTCATCTTTAATACAGGGATGAGTCACAAGTAAGTTTAAAACTTCATTATGTCAAAATCTGTGTTGACTTATCTTAAAGCTCAGGAAACTGGAGCATTCCACCCTGGAAAGTGTATAAGGAGGAGACAGCTACATTACTGGTACTTTACCATTGTACATAGTACTGTACCGTTTAGACATAATCTACAATTACTGTACATTCCATTTACTGGTACTTTGTACTGTAGTCTTATTTTAGCCATCATTTCTGTGAAAGAAGCTTTCCAGCTAACTGATAGGACCTGTTCATGTTTCCAGCATGCTGGGAAGTAAATGGTAAAAGCTGGCAGCTGCATGACTGTGGTATTTATTTTAACTTCTGGAAATGATAGCACAATTTACTCATTTTTTGATTATGCAAAAGGAACTACATACTTCCCTTCTTTGCACAGTTTTTATTTTCAATGAAATTTTCTGATGCAACAATTTAGTCATACAAGCTATAGCTCTAGCTACTAGTATGAATTTACAACAGTTTTGTTTGTTTGTTTGTTTTAAACTGGGTCAGTAGAGGTATCAGGTAATACTACTGCTTCCATGAGGTCAGTAGCTGTGTTTTAGTTATGACCACTAAAGAGTCAAGCAAATAATTTTTTTTCTTGCCGACCCTCTTCAAATAAGAATGGTGAATTTTGTTTTCAGTATGAGATATCTGTTTAATAGACATTTCTATTCAATTATGGTAAGGAATACCTAAAAGAAGTTCTTTTCCTGAGTTTACAAACGATCTTTTCTAACACTAGCAGAACTGATATTTAAAATGACATTTCCATCATTATAGACTTTATCAGCAATACAATGTACCCTTACCAGAGGAAAAAAATGTCCTTTAGTAGAGGAACCCTGGACCTCTAATCCACTAATACGTATTTTATTTCCAATGGAAAAAATATTCAAGTGAAAGCATCAAGGTAGCTTAACTCAAATTCCATCACGCTACAACGGTTTCTTTCCTGGTAGTTATACACATTGAAAGTACATACAATATGATAAAAGATATCTGGAGGAGTGCCACAATAAATTTTAAAAGCAAGATTGCTTGAAAAAGATCAATTTCATGTATAATCATATGCAAGAAGTAGACAAAAATATTTTAGTTTGGACTCTGGATACTTCCACCGAACTTTCTAGAAAAAAATACAGTATCTAGAAAAGTATAATTTTTGTTTGTTCTTATTGAAGAATATTTCCCTCTCTTACACATTTTGATTGCTCACAAAATACTTTTGATTATTTTATTGCAATAGCTTTGATAAAAATCAATCATATGACATAAAACTCCCTATCCTTCACCGCTAGAGTCTAGTTAAACTCAGGCAACATGAAGAATGAAGATGTCCTCTCTTACATACTACATTCAGGTAGTCTTCCACTTTTCATTATAGGAAATCACAGTTTTCCTTCATTCATAAAAGGCAGAAGTTTTGCTTTTTTTAAAAAAAAGCAAAATGCTTCTGACTTGGGAAATGCTGGGAATTTGTGAGAGAAAGAAACATGCAATGCAGCTGCACAGGCTGAAGAGCTGGGCAGAGAGGAATCTAATGAAGTTCAACAAGCAACAAGTCCTGCACCTAAGGAGGAATAGCCCCATGCACCAGTACAGGTTTGGGGATGACCTGCTGGAGAGCAGCTTTGCAGAGAATGACCTGGGAGTCTTGGTGGATGACAAATTGACCATGAGCCAGCAATGTGCCCTTGTGGCCAGGAAGGGCAATGGTATCCTGGGCTGCATTCAGAAGACTGTTGCCAGCAGGTGGAGGGAGGTGATCCTGCCCCTCCCCTCAGCCCTGGTGAGGCCTCATCTCGAGTACTGTGTCCAGTTCTGGGCTTCCCAGAACAAGAGAGACATGGAGCTACTGAGCTACTGGAAAGAGTCCAGTGCAGGGCTACAAAGATGACAGAGGGCTGGAGCACCTGCCCTATGAGGAACAGCTGCGAGAGCTGGGCCTCTTCAGCCTGGGGAAGAGAAGACTGAGGGGGGATCTTATCAGTGTATACAAACACCTTAAAGGAAGATGTCAAGAGGAGGTGACAGACCCTTTTCAGTGGTGCATGTGACAGGACAAGAGGTGATGGGCACAAACTGAAATACAGGAAGTTCTGCCTGAACATGAGGGGAAATTTCTTCCCTGTGAGAGTGACGGAGCACTGGACCAGGTTGCCCAGAGAGGTTGTGGAGTCTCCTCCTCTGGAGATAATCAAAACCCATCTGGACGCGATCTTGTCTAACATGCTCTAGGTACCCTGCTTGAGCAGGGGGGTTGGACTAGCTGACCTCCAGAGGTCCCTTCCAACCTCTACCATTCTGTGATTCTGTAACTTCTGGAGATGTATAGGAAGAAATGCTCCTGGAGAAACTCCCAGAATGTCCATGTGCTCAGCTGATCTAAATCTAAAAAGCATGTGACTACTTTGTGGGAACTCTGAATACATGAGACAAAAATGTTTTAAACACTGTCATGGTTGCCATGTCTTTCTAGAACACCGAATCCAGCTTAATTCAAATCCCTAGAAAACAAAAATAAAAAATATTTCAAACAGAACATGGGATTTATGCTGGCAAACAGTAACCCCTTAAATTCCTAGGGTAGGCACTAAGTAAGTATTCTTTTAAGTGAAGAATATGCATGCTTCCCTGCTCACCTCAAAAGCAAAACACAACAGCTGCAGGGAAGTAGGCTTCTCTGCCTCTAGACACAATGGAGAAAATAAGGAGTCAATAAACTCTCTCTCCTTCACTGCCTTCAGCAGACTATGCCAATTCCTAAACCTTCTCTCCTCCTCTTAGCCTGAGCTCTGAATTGCTGACGGTTTGCACGCATCTCCCCAAACGTGCTTTCTTTGAGGTACTTTAGGAGTCCTATTTCTCTCCTTCCTCAGCTACTAGTCCAATATTCGTTTCAATCCCTCTCTTGACCAGTATCAAAATACTGCTCTTACATCTGTCTTCCTGCTCTTTCCCATTTAGTATTCTGATTCCCCATTCCTTTACTCCGTACCAATAATGCTGTCAAAATCTCAAGGTAAGAAGCCACTCAGTAAAAATCTTCCAAACTTAGGCAAATGCACTTTGCAGTCATAACGGTCCAGGTTCACAAGCAATGCAGTATAGCACTCGAATGTTCTCACAGAACTGCACAGAATAATTTGCATTTTTTTTCTTTCAGGAAAAAAATTTAAAGATTTTCCAAAGTTATCACATCAATTACCACAGGATATTTTCAAAAAGCAAAAGATCACTTGAAGTCTGATACCTGCAACAGACTCAGAGCAGTTCATTTCAGTAGTTCTCTCATCCTTACCATGCATTGATTCAGCGTACGCTCAGTGACCACAGAACATCTCCTTAAACCAAGGTACTCTTAGCAGAGGGTTACTGCCAATACTCAGTCTGGCAGCATTTGTGGTGCAAAAGTATTTGACGTGCAGCAACCCAAAGACTTTTCCTCCTCACACACTTTTCCTCCAAAAACTTTTCAAGCATCAGTTTCCTAAGAGTCATATACCTTAAAAGACGTGTGTTGCAGGAGTACTGATTTTCTTAGGTTATGAGATTCTGATGACTCAGTCATGGACTGATTTAAATTCTAAGTGCTTAAACAAGTGTAAGGAGATGAGGAAAACTCAATTTGCCTTTTCAACATTAGATACACAGAGATATTCAGACACTAGGCTAATGAGGGCAATTTAAGAGCAAATGTGTATGCCTAGGCAAGCAACTCTTCACTTTTCTGTTTCAGTAAGTTTTTAAAAGATCACGTTATGCAAAGCAGTTGCATTGGAAATATACTTCATTGCTGTCTTTAATTGGAAAAGTATGCAAAACCCTGATGAAAAATGGATGAAAGTGCTACTGTAGGACTGAGTTAAATACTATAAAATCATGCATGTTATGCAGAAGTATGCCAAGATGGAAGGGCTTCCCTACGTAAAGTGAAGTTATTGCAAATGAATTTATTGTTTCAAGCTTGTTACTATGCTGAAGCACAATGAAGGTTTCACACTGAAGTAATCAAACACTTCTCCAAAGACAGGTAGTGCTGAACATGCAGTTATAAAACTAACAAGAACCACAAGTCAATATGAAATCATAATCTTTCTTATGACAACATACATAGACAACATCACTAATTTCACTTTTTTTTCTATAAGCATACGTGCAATTAATACATACTTTGTTCTAAATATAATATTTCTACATGTTATCTGGAGGCTCAGATTTCCAGAGGTCTTATTATCAACTGTTGAGATTTTAAAGGATTACTGGTCATCTGAAATGAATGAAAATGAAATACTATATGCTTAAAATATAATAAAAACAAAGGAAAGATCCTTTTAGTCCCATTCACAGTTATAAACCAATAAAGCAAAGAGTTAGTGAGTTTCTTGGTTTTTTACCTTTTTCGCGTGCATTGATTTTTAACAATAGTGAAAAATTTTATCCTATTTCAGATCAGAAAATATGACTTAACAAATACTAATTTTAGATTATTTTAAAATAAAAAGCAGAATATTAGAAATGTATAAGATGACTGTCTAAAATCGTTTTAAATATTCTGGACACAATAGGTAACTGCATATAATTTTGTGTTGAATACTTCAGAAAAATAAAAGTTCTACTTAAATTATTATTAACAACAGTTGCATATAATGGTGTGAAAATAGAGCAAAGGTAGGATGTCCTAACACCACACTTTCATAACCAAAAATTACTTTATAAAAATAAGCCTGGAAATGAAATAAATCCACTGAATACTAAACTTCCTAAACTCCCACAACTACATTGTGCTTTTTACACGATCCCTCCCTTTTTTCACAGGTGTAACTACCTGTCTTTCAGATGATATGTTGCAATCTAAGTTGTTCGGATTCCTTTCAAGCACGGTATATTAGGTCAATCATATTTGCAGTAAGAATTACAATATTCTTGCAATGTTTTTATCATCGATTACTTAGCAGTACATAACTGAAATGCAGATAAATGTCTTTATTTCATTTCTCCTCTCTCACCTTTTAGCTTCTCCCAATTTCTCTCTTTACATAGTACTGATCAGAATTAAAATAAGCTGTTATTTTTCCTCAGGAATTTAATTTAATTTAGAGGTTATAAAACACCTCAAAAACTCAAAATCATACTCAAATTTTGATTATGTACCTTAGCCTATATGAAGTGGGTACTTTCTAAGGATGTCACCTGAATTCTATTTCTGCTCAAAAAGATCTTGCAGACTAAACGCGTCTGACAGAAACACGGTTTTGGATATTAGTGAATATCAGTCATATTTCAAATTAGACTGACGCTGAATCAGAAATGAAGTGATTGGTCATGAGGGATAGGCTGGTTTTGAATATATATAGCTACCGCACCCAGATTTGCAATAAAAACAAAATAATGAATCGCAAACTACATTTCCTTATTGAAGCGTTACTGGTACATGTTATCCAAGCCCAGGACTGAGCTGCTATTACTCAGTCCTCCTCTCTACTTCCATTTTCCAACAGATCCAAATCCCACATGGATTTTTAGCAGGCTGATTTGAGGTGCACATGCAACAACGAAAACAGCAGAAGATAAAATGTTCCAAAGCGCTCACTGAGCTGATTGACTGTGATGGCTTTGAAGGAGTGTTTTTGGATTATCAAAGACAGATGAAGTTCAGGAAAGGGTCATTGAGAACCTACCTCAGGATATTTCAGTGTCATCCTTTTCTTTAAAGTAGACTTTGTGGACCATCATAAATGTAACATGATTTGCAAATGATGGACAAACTTAGTCACCTCTGTGACATGAAACAAATATAACCCATTTTACATTAAAGAGCTTCTCCCCTTTAAAGGTGGACTGCAGGTTTAAAAAATAAGAGAATTATATTGAGAAGTCCATGATTTTTTTAAAAATACATTTTAAACTGTCAAATTCTATTCCTAGAGTCTAAAATAACAGTTATGGATAGACACAAAACTAAAACTCAACCAAAATCTGTTTATGCCAGACAACAAAGGTATTTAAGTAGTAAAGCTTAACCCATTTCAGTAATGTTATTAATATCAGACCTGGAGAGATTCTTATTTGCTACCTGTTTTAAGTGACAAGCTATGAAATCAAAACTACGCACTCATTCAAGGAAGTCCAGAACTGCCAGAGCAAAGAGGCTTTTCTGAAGCAAACAGATTTTACCGTTGTGATGCATACATCCAATTTCAGGGATTAAGTTACGGGAAGTACTCCCTCATATCTGTAACGACTCACACCATTTCCAGCTTTGACCAGACTAGTTCACAAAATGTATTAAAATTATGAATTGACAGAGATGAAACATTCCTCATGCAGTAGTCACCTAATTAAAGTAAAAGCTACAGAAAGGCATAGTTAAAACTCCTGTGGTTCTTCCATTTAATTGTGAGGAAGTGAAGAGGAAGAAAGGGAAAGGAAAGAGAATTTATGTTAACACAACCTATGTTAACATAATGTTAACATCCAGTTGTCCTAAAGGCCCCTTTCTGTGTGAGCTTGTGTGACCGGGTTCTGTAGTTATCTGGGTTCGGATGGAGAAGTAATAGCAAACAACAGGCCAAAGACAGGAAAATTACATGCTGAAAAGGCAGCATGTGAAAAGACTGGTAAGTTCTGGAGACTAGCAGTCCTGCTGCATCTGCAAGAACTGACAAACTCAGGACATCAAGAGTGTGTCGCACCTGCGCAAGGCTGTTAGGCTCAACGGTAGGCTGCGCGACTTGGGCCACATCCAAGACGGTGATAACCACTGCATGTGGATGAAGACTGCAGGGCTGCATATACACCTAACCGAACCAAGATCCCTCTGAGGGACTTTCCAAACACCTTCCTCGAAGCTCTTGGTGTGCCTGGAGGACCCTCTGCATCTGAGCATGCAGCTGGGGTTGGCCTTGAGCTGCTGCTCAGTAACTGAGTGACCGACCTATGTAGGTGAATAAATGAAAGCGTTATGCAAAAAGTTACCTGCTTTTAACAATAATGGTTTGATTTTATTAATAACAGTAGTGTAATGAATAAAAGGTTTTCAAAGACATTTTTGTTGCATCTCCCTACTTGCATCAAATCTTGTCTCAAAGAGGGAATCTACAAAACAGTCCTTGTACTTTCTGTAATACCCTGACCTGAAGACCCAGATCAGTGCACGTGTTCATAATCACTGACAAAGGAAAAAGATACAAAATCTTCAGCTTTTATTGTCCTCATGACATCTGTCTTACAGTTTCAATCCTTGTAATTAACAGCAGAGGCTTCCAATATACTCCATGCATGTGTGTATTCATGTAGTTTGCAGTGTGAGTAAAATGTAAAAGAAGTAAAAAAGTATGTATTCAGTTTATGTTGAATGCCACTTTACTTAAAAATCATACAAATATCTTTCGAAGAACAAAATTACAATAAATCTAGGTGGGAAATGCAGAAAAATGATATACTTCTCTGCCTTCTTTAATAAGCAAAAATGTTGCAGAATGGGTAATAAACCATAAAAAACATACAAAAAAGAAAACAGTCACAGAGACTACTAAATATTTGTTTCAAAAAACTACATTTGTATTTTTGACTTCTTAATTTTTGTGAGAAAAAGAATTATACTGAGAGGAGAAATTTATCTGAGATGCTGATTACATCTATATTTATGTTGCACATTAAAATGGCTCTCTCCTTCCAATCAAACACTTTACTGAACCTCTACAGAGTACCATCCCTCTCTTCTACGCAGTACAGGAGTATGTGGTATGCAGAACTCCAGATGCTATTCCAGCTTCCTTGCAACTAAGAAATCGCATAAACTCACCAGCATTCCAGAGCGGACTCAAAAGGTGAAGGAGGATGGAAAATGAATGTTCATGAGGATGGGAAATGAATGCTTGTGGGGGGGAGGTGACAAATCTAACAGGACTTCACTTTCATAAAAGCAATTTTTTATATTGGACAGACAGTCAATACATATAATGTACATGGCTCCAAGCAGCAACCTAAACAATTATCCCACATTCATGGTGGTTTCAGAATTTTTGCAGAAACTGTATGTATTTCTGGCTTGACAGTAAAATTTAAAAAGAACTCTGCCTCTTCCTCAATGTATGTATTCTCTGTGTTTTATTTTCTGAGGTACTATTATTTCTTTTTCTTAACAAAATGGCTTAATCTGAATCTACAGCTGCACATTTACTTTGAGATGCTCAGATGTGTAGACTGAATTTGTATAAAGGTTATGAGGACATTGTTAGTAATTTTCACTCTAACGGGTTTCTGCTGTAAAAACAAAGCTGAATTCAAAGGAGTGGAATACCAACCTGGGTTTCCCAGGTGCTTTTCCAGTCTAGCTTTGAATTTTGATTTGCTTTTTTCAAGTAGGACAGTCACACTCCTTAAAAGTCTAAGATTCCTATTCTACAGGGTGCCTGAACTACACCAAGGCAGGATTTAAGAGACATGGCTGCAGGTGCTACAGTCAAAATATTCTTGCCCCTTCCCCTGGGTCTGACTCTGCAAAGTCCAGACTGTGGAATTTAACTTGTTTCACAAATTCATCTGTGAACTGAATTCTCAGCAACTCCATAGCCAGACTTACAGCTCTCTGAAACCATTTGTCTGGCGGGTAACATTGAGAAGATGCATGTAGAACTATGCCATCAAGATAGAGGATAATCTCTTAGTGCATTAAGTACTGCTCCTAGAGGTGGTAAAAATAGTAACAGCTCCTAATGATGGTGTAATAATACAGGGATATGCAATGTCTGACCATAGATTTTTTTTTTTCTAGCAATGATGGGAATATTCAACAGATAAACTGTCCAGTATCCAAATAGATGAAGATTTAGATTCAGGAGGAGTTTGGTCTGGATACAACATTTGGGGTTGGCACAGTTTGCATGCAAATCACTACCACTGTGATTGGATGGACATGGCCAGTCCTCTAAGGAAAAATACAATTAGAGCTGGCAGTCCTCAAACTGCAAAAAAAAGTGCTTGCCTAGAGCAGGTACTGTTTGAGATGAAGGCTGGTGGAGACTGAGCTTTAGGAATGTGGGGACAGACTTTCAGAACAAGTTAACAAGGTCTCTTATCTTTGCCCACTGTGGACACTTCACATATTGATAGACTTTAGCATCCCCCTGCTTGCTATATACTGTAAAAGAAAATGCCTTATACCTACCTCACTCTGAGGCAAATGGTTTTTGAGATTAAATACCAATTCAGGTATGACATTCATAATTTAGTTACTCATCTCAGCACAGTAAGCACAATGTTTAATATAACTGATGCAGAGAGAAAATCAAATAGACACTCTAGAGGAATTAAAGGAAAGGCCCAGACTGACATTAAAGTTTCTAGCTGGGAGGAAGATAATTATTCGATGAACAGATACATAGTCAGAGAGAGAGAGAGATTGAGAGACAAAATGAACACACAGTCTTTCATCTAGACAGCTCACAATGCTTTTTTTTTTTTTTTTTTTTTTGAAAAAAATCTAATAATCACACAAACTGCTTTGAAACATGAATGGTTTAATCTACTGAAAATACTACATATAGAAAGGCTGGAATCCAGCCACACTGCAGTTGAGGGTAGTGTAATCATGAAGCTGCAATCACAACTCTCCTCTCAAAACAGCTGCCATCTCATATTCTCTCCAGAGAGGAAACTCATCGTGCCTTACTATGATACTATTTTCAAAATGGTGATCTCCTCACTTTGATTCTGCTTGATAGAAACCAAGTTGATCCTAGGATGACAATGTCCCCTACTGCTTTCAGAATTTGTCAGGCACCAAGTCTCAAGGACAGAGAGAGGACCCTCCTCCCACTCCTCCCCCAGCTTCCAGACAAGTAACAGCTACACTGAAAAAGACAAATTATCACAAATAAAACAGATTCCTCAACTTTGGAAAAAAATAGAATTTTTTGCATTTACACTTAAAACATTCTGAGCTTTTGCAAGGCAGCTAAATACAAAATTCCCACCAGACACCTCTAAATCCTTATTTTTTACTTTGCTTGTTAAAATATATACCTGACTAGAACATATGATTTGAGTTATAACACTATCAGCACTATCACTTTTACTGTTGAATGCAACAGAGAAAGGGAGCAAGCCAGATCCAAAATAGCCACCAACTAACATTTCACAGTTAACACACTTCATAGTGAGAATTTTCAAGAGCTAGCTGGAGATACAGAGCATCCAAACACATCTCTGAAACTATGTATTTCGAAGTAGGTGGATAAAGTAGGTGCGGGCAAGGGGGAAGGCCAAATCCCCCCCAGAATTCTGGGGTAGTAGTAAAGATTTTGAACCACATTGTGATTCATTCTCCATGTATATGACTTTGTGAGTCATAGAATTACTTATAAAAAGCATTAAAACATGGTCATGCCTAGTTTTGCTTAACTGTGCGCTAGCTTTTCTCTAAACTGGAAACAGTATTTATGGTAAGCATGACCCAATTGAGGGCTATGAAATGATGACCATTTAGACAGATGTCTGATCCTCCATGGATGTTATTTTTCTCCAGGAGAAAAAAGAAAGGCCTGCAGTCTTAACTGCCTTTTCTGAATTTACGGTGGCAGATCTGTCCATCTGGATTAGTGTCATCTGCCCTTTCAGAAAGAGATCAGCGCCTCTAAGGTTTTCAAAGATAAATTATCTATGTGAAAGACAGATACCATGTTGACCTACTGAATGTTTTCTATTAAGATACACCCAAATGAAAATTTCCTCCAAAAAAAGCAATTACATTTACCAATTCCATCAAAACTACCCCCTAAAAATAAGAAAGCACTAAATATTTAGTACTTCCTAGACTATCCCTAAAAAGTATAAGGTCATCTTGTAAAAAGCTAACTTAAAAGGAGCTGACAAGTCAAATACGTTATTACAGCTGTGATACTTGGTCAGAATCACTGAAGCTGTCTTGACCAAGACTTGGAGAATTAGGTCTCAACTAAAGGGTAGCAACGTGCAAATAGCAGTATCTCTCTATTGCATAAATTCTGCCAAGTTGAAATAACATAGGAAATACATCCAATCTAGAGGAAAAAGACAATTAAAATTGTCAAATAACTTAATCACTGGTTCGGCACCCCTACTTACACAAAACAGACAAAATTCTTCGCATAACAAGAGATTCTACAATAGAAACCTGCATTCACTTCAAAGAATATGTTAAGGAAAATAACTAGCTCATGAGCGTAGACTGGCAATACAATGTAGCACATGTACACTGAGACACATGCACATAACATTCTGGTATCGTTTTACGTGCTATTTTACCTTATGCAAATTCAATAATGTTAGTTCATTAACGGTAAAATGACATGAATAATTTTTTAAAAGATGAAGGAGTGCATAATGTGGATAGTTATGTACTCCTTTCTCCTCCTAGCTGAGAAACACCCATAATGATAACTAACTCTAGACAAGGAATGCATACTGAAGTGCCTATACACTCTCGGTAATGTAGGAAAGACTTCTATGTAGAGGCAAGAAGAATATAAAACGCAAGAGATCAGCATAAGCTTTTCCTGCTCCAGTTGATTGGTTACTCTGTGTTTCTGGAAACAAATGAAAGAATGAGAGATCTTATAACTTATTTTTTTTTCAAGAATTTACAGAGAAAAAGGAAAAAAAAAGCGAAACAAAATTCTATTAATTACAGATTTTCAGAAGCCCTAGATTAGAGGTCTGATTTTCTTTGAAGGTTCTAATTCACTGTAAGCAGTAAGTGCTAGAAATAAGAACAAAGAAAGAATTTTAAACCTGTTAAAATGACATACCCATTTTCCCAGATCCCTCTTCCCCCCTCCAACCACAAAATAGCTAATGTTGTTTTTTTAATACTTTAGCTCTTCACATACTGTCTTCCCTATGGTACACAGTTAAATACAAGAGGGCCAATTAACCTAGTTCTTTGTACCTCCCATGAAAATAATGGGCTTATTAACTTGTGAATAGAAGATTGCAAGAACAGAAACATAAACCAGTGTTTTCATTTGCAACCTTCCTGATAAAAACTATGTTTCTACTTCTTTTTTCCTTCATGAGTTTGTAAAAAACTTTCTAACTCATAACTATCAGAATGAGCTGGTTACACAAAATAGACTATTTTAACAGTAGCTATTTATAACTGAAAATTCAGTGCTTTCTATTATGAAATGGCCTATAATAAATGAGCAATCACTGCTCAAGCTGTACTTCTCTAAACAACAAACTGAAGATGTCAAATATAATCTCATTTTATGCCTTCAGCAGCTGCCATCTTCTCAGAGAATTCATGGTATATATTGACAGTAAGCAAGGACTCTAGCTTTTGGATATATAAGTGAAGAGATACAAGTACTGATCTGGCTTCACATTACTGTATTAGGATACATAAATCATGAGAAACTTTTTTTAAAAAGTGATTTACATTGTTAACTGACTTCATTCTTACACTGATAGGAAATAGAAGTACTATTTATGCTGCTATAGGTAATATTAAATTAAATTGTTGTACAGGCATCAGTGCTGTGCATTTTCTCATTTCAAATTTCAGATTAGGCAAGTTTGTACAGTTACAAATTCAAAAAACATTTTTTGTTAATAAATCAAACCATGCCTTCAGATGTGATTGCTATTATTATCACTTATAAAAGAGAATTTAAATTATTTATATCAATCAAAATACAGTCAATAGCCATCTGCCTTCTATAGTAAAAGATGCCTTTGTCCTCATGAAAATTGGAGGTAAGAATGTTGGTAGTCAGGAAGGGTTGCACTACTCAGCCAAAAACAGACAGTAAGAGAATACTTGAAAACCAGAAGATTAAATGCAAATTTTGTCAATAACCTTTAACATGTAGGCTGAAAGAAAACAGAGTTTATAAGCAGTTTATAAGGAGGTCTCATGGATTAGAGTACATGCAAACCCAATGTTTAACAAATAAACTGAAGATTACTATTGCTCTGTTATTAATACTTGCATAATTATTCACAATTTGCTGGAGACTGCTGGAGTCACATAAGACTTCAAATGGGGAGTGCAATCAATCAGCTACCATTCTTGGTAATCATTCAGCCAAAACTTGATAGAAAGAACACATGACCTCAGTATAACCGCTGTTTTGCTTTCCTAACAGTCTGAACAGTAATTTATATGTGGCAATGCATCCAGTGATCCAGCAGGTCTCTAAAGGCAATTCAACAGTCATTGCACTTACTGGAGTTCAGTAAAACTCTAATCAAGTTGTAGCATAATTCTCAAGGTAATGCTGTATTTTCATATACATGCTTTTTATATTTAAAATCACCAAAATACACTCTGTATAGCACACCACAAGGAAACATATCTTACCACTGCAGCTGGAACTTGCTGCATTTTTGCAGCAGGGGTTCCTGGACGTGGGTAAAATTGATTAATGAATAAGCTGGGAAACCTGTACTGTTCTACAAGTTTCATTGTTTCTTGAAAATCTTCATCTGTCTCCCCTGGAAAACCACAAATGATGTCTGTAGCAATTGTTATTCCAGGCACTCTGTAAGGCAAGTAGAAAGGAATACGGAACTTAGTACATATAAAAGTCTGGCTCCTTTAAAAGTTAGGGTTCACAGACATGTAACTCTTCAATTTTATCTACAGAAATTGAGATCTACAATAATCTTTAGGGGAAAAAAAAGATTTTAACACTACTGTTTGGTAATTAAAAACACATTTGGTATTTAGCTGACAGCACAAGAAACAGAAGAAAGAGATACTGCAGTAAATATTGGATTAGAATTGTAACAGGAGGAGGAAAACATCCTTGACCAACTACTCCTTCATTTAAAATTATAGGATATCAGCAGAACTGATAATTTCTTGAATTCTGATTACTTAATCTACACAGTTTATAACCTCCGAGACTTAAACACTGAAGTTTGTAAAATATTTGAAGTATTGTATCATGAGAAATCCAAAAGAAGAGACTGATATCCCATGGAGCCTAGCAATCTCAGACAAAATCAACTTTAGAGCCAAGAAGGCAACTTTTAGTCACAATTTAATTTTTAACTCAGCATGCCATAAAATTGGACTATTCCTTACTTTAAAATAATAATAAAAAATTCCCCCCAAAATTAAGTTTAGAAATGCATATGTATCCAGCTCCCTTGTTATTTAACAAGGTCAGAATTTCTTAACTGTTCCCTTTGGGCTGAATATGTCCTTAAGGACATGTCCCAGAAAAATGAGTCCTTCAACCAAGAGATTGGTGCATGGTATTTACAGAGCACTGGATGAGACCCAGGAGGCATCAGTTCAGCTTTCCAGATCTGCCCCTAGTCAGCTGGATGAACGCTGCTCTGTAAGAAGCACAATTTTATACCTCAGTCTGCTCATTTGTAAAGGGGCAATCATGATAAATCTCTTCTGCAAGGAGGTGAACATGCATAGGTCAGAAGTGCTCCCTACTGACACAGATGAGACTGCGTCTACAACACAGAACTGATTTCCTGACTAGCCAGTAGAAAGGAAACGATAGGTTGGAGAAAAGTTGTTTCTGTTTCAAAACGGGGGAATAGACAAGATGACTTCCAGAGGCCCTCTCCAACCTAAATTACTCTACAGTTATCTTCACATAGCCTGTAACAACAAAACAGTTGGTACAAATTCTCTTAGAGATGAATAGCATAAAGACTGTTGCCACAAGCAAAGTTCATGCCAAGCTTTAGAAGGAGTCTCCAAATGGAAAAAAAAAAAAAAAAAAAATAGCTGGAAGGCTTCTCTTCGCCCTCATCAGGGCAAGGGACAGCACAACTGTAAATACAAATGCATGTAAATCAAACGACATTTATAAACTATTTGAATGGCCAAAAAGAACCATAATTTCGTATTAGACAGTACAACATCACAGGGAAAATACTGCTGTGATTACAGCAGACAAAGAAATTGAAGTTTGAAGAGGCAAAAGAAACACTTCTTGCAATACTGAGGTCTATTAGAAGAGGGAAATCAGGTGGCAAAACAGCACCGGAAAGGGAAAGCAGACAACTTTGCTTTTAACAATTACATTAGGTGATATACTAGAGCTCATTAGTCTGCTCAGTCTTCCATAAAACTTTGGTTTTGGATTCTCTTCTACCACACTTGACATTTTACATACATATCAAAAACCTGCTGCTTAAAATGCATGTATCTATATTACTGTGTCACAGCAATTAGGTCTGGTTCAAGACAGAAAGGGTGGTCTGACCTCTCCATGTTGAGGACTCGGGAACATGAACTGGGACTAGCAGGAAAGCTTTTGCTTCCCAGTGCTGAGATAGTCCAGAGTTCAGTGATTGATAGGCCTGTGCAGACTTTCTTGAAAAAGGGATGATCCTATCTTAGGCACATTTCAGAAAATTCATTTATTAATATTTACTTGTGACATGTTATTAGAACGACGATAAAAACCATGGAGAAGCCAGAAACTTTAAAAAAACAAAAACAAAAACTGATTGCCTCTCTCTCTCTCTCTCAAAAAAAAAAAAAAAAAAAGAAAAAAGAAAAGAAAAAAGAAAAAAGGAGAGAGAGAGAATTACTCCCTGGACAGTGACCTTTGTCTGCGATATTTTATGATTATTTATTTTTTAACTGAAAAGAAATGGAATTTTTATTTAATTGCTGGTAACAAGATTATATTAAACCAAATTCCTTGGCCTTCTTTTTATATGTACCTGCACATATAGCTAGCTGTATGGGAATTTATTAGACATTGTGTTGAATAGAATCTTCTCTCTTCTCTTCCTCAAGAAAAAAACACAAAAGAAACCAACTAAATTCTTTCAATTCTTTTTTTGAGTTTATGAGTTCAGACTCTAATGTTTGAGACTGAAGTTAAAACATGTAATTTGAATGCCAAACTGAGAATGGTATAAACCCAGACTCAAGGAGTTGGTCCAATAAGTTTAAGTGGGAAAATACAAGCTGAACTTTATGCAGAACAGCAAAAATCCCCAGTATTGCTGGCTAAAAAGCCTCAATTTCTATTGTTTCATAAGCCTGAAAAACTGCAAGATACACAGTTCTACCTGAAATCAAGTAAAAATAAAATTATTTGGATTTAAGGACTGAGAAGACTGCATTCTGCAATATAATTTAGTTCACATTGCCATTATTTTTTTGCAGTAATGACAAGCTTAGTGAAGACAAAATATATTATTGTATAAATCAGTATCATATAATATCGGCCGCCATTTCTCCGAACATTAACAGAATATTCATTAAGTCTGACAAAACCATTATAATGAAGTTATTTTAGCCATTTTAATGACACTATTGGCAACAGTCAAGGCATTTATTACCAACGGTAGTAGTAATACCATCCTTTATACAGGTTTGGCTGTTTCTATAGCAACACAAATTATAAGGT
Organism: Rhea pennata; assembly: GCF_028389875.1. Taxonomy (NCBI): domain Eukaryota; kingdom Metazoa; phylum Chordata; class Aves; order Rheiformes; family Rheidae; genus Rhea; species Rhea pennata. Next base: position 92,026,555 of record NC_084664.1, read on the forward strand.
CCAATCAAGCTAGATACACTAAAATACGCTCTTTTTCTCCATAATACCAGTTGTCATTCAGTTAAAAGGAAATTACATATTTTTGAAAATCATAAACTGCAAATGCCTGAACTCCATTTGGTGATAAGGTGTTAATTATCTTAGTAATTAGATTCCTTTCTGGATGGGATTATTACACACAATGGAAAAGTAAGCTATGGCAATAGAATAAGGACACCAGTCTATTCAGAAACAGCAATTAATTACAGGTTCAATCCAGCCTGCCCAAAATATGACATTGCACTGTGCATTTTTATACCGTTGTTGATTACATCATTAAAAAAGCAGTTTTAAAAGGGCAAAAAAATGTGAGATTTCACTCAGGATAAAATCCACTCACTGACAAAAAATCAAGCTCTCAGTCCTTCTCTAAACATGCACAAGCAAAAAAGTAGAATTAGTTCCACGTACACAAAATCATTTCTTAATGAAGGCAGGAAAAAAATGATACAATTGTGGAAAAACATAAAACACATATGCATTTGAAAATTAAGGCAACCTTGGCCCTGACACTCTAAAACAAAACAGAACTAAGTTCTTTACTGTGTAGACTCAATGTTTAAAAAAATGGTCCTAACTATGAAATATGCTGCAAAATTACACAACAAGAACCAATTTCTGGTGCATCAGCCAGTATTAAATTGCTTTGAAAAATGAAATACACAGTTTATCTATTCTGAAGTAAACTAAGAAAAAAAATCAACTGAACAACCCTGGTAAGCTTTTGGTAACTTTAAGTACATAAATGTGTTTCCAGTAAGTTTCTAAAAATTCATTTTTAGCAGTAAATGTTTTCCAAGGCCAGTTGAGAAGCTCTTGAACACACTGTTCAGTGAACTAAGAGTACAGACCTGTCCTCGTGAAAGATAAAATGATTTTAAAAAAGCAGAAAGTCATTTCAAACACACAGAAGGCTGGATGCACCTTATAGCCCAGCTAACAGAGATGGTAAGTATATTTCAATACTTCTATGCGTAAAATGACCTAAACTTTGCCAGACATTTTAAACTTTCTTAATCCTGACAAATACCTGGAAAAATTGTGCATGATCATTTTATCTGGCAATCATAAACCTTGCAAGATTTTGTCTATGAATATGTACTACTGTCTTTATTCACTCAACTTAAGAAACAAAAAAAAATGTCCGACAAAGGACAACATTTTTAAAACATTTTAAATCTTTTAACATTTTAATATAAACATTTCATTTTAAAATAAAGAAACATTTGCAAAACAAATTGTGACATTTCAGAAAAAGATAAACTTAAGGAATTATCAGTGCCATCTATACGATAACACAATCCTAACAGTTAGGGTTCCTTAACAGATCCTCTTCGTCTCTTCTCCTCCACACAGATAAATCCCTTTCATTTACTCCAGCAGACTTATGCTTATCATCCTGAATGAGAGCACTGTATTCTGAGGGCAGCTCTGACTACCCAAAAAGAAGCAACTACATCACCTTACAGTACGGAAGAGTCTGATGTTGTACAGCGCAGCACTCCCAGAAATGACCAGGCATGCGTGCCGAGAGGAGAGCTACGCAAAGACTCACGGAGAAGAGGAACAGATGTGCTGGAAATGGCACAAAAGAAACACTACATCCCACCCTTATCTCGAGATATGTCAAGTCAGAGAAAGAAACGTGCCCTACGTCCAAAAGGGAGTAACTGAGGTCTGGGAATAAAGTCTATGAACACAATGTGGGTAACTGCTGCAATGAGAATCGACTCCTCAGAGCGTACAAGTATCTGAGCTAGCTCTGAACAAGCCCAGAAGCACAAATCAGTCGGAGGCTAGCTCTGTGCTACTGCAACTGGGTAACCCTCGAACCACTGTTTGCTCAGGTATCTCAGTTGCATATTACCCCGAAGCAAGCAGGGCAGACATATCCCCACAGGGATGAGTTTCCTGCTCTTTTATGCCCAGGAGACCTAGTTACTGATGTCAGAGAAAACAGAAACTAGACTAGCAGTAACAGAAAAGTAAAGCAGATACTATGGCAATGATTGAGAGGAAAGAAATCTCGAGGGAATCCATGTTAGGAGTCAAATGCAGAATTAAAACTCTGGTGGCTTGATCTACAAGAGATAAAATGTCAAGCTGCCATATATAAAAATATTTTTTAAAAAACAACTATTTTCACACAGCAATATGTCTAAGAAAACCAGCAGCAGAAGTGTGAAACTTGCTAGGATTCAGGTGTTACATTTCACATAGCTTTAGTCACAGAAAACTTTTCCATTAATAATCATTACAAATCAAATTTATGCTCAGGCAAGAAATTAAGTAAAGAGAAGGGAGGTAAAATGCAATTCCTAAGACCTTCGTCTTCTCCTGTGACCCCCAGAAATTCCTTTGCATGACCACATATTCTTCCTGCTTCCTTTTCAGGAATTAGTACTTAAATCTACCACTGACTTAAAGCCACCAACTGGTTCTTAAACAAGACCCCCTCCTTCTTCCTCTACCCCCACTGTAACAAAAACATTGGATTAGAATAAATAGCCATATGAGCAAATTTAAAATATTACATCTTCTTACAGAAGGGTACAAGAATGACCTTGGAAAAACAGAGTACCTAAGGTCAAAACCAAAAATGTGATGACCTAGCAACTTCTTGATTCATAAGGAGGAAATTCACACTGAAAAACTGTTACAAAAGAAAATGCTAAATCTTTATGAAAATAAACGCAGTTTTCTCCGAAAGGTTGTGATTTCAGACACGATTTTATATTTTGGAGCCTTATGCAGGATGCATCCCTTTAGGGAACATTTTATTATGCTATTACTTTAGGGAACAAGTAAATGAAAATGAGATAATAGATGAAATAGTTTGAAGGTATCTCAGAGCTGGTCTTTGAAGCACATTTTCAGAACCTCACATACATGTCAGTGGGCCATTTTGTGTTGCAGCTGAAAGAGATGGTTGCCTGTCCCCTATGACCAGGGTCCCGCAAAAGCCTTTTTCTTATTTCTGTTTTTGAGGAGGATTTTTAATTCTGTTTTGTTTTTCTTTTCACTTTAAAAGTCTTGTGGGATCTCTGGCTTAAACTCCTTGAATTACTCACTGAGGGGTCACAGGAGCTGGAGCTGGCACAAGGGAAACTGAGCAGGAAGCACTGCCTCTTCTAGGGCTGGGTACAACAAGAAATGTCGCCCTGTCTCTCTGTTGATCATATGGAGATTAACCTGTGAATTAAGCCACAGAAAGACGGTACAGAAAGGGATTTGGTCTACCTCTCGTCCAAAATCCTCCAGCACTATACTCTCTCTCTCGACCATAAATGGAGCACTGCACACTACACTCCTAATTTAAGCACTGAAGTTAGGAGAGTAAACCTAAGCCTATTTTCGAAAGGGGGGGGGGGGGAGGGGAGTTTCCATCTACTCCGGTTTATGATCTACCCTAAACTTTGCAATGGATGTACAGACTTCTACCACATGGACACCCACTAGCAATATTTTTCTTGGTAATCCTCTGCAGATGCTTTTAAAAGTAGTCCAGGATGCACAAACTGAAAACCTTTGTGGCAGGATGAAGAGGTCTTTTAAACCCTCACCTCAGCTACTCAGTGGATTTACAGTGAACTGGAAAGCACTTCAGTTCAATGACAATAGAAATTTTATTAACATTTCTGCATGAAGCCTTCTGAACGACTGACTGAACCTTATGGCTAGATACAAACTATCACTTGATAAGACTGATTATCCAAAGCAACTATACACAATAATAATAAACATTAATGATTGGAAAATTGTTTTAAGAAAGCAAGCAGCATTACACCACATGTTGTCTCATTAACTTTTGTATGATACACTATTTAGTGCTGCCATTTCCTTTTCCCTCACCCAGTTGCTCTAGACACATAATGACAGCACAGAAATTACCAGGACAAATAGTGGAAACTAAGTGTGGGCAAGTAGGGATGATCAGAAGAAGTATAAATGGCAGGACAGGACTGACATTCCACGCACGGTAATATAATCTACGAGTCCTGAGAGATGGCAAGAACATGAGATTCTTGTATGACTTCTGATTTGCAATGCTTGAATCAAGGCAAGCCTTCCAGGAGCAACTTAGGGTTAGGTGAACATGACCAGGGAGTAACAACTCTACAAAATAAAAATAAATAATGCAAAAGTAGCACCTGTTTCAGATCTCTTATATTTAGTATTAATATCTTCAACCTCAAGTATCACACAAGTTTGAGGGACCTTATATTTTGCTTCTATCAAACTGTCCCTCAGACCTAGACAATTGAGGAGATGAATTCACTACATTTTGATTGAATTTCTATTAAGTCTGTAACAAACTGTATCAGAAAAAAAATGAAATGTAGACAACATCCAATAGCCAGATACAATGACATACAGGGAGAAATAGGTGACATTTGGGGTCTCCTCCTCTAAAAAAGAAAGCTGTTAAAATTCAATGGCAAGAAAAAGTTAGAAATTCATTTAATAAACTGTGATGCTTAAACTTTATTGTTTTAAACTGTTACATTGTTTTAAACTCTGTTACATATTAATTATTTAGACCTTCTGTTTTGATTATTTTTAGCAAATTCAAATTTGTTCATGGTGTGTTTATTTCTATTAAATGCACTAGCATAAGACTCTACCCTGGCAGGACACCTGCTAACATTTGTTATTCGTGTACGTGTTCCTACTGTAAGGCAATTATATTATTTCAAATATTTTAAAATGTTTTCTATTACTGACTAACACAACTCCAGGCTGCCTCACAAATCAGTTTTCCTTCACCTCACAGTCTGCCTGCGTCAAAATGAAGATAACTTTATGTTGTCGTTGTTTATAAATGTCTATAAAGATTTCACTTTCAGGCAGACTCACTTATTTCGCTTCTCCTGACTACTGAAATTTTGAACACTACCAGACTTCTAAGTAAATGATGTTTTCACCTGTTTTCATATGTTAAAAAAAAAAAAAAAAAAAAAAGTATTTTTAAGATTTTAAGACATGGATTTATTTATTTATTTATTTTACTGTTGCTGATTCTGTCTACCTGAAACTGATGCCTACGACAGGACAAACCAGAGAAAGAAATAGAAATGCCAAATGCCTTCTATATATATACTTTTTTTTAAAAAAAAATAACCCAACAAAACCTAGGCATGACCACAGAACAATCTCCGATGTAGTTCTTCCGAATAACCTTGCAGTTTTCCCTGAAGCAAGGTATATGCACATACATCCATGGGACAATTATTGGCAAGACCTTAAACTCTATCATTTAATTTGGAAGTGATTCACAGTCATACACTTCAGAGAGCCTTACAGCTACAGAATCACTACATGTAGCCTATTCTTTCCAGTCTATGTTTTACACAGCACTGAACACTACGACCTGCTTATGATGGTGATTCTCCCTGGGAACACAGTATACCTGAGCTTTGTGATCTGCAGCAACTTCAAACTGATTTGCAAGTGCAGCTTAGGATTTTTGAACTTTGCAGTCATTAATGGTTTGATGCAGTCACCTTAGAAAAATCACAAGAGTCACCTTAGCTGTCACTCACCTTAGGAGAGTAGCTGTGTTACTCTCCACATATGCAGTCTAACCTCTTTCAGAGCTTAACTGAGAGGGAGAAAGGATATTCTCTGTGACTCTTCTTTTCCAACCCTACCTGCCCCCCAAAAAGCTCTTTCTAAAACTGGAATGACGGATACTTGGAAGCAGCTGGAAAGCCTGCTTTCCAGAGCTAAACCTGATGGTAAGGAGGAGTCCATGCATGTAGCGACTGGCAGTGTCCATGTTGTTGGGCAATAGCGACCTGGAAAAAAATGTGCATTTTTAATGTACATTGTGTTTTAAACACACACACAGCTCATTGCCTAAGGACAAAAGAGCACACACAGTTTTACTTTCATTGCTCCTCTTTACTCTCACAATTTCAGTGAGGGTTGGTACAGTTCCTATCAGGTACAATTCAAATGTTTCAAAGAAGCATTATAATACTGTATTTCTTAAAGGAACAGTTAAGGCTTGGACTAACTTTATTCATCAATAAGGTGTTCTACTCTTCCCCTACAAATGAAATCTTTTACAGAACTTCATTACAGATTTATAACTTCAGATCATTATAGTTTTATGATTTAAAAATGAGCAACTTAAGACAAAAAGCTCAACATCCTTAAACTTCATTTTCATTCAATCTCTAATAAATACCATCTGCTGTGTACTTTAGGGATATAATACCCGTCAAAAACTCAGCAGTATTATGAGAACCGGCACCAAGTTGATCTGAAATGCATATTTGAACAGATGTGTTTAAATTACATCTCCGTCTATCCACACGCATAAATTCAGAATAAGTGTGTGTTGATTTAAAATGCATAAAAAAGGGATTTGGAGATGCATCAAAAGCGAACAGCATCTCAACGGATCAAGGCTCACATTACTAAAGGTCATTACTAAAAATAAAGTTTGAATTTATTAGGGGTTGCACCAGGGAACTCTTCATGGGAACTGACTTAATGATTGCTGCACTAAAGCAGCCTTTGAAATTACACTAATTTTCTATGACCCTTTGCTGTTTAACAGCAGAGCTGACATGCATGGTCAGAAACAATAGGATCTCAGTCATGAGTAGCTGAGACCATTATATACTTTTGCTCAACTCTGACACAATGCTTATGACCAACACTAACCATCTTGGGCTCTAAGGACCCACCACGTCTGCTTCAGTGACAGCCATTTAGCTCTTCACTCTGACATAGAAATCAGGCATACAAAACAACGATTATCATATCTCTTTGGCATCATGAAATCCACTGAAAAAAACGCAAGCAGTTCTCCACTAAAAAATATTAGTCAGAAAACCCCAATTTTTCTGACTTTTTTTTTTTTTTTTTTTTTTTTTTTAATATATAGTCTATAATACCATAACGTTTCACGGACTTCAAAGACAAAGCAGATGAGACCAAAGGTCCAACTAGGCCCAATGCTCTGGGCTTTTGTCAAAGAGAGGGTATTTTCACAGCCAGCAGCCTGTGACGGATTTCTCCTCTATAAACCTGTCCAGTTGCCTCTTGAATCCGAAACCTTCCATATCTTAACTACTTATTGTAAGAAAACCATCTCTGTGCATTCTGAGCCCGGCATTTGCTAGTTCCGGCTGATGCCCCTTAATTCTTACACTGGGGAAGACATGTAATAAATAACTCTCTTTACCCTCTCAGTGCTACTTAGAATTTTATGGACTTTATTCTAGTGCTTCAGTTCTCTCTTTTCCTGACTGCAGTGTCCTTAATTCCCTTTGTGTGACAGAGCCCTCATACCACCGATAATGTCTATTAGTCCTCTCAGTAACATTTTCAATCACAACATCTCCTTTTTGATGTGGGTGTTGACAGCATTCAAAATGCTGGCAGAACAAGATAGCAATCTCTGAAATTATTTCCAGAATTAAGATTAATGCTCTGCTTTTTGCTTTCTTCTTTAGGGGGTGGGTGGTAAAAGGTAATAGACCTTACAGAAGGTAAGGGACAAGAAAGAAACGTCTCTGACAGTTGATTATTTGTTAGTAAAATGCAAAGACATAGCTGATAAACCTTCCAAACTACAGAAATGCTACTCCTTGAACACCATTAAGATACACTACTTTTAACATAACCACGTTCTAAAATTTACTTTGAAAGCAGGCTTATAAAGAGACAGCAGACTGGGAAAAATCACTTACCAGTATGAGCAGCATCAGAATTCAGGAAAAGTGAACTCATACTACTGTTAGATACAAAAGAAAAACATTTTCTGCTACATTGAGATACAAATGCTGCTGTGAGGTTTGCTCTACCTGTTTCATATGAGAAGTGTGGGGTTATCAGTGTATCTACATCTTCAAATTGACATCAGAATTCACCTCTTTCTGTAGTATTTTTAATAGAAATTCAGAAAAACATAACTACCATTAAGAAAGAATGATCGATGAACATGTCATCACAAATATAAAGCTGAGCAGAGACTCTGTGTGAAAAACAGATTGATTGTGCAGCTGGCTTCAGCTGGATATCAGAAGTTGGGGAGCAAAAACTCTGTCCTTATTAAATTATTTCCCCTTAAGCTAGGGAGCTGATGTAAGTGAGTAACATCTTGCAGAAATGCATTGGCTGGGTGAAGGTTTATAACATAAATAAGCTAAAAACTGGCAACAAAAAAAATGGTAAGCAGGTTTCAAAGACTGGTCAAATCAGAAACGGAGGGTGGGGGTAAGGAACAGATAAAGAAGCAATGGAGAAGTAGTATGACAAGTTGGAAGAGTTTTACAGAAAATGTAAGACCTTCAGCTCAAGCAAAACAGAGAACAGATAAAGCAAGAAAGTTAAGAACTGCTGTTGCCACTGGGCCAAGTATTTTATTCCAAGATTGTGGTTCAAGCCCATTTATATCAAGAACTTCTGCAGCACAGGGCTAAAGAGAAGAACAGCTCCTGGCAAAACAGGCATTAAAGCAAAGCAGACTTTAAGGGAAACATACTCAGCTCAAAAGAGTTGCCCAAAACAGCTGGCAGATTTTAAAGCGACATAGTTCTTTCACATCACAAGCTAAACAAACAATTTGACTGGATTTTTTTTCCTGTTGCTTTGTATGAAATCGTAACACAACATGCTTTCTGTTTACAAACATCTACATGGGAAAGATCAAGGTTGTGAAGGGAACAGTACTTCAGAGTACATGCCTGATGCACACTAAATTTAACATAATCGCCACATCATTTGCAAAGTACACAATGGAATACAACTTATATCGCAACAATCAATTATCTAAAACACATCAGTGTATGTACTGTACATTTATGTATTACAAAATAAGTTGATAAAATTAAATAACAGAACCACAGCTTTGAGACAGGAAAATAAAAATATAATGCCTAGATAAACTTTTTAATAGCAATTAGTAGTTTTCTTGAATGTTAGCCAAAGAAACTTAAAACAATTCATGTACTAGTACAGTAGCTAAAAAGCACTTTAGTTTTACACCAGCCAGTTGCTGCTGTACATTGCTATATATTCTTAAATGTGGATTTTCAGATATAGCATTCCACATGAAATGCTAACAGTCTAATTTTCAGAGATGCTTTCCACTTACCAGTATAGGATATTACTATCTCTGAAAATAACAGGCCTTGAATGTCTGAATACTGCAACAAAGCCTACCGTAGCACAAAGTTAACTTCAAATTTGAGAGGTTGGCCTTTCAATTAAGAACAGAATAGAAACATTTCTAAACAGAACAGCATTTTTGATACTAACGTTATGATAGTTACAATCCTGCATTTTTGTACAGAGATGTACATAACTGCAGACTTAACAACACCTGTGCCCCAGTTAACTTTCAGGACTAACAACTGCATACAGGAGGCAGGGGACTGGGCAATGCTTCCGCACAAACTTGAGATTTATGGCCTTATACAAGGAGGATCTGACAGATCAAAAAACTTCTACTATTGTTGCTCTAACAGTTTTTCTTTATTAAAAAGCACACTCTTAAAGCACCATAGGGAAAAAAGTTACAAAGGGAATTACTGCTTCTCTGAGCAGCAGGAAAAGAAAATCTGAATAATAAATTTGTCAGTTCTCAGAGTAAGTGCAATACTTTGGCCAAAACCGCACACATAAATCCACCCTTCCCCCATAGACGCAAAGCTCCAATAGCGTAGCATAAAGTTTTCAGTTTTACTCCATTCTACACAGGCAAAGGTGCCAATGCAGGCTTTAATCTTCAGAGCAAGTGCAACACAAGAACATCATGATGTGCTCGATGCACAACTGTATTTAGGCTTGAAATTCAATTTCCAGAGATAATATTTCAGACTCAGAAACAACACCATTTCCTCATTAAGTCAAAACCCATGAGCTTAACTTGAAAGGAATGCAATGTGTTTTACTAATCAGAATGTGGTAAGATAATGTAAATTATGTCTCCAATCAATGCAATGCAATAAAACTTGGATCACTAGGAAACAGAGAAATTACCTTGAAACAATTAGTTTAAAGAAATTATGAGGCAAATTTTCCAAAGTAAGTACGTGTAAAGAATTATTCATTCACATAAACAGTAAGTGGAAAGATATACTGAAAGAGCTGGGCATGATGGTTAAGTTAATGGGCATCACTGGGGCAATGTTGTATCATCAAGCTAGTATAGTACACAACAAACACTATCTGTAGACCTCTCTGTCTCATCTCATTCATGGATATGCTCTGATAGGAACTTGAATTAAAACCAAATCACAACAGGGACAACATCAAACATTTCTAGCAAGCACGGTCCACTCAGCTAATTGGAACAATAAGAAAACAACATACATGCAATAAAAATAATTTTCATTAAATATGACAAATGGTAGAGATTTTCAGAAATGTTTAATGAGGTCCATTTAGATGGAGCAGGTTTAAGTCAGAGAGTGCTTCTTAAAATTGTGCTTAAGATGAACAAGCACTTAGGTACAAAGTTTTCCTTCTGTTAGAGCCTATTCAAGACATTTTCTTATATCCCACCACTCATTTCTAACTCCTCCTTGGGACAGACCATCTCATCCTTAGTTATGTCACTATTGTTTGCTGGACTACACTGCAAACCAAAAATGTCTTTGTACGCTAATTCTAGAGGAGTCAACACATCGATATTCACTAGATGAAGTAAAACTTGTATTTCTGAAAAATGGTTGTAAATAGCTATAAAGGTTAAAATAGATCCTGAGATTGTTAATATTACAGTTTTCTTGATGATCTTTGCCTTTAGAGAATCTCTTGAAACAAACAACAGCTGAGGACTTTCGGAAACATTAGATCAGTATCTGCAGGAAGGGCTAAAACACTTCTCCAAAGGGGAAAAATAAGGAGAGGGAAAGAAAGACAGAAAAGAAAGAGAAGAAAGACCATAAAAGAGGAACAAAGTAAAACAACCTTTCCATTTCCAAGAACTGTTTTGCCAATGTAGTACGTGAGGCTTTGGTATTCAATCTATGTATGCTATGGTATAGTATGCACATTGAAGAAAGGGTGAATCCCAAATCAGGTCTGGCTAATGTAAATTAACTCAGATTTTACCTCAAGTTAGAAGCTGAAGTTTGAAGTTTCTAGGAAAGCCTCAAGAGTTAGACTGTAGCTGCCAAATGAAGAAAAAACCCAATTTATCTTATCGTCACAATTCTTCAAAGCTGTTGGCTAACCCAGATTTGCCAAATTCATGCCCAAACATACCTCACTAGTTTTGATCAGTATGTCCTTAAGGTAGGAAACCACTGCTTAATTTCATTCTTTATGTAGAAACAAAATAAAACATTTCTGTTACCAGTGCTTTCACCTTCCAAGTCTCCTGGTACTTGTGAATTCTGTTTTTGTTGCAGGTGTAGAATATCAATCAATGAGATATAACATCTTCAGGACAGTTGTCTTCAAATATAAATAAGCTGAATACATTTGATCTGGCATCACATTACATCTTTCCCAGTCTCCAAAACAGAAATGCAATGCTATTAAAGTTTACAAATCATAAAAATGTCACTGAAGGTTGTTTCTCACCTACTGACACATTCTACTTGCTACCAATGTGAGTGAAAATGATTGGTGTCAAGCTGAAATCAGTGAAAAACTAGTTTTAACAGGCGTCTAGATTATATGTTTGTTGCAGGATAAAAACAAACTAAGCTGTCAAACTTTTGGGATCTGCTTAATTTACATTTTTGTGTACGATTTGCAGGAGTACTGTGAACAGAATACCTCTATGTAACAGTATGTTACCAGGTTTTAAAAACAGCCATTTATATGAACAAAATGGAAAAAGGGATGGAAAGGAAGGAGGGAAGAAAAGGAAAAGAAGAATGGAAAGAGGGAGATAGCCTAGCAAATTGGCAGTTAGAATTGGAAGGCCAGTCCCCAGACAGCAGCATTTTTGGTACTGCTTTGCATATCTATTCAGAATACAACACTGTGACACCACAGTGACAGCTCTTGCAAATTGATGAATTTTGGAAAACAGTAAGTCAATAGAGAAAGTATAGGAAAAGAAGCGTGTTCAATGCATTGAAGGCTTTACCTACAATTTTTCAATCTGAACCATCTTGCTAAAAAAATTTTTTTTTTAATATAAACAGATGCTACAGCATACATATTATCCAGTGTTGGCTGTTGAAACTATAGTATGCCTCCCTAAGCAAAGAGAAGGGGAAGCTCTTACACCTACCGGCTCTCAACTGGTCTACAGTAATAGGGGTCAAACGGATGGGTGAACACTAATGTACGCTCATCTGAAAGAACTGTGGATTTTTTTTTTTATTTATTTTTTTGAACAGAACAGAACTGGCAAACATATCAGAAAGAACCTGAAAAATAAGTATCTGCACTCTAGAAAACAAAGTCTGCTGAAACTAAAAAAAGTAGTAGAATTGCTGTGAAAAATATTTGTTTTGTTATCAGGTGCACCCAAACAGTAGGTGAATTTGGAGTATAAAAGATTTCTTTAAAAGCACAGGATTAGTTCATGAAAATTAATTTTTAGGTTATTTATTAGTTAATAAAATATAATTTAGAACAAAACATTTTGCCTTCACTGTCCAAATGAAGGGATGGGCTTAATCTGCTATACAGTTGAGGGCATTAGGCAGAAAAAGCAAAATCCCAAGTAATACAGCTTTAAAATCTCCTAATTCCTCCTTTGGAAAGATGACTTGATATGGCTAATCAGGTTCTTGAGCACTTGTTTTTCCTTAATGCTCTGCTAACAGTTTCCTCTTGCCTGGAATTTGCACAAGAAACTGGAATACGGGTGTTTTTCTTCCCCACATTTTCCTGCTACTCCAAGAAAAATCAAGTCATCCATATGTGAGCTTGTTAACACTAATAGCCTCTGTAATTTTCTTTTGCAAGATACGGTGACGTATACTTCAAGCAGAGATGAATATTCAGCCAGGTATTTGCCAAAAAGTCACTGAATGCCTTTTCTGAGATTAAAACAAAAAGCTGGCTACAACTGCAGTCACATTGCTTGGGATGACTTCATCTTTCCTTTGCTGGAAACAAAAAATATCCTGACACTACAGTAGCGTCCTGACAACACATTTTTGACGTCATGCATACAGATATCAATGGAAGCCTCAAGGTCAACTCCCTGAGTGCCACCGCCACTCAGAAGGGCGGCTGGCTCCCCTTTCTATACCGGATTTTATCAAGCTAACTTCTACCAGTAAAGGACAGGTCTGCTATCCTTCAGTTTTGTGCCAGAGAAAAAACATTTTTTTAAGCATTACTACCACGATCTTCATTTTTCAAAAGTGCAAAAGAACCTCCGAATGGCCTTGCCTTTCACATTTTCTTTTCTATCCACACTAAAGATCTGGAAAGACATTCACTCTTAAAGTAATTTAGAAACACATCTTTGCATAGGCAAAGTCATTTTAATGCTTCTGGGATCAATACAAGCAACAGACTAAATCTCTGATAAATTCTGAAGAGCATTAAACAAAAACATACACACAAAAATATACATACAGAATATTGATCATCCATCACTTTGGAATATCAGGAAGAGGAAAAAAAGCTGATAGTGGAAATATAGATGGTTAATTAAGTTAAAACAATAATAACTTAATAGCAGCAGTTGTTTCGGGCACGCTTCTATCAATTTCTCTTTGTTTTTCAGTTCAATGAACTGCTTCACTTTAAATGCTTCACTGAGTTGCAGATACGTTAAAAATTACAGTTAATATGGGTTAAAATGTAGCTACTAGGAAACAGTAAATTTTGTCCTGACCAAAAGCTCTAAATAAAACAAAGGACTGTTAAAATTCATAGGTTCAGTGTTTTTTTCTTTTTCTTTTAAAGGGACTCTATGACTTTGATAGGTTGCATGTAGCTACTACTCTAAAAACCATCCAAGTAGTAGTTTTACTGCTGAAAAGTGGTCTCCTGAACTGGACAAACCAAAATACTTACTTAAGAAGAATACTGCACCTCAGTATAAGGAGAGATATCTTTTGTCCCATGATAAGCAAAACTATTCATAAACTCTAAATAAATTATAGATGTTTGGAAAAGACAAAGCAAGCCACCTCAGCTATTCAAACAGAAAATTGGAAAGTGGTCACTTGAAATATTTTGGGTTTATGTGTGTCAGATGTCCTCTGTTATGCAGTGGAACACACACAGTTTAAATGTGTAACCCATACTATTCAGAAATAATATAGCTGGAAAATGAATTCTTTAAAGCTAAAAAATCACACAGTGGAGCAATGGTTATTAGGCATGATACCAATAAATGTTTCCAGATATGAAATTTTATGTTGTGAGCAATTACTGTTTTGACCTATCAGTGAACAAATCTATAATCAAAGACTAAAAGAGAGCTAGAACAAAATTTACAATATACTGTTATCACTGAAGAAAATGGGAAATAAAGTTAAAAATATGTTTTATAGAAAATTCAAAGATATCACAGCATTCCAATTATAGTACTAAAATTCTCTGGCATGACTAAAATGTTAACACTCGAATATATGATGTATGAACATTATATTCAGGGAATAAATCGTCAGAGGTAAATTCAATAGCAACAGAGGGAGATAAATTTCATCACCCCTAAAGAGACAGTTGAAAAGAATAACATTTTCTCATAAGAATATATATAATTAGGTAATAAATGGGATCGCTACCCATTTGAGTTACCATCTTGATTCGAAGAACCAGAGTAACATCAGAAGATCGAGGAAAACAAATTCTCTTATATCTTGAAAGTTTGATGGTAAAAGATAAAGACCTAGCACATGAAGTCACAGATGAGGACTTCTGAGGCTCCTAGAATTAGAACATTAGCCATGACGATTACTATTGAAAAAAAAAAATAAGAATCAGCATGTAGCAAGGCAACTGCTCAAGCACTGAGATTAGTCTTGCATTAAGAAAAATGATAAAGTTTACAAAATCCTCTAAAAGCTGAGAGGAAGAACAATGCTTGTGAAATTTTACACAGAAGATGGAACAGAATTTACAAAATCCTCTAATATACCAGAAGTACATCAGGGAGTACAAGGGTACCAAATGCAACTGTTCTGAGAAAGGAAAAAATGGAAATCTTTTATCTAAGCAACAATCATAGAAACTGGAAGAGAGTACCTTGGTAGTCTGACAGACGTGAAAAACAAATGAGATTTCTGAGGTTCCCAACATTCAGTCGCAGAGTCGTATCAGAATTTTCAGGAAAAATGAAGGAAGAAACAAATAAACAAACAAAAAACCCAGGTGCTGATAAAATTTTTGCTCACTTGTTATGCCAGAGAAGATTTATGTTGCAGACTTAAACTATGTCAATACAGAGAGATCTGTGAAAAATTCCAAATGAATGAATGGAGGCAATTATATACTCAGTTTTGCAGATGAGGGCAAGGTGGAATGTAAGAGTTACTATGCTCTCTCCCTCTTCATTACAGTCTAATAAAATATAATTAATAATTTTATAAAATACACCTACTAGAAATCAGAGAGTGCAGAACATGATTTTTCTGATTCTGTTTTCAATTCAAACATTCAGTGGAAATAGGTGCATCTGCATTCTGACTATATCACTGAAATTGATTTTTATTAAAACATGTAATATGTTCCAAGATGGTCCATGGGGCATCAGTTAAGAACCTGGAAGAAGTCCAGAAGGCAAAATTGTATCTTTTCAGCTATGCAGTAGCAACATGAGACATTAAGAATTCTTAGCCATAAAGATGGATTATTCAGAACACAAATAACATGGCTATAAAAATGATGCAAGCGCTGTAAATTCTCAAGTTGAAATCAAATTGGATGTCTGAGTCTAACTTTGAGGGCCTAACATGAGAGTGGGTTTCCTACCTAAGAAAAACTGAAGGTATGATATAAAAGGGGACTGGAAATAAGTAGCAAATGAGGACATAGGAGGATGACACAAGCAACACCTTGCACATGTTTTGTTTCAGTATATAGTGACAGACACCAATCTCTAGACAGTTTAACTCTGGAAATTACTTACTTATGAAACACAACTAGTGAAGGAGAAAATTAAAGATTGAGTGAAAAGCAAGCATTCTTTAAATACATCAGTAACAAAAGGGACTGCTGAATGGGGTGAGGGCCCTGGTGCTGAAGGATACAGAGAAGGTAGCTACTGAATGCCTTCTTTACCTCAGTCTTTACTGATAAGTCCTCAAGAATCCCAGACTTTGAAGACCAGAAAGAAAGTTTGGAGAAAGGAAAATTTCCTGTCAGGGAGAGGATCAGATCAGAGAACACTTAAGCAAACTGGACACAAGTCCATGGGCCCTGATGAGATGCTGAGGAGCTTGCCAATGTCATTGCTAGGCCACACCCAATCATCTTTGAAAGGACACGGTGATCAGGAGAAGTGCCTGAGGACTGGCAGAAAGTCAGTGTCACTCCAATCTTCAAAATAGGCAAGGAGGAGGACCCAGGGTGCTACAGGCCAGTCAGCTTCTTTTTGATCCTCATCTGGAAAGCCGCTCATTCTGGATACCATCCCCATGCCTCTGAAGGATAAGATGAGGATCAGGAGTACCCAGCATGGATTCACCAAGGGGAAATCAAGTTTAACCAACCCGTTAGCCTTCTATGATGGTATGACTGGATGGGGAGATGAAGGGAGAACAGTGAATATTATCTATCTTGACTTCAGTAGGCTTTTGACACTGTCTCCCATAACATCCTCCTAGGCAAGCTCAGGAAGTAGGGACTAAAGGAGCGGACAGTGAGGTGGACTGAGAACTAGCTGAATGGCAGAGCTCAGTGGGTTGTGTGAGGTTGTGGTGCAAAGTCCAGTTGCAGGCAGGAAGCTAGTGGTGTCCCCCAGGGCTCAGTGCTGGGTCCAGTCTTGTTCAACTTTTTCATCAATGATCTGAATGAAGGGACAGAGTGCCTCCTCAGCACATTTGCTGATGATACCAAACTGGGAGAGTGGCTGGAACACCAGAGGGCTGTGCTGCCATTCAGAGTGACCTCAGGAAGCTGGAGTACTGTGTCCAGTTCTGGGCTCCCCAGGACAAGAGAGACATGGAGCTACTGGAGAGAGTCCAGCGTAGGGCTATGAAGATGATCAGAGGGCTGGAGCACCTGCCCTCTGAGGAACGTCTGCGAGAGCTGGGCCTGTTTAGCCTGGGGAAGAGAAGATTGAGGGGGGATCTTATGAATATGTATAAGTATCTGAAGGAAGGGTTTAGAGAGGATGAGGCCATGCTCTCTTCAGTGGTGTCCAGCAAAAGGATGAGAGGCAATAAGCACAAACTGAAGCACAAGAAGTCTATCTGAACATGAGGAAAAGCTTATTCTACTGTGAGGTTGACTGAGCACTAGAACGTGTTCCCCAGAGAGGTTCTGTAGTCTCCATCCTTGGAGGTATTCAAAAGCCACCTAGACACCAGGCTTGAGCAGGGGATTAGACTAGATGATCTACAGAGGTCCCTTCCAACCTCAACTATTCTGTGATTCTGAACTGTTCTATGAAAAGAACTGAGTGAAAATCAGGGTTGTTCTATAGAGTTTTCTCCTGTTGCACAGAAAAATAACACACATCTAAGATAAAAAAGGATTATCTTCTATAAGGAAATTGTGTAGTTTAAGGAAAAAAGGCAGGTATGTTAATTTTTCTAAAATGAACAGCAGTTGGAAATGACCTGTGAAAAGGCCTTTGGAAATGCAACACATCTTGCTTATCCTTCCAGCTAAGAAATAAGCTATCTTCATGGATAAGCATGACAGTGGACTCCAAAATATACCAAAGGGTGACAAACCCATTCAATTTATAGATAGGTGGATAAAAAGGTGCAAAGCTTTACACTAGAATCATTGCTAATAATTCCAAAACAAACTTCTTTGGGGGAAAGACTGAAATTTCCACTATCTATGGCAGATTGTAGTGTTCAACAAAGTGATCTTAGTATAGACACGGGCTAGAAGAATCTTACAACTCAGTTAGATACCATTTCCCATTGCTAAAACATTTCTTTGGGCTCTCTTCAAGTCTCACAAACCTGACAGAAAGCTGTATAAGGACAGTATGAACTCTTGTGCCCTGAGGCTGCTCATCACCAAAGCCCTCAAGTTTGGCATCCTGTGGAGCCAATGCAGGTGCAAGTGGAATACCTGAGGACTCTGTGAGTGATATCGTTGACAGAAAAATGAAGTGAATGTGAAGCAAGTTTTTGTGACACTACTAACACAAAAGAAAGTAATAAGTTCTAATGCAACCAGAAGTGAAGAGAAATTGAAAGAAAAATTAATTTGTGTTGAAACTATATTCAAGAGATAGGAAGCTTAGAGCACATTCTATAGTAAAAATGCTAACATTGTTGTATATCCATAGTCATAATTTGAATGCACATTTAATCACTGAAACAATTTTCTGTTCTAAAGTATTAGCTGAACATCCTCCAAGGGGAAAATGTTTATTTGCATTATTAATGAAAACATGAAAAGATTATCTCACTTAATGTGATAATTACTATACTTCACTTTAATTCTGTCAAATAAAAGCAGTATTTTGTGAAAACATATGTTCAAAGATAGACTGCTTCTGCTATTCCCACAATGATGAAAGCCCTCAATGCACCTCAAATAATTTCACATTCTATTAAAAGTACAGCTAAGTAATCTTAGGTAGCCAATAGCACAAAATTGTGATATGACTTATTAATGTGCAACACCACAGCAGACTTAAGACATAAGGAATCAGGAATGTAAATCTTAACATAATAATCAGCCTAGCCCTATATCAAGTTAAAACATTTCTGAAGAATTAAGAAATGGACACTGAGACATTCTCTTTGTACAGCACCACAAAATATTCTGACAAGGTCAACTATTCACGGAAGTGGAAAGTTGTTATGATGAATGGAAATTAGGACATTTTTGCTGCAGAAAGGATATATGCTACATCATAAACTAAGAATGATCGGGAAAGGAAACTGTATAACAATTCAGTTACTAAGAGCAAAATTACATCATCTGTTTTAATTTTTTTTTTTTTTTTGTCTTCTACATCCACTGGATTTTGAATTAGACCACATAAGGTTCTAATCACTACCAATAACCTTTCTCATACATCTATATGTCTTATTTTTATTGTGAATGCACTGTTTGGGAACTGTTTCATTTTGAATTATTTTTATGCTTGTAACTCCCTTTTTTTTTCCTTATTGATGTCTAGTCACCCTACCTCAAGTTATAAACTGAATTTAACATAGAGAAAAGATGAAACAACACCAATTAACTGGTAGGTATGCCCTTTTTTGAGCAGATGGGCTGGTTCAGATAGGTATTGAATGGAATCACAATCCTGTTGCTGAATCAGCTTTTCCTTATATATAGGAGTTTAACAAGGATTTGATGATCATTTACCATCCTAAAGAGGTAAAGGAAATAATGCAAACAAGTGGCAGTAATAGAGCTTCTGGTTTTCTTTCATCTTAAATTTGTGCTAAAATTATCCTCTAGGGGAAGCAACTGCTACTTGTTAACCTCTAATTAATGTAAAGTGTCCAGAGATCACAGGCATACACCCATGGGAGAATACAAGGTTAAAATTACCTTCCGCTATGTGAGATACAGAGGCTTTCTCAGTAACAACAGTCTCCCATGTTTTTACTCTATATGTACATACAACTATGCAGACTCTGAGATAAAAGTTAAGGGTAGATGGTATCAGCACGCACTGGTATGCATTAAAATACAAAAAGAAAGTAGGCAAAAAAAAAAAAAAAAAAAAAAAAAAAAAAAAAAAAAAAAACAAAAAAACATTATAAACCTTGTTTCCACGTTCCATGTCATATGGGATGATTGAGGGGGAAGGACTCATGAAGATACTTGCCTTCAATTACATGAGGTAGTCAGTGCTGAAACAGTGCTCTGCTCTACAAAATAGTGCAATGCAAATAAAGGCTAGAACACGTCTGCTCTTGTTTGAAAGATACAGAAAATCATTTTGGGCAGCAGTGATTTAACTATGCCTTAACACGTCAACTAGTTTTTAAAGTTCTGTTACAGGAGCTTGTGCATTGAACATTTAAGATCAGATTTCCAAAACATGTTTCCCTTCTTCTAGTCTTAGAAGAACTTTGGGCATAGTTAATATGACAGGAATGCTTAAATTCATGAGTTTCAGCCACAGTCAAATGTTTAAATAACATAAGTGAATCCATAATATTGCACGCACATAAGTCTAGCCTGAAGAAAATTTCAAAATCATGTCCATAATTTAGATTAGTTACTTAGCTTACAGTCCTTTATTTAAAAAACAAATGAAATGTATTTCTACTGTTATCTTTCATGGTCTAAAGAAAACCTCTCTCTCACTGCTGCAACCAAAATGTAATGTTCATTTTATACACTGTAATACACACAAAAATTAAGGTGCATCTGTTGTGCTAAATTCAGTTACAAACAATTTGCATTTTCCACTTTGATTTGGTATACTGAAATTCCAATTTTCCTTTGTTTATGTCGTCTCACCTATTCTAATTATCATATGATCATAATAAACTACGTGAAAGTAAGCTTCAGACTCAGATTCATACGGAGAACCTTGAAGCTAATACAATGCTGAGTTACAAAGCTAATACAAGGCAGAACCCCCAAGCCCCAGTTCTTAACTTACTGTAAAGCATGTTATACCATATAGCTGTTACAGCCTAGTACTACAAGAAATATTTAAAGGAAGATACTAAATAGGTAAGAAAATGGGAAGAAAAGCAAAGATTAGAAGGAGAATTCATAGAAGCTGTTATTGCTTGCTCTAGTTTTGAAACAATAAACATTTTAAAACATCATATCATTACAAAGAGCCTTTTCCACTGTTTCTTTTTTAAAAAAACTGTTATGATTTTAGAAATACAGCTTTAAGAAATAAAGGCAAAGGGAACCAAGAAACTCCAGCAGGTGCATTATTCCACAAGCAATGTCAACAGCCACACACTTACAAACTGTAATTAAAAAAAGTAAGGAAAGCACCGATTTTATTTGCCTTGAAACTATTACACATTCCCTCCACTCAAAATGGTTAGATGTATGGATTCCCTCCATCCCTATGTGGTTAGATAATAAATGACAGACAGGGGTGAAATGAAATAGAAGTCTGGTTGTTTAGATGTACAGTGTTATAACCCACTGTTTCTAGCTATATGGTCCAACAGACATGGGGGCAGTCTAAGAGAATATGCTATATGGAAATAGTTCGCTGGCCATAGTTCAGAGTTCAACTGGCTGCCTTAGCAATTTTTAGGATTAAGCATGTTGAGGTAAGCACTCCTGCAAAGCTCAGCCAACACTGAGAGAGCAGCCATTCCACCGCTGCACAGAAACACTGTCCGTCTGTTTTTCAGAGCTGAATGGATAGCCTCGCTCTCCACGCTCTCGCAAACAGTCGGCTGCCAACACACTCTAAAGACAGTTAATCTCCCCTCTCCTCACCAAGTGCTAGTGCTAAGAAATAATTGAGACTAGCTATTGTGTGGTGTACATGCACAGGTTCAGCGCTAGAGCCATAAACATCTGAACAATCCATTTTTCAGCTGTGGTGCTTAGTTCTTTCTTCTGTAAACAAGCTGAAGGTTCTCAAATGTTTGTACTGAAATTTTACTCAGCACAAGTCCTGCATTGGAGAATAAATAGTGTCGAGAATCAGTACAGCTTGTTATACAAAGCTTTTCACAGCACTTGGGGGTTAGGTTTAGCTCAGTTGGTTAGAGCGTGGTGCTGCTAATATCAAGGTCATGGGTTCAATCCCCGTATGGGCTATGCTGAGGGTTGGACTAGATGACCTCCAGAGGTCCCTTCCAAACTTACCAATATATGATTCTGTGACACTCATTCAAATCTGTCAAAGGATAGTGATGTGCCAGAGTGCTTACTCCAGAGCACACTGCAAGGCTGCGTGGCATCACTTTACCGTCTCTGAGGTGGTCCCTCCTGCTAAGGGTCACAGCTTATTCAAGGGCCAAGCAGGAAGCATCTGACACAGCAACTTGGAAGACAATTAATTTCTGTGACCCTCGGGTTTTGTCGATATATACTGTCTCCAGATTTTAGAAGAATTGGAGACACTTGGGCTTCATATTCTCTTATGTCTAGTGTTCAGACTCAGTAACTCATTTCCCAGCTTGAAATGCATCTGAATTACAATTTTCTGCTAAGTGGATTAACAAGACTTTATATTGCTCCTTGTGTCTTTACATACTGCCACATTTGCAACATCTTCTCGTTATAACTTCATTTAGTGGTTGTATTTTGGTAATTTCTCCTCCCAAACAAAATGAGGGTTCTATGCTATGAAGAGAAGCAAAATATAAAGAAAAATGAAAGAACTTCAAATGCAAATGATAACTGATTCAGTTTTGGATAATGCATCTTCAGCTGATACAGCCACTGCTCCTTTGCACAAGGCTTTTAAAATGTTGTTATTGTGCTATATAATAAACAAGTTTATTCTCAAACATTTAATTCTCATTATAAAGAGGGAAATCATCAACTGACGAGGAACAGACACTATTTATAGACCAATATAAGATGCATGTGAGTACAAAACTGAGCTTCCCCTAGGTAATCTGTATTATACACCCCAAGTTTACATATACAGAAAATTTCTGTTTAGTAGAAAAAACACTGCATCACAAGCAATGATGTTTTGATTGTACAGTTACATTTTGAATGAAGTTTAACACCTTTTGCACATTTACACTTCCTTGATTTGAGTTTTCTTGATTTTAGCATTTCAGGGTTAAAGAAAATAGCCTTTAAATGTTCAGCTCTAGAAGTACTGCATTTTTAATTATTTTCATCATTCTTTCTAACATATTTTCCTTGAAACTTTGAAAAATGCAACTTCAAACAGTACTTGGCAGTTTACCAACTATCACTTTAGTCAAAAAGTGAAATTTTCCTGAAACATTGTTCTATATGCTCGAAATAACATAGTTTACACAATTCATTCATTACCTAATACTATATACAACAATACAAAAATATACACATGTAAGTGAACAAATATATAACATTTTTTATGCGTCTAAAGCGAAAGTCTAACACCAACATCAGAATTTTCATGCCTGTACTCTGTAAAGTGTATACATGATGCCTGCTGGAACTGTATATATACTAATAGGCTAACACAATAAACACTTAAGTATGTCAACATATATTTGGATACACTTAAACTCAAGAGCAATTTAGAATCAAAATTACATGTCAAATTGAATTAATCTGTTATTAAAGGAGGAAACAAGAAGCGTTAAAGAGTTATTGTTTTAAAACAATAAAACACCCCCCATAATTTCATTTTAATATGGTCTTGAAGTTCTAACACTAAAACTGAAACACAATGACAGTATTTTTACATTAAGCTGAGAAATAATTTCAGTGATCTTGTTTTAAAATACTAGAGAAATAAGTCAATTAAAAGCAGGCATTTCAAAATCACAAATATTAAATAGATGTTTTAAGAGTAAGTTTTTCTAGGACTGTGATGCTTAAACAATTCCTTCCTTTTAATTTTACAACAGATGTTAGAATGCTGCTTCCAAAAAGCACATTCACATGCCCTCAAGGGATGAGGAAAAAAGATATCATCTTGTTACACTACAGAAACTGGGATTTGGATGCATATTACTTATTCCTATCTATCACCTAGCAATAATCCCATTAGGGGTTTGCAGAGGAAAACTATGGATAAGATTGCCCAGAAAAAGGAGAGCTTAGCCATAACTGGATACAGAAACTATCACTCCAAACAACTTTACTAATTATGTTTAGCAAAAAGTAAGCCAGCTTCTATGACAAGTATAAGGCTAAATGTTTCTGATATTTAAAACAGGAATACCTCCTCTCCACATCAACTATTCCAATAAATTCTTCCAAACTTTGGCCACAGCAGAACATTACGACAGCAGAACAGTATGCTGTTGCAACCTAAAAGCATGTGGAGTGGGAAGGCAGGAAGCTCCCTGGCCACGAGGACACCTCATCTGGGGCATCCCTATCCCCAGGCATCTGAGCAGTTCCCACATGTAGCTACGAGAGTGCAGGAGAGCCAGAAAAAGTTTTCATAATGTTTCTGCATCTCCAGAAACATTTAACGTCTATCATTTAGAATAAAATTCTGTAAAACAGGAGCAGCACCCACATCCTGCTTAAGAAAGGCAGCATGCAAAACCACAGTGCTACAGCAGTTGAAGAGACTTCATAACAAAAATCATGCATCACAATGCTTAAAATGACAGTTTTCTAAACTGTACCTTTCCAAACAATAAATAGCTCCAAAATACACTCGGTGTCATCTGATCTTCAAAGCAGTCTCATACTTTAGAATTACTTTACATCATGTTGCATCCCTCTGGACTTAAGTATTTGCATGTGTGTATTCTCCAGCACAAGGTGATTAGACAGACAGGGCAGTAACAAAGTGAACCACTGGAAAATGGGGATTGCAGACAATACTCTTACTGTGAACGTGGGTACCATACTGTAGCAGTGTACACGTATATGGAAAACATACGGTTCTATTGCAAAATGGACTGTTACCTAGTTATGCATAAAGACTCCAAGTCTCCTGCTCAAACGAGCTATAATCCTCTTTTAAGACAGACAGCTTCTCAAAAATGAGCACTGTGAACTGTCAAGGATATACCCCCATGGGCTTCTTTCATTATTTTACCATAAAAAGAAGCCTCTTCTAACTCTGTTCTCTGTTTCTCATTTTTTGTACATCACTTGCCCAATTCTTTTTTACTATTTTGTCCTAGTGTTACCCTTACTACACTATGCCCTGAAGTCCTTTTAGTTGACTTGTAATCCCATTCTTTATGGAACAGCCCTGCTTCCATGCAGTTTACAATCTCATTTAAAACATAATGCAGTTGGCTCTAAGAAATAATTGGAAGCAGGTAAGCAAGGATGAGCATAACAGTGTAAATATCAAATATTTATAAAAATAATTTATGGAACTAAAAGTTTGTCTTTTTTATTTTTAATTAAGCACAGTAAAGTACAGAATTTACTGTAAGAATTCTACACAGATTTTACTCCCAACTCTTTGTGGGTACATAACTAAGTGAAAATACAAGTAAGGGTAGTGTTAGGAAAAAATCCTTTAGAGAACATTAGAGAATCCATTATATTTGCAAAGGGTACAAATATAAAGAATATTTGTACACTCTGTAGAGTGAAAACTCCTTATGCAGTAAGACAAAATGGTGCTCCCACAAGGAAAAAGTCAGATTGTTTCAAGGTAAATGTGTTTTTTTTTTTTTTTTTTTTTTTTTGCTCTATAGAGTTCTAAGAAAAGAAAAACTGAACTTCCAGAGATCACTGTCATTAAAACTTTTGTTACGTATGTCCTGTATGTTTTCAGGAGACTTCTCTCTAGCTGTAATTAACACAGATGGGGCTGGGCTTTTTTAGTCATACAGCCAGAGACTGTAATAATTTTCTCATCTATACACACACACACAACAAAGCGAAGGCTACAAAGTGAACACGACGAATGTTCACGTTGTTCAACACAGATGAACTGCAGCTAACCCACTTTTAAGAGTCTTCTTCTGCGGCGCCCACAATAAAGTTCTACAAATAACAACCACAAGTGTAAGGCAAATTTCACATTACCCCAAGCTCAGACGCAGCTTTTAGTTCCCCTTCCAGCAGCCGACGTTATCCCCCTACAATGTTACACAGAGAGCCGTACAAGGCCGCCAAAGGTAGAAGAAAGCATGTACTTCTGATAGCTGCCGCTCTGATGCACAAACACCACAGTAACCAAGAGCTACAATCAGATATCTCTAATATCATCTAAGCATCTGGCTGACCAGTGATTCATAAAGTGGCAGCAGACATAATAGCTTGAACTGTGGCAATAAGAGGTCTTGGCCTATCTATTTTCAGTCTCTCTCCATGTAATAACTGAAATCTGATTAAATAATCTTAAGAACAGCAAAGATAAGTGATCAACAAAAGTACAGATATTTGAAAGCAACTTTTCTTCCCCCCTTCCAACCCTCCTCCCTGAAACCTCCTCAATATATTTCCTGGTTAGGAAGTGAAGTAGCAGCAGCATCTGCTGAGAAATGACAAAGTAATACAGCACACAAGTCAAAACCAAAAGACTGCCCAGCTGAAATGACATTCATCCTGGCTGTAATATTACTGAAAAAGTATCCTAGAATGCCTAACATTTCTCTCCCCCAAATTAACACTGATGAAAAACATACTTTTTAAATTTAGGTAGCTGAAACTCTACATATTTGAAATAGCTTTATGAAATAGATGGATCTGCAAGTGTTTAGCATCTTTGAAATCTCACCTGCTTAGATCTCTTTGTATGACTTTATGAATAAAAATTTAAGACAGGAAAACTTATAAATTTAGCAACTGCTCTATGCAAGTCCAAATCTAACTTTCAAGGACCCGAAAACCTAAATCCTGTGGTAAAAGGAGCTTGTAGTCCATCAAAGACTATACTACTGATCACCGGGCTCAAGTCTGGATATGAAGTTGAACTGATTTCTGTGCTGTTCAAAAAAGAGTTTTTAGTGCTAATTCAATACTTTTTATAAACACTCAATTCATTTAAAGCAATAAAAAGAGAGACATTTGGTAAAGTGATTAGTTCAAACTCAAAACTGTAGACAAAAGACAGATTAAAGAGAAGAATCTACAGACTGAGGTATAAAATTACAGATAAGTAACAAATACACTCAGCAGTTTCTTAGCTGAAAACGTCATAAGGATTTTAAACAGATGATATTTGCATTTGCAGCAGTTAGAATGACAGAACAGATGTACTAAAATCCATTTTAAAAAGCCTAAATCTGAAAGACTTGTCATGGTTTGTTGGGTTCACAATCTGCAAATCTGCAAAATGAGCTGTACAATGTCTTTCTCAGAGAATCAAAAGTGCATTTTGAGAAAGAAAATGAAACACATTCATGTTGTAAAAAGTGAGGGTGCTGTTACAGTACAATTAACTGCATTTTGAAAGTAAGTGAATATACTAGAAACATTTACATAAAAAAGGTAACTGGATATTTACGTCTTTTTAAATGACTTGAGTGTTTGTCTTCAGATTCTAGTTTCAGTAAGATAGAAAGATAAAAACAATACTACTGCTGCCATAAGGACTGAGTTATTTTCAAAATAGCAGCATGTCTGGAATAGCTGCAAATTTGACAAGGACTGAATTGACTGCTTTATCTTTTTAATGTAGACTTAATAATATCTAGGAGTTTACTGTATGGTCATCTTTCAAAAGAAAACTATTTACACAGTTATAAATTATTTACAATGTTCAGAATTTACCTTATCATCCAATAGCTGTAGTTTTTCAAATTAAGCTTTTGGGAAGATTTGTCTCCCATTCCAGCTACTGTAGTCTAAAATTCACTACTAGAAAATATATATATATAAAAGAAAAACAACAAAAAAAGCAGAAGACTTCTAGACAACAAGATATACACATGCACCAGAAACACAGAGAGAGAGAGAGAGACTGTGTGATCATAAGATCAGTTGCTCGCAGAAGGTTTTATGATACATGTTACTGCGCCCAGAACCTGGGAAACAAACTACTGCCTGTGAAACTACTCAGCAAGGCAAGAGCAGCCCTACTGCAACACACGGGATAAAGGTATATTGAGAAAGCAGGCAACAAAAAGTTGTGTTTGGATAGATGCTGTCCGAGAAATAAAATACTGCCAGAAAAACTCGTATCAGCATCCATATGCAGCATGATCAGGAGGAGACAGTTGCTGAGACTTCCTCCCAGTCCCACTATTTCACGGTGAAGCAGACCCTCTGCACACCAGGTAGCCTGGCTGCCCCGCAGCAACACAGACAGAGGTTAGGGCAGATCAGCAGAAACAGGGGATGGCCACTCCTTAATGCCTCGCTGTTGAATCACCTAAAATGCAAAATACCAGGAGCAAGAGATGACCTACAAAATTGCTGCCGTTACTTGGCATGCCTGGTTGGCAAGAAACAGGAGAGGAAGGAGCCTGCCTGAAGCCAGTGATCTCAGAGGACTATGCAGTATCTTCTCGCACAGGTGGGCAGCATCTCCAGTTTCTTCAGACTTAGGGTGATAGTCTATAATGGGGTGGCAGATTCTAGTTTATATCTAAGAGATTAATCTCCTTCTAAGCTTTCAATTTTTTCCCCCATGACACTCATTTAGGTTCTCTCCTTTACTTTCTTTTTCCAACTGCATATAAATATATGTCTACATACGCTGAAAAATCAATTCTTGATTGCTATTAAAAGTAAGTGAGGTTAGGACAGGCTTTCTAGCAGCTCTCTGATTTCCCTGGTGAATACAGGAATAGGGCAGGAAAGGAAAGGACTCTGCCTGATGGAGCCCTGGCTCTGCCCTCCAGCAGCCCAAGTTTGCTGACTTGCAGCTTCTGCAGCGAAGCGGTGATATTCCCACTACGAACCGTGTGACAATCTGGAGTGAATGGCAGCAGCCACACGTTAACGTTACGCGGGGACCTCAAAAACACAACAACAAAAACTGGGAAGCATATGCAACTTTTCCTCAGCGTTATGCTATTTCCTAAAATACAATGGTACAGTGTTTCAGCTTTGCTCTTATTTCCCAACTTTTCTTTATTTGTCTAGGCTTTGCTTTTACAGTTCTCTTATCTTATGAAGGGGCAGTAACCAGCGAGGTTAATACAACCTTTGATTAATGCTCTAATCTCACACATCAGACAGGTAAGAGAATACAGTACAGTAAACATCAGCAGACAAGAAATTCGAAAGAACATTACCAGCCTATGGATTCTTTCATAGGTATATAATCACATTGCTGATTATTCAAGTAATTACAGAATACGACATTCAGTCTCAGAAAATTCTTTAACTAAAATGAATTCCAATTGCTTGCTTTTATCCGCAAAAGTAAATTTCAGGGGATTAGGTTGCAGAACTTTGAGATAATTAAAGTAGTCTTTTCGTAACTACAAACAACATCCTTCAGAAATACAATTCATGCTGAATCTTGAAAGTTGAGATTGCTTAAAACAAGAAAAAAGTCACATTTTGATAAAAATGAAATCTGAATTAACAGAATTTCTGATATAAAACTAAATGTGGCCCTGCATTAAATTTATGAACCAGCAATTTGTAAAGATCCTGTATGTCATTGCAAACACTTTGAAATTAGCATCTCATCCATGAATCAAACTTGAGAATACTCTCACCAGATTCACAGGTATCAGTTAGAATATATGTGGTAATATTGCAAAGACCCTTAGCAAAGGCTAGATTACACAGGACTACCTTCTAACAGGACTACACAACAGCATTTTTCTGAATATTATAATTTTCTGAAATTTAAGTACAAAAAGCAGTATGAAGTATCGAAGAAGGCACTTATAAAATGGCTCCTTTTATACAGTTTTTCAGTCTGATGCATTTGTGTTTCCGGCATTATATTCTATATATTTTGCAATTGGCCTTTCCACTAAACCAAAGACATTGTCATCCAGCTGAGGAGAGCGGCCCTAAAACAGAGAGAAGTGCATAACAACTGACCGCACTAGAATATCAACCCTCATATCTTAAGCACATTTCTAGAGTTCTTGTTTGTGAAAAGTTCTCTTGAGAACTGTCTAGAGCTTCTGTATAAAATATTCTGTGCTAAACATAATGCTAGACATAAGGACAAATCTCCATACCCCAAAGTAGGTACTTCCACAAATCCTGGCTCTCTAGAAGATGGAAAGGGCTTTGCTACTTTTTTTTGGGAGGAAACAAGTCCCAAACTGTTCTGCTGATTGAGAAGAAGATCCAGGAGTCATGGTTGTCTTTGGGGTTCCAAAAGCAAAAAGATTACATACAATACGGTTCATTCTTTTCTTTCTTCACTTTTACCTGACGTACTTCGTTTTTATTTGCTTAGATTTCTGAAATCAAGTTATCAAGCACTTAACCGGTAACAACACAACTCCTTTATGTGTGGCTTTACTCCTTCAGTACGTCAGCCTACAGAATTATTGGTTTAATGAAATTTCAAGTGAAGATATTATCACAGTAGATGTCATATTTTGGAGGTGAAGGTACCATTTGCAATCTACTGATAAGATCCTGTATGTGATGTGTTGAAAGTTTCTAAATGACTTCATGGCCCCAAGAACAGGGAAAGAAGATATTGGAGATTCTACTTTTGCATTATATTATTATTTATTTTATTTTTCCTTTTTGTTAAATAGAAGATGGAAATAATCCCCTTTGGCTATTAAAGTAGTTCAAACACATACTTAGTTTTAGTTGTTCTGGCTCCAAGCTTTGGAGCTGTCTGCAGTAATGTTACATCCTGGTAATCTCTGTGCTGAGAAATCTTTATGGGAATATCTGTATGAGAATGTAATAGCTGGCTGCTGCCATAAGAGGAGAGACTACGAATGAAGACTCTATGCTCTTAAGTGCAAAAGAAAAAAAAATAGTTTTACAGATGTGCACATGTTCACATATATCCAATATCCAAAACATTTTCTTCGCATAGCTTCCTCATCCTGCTGCCATACGTTACAAAGAATTTTCCATCCATATTTGAACACTATTTTCTAACTGGAACTACTAGATAATTCGGTAGTTTTTTAATAGGATGTTTAGTAGGATGTTTATTATTTTTTTAAAAAATAAGGAATCTAAATCATTATTTTTCCCTTGTTAACTATAAAAAAGACTGTGGAAAATGACATATGTCATAGATTACTATATATTCAATGACCAGCTGTTTTAAATTTGGATATTAAGTAATTCACGCTTTTCTGTGTGCAAGAGCTGAATGATTTAATAAATTCCCATATGTCCTAACATGTGCCAGCTATACTAGGTTATCTGAAATCCAGCTGCTGTTATGATAATAGCTGCCAATGTTAAAAACTACTAAAGAGAATAATGAATCAGCTTCAAGTCAACTAAGATATAAACTGACATAGTTCCCACTTAGGATGTGTGTCAATCTATCTTTCAATTAAAAAAAATAACCCATAGCTACATGAAAATTAAGTACCAAAAATCTATGTGCATTGTTTAGGATGGAAAATTAATGCCCAATCAACATATAAAAAGTATGAAGATGATAAATAACGAACTCCTATTTTCACAGGCAGCTCCATTTCAATTAGTTGTTCTAAATGTATCAGAAAATCCTATAAACTATACATAATGTTTGCAAAATAGATTTTGTTGTTTTGCAACTTGCTTTTCTCTTTTACACTTCACAATTTCCAGGCAGCTCTTGCATCACATATTTTACTTATTTAAACTGATGGATTTTTCAATGATCTGGATCATGGTTCTTCTACGTGCAAGTATTTTGATGAAATTTTAGAGGCAACAGTACAAAAATGAAAAGAAAAAGCCTCTAGATTAATTCCAATTACTCATCAAAATATTTCAGTGGTAAATTTTAAATGTTAAGAAAAGATTTCACTAAGTATCAATTTATTACTTGTAGTTACAGGAGATTTTCAGGTGAATTTAACTTTTGTCTTCAGATTTGCATAAATACAACATGATATGATACACACTATTTCTCGGAATTAACTCTATTCTTAAAGAAAATAATTTTGAAATTATCCTACAAATCATCAGTCCCATAAGCAAGCTTAGAGTATTACTATAATGATGTAAATGTACACCAGCTATAGGACATAAAATACTTAAAAAGTATTAGCTGGAGCTGGATCATCTCCAGTACACAAAGTATACAATGCTGAAAAGCCACATTAAAGAAGACTTCAATAAACTGAACTTCAAGCAGTCTATATATAGCAGTTTAAACATAAAAATAATCTAAGAACATATTATTTGAAAAAGATTAGGAATATATTGACAAATTAAAACCATGTCATGCAGAGATTTAAGATACTTATAAAAGCTCAAGCAAAGGGGCAAACCACATCAAGGGGCTTACAAAAAACTCAGCAACTTTGAAAACTTAAAGCAGCTCATTCTTTTTCATACCTTAATTATGAAGGTGCAAATAATTGTTTTCAGCCACATGTTCTTAACATGGAGGAAAAAAAAAAGCTCTTTTCTTGAATATTAATAGACTTACTTTTCTTTAAGGAAATCCACTACTTGTTTGAAGTCTGCCACACAGTATTCTCTTTTCATGTCCATGAGTACGCTGTCAGATGCAGATTGGACCGGTATGTGCAGAAAAGCATATACTCTTGGGTGATTGAGAATCTTTGCCATTTCCTAAGAGTTTTTCAAAAGAAAAAAAATACTCATTTTCAGTGGCTCATTCCTAAAAGAGTGCAGGCATGTGAAAATACTTGTAAGAGGTTTTGTTTAAAAAACAAAAGAAAGTTACAAGATTATATTTTATTTGAGATAAGGATGACATTCCCTAAAGAGTATAATTTATCAATTTAAGGGAAAACTACAGAAGCAAAGTATTGTGAAACTCACTCCCATCTCATTAAAACCTTGAACAGTGCTTTCAGACAGTGGCTGGTTTAAATTTGAGTAATGGCAAAGGCTACCTGTTTTCTTGCCAGAATCAAGTAAGTTCTCAGCTACTTATATACGAGGGCCTCTGACTTGTCTATCCTTAAGGTAGGCCGCTTGCTAACTAAGATATATCTGATCATTTACAGTTTTGTCCCTGTACTAGTCTGAAATCTGTTACCTGTTATTCCAGATATTATCTAGAAATTAAAAGTGCTTTTGCTTGATACAATGGATAGGACTAATTAGTGGGCAGCTAAGACCACTGTGATGGCTTGAAAAGAGGCAGACAATGTTATACCTTACGTACAAATATAAAAGGATTAAAAGAAAGCATAAACAGAAACAAAATCAAAAAAAAAAAAATCAAATCAAATCCCAGAGTGATACTTAGCAGGATGACAGAATATTAGGCAGGGAATAGAATAAAGTGGCTACATTTCTTTCTTTTTTATTATTTACAGAAGTAAGGACATACAATCTGGCAAGAAAGTTTAAAAGATGTTTTAAAAATTGAGACAGAGTGACATCCAGATCATGAGTAATATGGTACAACATGGTCTGTTAAATTTTACCCAGCAAAAAATAAGTGAACTTGGAAAAACAACCGTATTACACACACAATCAGGCTTTCCCCGACGGTTTCCCACTCTCTTCCGGTGCAGGGAGCACAGGGCACAGAGCCAGCGCCGCCGCCGCTGCCCCGCGCGCTCCAGCCAGGCTCCCTTGCACCAGCACTTCTTTGCCAGCCCAGATATCCCAACTCTGACGGTGCACACTGCTGCCAGCTTCAGCGGTTAAGTTGTAATGGTTTACAAGTTCTTTCCAGATCGTTAATCAGCAATATATTAGTCATGCACCTGCATTTTCTCTCAGTATTTACACAAGGTGGGCATAGACCGTTCAAAGGAAAGGTACGCATCTTTGCGCCTTTTACCCTTCAGGTAGCTGCCTTTTAAAGGGACCGATTTTTTAGAAGAACGACTCTCTCAGCAGACACTTTTCACTCACAAAGATGTGCATATAAGCCCTCAAAATGCTATCTCTGTCAAGAATCCTATCACATAAATGCCTGAGAGAAGCAGTTAGGTTATTCACTGGAATATCTACTCGATCTCAGATATGTGAACTGAATATTCCAGTAACAGCTCTGCTGGTAATGGGTGGTGCACAATTTGATGCGCAGCAAGGTGCATGCAGCTGAATCTGGTTCTCGGTGCAAGCCAGAGGCAGGTCGACAGTATTCGTGAATGATCGAAGAAAATGCCACGATGCCTCCTACAAACTTGTCTTCTCAAAATGCTTCCATTTTAAACAGAACCATCTGCCTATGTTCTAATCAATTTCAGAGGTTCAGCTAGAATATTTTCAAACTGAAACGCTATCAAACAAGCTCTGTGAAATGAAGAAAGCAAGAAGAGGCTTCCTTCTTCCTCTCTTAAGCTTTAGAAAATAGTGTAAATGTAGTTTATAAGAAGCTTTCTAGCAGTCACCTATGATTTCTTGCTTATCAGCAATAAGGTATGTTCTTGTTCCTAAAACATCAGAAATGGCAGAAGTGCTGGAACCCAACCTATAAGCCATAACCCTGCTACTCAGCTTCTCTCTTACCTCAAAACACTTTACTCAAAAACAGATTTATGGTACAAGAAATCTATGAAAGTCAAGTTTCGCAAAACGTTTCTGAATCTGCCAAGTTTTTAACAATAACTCGCTCTACAAAACAGAAACAAATTAGTTCTTTTTCACTCTTTTTAAATTTAGCATCCTTTGAATAACAGTCTCTTCTCTATGTGATCAATTTGTGAATTCTTTTTAAAGGTCATAAACTATTTTTAGATGTTCTCAACTTGAAATCTAAGTGTTATTTTAACCAAGCTTTTGTAAGGCTTAAACACTATCTCATATGAAAGCAATAACTTGCTACAAAATCAGGGAATATTGTGCTTAAAAATTTACACAGATTTTGTCCTTTCCACTTTGCATATACACTAAAAACATATTTATTTCTTTTCTACCTTAAAATAAAGTTTAATTCTTTCTCACAACAGGAGTTGCTTTTAAATTTTGTATAAAATTAGATACACATTGCAGGCCAGCAGAAAACAAGTAAACGAGCCTAGCTAACTAGTAAATAGTCTTTACCTGTGTTAAACATCATCTGTAGTAAAGAATGAGAAACTCCTTGTTTTATCACAGTATTTTTTGTTAAAGTATTTTTTTAGAGGTGATGAAATTCTGTAATCATGTGAAAGCATTCATTTCCTTTTTCTTCCTTTTTATTAAAAAATAAGAATTTTGCTACACAGTATGAAAAGTGAAAAAATGAATCTTAAACTACAAAAATGCTTTTCAGTGCAGAGCATCTCAAAAAACCCCCTAAGCTCACTAACTGCTTACCTCACAGTAACTTGCAGAAAACTGATGGAGTTGCTTGATCTACTTCAGCAATATGTGCACTTACTCTAAGAAGAATTAAAATGATAGCCATTCAATAGCCATATTTATCCAGACAATACTGCTTCTGCTAATTACCTCATATTAAAAAAAAAAAAAAAAAAAAAAAAAAAAAAAAAAACAAGTCTCACAATCACAGCTGTGGATATCTTTCAGGATTAAGAACACGACTCTTCTCATTTAAAGTCATTTCACTCCACTCTCTACCAATATGTCACAAGATGCCTAGCATTAATTAAGTGAACACTTCACCTCTCACTACAGGTCTCTGTATACAGTAGAAACCACAAATGTAAGCTCAAAAAACTTAAAAATCCTGAGGAAATTCATCAGATGGTCACTTATGCACTGAAGAATATTGGCAATTCCACTACACTATTTTGTACCAGAAAGATGCACACCAGTCCCTCAATATCAAAGACAACGCTTGCTTTAGAAAGTAAATTGCTTGTTACCTGTATCAGATACATTCAGAGCACACACTATACGCACAGAAATCCTCATGCAGGCTAGGTGAGGTAGTAACAGCTCTCATGTGTGTTCTGGACCTTCAAAGCTCCTTTGAGAGAGGAGGAGATTGCAAACAACTCCACTGCAAAGTCTTTTCTTTGTGCGCTTTCTATAGCTAAAGCTATACATCGCATGTACTTTAAGCAGTACGTTCTGTTGAGCACATTCACGTATCTTTAGGTACAGACCTGTACCCTAAGGCCCCACTGATAAGGTGACTTCCCACCAACTACTTTGGAATCATAACTATTAACTTGGTGGATTTAAAAAAACACAAATTGTTAACATAAATGAAACAAATATAAGACAGAAATAGCCGATGAGCCATTGTCTCATGTCATTTGCAAATTTGCAGAAATACTCTTTCTTTGACTTACCTTTTACAACAAGAAACTCTGAACGTGTAGTTCACATGCAAACAGAATAATGAACTAATCAAATGCTTTGCTTTATCACTCAAGAAATCAGAAGAAAATAATCCTCCAAGAATTTTAAATGTTCAGATAGAAATACAGTGTTCTGTCTGAAAAACTTCAAGGTGTTTTCAGTCTTACCTTTTATCCACCCTATACCTAAAACTCCAGTGAAGTACTTTTACTGTATAGGTTTACTTTAAATACAGCTGTGCACTGGACAGTCATACTTAGTTGATTCTGACAGATTTTCCCACATCACAGATTGCATAAGGAATATGAGATTTCATCACTTAAGAAAGTTATTAGTTAATATCCCAGAGAGCACCTGAAGGACATCATGGACTAACATATATCTGTACTTCACAGTGTCTTACCATTCTAAGCCTAACATCTGTGTCCTGTTTATGGGCTGCTTCTTTTTTCTAAACAAAGCGCTTTGCATTACTAGATATAATTACATATTTCATTGTAGGAAAACATGTAATATAGAATTTATTTTATTTCCATCTGGAAATAATAAAAGAACCACATTTTAAAATTACAAGACTGTGAAAGAAAACTTCTGTCTTTAATCATGACTGAAACAGCTGATTGCCTCTTTCCCCCTGTGCTATGGAATCTACTAATAACCACACGAACAAATAGTAGCACTACATGAAGAAGAGATTTCATGTAAGAACAAAAAGGTCAAAGAGTAGCTCAATTTGCTTTAAGCTGAATTTACAAAAAAGTTGTCTTAAATTTGGAACCTAGCAACATAATATGTGGGCTATCCTTCCGGATACTGATCATATAGGAAATTATTTTTTTCAGTTCTCAGCAGCTGCAATACATCAGAACACAAGGTGCATTGCCAGAAAGATTTTTATCTAGTCACTATAATTTATCACAACAATTACAACACACAGATTTAACCACCTCACTGGAAAAATCGACCCTTCTGTTTGTAATGACATCACGAACAACTATACGGAATCACCAAGATAACAAAAATCAATATTCGTGCACCTTGGCCAGTATCAGCAACCTTTTCAGGCAGTCATTTTTTGTCCACTTAACCCTCAAGCAGGCAAAAATCTGGTATTTAAATCCTGTCTTGTATTTGAGTCACTATGATCTGAATAACCTGCTTCCTAGCAAAAGGGTTTTGTTCTCTGCCAACAGTGAAACCCAAGGAAACGCTCAGGCATAAGGAAACACAACAAAATGGCTTTCCCTCCAAATTTCTTCCCCTTCTGGCAGCGACTAGCTGGGGTTACAAAACGAGGGGGCTCTGCTGACAGCTCCCTTTCAGAGGCACCGCAGTGGCACCACCAGCAGAACCTGGATTGAAGCCAAGTGGCTGCAGCCCACTTGATGAACACTGCCGCTGTCGCACGCTTCGGGAGCAGATGTGCTCCACCGACACAGGCACGGCAGCGACCAGGTGCGACACGACTGTGTCCGAAGAGCGCTTAACAGTTTTGCTGAAATCAGTGAAGAGGGGATCCTTCCCGACCTTGATCCCCCAACACGAGCAATGAGGTTCTGCAAATCGACAACCGTATAGGAGGTACAACCACAGACCTCCCAAAGGACCTCCCGAAGGACACTCGCCGGAAGGCGATGCCTCACCCTAGCCTATACGTGAAGCAGGATGGATGTAACAAAGCCGCATGCTGCGCGAGCGCCGCTGCCAGCTCTGCCCCATGTAACAGTGTGACTTATGCCCAGGTCTAACCGTGCCCATTAAGAGAAGGCATGTCGCACCAGAGCCGTCAGGAGCCCTCACCGTTCTGACCAACGTCATTTGAACCTTGAAGTCAAATCTTTGGGTTGCCGGATGGATGTGCCAGTTGTTCTGTCATATGAGAAAAAAAATGCCTTCTGGATTACCAAACAAAAAGCTGGTATTAGTTCAGGCCACCTTTGGAAAGGGATACAAACCAGACTGCAAGGCATGATTTGCTGGCAGGGCAACCATATGCTCAGCCCTATCTATTCCCAGTTGCTCTCCTACCTGCAGAATCTCCCTGTTTTTTCTTAACTTCATAAAAGCAGCAACTCCAGCTAGTTAAGTAATTGGGGGAGGGTGGTGGGGAATACTATGTATTATACCTAATCTCTTAAAACAAGCCCCAAACAAAAGACAAACTATAAGCCTTCAAAATCTTGGTGCATCTACTTTTATGAAAAATGAGGAGAGCTAGCAACACTTCTTACAAAAAACAACGCTGCATTTCATAGTCCAAAGCTTCAGCTAAGTTTTGTTCCATTTCTTCCCACAAGTCATTACATGAACAAGGAAACACAAAGCAGCAATAAGTAGCTATCTGACTTTTTACTTAAAAAGTACAGAGTTTACTTTAGTAAACTTTACTTTTTACTTTTACTTTTTACTTATTTTTCTGTACTTAAGTACAGAAAAATCAAGAGGTCTCCTACTTAGGTAACAACAACATATGTTTCTCTCTAACATATTACTTTTAACCTGCTTACACTTGGGGGGGGGGTGTGTGTGTGTGTGTATGTATGTACGTGTGTGTGTATATACACATATATTTAAAGAATAAAAAGAAACTCTCTGTGGAGTATGATTTTTATATTTATCTAGGCAAAAATAGTAATTCTCAGTACAGATATCATGTGCTGTGTTCCTGAAATGCTTCAGGATGAGAAAACTGGTATCCCTACCCAACAGTATGCTTCCAACATTGAAGTAAGATTTACTAAGTATTTGCACTGGGTATGTGCTCATTGCTTATTAATCAGCCTGTCTGCAATCGTGAGCGCAGGTGAAACATCCCAGTCCCTGCCAGCGTGTCACCAAAATACTGCTGATTCAGTGAGACATTCAGCACTTATAGTATCAAACTGATTACCTCAAGGTTTTGAAACCTTCAATTCCCATTTGAACTGGTGCAAGTTGCATGGTTGGAAACATGAAGTAAACAGTTCAGTGCTTTCAAAGGTGAAACTCTTACTGTTGGTACTGCAGTCATCATTACAATTGTAAAGATACTTTATGCAGTTTTGGAGGGTTGTTTGTCCAGTTTCAGTAACTGGAATCACTACAGTGAAATGTATATTTAAATTAACAGCTAGAATGATGGCTTGAGGAGTTATATAGTCAGTCAACCAAATATAGTTAATTCCTTGTGAAATGATCAATTCTGATATGCAAGAAAATATACACCCCCCATTTCTAATTTCTCATCACAAAACTCAGCACTATTTTTTTTCTGTAAGTAAATTAATGCTCCTCTTTTCACAATGTATTGGGAACACATATATTGGGAAGTTCCCTAAAAGGCTATTTATCGTCATAGCACAAATTGAGACATATTGTGTCTCAATCTTATTTTATGTAACCCTAACAAAACCTCAAAAATTAATTAATTAACAGAAACAGGACTGTCACACAATCCCTACAAAAAAATACTTTACCAATAACACATCCCAGGACACTAACTTCTTGCCTTCACAAGCCCAGAAGAAAGCAAGTCTTATCCATACCATGCATTCATACACCACTTTAAAGAGAGTATCTCATATGATATAAACAAAAACAATGGGTTTTGCTCAGAAGAAAAGCGCACAAAGCACATAGCGGGTGGCACACCTCACTGTAACTCAGCTGTGCTGAGATAGGTCAGTGCCAGGAGGCTCCCTCTTGATTTTGAATGAGCATACACAATATTTAAGAAAGCACCTGCTTTAGCAGGTTACAGTGGAATGAAAACAGTGACACATTACAATCTAGACCCAAACCTTTAGCCAAGTGCTATCAGCTTCTATCTATTCTAACAGAATAAAAACATTCAAAACCATAACAACAAGATTCATAGGACAGAATTTAGGTTCTTCAGTGGCTCGTCTACATTTAACATAACTAAATTAATTAAATTCAAAGGTTGCACAGAAGCGATTTTATAATGTCTTTTCTCCAATTTACAATTTTACAGATGCCCATAACCAATATTCTTGTGCAGTTTTACTCAAATTTCTATACTGATTTCCTTTTTCTCATTTTTAAGTCAAAGAATAATCACCTAAAACCATATTTTTTTTTAAACAAACGCCAAAGCCTGATGAAGCAAGCAGTCTTACTGAAGATTATGCAGATGACGTTGCAAAGTACAGTGAATGTGACTGCTCATCTATCAAATAAAACAAAGGATTTTATGCACCTAAAGTAAATAGAAGCTCTGGAAGAGCATGGGAAGTAGCTGGTAGAAGTTTGCTTAATATAAATAACTAGGAAAGTGACATCTCATTTGGTTTTTAACGTAAGCACCAATATTAAAATAAGATGGCCCAGTTTGTTATGTAAGATATATATCTAACGTTAACTTCTTCCCCCCGACTTGAAGCCCTGCTTTCAAACTGCTAAAATATTCACTTTATTTGGTAAACATGTGGTTTCCCATACATGATATTTATTTTTTTTTTTAACAAAACGTTCAGATAATGGTGATTTTTATTTTCTGCTAGTAATTCACCAATGAAATAAGTCTCAACTCCAAAGGTCTGCTGTGTATTATTCAGTAGTATAAATGATTACCAAAAAAATTACAAATGACAACTAAACACTAAACACAAAATTGAGAGTAGATCTGTCGGCATTTAAATTCTCTTGATTCTTACGATACCTAAGAAGCAAGAGCAATACTCACCTGAGCAAATCACAGTTGAGTTACAGTTAACATCCACAGTTTTAACTGGTCAAGCAAAGTATTACTTAATGTTAACTCAAATTTTCATGCACAGATTATTAAATACTGCAGAACACTAGATATAAGCAAAAAGTACTTGCTTTTGAAAGAGAAATGAATCTTACATAAAAGCAGTTCCTTCTCTGCAGTGTTTCTCATCTAAGAAGGTTTTCTAGTACTGCTGTAAAGCAAAGCATGAGCTTCATTCCCACCAACCCAAACACTACTTTCTACATCATCTGGAGGCAGGCCTTTACTGTTTATCAAAGTTCTCAATGCAATTTCTAAGTTTTCATGGACATCCAAGATTCACAAATACAATGCACAACCTTTAACAAGAATAATGCAGATTCTTATTTTGACATTTATTAAACCTAATCATGTTCCACCAGCTTTCAGCAAACATATCTATCACCAATCATTACGGACAACAGAACAGGCTGAGTTTGAGAACTTAAAATTCTAGACTAGACAAAAAGAACGTGACTTGTCTCAAAACATAGCAGAGATTCATCCCTTTCCTATCCCCAGAATACCCAAATATGTATTCATTTCGAGACGGACTCGCCCATGAAAAAGTCCCCATGATACTGTGCTTTAAGGAGCAATTTCAAGGATACATGCTATATTTGGAAACCCAAAAGAGTAAGAATAGGTTAAGAGGAAGGTACAGAAGAAACAGAGGTATTTATTAGTATTAAAAAAAAAATGTAAGCAAAGGTATATGTATGGCCTCTGTAGTACATATAAGCATTTAACATAATACTAAAGTAAAACTAAGCATGCTTTTTTCTTTTTCACAAGTCCAGTTGCAACCATCCATTACTGTAGTCTCTAATCTCCTCCTTCCCCAATATTTGAAATTTCTTTCAATTTTACTGGTAGCAAGACAAACACAGTTTGAGTAGAGACAACTATGTAATTACAGTAAGGGAAAGTTGCATGGTCCACCGACTACAAAACACTCCCAACACTTATGGTAATAAGAGGTCATAGAAACTTAACTACTCATTTATTTAAATATATGCCACAGTTTTCATTTTTTTCTGGTCAAATCAACAGATTTTAATTGGTGCTTTCAAATGCAGCAGTCAATGAAAATGTCAAAAATAACACTAGAAACAAAGCAAATACATGCCTCTGAAAGCCTTTTAATTCTTGAAATCATGCTGCCTTCTTTTTGCTATTCAAGAATGTGTGTATATTCCTTTTTAAATGCATTTCAAATGAGTTTAAACGCTAGCTTACCCAAAACTTCAGCTTATGGACAATGCTCAAAAATGTTTAGCGCACTCTTAGAAGATGAAAGAATATGGAGAAAAAGAAAAGTGAATTAG
This sequence comes from Rhea pennata, assembly GCF_028389875.1. NCBI lineage: Eukaryota > Metazoa > Chordata > Aves > Rheiformes > Rheidae > Rhea > Rhea pennata. The sequence goes on from NC_084664.1 coordinate 92,068,513, forward strand.
TAATTTCACAGCAATACATAACTATGTGCTGTGTCAGGGCATGTCTGGGGAAGCCATCTGTAGGATATCAGCTTCAATGAGGGTAAAGAACATAAACACTGAGCTGACATGAAAAATCAAAGCGAAAGAGCAAAGAAATACTATTGCAATTCTCAGCACACTTGCTATGTCTCATGCATTTAAAGACACTGCCGCCATGCGACTCCATTTCAATGGCTGCTGTATCACTAAAATGTTCTGAATTAATAATGGAGATAAAGCCCACAGATGGCATATGGCATGGTTTGAGATAGACTCATTTTGACAGGTGACAAGGAAGACTACTCATCTAGTCATGTGAAATTAAGCACTTACGGGAATGGCAGGTGTGAACTGCTTTCTTTATACTGATTTGGAAGCACCCCGTCACTCACACAAAGTGCTGTACTAAACTCCCAGCCTAATCTGGAAGTAGAGCTAGTGTTAGACTTGCCAGGAAGATAAGCACAGGCTGAAATGCAAGCCTGCTTACATCCTGAATGATCTGCATTCCCTCTCGATTTGGCCAGAGCCCCAGATACTATGCAAGAAAATAAAGTTAAAAACCTAAAGAAAAGTAAAATATATTCAAGGCAGAAATCGATCTCTAACACTACTCCACTAACATTAATTGGTTTCAACCAGCTATAAATTTGGTCCTGTTTTTGACTTCTTTAATTCCCATTCATCTTTTATCTACTACTACTCTTTTAATGGATTTTTCCGATCTCTCTCTCTCCAGTAGCCACTGCAAGTGGATGTAACATGCAATCTCCCTACAGCGCTAGCCGGTAACCTGTAGAATAAAATACTGAAGGTTACTTCTAAAGCAGTTTTGGTTTATGCCAGTTTTGGTATATGTTGATCCTACAGGATGATAGTATCTTTGTCGTCTGAGAGAATGTGTTATTTGAACTGTAGCTCTGTGCAGTTACATATTGGCAACTGTACACATGTGCACTCATTACAGGTATTGCTAGAACTATAAAATGGAGCCCCAAACTATCCCCTCCCTTCACCCTGTATTTTTTATGAAAAGTAAAAATTTATGAGCTAAAACATTTTGCCCTGCCCTGCTCATGTCTGTTTACTTTAATAAATTTTCTGCCATGCAGATAAAATCTCAAGTTTTTCCTCAGTGGTCATTGACATATTAGGAGAGGGCAGACATTGGAATAAGGCACAAATCTCAAAATCTTGCTCTGAGGTCAAGCTTACCAAAAAAAAGCTATATATTTCATAACATATATATACATGTTTCATAATGTATACATTCCGACGGATTGCTAAGACTGTCAGAAAGAACTATGGAAAATGCAATGCTGTATCCATTGGCTGGTCAAATTTTCTCTAAGAGGAAAAGTGAGTGCTTTCTACAGTTAAGCTGCAAATTCCACCAACTTCAGTACCTTACTACCACAATGAAAAAAACTAATTTTGGTGCATCCTCAGTTCTTTCAGTTTTGTTTTGCTTGTTTTTTAAACACAGCAAATAATCCCTCTCTATGATATCAATAAATCTCACAAGGCAAAAAATCTACTATCACTGGCTGTGTTTCGGTTCAAGCAGCAGTGAAATTTTGAAGCGAAATCTCCAACAATTCTTTCTCAGTCATCTGCAGAGTGATTTTTATGTGTGCAAACTAGATTCACTTCAAAGGAAACTAGAGCAATGGCTGTAGTGCAGGCTAACACTGAATATGCTCCAATCCCTTAGCAGGAACACTGAAATTCAAACCAGTGATCAGTCATTGAAACAACTCTGAAACATGTGTGGCACGAAAGTTTGATTGAGGGGATTAAATTGAATTTGAAGTAAAAACTCCAAAATGCACATAATGTGGATATAATGGCTGCTCCAATTTCCTCATCTGCTCCTATTGCTCCAAACTACTTACTAATGTAAACATAGACATCCTCGTCAGCTGAAGAAAACAGCAGATAAAAAATACAGTGTTTTAGATTCCACAGTCATTAACATGAATTAACAAGATCAAATGACTTACATCTGTATGCAGCATATCAGAAAACATTTTGTATTTTGAATCATTGTAAGACACTGAACGGTTTCCAATAATTACTTTCTTTAAAATAACAAGCAGGCCCAACTGAATGCAGAATTTATTATTTTAAAACAGGTGGTTGCTTCTCATCCCAATACTGTTAATGCACATATAGGTACAGAAGACACTGTCACCATCACGTTTACTGAATCAAAATTGAAAGTACTGAAGTATGTCAAAATGAACCAAACAAGTATAACGATGTGTTTTATGAGATTAACAGCCCCCCTTGTAATGAGAAACATCTTCAAGGATAGAGTTGCATTTAATATCTGAAGGCACTGGGTATGTCAGTATTTTAAATTATTATGAAAACTTCAACTCACTCCCCATTTATACTGCCCAAGACAACTCCCCACTCCTCTGCACTGTTCCTGCAGTTCCTTTTCCACCTGCGCGGGCTCCCAGCATCAGCTGGAAGAGCGGAGCTGCTGCCTGTTGCTTCTTAGCAGACACTAAGACGCTTGTCCCCCAGATGCAGAGCCAGATGAAACGCTCCTGGGATGAGTGGCATTTTCTTTTCCTCTGATTTTGTTCTTAAGGAACGTATGAGCAAGCATGGGCACAATATTAATGAGCCTAAAGACTCACAGCGCCCAAGCTTAGCCACAAGTTTGGGCTTAAAATACAATGGGAAGGTTGCCGTTTTGTCTGGAGCAAAGAGGAATCTCAGGATTATCTCCCAGAAACAGCCTAAGCAGATCTCTAATCATAATCCCACCCACTGTACAGTTCTGCAGCACACAGTGTCTTGGAGTTCATTTACGAAACAATTTTTTTGTGAAAATGAAGAACCTGTAAACACTTTTTGGCAAACCATTTCAATCTATCAGTAGATTATCCAACAGCTTTTCAAAAACTGGGTTAAGTATCTTTTAATGAAGGAGCAAGCTATTCTAGCTATATATACAAAAGAAGTCCTCATAATATTTTACTCAATGGACAGAATCTATTTTCTTTAGAATCATCAAGAGATTCACTAATATGTAGTTAAAGTGCCTCATGTCTAAGTAAATTTTAATGACCCATCAGAGCAACATAAACAATGTCAGCTGAGCATCTTTTGAAGGAATGAAGGGTGGGGGAAAGGGGAGCAAAACCCAACACTCAAGGTAACTCCTCACGCCTCTATATTGAAGTTGCTGAAACAGTATGCTTAATTTATAGTTTCATCACCTACAGAGCATTATATTTTATAATTTTAGTTCTTTCCTCAGTCATCAGTCATATTATTCAGACGCAAATTTTCTTCTCATTGAAGACAGGCATTGCCACTGAGGTATAGGTCCTTCCTTCTACTGCAGTTGTGTCAGCTACAACTCAGAAAGTAGTATTAGCCTACATATATCTAGTCTTTTTAGTTTTAATCTCCTCCTATTCTGACAAGTGAAAGGCACGGACATTCCTGCAAGGAGCAGAAGAAATCTATGAATTCCAAGCACACAGTTTAGGCAGTGAGCTGATACTTTTAATTAGCAGAGATTAATAACCGTGACTATTTGAAGGAAGAGAGATACATATGTAGAATGTTTCAAAATTTATATTTATATTAAAAAATAGTTTAATGATGCAGTTTATCCAATATGCCAATTTGAGATTTGAAAATTTAAATAAGACTTTTCACAACTGATATTTTTAAAGCATTTAATTTTGATGTAGGATTTAAAACTTACAATAAAATTCAGGGTTACTGGGAAAAAAAGTGAATTCATAGAAGTTTTGTTATTACATTTGGAGATAACAAAAACAAATCAGACATAAAACTAGCAAAAGCTTTTACCTGCAGCTGAGCTCCAATAAATACGGCAAAAACTTCAAATGGAGCAAAATCATTGCTTTCAGGCTGAGTCTCTAGGGAAGCTCTGTCCAGGTCTTAAAATTAATTCATGCTTTTACATGACTGCTGCTGCCCTGTGCCACTTATCAGACATATTCCTCAGGAAGGTGAAAAAAATCTCCTCGTCTTGCAGTTGCATATGTACAATTGTGTGTATACAATTTTCTGATTTTAAACGAGACAGATAAAACTGGAACAACTTTTTTATTTTAAGTTTGATATACAAAATGACGTTTATACATGGATTTTCCCATGTATACTTCTCCACAGAAAACCAAATGTCTACCCCATTTAGCAATGGGGCTTCTAATCAGATAAATTAATTAAATGTATCACCTTTTAAGACAGTTACTGAGAGATGTTTGCAACCAATAATATACTTCATAGTTTTCTTAGGAGATAACAGAGCTATGTCTGCACTTTATCCTAATCAACTGACATGAAGGTTAATCAACTTCTCATTTTGTTTCTTTTGTTTTTAAACAAATCGTAGTGTTATCCTTTCCTCAACTGCAAAGTTAAAAGCACATTCCCCATTAAAAGTTTATTTTGTCTGGTGAAAATGTATACAGGAGACTGCCAACATTCCCCAATGATCTTTCACAGATACAAGTCTGGTAAGTTTGGAGGAGGGGAGCAGGCAGAAAAGCAAAAGACTAAAAATAATAATAATAGTAATTTACAAATTTAGTCTGACAAATCATCAAATTGTTTCACCAAATTATAAACTTAGAAATTTTCACTCACACATAAATATGACTGAATCACATAAACTGGAAATTGCATGAAACACTTGCAAAAAAACACTTGAAAAAAAAAAAAAAAAAAAAAAAAAAAAAAAAAAAAAGAAAGAAAGAAAGAAAAAAAAAGGAGCAGCCTACACATGATCCACGCTCTTCATGGCAACACTCAAGACACACATTTTCAACAGGCCTTCATGATTTCCTCTGATTCTGCCATCACACTTAAAGCTCCATTTTTAAAGAGACTAGCATACATTCCTGAATATGAGCACTTCAAGGACAGTCCTACTTCCAGCACTTTGTAGAAAATTTGAAAACAGAGATTAAAGACCATAAATCAAAACCAGTCACAGATTACAGAGCTGATATGCTCACACTCACTCAGATTGCTACTGACCGAAGGAAAGCAAAACTACATCTCATCTTCCTCAAATTATATTAAATCGAAAAGACTACAGTATCATTTAGCTGGCATGTGCTTATTTCCAGAAGCTGATTTTAAAAAAAAATCCCTTTGGGAATACTCATAAGGTGAGCAGCAGTGATAAAAGCAGCAGTATATGCCAAAACACTTTTTATACTAGAAGTTAAAAATGAAAGCAAAGGCAAAGACTGCCAAAATTGCTAGAGGCTTGATTTCATGTTCTTTAAGATGCCGAAAATGCTAAAATGGAAAAAAAGAGGGAAAATTAGTGACAGATACGAGAGTTCAAGACAGAAGGCAAAGCTCTAAGAAACACAATCAAACTGTTCCCCTGAAGTTTCCATTCAGGACGTTGTTACAACTTCACCTTGGCTAAACGTATGTTAAACCAAAGAATAAAGAGCAATTTCCTGGAATTTTTTGCAGCTTGTATCTTTTATCTGGTGAAGTGAAAAACTGCTCATTCTTAGCAAGGAAAACTCCTCTTCCCCATATACTTCAATAGGGAAAGATGTAGTATTGTTATCAGAACAGAAGAGGACTCTGCTCAGGAAATACTGCTTTCAGCATCTTGAGGAATCATGAGTGAAACTATTAATTCTATATCACCTCAGGGAAAGCAGCACGGACTCCAACTGTTTATCTGGATACATATGGCTACAAAATTTATATGAACTTACAACATTCCCTGCTGGTTTATTCTCTTTAAATTTAGAATCTTTCCATGAACTGTTCCCATGAATTTCAGTAAATTTATTTGGTGACAGAAACCAACCAACCAACTGGTATTTGAAACAAAGCTCTCATATCCTGCTTCTTGTATACACGATATTCTTAAATTTCACAGAACACATAGTTGCTTCTAATTCTATTGAACTACTTGGTTACAAATTTTTCTTACATAGATACACAGTTAAAATTCCCATTTCTTGTCATGGATGCACTCTCCGAACAGCATTTGATATCTGAATATGAATACGATGTTGAGTGAGACCAGAATAAAGTGTTTCTGGAAATACTCATCTGAGGAAGGAATAGGAAGAAGATTTCAATCCCACAGTCTATTGCCTGCTAATGGCATTTCCTTTAGTTCTTGAAAATACTGTACATGTGGACAGAACCCCAGCATCACTACCATCAAGATCTACAGGTCAGAGACCTCAGTAATATCATTCCAAAATGATTTGAATATCTTATTAATTGGATAACTTGCTGCATCAGGCAAATGGCTGAGCACTATTAGGCTAAATCTATAAATTCACATGCAGTCTATTTTATTAAGCCATTGTTTTAAATGAAATGCATTATACACAGGGTTCCATGCTGGCTCAATGAAGGTCTACCCCAGCATATAAATGATCCTCTTTTTTTTCCCCTTACCTCCAGATGCTCCAAAATATAGGGAGGGTTTGTCATGCCAAGCCTCAGCATAGCTCCCTCAGGAATAGCTTCAACCAGCTTCCACAGGAGCGTTGGGAGGTCTGTGCCAATGTCTCTGCCATAAGCCCCCGTGTCTTCACTGGTCAGCCAAATCTCACAAACACCCTCTGTGAATAAAATAAAGAGATAATTAACAAATCTGTTTTAGAGCTGTTTATTTTATCATACAGCTGCTCACTCTCTTTAATGCAGTATTTCACAAGGCTATTATGCAGCCAGACTGGGTATTCAATTGCAAGAGGGAGGAAAAGAGGGGGAAGGCTTATCCCATGGGTAGCAGTGGGTTATTAAGTTCATTTTATGAGCGCAAGAGTGCTACAACAATGCTGTAAATTATCATTGCTGTGGAGTGATTAACATTCACAGCCAATGACTAATTCTGTGCTGCCTCTACAGCAAGTCAGTCAAGTCTAGTACTCTGCTCTGTTTTTTAAACCTAATTTATTAAACACTGCAAGCAACATTACCCAAGTAAAGAGTTTGTGTTAATGGTTATTACTAGTAGTTAACTTATTAACTGGTAAGCTTCCAGTAAGCAAAAATAGTTCTAAAGTATAGTGATTAACATTCCTTCTGGAATAACTATTAAAAACTTGTATTCTTTAAATGCTACAATTAGCAATGCAATATTAAGGTTGTATTGAAAAGGTTAGTGCATGACTAAGGGATAGTGTTGGAAAACCTGTTTCCTGGCAGTTAATACTTTATTTTCCATCAATCAGGCCTTAGGAAATAGTATTATTTGATTTGTAGTGTAAAGGGTATTGACCTTGAACACTGAAATCTGGTAATAATGTTCTGCTCAAAGAGAGGAAAGATTGCACCACCCGTTCAGTGTTGGAACTGAAGCAATGAGGATCCACGCAGCCACTCCTATCAGCCTGCCCAGCTTCCATCCTCTCCCTAACGCAATCCAGCTCCTCCCGCTGCCACCCCAAAGCAAGAAATAAGCCAACGAAAACAGGGTAGCTGAGAGGAAGACTCCTGTGATTACTGGCTAAATAAGATACCATCAACTCTATGAAGAGCTGAATTTCCACTACAGATGGTTAATCAGTAAGAAAACACCCAACCACTAGAAGGTGTGTAACTGAAGTTTCAAAGCACTCTTCACACCAGCAGAAGAAGGATGTATCACAAAACATAAATGTTTAGACATGTATGAGATTAGGAAAATGCAAAGTACATTAAATCATATGAAGTGATAAAACTAGAAAAACAAAAGCAATGTAAACTCAAGAACGCCACTCAAACTCACACTGTACCAATATAGGAGGACAGCAGAGTATGGGGAATGTCAAAGCCAATTCTATCTGTTTTCAGGGTTATTTCAAGGTCATATTATTTAGAATTAAAAATATTTTAAAATTAAAGGCAAACTAAAAAGCTTCTTACTGCTTAAGTTTTGCATCAAGAATAGTTTAGTGAGATGTATATTCTGTTCTCATAAAAGGCCTCGTGAAAAGCGTTCCTGAAATAGCGCTCCTTAGTTATTAAACATCTACTCGTGCCTTTGTAGCCACATTCTAACAGAGCTTTCCTGCTACAGGATCAGCTATGCAGAATTTGTTTGCAGTTTATAACCATGCTTTAGCTTCCATAGCCAGTTGCTAATGTTTTTCAAACTGCACCTCATGGCAGGCAGAAGTACGCTACAAAACACACTCTAAGGTTCGCAGCCTGTCTTATGTTTTCTGAGATACGAGAAAAGTGAATCATGTAACAGCTGCATTCTAAAAATAGGAAAAACCTAAACGATATCAATGATGGCTAACATTCTAGGTTTTTTTCTAGTTTTTTTCTTTTCTCTCTCTCCCTCTCTCTCTTTTTTTAAGTTTTCAGTCTGAACGGCAGTCCATGGAAATGGCCGATGGAACGTGAAAGGAAAAAAAATAAATAAATCACTGACTAGGAATGGAAATAACATTCCTGTGGAAAACAACAGTGAGCTTTTAAAGCTGCATAGGTGGAGACCATTAGCCCCCTGGTGGGATGAAACTTCAAATTAAATCACGTGAAGAGGAAGCAGCTGTAACAGTAAATCAGCAACAACAGGAATAACTGTCTCATCTGCTCTCCGATCAGGGTGTTGAACAACAAGCAATGGGAATAATTCATGCTGAGAGAGGCAACGATTCACAATATCGTGAGGGGAAAAAAAATCTTTATTTCAGGGAAATGCTCACTTCCCAGTTTCAGGCTGACAAATTGGACCTTCAAATCCTGAAAGCTGCCATGAGTGCTCACTCTTCACAAACAGGGTAAACCAACCAAGTGCGTATCTCTGGTGATACAGGTTAGGTGACAGTTCAAATGCAAGTTGCTAGGCTGTTTTTTCTAGCCCTTTGCATTCTGAATTTTTAGGAGTCTATACCTAAACTCAGTAAGAGGAGAAAACACATGCTTCCAATAGGTATCTTAATAGAGTGAACCAAGCCAACTAAAAAATATTATCACTTAAGTTCTTGCGCTTCTTTTTTTCACTCAACTCTCTGCCCCTCCAAACTCCAGCCTTATGCAGGATTTTATTTAAATCCACAGTCTAATCATGCACAGTAACTTCTTCATGTCTTTTGCTGTGAACACTCTCCTCACTAGATCACTCAGCACAACGTTACTGGATAATTTAGGTGCTAGCAAAAACAAGCTGATTTTGTAAACAAAGAAATTGATCCAAACTGCAAAGTTTGGACGTGCAAACCGAACGCGTGTGTTACAGTATTAAGCTCCGTTATCATCAGATGCAAGTAATTACAAATCAGCCTTTGGTCACAGCTCATAGTTTACTTCTCGCCCTGCTGTCACCACCCCACATAAAGAGTAACCTCAACAGCTGGATTCTGATCTCTGCTCTGTTGTAACTGGAGATGACTGAGAATGGAAAATGTTGGAAAGAAAAGGGTTCTCAGTAAATGGAAGAGGTTTTGTACCTAACAGAACATCTCGTTATAAAGAATACTCATTGCTAATGATCTGATATGGGTTTTAACATCATTCTTCTGGAGCAGTCTAAACAATCCCTGTTATAAAGAAAAGAAATTCTACAGTTGCCACTTTTATGAGATACAGACATTTCTGTTTTAGAGCCACTCAAAATGATCTATTCCTTTAATAAAAGTTTTTTAGAAGTTAATATTTTGCTTCATTTCATGCCACTGTTGTAAACACAAATCTTATTAATTTGAAGAGCCATCTACTCCACTTCTAAAGCTCCATCCGAAACTGTTAAAATATCAGCCACTAATTCTGCTGAAACTTCTCTTTTTATTAGCCTGCCGCACTTTGTACAAATGATATTCAATTGCATCTAATTGGACAGCTTTAATAAAGTAGAACAGAATAACAATATCCAGTGAGGCTGAAATGGAAATAACTATTAAAATGAGGTCTCCAAAATAGATTTTCCATGTTAATTTTTCAACTTAAAAACACTGTTGTCCCAAAAGAAAAGAATCAAAAAGTACAGTAACCCCTAATGTTTCTTCTCCTTCCTGTCTTTTTTCTCTTTCCTGCGAGATTTTCTAATGTGAACAGGAAGGGTTCTTACCACAGGGCAATTCCCTGTGGGCTGCTGCAGAGGAAGAATCCCAATTCCAACCTTGCCAGCAGCCTGCATACACTTATCAGTAACCACCTGACCTCCCTGCTACGCCGTCTCCAACAGCAAATTCTTATGGTAACCTGCAGCGCCGTACAGACCAGAGAAATACCTCTCCCCCTGTACCGCAGGAATCTGAAAGACCATCTGCCCAGGGGAGCTCTGACTTAAATGTTTGTCAAAAACTGCCTGCAGACTCAAGGACAATCAACCTAAAGCTGCCATTCATCACATTTTTAGAATTAGAAGAATTTATAGACAAAGATAAGGAGAAAGAAAAAAAAAAAGCAAATTCACTTTAAATCCGATCATTTTTCAGCATGAGCTTACTCTATATAAATCTTTTTTCTATTCAATTATCAGAGTTTCCCATTAAATATACAGCACAGGTTTTACAGGAACTATGTATGTACATGATGTGGGGCATGTGTTAGAGCACTCTGTGCCTTAATTCAGAAACTATGAAGATGTCTGTATACATATCATATGATTGTATCAGTCTCAATAGAAGTCAAATTTAACAAATTTAACAGAAACTGAGATCTGGAGGAATCAATTTCCCCCTATACTTGTGAACTACTCTGCACACACTGATTTACTGTGCAGTCCTTGTAAGAATCTAGGCCACATGGATCCCTGCTGAAATATCCCATCGCTGAGGAGAACTAATACATTAAATCAATCTGTGAGAATTCACTGGTGCTAATGGAGGTCTTGAAGGGTTCACTTCTCTAAGATCACCAAGAAATTCATATTTGAAATGGATAAAAGGGCATTTTACAGGAGAGAATACACACACACACACACACAAATCCTGCCCAAATATACATTCTGCCAGGCTCAAAAAGGAACTTGCACCTAATTGTTACCCTGAGAAACTGCAGAATATCTGGCAAGCAGATGACAAAGGAGGAGACTGAAGCAAAAACACTGGTCTGGGTACAGAGCTGGTGAAAGAGGCCAGCTGTTAAGCTGCAACCCAGCACATCAGTATTTTTTCCATACTTTGGAAAGTGTGGCTCAGCTTATGATTCAGTGATATCTCACATTTAGGCCAATACAGTACCAGAGCTCTGCTCATGAGACATTACACACAAGTCTTATTCACAGTCTCATTTTCACTTGGAGGGACAAAGCTCCAGGATAATATCTCACAGCCTAACTTTCTAAAGACCCTATTACACAACGATGTATTTCCTCTTTTCAAAAAGATCAGTGTTCTTCACTCTTCTGGGCACCCTTAAGGAAGTAGAAAATGATTCTCCACTCCTATTTTCTGAATGCTGATCACATATGGCAGAATAAGATCCGGACGGTGCCATGAAAATTTTCAAATCTATTGGAAATGCAGTGGTTGGCGAAATTACTCATCCCTGAAACTGCTGTTAAAGACTAAGCCTAGGAGGCTTATCCCTCCCCAACACAGAAGAGAGCAATGGCTGACTGAGTGGCCAGGAAAAGTCTGTTCAATGTTAATGTATCTGAAACAAGCATGCAAAAATACTTCTGTGAAATTTTATTCCTAGACTCTTAATCAATAGTTTCCTAATGTCTCTTTAATAACATGAATTTCTTGGAAGAGTTGGCTAGTATTACATAGAAACCTACTATGGACAGTGAATTTATCTAAAACCCTAAACAAATTTCTTTTTATTTATCATCAGAGAAGCCAAAAGGTAGATATTTCTATACCTGCAGCTATATTTTTTTCATAGGATCACAAAACAGTCTAGTGTGCAAGAGACCACTGGAGGTCACCTAATCAAATCTCCTGGTCAAAGCGGGTCCAAACAGATGAGATTCCTGGTCTTCCAAGTTGTCCTGTCACCTCTCATTCCATTTCTGTGAACCTCCAAGCACAGTCTAGCTCACTCTATTCACTATACTCTCCCACGAGGTAGATGCAGACAGATGATCTTCTTTCTTCCTAAGGCTGAACAAATCCAGTTCTCAGCCCCTCCTAATGCATCAGGTGCTTCAGCTCTCTAATTATCCTGGTAGCCTACTGCTGTACTCCAGTATGTCTGTCTTGTCCTGGGGAATCCAAAATTGGACACAGCACTCCAGATGCAATCTCACAAGCACCAAACAGAGGGCACAAATCACTCTGCTGGACCTGCTGGCTGCACTCTTGCTAACACAGTCCAGAATGCAGATGATCATTATAAGGGTCCACCGCTGATTCATGTTCAACTTGTCCACAAGAACTCCAAAGCCTGCAAAGCTGCTTTCCAGCTCCACAGCTCTCCATACTTGTACTGCTGCATGGTGTTATTTTGTGCAGGATTCAGGTCTTTTTACTTGTTTGTGTTGAACTTCATGAAGTTACCATCAGTCCATTTCTCCACACTGCCAAGGTCCCTTTGAATATTAACCTTCCCTTTCAGTGTATCAGTTGCTTCCCTCAGTTTGGTGTCATCCCCAAACTTGCTAAAAGCATGTACTCTATCTCACTATCCACATTGGTAATAAAGATATGAAACAATGCTGGCCCCACTATCAATCCATGGGAACCGCTGTTAGTAACTAGCCACCAGTTAAACTTCCTACCATGGATCACCACTCTAAGCCCAGCAGTCCAGCTAATTCCTTCAGCCACCTTATCATCCACTCATTCAGTCCATATCTTATCTATCCGTAAGAATACTATAGGAGACTATGTTGAAGGCTTTGCTAAATTCAAAGTAAAAAAAAAAAAAAATTCTCTCATTCACACAGCCAGACATCTCATCACAGAAGGCAGTCACGCTGGTCAGGCACAGTTTGCCCTTGGTAAATCCACGCTGACTGTTCTTGGTCACCTTCTTGTCCTTAATGTGCCCTAAGGCGGCACGTTGATTTTGTGCCATCATCTCCTAGGGGACTGAGGTCAAGCTGACCGGCTTGTAGTTCCCCAGATCCTTCTCCTTGCTCTTCTTGAAGTGCGGCATGACATTTCCCTTTTTCTAGTCATCAGGAACATTCCCAGATCTTTTGAGATTAGAGAGAGCAGCCTCAAAATGACACCAATCAGCTATCTCAGAACACTTGGATGAATCCCACCGCAGGATAATTTCCATTACCTCTGGATGTCTGTCTGCAATTACAAAAACTGCAGCTGTGTTTCGCAACTGTTTAGTCCAGTACAAGTCTTCAAAGCAGTTGTGGTTTCTACTACCCACAGAATGACACACACATTAGAGAATTTAGGAAATGAAAACACTGACTTCTACAGTGTATGAATTTTTTAGAACAACTGTTTTTGGGAACTAGTATGAAGTGAAGCTCTTTAGCATGTTTCACAAGGAAGACTACCATTCATTCTGCTAAATATACACTAAGTGACACTGGCTCAGATTATTCCACTTAGATAGGATAATGTATTATTTTAAAAGTAGAAGACTCAACAATATAACTTTTGAAGATTCTATTTCTCTGTGCAGTCTGATATCTTGCAAGGATATATTCTACTAAAATTATTAACAGAATTCCAAGAATTATTTATTTTTTCCTTGCCAAGATATTTTATGTAAATGTCTGCATATGATTCATTTAAGTTCTAAGTAGAAATTACATATTTACATGCTTGCTATACATGAATACATATTCATAGTATGAAGTTATCAAACAATTTGAAGACATAACAGGAATTTGCTTTCAGGATCGTTTACCACACTTAGGTATGGTACCCACAACAAATTTTTGATTCTACACACTTCTGGAAAAGAAGTTTGGATTATATTGCAAAGTTCCTCCAGCTGGTAAGAAATAATTGTATGAAACCATGCAAGTGTGTAAGACGACTAATAGCAAAATTATTTCAGATATTAGACTGAGGATACCTTATCTGTAAATACCAATATAAAGATATTTCATTAAGTTTGCATTCCTCAATGGACATCTATTCTAAGTGCTATATATGACAAAGTACTAGAAATAAATACAAATCTAGCTCATATTAAAATGGAAAAATTTACATATACAAAGGATGATACATAACTTGTAATCACATTTGTCTCAGAAGTAATTTTCTGACAACAGCTGTCCTTTTTAAAATTTCATTTAGATGCTTTGTCTTATCTTAATATTTCATTTGTGTTTTGGTAATTTTCTTTTTCTTTTCATTGACTCATTTCTGCTATGCTTTACAACAGTAAGTGTTTCTGTAATAAAAAAACACTGATAGGTTTGGAGGAACCTCCCGCCCCAACTGATTTTATCTGAATCATCATCTGTACTTCTAGCCACATTTTTATTTAGAGAGGTCTGAAATCTGCTTATGACAATGGATGTGCAATGAATTATCTGTCAATTCAGGGTTTCAATTTGATTAAGCATCCGTATCAGTGATCATTCTTGCCCAATTAAAGACATCAAGGTAACAAATTCCACAGTTTTGTCTTTGGTGAATTGAGAAATGCCAATTAAAAAACAGAAAAATTAATCATGACTTGGACCCCTTTAACTCTTCTGGCAATTGCTTTTTCAAAAGTATAAAATCTAACCAAAGTCAGAGTTAAGTCATTTTTGCAAAAAGATTTCAATAAAAATTTGTTAATATCTTTCAAAAAATTGATTCTTCACACATTTCTTCAGTGCACTTACACTTTCTGTGTAACTTTATGTAACTTATAAAGTCAAATCAGAGCTGGACTGAAGTTAAAAATAACAAGTATTAGGCCTGATCTGTAACAACTTTTCTTAATCAGTTTAAATTCACAAGAATGCAGACATTCTAATTTTGCAGAAGAAAGGACAGGAAAGGAAAGGAAAGGAAAGGACAGGACAGGACAGGACAGGACAGGACAGGAAAGGACAGGACAGGACAGGAAAGGACAGGAAAAGACAGGAAAAGACAGGAAAGGACAGGAAAGGAAAGAAAAAAGCCAACCAACCAAAAAAGCCCTGGTTCCTGCCTGCAAATACAAACCAAAATATATGCACACATTTCTACCACAATTTATTGCATTACTTTAGGGTTACTTTGTGGATTTTAGCAAAACAATCACATGCTGAAATTAAGAGTTTTAGCCTAGCTGCCTATTTACTCATTCTTAATATTAAGCCATTCAAATTTAATGCTAGGGATAGTCTGCCACCTCTTTATATTAAGACAGATATGCCATCTGATAGAAGAATCTAATAGTCATCTGTCTAATGGTAGCTTTCCATTTTATCTTCTGTGGTTGCAGAAATGCAAGCTAAAAAGACAAATTTACTTAGGCTTTTGCTTTCCAAAATTCATACATCTGAAAGATGATGCTGTGCAGAACACAGGTTCACTGAACTTGCCAGTTTATTTAAACCCACCATATCTGGAATAGCCACAACTCTCTTGTCAAAGTATTATAGTTAGAAGAGGGTACCAAGACTTTGAGGACTAATATTAAAAACAGAACTCCTCCTTTAAAACAAATGCTTCACCATCAAGACATTTATAAAACGAGCTTATCATCTGTCATTATTGTAGGATTTAGCACAAAATTGGAAGCTGACCCTTTTGCAAATGACCTTTCTTCTGTTTGCTCATTTTTGTGGCTACAGTGATGAACCAAACAAAATAATTTTGATACAAGGATCTTAATATCTGAAATAGTTACCATTAGGAAAAAGGCAATTCAATTCCATGTGCAATCTAACAAGGAGTAAGAATGCTTGTGAAAGTAGTAGAAGTTTAGCTAAAATTATTTGTTCTATGAAATTAACAACAAAAATATTCAAAAATAGAAGTTTCCTAGTAAAGAGAGTGCAGCAGATAGGACCTATGATCGCTAATTACTGAACAGAAGGTAAGAAGTTGCTCTCTCCCACAAAGCGTAACCTTGTATCTTCTTATAAAGACATCATTCTACTCCTATAGGGACCTCTGTTCCTAATAGCCTTCTGCTAAAGCATAAAGTAGCAGCCCCTTCTTGTCTAGCTATAGTGTTTTAGGAAAGAGTGGGGTAACAGGGAAGGAAAGGGGTATAATGGGTCACTTGCTGCTGCAAGCAGCATGTTATCTAAACTTATTACGAGTCCTATTCCGTTCTCCTAGAACAGGAGACACACAAAAGGGCATCCAGACAGGCCACTTAAGTTTGATCAGTGCCAACACCACAGTGTTATGCATCTTGCTTTCAGGGAGGATTAATGACACCATATATCACGATGATAAATTGAGGTTTGCAGTTTGAAGGGAAAGGGGAGGAAAAGATTTCAAGAAACTTGTAGAGGAAAATGTAGTTCAATTTCGTGAGTTGGTCCTAATTCTCAGGTTGAGGGAGGAAGGTTGAGGCTATCCTTTCAGACAGAAATCTTTGTTCCCTCAGCCACCTCCTTATGGCCGTCCTATTTTGAGCACACGGGTCACATACACAATGGCCTGTTTTAAATGTTAGCCCTTGTGCATATGAAAAAGTGATTCCTCTCTATCATCAAACTTACCAGTGGAAAAAAGATCAAAGTAAAGTTGTAGCTCCATATGTAGACACCTTATCAGAACTAAGTTAGTTTTCAGAGATGGTAGCCACCTACTAGTGCTGCAGTTTATACAGCAGCAGCCATATGTGCATCACTGATCAGGACAAGAATTAGGTGGTGGCAGTTATGCCAAGTTCTTTGCTGAAACACGAACATTATTCAAGAAGCAAATTTAACGATACACAAAAGTATATGCAAAAAATAAGAAGTGTAAAGGATTGGGGGACCACAGGTAATCGATTTTGCAAACAGCGATTTAAACACAGAAGGAAAACCATTTCAGAAAACACAGACAGACATGAGTTTAGAGTTCTTTCACAGTCCTGTATGCAGCATGTAACTCTGTAGGTCCCCAGAGCATGGAGTTACTATTCTCAGCTCTGTGCCTCACAAAGACCACTCTGGGAACCAGTGGTACGCTCTGGTTACGCTGTTCTTGTTCTATAAGCAAAGGGAGCACCTGACCCTCCAGAATGGTCAGTCTAGCACCCTGCACACATACTGCTTAGCTCTTGAAAAGAGAAAGAGTGATTAGACAAAATTGCATGCATTCTTTTAGCTGTAGTAAGTAATTACTTCTGCTTTAAGTTAATTTCAAAAATTTCAAGAAGTACATTTCCCACAGTTCTTCCTATACTATTTATTCTATATTGTCACAACTATGGTTTGTACCTAGGTGAGGCAGGATCCAACCTCTGGTTTATTGCATGTTGCAATATTCTCTGTTTGAGAAGTATAGTAAGTTCTAGCGAATAACTTACGTTAAAAAGTATGTGTTAATAACATTAAACAAGCTTTTCCTAGGCTCTGAAGTGAATCTAGTTTATTAACAGCTAACGCTAAAGAATATCATATATGTTATGTACTGGAATGCTTTTACTGCTCAACAGGTAAAATCAATAACAGAATTGTAAGAAGATTAGATAATCAAGTTTTTTTTTAATATAGAAATATTTTATTATTATTATTATTAAATGCATAGCCTAATAACATTATGACGACTATTACCAGAGCAAAACTTCATCTTCACAAAACTATGCACAAAAGCAATCAAATAGTTCCAATTTAGTATTTATAGTCATGAACCTGGATCTTGAAATTTTAGGGAACTGTTTTACAGGGTCCACGTCCAGGTCTGGACACAAATTTTCAAAATTTCATAACTAATGCCTTCCAAAAATGTAAATATTCACAGATAAGTAATGATTCATAACAATCATACAATCTCAGGAAATCTTTTTTCTTTTTTTAATGATGATTTATCACAAATTTTAACAGTAGCTAATGGCAGCTTGCAAAAAAAGTAAAATAGCAACTTTACTGAAAGTCAAAAGCAAGCTTTCCACAAATGTAAAAATAAAAAAAAGAAAATGTATTATTTTTATGCCTGTTTTTGAAACATCAAATAAGAGACTGGCTTTAAACACTGCATACAAAGTGATAGATATGAGAAATCTTGTTTATGACTTAGGAATTCATTGGGAAAAAAAGGGTAATATGTCACTGATCATAACATATGCTCTCTGTTTCAAAATCAAAACATAGGCTCTCGGTCTGTTGTAGATGAAGTATCAGATGCAAAAGGTCACACACGACACGAATTCAAGGAAATGGTCATGAGCTGTAGGCATATTACAGGATGCAGTGCTAATTAATGGAGGCTTTTTACTGACTATCCATCTCTGTAGTGCTAATGAGATTGGATTAATTTAAACAACATGTTTTTATGGAAACTGATTAATTCCTGGAAAGTAACGTTGCATACCAAGTTACAACCATTAAAAATATTTGTAGTCAAGTTAAATAATTCTCAGGATCTCGGTTTAGAAAGAGAAAAACTACAAATTCTATTATAAAAGTTTGAATACAGTGTGATCAAAAAAGAAGAAAATGGTTTTTGTCTTATTTTGACTGGAAAAGATAACATACAGAATAAATAATCTCCCATTTGTTACATATACCTAGATTAGAGAAAGAAAAGGTCTTTTAGAATCTGTTATATGTTCTGATCACACAAAAGCATAAACAAGAACAAAATACAATCACAAGTGACAAATATAAAAGCGTTAAATGTTGTGTACCACAATAATTTAGTTATGAGGCAAGATTAATAATAGTGTAAACTTCAAGCAGTAATGTGTAACAAACACTTTAATTTAAAAAGTTTCTTAACAATTCTCTGTATCACAGTCTTCCTATTTTATCTTGAAGAACTGAGTTCTAAGGACAGTAATGAATTTCAGTTAGGATCATTCTTTGTACAGAATGAGAGAAGAGTCTTGAGAAGCTAGCAAACTGATGTCTGGGGAAACCAACAGAATAAAGAAAGAAGAGGAAAGAGAATCAGCACCTGCAAGGCAATCGGCTAGAAAAAAAAAAAAATGCTCTCACAGGACCACAATTCCATGAGTACAGCAGTAATGCGTAAATACAGTCTGGGAGGCTGATAATCCCTGGAAGTCTTATCTGAAGTTACCTCCTCACGATAGTATAGGTAACACCATTAACTCATTAGGGATAACCTGACCTGTACCTGTGAGTGTTACTTTGCTCCTGCGTCTGACTATAGGCTAAAATGGCTCAATAGCAAGCAGAGAAAATGTATATTAAAAAATCTTCTTGATTTCAGGAAGCCACCGCTAACATTCAGTATTACTTTAAAAATATTCTAAAATGGATGGTAGAAACTTTGCCACTCCAAATGCATTAACTTGGAAAAAAAAGAGAACACTTGCATAGTTTTACTAATGCGGTTTCCCAAGTTTTCAAAACTGCAATTCTGTAAGTACATCTACTGAATTCTTGTGGAGTACACAGTATCTTCTCCTAAATTTATTTAGGGAATTTAGTGACACACCACCAAAATACACCACAATCAAAATGTAATTAAGATCTATTGGAGATGTCCATAGGGAGGTCCAAGTGAAATCATTTAATGGTTTTAGAATGCAATAATGTATTTTTCTCTTACAAATTAATGCCCATTAAGATCTCATTCTAAGTAATAATTTACCTTTTGATGAACTAATTATCTGTCAATATAGGAACATGAATTAGCTCAAAATTAAAAGAGATGAGCTTCAGTTCAGGAATCTTCATCAAAAGAATATCGCAAGTAAAAATGGGATCTTTTCACGGCAAGAATTCAAACAACGATCTAGTTCTCCCCTAAAAATGCATTACTATTTTATTCATAAAGAAACATCAAGTATATACTGATACTAGAAAGAACAGATCTTAGAAAGTATATTGAAATAATTGCATAATATCTCCATTTGCTAAATACTGTTTCTTCAACCACTTAATACAAGTCTGCAAGTATTATAGTTTCTATCTTCATTAAAAAATTTCTACAATGTCTTCCTTATGCCTATTACCAACAACTCTGTATCATGCAATTAGCTCTGAAAGGTAAAATCTTGGTTCAGCAAACATGATTTTTTTTTATGTTCTCATTCATATCATTTGAGAAAAAAAAAAGGTATTGAACTTCACAAATTTTGTAACAGCTGCTCATCTGCAACTGCTAGAAAGGCATCATTAGGGAAAACATGAGAAAAAGTAGTGTGCTTGCCTTAAAAACTTCCCTTACAGAGTTATGCCTAACACTAAGAGGCCCCATTTGCCTGGACACGCAATTGCACTTTCAAATACTCCTTCCCTGCAGAGCAGTTTTACTAGTTGAGGATTAGCGTTATTATTACTTGTGCTTTTGCATCCTGAGATGGCTTTTCAGACAGGAGCAGCTTTAATCATTTCACAAAGAATTCAGTTTTAGGAGACTCATCCAATCTGTAACGGTCATGTCAAATCACCAGTTTATAGGTGCCTATAAAGAGAGAATGTCTATTTGTGCTTAAAAAGGAGACGAGAGTCAAGGGAAGGCTGGGCTCCACATTTGGACGCAGATATACATACGGCACAGGAACATATAGCTGTAACAGGAGCACATGAAATACCATAGCAGCTAAGGCTAATGGTGCAATCTGTCTGGGCCAGAACTCTTGTCAGTGACCTTTGCTTACCAGATGTTTCGAAGGACATCGGAAAATCAGTCTGGAGAAAAATCCTTCTAGGCACCAGCCGCTCAGTCAATCTTACATAAAAATCCCCGCAAGTCAAGCATATAAATCTCGGAAAAATCCTTTGAATAACCTCCCAGTCAGGTATGTCCGTTCTGAATGAGCACGAATACGTTGTGAATTCTGTTACTGATAATTTTTATTCATATTGTAAGATTTTATTCAATTTGATTATAGAAGTTGCAGGTAGCAGTGATACTGGAAAAACAGTTCATAAGTCAGGCTGAAAAGTCAGAAGTACTGAGGTTTTTCTTTTGTTGTCACTATTACATTTATGCTTAAGAGAACATATTAAAATTTTAAATATTCAGCCTTTCAACACTTACAGCAATATTAGCACAGCATTTCAGTAACTAATCCACTTAATATTAGCATTGCAGTCAAGTCAGAAATTTACCATTGATACATAGCTTCAGAACCCCATATATTATTTTTAGAGGAACTTAAAGAAAAAGTTTCTCTCAGGGCACTATAAACCATGA
Organism: Rhea pennata; assembly: GCF_028389875.1. NCBI lineage: Eukaryota > Metazoa > Chordata > Aves > Rheiformes > Rheidae > Rhea > Rhea pennata. The sequence continues at coordinate 92,089,641 of NC_084664.1, forward strand.
AAACTAATTCCAATCTAAACTTTATAGAAGAATCACAAATCACACACAAATGCCATTGAAAAATAGTCTTAATTTTTCTGAAGGGAATATAATCTAACGGTTAAAGGAGCACATGTCTGCATAGTACATGCAGTGCATGTGTACATAGTTTTTGATAATGATACATTGTTAGATAGGAAATTTTGTATAGCAGTTTTAATCAAAAAAATCCCAACATGCATATCCAATATTCACACTTCTGATGTCACACATTAAGTTAGAGAAAGAAAAAATGTGTGTATAATGGACCACGAAGTCAAATATCTAACCAAAAGCATGACTTTAAAAAATGTATACAATCGCATGTTCACTGCTGCAGAGCAAACATGCTCCACGTACATATGTCACTTGTCATTTTTATGTATTGAAACAAGCTTTAACAATGTTAGAACCAACAAGAAATCTAATGGAAGGTCTGTTCCCCAGTATATTAGGAGTGGGAGAAATGCCATTTGTTACATAGCATGCTTTGACTGCTGGTAATCCCCTTTTAACAATATGAGTTTTCAACCAGGGACATGAGTTATAATTTACAAATAATCTAATAAAAGCTTATTATGGCCCTCAAGTCATAACATAACATGCCTTTTTATCCCTCCACAACAATAATTTCACTGCAACTTAGAATACGTTAAATATCTTGTTTTTTAAGTGAAATAGTTCATTCATAAAGACAGGATTAAAGCAGATTTTTGAATTCACCATATCTTCAGTAACATTACTTCCTAAAATTTCCTCTCTTGCATCTACACCACCTAGTAAAATATAAAAGCAATGATCTAATTCAACATTTGCCTCAAAGGAAAATTGAAAAGATGCAGTGAACTCCAAATAAGGATCATAGAATACTATGAAAAATGTAATTTTAAAAAGAGAAAGGAATAACAGGATAAAAAAAACTTCCTGGAAACCTATAGGTCTCAAGACCTACCTGCAGAATCTCAACTCATATATTCAGTGTTAGAGGTTCAGCCGTGGGAAAGAAGCCTTTTAAGAATGTACTTAAACATGTGAATACAAACAGAAATTGGAAAAAAATGAGCAAAACTGACTTTGTTAAATAACACCACACAGTGTTAACTACAGATTGGCACAGGAAAAATAAACTGAACCCTTTCAAAAGAAATCTTTCAAAAGAAATACATTCCTTTTCTACTGCTGAACAAAATATCAAAAGTTATCTTGGGATTACAATGAGGTTCCGCTCATGTATTTAGATTTAGAGGTATTACTTGAAAAAGGATTTTGAGGCCAGTCTTACTTATAAAGTATTAACTGTAATCAATCACATTGTTCAGTAGGAACAGGAAAGAATGGACAAATTGTGAAGTTAATTTTTTTAAAAAATAACGTATGCTTTGCATTTCCTAAGAATCAGGTTACTAGATCCCAATACTGTTAACTGAGTCCTCCAATTTAAGTCTCTGATGTATAAGCAGATTCCCCAAGCTTATTTATTTAAGAAACAAAATTTTAAACAGTATGCCTATGGAAACAAGCCTTACATGATCATGCTGTGCACATATCAATCTACTCTTATATAAAAGTTCTGACTCCAGCAGCCAATTTTATAAAATTTGACAGTAAGCTAGAAATCTCCACAATATTAAGGTCCCACAAGTTTCATGAACGTTAGCAACCAATTGGAGGAGAATAGCCCAAATTGGTGTCTCACTGAAGGCCAGGCTAGGCAAAAGTCAGCCACTATTCATTTTATTTGGCTGCAGCCACATGGTGCTGGCCAGCAAGTTCACAGGTAACTGGATTAACAGCAACTCTTCCTCTGTGGGGACTTCGCAGGTTGCATAAGGAATGAAACAAGATTCATAGTGGTGGACAACACCAGTGTCACAGGGCATCACACTTCAAGAAAGCAGCCTACTACTATGTCATGGAAGGGCTGGTCTTTAAGTATTGCAAGCATTGTATGAGTAAAACTACAGATTCACAAGAATGCGCAACTTGGACCCACAATTATTTGTCCTAACAGTTTAGTTTGGCTCTTCTGATATCTAAGGAATAGTATGTGACAATAATCAATAGTACTGGACAGTTAAATGATTCTCCCTCTTTAGGGTTGTTAATATTCTTTATCACCAGGCCTCCAAGCAATTCATCATACCATATGCTTCACTGCATGCCACTGGAGCAATAGTTTTTCTGCATATTCTCTCTGTGTATGTTTCTATGCATGAAAGAACAAATATTGAGACTATCTGACAGTCTCCATTTTATTTTACAGGTCTGTTCCAGCACATTTAATCACAATGCATATCTCCTCTTACCTTCCCTTCAACCTACCCTGTCAATGACCTTAAATCCAATTTCAGTGAATCACCCCCCTGCTAGTAATCAGAAATAATTCAGCCTCAATGATGGTTTGTTAAAGCCTCTCTTATAAAAGAAATCACAGAGTCTTTTGAATTGTTTTGAACCATATGAGAACTCCTGGCAAAAATCATTCAGCAGTGACCATAAGGAGGTGGGATGTAAGTCAAGATGGAAGTAAAAATCATGCATTTGATTTGATATCCAACCCTTAACTATAAATTTAACATAGGAGCAATTTCTGTGCTGCAGTTAGAGGATGACTAAGTTATGTTTCTCTCCTAGATGAAGAGGAAGGATTTAATAATCATCCCACTTTACATTAATGACTTTTCTTCCCACTGTCTCTACAGACGCAGTACAGGAATGTTAACAGCACAAATTTCACAAAACAAAGGTAATGAAATTTACCTGTAAATAACTCCAGTAAGGATACTTGATATCAAATTTTTAAGTACTTTTACCTGATTACAGATAGATCCACAAATGAATCCAGATTCCCAGCTCCCGTTGATTTCCTAGAGCACTAATCTTCAGTTTACAAAGGTATTTAGACACCTAAGAGCTCATTTTCTGGATATATGAACAGGAAACCTGGCTAGTATGTTTTGTTTTGAGTTGGTAATTCTTCTTTAACTTCACATGAGACCTTCTGGTACCTTTTGCGTTTATTCTACTGCCTGAAACAGAACTGTATGATAGACTGAAATTCTGGATAAGAAGAAAAAACAAGCAAGAATGGCCTCCACTTTAACCTGGATAAACAATTTAACATGTAACTAATGCAATGTAAAACTGCTATTGATTTAGAGAAGAACAATTCATATGAAAAGTGTCTGCCTCAAAAACAGGCATATAAAACAAAAAGCTCTGTGCTGCTAGACACAAACTGTATTGTGTCTTGCAGGAGTGTCAAGTCTTGGCAAATATCCAGTTGCTGAAACACTGCCAGGCACATCAGATATATATTAATGCAGGATAATCTGTAAGAAAAGCATTCTTTTATAAATACTTTTTTTTTGTAAAACCATCAATCAACTTCCTCGCTAAGCACCATGTGGCTCAGCTTAAGAGATCCTCAAAAACGCTTCAGCGTCTAAAAACCACTGACTTATTTCACAGGGCTGGTGCCTTTCAGTGCCCACTGTCCTAAGCATCTGCTGAAGTTATTTGGCTGGTTGTCTGCACCTAATTCTGATTTGTAACTTGGGAAACCAGCAGCAGGAGGTTGCTCAGACCTGACTTGTGCCAACCTCAGCACCAATTAGCCAAGGTGCTGACAGCCAGTAAAGAATTATTTCACAGTTCGTACTATTTTACAGAAATGACAGGAACATGTAGGACCACCTAAATGTCTGCCTGAAAAAGAACCAAATAACACAAGCATCTTGTTATTCAGCCCACCACAACCTTAATCAGAAAGAAAGCAAAATGATACACATTTTAGTTCAGAAGCTGTATTTCCCAATACAGGCAAACACCTAACAAATACAAGTTGACTTGTATTACAAGAGATAGATCTTGTAAAAATAAATTGAATTGCAGAGTTTCCAGAAGACTCTTATAACAAAGCAGTAATTTTAAATGAATTATAAAGATTGAATATTTGACTGTTGAGTAACATACGTATATACATACAGACATATATACGTACATATATTATATAAACACACACATATATGTGTGTATATATATAGATATACCTATCTATACACACACACACACATATATATATATAAAAATAAAATGTTTAAAGTTATTTCCATACATAAAAGAAGCTCTACTGACATTCTGTGGAGCTTGTAGATCTCCAAGTGCTAATCCCTAGAGGATTTCCATGTATTCAATAAGAAAATGGTACTTTACTTAAGCATCTGATCTTCAGAAGCACAAAGGCCTCTGGAATCTAATTCAAAGCATTCCAATGTTGTTAAAATGTATGTCCTGATTTTATAATATATATTAAATCAATATATTATTTTTACATAATTTTGCAATAGTCAGGATGAGGATCTTAGCAGTGATTAAATCAATAGGAGAAAATATAAACAATTTTTTTCTAGCTGCAACTCAGAATGAATTTCTTGTAGTCAAATTTATGGAGCATGAGGGATTGGATGGCTCCAGGTAATGGCAATAATGCATTTCATCTCAGAGTCAACAGTTTGAATTCAGTCCAATTTAGAGGTGACAGTAAAAATCTGAAAGATTTTTGATGGCTTAAACGTGCCAATTTGCCATCTGGATCAAGTTCTAAACAAAGTATTAGTTTAGAGAAGCAATAAAAAACTCAGAGCATATGTACTGCATAACTACTTTAGTTCAGACATGTCCACATAAGCTGGCTTCAGGCAGTGATCCCACACATCTATAGGAGGATAATACTCAGAAATCAGTTAGAAAACCTGGACAAACGTTCTGGTGACCTGAATTTCTGGTGGCAGTAGAAGTAAAAAGGACGATTTATCTCACGCTAAATTGTGTACACCTGCATGAGCTGCAGGCACGGATGTGACTGTAGTGTGGTCATATTTAATTTTTTAAAAAATCACTCTTCAAAAAGAGTCACATCACACACATAGCATTTGTTGATGCCTGAATGATCTCAGTAAATAACATGCATCTTATACTGTGAAGAGCACTTAATTAGCTCTCTTCCAAATTGCAAACTCTCTATGGCTATGTCATCCATTGAAGATATGCTTCTTATTTCAAAAAATGAATGCATTTTAGAAACAAGAAAAAGTGTTTTAAAACAGTGCACTTCATCTTGTTTTTGTTTTTATATAACTAAAAAGCCAGTAGATAAGTTTTCTTCTTACCCTAATTGCTTCTGACATATTAGGAATGCATTTGATCAGTCTGCCTAGTGCAACCTACTGTTTATAAATATCCACCCAAAGCATCTTTCCTAAAAATCTCATACTCAAGCCATCATTTTGGATACTGGAAATTAAAAATATATAAACGTTAGCTTTGGATGGATACATTACCCTGGACTATTTATTCTATGAGACATTTCTCTTTTACCGTTTCCTTCAAAGACATTTTCCTAAACTGAAATTTTGACCCACAACTCTCAGCACTGCTTCACTCAAGACAGGACTCAGCAGACATCTGACATCTCTCTTTATCCACCCCCAATTCTCCTTTGCAGACTACCTTCCTAGGCCAAGGCCAAGTCCCTTCTGTTTCTTCAAGTCCTTGTTTTGCTTCAAAGGGTGCTACCTACAGCAGCTTAAAGTAATCTAAAACGGGTCTAACAAAGGTCCTGGTCCTGCTCTCCTATCTACCTGCTGTATATCTATCTTCCATAGGCACTAAATCAAACAGCAAGCTGATTCAGTTAAGCAGTTATTTTGTTGTTACTGTTAGTTTTCTGTTGAGAATAAGCAATCTGAAGTGGTCTGTTTGGCTGCACAACAAACTATGCCATCGGGAAAGGCAGCTGGAAGAAAAAGCATGTGGCAGTGGACAGCCCTGACACTGTTCAGTGTAAACCACTGGAGATAAGCACCCTTAGAAAGATGAAAGAGATACTTCCAAAAAACAAACAAACAAATAAAATAAAAAAGACCGCATCTAAAACAGTTGTAACATTTCGCCTAATGCTATTTCTCTTCCCTTACACTGCTATGCAATGAAATAAAGAAACACGTTGATCAATCCTCCTCCCCTCTCAGTATACACTCTCCATCCTCATAAAAAGGTTACCTTTAATCCGGATGTGAAGATGTGAATCACTTAACTTTTCCAATTCTGGTACAAAAGTACAAGCCTGCCAAATTTCAGTGCAGTTTGTTTTAATAATTGATACACTGCAAAAAACCATTCTGCATAAAGGATGCATCTATTAAGTATTTAAAGTACTTAAAATTAAGTATTTAAATATACTATGAAGGATTTAAAATATGAGAGATTAAATACATTTGAGACCAGATTGCAAGCGTTATATGTAGGTGAATTTTAGATTTTATTCTGGAACCATTCTATCTACATTCTTAATGAAATTCCCTTCAGTGTTTGTGTAAACTTGTATTTGAGATTTTGTCAAATTTTATTACGTTTCCTTACACCTATGTGAACACACACATTCATTACAGTTCTTTGAAAAATTCAACCAGCAAATGGATATGGCCAATTAGGCAAAACAACGCACAGAGATTTTTGAAACGCTTTTAAGTGTCCTTCATCAAACATTCATAGAGAAAGAAGTAACTCTAGGATAGATAAACTGACACCTCTTGTGGATTATCCTGCTACAGATGGGAATCAAAAGTTAGAAATAATGTGTCGTTTTTCACAATAAAGAGAAGCTACTAGATTTGGACTAGGATTGGTACATTCAACAGTTAAATGATCTGAAAAAGAAGTGCGGAAGAAAAGTAACACAAGAAAATTTTCTGATGACACAAAATTATCCATGGTAAGTCAAAGTTAAATTCACTGTGAAAAAGTTGCAGAAATCATATAGAAGGAACAGGTGATAATATGGCCAATGAAATGCTATCCAGATAAACACAAAATGGCACACCAAAAATAGGTAACCTCATAAAGGATAGTCTATAAATGATGTATTACAGTCTAGAATTCTGTTCTGTCATTCTTTCATAAAAAATACCATAAAGAAAATTATAATAAAGTTGACACAGTAGTAGAGGGAGAACTTTTCACCATGAAAAAGACAGCAGTGAAGGAGAACACAAAGTTGTACAAAACCACAAACATGTAGAAAAGATAAAAAAAAGAAAATGATCGTGCAGTTTGTTTCACCATTCAGAAACAAGAAATACAATTTAACCAATGAATCTCATGGCCAGTAGGCATAAATAAGAAGTTTTCACACAATATATGATTCAAGCATGAAACTTATTGCTATAGGTTGCTGCAGAGACTAGAACAGTTAAGAGTCAGTAGGTAAATTTATGGAAGAAGTGGCTACTAAACATATCTGTGCTGCAACCACTGATGTGGAAGGGCTCTAGAACCTAGGAGGCTATGCAAGGGGATGGCTTCACCTTGAATTTTCTTACCTCTTACCTTCACTTGCATATTCATAGCAGTTATTTGACTTGATACAGCAATTCTTTTTCAGTTTACATACTTCAGATGTAAACAAGGCAGGAGAAAATACAAGGTTAACTGGATTACAGATGTTTTTATAATTTTGAATCTTTGAATTTATAACAGAGTTTAATAAATAGCAATCTTGACCTTTCTTAGAAGAAAGGGAATCCTTTCTTCTAATATAAATTCAAGTATCTGTATAAAGTTAGGTTTATTGCAAACACCTTGTCAACCTCAAAATACTAACGAACTTAAACTGAAGTGTCACACTAGTAAAAACTGAAGTAGTAAGCGAGGTCTACCCAAGCATATATTAATCAAGCCTTACCTAAACTATACCACTTTTCCTAAAGAAAAGAAATCTTTCTTTTTCAGGTACTAAAATATTTGCATTTGAAAAGCTGAGGCACACAAAGACATACAATTAGGATGCTTAAATGTTGGTGTCTGAATTCAGCCTGGTGACGTTTATCAGAACACGCTTTGGCATCTAAGCAGAGTACGGATACGCAAAAACAATGAGAATAACGTGCCACAAAGCATTAAATGATAAAAGCATGGGAGAGAACACCAACAGTGACTGCAGACAGCTGTGCCACCTGGATTCATGAAATAAGATGACCGCCACTTTGTTTATTTTACTCCAAGTACAAAGAACTGCCAAAAACTAAGAGGTTTGGGCTTGCTAGAAAAATTCTCATCCAACTGGGATGATTTTAGATGAAAGAAAATAGAAACTGTGTAATTATATACACTTACCTTGACAAATAGAAAGCAATCTGTGATTAGAACGTAGTAATTAGTTACAAAATGCTTCCCATGGATTAATTACCCATCAGTCTACATGTTTCTTAATTACTTTTATCTCATTGCATCAGTAAAAACTTCTGCCTGAGGCAACTGCCACTCACTCAGTTACATAGCTTCTAGATTTTACAGTGAATATATTATAGCAGCATGGTCAAACAATGCTAGAATTATGGTTGAAATATCATTTATAAGGAATATCGCCTCAATTTTCTTTGGGAATGATTTTCTTAGGTTTGAACTCAGCCGAAACTTTATTTTCTATGTATATGTGCTCAGAAAGTTTTAAAATACCTAGCATTTCACTTAAAAGAAATCCAAAGCAAACTCATGAGTTAAATGAAAATAAAATTCACATAACTAAAAAAAAGATTCATCGCAAAACTATAAGCCTAGTTTACAGTTCTCAGTAAAACACATGAGATTTCTAAATTTATATCAAATCCTAAGAAATAAGAACTTGAGTGAGTAAAATAGATTCCAGAAGAGATTTACATTCATTATTTACAAACAAATGAAGCAGTAAACTATCTTTCTATTAAAAAGTTAGGCTAAATTAGGGTTGACTAAGTTATCAGCAACAATTTTCTGCCTCTATTACCAATAACAGCCTAATCCTCTGTGGCACTTGCATTAGTTTAGGTTAAAAAAATATGATTAAGCCACCTAAACTGCAAAGAGTAGGCAGCTGTTACAATTCACATGGACAGAGAATGACAGAATAATTAAAAAAAAAATGAATCCAAAACAATAGCTGCAGAATTAATAAGTGCATTTAATTTTTCTATTTGAAGCACCAAGGAGTTGATTCATTTGTTTATATTTTGAAGGTTTTTTGGTACAGGAATCATTGCTGAGGTTTCATATATCCTGGCCTGAGAGCAGATTCTCTGCAGCAAAAACTTTATCTTTTTACCTACCCATGAAATGCTGGCTACACTGCTACCAATACATATTGAAAAACTATTGCACAGCATATAAATTAAAAAAAAGAAAAAAGCTAAATACAGTTATTGTTACAAAACTCATTTTTCTCATATTTAAACTTTTAAAAATTTATGAATACTAGACATGTAAATCTAGTTTAAATAGAAAATGTCAAAATAATAAAAATAAATATTCTTCAATAGAAAAATTGGGAAAATGCAAGACTCATTCTAGTAAAGAACAAAAGTAAAACCCAGGTTCCTTTAGGAGGTGGTAACACATTTAGTTACCGTATTTTTTCCCCCAAGGAACTGTCCAGTTTCCTATATGGCATGCTACAGTCATGCAGCTTGATTAAAACAATACTTTCTATAATGAAGGGTCTTTTTTGTGTGATGAGTATACCCTAGTGGACTTTATGTGCAAAATGTTTCTTAGTATACTAGAACCTTTATTATTTTTCTTCCATCTTGTTATTTCCGATAGTATAATTTTTATATTATTTTCACATGTTTATGAATAAATTAATAGAATGAAAAGGTTAAATATTGGTCCACAAATACTACCTTACTGTGTACTTTCCAAAGTGTTTCTCTATCATTTCAACAGTTTGCATAATTTTTGAAAATTTTTAAAGTTGTCAGAAAGATATAACATCAAATATACCTTTATTCCTATGAATTCAAATGTCTGTTAAAAAAGTCTCTGTTATATTTTCTATCTTTTGTATTTCTAAAATAACACAACAGTTTAGATTTATTTCCTCTTAAATAGAAGTATTGAAAATATCTTTATGATAGTAAAGAGAAAGAGGGCTAGGTACAAAGTTCCACAAAGAATAAGAACTAGGTTCTGGTTTTGCAGCCATCACTGAAAGTAGCTCATGATCAAAGGCAATACAAACCAAGGAAAAATTACACAAATGTCCTTTGGACATCAATTAATATATAAACACTTAACGTATTCTGCAAGTGTTATTCTGACACGACTTATCTGAAGTAGAATCATGAGCTACTGTACTTGATAAACTAGAATTAAAATATTATTATCAAAGTATTAAAGTATTATTAAAGTAGTAAAAACGAAATGTGTTCACAACCTGTCTCTACACATCACCAGAGTTGCCCGCAACGTCTTTTACAGATACAGCAATATGAATCGGTACGGTCAGCTAGCAGAGGGAAGGCAGGAGCCACTGTCATCTACCTTCTCCTCTGCAGGCCTAGCACACCGCGCCTGCCTGCCGCCAAAAAACATTTCTACCTTGCTCTTTTCCAGGTCGCCAGCAAAAATCCCTGGTTCCCGGTGTGAGGCTGAACGTACATGGCTCTGTTGGACTGGCATCAAAAGTTAGATTTTCCACTTTGCTTTAGTAGTTAAAAATCAATGAGTAAAGCAATCTTAATGTGCAAAAGTTGCAGGTCTGTTGAATTATTAATAAGCAATACAACTGCAAATGTTTTTGTTCACCATTCTTCACTGCACTTGCAAATGATTTCAAAATGAAAGGTGCTGAAGCATGAAGATTGTAGGCAGCCATTGCTTTTTGAAATCACAGGGCAGGGAATTGGTGGAATTCGTGCCTGCTTGGGTTATAATCAGACACTGTGAACTTTCCTTGAAAGCAGACTTCAAATTCGCAGAGGTCCCCAGCCTTCAATCAAGAAAATGCTTGAAACGACCTCCATCTGCCATTTTAATGTATTCTTTCCAAAGACTATCATAAATATTTAATATAAGAAAGGCGCTGTTTAAACACAATGAATAGCTTGTGAAATTAAAGTTGGCTAACGGATTACACGATATAATGCATAGTAAACAATGGTACAGAAACCATAGGCAGAGCCACACACTTTTCTTCTTCTCTTCAGCTAAATGAATCTGAAAAGAATGTGAAGGCAAATTTCATGACACTCTACTAAAAATACAGCAAGCTTGTGCAGCCTTAATATAGCGCATGTTCCAAATCTCCTATGCGCACAGACATAAAATAGTCACTCGTCTGACACGCAAGTGTGTCGGCTGCAGAGACGGCACATCCAGAATCTTTTCTTTTTCCAACACCACAACACGGGCTCCCTCCCCACGTTCTTCAAAGAGCTGCAATGAGAAAGCCACAAAGATGAAGCTCTTCCCAAGGCTCTAAAGCGCTGGGGCTTAAAGCGGTGCCCGATTAAACGATCCGATTTTGAAACACGCTAGGCATCGCCTAAGACTAAAACCACGGCAAGTGCTTTTTGCAGGCTGCCCAGCACACAGCCTGAACACCAAGTCAACCGCAGAACGTGGTCTGTCAACGCAGCGCACCCCAACACTTTTTCCACGTATTTGCACTAGATACTGTTGTGGCTTTCTGGAAAAGCAGTCATCAGGCAATTCTCGAATTTATAGATTCGCAATCGAGCTTAGTAATGTATGCTTCCCTCTCAGATTTTTTATTTTAAGATCAAGATCCACATCCTTCACTCCAACATAAAACAAGAGTGTTGGCTTATCAATAACTAACAAATGAACATGTAGAAAATAGTTATTTCTTAGAAAGCATTCATACCCCTAGTGGAAAAGGAAAGCAGGCCCAGGAAATGTCAGAAAATTCTTAAATTGAAATGGAAATTTAAATCTAGATTAAGATCTTCTCTAAAACGACAGAAATCCAGGAAGCAGCTGAAGGTACCAACCCTAACGCTATCTTTATATAAGTTTGCGACACATATAAATGCACATAATTTTGAAAATTATTCAAAATTTGTCACGTTGTAATTCTGTGAAGACATCATTAAAAAACATGCATATCGTAGGAAAACAATTATAAACTAGAATTGTAACTTTTACAGTAGCCGTACATACTTGTTTTTGAAATGGGCCAAAATTTGATTTTAAAGCATGTAAATTTTAGGATTACATATTGTTTTATCAGATGCCAAATTGTGGGATCTTTGGTTTCTATTGCCACTTAGCTACAATATCAAGAGAAGGCCTATTTTCCATTTTTTTTAATCTCAAAATATTTATATCATTTTAAAAAGTAATCAGATTCAAATCAGTCTTGGAAACTGCATGGATCATCTGAATAAGGTTCTAAATTGCTCTTGCTTCAAGAGCACAACAAAAAAAATATACTTTTTTAAATGATTCCTTGTTCTTTTATGCATACATTTATATATACAACATGCATGCATGTACTTAGATACATGACATGATATAACTTTAATAGATAGTAGTTTCTGGGACAGAGATGAATGTATTAGAGAGTCCAAGACTATAATCAAAATAGCACTGTAAGTATCTCTCCAGATTTCAGTCCAAACAAAAGCAGTAGTAAATTCTAATACAATACGGAGTTGAAAGAAAGGTTTGTGAAAGGCTGTTCCTCGTGGTTTTAATTACAGGAACATATTGATGGTTGTTGGTCCAAAAGAAAAGGGATGAGGAGAAAGGAAAGAATTCCTACCAGCAATTCAAAGAGGGAGAGTAAGAAAGAGTAACTCAGAGCAGGCAGAAAACTCGAGAGCAGACAGTATAGAAGGAATGCGGAAGGCACACTTGAATAACAAAGGTTATGATTCTGGTGTTTCACAGTGGCTCAGAGTACTAAATCTCATTTTACTGTTGACCCTGGAGAGTAAAAACATTCTCCAGTTGCTCAGACTCATCAAGTAGATCATAAAAATTAAGATCTATAGAGATGCCCCTACTTAGAGGGGCAACTGCTCTTTATCATCTTTCACTGCAATTAATTCAAAACCTTAAAGAAGCCCATGAACTAGGAAATGACTGCTTTCAAGAAAAGATTACAATATTAGATAGCAATGGCTTAGTTTGCATCACTGACAAGGCAATCTTGAAAACTCATTAATTTTACAACAGAATCATCTGTAATTCCTTATTTCATTACCTTGCTAACATATTTCCTGCTTAATACCTTCATTCTGAAAAAGGAGCCTTGTTTTTCTATTGTAAAAAAGAAATGATCTGGCCCAACAGAACTATCCAGCTACGTTCATTGGGGATGAGGCTCCTGCAAGCCAACAACGAATACATGGCTAGCTACAACTACGAGCATACCGGTGTTCAAAAAACATGCAGGTTTTAATATCAAACAATATTTCTTATACCTTACTTCCTTTTCAAGATGTTTGTAGAACAGCTACTCGTTTCAAGTGCCAGAAAAGATCAAATTATGTTTTTCAAAAGAAGTTACATTGGCAAAATATTTATTTTCTTTTCATTCCTCGCAAGTGGCATAATTAAACATCACCTTGGAGAATTAAGCAATTACAATCCTTACAAGATTAACAGACAAGCCAAACACAGCTCCCAAACAACTGGCTTCTCCTAAACCGGAAAGTAACTTAGTTTCCTTACTGCTAGAAATCTTCCACTTTGAAGGAGATGAAGACCGACAGAGACGGAGCGAAGTTGCGTCCACTCTCGCTGCTCGCTGGGCCCGCCACTTACAGAAGTGGAGCTTAGTAATCACTACTTTAAAGAAGTAGTGCTCAAACACACGATTTACACAAAAAAGAAAGCTTAATCGTTAAATGTGCTTCAACTTTATCCTGAGTTAGAGAAAAATAACTGAGCATTCTCTCTCCTAGTAGGACGCAGCCACTGTAACCGAGTAACGTACCGTGATTTTGCACTTACATAATTCTGGGCCATAAAATGTCAATTCTCCCTTTCACCAGGGAGAAGTCAGAGAAAACAGATTCAACAGTGCAGCTGGGGTTAAAGTGCATGTAGGTGTTCAGGACTATTCTGAAGATGCTGTAGCTGGCTTCCAAGAAGCTCCAGAAGTCAAAAATCTGCCAGTATACTTCAGCTAAATGGAAACTTCTGAAAATGACTAGTACTGAATAAAACTAAATATGCTGCTGAAAAACAAGAAAGTAAAATCCCCACACCACCACAGGTAAAGGTCTTTGGCAGTATTATAATCATCTAAAACTCAGAACAATTGGAAAAACACCTACTTGGAAACAATTTCTGCCCTGAATAAAGGTATCTATTAAATTTTGCTGACTTATGAATCAAAATCTATTTTCTCCCTTCAGATCAATAGCCACTATACAAATCCTTTAGACATTCTTCATCTGATTTGTGGAGTAGTGGAGCTCTTCAACAGATCTCTAACTTCACAGTATTCTGAAATGATACATTCTGGAAGAAAAAGTGATGTTAATAGAATCAAATTCCCAAGATACTCACAAATAATCAACGATAAATGCAATTAAAACACACTTACTACTTCTGAAAAAAATAAAATTCTTATTAATAAAAAGTTGCCACTGAATAACTTGTTGGCTTCTCTCTGATAAATTCTAGACTGTTCCTGAGCAAATAGTCTCCCCATCCTCTCTCCTTTTTGTTTTCAATTTACCACTCTTTTGGAGAAGCAACCCTCTTATTACTCACTATCTCCCTCTGGTGGTATAAATTTTTGTTTAATTAGAAGCTATTGTAATAACCAGATTCTGCTTTCCTTCTTTTAAGGCAAAATATCATCTTGAATTTCCATTATTTTCATCTCATCCTTCTTTCACTCAGCTTCTCATAACTGTCTGACACAACTCTCTTTTTCCCCTTTTCTCTCTTCTCTCTACCTTCCTCTGGCCTTCAGTCATAACCATGAAAATCCAGATAGGAAATTAACTGTAAATACAGAGAAACTCTCTTCAGACTTGCATATCACAAACATTCACTCTCTAACACACTGTATTTCTGCAAATATCTATCTTACTTTGATTGTCCTCCCATGAATTTGTGTTACTGGGAATAATAAACATCTGAATTGCAAGTACTCAAGTAGTCACAGGGCATGAAGACTTATACTTACATAGAAAGAAAAAACCCACAGATCTACAACAAAATGTGCAGGTTTTACTACAACTGTTAGTAAGAAAAGATGCTGGAGGGAACAGCTGGCAAAAGACAGAATGAGCCAGTAGCAGTTCTCAGATTTCTAAAGGATGTCAATATGTTTACTCATCTAATACACAGACACACACATTCCTGTAATACAACATGGAAACCTGTACTTGCATCAGTGTCTCATTCCCGTAAAAAATGAAAGAAACGAATCATGCATATGACTATCAAATTTGCTACATGTCATTTTCTCTCTTTACTGTATATATGTTTTGCCTTATAGTGGTCCTTTTCCTGCCATTAGTTTCTACACATACAGAGTTCAAACAACTTCTGATGCTTTTTGCACTTCACAGGAATAATGCCAAAGTTGCAAAGGACACAGAGTAAAGTTTCAAGAGCCTCCCTACTACTTATGCATTTTTAATTATAAATGGCCTAGCAACTTGCACCATTACAGATGCATACAAAAATCTTTTCCAATATGTCATTTTCCTTAATTTCATTATATTAAACCCATTACCTTTTCCTAACACATACAAATAGCCTCTAGTATTGAAGATTCACTTCATACACGTTAAACAATCCCTCAGAAGCCTACATGGCAGCACGGAGTAGAAATCGCTGCTGTGGCAAAAAGAAGAAATACGTTAGAACAAGAAATAAGAAATGAACTAACTAGACAGGTTGCTTCAACTCAACTAGAAAATCTTAGACAATGGAATATTATAGCATTTCAAGCTTTAGAAAAAAGCATTAAACAACAGACACAAAAATAAAACTCTAATTGAAATGACTGGACAAGCTCCTTCCAAATGTTATGTTAGCACTATCCTCTCCTCCCCTTGCTCGCTTAATCCTGAGACACATGTCAGCCTGCCAGAGAAGCATCAATCATTAAGCAGCAGAAAAACATAAAACCTATCAAACTGTAGGGTGGTCTTCTCTCAGGAAAAATGTCAGATCATTTTACTTTGATCCTTTAAACAAAACAAAAAAAAAAAAAAAAAAAAAAAAGAAAGAAAAAAAAAGAAGAAGAAAAACCCCACAAATACACAACAGAAAGACCAGGAAAACTCCTCTACCCTATAAAAATAATAATGCACAGAGCCACACAACTTTCCAGTCCAAAAAATAATCTCTAGTGAAAAATGTTCATTTTCAGGGGCACCAAGTAACAATTTAAGGTTAAAAAAGCTGGATCATAAATGTTGCAAGCATAATTACATTTGGAAGCAGAAATTTCTGCTCTTAGCATTGATCAGCAAGGAAATATTATTTTAACACTGAC
Organism: Rhea pennata; assembly: GCF_028389875.1. Lineage (NCBI taxonomy): Eukaryota > Metazoa > Chordata > Aves > Rheiformes > Rheidae > Rhea > Rhea pennata. Next base: position 92,105,968 of record NC_084664.1, read on the forward strand.
ACTTAATGACATGAGATTAATTATATGTGTAATTTTCAGTGTCTAAAAAAAACTACAAGATTTCGTTTGTCATGTCCAGAAGCCTGTAAATTGAATGTAATCAACACTACAATTAATGTTTCAAAATAACTTCAACTCTAGGAGTTTGTGTTCAGTAATTAATTACCTTCCAGGAAAAAATTATTTTAGAGATTAATTGTCCATACCTTTTAGCAAACAACTATGAGGAGTTTTTTTTGAATTTATATATTCTATGCAGAAAACAAGTTTCTGCTCACAGTTATTCTTAACTTGAAAAGCAGGAAAAAAAATCACAGAAATTTCTTAAAAGCATATGAATACAAATATGATTTTTTTTAATAGGAAGTTGGTCACAGTTTCTCAAAAGACAACACAGTGCTGAACAGAAACCTGGAATGTGAACAGCCACTTCTAGAAAAAACAGCTGTATTTAAAATAAAATAAAACAAAACTGATTGGAAATACAAGTCAGATGGCACATTTTCAACAAAATGTGTATGCTTATGTGCGGCTCTTTCAAAGTTCTGATCTTTTATTAAAAGTCAAATCTTTCCCTTTGGGGTATTAGCCAAATCAGATGATCACCAGAACTTTAGAACATACTTTTCAGACAGGTGTCAACTCTGGACATAGGAAAAAACATTCCTGAATTCTTACAGGCCTCCAGTGAACTAGAAGGACAAATCTCAGAATGTGGAAGTCTGTGCAACTTCTGTGTGCTAAGAAGCAGCTAGAAATCCAATATCTGTTTCAATAGCCATATTTTAATGAAGGCATTGAAGTAAGTGGGTAATGAATTAAGAGAATAAAAATGACCAAAGAGAAAGCCACTTTTCAAAAATCTGTAATCAAATCTACTATTGCCTGTGCAGGATTTACAGCACCTCACAAAACACTTCACACAGCCCTCCCCCCCACCCCAAAAAAAAAGAAAAAGAAAAGAAAGAAACTGAGCAATTAACTCTTGAATTTGCAAAGACTTATTTTTCTAATACTAGAACACAGCTAGAAATGCGTATCTAAAATTAAAAAAAAGAGGTAAATTAAATGTTTATATCACAAATGTGTTCTCCTTGCTTTAACCTTTAGCAAATAAAAATCCAAGTGAGGTAAGCTGAACAGGGCATAGTTAATCACCCAATAATGAATGAAATTTCCATATTTAAAAAATGGCCACTAAGGTCTCAATGCTATGCTAGTGTTAAACGTATTTGGAAATCCTATTTTAACAATAATTAAATCTTAGAATGTCTTTTTTCTTCTTTTTCTCTATGACAAAGAAACTTCTATTGTGAAACTGTTAAAACACCCTGTCAATCTTGTAGAATAACTGATCCATAATGGTATTCAGTCACCTGAACCCCAGTGAAATCAATGAGCGGTTGCATGCAAACAGGTATCTAAATGCCTTTGTGGGTCTCGTCATTAGGTACTGTCGTTAGGAACTTGTTGTTAGGTTTTACTAGACACAGCAAGGCTGATTTCTTTATAGTGAAGGTGCTCAACATGGCATAAGCAAGTCATGGAGGCTGGAAAACTAACTAAAAACATTAGATTAGTTATGCATCTGCCTGCACGTTTTCTCTTTGCCTATCCAAGCTGTAAGTCACAAACTGCTAACTTAAAGCTCAGATGAAGGTCAGTCAAGCTCGGGCGCTCTGACTCGCAATGCAGCCCTCCAGCTAACCGGTGGTACCCTGCCGTGACTCAGGCACACAACTGAGTTACCACATGAGCTGTAATGCTCTTTTCTGAGAATTCAGTCCAAGGCAAATGCAAGATGATTCAATTTAGCTTCATCTGCAACGGGACAGCCTGAAGTCTGTATCTGAGGCCTCTGTCTACATGCTACGGCATACTGAGTTCTAGCCCAGTTGTAAAGCTGTCAAACCCATAGTTGTAAAGCTAATATTTTTATAAAGAACAACTAAGGAAATTGCTACATGTACATTAACAGCCTAGTTATAGCTGTAAAAACCCATTATGGAGAAAGAAATATTAAATCAATGTTTTTAATATTAAAGCTAACACAAATTGTATGAAATTTATAAGATGGAAAAATGGAAAGACTACATTTTATTTACACTGCATTTGCCTAATGCTTTGTCTTATATTAACTGCAGTTATCCTGATATTTCAAGGTAATCATTATAAAATTCTGATTTATTCCAATAGCTACTGTAGTGTCAGAAACACCTAAGAAGCTCTCAGAGGACTGAAGTCTTCACCAATAATTTGTAGTCTATATTTTTGCTCTTCTGAAGCTGAAGATTGTTCTTGCTGTTTCTCCTGTTTTATCAAAATTATGTTTGTATATTTTTAAATCAATAGTTTTTTAAAACATTGAAATCACTAGAATTTAATAAGCCAGTTAATTGTTTCAAAATTTCTAAATATTATGTCTTTCTATAAGCTTGTCATCTTTGTCATCCGTTTGGTGCACCCAAACACATGATTTTTTTTTTTTTTTTTTTTAATGGAGTGAACATCGGATTTGGAAGCACTACAACATCAGTCCAAAGGACATAATATAATCTTTAAAAGGCAAGTAAAGAAAGACTATCTCCGGAGATTCAGAGTAGTACACTGAAAAACTATTAGCCACTACAAAGACTATCCTATAATAGAAAACAGATGATGAACATAAGCCCTATAGTCTATTTTCTTCTGTAGTTTCATGACTCTCTTGTCCAAAAACATCAGTTGCCAGTAAATATTTTTAATAAATACCTTCCAATATGAAAACTTGGAAAAAATAGTTGGACAAACATTATTTTAGATATAAATGCCTTAAGAGAGCTTTAAGATGAAGCTCGCTATGTAAAATCAAAATATCTCAGTTTTGTTGCCTGGACTTTTTAAGCAAGGTAAACAGTGATGTCTTATGGTAAAGAAGCACTAAAAATTGTTTCTGTAAACTGCAGATGCTTTCACTACATTCATCAGTCATGATGAAAAATTACATAGTAAAGAATCTTTCTGTTGGCATATACATGTCACTACAATAAAAAAAATCTTTATTAGATCACCTACAATAGTAGCAAATTATATACTCTCAGAAGGAGTCTGCCAACATTGAAAAAAATAATCACACAGCTTGAGACAATAAAAAGGTTTTTAAACTCAAGGTCTAAAGATAACAAAAAGAAAACATTCTCTGAATTCAGCAGTCTGGGCAAAAGCAAACCAAAACAAAAAACACTATCAAAAGTCACCTGACCTGCACAAGTCAGTGAGTTATTCGCAACTTAAGAGCTGCAAAAACCTGTTTAAATGGCTGCAGTCTAAGCCAAAAATGAAAAGAATTGATTACCTACATCCTTTTCAGTAGTTACAGTATCCAACTGTAAGTACTTCCTTTTCTTCCTACCAGAGGGCTTATTATTATTTATTTCTTCATTTTTTAGGATATATATGCCATTCAATACAATGAAATGCAGTATGGATTCAACAATCCCTTGTTTCATATTAGGCAGTGTGCATGATCCTTGGGTAGCTTAGTACATTTTAAAGTTTGAATAAAATAAATTTACACCTGCAAATGGATTGTTTTAGATGCTAAGCCCTGTAACTACCCTCAACAAACACCTCACAAGGAGTTTTAGCATTTGCACAGGGAGATTATCACAGTACGCTCCTTGACACAGCACTGCTCACAGTGATAAAAAACAAACGTGCTTTCCCCTTCTCCCTAGGGGTGTGCTGGATTCTGAACCATTAGCGAACACAACTCCATTATATGGGAAGGAAGTGGAAAATAATTGTGCTCCGCAGGTGTTCAAAAATACATTTTCACTAAGGGAGCAGATGCTTGAAAAGAAATAATTCAAGTAAGCACATGGCACTATAATCAGTCTTACTACTGTATTTGAAAGCAACCGTCTTCCTTTCAAATATACAAGTTACTTGGTCTTGGCATCACGTATATTTATCGCACCTGCAAGTGCTTGAATGTATTATACTTCTATAGCTATTTTTTTCCTTTATTTTTTTTAAAGCCACAGGACACAACTGATGACAAGGCAATGACGAGGAAACCACAACCCCGATCACATTAAACCTGGAAACTTCATTTGCCACAGGGAGTTGCCTAAAATTCATTTTAGTCTTTAAGGTACTTAATACATATAAAATGGGATGCAATGAACTGTGATTACCTCATTTGAGATGTTTCTGCCACCATACATTGCCAATGTTTTCTTGTTACTACATCGTCTTATTTCTTGAAGAACAAACCAACCTAGACAGAGCCAAAGTCTATTCCTTTACAAACAAGTCTAAGGAAAATTAACATTTTCCATTTAAAGTAGAAGCCCAGTGAGAACAGCAGCCTGGGCTGAGTAAAAGAGAAATCCCCTAGGCAGAAAATCTGAAACAAAATCATAACAGAAGTGACTGAATTTTATTAACTTCAGTACTTCTTTCTTTTACATGTACATGGGGATGAAAGGGTAGCGGAGAGGACTATACATGACCACTACTTTTAACAGTAGTTCATATTTTTTTGAATACTAGAACTTGAAGACTTCTGAATAAGGCATTAATTAAAACTATAATCAAACTCTCAGTTGGTATGAAATACAGCATAGCTCTTATTGATTTGTAGCAGCTAACGATCTGACACCAGGACAGCGGGTTCAGCAGACACACTAAAAACTGAATCAGACAGGAGGCTGAACTAGCCTCTGTCCTTTCCAGTCCGGCTTTTCCAGGAAGAGCAAAGGATATGAGATAGGGTATGTCCAATCTGGGCATGTACTCTATGCACCTGCCTTTATGATCATAAAAATCAATTTTACCTTCAACCAGTTCCTCCTTCCGTTTCTACTCAGACTGACTAAATAACCCCAAATGGAAAGTTTAACTTCCTTATTCTTGCCTTTTGCTTTTTTTCAAATTATCTTGGGACTCCCTCTCCATCATGGATGTTTCCTGGAGTAAAAAATAAATCAGTGTAAAAGCAGCTATTTCTTTCACCTATTTGAATCTCTCAGAGATGCTAAAATATTTTTACTACACACTGGTTGTTAAGATCTATTTCCAATACGCCTACAAATAAGTCCGTCAACTTCGAGAGTAATAACTTCACTCTCTTCACCAGCCTGCAAGGCAATTCAATGCATATTGTGAGACGCAATCCGATTTTCAGCAAGTTCCAACCACCTTTCAACGGTGGTAACATTTTGCTATGTCCGTACTCTAACTTCAGGGACTTCCATTTCAAGTTTCAGTGTAGTACTTTGGTCTTCCAGATTACTGCTCTGGTGCGGCTAGGTTTTTACTTGCATCTGTTGTTAGTATGTACTCTACCCAGTACTACCGATTTTGCTCATATTTGAGTGGTGCCCAATAAAGACACTGCACAGATTCAAGACTCCAGGGCATTTGCTGTTGGTTGCTTTAAAATTCTCAATTTACAGAACAAAGAGACGTTATGTTTTGACTTTCCATTGTGGTTGCTATAGCTAACTACAGTTATACCCTGCTTTATTATATTAGTGAAGCATAAAAAACTAGAGTCACAATGATTAAAAAAGAGAGAGAAAAATCAGAAGGCTGAAGTATAATGAACTCTTCTGTGGTGTATCTGCTGTCTCCACTTGACTCTTCCCTAAACACTAGTATTTATATATAAACATGTTGTACACAACTATGCCTTAAAAAAAAAGTTATAGAAAGAGGACGCCCTTTAAAAGTAAACATTTACTAGGCCATGGTACTGACCTACAGTGGTATTTCCTATATTTAGTACAAATACTGCAACGATATATTTGTAACTTAAATTTTCTGCTGTAAATATTTATCATCGATGTACTTCTGTTTCATAAAGGAAGGTAACAGCAAGGAAGTCTCTTTCCATAACTCAGTATTGATAACACAGTGATCGCAGTCCTTTATTAAATCAGTAAAGCAGTATTAATTTCAACTCTATCCTCGTTATCCTTCGGCTTATTGCTACGCTGCTGCACGCTACACAAAGAAGTTAATGTTTTCCAAGTTGAACAACGTGCTGTCTGCTTATCTGAAAACTTACACGTGGTGCAACTTGCAGCTACCTTAGAGCAAGCAAAAATGCCTAGCAACCCTTCGAAACGAGAGGGCTCCGGGTTTCAGCTGTGGCGCAGGCACCAGTGCCAAGACCGCCCGCGGGCGCCTGCGTCGCCAGCACCGCTCCCCGGCGCTCCTCTCCCATTCTGCCTGCCTACTCTGCTGTAAAACAGCTATTAAAGCAAGCTGCTCGCCAAAGGAAAAAAAAAAGGAAAAATAAATAAATAAAAAGCGCATTCTTGGGCCCAGTCCAGGCCCACCTACCGGATAATCCCAGTTTACGTGCGACAGCTGTTTATACTTACCTGAGGTGCAGCAGGTGCGGGACAAAAGGCTGCCGCGGCCACGCACCTGCCGCCGCCAGCCCTGCTCAGGTAGCCGCCCCGCGCCGCGCCGCCTCTGCGAGCGCCGCCGCAGGTGCGCGGGGACGGCACCCACCTGCCCGGGCCTCGCCAGTGCCGCTGACCCCCCAGCAGCCCTGAGGAGCAGCAGGCAGAAGGTCAGGTAGAGCAGACCCGCTTGGAGGGGGTCGGCCGCGAAGCGCAGCCGAAGGAGGCGGTCAGGCCGGCCAACCGATCGCAGGGTTTGGGGTTGGAAGCAAGGCGCCCGTGTCACCCCAGGGCTTCGGCAGCCCTGCGTGCCCCGGCGGGGCAGCTGCCCGCGCCTGGTGCCCCAGCGGCAGGGCCCTCCCGCTCCGCCTGCTCCCGCGCGCTCCTCCTGCTGAAAACCACCAGCTGCGGGTGCTCAGGAATTTCCTTCCTTTGGCTCCAAAGTTTAAAAAAAAAAAGGAGCAGAGAAGGCTTTTGGCTTCACCACACCCAAAGCACGCCATTTGGGGAGCACGTCCTCAAATTAAAAATTATTTAGGTGACAGCAACCAGCAGGCTGGAGATGCTACCTGTGCCCCGTTCAAAGCCAAATCTGTCCATCACCAGCCCCCTTCGGCACCCTGCCTCAGGTGCCCCAAACGTCTATTCTCACATTGAATACTGCTGCTAATCCTGCTTCAGATTACCGCCTTTCCCAGACAGCCGCGATGGAAAGTCCTTGATGTACACAGCTCACAATCTTCTTGTCCTTTCACAAGTGAAACACAGAAGCGTGCAGGAAGGAAGGAGTCGGGAGGAGGGAATCAGGCAAACGGGTGACCAAGCCTAGACGCTACACAGACCCGGCGGGGTGGGGGAAAGACAGAGGCAGAGCGCGCGGTAATGGCCACTGCCCTTTCTACACGGCTCGACGGATGGCATTTTTGTGCAAGTCATTTAACGAGCTGATTTCAAATGCAACTCTGAACATTGTTTTTTTGTGCTAAAGTGCACAAGCTTATTTCTTGTGCAGAAAATTGAACAGAGCCCTCTGTTTTTCTACATGGGAACCACAAAGCAAGTTTCTCCACTTTAAGAAACAGAACCCGAGATCCCTTATCCAGTATCACACACTTCCATCGGCTGAGCAGTTGAACAAATGCTGCTGCCTTTGAGCAAAAAAGCAAAAACCCTAAAAACTGAAACCAGAACAAAAATTCCCCCAAGCCCCATGCACTGCTAGAACTATCTAGGAGTTTTAAGAAGGGATGTGGAGCAATAACTGTTTACAACTGGAGGTCATGTAGTGCATGTCACCTGAAAGACATTGGGGAAAAGTGGTTAAGACACAGACTGTAAACCCAGCCCACCCTGAAGCACATGTGACCAAATGCCCAGTTATCTTAATTATAAACTGGATTAATTTCAGTTATTCTCTTGACCTAAAAGACAAAAGTATGTCATTCCAAAATTCATACATGGAAACAAAAGACAAGTGTGGAAAAACTAAATACTAAATAAGCCTTACTTAAGCACACAGAAAGACTTCTACTGTTAATAAGCTATTAATCAGGTCCTATATAAACACACTCAGAACATAAGGAGAAACAGCTTTTACAGCATTATGTTAAAAATATGACACCTACATATTTCAAGAATAGTGCTTAGTCCAATCGGTGCAATCAGTAATAATACAAAATTAGCAAGCCAACTATTTCAAGTATCACATATAAAACTCAGCATTTATATAACACACAATAGATGCAGCACTGACATAATTACATTAACAGTTGTTAAAGACTAAGTAACCAAGATTAGCTGATGGGGCACATTCCAATCAAACTAAGCCCCAGTGATGTTTGCCACAGAGTGCTTTAAATAATAAAATGAAATTTATCCATGCCCTTAGTGGGAACAAGAAAAGATGATCAAAATGTCCAGCAATATTTGAAACCAAAACTATGAAATGCAAGAGAATACTGAATGTTTAATAACTGAAAAGAAAATCAGACGTCATCTTATAATTAAACCTGAAAATTTCACTCAGTAACCAACTAGCAGCAGGTTTCTAGCTATAGTTTCTGTTTTGAAGGGTTTTCTTCTTTCTTTCTGTGCCCTACAAGATACCTCTCATGACTAAGAAACCTATCAGGCTTTGCAACCTGCACTGAAAGCAAAAAGCTAAAACATCAATTAGACCAAGGGAAGATGAAATAACCTAGCACAGAAAGACAGCATGAAGAAAATCATTCCAGCTTCCAAATAAAAAAACATCAGCTCAGGTGTTACATTATTTGAATTTTGACTGGGTGCTACAAAGAGTATAAAGGATTATATGTATTTTGATCTGTAAATTAAGCTAGAGAACGTTCTGGCTACCTTGGGAAGGAAGATGTAAAATCATATTGATTTTAAGCATCTAATAAGGAGATTACATCCCTAATAAGTCAGTGGAGACTGGACTTTAACTCTTAAGTCGTGCACATTCTGGCTAGTCAACTTGAGTGTATAGTATACCAAATGAAGCTAGGACACGTACTCTTCTTTCTTGGTACAAGTTGTGTTTTGTTGTTTTGTTGGGTTTTTTGTTTTTTTGTTTTAAGTGAAACTGTGGAAAAAAATTCTCAAGGTATTTGAAATCCTGTTTTCTTGGGCAATTTTCTTTCAAGTTTGCCTAAAAGCTTAAAAAACTCTGAAAGATATGGACTTATAAACATCAAGTAAAAGTTGTTCAGTTCCATACTTAAATAAATATATCTTTAAAACTGAAGTCTGTGGAAAAAGATGAAACCTACTTACATTATCTTGTACTCCCAGAATCATTTGGGATAGTTTATTGGCAAGAATGCTAACCCACACCTTTGGTTCAGAATAAAAAACATTATTTTCAGTGGAAAAGCAACATTCAGAGAACAGGAGAAACATTTATTTGAGTCTTGCTGGGATTTTGTAGGATTTAATTAAAAGCTGTAAGATACACTTATGCATATGTCTTTGTAAAAGAATTCATGCCTGTGGCATGTGGTAATATATGAGACTTTAGCCACTCAATAGTTCCTTGTATTTATGCCCAGCTTGTCTTACTATGCATACATCATAGTTAATATTAAGTAATTTCATTTTTAGTGGGTAGCTGGGTTGGACCAGGAAACCACCCACCAGGAGGAGCTTTTGTGTGATACTAGCACATATTTCTGCATTCTAAAGCCTTGTTCACCCTGGAAAATTAGGACTAGAAATTCCCCATAAGTAATCGTAAGAACGATTGTAATGTAACTAACATATCTCAAGTACTCTTAAACAATACTGACATCTTAACATATTGAAAGATATCTTGATTTGTAAACTTCCTTTTAGTCATGTCTTAGTCAAGACTGACAAAACTTCAAGGCCTGTCTAGCCAGCAAGCAGCATACACAAACAAGAGAAGGGTTCACTTTACAAGAAGAGGCTTTTACTTCTTTTTCCAAAGGGCATGCCAGGATGTATCAAGATATTTAACAGTGTCATGTTAATACTGTGCACCATATTCAGGAAACCATTAAACACACTAATCAGGATACAGACTAGTTTTAAATCAGCATATTAGGAGAAGACTTCTAGTGCGTTCAGACAGTGAGTCAGCTTCTCAAACCAGAACAGGAGCAGCTAATATAAACGAAATGCTAATTCTTTCCCAGATGCTGAAGCAACACCCTCTCTGTATTTCAATTCTTTTGTAGCATGTGAACATTTAGAGTTTTTTCTCTCAGACTACAGAAGAGTGTGAACCCTTGAACAGTTTTTTGCTATTTCTTTCCTGCCTGAATTAGCACAATGAAAAAAGAAGGTTCAAACCCTATACTCATACAAGAGACCTCTCAATGCCCACACGTTACTAACGCCACAAAAATAGCTTCAATTATTCTTCATACGTTGCCTCAGCACTAAAACAAGCAGTGCAAAATCGTTTGTCTGCCTCCTCTCCCCCTCACTTACAGAATTATATCAGCACTTTTGAGTGCCAAGAAGCAGCTCTGTTCTATAATAAGCATATACAGAGCATTACCTTCTTCAACAGATCTACTTTCCCGTACTTACAGAGAATATAGCGAAACCATTCTTCTCTCCTTCTGCTACCTGTTAGAATACACTCCAAAGAGAAGATGCACCATTTTTTCCTACAACTGATGCATCATCCAAAAGTGTCAACTAAACTTCAAAGTTTCATATTTAGAGACTGCCTCAGATGTCACATGTTCCCTAATACAGTTTATATGCAAGTATTTAATATTAATTTATATCCTCTGGTACATTTGCACAACATACTAGTTTTTATGAAGTCATATACTGATGACAATATGGTGGTTAAAAAACACCACCATGTATTTGCTCAGCATAATTTATTGCTTACAGCATGTAAATCAAAGAATATCCAGCTTGATACTCCCTAAAATGTGTATGACAGAGACAACTAAGAAACAAAAGGTTTTATGAGGAATCGCTTAAGGACAGATACAGCAGAAAGAGAAGTCACCATAACATCATAAAATTAAAATTTTCATTTTAGAAGTACACCTTAAAGAAAAAAGTCTGCAGGTCCTCTACATGTGCTTCTTCAAGTTAATAACTTTTGGCAGGAAGAAGCTGTTCAAAGAAATATTACTGAAATAATAACCAGTGCAATGGTATTAACAGACTTTTTTCATGCTACTTAAAGTCTGTCCAGGAAATTAGCAGAGCACATACATGTGACTTACTGGCAAAACAGAAAAGGGAAGATAATCGAGCCAAAACTATTTTTATAGCATTGCTGCCCTCTTCTGGTTTAAAATCTCTAATTCTCAATACTTCATACCTGAATTAATTCATCTCAAATAATTACATCACATTCACACAGAATATGCTCAGAATAAATAAATTAATTTAGTCTAATCCACAAGCAATTCTAGCATGCTAAGAGTCACATATACCTTTAAGTGTTACAATTTGAGAGCCGCAGATTAAAATCCACTATTAAAATTGATGGCTAGTATCGTTTTCAAAAATGTCCTGTTGATCTAAAAGTACAGGAGGCATGTCTGATGCCATGATAAGTGTCAAGTTAAGGATATTAAGAAAAAAAAAAGAACAGCAACAGAAGAATATGAAAGTGCTCATTCAAAAAAAGTGCGGGGAGAAGATGGAACCAAGTTGTATAATTATTCTGGCACAGAGTTTTCACCTCTCCTATTATAAAATCTATTCAACAAAAGCAGTAAAATTAATTTAATATAAACACAACAATTCACAATTAAAAGAACACAATGTTATTCTGAATTTTAAAAACCACACTTTTGATATAGGCAAGATCCAGTAAAACAGGCAGACGTAAGATCTACCCTTCCTCTCTTGCCAAAATACCAAACATTTCAGTACTGAATTCCAAAACAAAAACACTGAATAGAAGTTCATGTACTGTTCAAGGGCTCAAGCAATTCAGCATGTTCCGTCTTCATGATGCACTTAGCATTGACCATTCCCTCCCCTGCTCCCACTCCCATCTTGCCTCCCACTAATTTGGCAAGGACATCTTAACCTCTCACCTTTTACTGATGAGAACTACTGCTCCTGACAGCAGACTTAGCGAACATATTACAACAGTTTACCCTGCTCATCTTATGTCTAGCTCCAAACTCGAGAGTCCTACACTTCAGAATTAATGTCACTTTTATAAGTACATCTCTCTCTCCTCTAACATGGATGACAAAAGTTTTATTTGTTATTGTCAGATCATTTCACAAGCTGTTGTGAGTACTGTTCATGTAATTATTCTATTAAGAAAAGCAAAATGTAAATGTATCATCAGATAAATAAAATTTTTCTAACCTTTTCCTAATACTACCATGTATTTATAGCAATCAAACCATTATTCACACAAGGAAATTGCACACAAGGTCTATTTCACTTTTGATAACCTATAGATTCTTTGTAAAGAATATATTTTCATTTCTTTTGCTGTATAGATATTAACTTTTAACATTCAAGGTTTCAATGTAACTGCTGATTTTCTCCTAAGAATACAAATAATACAAGTGGAAGCCACTGTGGTTCACGCTAGAAGTTTGACTTGGAAACTCCGTTGCTACTGACAATTGCACCTCGTATTACAAGCAAAGAAAAGGCCAACAAGAACAGTACCAGAGGCTTATCCCTGCAAGGACAGGGACACATGTCTATCTAGACAAGTATGTCAGAGAGGATTGAGACAGAGGCAGAAAATGTGTTTAAAAAGTAAACAAAACAAATAATGAAATTTTGCAAGCTAGGGTCTTGTCTGAGACAAATGTGCTGGTTTTTTCCTCCCCTTTGTCCAAATTTGTAGAATAAAAATGAACTTCCCAGGACCTGGGTCAGGACAGGACTTGGGTCAGGAACATGATTTGATTTTATTTTTTTTTAACTTACTAATTTCTTCACTAGAAAACTTTTTTTTTTTTTTTCCATTTTATCTGCTTAGGTTAAAAAAAACCAAACAAACCATCCCCCAACCACAAGCTATACTTGGTAGACCTAACATGATTGTTAGGTCTCCATGGGAACATGGGCAGGATAAGATAATGCTCTTCGAATTGCACACTGCACATTTGACAGCTTCATTTTTAGCTAGAAGATTCTGGGTTTACATGTTTAAACATACCAAGGGTTATCAAGTTGTTATCAAGAATGGCTTAATTTGTTTTAGCATGGTCAGAGAGAGCATTTTAGATCAGGAGAGCATAGAGATGTTGGTAAGTACGACATAAATACTATACTGCGGAATACTTATTATATACTGGCAGAAGAGAGTCCATGCACAGATGAATGACTTCTACAGGAGTTAAGATCTACTGTCTTTCAGTCGTTCCTGATAACGAAATATATCAAAGACAACAAAGATGATAACCTTTTGCTTTATTCATCAATACAGAAATGATATCAAAAGCATTACTCCTGGGCTCCGTAAAGATACAGTTTCTAAGTTGCACTTCCTAAACAGAATGCACTTTCTCTTTCTCGCTGGGTGTGTAAAAGCCAGAAAGGAGAAGGAAAAGCTAAATGAACACTGAGTCCACTTCAGCCATTAAAATTTACTACTCCAAGGGGATCTTAGGAGGCTAGAGTAACACTATACATAAGCTACACTGGTAAACAGACTCCAGAGTTTTTATGAGACTATCTAGTGAGCACTTGCACATTCCAGTATCACCAGCTCTAAAACCTACCTAAAAGACCAATCCATAGAAACAGGGTATCTGTGTCTTGGTTGCTCTCATAGAGAGTAATATAGTCTTGCCAATGTCTTCTGAATCACTTTGGACAACATACCCAGGGACACAGAACAGAACATATCTGGTGGAAATAACAAAAAAAAATAAAAATAAAAATAAAAATAATAAAAAAAAAGAAATCAAAAGTCCATTCCTTTCCTTCAGGGTTATGAAACTCTCCACCTTAGTAAGACCAATGGGACAAACACAATACTCCAGCATTCTATCAAAAGAACTACTTAAAGTATATCAAGACAAGTACGTCCAAGAGGTTCACAGCTTCTCAGGCCCAAGGCTGTGGAGGTGACTCATCCACTGGCTGGGAAATAATCACGCATTCCTCTGATATAGGATTGTCACCAATTTAATTCAAATAAAGTGGATCATTCATGCTTTCATTCAGCAAAGGTTCCCAAAAGTGACATAAAGGTCTTAATCTTCAGAACTGACAGGCTTTTGTCAAGCTGATAAAATTGAACGGCTTTTCCAACCATATATTTTTTTTCATTCCAAGTTTACAGTGCTTAAACTTTTACGTTTTTAATGCATGAAGCACAAGTCATCATCCCATTCATAACATGCATTCATTTTTAAAATTTCCATCATTTCTCTCACTGAAATAACCAGTTTAAAATTTAATAGGTTTTGTGTGTTTACCTCTGTAAATCAGCATTAACTTCTAGGATGTGGGTTTGTTAGCCAATTGATGCTATAAAGTTTATCATGAGCCATTTCAGATATAAATCACTCTTTTTATACCAAGACAAAACTCACATGACAAATTTTGGTACTACTATTGTGTGACATCCTGAATTAAAACTTGCCTGCTTTAGTAAACTTCGGCACAAATTATCCCAGGTATTACTCCACAAGTTCAATACAGTTATCTCAAGTATGAGTATGATCCTGATAAACACCATCTTCCCCTCTTCTTCCACAAAAGTCAAAATTCAGCAATCTTCTTTTTTTTAAATAAATAACAGGGCAAACTATACACTGAACTGCATTCTGTGTCAAAATGTTGAGATTAATAAAAAAAATCAAAAACATAAAAGATATATTATAATACCAAAGCCACAAAAATTTCAAAAACTATGGCCGTCTCGAAACTGCTTTGAAAAGACTGTTTCTTGTAGCAAACTTCCATTCAAAAAGTAAATGCACATGTACAGATTAACCATCAACAAGCGCAGGTGAACAAGACATCTGAGATGCATTAAATCTACTCTACACAGCATGTCTAACCAAACCATACATGTGCAGCAAATCCACCACAACTGGGGCAGCTGGTGTGCTAGGTGTGATGGAGTTACTGGAGGCACCAGGCTCCTATTCCTTCTGATATCTGAAAGTACACATTCTGGTTTCCCATACTAATTATCGCAACTGAATGACTCAATATGCATTTCTCTTTTATAGCTTATACAATGATTCCAAGGAGCAAAAGGTACTT
Source organism: Rhea pennata (assembly GCF_028389875.1). Taxonomy (NCBI): domain Eukaryota; kingdom Metazoa; phylum Chordata; class Aves; order Rheiformes; family Rheidae; genus Rhea; species Rhea pennata. The sequence goes on from NC_084664.1 coordinate 92,121,066, forward strand.
GCAGTGCTTTCGACTGCCAATTAAGCATTCCCATTATATATTTAGAAGAAATGTTAGTATTTTAAGGCTTATGGATTTCCAGATTGGGCTTGTTTGGGGAATTCTTATTGTATTTCATTACCCTTTTTAAGGCATATAAACACATACAACCAATAAATACAAAGGAAAACTTAAAATATTAATTAGTGCTTTAAAGTACAATGAAAACATGTTTTACATGGGCCATTTGAGAGAAAATTAAATGAAAGAAGTATGTAACATATATCTCAGAGCTCTAAAAAAAGGGGGGGAGGTTACTAATATATTCTACTTACAATAGCTGCTGTATTGCATCACATCAACTCCACTGTTTGGGTCTATACCCAACTAGAAGGAGAGAAGCTAATGAACAGATGAAGTGCTGTTCAAAGTCTGTGCAGTCCAGGCTTAGGGGATAGAAGAATTAATGAGAAAATGAGAAAGTAGCAGATGGTGCTGCAGTACTTCTTGCTGCATATCCGCCACCTCAAGCAGTTTCTATACATGCAGAGCCCCCGGGCCCCACCTGATAGCAATATAATTACCCTAAATGTGCACTTACGTTTCATTACACCTTAGCCATTACTACGCGCACTGATTACAAGTATCAATCCCTTTCATTTTCGTACACCTCTGCAGTTGCACAGCATTCAACTGCGAAAATTCAGCACTCTCTTCACTTCTGAAACAAGGCCCACGCTGATAAACAGCAGTGGGCAAATTTTTTGTCAGCCTGCAGGGTGCCGGGGGGGGGGGGGGGGCGCGATAAGGACGACATCGCTGCCATTTTACCAACAACAATGACACGAACAAGAACATGCAATCAAAAAGCCTCCGAGCTGGGTCTAGCTGTGGCAGGTGCAATGCTTTTTTTTGTGTGCGTGCGTGCTAGAAGTAAGCCAGCATTAGCTTCCAGCCAAAGCACAGAACTATTTCTTTTATCATAATATTAAGCAGAAGTTGGCTTCCATAAGGCACTGCAGCTGCTGTTGCTGCTTCTACAGATGCTTTCATTAATTTTATCAAGGACATACTGAAATAAGTGCTTGTTCAGCACAACGGCTATTTAGGAACAGCTGGAGAAATAAAATCATTAACTTAAAGAAATTACGCAAGCCCTATATGCAAATTCAAATAATCAAGTATCAAAAAATACATTAAAATAAGTTTAAGAATTGAGCAAAAACCTTCATAAAGCAAGAGTTAAAGAGTTCCCTCTTAGAGAGGAAGGACCGAGAAAAATAGAAAGGTATCTTCACAGCTCTATATTTTATTATGTCTAAATAAAATTCTTGTAATCTGTAAAATTATCCATGTCAAAGAAACTTTAATACAAAAACACATACTTCATGCTTAGATGCTTGCAAAATTAAATTACGATGGAAGATCTTGCACATTATAATAACCAAGCATGAAAGACTGAAACGATATAAAACTTCTGTTCTATTATTTGCTGTGTGAATGTTTTTTGTAACAGAATACTAGAAATGTAAACATGTTATTTCTTCCATTATAGCATTTTTTCTTGGAATACGTAAAGAACCAGAGACTGTACTTAATATATAAGATACAAATTATGTTCTATTTATCTGTCATCAAAAGGAACTTAATACTGTGCGTCAACAAAGCATTAAAAAAAAAATCCATTTGTCTGCTGCTCCTTATTCCAGATCTCATGGATTAGCAAACACTGGCATTTGGTTGTTACCTCAAAGGAAATTTCTGTCCCCATGATTGCAAAGAACCTTCCACCTAACAGTGGAAGTTGAGTAGTTGCAGTTTCATCTTTGTGAATCTACAAGTTCATCTAGCTACCTCTGCTCACAGAGTTTTGAAAGGGCAGCCAAGAAGTGAGAGCTGGTAGGGGAGTGAGATTTTTTTGTTGTTGCTGCTGTCTGTCTCTTTTTTTTTTCTCTCTGCTTCTATTCAGAATATTGCAGGATTTTGAAAAAAAATATAACTCTTACATTGCTGCATCCTGGGAAAAATGAGCAAATGGAAGTACTAATGTATTTACAAAGAAGGAAGAAGAAATTGTCCTGGGAAACAGTAAAAATATTGGAGAATATCCTTCCTCTCTTCACACCCAGTAGAAGACCAGGGGCTGAACCGCTTCATTACTTTTATGGAGGTCTTCTGGGTAATTTTATTCAAATCAGCTTAGAAGAAAGCAGTGTGCCAACTGCAGATGTGGTAGACTAGCCTAGGTGCTGTATGCTGCCTTCAGTCCAGGATGCGTGATGGCATACTGCAGCCGACATAACCACAGAAGTCATTCCCATGATGTTGTGAGTAAGTTTTCTCTGGATTTATCATTTGAATCTTTCTGCTTTATACACCAAAGAGTGGTATTTCTTCCTGTATGGAAGGCAAAAAAAAAAAACAAAAAAAAAAAAAAAAACAAACTACTCCACTGCAAAACCAGAAAATATTGAAGGAGGAGGAATAAAAATCACATCATTTGAGTGTAATTTTTTCTTCTGTTGGGTACCATAGGAGCATCTGAACTTCTCTGCTGGCACTGCACACTGAACTTCCTTGAATTCTCCATTAGCCTTTTCTCTTTCATATTCTCCTACTAGAAGCTCTGCTTATTAAGTTTTGCTTTAATAAAATGTGTTACACTCAAAATGCTGTCAATACCATCAGTATTTCAATAGTGCAGTTACAGCACAATCGCATCCTAATAGAATTGTAGCTGGTGTGCATAATCCAGTCCACACAAATTTTTAGACTAAAGACATACAGGTAATTCATACTAAGGTAATTCACATGACAGGTTATTCATCCTAGAGCACTGTCTATTTGAAGAACATAAAATATTACTTGCATTACCAAGCTTTCCTTAAAATCAACATTATAAGTATCTTATGTCTTCCAGTGAGATTCTGCTGGTTAAAAATTATGTTTGTACAGAAGTGTTATTGCTAATGTTCAATTCTTGATTGGAAGTATGTCAGCTTATTGTTTGCCCCAAAACAATAATAAAAAGGCCTACTCTGTAATGCATATGTAACCGAAAAGGGTTTTGAAAAAAATCAAAGCTGGAAAAAACGGATTTTCCTGTTCTGCAGAATATTTGCACAAATTAAGAATCACACATCTATATTTCTAACAGTAATCTGTTTTGACAATATATATGTATACACCTAGTTCTATTTTGAAACTATCAAGTACATTGAAATTTAACTCCCCAAAAGACCACTATCTACAGACTCAAAAAACAAACCTCGTCCAACACTGTGGTATAACTGTAAAAATAAATAATAATAATAGAAGCAGAACAACACTGGATGTTAAAGCAACATTAATACCAATTCACCTAATATCTCTTCCACTGAGAAAAGCATTCAGAAACCCTGAACGTGCCTGATGTCCCTGCCTTGATATAAGGACAACCATGCACTGATATGAGGTCTGGCGTACCTGTTTCCTGCTTTTAACTATTTAATGAATCTCTTCTACTAATTGTTACCCTGAAAAAAAAACACACACCATGAGAAAATAAAATAGGAAGAGATGATCCCACAATGCAAAACAGAATCTGAAATGCTTACTCAGCACCTTTTCATATCATGCCCAAATTGTAAACAATCATTATCCTGATACAGCACAGAAAAGACCAAACAAAATGCCTTTCAACACCACCACCAAGGATGGTTTGATACTGTGATGTATCAAGTGATTCGCTAAGGCTTACCAAAAAGAGCTGAAGAAGCAGCAAGAAACGTGTGTTAAGCTAAACTACGTTGACAGAAATCAACTCAACTAACCTGAACCACCTAATACTCTATAGTATGGTTTCCATTCCATGAATTAAAATGCATAATACAAATTGCAATATAAAGACCCACTGACTTACTGGAGTTTTATGAGCAAGTCAGTAAGTACATAAATGAAAGAAAAAATGTAGTTGGCTTTTCAGAAAGCCTTTGACAAAGTTCTATATAAAAGGTTAGTAGAGAAGCTAAGCTGCCACTGTGTTGGTTCCTTCCTGGGCTGAAAGCAGAAGAAAGGATAGGAAGCAATGGGTAGGGGACTTAACCAGTACTTTTCAAGATGAAATCAGCAGCAGGCCTCCCAAGTGATCCACATCAGACCCATGTTGTATTCAACATTTTCACCAAGGAGGAAGGAGTGGGAGTGTGCATCAGAGCCTCCAAGTTTGGTGATGATACTAATTTATAAAGTATTGTCAAATGCCATGCTTATGGCAACGATATCCAGAAAGATCTCTCCAAACGGAGGGAGTGGGCAAAAAGCTGGCAAGTGAGCTTAAAGATAGAAGAATGCATGATAATGTAGATAAATTTAAGATATTGTACCTAGTCATGCCTACATGATGCTCCGTGCAGAACTGACAGTTCCAACTCAGGAAAGCTCTCAGAGTTGTCAGTGACAGCTCTTGGAAATCACAGAAAGCATGTACCAGCAGTCCAGAAAAAGCCAACAAAATGCTGGGCATCGTCAGGCAGGCTATCAAGAACAAGACAGAAGGCATCATTTTGCCAGCACACAAAGCTTTGTTGTGTTCCCATTCCGAGTGCTGTGTGCATCAGTGTACTCTATGTCTCAAAGAGGATATGCAATTGGAGAATGGGAGAAATGATCAAGGGGATGGAGCAGCTACCCTACAAGGGGAGACAGAAAAGTCTGTTTGTTTATTTTGGATAGGTTAAGGCTGAGAGGAGAATAAGCCTGAGGTTTTAAAAAAATCACACAGTTGTTAGATCAGCTTAATGTGAAATTGTTGTTCACCAAATCGTACAATAAAGAGCCAGCAGCACAAAGCATAACTAATAGAAAAGTTTTGGAAAAGACTTGGGGGGGGGAGGGGAGAGGGCGGGAAGAAAGCAAGCATAAAAGCTTTACTTGGAGGTAGTTAACTGCTTGAAACTAGCACTGAGAAATTTATGGAGACAGACATTTTCAGGAAGTTAAAAAGGTGCTAGACAAATTTATGGACAACAGTTCTATAATTGGATTCTAAAACGACTAGGCAAGGACACAGTCTCTACCATCCCCACCTGGTACAATGGCTCTAGTTGTTGGAGAAACACGAGGGAAATAATCACAAAAAGTGTCTAAGCTTGTGTGCCCATCCTGTACAATGTGTTGTCTGCCCCATCAAAAGACATGACTACTACAGCCAAAATGGTTTGACCTAGTGGGGTATTTTATTTGGTCTTAAATAAATGTTTATATACACATCTGCATGAAGCTTTCCAAACAGCTTTCTTTCCTTAAATAACTTAGAAAGATTGTGGAGGGTTTGGGGTTTGTTTTTTGCTTTTTAAAAAATACACACATAAGGTCAGCCAGTCTAAATTCTGGTGAGCGAACTGAAGAGCAAGGCCCCAGAAAATTATAGTTAAGGGAGAATGCTCTGTTTTGCTCCTGGAAGAAGGAAAATGCGGACCGAATGCATCCCCAGCTCCCAGCTTATTTAAGCAGAACAGAAGTGATAATTCCAACATCTAGGTCCGCAACCGTATGGACCTTTCAACAGTAACAGACAGATCACATTTCACCTTTAAAATTTACAAAAATGTCTTGCAGATTTCTGAGCTTTGGTTCACCTGGTATAATTATAAAATTCCACTTAAGACAGATACAACAGTACCTAGCAGTCTCCTAAAGTGACTCAATTATGATGCCTTATACAGCACAGCATTACAATCTTGAAACAACAAAAGTAGATTAACTATCATAAGATCCATTCAGGAAAGAAAGCAACAGTCATGCTTCACTAAAAATGAAAGCAAGCACATTGGGCCATGTCAACTATGATCATCTCAAGTTCTAACATGAAGTTAACTTTCAAATCAACGTCCAGTGTCATTCTCCACGTTAAGGAAACAAATATGGAATTTGCTATGTCCTTTGATTATTCTGTATTTTCTGATTATTTCTATATTCTGATATTTTGATTATCCTGGAGAACTGGAGAGGTGCCTGAGGACAGGAAGAAAGTCAATGCCACTCCAGTCTTCAAGAAGGGCAAGGAGGAGGACCCAGGCAACTCGAGGCCGGTCAGCCTCGCCTCCATCCCTGGAAAGGTGATGGAACAGGTCCTTCTGGATGTCATCTCCAGACATATAGAGAATAAGAAGGTGATCAGGAGTAGCCAGCCTGGATTCAGCAAGGGGAGATCCTGCTTAACCAATCTGATAGCCTTCTCTGATGGAACGACTGGCTGGGTAGATGAGGGGAGAGCAGTGGACGTTGTGTACCTTGACTTCAGCAAGGCTTTTGACACTGTCTCCCCTAGTGTCCTCCTAGGTAAGCTCAGGAAGTGTGGGTTAGAGGAGTGGACAGTGAGGTGGATTGAGAACTGGCTGAAAGGCAGAGCTCAGAGGGTCATTGTCAGCGGTGCAGAGTCCAGTTGGAGGCCTGTGGCTAGTGGAGCCCCCCAGGGCTCAGTCCTGGCTCCCATCCTGTTCAACTTCTTCATCAGTGACCTGGATGAGGGGACAGCGTGCCTCCTCAGCATGTCTGCTGATGATACCAAGCTGGGAGGAGTGGCTGACACACCAGAGGTCTGTGCTGCCATTCAGAGAGACCTGGACAGGCTGGAGAGCTGGGTGGAGAGGAACCTTGTGAGGTTCAACAAGGGCAAGTGCAGGGTCCTGCACCTAGGGAAAAACAACCCCAGGCACCAGTACAAGCTGGGGGCTGACCTTCTGGAGAGCAGCTCTGCAGAGAAGGACCTGGGAGTGCTGGTGGATGACAGGTTGACCATGAGCCAGCAATGTGCCCTTGTGGCCAGGAAGGCCAATGGGATCCTGGGCTGCTTTCTGAAGAGTGTTGCCAGCAGGTGGAGGGAGGTGATCCTGCCCCTCCCCTCGGCCCTGGGGAGGCCTTATCTTGAGTACTGTGTCCAGTTCTGGGCTCCCCAGGACAAGAGAGACATGGAGCTACTGGAGAGAGTCCAGCACAGGGCTACAAAGATGATCAGAGGGCTGGAGCACCTGCTCTCTGAGGAACGGCTGCGAGAGCTGGGCCTCTTCAGCCTGGGGAAGAGAAAACTGAGGTGGGATCTTATCAATGTGTATAAGTCCCTGAAGGGAGGGTGTCAAGGGGACGGGGCAAACTCTTTTCAGTTGTCCCATGTGACAGGACAAGAGGCAATGGGCAGAAATTGAAGCACAGGAAGTTCTGCCTGACTGTGAGGGGGAATTTCTTCCCTGTGAGAGTGACGGAGCCCTGGACCAGGTTGCCCAGAGAGGTTGTGGAGTCTCCTTCTCTGGAGATCTTCAAGACTCGCCTGGATGCAACTCTGTCTAACATGTTCTAGCATGCTTTACCCTGCTTGAGCAGGGGGGTTGGAATAGATGATCTCCAGAGCTCTCTTCCAACCTTAACTCTATGATTCTATTTCAGGAAACTATACTGTTACCATGCAATTGCATACTGAAAGGTAACCAATTTTCATCATTAGATGAAATAATTTAACTGGAAAAAATAGGCAAGCTTCCAGGGGTGCAGTATCTTCAGGTTGGTGGAAGGTCCCCTCTTTTCTCACTTCCTCCTCCACTACTGCACTTCTCACTCTATCTCAACATGATAGGCAGTGGATCTGGTAGACTTTCTCAAAACTTACTTTTAGAGGAAACCACTTAACCATTTTCATATCATTAAAGATGTGTATACAGGTCAAGCAAAGATGTGCTTTCATATTTCTTCCTCTTTACTCTGATATCAGCATATATTTCACTTAAGAACTGCTTTAGAAGCTCAAGACATCAAATATAAAATTGACTTAGGTTGTTCTCAAGTGAGGTCCAGATAGCTGAGCTCATGTCCATCTCATGCTGAATGTCAATGCAAAAGGGCAGAAGTTGATGCACACGCATGCAAGATGGCAAATGAGGTCGCGTACTATATTGGGTTCCTGTAACATCTCAGTAAAAATGTGCCTCTAGTTACATATGCTCCACTTTTGATTATCCATCATACACAAGAGCTGAACTTAAGTTTAAGCCCAGGTGAATTAGTACTTTCTTAGCATAATTTTTCATTTTGAAAACAATTTCAGAAAGGGGACAAAAGTAACATCCAGGCACCACAAAGACATACGATATCTACTACAGTCTCCTATAAATAAGGACATCTTTTCTGTAGCCTTTGCATTTCTGTACAACTTTGATAGGTAAGATATTTTAAAGGAGTCAACAGCATGATAGTTTCTGTGAAACTAGCTTCACAGCCAGGTACAAAAATACAATGTGTCTGCTAATAAGTCTGCAGTCAGCTGAGACAGCTAAACTCAGAAATGAAAGTGGATCTGAAAAACAATACTTTCCAGATAACCCCCCAAAATCTGTGCGACTACAGAACACATAAGTTTGCTAGCTTATTATATATGCAACAATCTACTTACGCTTTAATCACTATCACCCTTCAATACAGAAGGCTGCAAGAGCTGTAACAAAATCCATAATTTTTATTAGCATAAACTATCATATATATTTATTAAAAGTCAAGGCCAAAGAAATTAGTCTTGAAATATGTGAACATACGAACCAATTTAATTTAATCCTACAAAACAATAAGCAATTTGCATATGTAAATTAAAAGTATAAAAAAATTCAAAGTTCTTGCATATTATACATTAGATCCTCTCTCACCTTTTGATCTCTGAAATATTAGTTTTGTGAAAAATTTGAGGAAAATAAAAAAATTCTTATTTACAATGCCTAGCAGTATGGCTACACAGTACATTCCACTTCTAACACTTCCCACTTTTAAGTACCTCTGATATTTGACAGCTATATGAGCACTTGAACATCATTTATCATGTTTATTTTTAATAACTCTCCCTTGGCACAGCTGCCTTGGATGCCAATCTTCTTTTCTTTGCCTCCTGTAAATATTTTAAATAGCTATTCATTAACAGTTGCGCATTTATTCAGCACTGCTGTACTGCTTGTGAACTGGAAATAGCTTTTATTTCTCTCTCCCTATCTTTTGGCTGATCTGGAAAAAGCCTGCTGTTTAGGTTCAATCTGTCAAGATTCAAATTACGCTCCAGCTGAGACCTAATCAAGGGTATTTGACCTGGTTTACAAATAAACTATGAACAAAAGTGTGGGTTTTTCGGTTGGTTGGTTGGTTGTTTTTTTCACCCCCCTTTGGAGCATTGGATCCACAACTGAAAGCAAACCATGAGTAGGGTCACAAATACCATTGACTTAAATTAAAACAGGCACAACCTGTTTTCAGAGGTAAACCAGACCTCTTCCTAAAGATCCTGGGGTATCAGGAACCCTCACTGACATCTTTCAGATCTAGTTTGCATGCAATATTTGAAATTCAAATTTCAATACTTTTAGCACAATGTACACAGTAAGGTGTAAGTTTAAGCAATCAAGACAACCTGGTGTGCACATCAGGAGTCCCACATGTCTGTACAAATCATAGGTCTTATTTTCATGGGCTGATGTAGCAGAACTGATATTTCTGTGCCACTCAACATGATTACTACTTATCTATACATGATTACTACTTACCTATTTCCACATATAAACGCACCTTGAATAAAAACACCTCTGTCTAAAGTCTGAATTTACCAAGTTGCATAAAAGTTACATGTGTTCTTGAAATTAGAGTATATTCTTTTAAAGGAATATTTGTTTGGATTTTCAATTAGAAAAGCCACAGAGCATGTGTAAATTAAACCTAAATTTGAAGTTCTGTAGTACTTTAAGGACAAGATTAAATTTTTGAACAATCAGATATTTGTTCACGTGAAATAGTTTCAAGACAAACAAAACTGCAGCACAGACACTTGTTAATGTGAAATAGTTTTAAGATTAAAAAAAAATGAAAACAACAACAAAGAAAACCCTACAGCCACGTCTCATCCAATAAAAAGAGAAAGTAATGGGCCCATACAATACTATTTTCCCACAGAAGGCTACGAGAGGTTGTCATACATCAAGAAGCATTGACTGACCAGTCTAACTTTGCATTAAATGTGATCGATAACACCAGAGCAGCATGAAAGCAGAATATCTGATGTATCCTTCAACCCGTTTCTGAACTGTTATTTCATAAGCAGTCTCAACCACTGCAGCATTACGCCTCAAACTTACTACAAAATACTTTAACTTATATTGACTTTTTTTGGTCTTACTATAATAGGAAATACTTAAGGGAAAGTAAAAAAGAAGGGACAGTAGCTAACTATGACAGGTTATCAATCAAATCTCTAGGACCAAACACGTAAATTTATTTTTTCATAAGATACCTTCTCACTATCACAATTGGGCTTGTCACCACACAGGTTTTTCTCTCACTTACGACTTCAGTGAATAAGGCACGCAAGATGAGACAATTTCTTTTTATAATATAGGGATTGTTTACACTTGGCATTTGCTGTGAGTTGAGTTGTTTGATGAAGTGTCTTGCTTCTGTAAATTACACCTTTTTCACTTAATCATCTAGCACTTTAAAGCACTTCAGAATAAAGTTAACTCAGACCTGATCAGATAAGCTCTTAATTTCCTATTAAAGGAATTCAGAAAGCTTCCATTTTATACCGGCATTAGATATGGAGAGGACGTACTTGAGCCATGAGGATACTGCACAATATGAACATGCAAAATACAGCATTACTATAAATCATATTACAACATAACAGCAGGAGTATCAACATTGCAAAAACCAATCCATGCACTGCAGGTGAGCCTTCATTATAAAAAGTGGTAGAGAACAATATTAAAAGGCTTATGCACACATTAGATAAGTAAAATGGGGAGAATTAGATATTCACTGAAAAACGAGCTTAGAAACAGCTACAGGAAAAATAAAATGAAGACTGGGTTAGCCTCTCTCTAAACGCTGCCTATAATGGACACCTAATGAAGAGTATAAATATAGGCATCATAAAATGGCCTTTCCCCTGAATACTTGCTGAGTATTCAGCAAACTGCAGCACTCCATGAGGAGGCTTGCTAATATTAAAGGAAAATGGATTCTTCTCCTATGCATTTGCCCTAAAGCTCTTCTGAACTTACATAAACTTTCAACATCAATAATGTCCTGTGCAAAGGGGCTTCTCAGGTTTTAACTACATTATGAGATTAAGTATCCTCTTTTAATTTGCTGTGAACCCAGCCTTGCTAGTTTCATTTAATGCTTTGAATCCTTTTACGGGATAAGATACCTAACATTACTCATCATTCTTGTAAATGACATGAACCATTTAAAAAGTCAATAAACAGAAACGCTGAAAGGCAGCATGTAAACCTTATGCTGAGAGATTCTGGTTCTGGTATGCACAATCCCACAGCAAAGAAACAAAAGTCAGCAGACCTGAGCAGACTTTTGAGCTGGATGTTTCATTTGAACAGAGTGGCTTATGCTTGCTTCTCCTGAAGGTCAAACTCTCCACAAGGAGACTACTTAACAACAAAATAAATCATTGCAATATTCCGGTGAATTAACTTTGGACATGATAATGATGGTCTACACTGTACTTGGTAGCGTCTGGTGCTGAGTGCATCTAATTTGTTAGTTAACAATTTAGACTCTGGTCACCATATTCTTTTTTATGGTAGAAACTGATGGTGGCATCTTTAGAGGGGCAAAGAAGAACTGTGAGTGGCTGAGTGCAGTATAATATGCAAGGTTGGTTGTGGTAACACTCAGAATGTTTTGGAAATACTTCTGTTCAAGGTTTTACAGAAACAGAAGCAAAGGACAGAGCAAAACAAGCATTACCAACAAAGAAACAGAACAAGCTCCACTAACTGAACAAATACTTACAAGTAGATTAAGAACAGTGGAAAAACTCCAATACTCCTGTGGATAAGAAACCACATAAAACTAAACTCTTATTTTCAAGCAAATTACAGGCAAGAATTTTTTCCTGAAAGAGAGCTCAATTAAGAAGATACACTATGCTTTAATTTGAACTGCTTGTACTTTCAATACTCAAAAAAAAAAAAAAAAACAGCTTAATCTCTCTGGTTAAACCAGCTTAATCAACTGCTGGCTGTGGCCAACGGCAGTGTAAAACTTCATGTTTTACAGTCCAGTTCAAACAATGCAAACTTGTAAATAAAATTTACAAGCTATATGTCATCCAACTTTTTCTCTCCTGTTGCTCCACTGAATATGCATGGAAGGAATATAATATATATTACTTTGTCATAAAACAAACAAGTTTTCAAGCAAATATCATCTTCCAAGGAAGTTCTAAGGTAGCCAAACATCATATGAGAAAGTATTAAGAATCCTCATCTGTTTTGCTGCCAAATTTATATAGCTTTAAACTTTTTCTTCTTTTTGTTAATAAATCTACTAAACATATTGGATTATATTTTCAAGGCATGGCAATTCAGAGCAAAAGTCAAAGTGACATAGAACCGGCCAAGAACTAACTCTAATGTGTGTAAGTGAGCAAAAATCACAAAGGAGATGCTCATATTGGCAATAGGGTAGGTTTAAATAAAACCATGATAAACACCTCCTGATCTGTGAAATTTTTAACACAACATCAACCTCAGTGGGTGCCTTTTCTTCTAACAAAAATGTAACTAGGAATAGTAACTGTCACCTTTCCTCTAAGAATTTACATTCAATACTAACATTCATTAACATGATTTGAAAGTAAATTGAAGGTACTGTTCATAATCGTAAAATAACTAACAATATTAAACAGCAAGACAACCACTAATGCTAGGGTACCTCTGTTTTTCAGAAGAGCACATATGACTTGATTTGAAGTTCAGTTTTGTTTCTGCTATTCTACCACTATAGCATTTACAGGTACCAACTAGGAACTGAAAGTTCACTTTACGATACTTTTTAAAAATTTTTAAATGGAGTTCAGCAGTGCTTTTCCTTGCAATTTTAGCAGCAACTCTAACAATTCCTTGTTGGGTGAAACACTGAAACAGTGGTTTTAAAAAATCTTTCTAATACCTTAGTGAAAATACAGACTGAAATTAAGAAAGTTCATCTTTTCGAGCAAGTCTGTTTTGAGACAGATTCACAAAATATATGGATATATGCTAATTATTTTATTATTTGAAAAGCACTGAATACAATTTTCAATGTCTCACAAGATCATATTGTTTTATTCCATAGTAGAATGACATCTTATTTAGTAATTGAGGAAGAAAACCATAAATTTTTAAAAGCCTGTAAGTTACTTAGGCTTTTAAAACGTATGCATTTTTGTGATATTAAGCACAGTAAAGAATTAAATAATTTTATATAGTTTTTGACCTATGATTACCGTAGATCAAGTAAAAATAGCCCAAAGCCACCAGTCAGCTGGTTTCTTACAGCTGATGCTTGGGATGCTTGGAAATCCAGGCTTTCAGAATGGCAGCTTTGAGGAGTCCCACTGCCAGGTGGGAATCCGCTGAAGAGCCTGTAGGCTGCAATATCAGCATATAAATGGGGTTTACTTCTTCTTTGTAGAGTCAAATAGCTAAGAAATTTAAACAATGATTCTAGACCTACTATTTTGGGACATGAACGGTTTTTTCTCAAGGTCTCCTATGCTAAAGCACTTCAGCTTGCCCAACTTCTGCTCTACAAGAAGCATTTGCCTCAAAAAGGGCCAGCTTTTGAAACCCGCTGGGGAACTTTAAAGCATTACCACACTGAAATCCAGAGCTTCTCAAATTCCAGTCCTGTACACCATTTGGGAGTAGAGAGCATTGAAAAAAAATATATATTTATATATAAATACACTCACTCTCCTCCTACTTTCTATTTTGCAAGACATTTAATTTTAAGCCATATTAAAATTATATTCTGATAAAAAGGAAATTTCATTCAAACCAGAATGACAGATTCTGCCATCTCTAATCACAAAGGTATATGCAAGGAATATGTGTCTTACAAGAAGAAACATGCACTGCTTTGCACCTTTTCCAGATGCAAGTGCTAATCACTCAAGCCAGTTTTGCTCACACTTTTTAACCAGCAGAAGCCAACACTGCTGACAAAAGGAACAATCCTGCCTTCCTATGTCCTCAGTTGCTTATTCCCTATTTTATATACACTATTTTTTTCCCCCATTGTGCTAACCGAGGCATTTGTGTAGTCATGAAACTAAACCAGACTAGAGAACTAATCCAGGCTAAAACAAGCAGGGCTAGGGAGAGGTTACTTGTTTGGGAGACTACAGGGTGTGTGGGGCACTCAGTTTTACCCCCCAACCAGTTCCCCAGCCTGCTTCATACAAGGAACTGATTGAGAGAAAGGAAACGGACGGCCTGAGGCAAAGGTGGGTGAAAGGGGGCCAAGATGGCAAAGAAACAAAATGCTTCTTTTAGTTGCAATGTTTGCTTAGGGTACAACTGAACCTAGCTTAAGGCTGAAGGTGAGGTAGTATTTTTAATTGCATATCTCTCTGCTTTGGATCTTTTATTTTAAACTTTTATATCAAACAAAAACAAAATATAACTTTTGCATTAAAATATAAAAGGGTTTATTGCCAATGAAGGAGTTAAACAGCATATGTGCAAATATCAAGGTAAGAAAGTAAAACGGAATGGGAAGACTAAAATGATGAATTATAAATAGAAAATGTGACCAACATCTCCCCTTTTTGCCTTGAAAGAAGCAAAAAGGACTACCTTTGTTAAATATGCTTCTCAGGTTCTTTAAACTGGCAAAGCTAAGAGATTAGTGGAGTTTTGTTGTCTGCAGGAGCCTTAGTCAGGCATGCAATATAAGCATTCACACACATTTTATTCCTCTTTCCAACACTGTATGCTGCAGTTAGAGACACTTTATATAAAAAAGCACCACTGCTAGACAGGTTTGATGGAGACAAAATATAATCTGCTCGTGCTAAGAAATATTTTGGCAACAGCACCAACACATCTGGCAAGTTCTTTTCTGAACAATGACTATTTCCTTCTGACAACAACTTAGTCAAAATACAGCATCCTAAACTGACAATATTCTGAAAATCCAAAAAACTTGCATTAACGAAATTTATACTTTGGAACAGATGACCATGACCTGACCATCATCCCAAAGCATCCAAGGGATCCATTTAAAGCTATTCAAATTTGCCAGAATAATCCCTTTACAGAAGAGATTAGTATTTTAAGACTCGCAATATAGTACATACAGGCTTTGACTCATGGTGCAAGTTTATACAGGGACATGAATTTTACATTTGCTTAGGGGCATAGCTCCTCCCAGAATGAGTGACCATTCTTTGTTATTACACCATTTTTCTTCTGGCCCTTTCTTAATAAGTCATTCCTCGATCATGCCACGTAAGACTATGGACAGTGTCTAGGTAGTAAATACATTGACCAACTGCTTATTATCCTGAATGCAATTATATATACTATTCTACTGTACTTCTTTTCAAATGTTTACATTACAAGCTCTTTGGGGCCATACCCAGCCATTCATTTTAAAGTACAGAACACCTGAACAGTGAAATTCCAATTATACAAACAGCAAACAGTGCCTAAGTGTTTTCCCTTGCAGGGCAAAGGGCCCCTAATTACAATTTTGCACGTTATACTGCATACTTGCCAAATCTAGTCTGATTCATTTGTACCGTAAACGTGACATGTTTACATTTTGGGGGCAAATTAACTAATTTATCATACACGTGTTAGAGGACACTGCAACATGGAAGATTAAACAGACTGACTAGACTAGAACTTCTGGCAAAGCCAGAAGATGACCACAAAATGTGGAGCAAAAGAGAAAGAGGTTTCCCTTCTTCATTTCTAATGCCTAGTAGCACAGCAGACCTGGCAATAAGGAGGAGGGGAAAGGGAAAAAAGGAAAGGGAAAAAAGGAAAGGGAAAAAAGGAAAGGGAAAAAAGGAAAGGGAAAAAAGGAAAGGGAAAAAAGGAAAGGGAAAAAAGGAAAGGGAAAAAAGGAAAGGGAAAAAAGGAAAGGGAAAAAAGGAAAGGGAAAAAAGGAAAGGGAAAAAAGGAAAGGGAAAAAAGGAAAGGGAAAAAAGGAAAGGGAAAAAAGGAAAGGGAAAAAAGGAAAGGGAAAAAAGGAAAGGGAAAAAAGGAAAGGGAAAAAAGGAAAGGAAAGGAAAAGAAAAGAAAAAAAGATCAGCCTGAAGTATGGAGCATGCCCAATGTCTACCAAATCTAGCAGCCAAAATCTACTGAAAGCAAAACAAAACCAAGATATTTCTGACCTGAAGGCAAAACAGGCATGAAGGCCTCCAGATCTTGTAATACTTCATCTTATAAATAATTTTTGTTTTTTAAACTTGGCTAAAATAAGATCTTTTCCCTAACTTAACTCACAAATTATATTAACTAAAAGTATCAGTTAAAGAGTTGAAGTTTGACATAGTTATAAGGAATTGAAAGCAAGACCATATTAGGGGAAAAGACCAGGCAACTCTAAAATTCAAAGATGCTATGACCTAGGCTCATAATGAAAATGTTAACAAAATTTTGAACAAACTAATTCTGAGACTTGTGCTGATCCCTAACACCTCTGTAAAACACAGTGGCACGCTGTAAGTCTCAGAAAAGTCCTTTGTGGCCAGAAGGCACATGAGCAGCAGGTTTAATATTTCCATGGCAGTATCAGCAGATATACTTCAAGTGCAATACAAAGTGATCAGTCTTCAACAACATATTCTAACAGCATCAAATTTATTCTGTATGTGTAAGTTAATTACACAGCATGTGCAGTAAGTCTGAGGCTTTCTGAAAGCAGTGGACTGACTGTGTATCATAATACACTGCAAATATGCCAAAAATCTAGAACAAACTGGACAGAAACAAGACAGTTCTAGCTAACAGGTTTGCAATACAAAGTCTTTATTGCAGAGGTATTAATTTTCTCTTGGAAAGTGGTTCATGAACAATTGTGTAAAAAGATGACAAACATACAAGTATATGCCAACATTTTCATCAGCTTGCTGTAGTAGAAAATAAAGAACTTGCAGATAGCCTGGAAAGTGTATTTTACATAGGGCTAATAAAAGTAAGATAACTTCACATACCATTTGATCAAAAATGAAAAAGAAAACAAGAATCAGATTTATATATAATTCAAAGTCAACAAGAACAAAGCTTTCATCTAATTCAGGTTGTTGCAGATATAAATTAATACAGCTTCAACTCTCCCATTGCTGCAGTAAGAGCAAGCGCTGTACGTCCAATTTAAGCGAAAGTCACATTACCGCCAAACTACTGAGAATGGTTTTAAAGGGAATGCTTTCACGTTAGTACTTTTACCATCACTTTCAGATCCGCTTTTCCCGGGAAAAAAAAGTCAAACTATGATCAGCCAGGAGCTAAGTAAATGTTCAGAGCTTTCAGTGCACGTCTCCTTGTGTGACAAGTGCCTGCTAAGCAGCACTTGCGTTACCGCGTCACCAAAGCCGGCACATCTGAAGGGCAAAGCTTCAGTAACGGGAAGTGTCTGCTGACAGCTCAAGGACCTGTTTGGCCAGCAGGCTGCTGGTCCCCCACAGACAGTAAACTTCACGATACCCGAATTTAGGAGATAAAAATTTTTGTATGAATCTTGAACTCCTCTCTCTCAGCTCGGCTGATTCAACTGTTTGCCCAGTTAGACTGTCAAGCATACTACTAAAGTGACACCCGCAGCCCTGAGACCACCTCTGTTGACACAATCAAGAGGCAGAAAACTGCAGGAATAAAGGGAGCTGGAGGTATTTCTTGAGAGTGCCTGACACACTCTTCAAAATTTATGTTTCACAAACCCTTACCTGTAATTCCCTATTCATATAACATCAAAAAAAGACTTAGGTTTGTGGGGGGAAAAAAAAAAAGAATATGTTTGTTTTCCTTTAGCTTAGTATTTCATTCCTTCTGGGGTGCTTGGAACTACAAAAGAACATATAGTTTTAATTCTGAAATCCCATGAATCCTGCTATTTTTAGAGTATCATCAAGTCTTCCTTGTAACTCAAGAAACTGGCATACAGAAGGATCCAAGTTCTCTACAGCCAGGTTTTAAAGCTACCAAATGTAACCCTATTTCACTCCCAATGTTAGATGATACTTTTGACAGCATTGTGCATGAACTGAACTGATAGAGAATCAGAAAAGCTAAATCCAATCAAAAAAATTGATGCGTTAGAATGACTACATGAGATTTAGGATCAAAGCCAGTTCTCATTTGGCCATTTTAGAACGTGACTTAAAATCTAACTGCAAAAGACCAAGCAAAAACCTGTGGAGAAGTAATGTTTTTTTTATGCAACTGTTGTTTCATAAAATAAAGTAACAGCATAAGAACCCCCTAAATATATTTGAACATTATGAAATTAATAAAGGAAATTATTTCTTCACTAATGCTAAACGCAAGAACATATCTAAGTGGAAATCAAACAATTGTAAATATACTGCTGCCTTTCAGGACTAATATGCAAATATAAAAGAGAATTTTTTTAAATGTACAAGTGAAAAATGTTACTGTAAATATGCCTGAAATAAGAGGAAACTCACTGCTTTAATACAGTTTTTGAGAAATTACAGAGGGGAGTGGAGGACAGAAGTAACACCTTCCGTCAGACCAGAAAAAACGTCATTTCACTTACCTGAAGTCACTGCTTCTGATCACTACTGAAAGAATGTAAATATATCTTTTTCTTTCAGATTCATTAAAAAAACATTATATGTGGCCATGAAAAACTAATTTATTATGCTACCCTAATATAACTCCAAGAAATAACAAGCTGGTACCAAAATATTTATCTTGGCCCAAATATTCTGTGCATTAGGAAAGTCAGCAGCCAAAACCTAAACATACATAAGACACAGAAGACAATACAGAAGGAATTTTAATAAACTTAACAACAACAAAAAACCCTAGTTCTTTAGCTGTAGCCAAAAAGCACAAAAGAAGAAAGACAAGTTGTTTATCAAAGTGCCTCAAATACAGCAACTCAAGCTCACTGGAATGCAACTTCAAATTAGAGTCAAAAAAGTCAAATCAGACTTTTAAGGCTTCTGCCCAGAAATCTGTAAAAAGGCTGACAGAGATGAAGGCTTATCTTAGAAAAAATACTGTCCTCATTCTCCTCCCTCCCCTAAAAATAAGCAAATGATTAGGAAACACTATGTCTAGCAGAGCTGGTTAGGACGCAAATTTGTGAGAGATATGGAAAACCCCACTATCACAGAAGAGTGGTAGAAAAGGATTCGAAAAAGTAAATGAAGTTTGCATTCAATTTGCTTTCCAACAAGTTTTCAGCAGTCTCTTCATCATATACCTAGTATGGGAGAAGAGTTAGCTTTCTTTTAGGAGCACTGCAGAAACCGGTGAATAAAATTTAGGACAAAGCAGCACAAGCAAACAATAAGATAATGCTGTTAAACCACATAATAAAAAATACAGGACGGGTAGAATGCATACATGTACTTACTAGACACAAAACTTGACATTAGAAGGTCAAAGTATCAGTGAACAAGGAATTAAAACTAGTTCCTTACGATAGCTTCCCTGGTGCATGCTCAGGACCATTAGCAAGGCGACGTTTAAACTGCTAAAACTGGCTGCCAGCGCCCGGCCGCGAGCCCGTGCTCTGCGCGAGTCTCGCCCTTGCACCAGGGGAGCCCGGCAGAGGCGACGGCTCTCCCCTCTCCCCGCGGCCTCGGCCGCTCCGGGAAAGCGAGCCCAGGACACGAGCCCACTCTCAGCCCCCCGACCGAGCTCGGGGCACGTAAAAAGAGCGAGTCCTCCGCTTGGAGGTTTGGAGCCTGACCGTCCTAATTTGGACCACTGCGGCCAATGAATGGGAAACGGAGGGCGTAGCCAAGATTTAGCATTTGCCCTTACATGAATGGAAACTGCTCCAAAACTCACGTGCAGAGCGAGCTTCGTGCTAGCGGCGCAGGAGGATACACAGCGAGGAATTCATAAAGAGGGTCTTGGCAACACCTCAGCACTGCTACAGACGGACAGGCTTAACCAGGCTCACAGCAATCTGAAAAGCTTTGGAAACCAGTCACATTATATAAAATTCAACCCTATCATTAGGCAGAAATATCTATTTATAGCGATAACTGTAGAGAAAGAAATATTTAACGTTAGTTTCCTTTAAACTCTCAACACTTCAAAATCTGTAAGATAAGGATAATTGCTAAAGACTGCTGATGAAAGAAAGTTGAAACTCAGCATCTTCCTTTAAATAGCTCCTCTACTTCGCACTGTTACATTTTCTCCTAAGATTTCATGAACAGAAACATTATTCAGAATTCAACACCACACACGCCAGGGGACCCATCATATAAATAATGGAACAAAAATAAATTATATTTTACCATTGCAATTATTCATCCAAAAGCAACTGTTCCTCATAGCTTGAGAATATGGATATGATGTTTCACAACAGGACCTGACTCATTTGAGCTCCCTGGCTGCTACCGTAAAATAAGCTAATATTGTAATAATTACACAACTTATATTTTAATAGCAGCATATTCTCTGCCTTTTGTGACAGGAAGGCAATGCTAAAGAAGTATAGTTTTGTACTGATACAAGCAGGAGTTTTTCATGCTAAGCTACGATGAAAAGATTCCATAAAATTATTTCTATTTTTAAGTTACTTTGCTGAACTAGCAAAAAAAATTGGCAATATAAAGTACTATCTTTGCCCAGAAAGTCTCTCGCAAAAGGTCAGGTTTACAAACCACCAGGTAGCAATATCAGCTATACGTTTTTTCATGGTCAATAAAATTCCATTGGGGGGGAGGAAATCAATTTAAAGTCTTGCAATTCGGCCAAAGCTATCCCAGGACACCACTCAGCACAGCATTTAAAGCACAAGCTTCGTTTAACTTGTGCATCTCTTGGAACCATGTTCACCAGCAGCAGCCACTCCAGCCTGCCACTTCACGTACTAAGTAAAAACACATTGTCACACATAATCTATGCCCACAGATTTTGGAAGGAAAGAAGGAACGCTCTCACAACTGCAAGCACGAGTTCCTAAAATACAGCACTGAACATGATACAGCAAATTTTGAAAAAATACAGCACTAAATCGATGACACAAAGAAAGTGCTGTGCTATCAACTGTAGCAAACCTCTTTGCACAAATACTCTTACAAAAGACATTTGTTCTTTACTTAAAGATCACTTTACCTTTGTTAGGAATACTGTCTTTTACTAACTGTCTTACAGAAATCTGTTATACAATTTGATTCAACAAGGCTGCCCATGCAAAAAAATGAAATAACTATTAAAAGTTGAAATTGACACAAAAACTAAAGTTAAAAAGGTTAAAAATTCTATATGCTCATTTCCACTTTAGATAAATTATTTTGTGAAATTTTGTGAATCATTAAAGTTGTTGTTAATTAACTTCAAAACTACTATAGTAGTCAGAAGACATAAACCTACTGAAAGTCTGCACACAAACTCAATTTCAGTAATCCTTAACATATATAAAATAATTAATAGAAAATTAGTTCAAAGCAAGAAAGTATGTAGCATATACTAGAAACCTGTAACACATTTGTTGTGTGCAGTTAATGATTATATTCAATTTAAAATACAGGAATAAAATACAGAAACTAATCTTATTTCAAAGGCTGAAAATGTACAAGACACAGACTGGTATATATTCAACCAGGATGATTTCAACTCCTTTTTTTTTTCAATCAGTTGATTTAAATCAAGTTTAGGCTTGCAAAAATATTTTGAGCATGCACGTAAATTGCAAGATCTTTGGTTTTCTTAACAATTTTCTCATCTCTTGTCATCTAGTCATCACTTTCAAGGCAGTATTAAATACTGTTTTTTATAAACTGTAACATAGACCCCCAAAAATGGTTTGGGTCCTAAAATACATCTGAATAAATACCTGCTTATCTATGCAAACTATGTAAATCTTTCAAAGACAAACATCTAAATAAAGCCACAGAACTAAATTTTGACCAAAAAAAAGCTCTACGGTTTCAAAAATCTTCAGAAGTGATCTTAGAGTCAAGCATCAAGAACCATGACTGCAAGGCACTACCATTAGCAGCTGCTATCACCCATGTATCATTATTAGCATTAATATTCTGCTAATATATTATTAGCTGACCTAGGTTGGACCACTGACCACTTGAAACGGCTAGGAGACAAGTAACACTACATGTCCGACAGCTTTAGAAAGCTCTGCCATGTAGAGACAGCCCACCTAGGTGCAGCAGTACAGAAGCGGATGAAGAAAAACTGGAGTATTTGAATACCCTGAAGCCTGTACCGCCAACATACTGTTGGCTGTCAGAAGCCAACTGCAGTCCTGTCAAAGTAGGATCACCGGCATAAAGCATTTTAGAGGGTTTCTTTTTTCATGTTGAGATGCAAAAAGGAACTTTAACAAAACATCCTTAAATACAGTTCTAATCATTTTCAGTGTGTTCTGTAATTGAAACGTCCCACCTTTGGTGCCTATCAAGTTGTGTACTGTAAGGCTATACATGTACAAAGCACTGCAAATTACACTAATTTTCCTTTTCTTATGTGACCTGATCATGCAGTTACGCAAAATCATCACATAGTGTTTAGCTGTTGTTCTTCTAAGATGCTTTAGTTCTCGCATGAATAATCCCAAAGTGGAAACACTTTTCATCACACATCTGCACCTCTATTTTTCACTAGGGCTTCAGCAACATATCTTCTGAGAAAACAGAAGCGACTGTTGAAGAGACTGTTGTTCAGTAACTCAGCAACAACTTTAATAATGAATTTGAATTGCTTAGTCTTTCACTGGATTGATGAAGAGTTTCTGAAGCCCAGCTGCAGCAAACTGACAGTAATAAATTCTCTAGACACTGCAAACTTAGTATCCAACTATTTCATGAGTGTTACTGAATACGTGAAAGCTGGAGGCAAAGCCTGTAATTTTACAGCTCAATACTTGTTTCTTTCCTTATTTCCTCTAACAAAGGTACTAGTGTTCGGCCAAATAAGAAGAGAACTCCCTGGAGATGCCTGCTGAGAGACGCGTCACAGTATTTCTTGAAAAAAATTTAAAAAACAATAGCTTAAGGGTAAGTTTTTCCATTAGAAATCAAGTTATTTTAAGAGAGCCAATATTTATAATAGGTGCCACAGTACAACAGATGAATTGAATTATTGAACTTTCAGACAAAAAGTACAACATTTCAAGTTCAAAATGCCTACAAAAATTTCACATTTATTGCCCACAAAAACAAAAGAAAAAAAGGGAGTTTTCCTTCTTGCTGTACCATGTAAGTACATCTTTATGTTAATTTAATGGGGACTTTAAGTCACATAACTGTAACAAGTAAGTCTGATTTTTTTTCATTCAAGACAATACATCCAAATAAAATTTAAATAGTTAACCTCTGTAACTGTATTAACCATATTTTCTTTTCCCTTTCTCTGTCATATTGCTTTGCTGAATTACTCCAGGTAAGTTTATAATGTTTCTACAGGCATATATTAACACAACTAGAATGATACCATCTTTTGCTATTAATAAAAGTACTTTAGAGTTATAACTGGACCAAAGAACAATAATACATTATGTCTCTTTTAGCTACGTATCTCCCTATCATCAGGGATTGTTGCTTTTCTTCTGCATACTGATTACTCACTGATTTCAAAATCACCTATCTTAATACTACTGAGAACTTGTAAACTTCTAAGAGATGTTTCTGCAACCGCTCCCCACCAAAGTAGTAAGTGTATTTATACATCTTGTATTTCAGTTACTGAGCATATCATTATAGACATACAGGTGTTAGAAGCTTGTCCTATTAAAAAAAGGAATTCTGAGACATGACAGGATTTCTGCCTATTATAACAGATGATCTAATTCACAGGAACAACTGTGTTAACTCTACAAATCTAAGCAGTAGAAGAAAATTTGTGTTGATTACTGACAAGTTGCACAGAAGGAAGAAAGGAGTGTGGCTTACAAGACAACAAGGTTCTAACAAACATCTTAAAAAAAAAGTATTTACAATCTTAAATGAGAGGTTTCTGTGTGGATAATGTAGAACAGAATTCGTAAATGTGAGCTTTGAATTGGAAAATAATTCTTTTTTGTATACTACTAAAAGGAACAGGTTGAAGTTCATCATGGGCTTGAATAGGGTTCATCTAGGGTCCCTAAATAAGGATTTTAAAACATGCTGAAGTGTTAGAGCCCTACCTGTTGCTAGAATAGTTGCAACATTCTCAGACCCATGAGCCAATGCATGTGCGGTCTGTACATGCCACAGAGGGTTTGACATCACATACTGCATTTATTACTACAACTGTAATTCAAAGATGGAAGGAGATGCTATACCTGAATTATGTCTCTCTCTTATGTGTTAATATATGTATAATCTTTCAACATGGTAGACAAGCACAAGAATCTATGCCTGTTCCTTTATGAACAGTGCATCAGAAATCAACACAGGCAATATTTGAAAATTGTATCTTTCAAAGAAAGGCAAATTTAGATGCAAGGAACAAATATTAAGGTTAAATAACGGTGTTTTAACATACACAGGAGTTTTAGCCAGATACAAGTACAAAGTACTGTAATGCTTGAAAAGCAGATAAGCATGTTAAAGCAAATAAGCCCCACACTACCTGTTACAAAGGAAACTGAATCTCATTTGAGTAAGAAAAATTACTGCCCGCCTTTTTAAGAAAACAGGGATAGAGGAAAATGACCAAATATTACAGTATTCCCATCATGAGAAACAATTCAATGGAATTTCACTTGAGCAACAATAAAATAAAAATGAAATACTGCTTGTGGTAAATTACTGTTTTTGAAGAGTGATACATGACCTAATCAAAGCATGGTTTTATACTGTGGAAGCAAAACCAGACACCATCGTGACATGCTAAGAACACCAGTACTGTAACAGAGCCACATCAAGATGATGATGTGTGGAAATAAGACGTGGTACACTTCAGAGGCTGTTTTCTATTGTAGTGATAAAAACACTCACCTTGAAAAGACTGTTTGGCTCTGTCCACTAGTTCTTCAATGGGATAACTTGCTAGATCTCCTCTGGCATGCTTGGTTTTGCAGTAGGTACACGCATTGAGACACCTGTTTAGAAAATGAAAATATTTCAGTTTCTAGCCAAGAAAACCTTTACAAGCACCGCTATATTCATTAAGTACATTTGGGAAAAACTAGCTTTTATATTTATGACAGAAATACAGAACTGTTCCATTTTAAAAATCAATAAACTAAAACTACTCTGAAGTGCATTTTGCCCTCCTACTTTCTTAAAGTATCCTTCACGTCTATACAGATGTTGAAAAAATGAGCGAAAACTGTGTAGAAAACTCCTTAAGTAGAAATTTACATCTTTTCAGAAATATGAGTTAATTATTAGTGTTAATTTTTAATAAAATACGGTTCACTATTAAAGAAAAATCTCCAAAATTGTAGTCCCCCATTACTGAAAATACCGGTGCATAAAACTAACATTTTTTTTAATATCTAAACAATCTGAACAAGAAAAAAAAAAAAAGACATGAAAGACCATTATAGACTTTTAAAATAATTGATATTTTTGAAAATATATTTTCAGTTTATTTTTCCTTCCCTCATTTGTCTTGTATAAACAACATAAATAACATAATGAAGTCAAAATCACCAACTGGGAAGACAGCTTAGCACAAGAGACTGGGGAGCTTATGAAAAATTCCCATGAAAAAATGGAACAATGTGAATGTTTTTAATTTACCTGATGGTGTAGTAAAGACAGATTAGTTCAATGTAAGAGGACAGAAGGAGGGGGAAAAAAAAGAAGAAAAAAAGAAGAAAAAAACACACACCACTCCTGGCAAGTTTTTCTTGGATTAGTCTTTGGATTCTGGCAGTGCTATGAATGCAATAAGCAGAATTTTAAAAGGAGTTTGTTGTACTTTTCCCCCTCGCCCCATTTCCCCTTTTTAAAGCTGATATTACCCTACGATCTTTTTAACGTTAAGGCAGATAAACATTTTTTCTTTTTATTTTTTTCCTCCAAAAAGCAATTGCTTCTCATCTTCATGGTTGTTAAAAGATCTTAAATTATGTTCATTTTCACAATCAAAAAGGCACAGCTTCAATAAAATAAAGCAGCTGGATGCCAGGAAAGGCTAAATTACAGGAGTACTATTACAGAACTTTAAAAACAATAATAAAAAGGTATAATGCCCTTTAGTTTCCGAAGGAGAAGTCATCAGCTACAAGACTGTCTTTACCACCTGAATATTGTCTTGTCTTCTATTACTGTGTCTGGCAGCTCCATGGCGATGTAATTAGTGTTTTGCAAATTTTAACGGTTTTCTGTTACACAGATTCCCCTCACATTACTTATATCTTGTTTGCACAACTAGTATACTGCTTGAGAAGAGCAGAACATGGGACAGGTCTCCGGTTTGTCTTCCTGCCGTTGCACATCAACTTTGCCCTGAAACCATCTGTGCCAACCAGATCTTACTTTCTGTCAGAGGACACCAAGGAAGTTCCTGATTTCCCTTGCTAGTCAATGTCACAAATTATGTATTGTTTTATTTATGTAAAACACTTTTATTGTTTGTCAGAAGAACCTTTTCTCGCACCAGAAGAACTTACTTTATATCAGAAAACTGAACAGATATTGCTTGATAGCAGCAATGAGATTATTCTATTTGGAATTAAAAATGTTTAAAAAAAAAGGTTAAAAACAAACAAACAAACCCAAAAAACATTCCACACCAAACCTGAACATTTGTAACCTGCTTCAAGGAAGTGATTCCACACTCAAAGATAGTTTATTCATCACTTGTCAGATCATTTTACATATCTTCTCATTCTTTTACAAATCAAAAATCTTTCATTACGCAATATTTAAAGCACGTCCAATAGAGCAGGACTTGAATAAAGACAGCATAAGCAGATAATTAGTCTATATTTGATCTGTGTAAGTGTTCGCTGCTGTGTCGCTGGCTGGCTGAAGCAGGCCACGAAGGGCTTCCCTCCCAGCCCCACAGGGCACTCATTTTTCCTCCTGGCTCTCCTCCCTGATTCTCCTTCCCACTCCTTCAATTCTTCCAGGCTTCCAAAGCATCCCTTTCTATTTTCCACTTTTATTTCGTTAAGGGCATCTCTCCACCCGACCCAACACGCCACTAGTGAAAAGGCTCCCGTGCAAACATCTTACTGTCGCGCTCCTTCCCTCCCCATCGCTCAGTAAGCCAAGCCAGCGCGCTTCCGCACGGCCGCTCAGGAGAGGCGCTGGGGACTGCTGATGCACACTGTCGCAGCCTAAAGAGCAATACCGAACGTGTCGTAAACAGCCTGGCTCCCAAACTGCTGAAAGAAAATGCTGCTATGGCAAAACATCACAGGCAAACTCCTACATCTTCACAAGGGCATTTTATAAGCAACCCGATTAAAGCTCATGTCGTATTTATACATCACCCTGTAAAACCCCTAAAGCAAGTGGTTTGTTGCTGCATTGCAGCAGCTCAAGAAAGCAGCAGAAGCAAATGTTAAAGTTCTGCATTCGCTATAATAATTCTGGCGGCACAATCAGAAATCCTCTAGCATTCAGATACCCGCGTTCATTAAAAAAAAAAAAAAAAAAAAAAAGTAGCTGCCCTAGTCTCACCTACAGTTGGCTTTCTCTAGTTCCCTAGTTGTTTTTTCAGTTCTGCTTTCATTTAAAGGGAATATAAAATCAAATGCGTGGTAGAGGTGTCTGCTCTTTTAAAACTAGCATTCAGAAGTTTGGTGTACTATATTGATACTTGTACTAATTACTAGTTAGTAAAACTAACTGTTTTACTCCAAGAAAATGACTTTATCAGTTATCTTGTTATTTTTAACAGGTCTTCAAAAGCAGATTTGACTTGAAACAATTCTGTCCAATGACTCCAGCAACAGCGTCTTCTGCTTTTGACTTTTAATCACAGTCCTAAGAGTGCCAGAGAAGTCTCATTTCACATTCTGCATCATATCACAAAGACGACTGGTGCACTAAACAGACTTTGCTTCTTCCCCTTTTGCTGAAGTTGTGAAAGAAATTTCATATTCCCCATAAGCCACCCTTTTTCCCTCATTACCATAATTAAAAGGTTATATTAATATAAGCAATCTGTCTGAGGCAGGTTTGAGATGACAATCTTTCTGCAGGCTGCCAACATGGCCCCTGTCAAACTGCTCCAACTTCTATGTGCTAATAAAAGATTAAAACTCTCTACTTAACAGCATTTTGGGTGCTTTGTTTTTCAACTTCTTTTCAAAGTGTGTTTGCGCATATATGCATGTGAATGTATTAACATGTATTTTTGCTCTGAACATAGTATTAAGAAGATACGGATCACCTTTATCCCTGAAGAAAGGACACAAAGCAACAGCCATGAAAAAAATAAAATCTAAATTAAATGATAACTGTTGTTTATATTTTCACGGTATACCGTATCATATGATATAATATAGAGTATATATTACATATTTCTCAAGGTATGTATTTTTTTTCTTAATTTAGGTACTAATTTATAGAAGAAGGAATACTAGAGTACTGAAGTTATTAATCTCTGAAAATTGAAGATCACTTTAATCTCTTCAAATAACGTTCTTCTCTACAAAACCTACCAGCTTCTGATTCATTTCTCACTGCCTCTTCTCTCTACAGTCTAGTATCTAGAAGCAGCAGAAGAAAATCCAGTATCTAGCCATATTTATAGGAAAGAACATAAAATTAGTCTCCTCTATAACTTCAGAGTTGCCGCCTAGGCAAATACTCAGAAAGATCCTATCCAAAATCCTATTTGCAGCATATTTGTTAATTCTAACCTGGAAAAAATAATATTTTCATGCTATAGCTGTCTAACAAATATGCAGATTTTAAATATTTGTTGTAAAAATGCTGAACTAACCACTTTACGCATATTTGGGAACTATCTATCCTTGAAAACATGTATTTCAACCAAACCACAAGTGTAATTGAGTATCTGTAGTTTTCTTTTCCCCTAGTAAGCCAACCTCAATTCCACTTTTCCAGTATAAGAATTCAAGCATGCCCATGCTGCCACACACTCAGACCACTGTCAACCAAGCAGAGAATGACTGCTGGGAATTTGGAGAAAATGAGCATTCGCTCTGACGAAGGGGAATTCTCCAGCAAGTGGATCTTCTAAGATCAGCTCAGTGCATGAATCTCTCCTTAAAAGCCAGCCTTCATCACGTCTAAAAATTAAACATATATGGAACCAAAAAGCCAGTATGGCAATAACCGCAAAACACTATTTTACCTTATGTTAAACTGTAGGCCTTCACATATTTAAAGCTAGTTTGTAAATGCTAATTTATCTTAATACAGGTCCGAGTGTTACTGCACAAAGGTAGTACATGCATTAATGGAAACACAGTCATTACTGTTGTAACTACCAACATGTTTTTGTATAATTTTTTTAGTGATTCTAGAACACAAAACAGTAAATCCTGGATTTCCAACACAGTAAATTTATTAAGGTAGCTTGATTATTCAACTTTTACTTTGAATTATTAACCTCTAATCAGCTATGTGCCCAAAACCCAGAACTATTTCACAGCAGGATAAAATATTATCTTTAGATAAGGCACTTCCATGTGGATCATTAAAATATTTTTGAACATGTTACCAAACTGAACATTTCCATCAACATTTTTGTCAAGTACCTGAAATTTTCTTGCAGAGATAGAAAACAGCAGTCTTCACAATGATCAATAAGTATGTCCTCAAGCAGTGTACTTTCATCTAAATACAGGAAACTCTTCATTTTCAAAACAGCAATATTCCTCATAAAACACACACTTAACATGAAAGGTCAACCTTTACAGATGCATCTAATTAGGAATAAGAATACTTATGGCATTATAGACAAATAAACACTTTCCTTTAGTGGGACTTATCAGTGGATTTCAGCAGCATATGAGAAAGAGTACAGACATCAGGAGTAAAATCCTGGTTCCTCTTAAATTAATGAGTTGTGCCTCTGACTTTAGCAAAGACAGGATTTCACTCACAGATATTAAAAGTATAATAGATCTTTCTTTCATGGATCAGAAAATAGCTCAATTACAGACTACAATGTGTAATTAGGGTGCTGTTGACTCACATTTAATGTGATTTAATGTGATTGACCAAGGTTAGACATCTGTGAGCAAGACGCGAGAGCTGCAGTGTCATATGACACAATATCCGCACTGCTCCACGCATGATTAATTTGGGGGTCAGGGAGGAGCAGGTACAGCCCCCTTCATTTCCTAAACAATCCAGTAAATTCCTTCTTGGTACCAACCTAACAAGCTAGCAAAAAAGAAACTCATATCAAAGACTTTTTTCCCCTAGTTAGATACTGCAAGACTAAAATAAAAGAGCATTAATCACAATTTAGTCAAAAAAGTTACTAGTATCTGCCCGTAAGAGATCTGATTGGTTATATAAATTCAAGGTTTATTAAGTTTGCTCTGTAAAAAAATACTGCCAGCAGTGCAGTGCCACTAAGATTACAGGGGGACATCACCTCACTACAAATACAAAAAGACTGAAGCCTGCTTGTAACAATCACCAGCACCAACTTTCTGCATCTACTCTAACACCTTCTTAGAGAGCCTCGTTAATTAATTTATCATGTAGTGATTTTTTGCCTTAAGATACACAGATTTGCATTCATAACAATAGAAAAACTTTAACATTTATGTTATATTTATAGGCTTATATATGATGAATATTACTTAGTGTTTTACCTCCATTAAATGCTACTTTGCACTTCCAGGACTTCTAACTCTTATCAAACTTCATGGCATTGAATTGTGGGGGAAAAGTTAGTTGTTTGTGGAAGAAAAAGTATAGGCCTAATGGGTGTGACTTCTTTTCAGGAATCTCTTCTTGTTCTTGAAGTTCAGTCATTTTACAATACAGCTTTTCAATCCAGTGTGGCAGGGAAAATGTTTTCCTTTACAGATTCGGGGAGTTTTTTTGTTTTCATGTTAAAAAGACGCAGGATTTAAAGTACTTTTAAAACAGTGGCAAACATTCTCAGCAAGGCTAATTAGTCTAAGCAGAAAACCACATTATTGCAGAAATGCTGTTTCTAGTACCCAGCCTTCTTCAGTGTGAGGTCGGACATTTCTAGTTGCTGCGCTACAGAGATGCACTCAGTGTTGCAACATTTTCTTATTTAGAAAAAGGTATGTGATAAAAGCAGGGCTTCACTCAAATTATCTTTGTAGTCAAATATTTTAGAAACCACTCTGAAATGGCAATATCTCCTTAAAAAGAAAAAGAAATCCCTCCTGAAAATTTCAGTACAAAAAAGAATGACTCTTACACTGTATACAGTGTATACACTATAGGACTGCACCCATTTTTCTCAAAATATGATGCAACTGCTGGATGCAGTTTTTGAATTCTACAACCCTTTCTAGTCCCAACAAAATGGAATCAGGGTGCATTACAACTTTGTTCTTCCAAAGAATTTTGAAGCAAGTATCTTTATTTTATAATATCTCACCAGTTATCAATCAAATAGAATTTGGAGAGAAGGCATCTCTGTTACTTTGACGTGTATGATTTAACTTTGCACTTCACTTGTGCTTTTGTGAAACTGAATTTCTACAGCAAAGTGCAGGTGATTCAAAGGTCACATATCTGCATAAGGGTATCATACGTTCAATTTGCTCAATTTAAGGCCAATGATTTAACATTAACAGAATTAAGCACAATGCCACTTTTTAAGGCACAGCTAAAGAACTTCCTTGGTTAGTTGTGTTGTTCACACATTGTGCAATTGCTTGAACCATCCTGGGAGGCACTACAGACTGATATTAAAAGATAAAACACTCCAAAACATTCCATTGCTAAGCTGGATATGTCTTGCCCCATAATGGTACATTGCTAGACATTTACTGGAAACTGCAATGATTTTGTCCCGGCAGTTCAAAGTAAAGCTGTATGGTTCAGAGAGACATAAATTACACCAGAAGATTTCCAAACATCTGCTGGGCTGTGCAGACCACAATTTTAGGGGCAAATCCTAACATATCAAGAAAATGACTCAGCTGGAACATCACAGGTGGATAAATTAGATTCTGTGGTTACAAAGAGCAGAAGATTCTACGGAATTATAAGCTCTTAATTATTAACACAGTTTACATAGAGAAACAACCTTTAGAGGAGCGTGACTCCTGGTCTCAGTAAAATAGCAGTAATGAAGGTGGTAAAAATAAAAAAAAAATACAACAGAAAATCCTTAAACAGAAAGTATTTTTTCTTAGAAATCCGCTCACAGCTAATCCCAGAGATACAGTGGCAGGTATCATACCCTAAGATCACAGCTTCAGCATGAAGAGCAATATTCCTCTCAGTTCACTCCTAATGAGCAGCAGTAATTGCAGAAAGTGCTGCAACACCTGGCGTGGCCTAATAGTGAAGTTTCATATGCCTTAAAAATTCAAAGTTTACTTCATTTGTTTAATATTCTAAAAGAAGAGTAATCATCAGAAGAAATAAACTGATTTCTAAATGGGGGGGGCAACAAGTTCTGCTTCAGAAACAGAGAGTCTCAGCTGATCTCCACAAATGGAAGGAGAACAGGGAGGAGAAATGGGAAGGGGGGAGTCAAGCGATTTTCTATATGCAATCCAGTTCATTTGCCACCTATCTTCACCAGGTTAGCAGCTCCTGAATCACCCATACGGAAAACCCGGTTGAAAAGTAGACCCCTGCCTGTGATAAGCGCTATTGTTTTCACTTCCTGAATGGCTTTGGGGACAGAACCTTTCAGAGTGGTGAAATCTCACAGGAAACATTAGCCTGCTGTTAATTCTGCAGCACGCAGCAGGTACCACACCGATTCTTGGGATAAAAGGCATTGTTTCTGTACTGGTCAAAACATCCTGTGAGGAAGAAAGCTTTACTTCAGCAATGCTGAAACTAGAAGGCTTAATTTAGAACTTATCTTTAATCACCACCAGAGTAATTTCCCCCCAAAATTTGTAAAACGTCTGTGGGAAAGTGGATCTGAATTGTATGGGCAATATAATGGCAGATAAAAAGCGCATAACAAAAATAAACTTACTGTTTATAACCAAGAAAGAAGCCCTCACAATGACTGTGTCTACAGAAAGCTTTTTGCTCAAAAATCTCCTTCCGGTTGTGGCAACAACAGAAATGACAGAAGCTCCACTGTGGACAAGCATCTAAGCAGTATTTGCAATTAACACTATGTTGTTACTCTTAAATGTCACATCTGTATCTTGAGATAAATTGGTTTGTCTTGACTGAGAAAAATAAAATAAAATGTGTTTGTGCAGCAGTAAAGATAGATATACATACTTCAAGTACACACTCTTCATTAAGTATCACTCTGTCAGCTTAAAATGAAAGACGACCACACATCTCAACATAAGAGAAAATCTCAAACAGCTGAGTTCAGATTGGGCAAAGTAGTTTAATGGTCTCATTTACACTGATATTCCTGCAAGAATCCAACGATTGATTTTTTTTTTTTAAGAAAATAAAAATTTAAACCAGATCTTCAAATGCAGGATCTGCATTTAAGAATCTGCAAATGAATTTTCAAGGGATTTTTCCCTTTACCAAGTTATACATCTAAACCAATCCTGTCCAGTGCCTAACTACTTCATATGGATAGTTAAGGTACTTACTTTTGAATAACTAAGCAAACTACTGAAATAATCATAAAGTCTCAAACAACGATTTTTTTCCATTATTTTATAGTATTACTCTTTAAAGTCTATTCCAACAGAAACTAAAGGCATAATGACAATGCAGAAAATGAGGAACAGTAGCCTTTAGTCACTAAATAACTAATGATCCTCAACTTCATCCACTTCTCTTACATTCTTTTCTTCTAATGATTCCTCACAGCTGTCTTTTCTTCTACTTTTTTTTTTTTTGCCCCTTCCATTTTCCTCTTTAATTTTTTCCTGTTGTCTTACATTTAGTGACCATTGAGCATGCACCTCTCCCATGGTGTCCTCGTGTTCCAGTGACTGGAATGGTCTGACTTTATTCCAAGCTAGCTGGCCAGTGTTTGTGTGCTTTGATTTCCTCTTTAACCACTCAAGTCTGTGGTGAGTCTGAAACTTCTCCAGTTCAACAGCTGCCAACTCAGACAGAAACTATAACTTGCTTGCTTTCTTCTCTTTTTAAACACAAACAAGGACATCTAGTCTTTTTTTAAAAATCTCTTTAGACTTAAAGCTTGTTTGATTTTTTTTTTAATGTCACCTTTGTTACAACTTAGTGAGTTACATAGGGTCAATCGTTTAAAAGAAATTCAGAAAGACCATGAATAAAGCACTTAGTGCACAAATCAGAGCACTAAAAACAAGCCAGAGGGGCCCTTAGGGATTCAAGATCTAAACAGCCTTCTAGACATTACAGTCTGGAAAACACAGAAGAGGCAGCTCTAGTCATCAAATGCAAAACCTAACCAAAAAAAAAAAAAAAAAAAAAAAAAAAAAAAAAAAAAAAAAAAGGCAGACAGACAAAACTCAAAGTAGCTCAGCAATTCAGTTGTTCACAGGCCTTAGTCAACACTTAAATAAATGGAAGGGTGTCGTCGTCCCCCCCCTTTTAAACCTACCCATAGCTACATTCAGCTACAACCACATTATCTTTGCAGTGCCTGACACTGAACTGCTTTTCAGCTATAACGGGCTTCTTAAAAAGGCCCAACTTTTTGGACGATGGGAGCTCTGCACCAGCTGTTTCAGAAACGGCAGCTCCCCAGCGGCTGAATAGCCTGTGCAGGCCACTGCAAGGAGGAACACGAGCAGCTCGTTTGGTAAGCACGGCAGAACAGCTTCGCTGAGCTACAGGAATGCTTTCCCCAATGAACAGGGTTACCACGTTACGTTCGCACGCCGGGTCCGACGTGCAGCTATTTGCTTGCCTTTATAAACATGAGTCAAAATGAAATTTTCCTTATGAGGCTGAAACAATAGCGGTGATCGGACCTTGCCTCTTGCAGTGCGATGACTGGCTCTGTGGATAACAGGAGGGCAGTGGATGTCATACACCTTGAATTTAGTTAGCCTTACGACATAAACTCCCATACTATCCTTAAAGCCAAACTGCTGTAATATGAATGGGATACACGGACAACAACATGGGAGATATACTGCAAGGCTCAAAGGGTTGTGGTCAGCAGCACGAAGTCTAACCAGTGGCTGGTTAGTAATGGCATTCCTCAGGGATCGATACCACGACCAGCGCTGTTTCATATCTTTATTAACAGTGTGGGTGAAAGCAAATCATGAAGACCACCAACGGCGTGGGGAGGGCAGGGCTGCTAGTCACAGAGGCCTTAACAGCCTGGAGAAACAGCCTAATGGGAAGGAACCTCATGAAGTTTAACAAAGGCAAGCGAGAAGTCCTGCGTCTAGGATGGAATAACCCTCACAGAAGTGCAGCTTAGGGGGTTGACTGGCTGGAAGACAGCTTTACAGATAAGGACTTGGCCCAGGCGGGCAACAAACCGGACGCACATCAGCAGTATGCCCTTACAGTGAAGGTGATCGACTGCATCTTGGACTGTATTTGCAAGAGATGGCAGGTGCCCTCTATCTGGCACTTGTAAGACTGCATCTGCAGTGCTGTGTTCAGTTTTGGGCTCCCTGGGACAAGACAGATATTGCCATTCTTGAGCAAGTCAAGCAGAGGGCCATCAAGACGATTATGGGGCTCAAGTGCACAACACATGAGGAGAGGCCAAGAGAATTGGTTTTGTTCAGCTTTCAGAGGAAGTGCTCTTATTGCCAAATAGGAGTGTATAGAGAAGATGGACTGCTCTTGGAAGTGCAAGGCAAGTTGGAACAGAGAAAATTCCAATCAGACATAAGGAAAAATATTTTTTGTGGCAATAGCCAAGTATTGAAACAGGTTGCATCAGTGCTGATCTAGCCTCTTTGAGATGCTGGAGCCCAGTACCAATGCTGTCTGTTCTTGGAACCCCCAAGCCTGCTCTACTGCAGCATCATTTGTGTCTGCACAGACACATGCATGCACATACGCACGCGCACACACACACAAGGGAAGCACGGCATGCTTCCAACACTCCAGGAAGCACTGCTTCAAGCATAGAGATAAGAAAAGCCAGATGATGAGCAACTAAAGCAAAGAAACACCAAGTCTGATCTGCACAATGAAAACTACAGAAGAGTATGAGATAAAATATACCACAAACAGGATCAACAGATAATAATTTTGGTACAGTTTGTTATCATGTACTTTTAAAACGTGATACTAATATAATGGTCATATACTGTCTGTAAGTATGCCAAGACAATTTGATGACTCACATTAACACAGAAACAGGTAATGACCTCAGCTGGTAGGTATAGTCAATAACAGACATCAGTAAAACATTCCCAAGCATGCTACTGGTGCTTTGGTCAAATAAGAGTCCACAGAAGAAAGTATGAGAACTTTGTGACTGCAGAGCTGACAACAGAGATATTCAATTCTGTGCAAACTAGGCTGGCGCGATCTTCATAACCCTCCACGGGGCAGAGAACAGCAGGCACTGTAGGGGCGCTGTATCCATGCACTAGTCATGGAGAATATGAGTGCATGTGGACATGCATTCTTTCCTGTCTATGCCATTACGATTCAACTTTCAAATTCCACTTTGCTTTCTGCCTTCCTTTACTAGAGGAATATTAATCAATATTCCTCTAAGCTTAATATAATCATACATATAGTAACTACGTAAAGCCCATAATTTACTTCCCTGTAAGCAGTTTACCCGTGCATCTGCACAATCCTTTGAAAACGTTCAAGCCAACCCAAACTGTAAACAAGTTTTATATTAAAAAAAAGGGGGGGGCAAACTTTGGCAGCTTTGGTATATCTGGCTACATTTAAACTTGTAAATGCACTTAACTTTAATTCACTTAAGAATCCTAAATTCTCTTCTAACCTGCTGCAAATAATTACACATCACAAGTGTAAAAACTGATGGGAAGAAGAAAAACTGATCGTACTGTATAAACAGCAAAGAAGTCTCTCAACAATCACATAAGACACTGTATTGTGCATCTGTTCATATCTGAGGCAGTTTATACAGTCTATAGAGTCTGTGTTTTTAGTCTCAGTACAATTGACAGAGATAGGTCTGTCTCATTATGCTTTGGTTTTCAGAGGAGCATTATTCCAGTTGGAAAATATAGCCATTTCAGCTGATTTAGACACACACAAAAAAGCCACTGTTTTTACTGAGTATTTATGGTATTACTTGCACAATTTCATTTCAAAGGGGACCATTACCCTTTATCCACATACTAATTCCATAAGAAAATTATTCAAAATAAAACAAGGTATATATTACTCAAATATAGCCAAGATAAACTCTAGACAGCGTCTAAGGAAAAAAGAGTAAGAGGACAGCAGATACCAGAGGACTAAGTGAATATTAGCAATATTACTTTTATACAACATTAATTAACAATAAGTGCAACTTAAAAGATACATAAAGCACGAAATCAACATTTTGCCAAGAATATTTTCCCATCTAAGAGTCTTGCAACTCTTGTTTTTTTAATATATATTTTTTCTTTTCATATTTAATTTATTTTATTAAAATCATAAAGAATATCAAGTCTTATTCTTCTTTTGCTGAAGGTTCATAAACTGGGCCAGCCTATACAGCAGAATACCCTAAAAGGAAAGTGGCATTATTATACACACAAACACTCAGGACGTCTGATATACAGCAAAAGAAAAAAAAATAGTTAGCACTGAAAAACTCATTCCCAGGATTTTAATAGTTGACAGAGCAAGT
This sequence comes from Rhea pennata, assembly GCF_028389875.1. Lineage (NCBI taxonomy): Eukaryota > Metazoa > Chordata > Aves > Rheiformes > Rheidae > Rhea > Rhea pennata. Next base: position 92,158,826 of record NC_084664.1, read on the forward strand.
CCTATGCTCTTGTAACAATGTAATTTCCCCCATCACCACCAAAAATAGAGCAAACATGTAGTTTGTATTTCAGCACTGTTTTCATACAATGTACCAGAGAGAGCTGCGACCTACACACCATTTCTCAGCAAGAACATCCTTATTTATAAACAATTTTAAATTCATTTGGCAGGTTGAGGGCATTTTTCCAACCACAGATATTTTTGGAACTTTTTTTGGACAATGTATGTTGAAACAAATGTTTGCAGCTACAAGTATTAGTATCCTAGTTATAACATATGTATTTTACCTGCCTTAATTTATACTCATATGCTTATTTAATTCATCCTCCCTTTAAAATAAATGGCATTTTTGATATTGAGAGATGTAAAAAATTGTTGTAGTTAAACAATTGTATTTAGACAATGAGGGACAAGAAAATGAACTCTAATTCACAACTATCATATTCAAAAGAAGAGACACTATGAGAGGAGAATAGAAAAATCATAATAAATCACAGTCTTTCAGATTGTCTCTTCTGGTATCACAGGAACCCAGTATCTTAAAAAATACAGTAAATACCATTACTTCACACAGTCTTCTATTTTTCAAAATAGAAATTTTATAGCATATCTCACAAACTTCCTGTTATTTTAATGAACTGTTACTATTTTAATAAAATGTATGATCACTCTTGTATCTGATTTTACATCTACAAACTATGCCATCTCACTATATTTCCACTCAAAAAAACAACAGCTGTAAAAGCAAATAAGCTGCTAGAACACATTAGCAATATAGAAATAGGGCCTAATTTAAATTTAAAGATTAAAATTCCCATGGTAGTCTCTGAGATAAGTTCTGCAGCTGTCTGAATTACAGAAGATTGCATATGTTAGATACTAGCTGCTTATAAAGTGTCTGGAAAATGCAATTTGTACAAACCCACCTTCCAGTAGGGGTTCAAGGGACATATGCTTAATGCATAAAGAGAGGAAAAGGGAACATACATAAACCAAAAAAGGAACAATAGAGAACTGAGTACAAGTTACTGAGTACAAGTGATTTTTACGTACATATATTTCTAACTTGGAATATGTGGCTTTTTCCTACACAGAAGTGCTAGCATTTAAGTATGCCCAGGAAACAAGGATGATACCAAACTGGGAGGAGTGGCTGATACAGAGGTCTGTGCTGCCATTCAGAGAGACCTGGACAGGCTGGAGAGTTGGGCAGAGAGGAACCTCATGAAGTCCAGCAAAGGCAAGTGCAGGGTCCTGCACCTGGGGGAACCCAGGGAGGAATAACCCCAGGCATCAGTACAGGCTGGAGGCTGACCTGCTGGAAGGCAGCTCTGTGGAGGACCTGGGAGTTCTGGTGAAGAACAAGTTGACCATGAACCAGCAATGTGCTGGTATCCTGGGGTTCATTAGGCAGAGCATTGCCAGCAGACTGAGGGAGGTGACCCTTTCCCTCTACTCAGCCCTGGTGAGGCTGCACCTGGAGTACTGTGTCCAGTTCTGGGCTCCCCCATACAAGGGAGACATGAAGCTACCGGAGTGAGTCTGGCAAAGGGCTACTAAGATGATGAAGGAACTGGAGTACCGCTCATGAGGAAAGGCTGACAGAGCTGGGAGTCTTCAGCCTGGAGAAGACAAGACTGATGGAGAATTTTATCAACATGTATAAGTATCTGAAGAGACCGTGTCAAGAGAACCAGGCCAGACTCTTTTCAGTGGTGCCCACTGACAGGACAAGAGGCAACAGCACAAATCAAAACACAGGAAGTTCTTTCTGAACACAAGGAAATTAAAAAAAACAAACAAACAAACAAAAAAAAAAAGCCTGGAGAGGTTGTGGACCTTCCGTCCTCGGAGATATTCAAAAGCCATCCAGACGCAATCCTGGGCATGTGCTCTAGGTGATCCCCTCTTGAGCAGGATGAGCAGAAGGATTGGAGTAGCTGATCTCCACAGGTCCCTTCCAACCTCAACCTTTCTGTGATTCTATGAAACGCTTCTGAAGATCAAATATGGAAATAGCAGAATTTCCCTGCAAACCTAGCATCTCCCAGAGAATTACAGACATAAACACTAGTACAGTAAGCATAAGCACAGCGCTAGCTTGTGCTTGCTGTTCAATTGAAATGGATTAGCCTAATGGAAACATCATGATTTTAGTGTGAATTCAAAAGTTATTTACACAGTTATAGTGTGCTTGGTGAGCAGATGTCAATTTTATTATTGTGAATTACAGAAATCTAAGTTGATTCATTCAGTAATGCTGAACTATAAACCTGAATGTCTCTAAAGATGTTAATATTTACATAAACAGATTTTTAACCTGTAATGATATGTTCCCCTCTGTTACTTAAAACTTTTATCTAGACTATGCCTCATTTCAGTGGTACAATTATACACATCATCTCAAAGTTATTAAACTTTTTTGTATTAAAGAAATATTTCTAAAACAAAAGACAAAATTTTAGTATGTGTTTGAGTAGTTATAGTAAATTAGTAAATTTCTCTACTTTTCTAAATAACAGGAACGGGTAAGTGATCTACAGTTTCAGAAAAGAAATGCTTTTAACCAAAAAAAAAAAAAAATAATAATTTACAGAAAAACCTGCAAACCAAGAATAAAGCAAGGTTTTTTTAAACTCTTTAAGAAAGATGTAAAACGGACTGTTGGAACACAGAAACATGGATGACTAAACAAATCCTTCAATAAACATTTCCCCAGCTGCAGTTTTAAGCTTAATACCAACTTAGAATGTGGAGTCTTATGCTACCTTCTGCAAAATGATTCAACTTTTAAGGAAAGCAACATTACACAATATACATGACTTACAAACACACTCATTAAAAACAAACACCACTAGACTTTTCTCTCACAAAAACAAAAAAATAGACACAAAGTCTGGCACCAGTCTGCGATGCAAGAAAGACCATGTGATAGTTAGGCACTTGTGTATTAGTTTAAAAAAGTTAGATAAGCATGTGATGAGTGACAATTTTGTACTTGACCTTTGCTTAAATAGCTCCTTTTCATAAAGTCCACACACATCAACAAAATTCCTTAAAAAATGCTAGAATGCTATTTCTCCTCCAAGAGATAAACTCTAAAAACAAAAGTTATGCATGGTTACTTTAGGAAAAAAATAGAAAACATATGTTTTACAGCAGAAATTAAGGGGGGGGAGAGAAAAGCATTAAAGTCTTGTTGTAAATCAAGCTTATGAAATTCAGCATGTTAAGTTACAGAGACAGAAGCTTTGGGGCTGGGTATTTCCAATGGGAATATTTCACTCTGCCTAGCAGGCAGGGAATTTGGAAATAGAGTTCCTCTTTCCTGATGCTGAATAGGCTTACAGCACTGAAAAGGAAATGCTTTTAAGTCAGGAAATGGGGATACTTTCTGCACAGAATGGGGAACTCATAGCTCAGAATAATTCCTTCCAAGGTGTCACATTGTAACAGTTATCTCTGAGTGACGGCCTCCCCCAGTATTAAGCAACTGGACTGTGGACTGTCATCCACAGTGTTTGTCTTTCCCAACGAATCCTGAGTTGGTTTTCCCCTTACGGTTTATATTTATTTAAATATCACAGAATCACAGAAGTCCCCAACCATTTCTGAGTTATGGATTTGAAAAATCCCTACAGAAAGGGGAAGACAAATTTAATTCTCAAAACCATAATGGACCAGTGTAACTAGTTATAACCTGAAGAGGTTAAACTGAAATTCAATTTTCCTTTCTTAACAAGAACCCCTCTGTCTACTAGTAATCATTATTCTTTCTCCTGAAGCAAGAAGCAAACAGCGCTATGGTAGATAAAGTTCCTCTCTTCCTCGACAAAAGTCATATAACTAAATTCCACATACAAGGATAAATTCTATTTTAGCTAATACTGACAAAAGAGAACAACCGGGTTTCCAGACTCCTTGGCAATGCCATGCAAAGGGGGGCAGCAGGCAGCCTCTGCAGACTTCAGACTGAGCTTTCTAGAAGGGAAACCAACAAATAAGGAGGAATTCCCCCCCCCCCCCCCAAGCACCCGCATAGAGTAAATTTCACTTTTCATAACAGAAATGCACATTTGGGCTTTGGGGCATATCTCATCTTAATTCATGTTTTTGTTAGGTAGTCCTGAAGTCCCTGAAGAAAGAAATAAAGCCAAAGGAGAAAGGAACAGATTAAACAGAGGTCTGAAGAACTGCCTTCTCAGCATGACGATGTACAGGAGCCAATCCTATTCCCTGAAAAGGAACTTCAGGGACAGTGCTTGAGATACAACGTGCAAGCAGCTTTTACTTTCATGAGTTTTTTAGAAGACTACCATCAAGCTACATATAGACACAGAGAAATATCTGAACTTAATTTGCTAGACACAATACTCAGTGCCTTTAACTTTAGCCTTTTTGCACATCTTAAGCTATTACTATACATCAGAGCAGAAGGGAACACAGAACATGCGTACAAGTTTCAGCCTTCAACAGAATGTAATTGGCATTAGATTTCTTAAAAATATACATATTTTTGTTTGTTTTGTTTCTTTTAGCCTAAGCAGGGATTCAAGACTTTATCTTACCACCACATTTTTCTTCTTCTCAGTCAAACCTAGATTTATGACAAGTGAAAATACGAAGCACTTAGAAAATTAATGGTTACTCTCCGCAAAGAGAGAGGGGGTCTGTGAAATGTTTTCACTAATGCATCTGGTACAGAGAATTAATCTAGTTCATCAAGGTATCCCAAATACAACTATGAATTAGTCAGAGGAGAAACACCTCCAGACATCTTTCAAATGTTCACTTCTTTATCGGACCATTCTACTCAAGAAGAATCTTATAATAAAAAAGTTACATATAGACAGTGCCATCACATGAGCAGTATCCAGTTGTTGAAGGAAGGAATCACCTTTTGCTTCACAGCCTGACATTCCCCCCCCCCATTTGGTAAAGTACCGCATGGCACTTTCCAGTTTAAAAGTGCAGGCATCTCTCAGCATCTACCTATTGAGTAGCCCCAGTTCCTCAAGCTGCAACTTGCAAAGATGTACCTGAACCCTCAAGGGACCATAAACACAGGAGTTTCATCTCATCCGTGCTAGCAGATATTTACTAAAACACACATTTGTCCACTAGAGGAGGTTTGCCTGGTGCAACAGAAAAGTTAAAGCAAGTATTTCAACATTTTTTTCAGTAAGTCATCCTGCTGGAGAAAAGTTATGTTTCTAGGCAAAATTTACAATTTTATTGCCTAAATTCCAAAGTGGACATGGGGGGGGGGGGGGAGGGAAGAGAAGGATGGGACTAGGGACTTGAACTCCTTGACACTTATCCATGATGTAAATACTACTTCTTATACACATCTTGGAGTAAAAGCAAGAGGAGGAGTGCAGAAATTTGCTCTAGGCATTTTATTTTTTTTTTAGACTACTAGAAGCACAAACAGAACATTACTCATTTCAGTATGGTTGTGAATAACTTGCTTTTACATTTAGGAATGTGAAAAAATTTTAAACTATCTTGCATTTCAAGAATGCAGGTCAAGAATAGTAATGTAAAAATATTCAAATTGTAAGGCTTTTTTCAGTAACAGGAAAATTTCACCCCACCATAAAAATCTAAATTTTGAAATAAATTTGCTATAAGAACAGATTCAGATGAATACAGTGCAATTAGCATAGAAATCCCATAAACTGTCTTAAAAGTAATGACTTATGTAAGATGAGAGGTTAAAAAATCACTTTAGAAAACAGTCTACCTGTATTTTATCATAAATATCAGAATTAAAGAGTGCTATTTAAGTTTTAAGTCTTGTCCCCTCTTGCCCCCAGTTAAAGATATTAGCATATACAAAATACTGTGTCTAATGTTAAGGTTAGTGATCTTGAAATGTTGGGTTTTGTGCCACTAGTATTTTCTGCCAAATACAGTCTAAATATTAAATGTACCAGTTATTATTTCTGTTTTTTTTAAAGTATATTTTCTTGTGTGATTTTGCTCTTTAATCACATACTGCTGTTTACAGTTTAAATGCCTTTTTATTCCTCCTAATTATCCAAAAGCTTAAGAAATTATAAAAGTCAGTGAGACTCAAAAAAAACCCAATTCTGCTGGTATGATTTTCATTTTAGTTGACCTGTAAGTAGTTTTTCCAATGCTAACAAAAGAGGTTGTCAGAATTAGGCAACTGAAGCTATCTGACTCAGCTGATGAGCAGTAAAGACATAGTCACTTAACTTTAAACATTGAAGTTGTATAACGCTGTCTAAAATAGGCCCAAGAAAAGAAAAGCAGAAGCAATAACTATGTAAAAGCATAGACATTTCTTGCACTAACATACTTTCAGAAAAACAGCATTTTTTCAAAAGAATGCCTTCTCTAGTGCTTGTTTTGTTTTTTTGCTTTTGCGTTTTTTTAATGTGAAAAGCTGGGAGTAAATGCAACACAGGATCAATTATAAGTATGAAATATGAAGTTATTTCTCAGTATTTACTGTAATTTGAGAAATGAAAAAAAAAAAAATGTTTCTTGGGATTCTGCCCAGATGTCCCTTAGGAAATACGTATGTGGGCGTTAAGAGAAGGGATGCAAATGAATGCTCTTCTCAACATGGAGGAATTTATCTCCAACCTCAGAAAGAATACTGGGGTCAGAATTGAGGAACTTTAAATTCATCTTTCCTCATTCAAGCAGACTAGGACACGTAGCTTATTCTGTGATCCAAACATACTTCTGTATGTAAGTATCTGTCAGAAAGGAGGACAGGAAGCCCCTTGAAAATATTCTGTGCTAACCTGTAAACAGATACCAAATATGTTTAAGCTGTCTATTTTCCAAACCACGGTTTGAAATAACCAGGAATACAGTACTGAAATGAATCGTTTGAAACTACAGAAAATTTATAGCCTAACAACACAAAAGGAAATTAAGATCATCCCCCCTTTTCCCATTCTACCCAAGTAGTTTAACTTAAAAATTGTGCACGGTCTTAAATTCTGGACATCTTCCTTTTGGGTTAACAGAGAAATACAACTGTGGAGTGTGGGAAGCCACCTAGTGACAAAGTAGCACAAATATGCCTGAAGCAGCCCGAAGTTTTAATTGAGGTGACGCAGTGAGAGCATGTGATCATTGCTGTTTTCCTCACTGACTTGCAAAGTTGTGTGGTGTTCTGTAGTTCGGAGAATTCCACAGCAGTTTTTGGCAACTTTTATGAGACTCTCTGAATCTTTTAAGAGAATTGTGAAATAGCAAATTTTCCTGAAGATGAGACATACAAAAGCAAAAGGAAACATAACAATGCATAAGGAGAAGGTATGATGCAAATTTTAACCATGATGGTACTATATGCAGAAAATGCTAAGGTTTGTGAGGCTGGGAGGAACTCACATAAGGGAGGCAAACGTGCAAAAATGGAAATAATCAAAACAATTTTATTCCAACTCAGTGGAGAAATTTCTCAATACACCCAAAAGAGACCCAAACAGTTGTAGAATTTGTGTACTTTAGTAAGAATTCCCAGTAACACAGGAAACCATTAAGTTGATAGCTCAAGAAATGACATTAGCACAAAACATTTCACAGCAAGAATTCAATGCCAGTAATGTTTGTTGTGTACAAACGATGTGTCATAATGGTTTTTGCCTATGGCAAAGAACTTCACTTTACCTTCTAATACCTTCTGACAACACTGAAAAACCTCACTGCATTTAAACAGCATATGACTAGATTAGGTAAAAAGCCAATTGGATAATGCAAATTAGACATCAGTTTACTTTGATATGTCATCCAATTAGACCACCGAAGAACCAGATGCAAAGTCTCTCATTATACAAACAGGAGAACAAAAAAAGTTATTACAGAAAAGCTGGCAGTATTAGCAGATATTATGAAATTGTCATTGTATATCATCTTGAATAGTAGAATAATGCCAAAGGAACTACTATTTACTGGAATCATTCTTACACATCATACGTCAGCAGACTTAATGAAGAAATGGCTGAACATTGTTTGGAATGGGAGACAATACATGCTATTCATAAAAATAAATGCTCATCCTAGATGCATTCAAACACCATCTGACACCAGCAACAAGGAATACAATGAAAGAAATGAATATTAATCTTCAAGTCATACAACAAATAACGTCACAACTGCAGGTATCTGATGTACTAAAGAATGTGTCCTTTAAGACCATTTGAAATCTTTTTACTCAAAACAGCTCCTGGCAGAGGATCATGCTCTTGCCCACACATGGGAAGTAAAGAAGCCCAACTGAGGATTATCTTCTCGTTGAATTGAGACAGCATAGGTTCAGACAAATTCAGATGTTGTAGCAAAAGGCTTTAACAAGTTCCATACTTAGAAGACTATGGTTGGAACTGAGCATGATTTGAGTTCAATGAACTGAGCAATTTCAAGTGGTGAAGACACTAAAATTAAAGACAACAGACAGTAGGGTAACAATGACATAAATTAAGAGATGTGCAGTATAAAAAGTACAAAGACAACAGTAATAAAGCATAAGAGAAAAAGATAGCTCATTTCAGGCAAATCTTTAGTGAAAAAGGTTTATACTCTTATTACAAAATGAAGACAGGTATGTAACAAACTTTTTGCGTATAACCATCTTTCTGACAGGGCATCTCAAATTCAAATCCTCCTTTTAGGTTAGCATGCTAACAGAGACATTTACTCCAGAAAAATCCACAGAACTTTTACTTCATATTTACTTCCTTTCAAAGCAATCTTTCATAACATACATCAGTACCAATGGCAAAACTACCATGTGCAACAGCAAAAGAAATCAAAGACATCAACAATTTCAACGTTCCCTACAGGAGAAAGGGATTTATTATACTAAACTTCAGATATTCCTACAAAATTGACCATGCCTGATACTTAGAGGAACACAGAGGACTTCAGCAATATGACCAAAGGGATAATTCCACCCGCCCTCAGCTGTTGATTTCAGGGTATGAGCAATTCCTATTAAACAGATACCAGACATACTGTTTTTGGTACTAAAGAAGCACAGACTTACCCTATTGAATCATCTTATTGCACAATACTAAATCATATCACACAACACTTTCCACTCTTCAGGAAGCATAGGTGAACAGGACACATCCTCAGTGACAGGGACACAGAACACAGAACAGAAAGCTAACTCATTTTGAAGCGTAAAAATGACTAAAAGCAAGACAATTGGTAAGAGGAGAATGTGACCCACACCCATCACTTCTTCCTGATAATTTCTGGTAAATCATTTTTTTTTCCTTTTGTATGTTCTCATTGTTGTTACTATATAGCACTTACATATAATCTAGCAGAATGGTTTAGATCAATAAAATATTGTAATACTTTTATATCCCATTCTTTAAATGTGAAATATTACAATTGCAAGAAATTAGTAAAATCTGAAAAAAGAGTAGTATTTCAGACTGTCATCAATACCCTATTTAAATATACTAATTAGAAAATAATGTCCTTGGATGTGAATTACAGTAAGTTACAGTGGAAAGAGACCTTAGGCAAAAAAGTAGGCTGTAAAAACTTTCTGTTGTAAACAACTCTTTCTTCTTCCCTCTGTTACAGCATTGTGGTTTCTGCAAGTTTTGGAATACTAGCTTTTCAGATGGTATGATAAAAATTAAAACGCCTTCCACAGATATAAACAATTGTGCATTTTCATTATACGTATTATTCTGTGAATTGCCGTGACAAAGCAAAACAGATTGATATTCCTTATATGGTTAAAATATATGCCTAGTGTATAGTATAGCTGGAAACTAAAATTATGTATATGCCAAACAGTGATTAAAAAAAGGAAAAAAACAGTTATAGTGGAGAGACGTCCTTTCAAAAGAATATACGCTATCTTTCCAGGATTACTACCCTCTGGTGTTTTCTGGGGCTAAACTGCATTATATGCTCTGTCATGGCATACATATTTGAGACACTTACAATTCAGTATTGTGCTATTTTAATATAAGCTCAGCTAGGGCCAATCAAAGTAATTACATCACTTTATATTTGCTTGGGAGTTTGCTCTAAGCATTTATCTTATATTAAAGTATACATAAATGTATTTATAGTCTTATATAGTAACTATAACACTATTTTAATAAGAAATAACTATTTTGCCTCTATGCACAAAGTTGGATGCCAGTCAAAATGTGCATGGATCTTTTTTTCTAAAATCAAAATCCTCTGTTAACAACAGTAAGTCACTTGCACAGAGTATCTTAAAACGTTAAGCATTAAAATTTAGAAAGTCTATACGCTATTCATGAATAAACTTGCTCAAATCAATAGAAGACATGAAATTCGACCTGTAAGTATTTTGGCATTTTTTTTGTTGTTGTTGTTTTCATTTTTACAAAATACGAAGTGATCTGTAGTTCAGACTAACTATTCATTCAAGATGGGGGCAGTAATATTTTAGGAGAAGATGGAGAAGTTTTAGGAGAAGTTGACAACATTGTGGGATAGTTGGATAGATACAAGTATCTAAGAGCTTGCCAAGAAGACCAAGTCTATCAGTTTCAGACTAATTCATTTTTTCACACAGCAGAAGGATTTTTCCCATTTCTCTACATTTTTTACCTAGAAATAATGTCATGCTAGGGAAAAGATTTGAGTTCACATCAGGAAATACAGATAGTTGAAGCAACTGTGGTTGTTTTGTTGAGCTAATGTGATTATTACTGAAATATCAAATATATATCCTCAACAAAGTAGGGCCAAGGCTTCAAAGGCTCTCAGACTTATATCATTACATCTTTACATCTTTTTTTTTTTTTTTTTTTTTTTTTTTTTTTTTTTTTTTTTAAGTAGTGCATAACACAAGAATGAATAAGTGCATCAAAGGTATTCTGGGATGATTTTAAGATGGTGCACAAAGTAATTTAACAGTTAGCCACATAGGTGATGACATTTGCTAAGTACCACAAAAAGACAGGAATCTAGCTCAGCCAGTTCAATTAGCCAAATTCTGGAGAAGCAATACAGTCCACTACAAAAACCCAGGGATAACTATTAGAAGCAGGGTCTTTTTTTATGGCTATTACCAACTTCTAACTTGGTACTTTACTTAGAAAAATTCTAGTGCATACTAGCTGATACCTAAACTGTTTTGACATGTACGCATTTTAAATAAGAGGTGTTCACTCTTCAGCCAAGCTGGGCCATCACAAATATGCAGTTGATCAATACATAGCGATCACTTGTTTTATAATCCATGTCTACCTTGTTTATGACCATGTTCCGTTTCTTAGGAGGGCTACACAGCATCAAGTAATAGTGCAGATCTGCAGTCACTCTGATCCCTGTGGTACACTGGTCTCATATGAAAGTCGTATTATGACAACAAGGGAAGAGCTGACCCTGCTTCTACAGAAGACACACTCTGAAATGGTAGGGTGGGAGCAGAACATTGTGGGGCTAGAGCTACAGGCCCGTACCACTGTAGGGCAACCACTCAGCATCCTAGTAGTACAACTGAACAAGAGACAACAAGGTAAAACAACCCCTATGAAATTAATGCAGGGAAAAAACAAAACAAAACAAAAAACAAAACAAAAAAAAGGAGAATCTCAATAATGGCCAGACACTTCCTCTGGCTGCCAATACTGCAAAGAAGGTTGTGGATTCTGAGCCACAGTCCCAGTCTGCAAAAAAGAAAGAAACAAACAAAACAACAACGGAAGACCTTGACTTTGGGGGAAGGTGCTAGATTCAGCAGACCAGTCTCCTAACTCTGTGTCCAGCACAGTTCAACCCTGTGCCACGTGTCCCTGGGGTTCTAATTCTGCATCTGAGCCTGGTTAACACTGGGCCAACAACTTAGCCCACAACTTGGCCCTAGTGCAATATACTTGGATTAATAACCAGATGCATACCTCATCAAAAAACTGCAGAATCTTCAAGTGCTCCCAAGGACCTCACTAACTCTCACTGAAGTAGCTTATGCTGGCAAAGGAAGAAATACCATTCTATCTGGAATCTGTATTACTATCAAACTATACAAAGCAATGCAGTGTATTGGTATCAAATAATTCCAATGCAATAATTATTTCCCTATAAGAGAAGATAAATAGGGTCATGTGCTTCCCTTCTTGATATCTACTTGTTTGTAAACCCCTGAATTCTGCCCCTCTGTGCACCATCTTACATGAAAGGCTTAGTATTTCTTGCTCATCAGACATCTAGATCAGCTGCAGGGAAGAGCTATGATACACTTTTAATAATGAAAAGATGGTCAGAAGGGGGTATTAATTCAATGAAAAGGATCTGTAGCAAAAAGAATATATGCATACCACCATAGAATTGGCAGATCTCTTACAAGCATTATTTAACCCATTATGTTATTTAATACCTCATAGGTGTCTAGTCATTAACCATCAAAAGGAAGGAGAAAAACATTTAGCATTGCAAAGTTTTAGAATGTGACAAAAGTTGACAAAATCAAATACATTTCCTTCAAACAACCACATTAAAAAAAGTCATAGACTTGAAGGTATTTCTTTTAAATTTATGTCCTCTTTTTGGCACACTTTTAAAAAACAGGATTATCTATAATTTCTTGGTTATATAACTCCATTGCATTTTACAGACTTGTTCTTAAACAAATGCTGAAACGCAATATATAGACAGAATATTCAATAACCTCATATAAAATTAAAATATAACTCTTGGAAAAATTCAATCTCCATACTCCCTAACTTACCATAAAACTGAAAAACTGCTTAAGACTAAAAAAAATGATGAAAGAACAGAATTTTAACCTTGCACAATGCGAAAGATACTCATATCGCTGGAGAGGGAAAGGCGTTAACATGAGCCAAAGATTCGAACGTTTTGGGGCTGCGGGACGCATATGTTCAAGCAAGTCAGTTCTTCCTCTGCAGAATTACAGAAGCTGCCAAGAGTTCATTAAGACCCCCTTTCTGAAAGGCCTGTCCCCAAGCCTATCTCTGTCTCCTGGGTGGCCCCCAACCCTGTCTCCAGCCCAGCCTCTGGCCCCGTTTCTTCACGCTCCTGCCCGGAGCCCTGGGACTTGGTTCACTGCCTACCACACGGGCGCCTGCTGGAGGACAGGCTCTGCCCGGTGCGCTCAGGCCCGGTGGGACCGCATCCTGCTGACAAGGGCAGGATCAAAACGGATTTTGATCACACGGGCATAGACATGATGTCTTTGGAAAAGACAATAATTTAGTTCACTTATTTTAAGTGCGCCAAAAGAGCTCATATCTAGAGTTCAAAAATAAACTGTTACATGAGGCTGCAGTTTAGTAAGTATTACAGCTCAGCAATATGACAAAATGTCACCCATGTATGTATGTGAGAGGAAGAAAAAATAACCATACTAAATCTTGAACTAGTACTCTGACCTAAATAGTACACCAGCTATTAGAGCAAAATATGAACAAAAGAATATTTAAGTAAATGTGGAAGAACATAGCAGCAGAAGTGGTTTATGAAATGTTTACAGAAGTGCTAGACCAAATTGAAAATGAAGAAAGCTAAGATTTACTCTATTTTTTCTTTTGGTAAGTTCTCATTTACCTAGAGTGCCTGGAGCAAAGCATTTTATATTTCATCACTTGAGAAATTACTACATAAGTAGGAGGAGATAAAATCAGAAAAGGACTTGGGTGGTTTTGGGGAAATAGACCCAATGGGAGATGACTGAATGGAGTCCAGAAAAAGAAGGCATCAGCTGAAGGGGGATTACAAATGCAATCCCTCAAAGCAGGAACACAGAACAGAAAAATGCTCACAGTTTTAGAGATGAGAACTTGTGATCTTGGTAGGCAGAGGCTAGTTTATTCAAACAAAGCAAAGGTTGAAATTTGAACATGATAGAGAGCTCTTTATAAACGTATCAGAGGGTTAAGCAGCAAGAAAAGAATGAACGTGTCTAATTTATCCATTAGTACACCTAAGCTGCAGATGTTTACAGATCTTAAGAGTAAGAAGGATATTCAAAAATTGCCTTCCAAAAAAATTCAAAATAACACAGAAAGCAAAACAAAACAGAATGAAACCCACATCCCTTCTCCTCCTCATTCCCCACCCCACCCCACCCCCCAAGGAGCAGTTAGATAAACTTACAAAGGGGGCTGCATGACTGTACACGGCCCAGGAGCAGCAGCAGTCTTGCACCCAAATAAGCAGGAATTTATTTTCCAGAAAGAACGCCAAAAAAACATTTATCATTTATAATGGTCATCCTTCCTCTTTTTGTGTAACTTAGGAGTTACAAACCAGGCCTATAGAAAGTGATAAATTGAATTCCTCTGCAGTAGTGAATATTTTATAAGTCTGGAAGTTTCTTACCCTGTATTGATGGAAATGATTTCTATCAGTGGATTCTTCCTAATTTTTGGCAAATCCAGTCGTGCTCCTCCCAAACGTTTTCCATTATCCTTTTTCTGACCCAGCAGTCTCACAGAATGACCTTCAAGTGAAGCACAAAAACACAGTCAATACTGCACCCAAGTCCCATCACATCTGCTTTGATTTGTTTTTCTTTACAAGTAGTATTTACACCTACAGATTAAAAATAAAAAGATGTAATACTTTATTCCTACCACTTGGAGCAGTAAAAAAATAAAAGAAGATAAAAGAACTCTGACAAGTAGGATAAGTCACGTTGAAATAAACAAATTATTTCATCCAATTAGCTTTTCATACTTGCATTTTCTGGTCTGTTCAATTAAAATGATCTAAGCAGCTTCATTTTCAGATTCTCAAGTAAAGATCAAAATGGCAATATTCAAATGACCAATATGGCAGGATTAAAAGGGGTTGTTTTTTCCAATTTGTACTCAATCCTAAATTAGTAGGTAATAAACTGCTCCTAAATATTTTTAAAACTAAGTACATGGAGAACTAACATACTTGAGTCAAGCTTATCTAACTACATTTAGTCTGAGAAGAAGTGCTCTAAGCACATCTCCCAACAACTTGCTCAGGACTAAGCAAATTTATGGTCAAGATTGGCTTCCACAGCCCAATCCGACTAAGTCTCCTTGGCAAGAACCATTAAGGTTTTCTGTTTGGGGATCAGAGATTTGGGAGCAGAGATGGTTTGTTCATTTGACCTCTATTCTATGATTACCTGGGATTTGAATTTGGAAACTCCTTGCTGTCCACAAAGACATCTTTGCTGTCCTCCCATAGCACATTACACTGACAGCTCTGCTCTTTTCCCACCTAGCTTCTATTTCTGACAGATGTTGACAGGGCACTGTTGCCCGTTGAGTGTGCAGACCCACATGGAGTCATGGTCCCATGAAGACCCTGCTAAATAATAAATCTATTTGCATTGGTGCCC
Source organism: Rhea pennata (assembly GCF_028389875.1). NCBI lineage: Eukaryota > Metazoa > Chordata > Aves > Rheiformes > Rheidae > Rhea > Rhea pennata. The sequence goes on from NC_084664.1 coordinate 92,174,159, forward strand.
CTAACTGAAGGGGGCTGAAATCAATGAGCAGGAACCAAGGGAAGAGAGACTGGAGCCACTCCTGTGCTCTCAGGCTTATCAAGGTGGTTACACTGACCAAGCCAGGCAGGCATTAGTGCACGCTTCTCCCACACCGAGACCACCGCAGGTCAGAAATCAGCCTCACTACTGCTTTCCTGAAGCCAGTAATGTTCAGAGAGTAAAATACAAATACTATCACCAATTGCCTTCAACAGTAGACCAGTAACACCAATTCAAGTACTAGATTTAAAGAGCACAGACAGCAGGGTTCACTCATATTGAGAAGCAAAATGCAACAGTGAAGAATAAAATCAATTAAGCATGTATTATTGTAGGAACTAGAGTAAAACATTCCCAAATCATAAAAAATTAAAGCATTTATTTCATAAAGCAAAAATTAATGCTAGATATGTAATGGAGGTGGAAAGTTGCCACTACTTGCAGTTGAGGAAAGGGAGAAAAGTAATTATCCTCCGAAGTTAGAAATCTATTTGCTAACAACTGAAACTATAGCTGCGATCTGTCAAATATTTCCTAAAATATTTAAGACAAGAGAAAAATTACCCTATCAAGGAAAGAGGGGGAGGAGGACCATGAAGCAGTGAAACTACATGTAGCATAGAAAACTGGATTTCAAATTCAGAGCAACTAAAATCAATGGTCATCCAAATCTGCTAACCTAAACTACACCAGCAGCAATTTACAAACTAATTCATCCATCAAAGTCTTCCTGTTTTAATGAGACATTAATTAATTTAAAAATAAAACTAAATTTAATTCATATTCTGAATTCTTTCTGTTATATGGCAACATCAGCTACGCAACTACTTTTGGCATACCATATTTCTCAGGGTTTTTTTTTTTAGGGTAAATAAAATTTCTCAATCAAAAATTTCATCACCTGAAGTAGTAAGCAAGACTGGGCTGATATCATAATGGTTAATACTTGAAAGACATGCAAGTTCAACAATAATTGAAAGACATTATTTTTGCATTTGCATTTGACAAAAGTTTCATTCCATCCTACTATAAATTTAGTAATATGCTGCTTGTGTTATTAACATTTGCTAAATTATCCATTTCTACCTTTTCAAGATGGTAACAGCAGTGTCTTTGTCTCATGATAGAACCAGTTATTTTCCAATCTAATGGTTCATTGAAAAGTCAGAAGCATGACACCATTTTATTTTTATTTTACTTCCTCATATAGTGGTTTATTTGGAAAAAAATAGTTTCTCTATTTTTTAAATCCTCAATTATCTTATTAAACTAAACCTGCATTCGGATTTATGGCTGAAAATATAGTGGAACAATTAACAGCATTCTTAAAATAAGAAGAGTTAAAAATATAGCAACAAACTACCAACATTTAAAAATCATACACTTCAAATTAGGGTCAGATCACCATTCTGAAGTGTGAAAAAAAAAAAATACAACTGGTAGCATCTCACAGAACACAATCAGTGAAGCTTAACCTCCTTTGAATTTACATCTCGACAGTGAACAGCCACACGAATTACTGTTGTCTACTAGGAATCAAGCTCATACTTCTGCTTTTCTCATACTGGCAGCATTAACCAAAGAGGCAAACATCCTCATGGAGCTGCTGGAAAACGAGTATGCTTTAGACTTCACTATTGTCTCAGTTCTGCTTGAAATTTGCCAAAGGACTAAAAACTAGTAAGGGCAGTGGGACATGGAGATCACAACAAATCAGTGCAGTAAGTACAACTTCATAATCTATGCTTCCTTAGGAAAACAGAGAGGAAAAAAAATGAAAACAAACAAGAAAACACTAAACACTGGAAAATCTTGTTAACTGGGAGTATTTCTTCAAACCTCTTAGAATTCTTCGCAACATCTTTCAAATGCTAGGCAGGTTACCACAAACGTTGGAAAAAATAACCCAAGTACACTTGCATTTAAATTATAACTCACTAGGGAGCCTAAAACCTAACCTCCTTTAACTCTGGAAGGTTTCATAATTCAGGAAAGAAACCCCATCTCTCTTGTTATCTCCCATATGCTCCACTGTGAAGTTCCCAGCTCCATCCTGCACATCACTATGTCAGCTCCCCTCGCTACCTTCAACCTTGCAGAGACTTTCCTCCTACCCCCGGGGCACAGATCCCCCCACTTGAGCTAGCACACACATCACTGCAAGGTCGAAGAATCAAATTTGGCAGCTTATTTTCGCATGAAATTTGACTAGATTTTTTCCACATTGTTATTGATGACAAAGATGCCTGAAAAATCTGTGTAGTTCTCTAAAACTATATCCTTGTACTTTTGACTCCAAACACCGGAGGATAAAATAACAGTACTAGGAGATTAGTTTTCAAAGAAAATTTAGTGCTTCCAGAATGCAAACAACACTATATATTCAACTACAGTATTCTGTACTATAGGTGCAATAAATTAATTTTGTTTAAAAATTTAGTTACAGTACTCCTGACCTTAAATACTTTTTCTCCTACTCAGGAGAGTCCTACAAGGACTATTTTGTTTCATTTTAAGTAATCCCTAAAGCATCTGTTTACAGTATTGTTGCTATTAATAAAACATAACTTGATAAACACTGAATCATACTTTTTCACATGCTGTAGATCTTTCCTTCCCCATACTTATTTCAAGAAAACTGAAAAATAAGTATTTTGTCATCTTCAGTAGGGAAAAGGCTAACCAGCACTGATCTCACACTAACATGAAGTATAATAGATAAAGCAGTTATTTTAAATCTCATTTATGATCTCTCTTCAATGCTCAGAATTAGAAAGGGGTAGAACATTCTGATCAGCTTTCACTCTAAAGCATCGTATCTGAATAAATCTCAACCTCTCTGACCTTACTGCTTGGCTGATAACTGTAAATATACAAGTGAGGTGTTCTAAACCTAAAGGCAGTCCTTTTTTAATGCTTGGTACAAAAACATTTTTGAAAACTGAGTTAACCAAAGTTCAGCTTCCATAACTAACAAGGGTTCTACTCTAATTGGCAAATAAAAATCATTTGTTTTTGATGGCTTACAATCATGAATAAGATGACAAGATTCACCAAAGATGTGAACCCTGAAATGCAGCTTAGCGAAAAACAGGTAATGGGTTATATCTGAGAGTCTAAACACTTTCTAGTTCCTTAAGTTTCTTCTGCAATGAAGAACCTTCTTCTTCACTTGCATACAGCTTACCAGTAGATAAAATTCTATTCCAAAAATTTTTGAAAAGTTTAATTAAAGGTTTAGGTCATGCTTCAGAGCAGCTATTCACTAATTATTAGGTAATTAATGCAGATTACAATACAGCAATAGTACTAACCAAGTGCAGTGAGGAAGCTCACAGAGCAGAACCACTCATAGCAAGTGTAAATGGAATCACGTTACAAATAACTCAAAATGTACCAGAGTTCTCTAATTTTCAGAGCTGACTGTTTAAGATGAACCCCACCTTAACATGCAAGTCAGCAGACTATTAATATTACTTTGGCATTGTTAATACAGAGGGTGAGGCTGAAATGACCTTGTCAGGATATTAAATCCTACCGTTAACCTAGATAAGGGCTTTTAAATGTCAGTTTGATCAGTGTGCAAAATGAAAACATTTTAATGGCATTCATTTTCTTCCATTAAAAAGGATACAGAAAAGTACTATAATATTACATGGTAAGCATATATACCTTTATTTGTATTTTGTATGTATTTCAGCAGTCTGACAGAAAATATTTGAAATATAGTTATGTAAAGGAAACTGGTAACTGTTTCTTTGCTTTAAGACTGAAGTAATATTAAATGTGCCGCAATCCTCAGATGCCCTAACACATAGGCCCACAGAAGTAACACATATTACAGTAAAGAGATTCAAACATTGATGGGCATTCTGCCAGTTTAATACAAGGATAAGCCAGAGAAAGCAGGTGAAGTTCACTTAGTGAACTTTAGTTATATTGAACAGCTATCTATCTGTTGCAAATAGGTATCAGACATTAATAGACCTAATATAGCTCTAAAATAGTTAGCTTCATTCAGTCCACAAGCTGGGACCCACTCAGTAGTTGCTGGGAAATGACATCTGCTTGAGAGATGGAACAGGGGATCCACTGACTGTGCATCCTCCGTCACGACAGATCCCACCAGAACTACAGAACAAACCACCAAAACACATCCCCTAGTCTGGTCATGGCAATATCCTTACCTCGTAGCAGCTTTAAAGTACAGTGTAGACATCTGAAGCAGCTTAGAAACATTAGTTTAAAGAGAAATCCTCAGAGATGCAGGAAACTCCAGCCTTGGCAGCAATAACTTCTATTGTTTTCAGCTTGTTCTATTATCCATTCTTTTCCTCCCCTGTTATATTACTTACAACCAGAAGTTATTCACCATTTCCTGAAAGACACTTTTTCTTCACAGCAATGCTGCCGATACACTATTCTGTACCTCCCAGCTGTCTCTCACCAACCTGCTTGATCTTTTCCTGTATCTTCAAGAAACAAGAATTAAGCACTACTTCATATACTCTCGCACACATTTCCTTCCGCCATAATTCCCTGTTAATAAATACAGAGCTTCCTTTCCTTTATGCTAACACTAGAAAAAAAGAAAAGGACACATAGCAGCAGCGCAGCTAAGGAATGCAAAGTCATATGAACAGAAAGACAAAGGAATAAATTTTTCCAAAGAAATATTAAAGGAAGAAGCATAAGGAAGCAAACAAAAGCAGTAATAAAAGACTGAAAGATGGGAAGATCCAGTAAACTGATGAAAGGAATGAGAAGATCTATTGAAAGTAACAAAGATATTATAAAGAAGAATGCATAAGAACAACAGATTTAAAACACAAGTGTAAAGGAAACCAGGAGGTATTACAAAACTGTAATTCTGGAATAAAGTAAGTTTTTATTTACAGAGTGGTGATGTTCTAGTTCGGCAACTACTGGCTATAAACAACCTTCTAAACAAATTACTTTGCATCTGCTCACAAAAAAAAAAAAGTAGCATTGAGGATGTAATAAGTTGCCTAACACATTGTACAGCTAACCAGGTCTGTTACTCATTTTTAACCCAAACCTCTAAATGAGATTTGGAGGTGTTTTAAACCCAGGCTTGCAGGGCTAGCAGTGAATAGCTAGGCTTGGACCTCAACCCTTGGTTTACCTCCAGATGGAATCAGCCCACTTGTTGCAAGGACAGACCACAAGTTCCTCTCCCACCTCTTTGCTCTGCCTAAAGGACAAACAAGTTATCCCACAACAGACATGACTGATTACAAAGGAATCCTAGAGCTCCCCAAAACCATCACGTGCTGCCAGACACACACAAGTGCAGAAACAACAAGGATATTCATCAACTGAGGGCTTTGGTGTGTGAATGCTCCCACCCAGACCAATGCAAACCAGCCAACGACACGTTAGCTGTGTAGTGAAGACATCCCTGAGTGTCATCTGTGGGATTTGCTGTCTCTAGTAAATACAGGAAGCAGACTCTTTAAGAAAATCAAGCCCAGATTGGATGACATATGCCCTGTTCTTGTTGAGAAACTAATTTAAGTATTTTCCTCTCCTAGATCAGCAAAGGTGGGAGTGTTGTGTAACAGTTCAACTCTTTCTTCAATCAGCACTAGTAGGAAATAGTTCAATTATAAGATAGGGAAAAAGCCAGCAATGCTGTCAGAATTGCCTCACAAAGCTTCAGAGAAAGCCACAGATATTAATAAGCATCAGGACCATTTAATATTAGCCTGAAATAGTGCACTTACTTAAGCTTTACACTTGGAACAGATCAGCATCCAACAATTCTTCTGTTTCAGAAGAATCCAGAATATGAGGACCACATGAGTGAAGACAGAGACTTGATAAAATTTGCTTTAAATAATTTCAAAATAGGATATTGAATATAGCAAGGCAGTTTGCAAACTAATAAAAAGCTTCGCAGGTAACCCAGATTGCTAAAATTCACACATCACTTTTTCTCCATCAAACATAAAATAAGTCTTTATTCTTAGTACTCCAGCAATGCGTCATTGAATAATCATAACTCCTGGGAGTACTAAAACAGGAGCATATAAGAACAAGAAAGACAGCAAAGGAAATACATATTAACAAGGAATTAACATTCATATAAAGATTCTATAGAATGAAATACAGAGACATATTAAAGAAAAATATTTCTGACGTATCCATACTACTACTTTTCTCTCTCACAGCAAAAATGTTTGAAATGCACAGTTAAGACAGGGACCCTTTTCAGGATTCATTATCTTCATAGCTCTACTTTGAGGGGAAAAAGTATTGTAATAATATCATGTGATGTTATCATCTTTCTGAAAGTGACTAGAAGTTAAACCTGCCACAAGCTCAAAATGCTGGCTACAGAAACCACCAGCTCAAATGGACAATATTAAGAATCAGCTCCAGGAAGACATCCTCTGACCCTCCTCCCCGGTTTTCCGTAAAGAAATGTATTTTATTAGGATCAAGGGCACTGCTCAAAACTTCAGGAGATTCTGAAGTGAAAAATTCCAAAGAAACAAAATTTTGAGTCTTCAGGAAGGAAAATCTTAAAGGCCGAATGTCAAAGTTAGTTCCAGCAGCGCATGTAATTTGCCCAATGTTTCTGGGGTGTGTAGCTTGACTAGAATAGATTTAGCCTTACAGTGTAAAGCTGAACTGAACCTACCGCAGCACACAAAAGCAAGCTTTCGCTTTAATCTTTGCTCCTTTGCTGTCTATTTGTGCTCTTTGTACAGACAAATAAATTGCACTGATTTGAACAAGCTGCTCCACGCCGAGAGGATTTCCATAACAGGATGAAACTCAGCTGAAACTAGCCAAATGTAACCTGGTGAGAAAAAAAGGGGATGCTGCAAGATGGTGATCCATTCCACGTGTGGAGAAGAGGACACACAGGTCTGAAAGACCAGACATCCTTTCCATGCACATTACAGGTTCACTTAGCAATGAGCAATTCTACTAAGCAATGAGTTCTGCTACTAAGGTTTTCAGTTTGTACTCTGCCCCCTACCATTGCTTGTTTCCTTCTTCTGCACTAGTTTATCCCCCATTCAGTTCTTGTAAACTATTTACAAAATAGAGTGAGCATTGAAACAGCGAGTGTTGTAACAATCAATCAATCAATCAAACAAACAATCAATGCAATAACTACATCAAGAAAAATAATTAAAAAAATCCACACATAAAACTGATTGATTGGATACCAAGAACAAAACAAACAAACAAAAAATCTATAATTATTTAATCCAGGGCCAACAAGAAGGGGTAAGGAGGTGAGACTTACAGCATTATGCTCTTAACCTCAGTTATTAATACATACAAATTGGTGATTCTGGATCTTTTAAACATTCATTTGTAATTTCAATAACTCACCTTCAAGATATAATTCTATTATATGGCCTACTGAAAAACCTGGCTTTGATTGCCCCATCTTTTTTCATCTTTCAAATATAGATAACACATTACACAAATTCTGCAGATATTTCCATTACTTTTTAATAAGTTTAAAATATAGATAATGCATTACACAAATTCTGTAGGTAGTTCCACTACTTTCTAGTAATGTCAGTTTAAAAGGGCTAGTACTAGCTAGAAATACAGATGTAATAGTAAAATATATAAACTCAACCATTCAGAAATGCCTCAGCTCTCCTCCCCCTCAATTTTCAGAGGATAAAGGAACAGAAACATGGATGCAACGAGGCCGTGATCCTCCCTCTGACTCTACTCAAGCTGCATGTCAGGTACAAACAGTTTCCCAACCGTGAGCCAAATAAATACTTTTCCTTAAGCTTGACTCCTACAATTTTTCTTTTTCCTTTTGCTTCTCACCAACTTAAGTCAAAGCTACTCTTCTCACAATCACGGAAACAGAAAAAGAGTATTTTATCCTGTAATCAGCAGACTGTAATGAAATCAAAGAACACATACAAATTCTGTTTATTATGCTGGTGCTACCACACACACACACACCAACATAGTCAATCAGGTCTGAATTCTACACTTTAGCCTATATAATATAGGTACCAGTTATCTGCTCACTTTCATATGAACTACTACTGGTATCAATGATCCATAATTAGTACCCACACGAGAACAATTTTAATAGTTGTTAAAGTTTAAACTGGGAATGGATGGGCAACTTCAGCAGACAGGTCAATGTGACTGGAAGCTAGAAAGGTTACGTGAAGTATGAAGGCTGAACCCTGAAGTAATTTCCTTTGCTTGTTTTTTTATAATCAAGTCTAATGACCCATTGTAAAACTATGTTTTGTGAAAAAGTTGGACAAAACAGACTAACTGTGGTTCCCATCAAAGAGAAACCTTCATCTTATTGGCAAATCAGACCAAAGAGCTTTCAAATTGTCTACAGGCAGTTTGCTTAATAATAGAGCATTCGTTAACTATAACCATATTCTCTCCTAGCTTATAGATACTGCAGCTCCTCAGCAATACCTTCCTATCACACTGTGTCATCATTAGGAGTTACCAGGAGATTAAACATACAAGTGGAAATGGGGCACCCCAAGGACTTAAGAAGATTTGTGCTCTCATCAACAGCATGCTTCCAGTTTTATAAATCTGGGCTGGGTGCAGATGAAGCACGTATTGCCACATTGTTAAGTTAGAGCCTTCTGTGTTGAAACTATTCCATCTCAGGAAGACTTGCAGACTCTGGCTACATCCTTCTAGTTGTGACTGAGAAACCTAATTTTGGGGCTGAGAGCAAATTTACATGTCTAGCTCCCTGAAATTTAGGGCTTTCCTCATGAGGCAGTATACAGGTTTCAGATTTTGTCAATAAAAGTTATAGCATCATAACCAAAGTGCCTGAAGATACCTCTAGTTAACATAAATCTTGGGACACGGTTATCTGCAAATATTAACCACATATGACCTGCATGCACTTATGCGCACTGTTATTAAAGATCACTTTTGGAATTGATACAGTTTCAGAATTTACCCAATAACTAAGAAATTTCAGAGTTTTTAGACTCATAATACAAGTCATGGCAATTTAAAAATAATGCATCACAGAGTCTCTTAAATACTCTAAATCTCTTTAGATTGTAGTGTGAGAAACATTTTCCATTTTTGACAGTAGATGAAAAGGTAAAGCCACATAAAAAAAGGGTTCACTGTAAAACTGAGAAAATTGAAGTGGAGAGTTGGAACAGGCAGTTAGGCTGTTTCAAATTCACAGAAATCACTGGAAAGATCTGCTGCTTGAATCAGCAGGATAACACTGCTCTGAGTAGGGATTTCCTGCTAATGACTTGAAAACTGAAAAATAAAGCTGAAAAATAACTCTCATATTTTTGTAGAAAGAGATTTAAATAATTCCAATAGACTAATTTTCTTTGAGAGTAAATAAAGTTTCAACCAAATCCAATACAGGTAACCTGTTTCTTGAAAAATCAGGAGAACGATTAGGAAAACAAATGGGGAAGGTAGCTTAATTCTTCCAGATTAATCTTTAAGTTGTGCACTACAAAATTCAACTGTCCAAGAAAAATCTAAGATATTTCTTAAGAAAGAAGAACATGAGGAAAGCTAGACTTAGTGTTCAGGAAACTCTGACCTGAACACTGGCAACCAGGACAATAGCGCTGGAATTTGGACAGAAAATCTAGACAACTCTGTTAGGTAGCAATCCACAGAGACAGCTGTCCTGCAGAGTACATACGCTACGCAGTTTAAATTTACTCAATTTAAATACCCAGTCTATTTTTTTCAGCTTATAGACACATGAGTACCCCACCCTTACAATCTTTTAATTTTTAAAAAGATAAATGAAAAGTGTATCATAAAACTATGACAAAAAAAACTGAAAATTTACTAATATAAGCTGGCACTCAATTCAAAATTCTAATTTAATCCCCTGCCAGCTCTGTCCTCTAATCCATTCTAGGCTCCAAAAGCTGTAACAAAAGACAGACTTAAGATGACAGAAGACTTGCTTTTCATTTAGTTTCACACACAAGACTTCAAGCTTCTACCATATATTTTATAGTATAAATTATTTTTAACCAACAGTGCCGTTATTTATTAGTGTTTCACTTATGTTTGAAAGGAGGTTCCCTGTTTTCACTATGCTTCATGAAAGATTCTAAAAAACATCATATTTTTCTTTCTGCATTAGTGAAAGGTGATTCCCAAATATCTAAATTAATTCATTAACCTTTTTAAAAAATACATAATTAAAAAACATTTTGTCATTAAAATAAAAGCAAGCTTTTATCGTTGTCTGACATCTGACACCTATCAATTTGTTGATTTTATCTTGATTTAAAATTTTATTTTTATTCATTTTCTCCAATAAAACTTCAGAAATCCTACGTTCTATTACCTTTTGAAGAAATCCTGAAGAAACTGGCAATATGTATGGAATTCAGCAGCCCACTTACTCCTTTTTATTCAAATCACTTACAGTCACTAGAAAGGAACTAAAATCTCTCCCAAAATTCATGCTTTTTAAAAAGTTTGAATAAACATTTAAAAATACCACGTTATTTTCCAGCATTGCATCGGAATGTAAAATACAACCTTAAAAATCAATTAAATGAAAAACATTGCTTCTACAATTAGTACTAAATTGTTTGCCTTCTTTCCAGTCACACAATATTCAACAGCAATACCCAGAATAACTGTCTAACCAAAAAACAGTAATGCCCTGAGTCAGTGTAACAACTACAAAGCTCATTTCTATAAAGGAGGGCATGCTGACCCAGGTTACCATCTTACTCTCTTAAAAATAACTAAAATGCATAAAACTGAGATAATGATTTGAAATACTGTCCTGTTGTAAAAATCTTTACGCACCCCATCTCCAGCACATTGCTGCAAACACTGTGACGTTTCTGGGGTGATGGTTTGGCTCATTCAATAACAAAGATGAATGTTTCTTCCTTATTCATGTAGTTCAGTAGGTTGTAGGCAGAAAAAACCCACAAGAATGAAGTTGCCATTAAAATTTTCATCTCTTCAGACTCGATTCCACCTTACTGATTCCCATTAGACAGTAGTTTCCTTCATGGGATTGTTCTAATAATCTCAGAAATACTCTAGTGGTCAAATAAGGCTCAAATAAGTATGTCAGCTTCAGTGGAATTAAATCACAAATGAAGATGTGAATCAGAATAAATAATGGAAGCAAGTTCTGCTTTTTTTTCTTTTTTTTTCTTTTTCTTTTTTTTTTTTTTTTTTAAGAAATCAGCAGTCTCTTTTTCTAAACATCACTTTCTTGTACCAAGAAAATCACAGCACTCAGAGCAACACAAAGTCTCATAAAAGCAGTCAAACTGCAATCTGTAGAAGCCTTACACTGTACTACACAGTTTGATAGCAGCTTTTTTCCACCTAGTACCGTTCCTACATTTTCATGCTGTACTTCAAAGACATCATACTCTAACATTAAAGTTAGAGGCAGGATCTCGTGGACCAGGCACTTCTTTATATTGAAAGTGCAGCCTATTAAACTAAGCCTTGTAATCTGAGGCTTCACGGAACAGTAATTTTTATGGCCTGATAAGTAATGGAGACAAACTTAGGTAACCCAGAAAGAACCAGACAAATATATTTATTTAACAGTAAATGTTTACTAGTCACACTGAAGAAACAATCCTGCCTTTGCCCCACTGCATTGGAAAGTACTGTGCTCATACGCACACACGAACACAGCAAGAGAGAACAAGGAACATAGTCACAAGAGAGCATTAAACCAGTGGATAATTTATTTGTCATGTTGAGGAAAGCTTAGGAAAGTGAGCCAAAACATCTGGAAACAAGAAAACAGGAGGGCTAAACATAAGAAAATGGAGCTAGAGCACTGAGTCAATATAGAGCAGAATTTTAACCAATACATCTAACACTGATGCAGCTGATCTTTTACCTATGAAGCCAACAGTTCCCAGAGCTCCTGCTAGAGAAGAGCTTGGGAATCATTCCTTATACCAAGCACACCTGGCAAATTATGGCATTGCTTAAACATATAGCTATAGGAGTAAACACAGATTAACTGATTAAAAATATAACTACTTCTGCTAGAAAATGCTAACAACTTTCAAGCTAGCTGCAATTATTTCCAGTGTAATGCTTACCTTTAATAGTTTCCTCCACAACTTCTACTACACGATCTATTTGCTGAACCTAAAAAAAGTCAGAAGGTCAATAACTAAGCAGTCAATAACTGGACATATTTTATACAGCTCTTCCTTCAAAAGCATGTCTTTCAGGATTAAAGAGAAGTGAGGGGGTTGGGGCTCTATTTTCAGCCTGTTTTCTGTGCATCTTGGTAGATGTGCATCTGGCAGATGCATCTTGGCATCTGTCAGAGGCCCTGTAGTAACTTTAAAACTCACAATCTAACTTCACAATCTAACAAATCAAATTTTGTCCTCAAAAATAGTAAGTTCTCATAAGTTTGGTAAAAATCATCAACTACAAAGCCCTATTAGGGCTGTCAGTGAGCGAAAGGCAGAGAGAGCTGAGGCCTCCGCTGCTGCAAGCGGACTGCTTTGTAGCTGTGGGGCAGTGGTCACCCGGGCAGGCCACACGTGTGGCTCAAAGGCCACAGCATAAGCCGCCTTTCTCCTCTTCCTCCCCGCAGCCGCCAGGCCCCAGCAGCCGAGCGTGCAAGGAGCTGAAGGTGCAGTAAGGGCTGATACCAGATGAGCAGGGTACGGAGAGGAAGCGAGAAATATTGCAGTCAAGATCAAGTTTAGGGGGATAAGATACTGCCCTGAAGTTACAGCAGGCAGTTTTTTCAAATGGAAGGAAGATCCCTGACATTTTTCCACAAAAGCCAGAATAATATTTGATGATCATTGCATAGCATCTCTAAGGATGAAGAGAAATTTCTGTTTTGGTGTCTTATTTGCCTATATTTACTCATAACATGATGAATAGTTCAATTATTTCTTATTAGATATTTATTCATTTTAAAATGATGAATAATATACTATACAGTGTTTAACATTACATTAAATAGAAAGAATCCACATTCAGACTGTAAAATTCAACAACAAATTCTTAAAGTTGATGTTCTTCCTACAACACTCGTTCAAATAGCATATTCTATGTGCTGTTTGCTATATACGCACATATATGTCTCCATGTAATGCAGGAAAACAAAATACAGAAAACATACATTGCATATTTAACAATTAATAATTAACAAGTTAACAATTACTCCACAATTTGCCTTTCAGACACCGACTAAGATGCATATTCTCTTGGCAGCCAACTCCTTGGCAGTTTTTTCTTTGTTCTGTTTCAGAAACAAACACAAAAGCACAAGCTGTACAGGCTGCAAGAGCAGAACCTGGTCTGCAACTAAGTAGCTTGTAACTTGAATCACTTGCATCAGAGCTATTAAGCCTCTGTGCCCTTAAACCACTGTGTTTGTCATTTCCTGTAAACAAATGTCTGCGCAGTCATCTGTACTTCACGTTCATTTTCCAATCAATGTAATAGCAATTAAAAAAAAAATTCATCTGTAGTTGGTATCTAATCTAGAGCTCCTCATTAAAGTCTGTTACTGTCTGTTTATCTTGTCTAGGTGGTTAGATCGAGTCCATGTAACCTCTGCATTGAAAAAAAAAAATTTTTGAACACAATCGTTTCCAAACACAAATCTCTGCTACTTCATATCTCTGCATATAGAATATTATAACTATGAACTCTAGAAATTCAGTTATTCAAAGTATCACTAAGGTTGACATTTTAATAATTTTATAAAAAAAGAGAGAAATATTTAAATTCTTTTCTGGGATAAAAGCAAGTGCATATATGTCTGTATAGCAAGCTATTCATGTAAATAAAGCACACATTCATAGGAACACATGCAAATTACCCAGGAGACTTATAGATGGCCCTCCTATTTAATTAAAAATTTTCTAATTTAAAAAAAAAAACGTAACTTGAATGCAGAAGTATAGGCATTTATAACTGCAAACAGACATGGAACACAGTCTGTGCCAAATACATTGCCTAAAATACTGGTGCAACTTATCTCAGTATTAAACCTAAGTTCATAATAATTTAAAAACAAAAGAAACCTGTTTGCTTTTAACTTGAACGAACTATGATTATCTCCTGTATTTGAAATCTATGGATTTTTTGCATAGCTCTGAATCTCCTATTAAATAAAGAAACAGGAAAAACAAACAACCAACAGTATATATTTTCGTTTTACTGGATAAATATTTCTGAATCTGTTTGTCAAGATGATGCTTGATGTAAGTAATTAAAATTGAACTGCCCAGAGAGGATAAGAACTGTAACTAGGACAGAGGCTAAGAATGGATATTTATTCTATTTTATATGTTATTAACCATAATTAAGTATTTTTGATTTGAAATTAATGGAAATTGTTTGGCTAAAGTCCCAACTGTTGAAGAAGAAAATACTGAATGCTTCCAATTTTCAATTATGAAAGTAATAACATATAAGCAAATCTGAGCTGACTCTGAAATAAGAGAAGGGAAGGGTTATTGGGATTCTTATTCATGAGAAAAGGAAAACAGTAAAGAAAAAAAATAAAAAGGAAAAATCAAAGTCCTGGTATTTAAATTTTCTTGGCTATACTGAGCCCTGCAGGACTCCTTTCACCACATCTCTGGTTACAAATGATTCTGCTTAGAAGTGGTGTTAAAGACAGTCATAAACCTTTTTGAGCAAAGACTGAGTATCATCAACAAATACTCAGAAGCCCATGAAGCATGGAGATTTGAAGTTCTTATTGGTGTACAAAGAGAAAAGATACCACTCCTCATCATTTTTTTGCAATCATTCTGAAATAAGCTGAATCTTCAGGACTGACAGCAAGTGTATTTACTACTAGATGTACTTGACGCACTATACTTCGCTTTATTGGTTTTATGTGATCTTGTTTGCTAGTATAAACATGCACATGCTAGACTTGCTGCCCACTACAAATGGTTCTCCATTAGGTCTTGGATAGAGCAAAAGCTAAGGGCAGACTGAAGCAGGAAGCTTAGCACGAAAGTGACAGGAGAAGCAAGGGATGAGGACAGAATTACAGCACAGCACTAAGCCTGAGTTGAAACAAAGACCAGGAAAAACCTTTACAAATGTTCTTGCTGTGATCACAGCTGGGCCTAAGTACTACTCAGAGGTCCTTCTCTTATAAGCAAAAGGGAGGCATGAGGTGATCTGTGCTGGGGCTGAAGCCATTGGTCACCCCTGCACGTACAAGTACAAGTCACTCACATTTTGCCCCACTGGACCCCCAGTGCACCTCAGCATCCCCTAGGGAACACGAGTGCTGAGGTCGCTGCCTGAGCCCAGTTACAAAAGCCACAGGAGCAGGAAGAGTATACAGATGCATGCGTTGTCATTCATCATCAACACAGAAAGACTCCCAGTTCCCTTTACAGCGTTATCATCACATTCAACAAATTACTTCTAGATGTAAACAGCCCACAGACATGCCCGTAATGTGGTATGTCTGCAGTCTCACACTAGGTGGCTTGCGAATGGAGACAGACATGCATGTGAAGGTGGTCACGCAAGTTCTTCCCAGTGCTCAGACATGACCCGAGTTATCTCAGAAGCAGAGCTAGCATCCTGAAACCCTTTTGCACAAGCAAAACCCTGGATGGAAGAAAAAAACCTTTAAGAGAGTCCCTATAAACTCTGAATGTTATGTGAGAGGTTGCAAATTTACTCCGAGACTTTTGCACCCCATGGGACTCAGTAAGCCTCAAAACACTTCAGAAACTACCCAGAAAAAATATTTAGGAACTTATACGAGTAAGTTCTTTCTAAGTGTCTCCCTCGGGAAGTGTCAAGGCCTCTGGAAATTCTGTCAACATCTGGGAAGACAAAATGGTAGAAACTTGTAGTAGAGTTAGTGCTGATCCAAAGTGAAATATGGTATTTTATAGTAGTTTTGTGTGTCCGTTGAAGTATGGACAGAAGTGTTTTGCAGGTCAAGAGATTTCAGCCAATCTCTTCCTGAAGCAATAGGAGTAGATGTCCCATGGAATCAAAGATAGATAATGAGATGTGTTAAACTTCAGAAAAAGTTAATAATTAATTCTTTTTAATGAAGATATACAATGACCTAATGGTCTTTTCTAAAGAAGCCTATGCTTCTCTCTGTGGCTGCAACCACGATAAGAAAATAGAGGGTGGCTGTGAAACAAGCAGTTCATCAACATCCAGTACTTTTGAAGAAACACACTATCTTTTAATGGAGCTTGCTAATGGGCCATCTGAAGCATCACAGAAAGGCTGTTTGGCTCAAGCAGAACCACTAAATGCTTTAAAGGACTGGCTTAACTATGCAAGAGGCGGGAATGCATAAGGCTTCCTGGCAGCCTACATGATGAAAAAAAAAGGTATGAGTTTTCTCTCCTCTTAACACAATTTAGAGATAATATTAGATGGAGTCAGCTGCAGAAAGCATATTTACACCAGAGGCACCTTGTCCTTTACCAGCTGTTGAGGTGCTCACACTTTTTGGAATTATGCCACTGCATGTTACACAATGACTCTATTCTCGTCCCATTTGGAGAGGATTAAGTCCTACAAAGTGAGCAATTCAATTCCTTCAGAAAAATATCTGCTTGTGTTGTAACTTGCAGTTTCTCTGTTTGAGAAGAGAATGCCTATCAAGTGACAAAAGAAGTAACTACTGTAGAAGTTTGAAAGCATCTTGACATTCAAATAAGTAGTTCGTCTCAAATTAGCTTTATATTCTCATTATAGCTATACATCAGCCTGTGAATATAGAACGTACATTTACGTTACGCTATCTGATGCGTCCAAATCACAAGGTTAAAGAACAATTACTGAATCTGATGTGTCATTTCTTGAAAATGGTTGCAAAGGTTGCAGATCACTAGGCTGAAGAATCTTGTTTCTACCACAGGCACTGGGATTAACCCAGTAAAATCTGCAACCAGAGAAAAATCATGAGCTCTCTGACACTTGCCATCAGTGACTGTCTTTTGGTTGACAAATTTGTGGTTTCATGCTCTGAGGAGTCTCAGCTTTCACAAGTATTGACAAAGTTACCACAGCTAGTTAGAAATGGCAGCTATAACTCTTTACAAACGATCTTCTTGGGGTCTTCCCCCTGAAGTGAATGCAGTTTCTCAGAGCCTGCTTCCCTTCTGCATGAAAAGAAAAAGTCTTTCTACCATGGAAGATGTGAAGACAGAATTCATTAAAGCTTTTTTGATTTTGATAGGACAGCTTATAACTCTCTCTAGAAAATAGACCTGGAGTTTGTACCAATGGCCCTTCTTCCTGGCACCGCTACTGAATGTCTTAGAGATACAAATTTCTCCGGAATAACATAAGCAATGAGAAAGCTTAAACATTGCAAAGCGACTATCAGCAAAAGTTCTTGAAGCCAGCGACGGACTCAGTGGCATTAGAAGACAGAAAAGACTAGAAATATTGAAGATGTAAAAGTTTAAGAATGAAGAAACTGAAAAACAGAATATACAAGCCAGAGAAAGACCCAGCTGAGGGCAGGGCATACAGGATACAGCAAAGGTACAATAACCTGCACAACTGGAGGCTGCTACCAAAGCAAAAGCAGTGTGGACTTAGCTGCTTGTGAATACTCAGACTGTGAAGGTACATATACATATGTAACTACTTGAAGCACACAAAAAACACACAACCCTACCTATCTTTAATTTCCATTCATGGACATAAGAAATAAATCAGTTGCCTCATACTTAAAATAAGTTTAGGTAAAACATTTCAAATCCTGTTCACCAATTCTGTTTCAATCCGTCTTTTAGGCATCTCAGTTGGATGCCATATATTAAAAGTCTGTTCAGCATCTCCTCCCTCTAAAGTCAGTAAAAGGGAGATACACAACTTCAAAACCCAGATCAAACCTTCTAAAATCTAAATGATCTTTGAGATAACTATCTTCATTGACCATAAAGAGAGCTGAGCAACACAGGCTCTTAAATTACAACACCTTAGTTAGGCAGCATAAATCCAGGCCTTTATACAGCTTTTCAAAGGCATGTGACCAGATGCTTTTATTTCAGTGGGATGACATCTATGTTTAAAATCTTTGCTGAATTAGAATAATAGTGACATGGTAATGGACAAAATCCTGACTGAAGAAGGTATCCTGACAGCAGACTGCAAAGACATTAAACGGAAGAAAACTACCCCAGAAAACATGTGAAAAGTTGGCTGTTACTGCTACTCTGACATAGTTTAAATACAATATTAATCCAAGGTAATTTTTAAACCTTTTGATTCATAGGACAGCATGCATCTGCTGTAGAAAGGAACAGCTTCTATTTACACACCAAATTTCCATTTGAAAGCTGGTACTTAACTGCAATCTCTTCCTGAATTCCCAGGCTCAAGAATCACATCTGAATAAATAGTAAGGTAAAAGCCAAAGCCAATCAGTTGTGTAGTACTGATTGAACTAGAACTGAGCTAGAACTTTGACCAATTTCTTGGCCATAAATTACAGAAGAACTGTCTGCATCTGCTCCCTAGGCTTTCAGCAAATCCTCTGAGAAGTCCTGACATTTCAAATTATTCAATATAAAATTCTATCAACTTTCTTTTTCATGAAATATACATTGGACATTAGTATTTATACAAGACTTAATTTTTAAGGGCAACAGAGGTTTGCAATCATTAATGCAGTTTAGCCTTACAAACACCTCAAGGTAGGTAGGTATTATTCCTGTTTTGCAAATGTCATTGAAATTGTATGACTTGAACAGTTTTAAAAGACATCAAAAACATAACATAATGCATTATCTTGATTTAGAACACTGTTACAGTAGGAATGTACATGCATTTGGCATTTTGATTTTAATTGACAATACCTCTGTTGAAACAATTCACTGAGTACAGCTTTACAAATAGAGAACTAAGGCACATTAAAACACTAGTCTATAGTAGTTTTTGTACAACTGGAAAAGCCAAGTGCCTTTTTTTTTTTTCAATGTACTTAGTATTTTATACCAAGCTACCCATCTTATAGCAGTGCTGGCAGTGAAGTGCATTGCTAGTGGGAGTGTTCAACGTTTTATAACCATAAAAATGGCAGTTAGCAGACAGTATGTTTATCAGGAAGATAAATGTTTCAATGTTTTCAAGTCCAAATCACAGTACTTGCATTAGTGGTCTTACTAAATGTCAAACAGAAATCTGTCAGTTACAAATTCAAAACTGCAATATTTTCATTAGTCACTGATTTCAAAAATCAAAATTAGGATGGAGAGGTTAATTTTCACATAAGCATATGTTACCTAAAAGGAAAACATGGGGGTAGGGGAACAAACAAACTTTGGGTTCCCCAAGTTTCTGAATTTGGATTCTCCAAAAATGAAACATCTAATCACGGTCACAGTCAAAGGATAACCACGTAATATACTTTCTACTTCTGTCTTCACATATATAAGATAACTTTATAGTCACTATATTGAACAATTACAGCTTATATACCTGTGCAGCTTCTCAGCCAATTCACCATTTATTTCTTGTTTTTCCTATCCTGCCATGTCAATTAAGTTGCATTTAGTTAGTTGGAGTCTTAGAGATTACAGAGTAGTAAAATTCCCTCTCACATGTTTGTATAAAATAAGACTATGTAATGGTTTCTTCCACCAAACTGCAGCTTACAATACCTTGTTGTCTACACAGAGTAATGTCACATTTTACAGACCCTGAATATCATTTATGAGCACTGAGTTCATTTATAAGCATTAACATGTAGCTGAGAATCACAGTTGAGGAGAAAAAGATTTTGGAGGACAAACACTGTCAGCACTAATCAGACAGACTACTAAATAGCACAGAGCCTGTCCTTACAAAGAACTCCCACAAATCTTCTACGTAATTCCAAACAAAGTATGGCTTTGCTTTAACTGCATCATATATGCAATTCTTCTAAACACGATAAAAGCTTCAGGTGTTTTTTGTTGTTCCTTTCAAATCTTAGTTTTGATCCTAATTCAGAGTGCAGCGAAGACATGTTGACTTCTCCATGTTTTTAATGTCACAAAGATGCTGGACAGTCACCTGCTCCGACTTGCACAACACAAGACAACTTCACCCTGTGATTCACACACATTGAATCCAACAATAGTGTTTCAACTAAAACGTGCCTTTTACAAATTCATCCAGTTTCAACCTAAAGGCTTAAACGATGAAGAATCTTTGTTAGCTTACACTGGGACACTGTGTCCCAGATTTTCATTACAACTTTACAAAGCTGATTCAATTTTTACTGTGTTACTTCATCCCAAAGGATCCCGAAAGCACTTTATTTGCTGAATTATGCCAAAAGCTCTCTGGCTACACTCAAGGTGAAGCTTGGTAACTGCTTAACAGTTCATTTTCAGACAAATTAACTCTTAGGCTGCCTCAAATTTCAACAAAATAATCACCCCCATTTGCCATTCTGCTTAATAGCATGAGCTAAAAAATAAGCTCTCAGTTGTACTTGTGCAATTTATACGCTCCAATCTTATGTTTCTTTCACCAAATTTAACAAAGCATTTATTCCTTTGTTTTAATGCAGATTAACAGTGATATATTATAGTGTGCAGTAATGGATATCTTCACCCTCCTGGCTACACAGAGCACTGAAGCTCACATCTGCCCATAGTATCCCATTCCTTCCCACCTCAACCCACAACTAAGAAGGCTTTAAGTGCAGTGTAACACAAGACTAACAGAAGTATCAAACTATCCACTCCTCCTTGCAAGAGAAAGGCAGCAAAGTCTACCTATCAACATTGAAAACTCTATGAAAATTTTGATTTCTGAGCACGATATTTTTTCCTGAACTCAAGATCCTCTTTTCAGACATTATACAGCTTTCTAATTGATCAAGATACATACCCCTATTATACTAAGGCCTTTCAGATAGTCCTGACGAGGTTGGGCTTGTGGAACACAGCCTGCTACAACCACCTTCTTGTTACCTTCTTGGGCTTTCCTAAAAATAAAAATTAAAAAAAAGGATCATTTGCTATTTCAGGGTAGCCATATTACACATGTTACATTCCAAAATCAAAATCAATTTGTACATGTTTGAACTTCAGAAACAAAGTAATCCAATACAAAAAAAACTACACAACTATCAGAACATGGCACACATGGCACAGTTTCTAGAATACCTAAAGTGAGCATTACCATTGTGCATCTTGGACAAAAGCACAACCTTGAAAGCCTGATCAAATTCAGTCAATCTTTATTTGTCACAGTGACGGCAGAGAAACTGGGTATTCAGATTGAGAGAATCAGAGGACACAGATTTTAAGACTCCAGAGAAGTCATACAGAATATAAGGCATGTCCTATGCAAATAGGAACCACTAGCTCCAAACATAAGCATTTATTTAATATCAGTCAGAAATGATCAATTATATCCGTTGCTCAAATTTTTATTAATAAAAATGGATTGAACCTTTTCAAGCTTGAACTGTTTGCCTTTGGTAGATAAATATTTATGCAAGTATTAACTTACCTAAGTCCTTAGCTTTGATACTAAAACTCTAACATTACCAAAACATTAAGATTAAATAGTTAATACCACTCATTTTCTTAGCAATACTTTGACTCACTTTAATACTGAATATAAAGCCATCCCTTAACTACAGAAAGCACTGAAGAAAAGTTATCAGCTGCATATAAAACAGTATTAAAAAAATAAACAAAAATGGGATACAAAGCCTGTTTATGTTCATTTAATTCTGAAGATCAACAATTAACATATTAAACCAATGAATTACTACATGATAACATGCAGAACAATAAAAAAAAAAAAGGACTGAACAATTTTAGCAGATTTGATAGGTCTCTCACGGTAGGTGTTGCTCTAAGAGATGCCTTGCACTTTTGCAGGCTAAATCACAACCTCCTTGTAGACTTCTGTCAAACTGGAATCCTGTAAATCTTCTCTTTCCCCCACAACACATAGCTTCCTGAAGTGTCTGTTGTTATGTTAGCATAGGATAGTCACAAGGTATCTTCAGAAAGGTTCTCTTATCCAAAATACATAATTGCTTATACAGTTGTTCACTCTTTGGTTTGCTTGAGCTGCCTCCAAGCTGAATGCATCAGAGAAAGTGATGTTCAACATGGACCACAAGGATGCTGCACCAAATAATATAGTAATCTCCAGGTGATGCGAATTTATTGAAGGAAAATCTTGTAAAGTCTGTCAGGTACTACAAGCAGTTCCTCTGTTCACTCAAAATTTTCACTTTGTAATGATGAAAGAGAAATTTGTTTAAAAATTATAGTGGAAATTAAAGGACAATTTGATTTATCTTTCAAATAACACAGGAATTATAGCAGTAAAGGAGATCACAGGCCATTTTCCCAAATTTCTTGTGCTGGTTACTGCATGAGGTATTTTGAAGGAACAGTTTAAATATCCTATACACAGGCACATGTGAAGTAACAGGAAAATGCATTATGTTCCTTACATCATAATCTAAATGCACTAAGTATCTCCATAAAGTTTTTAATTTTCTTTTAGTGGGAATTTCAGGAAGTCTTCAGGCTTTCATCCTACAGAGCCTCACTGGCCCTCTACTTGCAGGCTAAGGTACAGAATATACACACAAATTCTTTCATCTTTTCCTTAATAAAATTGCTACGAACAAAGAACTATGATGAAACAATTTAATATATTTCTTCAGCATGGCATGAAGTCTGCAACACATTTGTAGAATCAGCAATCCTTCTTTTCTTTCAGTGGTAAATACTTCAGGTTTTTGCAAAATTACAGTAGAGGTCACCTATTTCTCCATACCCAAGTTAGAATATCTATTTTATACTTTTCCTAACAGTATCACACACTGCCGCATGACACTCCACTAACTCAAAGCATAAAAAGCGCTACCTACATTGTTTAACAGACTCAAACTAATGCCTCAAGGCAAGACAGGAAGACCTGTCTCCAGCAAGCAAAGCACACGTCCCTAGGCAACTGCGCATCTGGTATAATCTGCTGTGAGCAGCAGCCTTCTCCATCTACTTGAAAACCTGCAAGAACTGCAGAGGAAAAAGCTTTAATAAAAGTCTTCTTAACTGAGGAAAAAAAAATAAACAAAGTTTCCCTTGACACATTAAATGGCATTTTAATGTTATTTCATAGCTTTAACATTTTGCCAGATCTTCTGGGACTATAACTGGAGCTACTGGAAAAAAAGTTAAACTGAATATTCTTCCTAATAAGCATTGACTTCATTTAACTTTTTAATGTTGTACAGGTCTCTACAGAATAAAGAATTTTGTACACTGAGTTTCTTTGCTTTACAAACTAATTAAGGAGAAATGTTCAATCATGGTTGATTTTTATTAGCATCCATAATATAGTGTACAGTCCATGAAACCTACCATAAATGAAAAATCATTGCAAGGAAATTATATTTTTTTGCCTCATTTTTTTTCAAGAAACTGATTCTGAAAATATGCACTACAGTATTATATTGTTACCTCCTTTTAGTATTGTTTAATGAGCCTTGCTCAGATTAACAAAAGCCTATAAAAATTATTCTTCAGAAACCTAGTTAGCACAGCAACTGTATTAGAAAAGCTTTTATCCTTCAAAACCATGAATAGTTATGAGAATAATACCTCATGGAAACTAACAGTGCCATGAATAAATACATCCTCCTTTATATTTTTCAAATGCATGAAATTGCATTACCTTGAACTTTCATTTTAACTGTATCATGACACTTTTTCTCAAAATACACTCCTTTCTAAAAATGACTTGCAAGATATATATCTGAACAGCAATTTAATTAGAGCAATTCTCTTTTAAAGAAAAGAAATTGTCAAGCTACTTCTTAAGTAATGGAAAGTAACAATAATAAGAGGTACTTTACACAGAAGGACTTTGTACAGACATCAGCAGCAAGACCATATACGCTGCATATATTGCACTTAATATTTTCAACATATTCTGCTTTTTACAATTCAAACTCAATGATACAACTAGGATGGGAAGAAACTTTTGCCTTGCTTACCATGGCTTCTATTTGTGTTATTAACAACCTGCCCATGTTGGAATATTCTCATAATTTTATTTATTTTATTTATTTTTATTCTCATAATTCTATGCAACTATTTTTGTATAATTCCTTTAAAAAAATTAAGCTCCAAGAAGATCTGTTCAATAAAGATGACAAGGATAAAGTAGTGTTCCCCATGCCCCTCAAAAGCCTCCCACAACTGGCTGTTACATCACTACTGTAGATACAACAGTCCTGCTAGATATGATTTATGGTAGCTGCTGCAGGGAGCTGTTGTATGACTTTTTCAAGATTCATTCTGCTACTCAGGTAGAATCACCACAAAAAAGAATTAGGGACCTTTCTTTGAGGTTCAAACCTAGGTAAAGCAATAAAAAAAAAAATAAAAATAAAAGAAGGAGCAGAGAAGATAAGCTAAGTTCAGTGGAAGGGAAACCTGTGACATCGGAAGTGAGCAGTAGCAAACTTTTGCAGAGAGAACAGTCAAGAGGAGCCACATCATTAATGCTCCCCTGCTCCCTCCCCTTGGTGTAAGCAGGGTTGTCTACTGCAATTTATAGGCCATCCTAAGCAAGTGATTTTTAGCTTTCAAGGAGCCATCGTTACCACTTACCAACATATCCTACATGCACAGACAGACATTTGAAATCCAAAGCAGTCTGTTATGCACAGAGCAAAAATGGCAAACTACATACTGTTTCAGCCTGAAACGAGTTATCTCTAACCAAGTATCACATCTCTAATACTAGGTATATGAAACCAAGTACTACCCTATCTTGTACCTTATGAATGTTAGTTATTGTTCCTGGGCCATTAATAAAGTAACAGGACTTAACTATCTCTACACAACACAAACTAGAAACAGTGTGAATACAGAATCAAATAAAAACCAAACCTTCTCTCCCCCAAAATCTACTGTTGGTAAAATTAAATAACAAACATGATGTACAATGAGCAGACGGCAACTTGCCGCAGAAGTACTAAGTACCAGTCAAAAACAATTAAGAGTAGAAGTGAGAGGGGAAATTTCAGCAAAAGGAATAGATTAAGAAAAACAGGGTTTTGCAGTGAACTCATTAAGTTTGTTCACTGATGGTAGTTATAAAATATTCATCAAACAATAACAGCAGAAACAATTTCCAGTGATAACAAAGATAGTTCCTTCGTCTTTTATCTAAGAAGAAACCAGAAAGGAAGCAACTCAAACTAAATCCTAGCTAGGGAGATGGCAACTGACTCTACCACAGACATGTTTGTGTCAGTGAACTATTTCTATAAAACACAGTGCCCCCACCACACACACACTCATTACTGTACCTGCACAAATACAGCTGCTTTCATTTTAACGTGTTGTTAAATAAAATTGTGCAATGCACTATATAGTTCATACGTCATTCTCATGACCTACTGTTACACAAAAAAAGAGCACCTCTTACCAAGCATTTTAGAAAGTTGTGAAGCCATAAATTAACTAGAAGTTTGTGTCTAGACACCCCCTAAGAACCATCAGTATACATGACAAAGTTTTGCTAAGGCAGCTCTGCATGTCTGCAATATAATCTGAGTATATAACGAGATCAGTCTGCCAAAGGCTATGAAAAGTAAAGCTGCAGGGAACACTACTTCCCAGGCTGTAAAAATAATGTTGTGATGTCTCTGGAGGAAAAACAAATGCTATTTGGCTAAAGGTTCAAATGTGTAAAAGATCATCTGACTGCCTATGTGCTGAATTAATCAGTAGGCATTCACAAGTTTTCAAGAAAGTACAACATCCCTGGAATGAAAAGATGATGCCTGTATAGCATCTGCAATAAATTCCCCCCAAATCCATAAAATCACAGAGATATCTTCTGTTTAAGAAATTACAAACAGTGACTTAGTTTGTGGTTTCACAGATCTGGAGCCATTTCAACATCTCGTTATACACCCAAAGGCTTGCTTCCCATCGTCCCTGTCTGCTGCTATTGCTGCTCCTACTTTTCTCCATCTCCAAGCTGCTGCTTCCTGATTTCTGGCTATCTGGTGTCACTCCTCCTTTGCTCCAAGCTCTGCAACTCACTAGACCCCTGGCCCCATTTAACTCACTGATGTAGCAGAAAGCTGTTCAGCTGAGTTTTTTTTTTTTTTTTTTTTTTTTGAGTTAAATTAGCTCACAGCAGAGCGGGCAGCAAGATCAGGAGACATGGAAACTGCTCATTTCATCTGCAGTGCCTTTGTGTCACACATCTCAGGAAACCTTTGAGTCAGGTCGCGAGGCACTGAGCAGCATAGCATAGTAAGCAGGGTGTAAGAAACTCTCATACTTGTTACGCTCTCTAATTTAGGGGTAGCCCCATAATCAAAGGCATTCAGAAAACCTGAGGAATATTTGGTAATATTATGAATTAGAGGAATGTTATCATTTTTTGGCAGACCTGCTTGAATCTACTTAGGTCTGTCAGCTTCTTTTTACACTTCCATAGCGCCCAAAGGATTACTATATTTTGCTTGTGAGGCATGTGAAGGTGTAAAAATCATTTGAGAAGGCTGACACTAATTATTGGAGTTTACAAAATTGCTCTTTAAGAAGCAATCTTGAGCAAAGCAGCCCTCAAATTACCATGCTGCTTCCTCTGAACTTGTCTCCTCTGGCAAAAACCATCAGCTTACATGTAAATCCTCTAGGGAAAAATAAATTACATATTATCCTTCTGACAGGAGCAAGCATGTCTTTTTTAAAAAATTTCAAAAATACACTTAAATGCTTGCTTCAAACTCAAAACTGAGTTTCTAAAGATGTGCTCCAAGCGGGAAAAAAAAAAAAAAAAAAAAAAAGGAAAGAGAGAGAGAAATATAAATAAAAATAAAAATATCCATCAATCATGGAGCTTTTTGGAAGAGATGAAACGTAAGTTCTGAGAATAATGTCAAGTTTAACTTTAAGACTTGCATGCTACATACCAAAATATTCTCCAAGTTGCTAAGACGACAAACTAGAGGAGGAAAAATGCACTCTTCCTATTCTACCTACTACCTGTCTGTTTGAATAAGCTTTACAGTTCTGCCATCTTTCTGGCTCCCGAGAGAAATGCATTTGAACACATTATCCAAGTCTCTGTTTTACAAAAGTAAAACAGATGTCTCCAACCTTTTCAGTCAGACCTTTGCTTCTGTTGCAATTCTCAAGTAGCTACTTCTAAACTACAGGGAGGCTTCTCAACCCAGCTGATTGTATTACCTCTAATGCCTTGCTTTGAACAAAAGCTTGTTTTCATCCAGCTATTTCACCTGCAAGAGAAATGACTGCAGGGCTGTCTGCAAAAGACTGGGAAGTAATCTCATTTCAAACTTCAGACCAAATCAGATCCACGCTTGAGTTTTACTCAGAATTTCTCCAAGTGTAACTCTGAGTAGCAATAAATGGTGCAACAGTTATTAATGTGCAGGCATTATTCGCACAAATGATCCAGTTTAGTAGTAGATGAAGGCCTTTTTGATGCTTTTCTTTTGCAAGGCTTTAAAAGTAACAGTACACAGATTTTGTCAAACTGGAAAGTCAGACCAGGATGTTTTCAGGAACAGGATGGAATCAGGGAATAAATCCTAAATCTAATCTTGCCTTTTCTGATAGTTTTTGTAGCTCCAAGCAAGACTGAATTGACCAACATCACAGTGGGAAGTTCCTTCCAGAAGGACAGAGATGGCCTTGGGCAGCCCAACTAGAATGGATCTAGGCCAGCTGCTGTCCCTCCAGACTTGACTTCAACTAACAAAAACAATTTAAATCAATTGTGCCTTAAAAACAAATTTGCAAAACTATCATAGAAATTTGTCAGCCTTACAACAACAACAATTTAGTGATTTAAAGAGAAACATGTAATTACTGACAATCTATTTACTGAATTCACTTTGGCTGGTGGTGAAGACTATTACGTTACTAGCTAAAAAGTGTATATATTTTTAGTTCCATTTTTTCTATTATTGCTAAGTAGTCAAGATTATTCTTTTTCCTGTTTGCTTAAGAGTTTGAAGGACCTTGCAACTCAACAGAAAACACTGGAAAACACTGTAATAAATATGGAACCATAAGGATTATGTCTACCTCCTCACCCTATATTATTAACCAAGACAGAAAACCCTGATTTTCTGAAGAGGGACAGCTCTAAGAGAAGGCCTGGCTTCAGAAATTTCACCAGGGAAGCTTTGTTTTTAGGTCCTAGCTCCAAAATATGTTCCTATTGCTAGCATCTTTTTATCTCCCTTCAGCATAGAGAAAAACAAAATCAAAAAAAGCAAACCACCCCCCCAAACCCTAACATGAGAATGCCCCTGACTTTGCAGCAGAAGCAGTACATTATCTGTACCTGAAGTTATTTCTAGAAGCAGCAATTAAAGTTAAGATGCACAAGGAGAAAAAAAAAAATAATTACCTCTGTAATTAAGAGAAAAATATTCCTCTGGAGAGTGATTCAAAATGGCAGTATAACCCAGGTGTTTCAGCTCTTCAGCTGAAGAGTATTTCTCCACTGAATAGCACAGGAAGACTAGTTTCTAGTACACCAAGCTAGAAGTTAGGGATACTCCCACACAAGTAGTACCTGTGGTATAAACACACTCTAAGGTACCTAGATGTTGCTACGTCCGTCTGTGCTAGCTACGGCCTTTCACATTACTAGACAACCTGGACCTGAGACTCTGCAGAGCATGTATCAGCATGGAGTCAACTACGCCCACTCCCATGTTCAAGCAACTCGCCACTGCTTATTAAATGAATAGTGCAGTCTCCCAAGACCTGTCTTACATCATAAAATTTTCACAAGTTTCACAAATTAAGCAGATACTTCATTCACAAGTGTCATGTACGGCTTGTAAAAATATTTGCTTCACAGGTTAAAAAATACATTATTTCAGTAACATTTTGCAGCTGCTTGAGCTTTTACTTGTTCCTCCTCAAATGAAATAGTAATGTTTTTTGCTGCTCTGAAAATATTAATTTTCTTGAACTTTTTCTTTAAACACATCTTTGGTAGGATGCACTGTATGCTCCTGAGATCCTTCACCATTTCCCTCTAATGAAGCAGAAAGTATCAGTGCTGACAGAGTTTTCTAGGCTAGCTTGATCAGTACATTTAGGTAACAATTAGAAGTAAATATACTCCATTCTCAAAATAATTCTTCAGATCCTCACCTACTCATGGATGTTAAATTACTTAAGACCAAGATTCAAGACCGCACTTAGGCACATGCCTGATTACTGACTTAGACAAGGTTGTCTTCCCATAGAAGGACTAAATTAATGATTGTCCACTCAAAATATTAAATATCTTTCAATAAAATCTGCAGAAAAAAAAAATTACTTCATTCCCTGAACCCTCCTCAAGGCAAATACTAGATATTTAACATCAATCACGGCACTTCTAAACAGATACACTAGACTAGACAGTATCTCCATTTGTGACCAAAACAGATTTATGACCAAGTTTAGTATGTTGGTTAGGTTTCCTGGTAATACCAGCAAGTTTAAAAGTATCACAAAAATAAGGTGTGAGAAGGTAATGCTTTATATGATTAATATGCCTTCTTTATAAATGGGATCAGAGAAAGAAGAAATGCTTCATTTTTCTATTACTTTTTCCTATAACTTCATATACAGTCTCTAGAAATCTGCATTAGCAAACTCTGCAAAACTTCAGACATCCCCCCCACCGATCTTTGGTTCTCTGCTGACAGCACGAGTAACTTTAACTTTGAATTCCTTTCAGGCACACAGTACTAGACACATTAAAGTTCTGCTGATTCAGCCTTGCTAAGAGCAGAAAGCTAATGGTAACCACACCATCAGTGAAATGCTGCTGGTGGTAAAACCTGCAGTTAGCCTTAAAAGAAAAATTACCAGTTTCTGCCTATCCTTGAAGCCTCATGCTCTTCAGCTTATCAGTAATAATAATAAAAAAATATTTCGCCATCTCTCTGTATCTTCAGTTTCCTGTTAGTCTTCCCTCAGCAAAGATCTAAAGAGGTCTGTGTTGAAATTGTTTTCAGAAGAAGCAGGAACAGTCCAAACCTACAGTAGCAACATTGTCACTTCTCTCTACCTTTTACCACTACTTCCTCTTTCCAAATGAAAGCATTTTAACTCTTTCCACTACTTTAAAACAGCAAGTCTTTATTTTCCATCCTCAATCTTGAGAATTTAACTCCTAAACTGTATTTATTTTTGCATACACAGAGGGACTGTTTAATCAGATATACTTGCCTCAAAAATCGGTAAGAAAGCAAGCTCCTGTAAATACACTTAGAAAGGTACATTAAGTTTCTGATTTACATATTAAAGAAATGGAAATCAAAATCACTAGTTAAGTCTTATATAACTCACTTAGATCTTAGTCTATTTCTTTGCTCTTTCTACACATACTCCTGTAGGAACTACACTATGCTATTCTAGTATTTGTGACATCTCTCTTTATGTTTTGTCAACTATCCATTTATTCTACTTTACCAGTCCTCCCACTCTTCTCTTTCAATACAAAAGAAATGCAGCACAGGACACATTACTATTCTAATTAATACAGCTGTGAAATACTGCATTGATCCTCAGGTTCAAAGTCCAGGCAGGCTTCAAGCTATATACCTGCATGGTCAACAGCTGGACTATAAAATTGTATTAATGGCTAAAAAAATGAAATTAGTGTTGACTAAAAACAAAGTGACCTGAACATCTTTTTTCATAGGGATTATATGCTTCTCAGTAACAGACTACCAAGGAAATTAAGAAAGGATTATCAAGAACAGAGTTTGAATGTTTGAATTTGTTTGAATGACAATTCATAATAGCTTCTTGTATGCAAATTGATCGCAAGTATAAAAATATCAAGGACTTCTTCCTATCAATTCATTTTCTCTTGGATACCTCAAAGGAGAAAAAAAATTCCAACTAAAGAGTTTAGTTACACAGAAACAGGTAGCTATGAATACTACACAAAAGACAAAATTGTTCAAGAGCCACTAAATACGATTTTCGTAACACGTGCATAAAAGCTATCAGAAGCTATCTTTCTAATGGAAGAGAGCACAATTCAATAAAGTAATTTTTCAATATAAAAAACTGCATGTGCTTTGTGTTTTATGGAAATTCAATGTGTGGAACCACAACGTGTCTAGTTTTTGTCAGGAATTCTGCAGCATGTAAAGAGTACAGTAAGTGGTTTCAAAATAGAGAAGAAAGTAACAAAAGGTGGCAGAAATGAAAAAGTAGGTTCGACTCTTAATATGGAATTCCTTCACTGTCTCAATCCAAATTTCACTGTACCATATTTCCATTAATCTACTTTTTTATTTTTAATAATTCCTTAAACTCTTCCAGTAAAACTCAGTGAACTTCTAATCTAAGGAGGTTAGGACAGGTTCATCAGAGTAACTGAGCAGTTATAGAAGTACTAAACTATAATCAATCATGCCTCACATCTTGTGTTTCATGTTCTTCCTACAGAATCAGTGAAATATACATTGGAAGCGTCTTTTACAGGTCAGCTTGCTTAACTTCCTGCTCAGAGATTGACTTTTGACAACATCAGATAAAGTCAACCACAGCTTTTCCTAGCCAAGGCTGGAAAACTTTCAATAATAGAGATTCCAAAACCTGTCTATGTAACTTGCTGTAGTGCTGCACTACCCTCCCAGTGATTTCAACCCCTCAATGTCTAATACAAGTCTCGCAAGCCACAAATTGTGGCTACTGCCACTTCTTGTTTTTTCCATTCCATCAAGAACAGCTTGGTTCCATAATCCCTGCAATGACCTTTCAAGTAATTGCAGGCTACTATTAGATTATCTATTAGCCTCCTCTTTGCCAGACTCATGTCAGCCTTGATCTCAGCAGCCCTCTGATAGGCCTGCTTCAGTCTTCCTGCATCTCTCTCAGCTGTCCCCACTCTTCCAAAATAAGGCATTGCAATCTACACACAGCCTCATCAGCAGCAAGAAGAATAATGTTTTCCTTTAGTCTCCTGGTCATGTTCCTCCTAATGGTCATGTGCCACCTCCTAAAGCCCAGTAGATGGTTTGCTTGTTCATAAATGAGTTCATACCACTGGCCTGTTTCATACGGTCCACCATTCATCCCAGATTCTTTTCAGCAGACAGCTACTTAACAGACTCATCTCCACAGATTATGAAGCAACATTATCAACCGGTAATTCTCCATGATTTAGAAATCAGGAGTCTGTGAAGTATACATTCATTGTATAGAAAATGTGATTTCTATATTGGTAGAACATCTCTTTCTAAACTCCTCCAAACCTGTTCCTGGAAGCAATAGATTTCTATACTACTTTAACTGGCTATTTTAGGAGGAACTTGCATCACATTACCACACAAACTGAAGAGATATTACCATTTTATTTTCTTGGGAGACTGAAGCTAGAGTCTGTGGTTAGATTTACAGATTCAAAAAAGTACAGTTAATTAAGTCAATTCTACTTATAAAGAGAAGTAATATAGTTTCTCTTTTTCTACTCAAGCATTTTTAATTGCATTATCAAAAATAAAACACAAATGAAATTCCCAGTTGACTTGCATGAAGATTGCACTTTGCTTTTGCCTATACACAGCTGGAAAAATTCTCAACTCAGTTGCTGTCACTGATGCTTAAGCATAAAATGGAAGAAGATGCCATTAGAAATCATGAAGCTTAGAAGTGCATGAAGCAGTGTAAGATGGCTTTAGTGCATTCACATTGTGAATTGGGACTCTGATCAGAGTGGCTGCATCTACTCAAGTCACTAACAATTTATGCAGCACTCTTGCTTCCTTTCTATTTTAGGCTTTTTGATGTATATGATTGGGGAAAACGTTAGTTGCAGGGTCTCCCTCTCAGTTAGCTCTGAGAAATTAGTATCAGTTCAATCATCTAAATTTTGTACAAAATGTATTATTTATAGACCTAAAATTGTAACTTTTCCTGGAGTAAAAGCAAAAATTTCTCTAAACATATTGGCTCTCCTACGAATTCTGCTAAAGTAACAATGACATCATTCCATTAGTTTTTGCAATGGATAACATTCTACAATTTAATCTACTACTGGGCATTTCTGCAGGACGCAATAAGAAACACTCAGGCTCTTGCAAGTGTTAGGTCATATGCACAGAAGAACCAGTACAATTTAAACAATTCATGTAATAAATACTAGCTCCTATGTGTTGACATTGAACATTTCTATTAAATAGCAATCCAATGTGCTTGAATTTAAATATAAATATGACAATTCCCAATTTACTCCTAAGTTGTTCCAGTTTCTATTTTTTTTCCAAATATTCTCATAAACTAGAATTCTCAGACTAACACTACCATCCTTATAGCACCTCCATAGCTGTACATACATATAGAAATAACCTGAGAAATACTCTGTTTTTGAAGAATAAGCAATCGACACAGGACAAGAAAGTGTACAAGAAATTACCATAGAATCATAGGATCAGTAAGGTTGGAAGGGCCCTCTGGAGATCAGCTAGTCCAACTCCCCTGCACAAGCACGGTCACCTACAGCATGTTAGACAGGATTGCATCCAGGCGGGCCTTGAAGATCTCCAGAGAAGGAGACTCCACAGCTTCTCTGGGCAACCTGGTCCAGGGCTCCGTCACTCTCACAGGGAAGAAATTCCCCCTCACGGTCAGGCAGAACTTCCTGTGCTTCAATTTCTGCCCGTTGTCTCTTGTCCTGTCACACGGGGCAACTGAAAAGAGTTTGTCCCCATCCCTTTGACACCCTCCCTTCAGGGACTTGTACACATTGATAAGATCCCACCTCAGTCTTCTCTTCCCCAGGATGAAGAGGCCCAGCTCTCGCAGCCGTTCCTCAGAGAGCAGGTGCTCCAGCCCTCTGATCATCCTCGTAGCCCTGTGCTGGACTCTCTCCAGTAGCTCCATGTCTCTCTTGCACTGGGGAGCCCAGAACTGGACACAGGACTCGAGATGAGGCCTCCCCAGGGCTGAGGGGAGGGGCAGGATCACCTCCCTCCACCTGCTGGAAACAGTCTTCTGAATGCACCCCAGGATACCATTGCCCTTCCTGGCCACAAGGGCACATTGCTGGCTCATGGTCAACCTGTCATCCACCAGCACTCCCAGGTCCTTCTCTGCAGAGCTGCTCTCCAGAAGGTCAGCCCCCAGCTTGTACTGGTGCCTGGGGTTGTTTTTCCCTAGGTGCAGGACCCTGCACTTGCCCTTGTTGAACCTCACGAGGTTCCTCTCCACCCAGCTCTCCAGCCTGGCCAGGTCTCTCTGAATGGCAGCACAGACCTCTGGTGCGTCAGCCACTCCTCCCAGCTTGATATCATCAGCAGACTTGCTGAGAAGACACTCCGTCCCCTCATCCAGGTCACTGATGAAGAAGTTGAACAGGATGGGAGCCAGGACTGAGCCCTGGGGGACACCACTAGCCACAGGCCTCCAACTGGACTCTGCACCACGGATGACAATCCTCTGAGCTCTGCCTTTCAGCCAGTTCTCAATCCACCTCACTGTCCACTCCTCTAACCCACACTTCCTGAGCTTACCTAGGAGGATGTTATGGGAGACAGTGTCAAGAGCCTTGCTGAAGTCAAGGTACACAATATCCACTGCTCTCCCCTCATCTACCCAGCCAGTCATTCCAGCAGAGAAGGCTATCAGATTGGTTAAGCAGGATCTCCCCTTGCTGAATCCAGGCTGCCTACTCCTGATCACCATCTTTTCCTCCGTATGTCTGGAAAGGACAGCCAGAAGGAGCTGTTCCATCACCTTTCCGGGGATGGAGGCGAGGCTGACTGGCCTCGAGTTGCCTAGGTCCTCCTCCTTGCCCTTTTTGAAGACTGGAGTGACACTGGCTTTCTTCCAGTCCTCAGGCACCTCTCCAGTTCTCCAGGACCATTCAAAGATGATGGAGAGCGGCCTGGCAACAACATCCACCAGCTCCCTCGGTACCCGTGGGTGAGTCCCCTCTGGGCCCATGGATTTGTGGATATCTAGCCTGCCCAGGAGGTCTCTAATCCTATCCTCCTCAACCAAACGAAAGTCTTCCTGTCTCTGGACTTTCTCCCTCACAACCAGGCTGCAGGATGCCTGAGGGCTGCCCTCAGCAGTGCAGACTGAAGCAAAGAAGGCATTCAGTAATTCTGCCTTCTCTGCATCCCTTGTCACCAGGGTCCCTGCCCCTTTCAGTAGTGGGCCCACATTTTCCCTAGTCCTCCTCTTGCTGCTGATGCATTTGAAGAAGCCCTTCCTGTTGTCCTTGACATCCCTTGCCAGACTCAGTTCCAACAGGGCCTTAGCCTTCCTCACCGCATCTCTACATACTCTGACAGCATTCCTGTAATTCTCCCACGTAGCCTGTCCCCTCTGCCACATTCTGTGTACTTTCTTCCTCTGTCTGAATT
Organism: Rhea pennata; assembly: GCF_028389875.1. Classification (NCBI taxonomy): domain Eukaryota; kingdom Metazoa; phylum Chordata; class Aves; order Rheiformes; family Rheidae; genus Rhea; species Rhea pennata. The sequence goes on from NC_084664.1 coordinate 92,209,593, forward strand.
TGGCCAAGAGCTCCTTGCTCAACCATGCAGGCCTCCTGCCCCTTATGCTGCACTTCTTACTCATAGGGATGCACCGCTCTTGGGCTTGGAGGAAGTGATGTTTGAACACCAGCCAGCTCTCCCGGACCCCCCTTCCCTCTAGGGCCTTAACCCATGAGATTCCACCAAGCAGGTCTCGGAAGAGCCTGAAGTCTGCTCTCCTGAACTCCAGGGTTGCAATCCTGCTTGTCGCCTTACTTCTTCCCTGCTGGACTCCACCATCTCATGGTCACTGCAGCCAAGGCTGCCCCCAACCTTCACACCTCTAACCAGTCCCTCTCTGTTGGTAAGGACAACGTCCAGCAGGACACCCTTTCTCGGAGGCTTCTCCACCATCTGTGACAAGAAGTTATCATCAGTGCATTGCAGGAGCCTCCTGGACTGTTTGTGCCTTGCTGTGTAGTCCCTCCAGCAGATGTCAGGGTGGTTGAAGTCCCCCATGAGAACCAGGGCCTGTGATCATGAGGCTACCTCCAGCTGTCTATAGAAGGCCTCATCAACTTTCTCTTCCTGGTCAGGTGGCCTGCAGTAGACACCCACAACAGTGTCCCCTGTGTTACCCTGCCCATTGATCTTTATCCATAAGCTCTCAACTGCCTCCTCCTCCTTCCCACCTAGGCAGAGCTTGATACATTCCAGCTGCTCTCTCACATAAAGAGCAACTCCACCACTTCGCCTCCCTGGCCTGTCTCTCCTCAAAAGCACAGAGCCATCCATGGCAGCATTCCAGTCATGTGAGCTATCCCACCACGTCTCTGGGACTGCAATGAGCTCATGGCCCTGCGATCGCACACAGATCTCCAGCTCCTCCTGTTTGTTCCCCATGCTCCCTGCAATGGTGTACAGGCATTTCAAAGAGGTGGTCATGCCCACAGGTTTCCCAGGGAGGGTGTACGGGGGTCCCCCATGGCCATGTCCCAAACGCACATCCCCAGCTGCATGCACCCATTGGAGGCCCTCCAACCCAGCTTGTGTTTTGTTGTCTACCCTGTCTCTATGACGCCTCCCCTCCCCGCTCCTACCTAGTTTAAAGCCCTCTTTACTAAGCTGGCCAACCTGTTGGCAAAGACAAATGTGCCCCCACTTGGTGAGGTGAACCCTATCTCTCCCCACCAGTTGTTGATCTTCAAACCATGTTCCATGGTCATAGAATCCAAAACCCTGTTGCCAACACCAGTGGTGTAGCCAGTTGATGATCTGGAAAATCTTCCTAATCCTCCTCTCATGCCTCCCCCTAATCGGCAGGACCAATGAGAAGACCACCCGGGCTCCCAGACCCTTGACCACCATGCCCAAGGCCTTGAAGTCTTGATTGTTTCTAGTTTGTTCTCTGTAATAATTAGCAATAGTAACTATGTCTAGTTACAGTGAGCACAGTAAGCCCATATAATGCTCTACTAAGATTACACAGTTGTAACTCATTTCCCATCATCAGGCAGGCCAGGATAAAAGCCTGTTCTAAGACTGTAATTTAACAAGACTGATTATTTTTAAAGGTTATTTTGTAGCTCCTATGCAAAATGAACTAGGTGCTTTATAGACAAAATTTCTATAAAAAAGGATCTCTAATTCTGAAAAACAGTACCTTCAGTTCTGTCATTGTTGCCGCATTTCTAAAAGCTCACAGAGAAATTTCAACCTGACAGGTCTTGCAACAGAAAAACACTATATTTTATAAATCTCTTCTCTGACTGCCTCTAAACTACTGTCAGTCCAATAATAACGTGTATTTATTACATGCTTGCTCCTCTAGATTTCGAGAGAAGACATCCAGAAAATAGAGATGATATTGCTCAATACATGCTTAAACAACGTTCTTAAAAATCCTGGATGACATTACCATCTGTAACCTGTCTATGGATGTGTGACACAATCTCAGTTTCAATCCAGTTTCTGATGAGAGATCATTTACAGCTCTGTACAGCAAGTGCAGACAATTCCAGCTGGACATTCCAGGTGGATCCAAAGCATTCTTTATAAACAGATTTGTGCCTCCTATTAATACTCTAATGAAAAAAGGCCCTGGGGTGTTAAAGCTGTCTCTCTGGACTTTAGACACATTAAATTCATGGAACAGTTGCGACATTCAGTATTCAACTTGCAAACGGCACAAAAATCAACATTCGAATAACTATGCTCAAAGATTATTCCATATGTAACAGCTCTACATTTTTCAGACAATAATCATTTCTATTTTTAATTCAACATACATTTCTGCAGACTTCAATGTAACTTACACAAGGAAACTATATTAAATAATACAATACTCTGTATTAAGTCCAGTTTATGCACCTCAGAACTCTACTGCATCTTATTATAAACTATCATCCTTTTACGAAATTTTAGATAAGAAATCCACTTGCTCCTACAAGGAGTCTCAAGACAAACTATGTTGTACAATTCTAAAAGGATTTCAGAAGATGGAAGAATTGCTAACTGCACTATCTATGCCCCTGAATTTTGCTCCAGAAGATTTGCTTTAGTATTTTTCTTCCAGATTTCCATACACATAAGTACACTTTTCAGACTCTGGTGACACTACATGCATAATATGATTTATCTGAAGTACTATTTCGTAACAAACATGACTTCTTTCCTACTATAGCTCATACACAGAGACTCAAAGCATTCAACAGCTAATCCTTGCACTGATTTAGTCATGATTCTGAGCAGTCTACATACAGGAGGGGCTTCTATTGGCATCAAGTACAAGTCTATGCCTTTTTTTTTTTTTAAAAAAAAAAAAAAACAGGTGATGGAGGGACTTAGAGCTCAAGTTTTAATAAAAAACTCAAACTGGGGAATTCAGCACCTCACTCCTTGTAGTTCCTTTCAAATCAAATTCTGAGTTCCATGGATCAACCTTAAGCATTTTTCTTGCTAGCAAATAACACAGCCCAGATTTCTCTAGTTACTGGGGCAGGGTGAGAGAAGTACTGACCTTGCTTAAGACAATGCAAACCCATTTATCTGTAGGGTATAGGTCTACGTATAACAGCAAAAGGCAGTTTAAAGTTCTTATGTAAGGGACAATAGCATATATTTGAGTGTATTACATGTATACTTAATTTCAAAATTTTCTACAGAATTATAGAAAAATCTTGCACTGTTGTTATTAGGACCTTAACCTGATAAAATTTTAAGGTAATTTAGCTATAAAGATATCAAACACTAAGGAGATCACATTCTAGGTTGTTTGCGTGGTTTTAACTCCTTGCAACATAGCTGCATAGTGTTGTAGTGCTCACGTGACTTGAAAAGAATTTCATTTATTTATTTATTTATTTATTTATTTATTCACTGAAATTTCATCTCATTTTGTGCCCTCATCACAGGTCAACTGAAGGCCATTTCTACCTATTCTGATGATTTTCAGAATATTCCTGAGCCTTCCTTCTTGATGCACTTTCCTTAAAGAAAAAAAAAAGTTATACATTATGTATAACACTTGTATAACATGTTGTATACCTTATGTTATAATAATTATATACATTATGTTATACATAATGTATGTTATACATTATGTATAACATTTATGTTATACATAATGTATGTTATACATTATGTATAACATTTGTATGTATAACATATGTATGTTATACATCCTCCCTTCCCACTCCCATAAGCATACTGAAAATTACTCTTACTTTCTGCCTCTGCTCACAATATATCTGTTTACTGAATACACACTAACTGTATCATTTCCGATATTCCATTCTGAAAAAGCTGTCAAATGATGTCTTGTAAGAGCGTCTTTCCTGCAACGGAAATTAGGTAGGCTGAGACAAGGTCTAACTCACATAACATAAGGTTAGCTTAAACAGATTTTGTACCATTATACTTATTTGCTAAACGACTTCCCTCTCTATGAACATAGTTTCTTCTAAAATAACACTGAGATGGATAAGACATTACAAACTGAGTGGAAACACAGTTTCAGTATAATACAATCTCAATGATAACATCGATACAAAATTAGAAAATTAAAACATAAAAATACAAAACTTATTTACTACAGCAAACTTGATTATTTTTCAAACTGTGCTTCTGATAACCTTTGCATTACAAAAGTAACCTAGAAGAAAAAGGTAAGCAGATCAATCTTTAGCTATTCATATACTCATATATTAACTTTATCAATTTTAACGCACAGAAACATTCTGAAAATAAGATATGAGTGGTCTTTACTATAAATTAAACTATTTAATAAGACCACTCAAATTATAAAAGTACAGGAACAGTTTAAGGTTTCCACATAACATTTTAAAAAGCTTCACTTCATTTTCTGTGTTCTGAACATTTGAACTTGATGTCCAAGTGAGCAACAACACCCTTCATATTTTCAGCTTTAACAAGTCTACCACCTTACTACAGAACTCCAACAAGCTGCAAACAGCAATCCCATTCTATTTGTATTTCATGCTGTTTTAGAGATTTTTTTTTAATTATATTTAACACTGACCAATAAACTCCAAAATATTTTCATTTCATTATGAGTTTTCTTTCCACAAAATAATGCATAACCTTATAAGAAATTGTGCAAGACTCTACCAGTTTTCCTGGAACAGTATTTGTTGTTTCTACAAAAGGAGCAGGGCGGGGGGCAGGAGAGTAGTCAGAGCAGTATTTTAGAGAAACTAACACTCAGGCTCAGGTATGGTCCACACGCATTGAGCCATATTCTTCCAAAATTCATTCTTCCAAAATTCATTCAGCCCAAACACCACATACTTTACTTCCTAATTCTACCACATAAATTGCTTTGAGACTCTGAAAGCATATATTCCATTTCCCATTGCTCTCAGACTGCACAGCTCTACTTATCCTTCCTTGTCTAAACACAGTGTCTCACCTTCCTCGTGATTACTGGCCAATAATTCTGAAAGAGCATAAATACTGCACAGAAAATTACATTCGGTCCCCAGTAACCCTAGATACTTTTTCCTTGACTTTCAACAACATTTTCCAACCTGGTCTATAGATGGTGTTCCCCTAACTTTTGTCTCATATACCGCTCTCTGTGGGACAGAGAGCGCCTCTTACTAAATTAACAGATTCAATCCTCATCCTTTGTTGTTGCTTCTTTTTGTATTAACCCAGCATTAGCGTTTTTCTCATGTGATGGAATTTTATCAGCATTCCAAGATTTAAAGTTAACAACAGTGAATTATCATCCCTGTCAACGGAGCTTAAAAGGCTAGCAGATTTATACATTGCTTTTGGTGCCACTGCAAAATTGCTAGCATCTGTCTTGTCGTTCTGTACATAACTTTTCCCTTATTATTCAGCACTCACCATCATAGACATTCTCTTAATAACATTAGTTTCCCTTCGCCAAATATCTGCTTGTTATACTACCTTCATTTTGTACTACTCCTTTGCTTTTTCCCCATTTATGTGCAGCCAAAAAAAAATAAAAGCTTGCCTCAGCATTAGATTATACACTAGCAGACTGCCTAAAAAGTTGTCCTTGCAGCAGTCCCAACTTTATGTGGAAATTTTTGCTCCCAAACCATTTTACCTACAGTTTACTCAGCTTTGGTTCTTTTGAAACACCAAACACACAGTTTACTGAGATAGATGAGTCCAGCTGAAGAGAATCAGCTTCCTAATCACTGATCCTTTACAAAGTAGCAGTAAAGGATTCAAATCCACTTATGAATTCATCTTTACCCATTACAATCACTTCAAAAATAAAGACTACCTCATTGGGGGGGGGGGGGAAGAAGTTGTTTGTGGTAAAAATTCATAACCACTTAAATGCAATGTTTAAAGTTTCCTGAAAAAACCTGTTCAGTTAAGACACTGGACGACCAACCCAAATGGTCAGGGTCAACCCGTCCTGTAGGAAGGCACTTTGTTATACCAAACTTCCATTTGTCAAGCAAGTCTCCCTCCAGCAGAAGTTGCCCATCTGTTGTGTACAAAAATAGCAAAACCAGTTTGTTTACATTCCTAGCAAAAGCTAATCAACTGGGCGAGGAGGGGAGGGAGGAGGACAAGCTACATCTCTGTTTACAAGGCGCCTTCCTGGAAGAGCAAAGGAGAAGATACCATCCACAGCCCACAGCGGCTCCTCTCCAGGGAGAGGGGGCGCAAAGGAGGGGAGGGAAGGAGGAGCGCTTCCCAACACCGCTGACAATCTCCTCTGCTTGTTGTGGCGGTCGCATCAAAAAAAAATTTTTTTTTTGCCTTACACATTAGCAAGTGGAAGCTGACTAGCTAAATATTCCCAGCTGCTTCCAACACAAAGTTTACGTAGAGTAGCAGCATCACTCTTTACAAAGTATTACATAGATCCACTATCATTTTATGAAAAAATATAAAACACCACTTTAAGTTGTAAGTATTTTTATACTACCTGAAGTAACTAGAAAAAGTAGAACAAAATTTCTAATTATCCACTTTCAAAAAAAAAACTGGAAAAATTTGTCTTAAATTTTGGTCGCTTGTGTTACGATCAATTTATGATCAGTCGCTTACAAACAACGTGTTACTTCAGTGTGCTACAGCATCAACAGCCTCCTCAAGACAAGACAAATTACAAACCCTATCAACCAAACCAAGGGCATTCGCTTTCTCGAAGAAAATGGAGATTACTTGTGCAGGACCTTATGCACCATTACTTCCACACAAGTTTCTGTTAGAATAAACTTACTGCAACCGTGGATAGTAAAAGCTTGTGAGCAGCCCCACGTCCAGCACAGACCTCCACCTCCTGTACGGAGCGGCTGGTGGGAAGCTCTGCCGTGCCTCTGCTACAGCAGTGTTTACCATAAATCCAATATGCTGAATAGCTTGATGACTAATGACAGGCACAAAACGGTTTTGAACTATGGTTACCTTCAACATTTGATCTTGAACTCTGCTATTAGGAAACATTATCAAAACAAAAGTTCTTCAGTACCAAAACAACAGAGATTTGCTAAAGTGTAATGCTCACTGAATAAAAATTAAATTTACCCTTAGAAGTCCGGGGCAGCATAAAAACACTGTACTACCTAAAATATTACATAGGCTCTGAGCTGCATTTTTTCCTAACTGAAACTTCAAAGAATTAGATGCTGCAGTATCTTCTTTTTGCAGTATCTATTACATGCATAGATTTTTCCAGTGTTTACACTGGAAAAAGTGAGGAAAAATAAGTTTCTTTACACATTCTAAATTTGAAAAAATATATTATACTGGATCTTTGATTAATATTCCAAGAAATACAGCACAAACTGAAGAAATAATTTCCAGTTTACCAGAAAAATCTCTTTTAAACAACCGACCTCTGACAACCATATTGTTTTATTATTTTGAATACATATTTTCATTATTTGTGTTCCCCTAACTACCCGCTGGCGGGGTTTAACTGATGGGGCCGTGGCTGCACAATTCATACAAGCCTCCCGTGAATTCCTTACTTCCCTAGAAAGTGGGTCTGCAAGCATTAAACAGTTTGGCCACTTATGAAATGAACATGGAAGAAAAACATACCTTGACCTCAGGGTGGACAGTTTCTGGAATGCTACTTACAAGCCTGGGACAGTACAGCACAGTGTTTACATGCAAGAGATACTGTGAACTGGAGACCCTTCTATCAGACTATAGATAAACTAAGGCTAAACTTATTATCTAGGAGTGAAAGAGTACTTGGTAAAACATTGTACTAAAATGGAACAAATAGCTATCCTTCAGATAACCTCTCTCATAAATATATTGCATGCATCAGTTAGCCTCAGGAAAAAATTCTGGAAAAACAAACTAACAGGCCCCTTCAGTAAGCATTTGCACGTTTAGTATGTTCCTATGTTGAACACGTTGTGATCTACTACATTATTAGTCAAATTTAAGAAACTCTGAACTTTTGTACTAATTAAGGGCACTTGTTTCTTCCTCATCTACTCCTTTCCCCTAAAAAAAAAATACATATATATGTCTGAAGTACGCCTCAGGAGCTTAAGTAAGGCCTGATAAACAAAAAATCCTCAGTGGGTGGGCAGGCTTCTGTAGTTCTGTGTACAAACTACATCTACAGGTATATAGCTAGTGTAGCCACCAAATATCATTCCTAAAGGTGTATTTTATACCACCATCATCCTAAATTTGAGGGGAAAAAAATAACCATGTTCCTTTTCCAGTAGCATTTGAGTATATTTAGGTAAAACATAATACCTTTCACTTAAAATTTCTAGAGTTCTTTAAACAACAAATCTCATCATACCTATCTGGTTAGTTATTTTCCACTTTTTACAGCTGCATATGTCTAGATAGAGCTTGAAACTGGCTGAAGGGACAGGACAAGAAGACTTAATATACTGTGAAACTTTTCATCTACCTACTTAACAGTGTTCTCTCCTAAATATATCTAATCTCCATCACAACCCTTAAAATATTTTGTACACTGAAAAAAAATCCACTTAATATTTCATTCACTGAAGGAAGAAAAGAGGGAAGGGGAAAAAAGAAATACTAATCTTCCAACCAAGGAAGGTATTGCTCAAAATTAATCAAAAAATACCATGACATCTCACTGAGGCACAGAAAAGTACTTACTCATAGTTGGATGAAAGACTACTTGAATCATTTATGCTAACAAAGGTGTTTGCTACTCTGACTTCAATGAAGTTGATGCAGCTGTTAGGCAGAGTAGAAGTCTACTTAAAATAAAAGTTTAAGCTCAAAGGGAACCTCCCATTCAACCATCTTCCACGAAAAATCTGTATTTAAAAAGACTTGAGCACTCAAAGTCACTCATTTTGGTTGCCTTTTCTCTTTGTTCCCCTTTCCCAGTAGCAGAGACTGTAAGTGCACTTCTAAGGAATACTTCAAAGTATATTTCAGACATTTTTGCTTTGCTCTAAGTTCAACATTTTACACTTTTACGTCTGAATTGCTTTATAAAGCCAGGAGACCAATCTTATTCTTACTGTTAGCACTCCACATATGAAAAGGAAGATGCTTAACAAGGGATCTACAGTCTTCTGTATGTTAAGAATGCTGTTTATTCAGACTAAGCTTGGAAATTTTTATTTTCCCCATAGGCTTTCCTGCCCTCAATTTGGCCAGTGCCTGGCTTGACAGCCCAGTCACAGGGCATGTAGACCACAGGCTGGCATGCCAATCAGTAGTAGCGCTCATCTGGACCAGACCAAGAAAGGGCAAAGAGGGCAGTGGGGAAAGCCTGTGTAAGGAGGAAGCAGAAGGCAGTAAGGGAATGAGTAGAGCAGAAAAGGTGTAAGAGAAGGAGAGAAGAAAGGAAGGAAAGATATCATGGTAAAGTGGATTACAGGAGGGAAATCATGGTAGATGGGAAGATGCATGGAAGGTAGTAGATAACACCTGTGGTAAACTGAAATGTTTAGTGATTTGCCCATGTATACGAGATCTGACATCCTGCCTTGAAGTTTGACAGCTGCTACTGGAACCCATTCTTCCCAGGTTGACAAATCTAGGATAGTTCAAGTTGACTGTAAATTACAATTCTGTATATACAGACTTCCTAAATGCCTCCCCAAAAGCACTTTGTTTTCCCCTTTATCATCATGAGCTTTAAGCCTGATGTCAAAAAACAGAACAGTTATTACACTGCTTTAAAACTATACAGGCAGAAAGACTACAAGTCTTTTCGACCTGAAGTAACAATTTGAGGACAACTTTTCACACATTTTGATAACTGTACATAAAATCATCTACACAAATACATTCAGACTAGCGTGCGATAATTGTATGTAAATAAGCCCCAAAACTGGAGATAGCTCTTAAAACACGTGTGTAATTCATGCAATAACAAGTGGTTTAAAGTTCACAGTTTGATATAGTATTTGACCTTTTTTAAACTACACTATGCAGATTAAAATTTTTTAAGATTGCATCCATGTTATTTCAGAACCACATGTCACACACTCTCAGCTTTATTTTTAAAAATTTTCACTTAGGATGTTTGACTTTTGATGAAGTGGTTATCTGGCCACAAGTCTTTCAAAAATTACTTACTACTATTTAAATACTGCAAGTAATTTCAATCTAAGTTAGTGGTTTTTTTCCAAGTGACATGTAAAATTAAGAAAAAAGACTTGTGATAACTTGCATAAACTAGATAATGTAGCAGAACTTCACGTATGGATTGAGTAAGGCACTAATATTTTACTGAAGCTATTTGCTGCATAAAAGCAGACCTGCTAGAAAGAATTTTTAGTGCTAAGAATTGCAAAATAATTTTTTTAAGCAATTAAAGTTACTGTACATGTTTATCTCAAAGTGTAAGGACACTGCAAGTTATCAGCTCCTCAGAAATGGGGGTTTGCCTTAACTATTGAGTAAATATAATAAAGGAACTGCACAATTGCATTTCTATCCTAATGCTGCAGGTACAGTAAAGCAACCAAAAGCAGTGTGCACTTCATTGCTTTAATTCATTATTCTTCCCCACAAAGCACATTGCCTAACTGCCCCCCACATCACTTCATTCCCTTTACTCCAGCTTTTGGGCATCATCTACCTGTGATACATTTTGCCTAACTGCCCCCCACATCACTTCATTCCCTTTACTCCAGCTTTTGGGCATCATCTACCTGTGATACATTTTGCCTAACTGCCCCCCACATCACTTCATTCCCTTTACTCCAGCTTTTGGGCATCATCTACCTGTGATACATTTTGCCTAACTGCCCCCCACATCACTTCATTCCCTTTACTCCAGCTTTTGGGCATCATCTACCTGTGATACATTTTGCCTAACTGCCCCCCACATCACTTCATTCCCTTTACTTCAGCTTTTGGGCATCATCTACCTGTGATACATTTTGCCAACTAAAAAGAACAGTGCGGCAAAAATGCTTTCTGCTATGGAACAGAAACATATTTATTCTTGTGCCCGACCGCAAAGAGACAAGAATCGCTTGCTGCATTTTGGGCTAGAGGGTGCCGTTCAGTACAGGGGCCGGCTGCACCCAGTCCTAGAGCTGTAGCTGTCGGCACACCAGTTTAGCAACAAAATGATTCAGCTCAGAGTGAACTATAAACAAGCAAAGACTAGGAGCAGATGCCTAACAAGGAGCCCTACACAAGGGAGAACACCAAGCTGTTAAAACCCAAAGAGAGCCTAAAAATATTTGCTTTTGACTCCATCAGCAGAGAGTGCACCTGTGGGAGCTGGAGTTGTCTGTTGCGTTTTTTTGTTGTTTTTTAAACTTGAATTAAAAAATTCTGCATTTCCCTAGTTGCTAACCTCTGTTATACACTTGCCCCCTACCTTTTCCTCCCTCCCTCTCCAAACTGGCCAAAATCGCCAATCGAAATTTAAGTGATTAGAAATGAGAGAAGCTAGATCCCAATTGCAGTAAGTCAATGCACCACTGCTGCTTGTGCAAAACTGAAGCTCCCAGTAGAGCCAGCAAGTCACACTCAGCAATGACAATTTTCAAACAGATCTTGTTTGTTATCCGCATTACTTGAAAACAAATACATAAAAATGGATTAAGGTGAAGAGGCTAATTAGTCATCCCTCTCCCCAAATCTGTGCCTAATCACAACTTTCTAAAGTGCCAAATTTTATCTTGCAAAATTGAAAAGCTGCCTTTGAGTTCTAAATTTCAGGAATTTGTTGTTCATTATTAAGGATAAAACACACGAGAAAAAAAAAAAAAAAAAGAGGTTTGTAAAAATTACTTCCATAAAGTCATGATCTTAATTTCCAGGAGATGAGCTAACCAAACAAAAGGGAGAACAAAAACAAACACACACATACAAAAGACAGTGGAAGGGCGTGAAATAGCCATGTAGATGTGAAATAGAAAAGAATCCCTTTCTTGCTTGTAAGTAATTCTGGCTTGCAAAACGTAAAGAAACTGATAGAACAGTGGTCAGCTCATAAATCTGGTTATATGGGTCATTTTCAGGATACATTTATGTGTTGCAATAACAGCAAAGCTGGAATTCAAAAGTCAGTTCAAAAAAGACTTGGCCTCATTATCTGTAAATTTGTGCAAAATTCTTGCTATAACATTTACTGGACTGTAAAGTTCTTAGTATTAGTGAGCAAAAAAAAGCATGCCAATTGTGACAATTTAAAACATATACAGTTGTTCAGAGAAAAAGTCGTTATGCAAAGCCATCACTGCAGCCCCAACTTTCACATCTATTACACACGAAGATATTGCATATATAGAATCTTGATATAGAGGTCACTTAATATAGAGGTCACTTAATCTTGACTTTCTCTGGCCAGTTTGATATTTTGGCATGATGGCATACAGCTGTACTAACAGAAGGTATGAACTTTTTATTTTGGAGGAGTTAACAAATTTAAATTTGAATGTTGGTGGGACGGATGGGCAAACTGCTACACTAATATAAAATTGCATATTTCAAAGGCTGTTTTCTCGTATGATAATAAAAAAGATAAATCTGCTAGAAGTCATGCCAGAGGGAAGTGGAAATATAATTAAGCCAGTGCCTGAAAGGCCCATGTTCTGAAGGTTGTTTTCTCTGTTCCCAAACAAACGACTATAATTATATTTTCTCAACTACCTACAGCATGCTGTTAAGTTTAATGAATTTCAAAGTCCATAAAAGAGTTAACTGCTGCACTTTAAATGAGAGTTAATGCATCCTTTCTAAACAAACCAACAACAACAACAACGCAAACACCCCCAAAACCCACCACCTCCTGAAACATCCCTTAACATGTCACGTTATCTGGGAATAACCTAGTACTATTTGGGCTCAATAAGAACCCTACGAGAAGGCTCTACTTCCACATCATAATCCTTCCACAGAACTGCATTTGGTAAACATGTAGAACAGACAAATGCTTTAGTATGTCATGAGATGTTAGAGCTGACTATCCCATTGCATACCAGAATAATCACAGAATCCCGCTCATTATTAAAAAAAAAAAAAAAAAAGACGCAGAATAACACTACTTCGCATTTTATATATTACTTTTCATCAAGGATTAGGAAATCTTTATTCTATGTAATAACCATTTCTCTTAAGATCAAATCCATAAGGTGCACCATCCTGCTAATCATGATTTTACAAACCGAAACAGTAAGAAGCAATGTGCTCAAAGTCACTCATACAACAAAACCAAAGCTGAGTTCCAAAATCCAGACCATTATCCCGTGCTCTGTCGTCAATATTTTGCAAGCTTTGCATGGTGGGAAACAAGACAGACCGGCTACAAGCCTTCCAGTTCAGTGCATAAAGCATTCCCTTTAAGTATGTTACAACACTGAAGCTACCAGAGCCAAAAAGCTGCCAAACATAAGATGAACCACACTCAGACTTTCACTACCTAAGTGTTGCACAAACCCTCAATCTCAGAAAGAATATTGGCAAACACCCAAAGCGATGAGTAAAACAATTCTCCTTAATACGCAGTTTCTCATACAGCGTGAAGAGCAAATGAAACTCTTTGCATTTAAGAGTTTGTTTTCTAAGTACTTGGATTTCAGTTTACTTGACATGACTGATTTACTATGTAGGGTTAAATCAAGTGAATCTTCTAGGAAAGAACACAGCGGCAAGAGATATTTTCTCTTCCACAGAAAACACCAAAAATTCATAAGGGAACAATGGAAGAGTCATTAATTGGAAAATGTCTACTCACCTGGCTCCAATCAAGTTGGCAAACTCACATCCCCAAGGTCAGACACTAAGTTCAATGGATTTAAGATGGAAGAACTAGCAACAACTACCTGAGGTAAAACTTGGCGCAGCACTCACAAAATACAAGAGCACAGGCTCCTTCTCAGTTCCACATCCAGCAGAAGCTCCATGAAACTTAATACAATACTTGTATACCAAAAAAAGCTTTAAGTCTAGCTGTGTTGCTTTACTCTTTTCTTAGCTTACTATGAATGCTCCCTAAAGTGGTTTTAGATAAATTTATTCAGCCAAGGACTGCAGATTCTAAGGGTAAGTTCCCTGAAAAGGGCTGAGCATGTATCATATATACAGCATTCATATAATACACACATATATACACACACACACACACACACACACACACTGCTCCAGTGAAAAACATTTTATTTCTAAGAATTTGCCAAGATAAAAGTATGACTGATTGAGTTTAAGTGGCTCTAACTTAACACAAATTTTTACAAGAATATATCAGTATTTTCAAAAAGCAAATTTTCTTTGCTTCACTCACTGCTTTCACTCACTCACTTCACTCACTGCTTTCAACACTCTAGAGAACTGGGGATACAGCTCAGGGCCAGGCAAGGAATAAAATTTGATATATAGTTTAAGCCAATAAACTTTTAAATCCTGATGCGTAAAATACTTTGATATCATATATAAGCTTAATACATTATTTGTTTATAAAATCCATACCCATATCAGAACTGAAGGCTATTTAAATGTCTACCAGCTTAAGGCAGACAGAATTGACTCAAATTAAGCAGATTCCAGGATGTACCAAATAATTTTGAAAGCAGGAATACAAAGGGCCAAATATTTGTCATTTAACAAGCTGACACGGGAGTGCATTTTGATATTTGCTCAAAACATGATTGTTCTTAAGTACCTTATTTTGATCCCTGTAAGCAAGAATGCCTACAGAAAACAACACTAGTTTTGCTGCTGGTTTCAAAATTACAGGAATTAGTCAATAATGAACTTCTTAAAACAACAGGCAAGTGCATAAAAATTCTCAAATTGCAATAGTGGTATGTACTGTACTGCCCTCCTCCTTTCTGGCTGCACTTCCCTGGAAAACGATACAAATCTCTAAAGTGAAAGTCACATTTCTTTTGTAACTAAAAAGAAGCCTAAATGAAGAAGATGCATTTCAAATTATTAGGATTTGAATATGGGCTACAAAATGCTGCAAAATTATTTCAAAACCAGAACATTAGGTAACCACTAATGGTGATAGTTACTGCAACATGAAGATTTCAGGTGTCTGTATTTTCCTTCCAGTACTTGTTTTGCAACAAATGTTCTTTCCCATTCTTATAACAACTCTAAATAAAACATACTACAAAAGACTACTCTAGATCTAGTGGTTTCTGATAGAGTTTACTGCAAATCACAGATCAGTTGTTCCTTCCCACCCATTCATTGACTTTCTAACAAGTCCTCAACCCCAAAAGCATACTGATTAGAGGAAGAAAAATAAACAAAATATAATAGTAAATAAATTACAGACCTATTAACTTCAAGATAATTCCCACACTCATTTTACTTGAGCATATGACTGGGAGCACAAAACTTGCCTGTGAAAGAATAAATTGCCAGGAACCTGAGGGCTTGCACCAGCAGGCCCCAGCTGCCACCCAACAGAACCTTAACTCAAGCTCTAGACTGTTTCAGTCCTCAAGTAAAATCCAAATGACTTCACGGAGAACTCGGCGCCACTTGCTCTTTCTGACGAGCATATCCAAAGCATTCTGATACTGGGGAGGAGAGGGAGGAACAGACGGACACCAGTATCATGAGCCACCTCTTGCACACAGCTCAGCTACCTCTGACACCTATAAATTGAAAGGGGCTATTTCTGCATCTCCCTATAACCGAGACAAAATTATTACAGTGGGTACAAGAGGCAGGTGCTGCACAGCATTAGGAGCCCTGTTTCCCCCAACAGTACTGTAGTCATTTTCATTTTACAGATTTGCAAAGGAAGTTAGATTATCTGTATGTGGTATTAGCACAGTAAAGTATATTGTGATTACCTAAAGAAAAAAAAAAAAGACTTTTTTAAAGGGTGAGGGTTTTTTTGCATTCAGGCAGCTAGTAGCCAAATACCCACCAGCCTGTGCTGGATTTGACAGCTGGCAGCTCTCTCGGATGGCTCCAAATAGAGCTGACAAATAAAAGCAGCAGAGCAGCAGAGCCACTTGCCAGACTGCCACAAGAACAAAAGTGCAGCAGGTGGCCATCCGCGACTCCGCATTAAATCGTACGCTGCTCACAACTTCACACCAGTGGTTGTACAATGTTCTATTTGTTTAATGTTATGCTTCATATTCAATTTTCAGAATGAAAAGAAAATTGTTTCTAATGACACAGGAACCACACAAGGAGATAACAACGATCCAAATGGTGTTATTCAGCACCCAGAAAAACTGAGAGGAAAATCCTTGCCTTCACCCCCCCCACCCCACCCCCCGGTACTCCATTTTTCCTTTCAATATTCATTAAGTAAACCAGTGCTTATCTGGAATAAATCCTTAGGCTCAATGAAACACCAGGTGGTAGATTGGGGTAATTTTTCTAGCAACAGATGGCTCAAACTTTTATGACAAACGGACGCAGGACTATCACTAGTAACACCATCTTTCAGTTACTCCTTTATATAAGGGTCACCTACCTCTCTGGGGCCTGCCCCAGCGCCTCACCTGAGCCGGGCCTCTGCCCCGCATGCAACGGGGCCGCCAGGCAGCTGCGGCACTCCCGCACGACGGTTTGCTCTCCTCTTTTTATGCAAACTTTATAGCAGGAGCTGATAACAGCAACTGGGAGGAAATCCAGCACTTGCCGTTTCAGACAAGAAGCTCATGAAACACTGATTCCAGGCGAAAGCAAGTTACACGAATTTATGGTTAAGCTACAAAATGCAGCATATGCCTTGCACAGTAAAATACAGCATTCTTTAACTAGGTTAAGACACCTTATCTGTCCGAGAAGTCAACAAAACTAGAGGTAGTCTTAAATAGGAAAGCAATTTTATGGCTTGTATTCTTTGCTGTCCATCATTTGGTTTTTTGGTTAGTCGGAGATGAGAAGCATTTGTCGGTCACAGTTAAGCCCTAGTCTTACTAGGCGGAGAGAACCAACCACGAAGCAAAAGTTAATGCTGTGTTATTGCAACGCACCGGTCACTGGGAACCCAGTGCTAATACACTTGCACCTACGATGTGTGTGTGACGGCCTAGGGGTAACGGGACAGCATGGCAGCCTCCGCTGCGCTCGCTCTGCCCCTTACAGCACCCGACTGCTATCACCAAGCCGTTCGCTGGAGTTCCCAAACAGTGCCTCAGAAAAACATCTGCCAACTTCAGGCTGGTTTTTCTTTCAAACCTGAAATACCATTTTGAAATCACTTTGTTATGGTTAACATTTTCTCTCTCTCTCTCTTTCTCTCTCTCCCCCCTCCCCTTTTTTTCCCCTTCCCCTCTGATATCATGCAGTTGAGTTGATGCAACAAAAACTGGATATCCAAACACTAATGCTTGAAAAAAAATCATAATCCCTATTTATGCAAGATATTGTCTGGTTTTGCTTTTTTGACACATACATTTAAAAAAAAAAAAAAGCAGCACCACTGTCTTCACTAGCTGCAAAATTACAAATACGAACAAAAAAGTTTACTGCTTAGGAGAACGGGCTAAGGGATGGAAAATCAGAAACAAAAATTTGAGTTCTTTTTACATCCCTGAAAATACATTCATATATTTGCTTGCTAAAATAATTTTAGTAATCTGAGAACAAACAAACTTATTTCACATGCAAAGGCACAAAGAGTATGTAAAAATCACATGTTCTCCTTCTGAGACTATGAGAGTTATATATCCTTAGTGCATCTGCATATTACCAGCAACTTGCATCATCGCTGGTGTCTTCAACCTGTTGTTTTACTATTAAAGTATTAATAGTAATTTTCATTCCACTTATTGTAGCAGCTACTTATCACAGAAAAGGCATCAACTCAGAAGGATGATTAAGAAGTTAAATAATCTGTTGCATATTTAATAAACAGCAATACACAATGCATATGTACTATTGAAATAATGAATCGCTGCGCTGTGACAGATTATATTCTTCCATTCCTCACCTGCTCCAGATAAAATATTTATATAAATTTCAAGTGTTATATTAGTCAGTAACAAATTTGTATCCCAGTTTTGGCATTTAGATGCACGCTATTCAAACATAGGCGTTTTTAACAGTGCAATGTTACAAAACCGAACAATGTTTGTTGCATTAAGGCAATAAAATACTCATCTGATTGGATACACAAGCCAAGCTTTTTTTTTTTTTTTTTTTTTTTGGTCAAGAAATTCGGTATTAATAACTCCACATTGCACGGTACATCTATGATTGTCATCCATACAATAATTTCTGGCAATTGAGAGAAACTGTATAGGAGAGTCTTTAAAAATAGGATTGCAAGGGCCACGTGGGTACAGAAGGGCCATATTTCAGCAATCCAAACTAAGTACCTGTGCAAAAAAACTAGTCTGGGTCTGGGAGTCAGAGAGACATAGGGCACCTAAGCAGTGGGACAAGAAGCTCTGGTGAAGAGAGTCCGTCTCCACTTCTCAGGCTGAGCTACCAGGAAGGAGGGCACAGGCAGGCCTGCCAGCAGCCGCTAGGTTTTTCTTACACTCATCTTAATTTCACCAATTTAATGTAGAAAAGTAGAACGGTTAAACCTCTGTGAAGCTAGTAATAACTCTTACCAACAATGTAGTCATACACTCAGCAAAGCCAGCATGCAGCATTTAACACTGGTTAGCTGCAGAAGTGAACTAGGCAATTCTTACATTTGAAGGGTAATCTTTCCCTAAGATCATTAATCTGGATAATGATAGTAAAACAAAATTCCCATTGCAATGAGGAGTGCACTTCCGTTTAACTAATATAGCTTTTTATCAGCCCTGTATTCTGACATGGAGTGGGAAGAATCTTTCAGTTTGTTAGCAAAAGTTAACCTTATGGTGAAAAAAAACATCTTTCTCTCTTGCAGCGATAAGACAACCTACTATTATGTGATATTTAACATAGTGTTACACATGTGATACTACAGTGTAGTTTTCCAGTGAAAATAAATACTTCAAGGAGTGACAGATTCAGATTGCAGCAAAGAGAGAAAGCCAATCTCATGTTTGCACACCTGTGCAGATTCAACCAAATATTATCTTTTATCATTTGGAGCTGTAAGTCTAGAAATGTACTCATTTGATACAAAAGGCCACTAGCTCACAAAATACAGAGCTTTAAACTGTTTGCCTAGATGGTAGCTTGAGGTATATATGAACTTCATCTTTATTAGATCCTGAGAAAAAAAGGGTTTTTACGCTGTATATTGGAAATATGTTTTAAGAAGTTGTACAAAGAAAAGTTATAGAAATCATGCACATAGATAAAGGAGGGAGTGAGAAATTTAATTGCGCCTTTAACAACATTTAGCCAGGACAGGGAAAAAGAAAGGGACAGTGCAACTAGCACAGGCATTTTTGTGCCCTCACTAGACGTTCCTCAGCCTCAGGGCCTTGCATCACGGCTGCTCTGCAAAGGGAGGATGCAGAGCTGAGCCTCGAGGTGCTCCCTCCCCAGTACAGCAAGGGGCCCAGCTGCAGGTGCCTGGTGTTTACAAGGCAACAGAGGTTGGAGGCCAGCTTTCATTTTTCAGCCTCCAGCCAAGCAAGTCAGTCACTCACTGCATTTAAATCATTAAGTGCATGTCAGATCAGATCAGCTGCCTGTCCTTGAGGGCTGAATACACACACTAACTTTCTTCCTCTTAAGTCTTATTATTAATACCAAAAATTGAAAATGAAATTGAGATAAGATGATGAAAGCTGTTCTTGAGTAAACCCCTACCTTAACATCAAGCTGTAACAGAGGATTCAGTACTAACAGTTGACTATATTCTAGACATCAAGTTGAGACAAAGATTGAAAGTCTTTTGAGACATTCAAGGATTACATGTAACACTACAGCCCCTTATCTGAAAAGCTGCTCGGAAAATCTGAAGCCTTGCAATAAATGACTTTCAAAAAAAGAAAAGAAAGGAAAAAACAAATCTCAGTATCTCATTTATTCAGGCTTGGTTAATTGCAGCTCAATAGCCTTCACCTGTCTCACTTAAGGGGCCAGTATGAGGCTTCCACATGACTGTTAGACCTTTTCCCTCCATCTTTCAGGTGTGAATCCTGACTACAAATAGTTTTGACCAGGAAGAAAAAGCAGAGTCTCAAGCGAGGTTAAGGATCTATCAGAAACATACACATATTAGAACATTATCATCTTACAAGGATCCTACATCATCCTACAAAGGAATTCAAACGAAAAATATTTCATCAATTTTCATAATTTCTGTCAAGTGTCAGCCCCAATGGGGTCTGGGGGGAGACCAATTAGATAGCCTCAAGTCCTACCGAGATAGGATTTCAGACAGTTGATGCAGACAAGCATCATGCTCCCAGAAGAAATTTCCATTTTTCCATAAAGATTACAAAAGCAGTCCGCAGGAATAAAGGATAACAGGAGTAGACAAACTCAAAAGGAACAAGGGAGTATTCAAAGGAACATAAGGCAAACCAAAAATATCTCTAGAGGCTAAACCTTCTTCCTCTCTCTCTCTCTCTCTTTTTTTTTTAATTTTATTATTTTTTTTTTTATTACTGGGCAATAATTAACTCTTGGTGACTCCAGACCAAAATGGGATGGCATAATGATTCTTGCAGAAACGAGAACATTTCAGAAAAAAAAAAAAAAATCTCTGCCCCTGTAGGTAGAAATAAGCTAAAAAAGGTTAGAGATGTGATGTATACTTCATTTAGTAGCCCTCAGAGCTACTGTTGTCTGTTCCTGAAATATGTATGGAAAGCACTTAAACATTTAAGATACAAAAACCTCAAAAAGCAGTAGTTAGTTGACAAACTGCTCTTTGAAATTCCTGGTTACTTAGAAAGGATTACATAATTCCATTTTAGAAATTATACTTCTAGGAAGAAAATGTCTCAGAACAGCTAACAATTTTGTTATTCACTGATCCTACTCCTTGCTTTTTGCTTAATTTCTTTCAATTTTACCATAGTGCCTCCAAGCCAGCATTACCAACACTGCACTCTGGCCCTATTCTGTAACTACAGGCATATAGCATTCGAAATGCTATATGCCTCCACCTGCTGCCCAACTCTTCCTAGGAAAAGGGCAATATTTTACAAACACCCGGACCTTTGAACAAAAATAAGCAAAGGCACAGCAGTACTTTAGACAAGAATTGTGAGCAAACTATTGGTCTACAGAGTATTTCTCCTCGCAACAGCGTTGTTTTCCAAA
Source organism: Rhea pennata (assembly GCF_028389875.1). Taxonomy (NCBI): domain Eukaryota; kingdom Metazoa; phylum Chordata; class Aves; order Rheiformes; family Rheidae; genus Rhea; species Rhea pennata. The sequence continues at coordinate 92,230,644 of NC_084664.1, forward strand.
CCAGTTCTTCTTGGCTCTTGAACACTAGAAAAGCCAAAACAAAACAAAAACATACTGTTCACAGTCAATTGTTACTTCCCCCCAAAAGAGCTTGAAAGGGCACACAAAATGCACATACTCTGAAGCTAGATTGGCACATATTCTCCTGGCCTCAGAAAGCAAGTTTTTATGCTCAACGGCACAGGAAAGGTTAATACAGTCCTATAAAAGAGGTCTTCAAGAATTTTCCATTAATAAGCAAACTATAGAGAATCATACAAAAATTTAGGTTGGAAGAGGCTGGAAGGTTCAAGTTCCTGCTTAAAATGAGGCCAGCTTCAAAGTTAGACACTCAAAACTAAATTGGGCAACTTTGAGTATCTCCAGCGATGGAGACTCTGCAACTTCTCTGTGTAACCTGTTTCTACAACTCAAGTATTCTCCTTGTGACTATTTTTTTTCCTTATAAACAGGCAGAATTTCCCATAGTGCAACAAGATCATCGTTTCCACTGTCCACATTGCAGCAACAAGATCTTGCTGCAAGATTACTGTCTCTTGTCCTATTGCTGTGCTCCTCTGAGAAAATTCTGGTTCATTTTCTCTATATCTACTGTGAGGCAGTAAAGACTGCAAAGATCTTCCATTAGCCTTCTCCAGGCTGAACAAACCCAAATCTGCCATCTTCTTCTTTTACATCATCAACTCCAGCCTTCTAATTATCCAGTTTGTTGAGATCTGTTTTGCCTTCAGGAGTCCAAAACTGGGCACAATTTTCCAGCTGTGGTCTCACAAATGGCAATGAAGGGAATAATCACTTCCATCATTTTACTGGTAATACTTCTGCTAAAGCAGCCTAGCATGCAGTTAGCCCTCACTGTTGCTAAGGCCCACTGCTGACTCCCACCTTTTTTTTTTTTATTAAAAAAAATATAGACACAACAACAACAAAAGCTGCTCCATGGATAGTCAGTTCCCAGCCCATACTGTTGCATGGGTTTATTCTGTCCAAGATGTGCTTGTCTTCAGGCTTGCTGAGGTCCTCTTGAATCACAGCCTGCTGACTTACCAACCAGTCCCCCAGCATGGCGTCATTTGAAAAGCTTGTGAGGATGCCCTCTGCCTCATCCATTGTCAGTGATGAAGATGTTAAGTGGTATCAGCCCCACCAGCACCCACAGGGAACCCCACTGACCCAGGTAAATGGATACATGAATTAGGACCGTGTGCCTTTATTAAAAAACAGTTTAGCTACAGAGGAGTGACCAGATTGTCACTATTAATTAGGAGACTGGCAAAGCACATAGTATGGACAGTATACAGTATGTACACACTTGCCTAAGTGTACACAGTTGCAAGGTCTTGTACTGTTGCAAGTATGAATGATTAAGGCTAGCTGATTATTATGTTAAATTTTATATTTAACTCAAGAATCAAACAGCCACACATGAAGGGCTGAAAACCATAAATTCAAAATTACTAGTTTTTGGCTAATATTTGTTATACTTATAACCAAAATTGTAGAATAGTGCAGTAAAATTATTCAGTATACAGAGAAAGCTACTCCCTGTTACTATTGTAACACAGGGATGGTGCATGCAGCACCACATAGAATTAAAAGGAGGGCTACAAAGAGAAAAAAAGCCTCATCTCTATCTGATTAGGAAGGTAGGAAGAAAGAGTATAGTGTGGCCTCATGCTGAGTTTCATAACATAATGTGATGACCAAAAAAAAAAAAAAAAGTAAAAAGAAAGAAAGAAAAAAAAGAATGAGCAGATAAATAGTGATGTGGCTTCACATCTCATTTTACTGCAGTGAGACAACAAGCAAACACAGCAATGTAGACCAGGACCCTACTATGCCTGAAACCATACAATCATATTGAAACATTGTCCCGATCTCAGAGACAGTACTGTGGAAAGAGGAGAGCAAATTGATTTAAAACAGCAAGAAGGCACAGAGAAAGAAAGAGCCAGTAACCACAGGAGCACTTGATTACATAGACCAGCAAAAGTACAAGTTTCTGTGCTCTTCTAGCTACTGTCTGCATACCTTTGCATTGCTTAAGCTATCAGTTTAACAAGATACACAAGATTAACAAAATAACACATACCGGCCAAGCCAAGGGCAGTATAAGACAGGGTCTGAAGCAAATGCAAGATACTTCAGTTGAGGTTAGCCCACAGAAAAGGCAAAGAAACTTTTGATTGTTTTGGTTTTGTTTTTAAAACAAGAATAATCAATACAATTCAGAGTCTTAAAATCATGCATAATCTATGTTCATTCATGCATGATTCAGTTGCATACTCTGGAAATACAGAAAAACAAAAAACATAATGCTGCTGTATAAAATATTGCACTGGGACTCTACCAAGCTAGGCTGATTTCCTTGCACTGCCACAGCCTTCCTATATGACCTTTACCAGTTCTCCTAATTCCTAAATTTTCTTAAAATAAGACTGATAATACTGGCCCCTCCTCACAGAGCAGATTCATTTCATTAATATCTGTAATGCACTGAAAACAACAAATGCATTTAAGTACATCAGTACATTTTTATTTCTTAAGGTCTCATGCAATTTATCACCATCATCCATATCTTATACTAACTTCAAAGATAAACTGTTTTATGGACTATATCCCTAAGAAGTTTATCAGGCAAAGCTGGTAGCCAGACAGCTACACAGAATACTGGTGATTTAAGTCCTGAACATTTGCCTTGCTCCTAAATCACCTAAAGGTCTAGTTATTTTACATCTAGAAACTCTTTAGAGAACATAGTTGCCTCCTCCTCTTACATTCCATCAGAGTAGCTGAAATCTACACTTTGCTTATTCGTCCATCTCAGAAATCTGACCTTCCAAGGTAAAACAGTAAGAAACACCATATTAAGAGTGGATACTTTTTGGACCACACTGAAGGTCCAACAAGCTTCTTAGCAGCTTGTTGCCTTGCTAAGCCTTGATGAAAAAGGGATTTTATTACTGTTTTGTTTAGTACAGACAATTAAGACAGATTTATCAATTTCAGCTTTTTTAAAAAAGTAATCAACAGTACAAACAGCCTGGAATTAGCGTTTTTAAACAAGAAAATATATAACAAGTCACACAAGAAGTTTAAGAACAAAAAAATCAGCAGGATAAAGCTCAGACTGCTGCAAACACATGCCTTAAACTGAGCATTCTCAGAGGACAACTCAGCTTTCAGTCCCATCACACAGTAGTTACTATCAATCCTATCGTTTTAAGTTTCAGATTTTTCATCACTAATGCCTTATTGCAATTTTGGGTTCTCAAACTGAAAGAGAAACTTCTGGAAATCATACAAACTTTTCTACCATTAAAACAGTCATTCAAAGCATTCAAATTCTAGTGCCCACAATGTTTGGCTTCATCTTCAACCGATTAATAACAGATTTCTAGTAGCATGGAAGTGCCACATGGCTAATTAATTTCAGCAAAAATATGGGAGCCAATTAATGTCTACAAAGACTTCTGGTCAAATTTTTCTCTCATTCCTGTTATATGACAGCCTAGAAAACCTGTGATTTTCGTAACTTACTTCATTATTGTGGTGGGAGACTACACCTCTGACCTAAAGACCAAAAGGAGGGCTCTGTGAGGGGAGAGTGTCTTTTAACGAGACCAGGTGAGAGGGCTGGAAAAATGCCCTGAGCCTTGAACAATTCAGATTACAGCGAGGACAGAACCTCCCTCACTACCCGACTTTGGAGTGCAAATCCTTCATGTACCTTGTCTGGCTACACCCTACAGTGAAAGCAACCCCTTGCATCCCATGGTTTCCGTCCCATAAAACAAATCCCAGCTTTGCACACCAAAAAGTCCATGTTCTTCCAACAGCCTGGCCCAGGTATCTGAATATATCCGACACACCAAGCTTGGCAGCTGCTGTACAGCTAACATTTTGGGTTTTGCTTTAGAAGAGTAATTATTTGCAGCATTTGACAGGTGCAAAGCTAAGAAAACCTCCTTTGTTTCTGCCAGTCTGCAGATAGTTAACCTTCTCTGTTTAAACTTTAACTTCTGAAAGATGAGATAGATTTTCTTTCATTGTTTGAGTTCAGTGAGCCTTCTACACATACATGTAAATGAAGCAGAAAAAGATCAAAATGCATTAAATGTTTCACTTAAAACTAATTGGTAAGTGTATAAAGTAGGCAATTTTTCTGAGTAAAACTGAGTCAGAATTCTCAGTTCAGTCTAAAAAGTTGCAGCAATATCATTTTGAGTTTTTATCTACGTCATTCTTAAAATAATGTGATGGTTTAAAAAGTTCAGGGAGAAAAGAAAAACTATCAAGGCTTTCTTAACCATTTTGTAAACCACAGGGACCCACAGCAATTAGCTCTGCATGCATACTTCAAGTCATTGTGGTTATAGCTGTTAGTGAGCAACATGAATTTGCCAGCCTATTAATTAGCTATAACCAACCCAGCATTTAAAAATCCAATTTGCTCAGCTTTAACTAGTCCAATCAGTTATGAAAGTCCAGGCCAGAAGGCACAGAATTACTTCCTTAAGAAACCATTAACATTTGGTAAATAAAGTGTATCTGGTAACTATACCTCCATCTGCAGGAAAACATATAACTATGATTATCTTCCTACACCACCTGTCAAGCAGTTTGGTTCAAAATTCATTTGGGGTGGAGGTGGAAGGTAAGAAAGGAGGCTTGAGGGAATGTTTCAAGTCTCTGAACTACTCAGCATTACATCTGCTCAAAAGAGGTACTGGCTAGAATGACACATCCTTCATATCTGACTGCTTTTTGCTCAAAGACACCTTCTGCAATTTGCCTAAATAAGCTTGAAGCTCACAAAATATGATAAGCCTAAGCCAACTGTTAGCAAAGTGTTCACAGGAAATTTACTCTCTTCTGTAATTTGCCTTTCAGTTTATTTTATTGAGGCGGAATCAATTAAGAATAATTTTTTTTTTGTTTGCTTCCCTGTATCACAACCACTGGACAGGCTTTACTATATTCTTCAAAATCTTTCCTTTTAGGAATAACTGGGTTTTCACCTGCCATTTTAAAAGATTTTATTTATAAAGTGAGATACTATTCCACTGATCAATTTCTTTGTCCGCTCACAAAACATTCTGGTAACTCGTAGTTAGACAAGCCTATTCTAACAGTTGGCCAAGAACTTATTTTTCATCTCGACATCCACACACACACAGGCTGAAGTTTCCTAAGTATCTAATTAATTTCAGAAACTTCAACAGGAAATCATAACTGTCCAGAAAGCATAAATCTCTTTCAAGAATTAGATAATACAGCGTTTGCCAAAGATTTTCAAGAAGCGATGAAGGCTTTTTTTTTTAATAGTCAAATATCCAAGATGGGCAATGGAATAGATAGTCACATCAGAAAAGTACATTCTGCCAATTCAGCGAAAAAAAAGACTCAAATTTGGCCAGGTTACAGGCATCTAAAAACTGCAGTTGATTTAGTTCAGCTGAAGACATTGATTATACTATGTCCTTCATAAATGCTGACCGCACTAAGCACACCCAGAGAGGACAAGTTTCCCTGTAAATGCAACTCTAGGGTACAGCAAACTGCATCCCAAATACCCAAACCGGAGAGAAGAGAGCCTGTGCCTCCTCTGCTTGCAATAAATCTCATTGTGCAAATTCATCTATTGCTTGAGTAATCTGAATACAGCATGGAGGTAAACAAGAGAATAGGGAAGTCATGAAAAATTGCAATTGGCTTAGGAGCCTGGGAAAAGTTCCAATGATGCATAACAGTGCCAGTATGGTACACGTAACTGCAGTTTACTAGTTTCCTAACCTAGAAAATGGTGCACACAAAAGTGTGGTCAAAACACATGTAACAATTAAAAAGTCAAGCACTTAAAATGTAAAAATATCAAAGGTGAAGTTGTTCTTACACATAAATATTTCCTCCTTAAAGTCTATTCACAGTTCACATCGACACAAGCAGACTCTCACATTCTCACTGGACTCCAGTCCCCGTCAGCCTGTAGGATGAACCCGCCCCAAATATTTAAGGAGGACAACTGTAATCTCTGTGATCTTTCATCTTAGTCACAAGAGCTCCACAATGCATGTTGCAGATCACTACAGAAAAGTGACCTCCTAGTGAAGATAGTTGACTTATTTTCTTTAAAAAGAGAGAGATAAAAGGGAAGGAAAAAAACACTGAGTCGCCAAGCCCACATGCTCTTTTGAAGGACGTTTCTGCTCCAGAATTCCTCTATAATTCTAGTGAAGTTATTAATCAAAAATCAATCAATCTTTCTTTGGGAATACTCTACCCTCATATTGTGTGCCTGATTTGCAGAAGTAGCAATCTCCAGTAGGAACTGGATATGGAAGTTTACAGCCATAGCTAAGTTTCCAGAAGGATCAAAGCCCTCTGAGACATGCAACGGGTGCCCAAGCCTGCACGTACTTATGACTCTATTCCCACTTCCTAGGCTTCAAATGTAATTAAAAATATGAAATACCATGAAGTTCTGACCACACAGAACTCTGTAAAAATTAATCCATTTGTGTAAAACACTTGCAGAATATCACAGAATCAGTTAGGTTGGAAGGGCCCTCTGGAGATCAGCTAGTCTAACCCCCCTGTGCAAGCAGGGTCACCTACAGCATGTTAGACAGGGTTGCATTCAGGCGGGCCTTGAAGATCTCCAGAGAAGGAGACTCCACAACCTCTCTGGGCAACCTGGTCCAGGGCTCCGTCACTCTCACAGGGAAGAAATTCCCCCTCACGGTCAGGCAGAACTTCCAGTGCTTCAATTTCTGCCCGTTGTCTCTTGTCCTGTCACACGGGGCAACTGAAAAGAGTTTGTCCCCATCCCCTTGACACCCTCCCTTCAGGGACTTGCACACATTGATAAGATCCCCCCTCAGTCTTCTCTTCCCCAGGATGAAGAGGCCCAGCTCTTGCAGCTGTTCCTCAGAGGGCAGGTGCTCCAGCCCTCTGATCATCTTTGTAGCCCTGTGCTGGACTCTCTCCAGTAGCTCCATGTCTCTCTTGCACTGGGGAGCCCAGAACTGGACACAGGACTCGAGATGAGGCCTCCCCAGGGCTGAGGGGAGGGGCAGGATCACCTCCCTCCACCTGCTGGAAACAGTCTTCCGAATGCACCCCAGGATACCATTGGCCTTCCTGGCCACAAGGGCACATTGCTGGCTCATGGTCAACCTGTCATCCACCAGCACTCCCAGGTCCTTCTCTGCAGAGCTGCTCTCCAGAAGGTCAGCCCCCAGCTTGTACTGGTGCCTGGGGTTGTTTTTCCCTAGGTGCAGGACCCTGCGCTTGCCCTTGTTGAACCTCACAAGGTTCCTCTCCACCCAGCTCTCCAGCCTGGCCAGGTCTCTCTGAATGGCAGCACAGACCTCTGGTGCATCAGCCACTCCTCCTCCCAGCTTGATATCATCAGCAGACTTGCTAAGAAGACACTCCGTCCCCTCATCCAGGTCACTGATGAAGAAGTTGAACAGGATGGGAGTCAGGACTGAGCCCTGGGGGACACCACTAGCCACAGGCCTCCAACTGGACTCTGCACCACTGATGACAATCCTCTGAGCTCTGCCTTTCAGCCAGTTCTCGATCCACTTCACTGTCCACTCCTCTAACCCACGCTTCCTGAGCTTACCTAGGAAGACACTAGGGGAGACAGTGTCAAAAGCCTTGCTGAAGTCAAGGTACACAATATCCACTGCTCTCCCCTCATCTACCCAGCCAGTCATTCCAGCAGAGAAGGCTATCAGATTGGTTAAGCAGGATCTCCCCTTGCTGAATCCAGGCTGCCTACTCCTGATCACCATCTTTTCCTCCGTATGTCTGGAAAGGACAGCCAGAAGGAGCTGTTCCATCACCTTTCCGGGGATGGAGGCGAGGCTGACTGGCCTCGAGTTGCCTAGGTCCTCCTCCTTGCCCTTTTTGAAGACTGGAGTGACACTGGCTTTCTTCCAGTCCTCAGGCACCTCTCCAGTTCTCCAGGACCATTCAAAGATGATGGAGAGCGGCCTGGCAACAACATCCACCAGCTCCCTCGGTACCCGTGGGTGAGTCCCCTCTGGGCCCATGGATTTGTGGATATCTAGCCTGCCCAGGAGGTCTCTAATCCTATCCTCCTCAACCAAACGAAAGTCTTCCTGTCTCTGGACTTTCTCCCTCACAACCAGGCTGCAGGATGCCTGAGGGCTGCCCTCAGCAGTGCAGACTGAAGCAAAGAAGGCATTCAGTAATTCTGCCTTCTCTGCATCCCTTGTCACCAGGGTCCCTGCCCCTTTCAGTAGTGGGCCCACATTTTCCCTAGTCCTCCTCTTGCTGCTGATGCATTTGAAGAAGCCCTTCCTGTTGTCCTTGACATCCCTTGCCAGACTCAGTTCCAACAGGGCCTTAGCCTTCCTCACCGCATCTCTACATACTCTGACAGCATTCCTGTAATTCTCCCACGTAGCCTGTCCCCTCTGCCACATTCTGTGTACTTTCTTCCTCTGTCTGAATTTGGCCAAGAGCTCCTTGCTCAACCATGCAGGCCTCCTGCCCCTTATGCTGCACTTCTTACTCATAGGGATGCACCGCTCTTGGGCTTGGAGGAAGTGATGTTTGAACACCAGCCAGCTCTCCCGGACCCCCCTTCCCTCTAGGGCCTTAACCCATGAGATTCCACCAAGCAGGTCTCGGAAGAGCCTGAAGTCTGCTCTCCTGAACTCCAGGGTTGCAATCCTGCTTGTCGCCTTACTTCTTCCCTGCTGGACTCCACCATCTCATGGTCACTGCAGCCAAGGCTGCCCCCAACCTTCACACCTCTAACCAGTCCCTCTCTGTTGGTAAGGACAACGTCCAGCAGGACACCCTTTCTCGGAGGCTTCTCCACCATCTGTGACAAGAAGTTATCATCAGTGCATTGCAGGAGCCTCCTGGACTGTTTGTGCCTTGCTGTGTAGTCCCTCCAGCAGATGTCAGGGTGGTTGAAGTCCCCCATGAGAACCAGGGCCTGTGATCATGAGGCTACCTCCAGCTGTCTATAGAAGGCCTCATCAACTTTCTCTTCCTGGTCAGGTGGCCTGCAGTAGACACCCACAACAGTGTCCCCTGTGTTACCCTGCCCATTGATCTTTATCCATAAGCTCTCAACTGCCTCCTCCTCCTTCCCACCTA